>NC_142267.1:5736100-6936100 GCF_052056855.1 Sturnus vulgaris | reverse complement strand
GAAAAGGGGTGGACTTTAGGGCAGTTTTCACAGATTTTTGGGAAAAAGGGGTGAAATTTGGGGAAAAGGGGGCAGATTTTCAAAAAAAAGGCAGATTTAGGGGCAAAAGGGGCAGTTTTTGCCTCAATTTGGGGCAAAAAGGATGGATTTGGGGGGAAAAGGCAGATTTTGTAGGGAAAGAGGTAGATTTTGGGGCAGTTTTCATGGATTTTTGGGAAAAAGGCGTGGAATTTGGGGAAAAAGGGGCAGATTTAGGGGGAAAAAGGGTCAGATTTGGGGGCAGTTTTCCCAGAATTTGGAGCCAAAAGGGGCAGATTTTGGGCAAAATGGGCAGATTTTAAAGGAAAAGGCGTGGATTTTGGAGCAATTTTCCCAGATTTTTGGGAAAAAAAGGTGGGGATTTGGGGGGGAAAAGGGGTGGATTCGAGGCTAAAGGGGCAGATTTTGGGGAAAAGGGGAGGATTTCGGGACTGAAGGTTCCCCAGCCCCAGCTGGCCCAGCTTGTTCTCCCTGATGGCAAACATGGAGCCGCTCTCTGCTGGAACAATGGGAATTTGGGGGAGGAAAAAGCAGATTTGGGGTAGCAAGGGGGAAGAATTTAAGGAGAAAGGGGTGCGTTTTGGGGCAGTTTTCCCAGATTTTGGGGTGAAAGGGTCAGATTTGGGGCAGTTTTCCCAGGATTTTGGCCATAGGGTTGGCTTTGGTGCAGTTTCCTGGGAATGGGCAGTGTCTCCCAGGATTAGTCAGTGTTTCCCGGGATCAGGGCAGTTTTTCCTGGGATTCAGCGAAGTTTCTGGGGATGAGGCCACATTTCCCAGGAGGGGCAGTGTTTCCCGAGATCGGGGCAGTATTCCCCGGGATCAGGGCAGTGTTTCCCAGGATTCAGTATGGTTCCCCGGGATCAGGGCAATGTTTCCCAGGATCGGGGCAGTGTTTCCCAGGATTCAGTATGGTTCCCCGGGATCGGGGCAGTGTTTCCCGGGATTCAGTACGGTTCCCGGGGCTGGGGCTGCGTTTCCCGGGATGCCCCCCGGTTCCGTACCGGTCAGTGCGAGGGTGTGGTTCCGGCCGCACGCCGCCGCCACGATGGACTCCCCGGCCAGGGCCTCGATCGGCCGCGGAGCCTCCACGCGCTTCGTGTCCCCATGGCCCAGCTGCCCCTTCTCGTTCCGGCCTGGGGACATCCCAAAAAACCCCGGAATGCCGCGAAGGGGAAATCTTGGCCCGTCCCCAAGCGCCACATCCTGGCTTTCCATGGGATGGCGACTCCCGGGCAGCTCCTTCCGATTCCCAAGCGCGTTTTCCAGGGAAATGTTTTCCCAAAGTTCCCCCCGGGCTGTTCCCTCTCATCCCGCGGTTCCCTGGGAATGAATCCCAGCCCCGTTGCCCCCTCCTGACAGGGAATTCCAGAGCCATGGGTCACCACTCGATCCCGTTTTTCTGCAGGCTGAGCCCCTTCCCAGCTCCCTGGGGAATCCCAGAATTCCAAGGGAGGCTTTTGGGACAAATCCCAGAATTCCAGGGGAGGCTTTTGGGAGGAATCCCAGGACAGTTTTACAGGATGAACCCTGTTATCCCAGGGCAGGTTTTGGGATGAGCTCCGTTATCCCAGGTGCATTCCCGAGCTGAACTCCATGACCCCACAGGAGGTTTTTGGGACAATCTCGTTATCCCAGGGGGGTTTTGGGATGAACCCCATTAACCCAGGGGACGTTTCTGGGAGGATCCTGTTATCCTAGCAGGTTTTTGGGACAATCCAGTTATCCCAGGGGAGGTTTTCAAGCTGAGCCCCGTTATCCCAGGACAGTCTTTTTGGATGAATCCCATTATCCCAGGGCAGCTTTTCGGGCTGAACCCTGTTATCCCAGCAATTTTCTAGGTTGAATCCCGTTATCCCAGGGGAGTTTTTTTGGTACAATCCCATTATGCCAGGCCAGGTTTTTGGTACTATCCCATTATCCCAGGGGAGACTTTTGGGACAATCCTATTATGCCAGAGGAGGTTTTTGGGACAATCCTGTTATCCCAGAGCAGTTTTTTATCACATTCCCGTTATCCCAGGGCAGTTTTTTGTTACGTTCCCGTTATCCTAGGTCAGTTTTCGTTACATTCCCTTTATCCCACGTCAGTTTTTTGTCACATTCCCATTATCCCGGGTCAGTTTTTTGGTACATTCCCGTTCCCCTGGGCAGGATTTTTAGACATTCCCGTTATCCCAGGTCAGTTTTTTGTTGCATTCCCATTATCCCAGGTCAGTTTTTTGTTACGTTCCCGTTACCCCAGATCAGATTTTCGTTACATTCCCTTTATCCTGGGTCAGTTTTTTGCCACGTTCCCGCTCCCCTGGGCACTTCCAGGGCTCACCCCAGCTCCAGAGGCGGCCCTCGGCCGTGATGAGCAGGCTGTGCGCGGCGCAGGGCCCCGACACCACCGAGCGCACCCGCAGCGACCCCAGGCTCCCGTAGCGGTGCGGCCCCCACAGGTTCTGGCCCAGGTTCCGGTACGCCGCTGGAAAACAGCCGGGAAATCCGGGATCAGCCCCGCCTATCGGGACAGGAATATCCCGAGAAAACAGCCGGGAAATCCGGGATCAGCCCCAAAGGGACGGGAACGGCTGGGGAAAACAGCCAGGAAATCCGGGATCAGCTGGGAGATCCAGGATCAGCCCCGCCCATCGGGACCGGAACATCCCGAGAAAACAGCCGGGAAATGCGGAATCAGCCCCAAAGGGACAGGAGCATCCCGGGAAAACAGCCAGGAAATTCACGAAAACAGCCAGGAAATCCGGGATCAGCCCCAAAGGGACAGGAACATCCCGGGAAAACAGCCAGAAAATCCGGGATCAGCCAGGAAATCTGGGATCAGCCCCAAAGGGACAGGAACATCCCGGGAAAACAGCCAGGAAATCCGGGATCAGCCAGGAAATCTGGGATCAGCCCTAAAGGGACAGGAACAGCCGAGGAAAACAACCAGGAAATCAGCCGGGAATACCAGGAAAACACCCGGAAAATCCCGGATCTGCCTCACTGGGAAAGGAACGTCTGGGAAAAGCAACCGGGGAAGAAACAGGCCAGGGGAATCATCCAGGAAAATAATCCGGGAAAATCCCTAAAATCGTGCAGGAAAATCATCTGGGAATACCAGGAAAATCATCTGAGAAAATCGTTTGGGAAAATCATCCGGGAAAATAATCCAGGAAAATAATCCCAGAAAATCATGTGGGGAAATCCAGGAAAATCATCTGGGAAAATAATCACAGAAAATAATTTTGGAAAAGAATCCTGAAAAGTCATTTAGGAAAATCCTGAAAAATCATCCAGGAAAATCAGCTGGAAAAACAACCCCGGAAGATCATCCAGAAAAACCAAGAATATTGGGAAAATAATCTGGGAAAATACAGGAAAATAGTCAGGAAAATCCCTGAAAATCATCCAGGAAAATAATCAAGGAAAATCATCTGGGAAAACCAGGAACACTGGGAAAATCATCTGGGAAAATCATCCAGGAAAATCCAGGACAATCGGGGAAAATCACCCAGGAAAATTGGGGAAAATCATCTGGGAAAATCATCCGGGAAAATCCAGGACAATCCAGGAAAATAATCTGGGAAAATCATCTGGGAATTCCAGGAAAATAATCTGGGAAAATCATCAGGGAAAAGAATCCAGGAAGATCTGGGAATCGTCCTGGAAAATAATCCAGAAAATGCAGGACAATCCAGAAAAATCATCCACAAAAATCCAGGAAAATCGTCTCGGAAAATCATCTGGGAATACCAGGAAAATCGGGAAAACCAGGAAAATCATTTGGGAAAACCATCCAGGAAAATCCAAGACAATCCAGGAAGATAATCTGAAAAAATCAAGTAAAATCATCCAGGAAAGTGGGAAAATCATCCTGGAAAATCATCCATGAATTCCAGGAAAATCCAGGAAAACTGGGAGAATTATCTGGAAGAATTATTCAGGAAAAGAATCCAGGAAAATATGGGAAAAGCATCAGGGGAAATCCAGGAAAATAATTTAGGAAAATAATCTTGGAATATCATCCAGGAAAATTTAGGAAAACCATCCAGAAAAATTATCTGGGAAAATATCCCAGGAAAATCCAGGACAATCCAGGAAAATCATCTGGGAATTCCAGGAAAATTTCGGAAAACCGAGGAAATCATCTGAGAAAATCATCTGGAAAAATTATCCCGGAAAAGAATCCAGGAAAATCTGAGAAAATCATCAAGGAAAACCACCCGGGAAAACCATGCCAGAAAATCCTCCAGGAAATCCGGAGATTGAAGATCTACAGTCTCCCCCAAGTTAATTAATTTTAAACATTAATTAATTTTCAATCCTAGTTTTTAATATTAATTAAATACCACCCCCTGAAAGAAGGAGATCAATTAATGAACTAAAAACTAAACAAATTCCTCATTTGGCTTTGCAGCAGAGCCCGTGCCCCGCCCCAATTAAGGGTGAAATTGTGGCTCCTCCACCAGTTAATTAATTAAATTAATTAACTAAAACTAGATGAAAATAATTGGGAAAATTAACGAACTACAACTGCATCCAAAATAAAGAAAATCCTAATTTGGCTTTGCTGGAGACCCAAATTAAGAGATTGAACTCTGACTCCCTCCCTAATTAATAATTAATTAAATTTATTAAATAGAACGATATCAAATAATCACAAAAATTAACAAACTACTAATGCATCCAAAATAAACAAAGTCCTAATTTGGCTTTGCTAAATGCTACCCTGCTCCAAATCATTAATAAATTACTAATTAACCCAAATTAATCCCACCTGTAAAGAGCCTCTACCTTGTCCCATACTGTTCCTTAATTACTAATTGATGCAAATTAATTAATCGACCATTAACAAGCCCCTGCCCTGCTTCAATACATTCATTGATTATTAATTAATACCAATTAATCACAGCCGTTAACGAGCCCTACCCTGCCCATTACTGTTCATTAATGACTAAATAACCCCAATTAATGAATTAATTAACAGCCTTACCCTGCCCCAGTTCATTAATGACTAATTAGCTGCAATCAATTAATTAATTAAGTAATTAGCAGCCCTACTCTGTCCCTCACAGTTCATTAATCACTAATGAGCTGTAATTAGCCCATTAATCAATGAATTAATTAATTACCCTGCTGCTTGGGCACCTCCTTGCGGCCGATCAGGTCCCAGTTGGTGGCACCGAAGATCAGGAGCTGTCCCCGGCTCCGAGAGCCCTCGAGCTTCTGGGGACACACAGGGGACAGTCAGGGACATAGGGGACACCCAGGGGACATGGGGACAGAGGGGACAGGGACAGTGTCAGGGACTGGGGACCTGGGGATATTGTGGGACATTGGGGATGGGGGAGACATGGAGGATACTGGGGACATTGGGGACATCAGAGGGTTATTAGGGACATCAGCGGTGTGGGGGACCTGGGGACATCAGGGATGTGGGGGACATTAGGGGTGTGGGGGACATGGGGACATTGGGGACACAGAGGACACAGGACATGGCATTGTAGGGGACATGGGGACATCGAGGGTGTGGGGGACACTGAGGACACGGGGGTGTGGGGGCATGGGGACACAGAACAGGGACAGCAGGGCCATGGGGGCAATGATGGGGTGCAGTGGGGTTTAGGGGTGCAATGGGGTCAGAGGGTGTATTAGGGTGGGTTTAGGGTGCATTGGGGGTCAGGGGGTGGAGTTTGGGGGTACAGTAAGGTGGAATTTGGGGTGCAGTGAAGTTTGAGGGTGCATTGGGGTGGAATTTGGGGAGCAGTGGGGTTTGGGGGTACATTGGGATGGCATTTAGGGTGCATTGGGGTGGAATTTGGGGTGCAACGGGGTCAGAGGGTGCATTGGGGTAGAATTTGGGTGCAGTGGGGTTTGGGGTACATTGGGATGGCATTTGGGGTGCATTGGGGTGGAATGGGGGTCAGGAGGTGCAGTGGAGGGGATAAAGGGACACAATAAGGGCACGGGTGGGGCATCCTATGGGGTGGGGCAGGAGGGGCAGTGGAGGTCTGTAATGGGGCACAATAGGAGCATAATGGGGGGTGAGTAATGGGGCACGGTGGGGTGTGTTATGGGGTACAACAGGGGCACAGTGGGATGCGTTATGGGGCACAATGGGGGCACGGTGGGGTGTGTTATGGGGTACAATGGGGGCACAGCGGGGGTGTGTTATGGGGTACAATGGGGGCACAGTGGGGTGTGTAAAGGGGCACAACAGGGTCCCAGAAAGGTGCCAGGGGGTGCTGGGTCCCTCCCCCCGAGCTCACGATGCGCTCCTTGCTGTGCTCGGGCTCGCAGATCACCACGCTCTGCCCGCGGGCCCCGGGGCCTCCGGGCCCCGCCGCCGCCGCGCCGGGCCTGCCGGGCCTGCGGGCCCCGGGGCTGCCGTCCCGCGGCCGCCGCTCCCGGGGCGCCTCCTCCTCGCTGCTGCCGCCGCTGCTGCCGCCGCTGGGCCGGGGCCGCCGCCGCCCGCCGGCCTGAGGGCCCGGCCGCCGCCGCCCGCCGCCCTGAGGGCCCGGGCCCGCCGCGTCCCAGGGCGGCCCCGCCGCCTTCCTGCGGGGCATGGCTGCGGGGCCGCGTCAGCGAGCGCGCCCACAGCCGGCGGGACAGACAGACAGACAGACAAACACCGACACCCAGAGACACCAAGAGATAGACAGACAGACACCGACACCCAGAGACACAGAGAGAGACAGACACCCACAGAGACAGAGAGGCCGAGAGACAGATAGACACAGACACCCAGGGACACTGAGAGAGAGAGAAAGACAGACAGACACAGATAGAGACAGACACACATAGACACCGACACCGGGACACGCGGGACGGGCGGTGAGGGGGACAGTGAGGGATGTGGGGTGAGGGGGACACGGCGGGGAAATGGAGACAGGCAGGGTTATGGGGTGAGGGGGACAGCGAGGGGAAATGGGGACAGAGAAGGGAAATGGGGGGTGTGGGATGAGGGGCACAGTGAGGGGAAATGGGGACAGGCAGGGTTATGGGGTGAGGGGAAATGGGGACAGGCAGGGTTATGGGGTGAGGGGAAATGGGGACAGGCAGGGTTATGGGGTGACGGGGGGACAGTGAGGGGAAATGGGGACAGGCAGGGAGGTGCTGTGGGAGGGGTGCAGAGGGGATGAGGGGACAGGGATGAGAGGACATGGGGGGACAGGAGGGGCAGGGGGTGAGGGGACGTGGGAGAAATGGGAGACATGAGGTGAGGAGAGATGGGAGGACACGAGGGGACATGAAGTGACGGGGTGAGGGGACATGGGGGGACATGGGGGACAAGGGGACACGGGATGGGGACAGAGGAGACCCCAGCTCGGGGGAAATGGGGGATAGGGGGTGAGGGGAGATGGGGGGACAAGAGGGACTCACAGTGGTGGCCATGGGGGGATAAGAGGTGGGAACCTCTTATGGGGGACATGATGGGATGGGGACAGAGGGGGAGACAGTGTGGGGATATGGGCGACATGGGGACACGGGTGACCCCCAGCCAGGGGACACGGGGGGATTTGGGGGATGCGGGATGGGGGAAACGAGGGGATTTGAGGGGGACACTGGATGGGGAAAAGGGGGGATTTGGGGGACATGGGGACAAGCGTGACCCCCAGCCAAGAGATACTAGCGGGATTTGAGGGATGCGGGATGGGGGAAACGGGATTGCGGGAGACACGGGGGGAGGGGAGAGAGGGGACCCCTGGGCTGGGGGGGAGAGGAGGGGGTGCAAAGCGGGGCTGGAAACGGGACTTGGAACGGCGGGTTGGAAAAGGGGTGAAAAGGGGGTGTGGAAAAGGGGGGTTCCAAGGGACAGTCTGGAATGAGGGGGTGCAAAGGGACGGTTTGGAACAGGGGGTGCCCGGGGAAGACACACGAGGGGAGATTTCGCATTTGGGGGTGCACGGGGGGTGTCCCGGGACTTTTGGGGTGCTGGTGGCATTCCCAAAGGGGATCCAGGGCCCGAAGACCAAGGGGAGCACCGGGGGGCATTTGGGGTGCCCCCTCCTTTACCCCCCACCCCAACCCCCCCGGGACACCCAAAGCCCCGCACCCCGCCGCTCCCGGGGCGCTGCCGCTGCATTTGGGGGATTTGGGGGTGATTTCTTGCACTGGGGAGGGGGCACGGCCCCGCGGGGGTCTCCCCCACGTCCATCCCCCCGCATTCCCATTCCCAGATTTCCCTGGAACAATGGGATCTCTGTCTTCCCCCTTCGCACCACGTGGATCCGCCTTTTTTTTTTTTTTAACCTTTTTTTAAAACCATTTTTCCGCCCCCCCATCCCCATCCGCCTCCCCCCATCCTCCCAAATCCCACTTTTGGAGCCCCAAATTCCAAACCTGATTTTAGGGCGAGAGGTGCAGCATAAAGAAAGCGGCAGCGCGGGGCCTTTGCACTATTTTTGGTGGCGGTTCCTGTTGCAGGAAAAAAAAAAAAAGGTAATTTTGGGGGTTTTTTTTCTCGGTTTTTTTTCCCCTCCTCCTCGTTTTTTTTTTTTTTTTTTCTTTTTTTTCCCCTCTCCCCCCCTTTTCTCTTTTCCTTTTTTCCTCCTCAAATCCCACCCACCGAATCCACTTAGAACGGGGATGCGGGCGAGCGGGACAATACAAAACAGAAACACATGGATGGGCAGGAAAAGGGGGAAAAAAGGAAAAAAAAAAAAAAAAAAAAACTCGGATCCGCCCGGCCGCACAGGAAGAGGCCGCGCCGAGCAGCTCCATCTTTAGGGCTGGAAGACTCCGCCAGAACCCAAAATCCTGGGATTCTCCCGATCCTCCGCATCCCAGAGCATCCCCGGCCGCTCAGGGGAGGTTTTTGGCAAGGGAAATTCAGGGATTTGGGGGTTTAGGAGAGGGAAAGGCGCTCGGTGCGAGGCTTGGCGGCGAGAAAATGGGATTTTTTTCCCAGGAAAAGTGAATATAGGGAGTTTATGGCATGAGGTTAATGTACGGATTCCAAACGGTTTGTTCCGAAAAAAATAATAATAAATGCGCAGATTCCAAAGGGTTTGTTCCCCCCCCCAAAATAAAAAAATGTACAGATTCCAAAGGGATTGTTCTCCCAAAAAATAATAAATGTATGGATTCAAGAGGGATTTTCCAAAAAATAATAAATGCATGGATTCCAAAGGGATTTTTCCCCAGAATTAAATTCATTTATTCCAAAGGATTTCCTCCCCCAAAATTAAATTCACTTACTCCAAAGGGTTTCTTCCCAAAAAAATAAATACCCATTTAACCAAGTCTATTCCCCTGCCCCAAAAATGCACATCTTGCAATTACTTCCCAGGAAATTAATTTTTTGCCTTTATTCCAAAGGTTTTTTTCCCACCCCAAAAAGAAATGGACAAATTAAAAAGTGGATTTTCCCAAGAAATAAGTGGAAATGTTCCCTTTATTCCTTAGGAATTTGGGATAAATTTGGAATATTTCTCTGGGGTATGTTTGGGAAATTTGGCATTAAATCTGGGATGTTTGGGATTAAATTTGGAAAATTTGGAATTAAATTTGGGATATTTCTCAATTTATTGCAAGTTTAGGATGGGCCTTGAGCCCACAGAATTCCAATGGAAAAACCCCCAAAATTAAAAAAAAAAGCCTCAGAATGAAAGGAAAAGGGATCAATGAATTCCCCAGCAGCACTTCCAGGGGAAATGGGGCTGGTTCTGAGATGTTCCAGGATTTCCAGGGGAATCCCTAAAAATGGGATTTTCCCCCCCAAAAGGCCTGGCTGGGATTTACAGGGAGCTGGGAATGTTTGGTGCAGGCTGGGAACTTGGGATTAATTTGGTAAATTTAGGATAAATTTGGAATTTTGGGGAAAAATTTGGAGTATTTCCCTGGGCTGTCACGGCAGCTTTTCCAAGGGATGATGCAATTTTGGGATGGGCTCTGATCTCACAGAATTCCGATGGAAAACCACCTCAAAATCCAAAAAAAAAGGCCTCAGACTGAAAGGAAAAGGGATCAATGAATTCCTTACTCACAGAATTATCCTGGGAGCATCCCAGCAGCACTTCCAAGAGAAACAGGGCTGGTTCCGGGATTTTCCAGGATTTCCATGAGAGTGGGATCCCTAAAAATGGGATTTTGCCCCCAAAAGGCCTGGCTGAGATTTATAGGGAGCCGGGAATGTTGGGGCAGGCCAGGGCAGGCCAGGTGGAACTGGTTTTTCCTGGATATGGAAAAACTGGAATTGCTGGGATTGCCGAGGGAGCGGGAGCGGCTCACCCGGGATAACCCCGGAGCTGCTTCCCAGGGATCCCGGGTGGGAAAGGGGGGATCCCTGGGATTGGGATCGCTGGGACTGAGATGTTTGGGAAAGGGGGATTTGTGTTCCCTGGGATTGGGATCTTTGGGATTGGGATCTCGGGGAAAGGGGGTTTGCAGCTGGACCCTGTGTGGATTTCCCAGGAAGAGGGCGGAGTTGGGAGCAGACTGGGGATGGGGGCTGTGATCAGGATGGGATCACTAGCAGAATCTGTGGGATTCATGGATGGCATCCACGGGATTGGGATGGGATCTGTGGGATGGGATCAATGGGATCATGAGCAGGAGCTGTGAGATTCACGGATGGGATCTGTGGGATTCAGGATTGGGATCTATGAGATTGAGGGATAGGATCTGTGGGACTGAGGGATGGGATCTCTGGGATGGATCTATGGGATGCAGCAGAGGGGCGGGGCCGGGCCTGATCCCCCAAATCCCTCGGCAGAGCTCGCAAGTTGTGTGGATCCGGAATTCCAGCTCTGCCCTCTCTCTTCCAAAGAAATTCCTGGCAAATTCCCAGCAAAACCCCACAAAGTCCCGGCCAATTCCCAACCAATTCCCAGAAAAGCCCCAGCCAATCCCAATCAATTCCCAGAAAAACCCCAGACATTTCCTGGCCAATTCCTGGCCAGTTCCCAGCCGGACCTTGGATCTGCCCCATCCCAAACTAAATTCCCAGGAAAATCCCATGTTTGTGTCACTCGGAGCCTCCACAATTCCTGGAAAACCTCTGGAGCTGCAGCCTGGCTGGAAAAGGAGCCTGGGAGAGGCCTGGTGTGGATCCCATCCCTGAATCCTACAGATCCCATCTGTGAATCCCACAGACCCCATCCTTGAATCCCAGAGATCCCATGGATCCATCCCATAGATCCAACCCTGAATCCCAGAGATCCCATTCCCAAATCCCATAGATCCCAACCCTGAATCCCACAGATCCCACCCCTGAATCCCACAGACCCCATGCCTCAATCCCGCAGATCCCAACCCTGAATCCCATAGATCCCATAGATCCATCCCAGATTCCCTCCAGGCCAGGAATTCCTGGAGAGCAGATCCCAGCACTCCACGGGAGCCATTCCGAGAAAAGCCCTGTAGGAAAGGGACTCCAGGAATTTCCAGGGAATGATGGCAGGGCAGGGGGATCCAGGATCAGAATCCAAATGTTTAATCTCAAACACTCCCAAAATCCTCTGGAAAAGTTAGGATATTCCTTGGGACAGGTGGGAATGATGCCATGAAAGCCACACAATTCCATGAAATTCCATGGATTTCTATGAAAATCCCGGTTTGAAGGGAGGCTCCAGCCCCAGAATTCCGTGGATTTCTGTGAAAACCTCAGAGCTTAATTAGAGAATATTCCCAAAATCCTTTGGAAAAGTTGGGATATTCCTTGGGAAAGATGGGAATGATACCATCAAAGCCCCAGAATTCCATGGATTTCTGTGAAAATACCGGTGTTTAATTAGAGAATATTCCCAAAATCCTTTGGAAAAGTTGGAATATTTCCCGGGAAAGCCATCCCGAGGTTTCCTAGGGCTGGATCCAGCAGAGGGCTCCATCCCCATCCTGGAATCCTGGGAATTACATCCCAAAATCCAGGAGTTTACAGGAATATGGAACATTCCATTCCTGATTAACAGGGATAATTAATATTAATGATTATTGTTAATTAATGGACAATAAGAACTTCTCTATGGATTGGAAAGGTTAAGTGAAAATATATTTAAAGGAGGAAAATTGAATATTAATATATTCAAATGTTTACAGATAAAAATGTATCAGTATAAGTTTTACAATAAATGTAAAGCTATAAATATAAACTTTAAAATAAAAATAAAAATGAGGAGAAAGAAAAATAGAAAGATATAACAGATACAATAAATACAAATATAAAATAAAAAAAATATAAAATATAAAATATCAATATCAACATAAATAGGAATGTGAATATTAATATAATTTGAAATTTAAACAGGAATATAAACACAAATACAAATATAAATGTAAATTTCAATATCAATATAAAATTAAATATTATAAATATTAAAGTATAAATAGAAAATATGCTTATAAATAAGAATATATGTACAAAAGTACAGAAATAAATACAGAAATACAAATATAAACATGAATACAAATATAAAGATATAAATGTAAGTTTTAAAATAAATGGAAGGCTATAAATAGAAATATTAAAATAAATATAAATGTGACTGGAAGCATGAATATAAAGTTCAATTTAAACACAAATATAAATACAAGAAAATGCAACTGTAAATAAAACATAAATAAAAATACAAATGTGAAAGTAAATGTAAGTGAAAACATAAAAAGTAAATAAAAAATAAATATAAGCATAAACGTGAACATAAATATTGTGGTCAATGCTGACTGATAACATGGATGAGATTATTGATCTGTCACTGGTAAATCTGGAAAATTATTCAAAAAAAGAAGAGCTCAGCTGGATGGGAATCAATGACCAGAACATGGGATCAGGAGATCTGCTGGATGTGTCAGAGCTGTTTATTCACTGCCCCAGGAACCGAGGGGCAGAACGATGTTGGAGCAGTCAGAGCTGTACACAAGGGTGTGAAAACTGCCCAAAAATGGGTATAACACCAAAAAGTTACAGATTGGCTTTTTTTGCACGGAGATACTGAGTGCCCGGTGCTCCTTAGTGCACGAGCAGGGTGCCCAGGTGGCCAGGAAGGCCCACGGCTCCTGGCCTGCAACCAGAGAGGTGTGGCCAGCACCAGGGAGGTCACTCTTGCCCTGGGTTTTTCCAGGGGGGTTGGACAGCTCCTGGCTTTGGAAAAAATTACAGAGAAGTTCAGCGAGGTGGGTTGGATCACTCTGGAAAAATTGGGAATGGACAGTCCAGGATAGGGTCAGGACAGGGGGATTGGATCCAGGGAAAATTGGGAATGGAGAGCTTGAGGTGGATCCAGGGAAATTCAGGAATGTTCAGGCTGAGATGGGGTCACAGGGCTCAGATCCCACCTATGGATCCTGGATCCAGGGAACATTTGGGATGCGGAGCTTGGGCTCGGCGCTGGTGCAGTGATTTCTGTGATTGTGTGATGCAGGGATTCATTCAGTGATGGTGCGGTTCTGTGATTTCTGTGATGTCTGTAACTGTGATGTAGTGATTCTGTGATTCAGCGATTCATTCTGAGATTCAGTCATTTCTATGATTTCTGTCACTCTGTGATGCAGTCATTCTGTGATTGTGTGATTTCTATTTCTTTGATTTCTTTGATTTCTGTGATTTCTGTGATTTGTCTGATTTCTTTGATTTCTGTGATTTCTGTGCTGCAGTCATTCCGAGGTTCAGTGATCCCGTGGTTCTGTGATTCATTCCGTGATCCCGTGGTTCTGTGGTGCGGGTCCCGCCCGGTCCCTCCCGGATGTTTCCCATTCCCGGGCTCCTCCCTGATCCCTCCCAGACCGGTCCGGGCGGTTCCCACGGCACGGCCCGAGCGCCTCATTTGCATACATTTGCATACATTTGCTTCCATCTGCATCCCAGAGCAGCCGTTCCCAGGGGAGCAGGAGTGCGAGAAGGGCTGGGTAGGGATGGGAACCCAACGTCCCGGGGAATTCGGGGATCCCATCCTGGACTCTGCATTCCCGATATTCTCTGGATCCCATAAGTGGGATCCAACGCCTGTGACCCCATCCTGGCCTGAGAATTCCCAGCTTTTCCCCCTGGATCCAGAATCCACAGGCGGGATTCAATCCCCGTGACCTGACCCCATCCCAGGCTGAGCATTCCCAGATTTTCCTGGATCCACCCCATGCTCTGCATCCCAAATTTTCCCTGGATCCAGGAGGATCCATAGGTGGGATCTGACCCCTGTGACCCCATCTCAGCCTGAGCATTCCTGAGTTTCCCTGGATCCACCCCAAGCTCTCCAGTCCCAATTTTAATTTTTGCCTGAATCCAATCCCTGTGTCCTGACTCCATCCTGGACTCTCCATTCCCAATTTTTCGAGGGTGATCCAACCCACCTCGCTGAACTTCTCTGGAATTTCTTCCCAAGCCAGGAGCTGTCCAACCCCCCGGAAAACCCCTGGAAAAGTCGCTCCCGAGTGGATTTTCGGGATCATTTCCTGCTTCTGCAGCGGAGCCGCTCCCAGGGTGATCCCGCATACCAGAAATCTAAAAGTTTATCAATTCCTGATTAATTCTCCATGCAGGAGCCCAAGGTTGGATGGATTCCCGGTGTATCCCTGGATCCCGGGACGCTCGGCCGAATCCCTGGAATTTCAGGCTCGGCCGGAGCCCGGCCCCGCTCCCGCCCGGCCCCGCCCGAGCCCGGCACCGCCGCGGCTCCAGAGGGAAATTCCCGGCGCGCTCCCGCTGCTGCCAGCCCAGGTGAGCTTTTCTTGGGATGGGGGAGGCTGGAAAACCGGGAATGGTTCGGGAATGCGCACCGGGGGGGCTGCGGAGGGGCGGGTTTGGAGTGTTCCCGTCCCTGATCCCAGAAAAACACCAGGAAATGGTTGGATCCCCCACAAAAAACACCTGTGGGAAAGGTTTGGATAAAAAAAAAAAAAAATCACCAGGAAAGGGCTGGATAAAAAAAAAAAACCAACCCAAACACCAGGAAAGGCTTGGATCCCCCCAGAAAAACTTGTGGGAAAGGCTTGGATCCCAAAATACCTGTGGGAAAGGCTTGGATCCCCAAAAAACCTGTGGGAAAGGCTTGGATCCCCAAAATCCTGTGGGAAAGGCTTGGATCCCAATAAAAACCAAACCAAACCAACCAAACAAACAAAAAAAACCTGTGGGAAAGGGTTGGATCCCCATAAAAAACCTGTGTGAAAGGGTTGGATCCCACAAAATCACCAGGAAAAGGTTGGATCACAAAAAACAACTGTGGGAAAGGTTTGGCTCCCAAAAAAACCACCAGGAAAGGGCTGGATAAAAGAAAAACAACAAAAAACAAAACAAAAAAGGACCAGGAAAGAGGATTTTTTGGGGGATCCTCCCCCCAAATATGAGAAAGGATTGGATCCCAAAAAAACACTGGGAAAGGGTTGGATCCCAAAAAATACACCAGGAAAGGGCTGGATCTCAAGGCTGATCCCTTGGCATGGAGGATCCAAGGTCTGGAATTCCAAGATTTTTCCAAGGGGCAGGACCCATCCCAAAAATCAGGGCTCATCCCAAAAATTCTGACGCGCTCTTCTCCTGCCAGAGCCTTTCCAGAGGTGAATTTTTGGGATGAGCATTCCTGAATCCTGCCGGGAATGCCAGGGGTTGGAAATAAGGTTTGGAAAAAATCAGCAGAAGGAAAAGCAGGAAAATCGGGAAAAGCAGGAGAAGGAGGAGAAGCAGGAAAAAGAAAGGGAGGAGAAAAGAAGGAAAAGGAGGAGAAGGAAAAACAGGAGAAGGAGGAGAAGCAGGCGAAGGAAAAGCAGGAAAAGGAGGAGAAGCAGGAAAAGAAGGAAAAGGAAAAGCAGGAGAAGCGAAAAAAGGAAAAGCAGGAAAAGGAGGAGGAGGAGGAGGAGGAGGAGGAAGGGGAGGAGGGAGCGGCGCTGATTCCCAAATCCCGGCATCCCTCGCTCCGCTGGAAGCGGCTCCGGGCCGGGCCCGGCGCTTCCCGCCGGGATTTGGGAATTCCGGGATCAGCCCCGGGAGCGGGACAGCCCCGGGAGGGTCCCGGGATCCCGCGGGGACAGCGATTCCCGCCGGGATCCACCCGGGAATTGCGGCCCGCGGCCCATGCGGACACCGAGCGGCGGCCGCGGCCTGCCCAGGTCAGCGCATTCCCACTTTTCCTGCTCCCCGTTCCCCAAAAATCGCTGGATCCACCCGGAGATCCCGCCCCAAACCCCCGGGTCCAGCCCCAAATCCACACTTCCAGAGGTTCTCCCGGCGGGAAGAGGCCGCTCTTCCCTGCCATTCCCGATTTTCCTGCCCCTGCTTCCCAAAATTCCACCCGCCCTCCAAATCCCTGGACCCCCCCGGATTCTCATTCCCACCCCCAAATTCCCAGATCCAGAGGTTTTCCCGGCGGGAGGAGCCCGCCCGTTCCTCCTTGCTGTCATAACCATTCCTGCTTTTCCTGCTCCTTCCCAAAAATCCTCCT
Organism: Sturnus vulgaris; assembly: GCF_052056855.1. Classification (NCBI taxonomy): domain Eukaryota; kingdom Metazoa; phylum Chordata; class Aves; order Passeriformes; family Sturnidae; genus Sturnus; species Sturnus vulgaris. Next base: position 6,919,705 of record NC_142267.1, on the reverse strand, counting down.
CCAAATCCACCCGGAATTCCACATTCCCACCCCAAATCCATGGATCCATCCCCAAATCCCCATTCCCACCCCAAATTCCTGGATCCATCCCCAAATCCCTGGATCCATCCCCAAATCCCCATTCCCATCCCCAAATCCCTGGATCCAGAGGTTTTCCAACCCTTCCCTCCCTGCTGCCATTCCCACTGTTATTCCATCTCTGAAATTCCCAGTTTTTCCCTAAGGATTGGATTGAAAACTCCCAAAAAACTGGGAATGGGGAGGGGAATTCCTGCCCCTCATTCCCACCCTTTTCCTGGAATTCCCAAATCTCTCCAGGGTTTTCCTCCATTCCAGAGGGCTGAGAAGTTCCCTACGCTTTTCCCGGTTTTGGGGATTTTTTGGGAAGCTGCAGGGATGGAACCTCTGGAATATTTTTCCCGCTTTTCCTTCTTTTTTATTTTTCCTTATTTTTTAAGGAATGAGCTGAGATTTAGGGAGATCGAACAGGTGGGAAGGAGCAGTGGGATCTTCCCAAAAATTCTGGGGAAAAACACAAGGAAGGCGGTTCCAGGGGGAAAATTCCTGATGTCTTCTACTGGAATAAAACCAGGAATAAAATCTGGGATCTTGGGAATCTCAAATCCATGGGGGCATCTCCTGGTGTGGATTTTTTAGGAAAAATAAAAGGAATTTTAGGACTAAGGAAAGGGATTTTTGGGGGGAAAAATGGGGAATTTTCGGGACAAATAAAGGGAATTTTTTGGTAAATAGATTTTTAGGGCCTTCTGGGAGAAATTCAGGGAATTTTGGGGAAAAATAAAGGGAATTTGGGACAAAGGAAAGGGATTTCTTGGGAAGATGATTCGTTTATTCCCAATTGTTTATTCCCAGTTATTCCTTCCCGGTTATTTATTCCCAGGATTTGCAGTTGGGCAGGGCCAATTCCTGGCCAATCCCACTGGGATGGATCCCGGATTTCCCAGGGGGATGGATCCCCGATTTTGCAGAGGGATGGATCCCAGATTTCCAGCTGGGATGGATCCCGGATCTCCCCCTGCTGTTCCCAGTCCCCAATCTGATCTCAGCAGGGTCAGGATGGATCTGGATCCATCCTGGGATCATCCCAGGGATCCAGATCCACCGCAAGGGCTCAGGATGATCCTGAGATGGATCTAGATTCATGGATCCCAGATCCTTGGAATGATCCTGGGATGGACCTGGATCCATGGGATGAAGCTTGGATGGGTCCTGGATCCTTGGGTTGATCCTGGAGTGGATCTGGATCCATGGGAAGGGCTCAGGATGATCCTGGGGCAGATCCAGATCCCTGGAATGATCCCAGGATGGATCCAGGAGCGGCTCCCCCTGGCCACAGCGCCAGTGCCAAGGATAAAAATATCCTGGGATAAAAATACCCCGGGATGGGGATGGGGATGGTGGGAGGCTGGGCCGGGCTGTGGCTGTTCCCGGAGCCTGGGAATGCCTGTTCCCAGGAATGGTCCCATCCCCACAGCCCTGGATTATCCTGATTCCCGTTTTCCTGTCCCACTTTATTTCCATGGATCCCCAAATCCCATTTTCCCATCCCACTTCATTTTCATGCATCCCCAATTTCCGATTTTCCTGTCCCACTTTATTTCCATGGATCCCTGATTCCCATTTTTCCTGTTTTTGATCTCCAGATTTGTTTCCATGGATCCCTTGCAGCTCCCAAAATTCCCTGTTCCCAAGGATGATTCCCCATCCCCACATCCCTGAATTTTCCTGATTCCCATTTTTCTTGTCCCTGTTTTCCCGATTTTCCTGTCCCAGTTTATTTCCATGGATCTCCGATTCCTATTTTTCCAGTCCCAGTTTATTTCCGTGGATCCTCGATTCCCAAATTTCCTGTCCCAGTTTATTTCCATGGATCCCAGATTCCCAATTTTCCTGTCCTTGTTTATTTCCTGGGATCCCAGATTCCTATTTTTCCTGTCCCAGTTTATTTCCATGGATCAATGATTCCCATTTTTCCTCTCCCGATTCCAGTTTATCCTCCCCAGCAGCTCCTGCGAATCCCCATTCCCAGGGATGATTCCCAACCCCCATCTCTGGATTTTCCCACTTCTCCCCTCCCTGTGTATTCCCACATATCCGATCTGGGCTGATCCCGTTTTTCCCTCATCCCACGGGATCTGTTCCCACCCTGACTGTGCGAAAAACTCTGGCAAAAATCCCTTTTCCCCTTGGACCAATCCCAATCCCAGGATTATTTTGGAGACCTGGGATAAATCCGGCGCTGGGATAAATCTGGGATGGGCTGGGCTGAGATCAGCACTCCAAACGGGAGCGACCTTTTCCCGGGATAAAATTGGGATGGGAGAAGGACCCGGATCTGGCAGGAAGGGGCTGGATCCTCATCCTGGGGTTCTTTTTCCCGAGGATTCCCAATTTTGAGGCTTTTTCTGGAGCTGGCACTGCAGAAATTGGGAATTCTCGGTATGCTGGGAACGCCTGGCTCTGGAACTTTCCAGGTTTTTGGGGATTCTTGTCCCAGTTTTTGGAGATTTTTCTCCCGGTTTTTATGGATTTTTCTCCTGGTTTTTTGGGATTCATCTCCTGGGATTTTGGGGATTCTTCTCCCACTTTTTGGGGATTCATCTCCTAGGATTTTGGGGATTCTTCTCCCAGTTTTTGGGGATTCTTCTCCTGTTTTTTGGGATTCAGTTCCTGGGATTTTGAGGATTCTTGTACTGTTTTTGGGGATGCATCTTCCATTCTCGTTTGGATTATCTCCTGTTTTTTTGTGGATTCATCTCCTGTTTTTCGGGGATTTTCCTGAATTTTTGCGTATTCTTCTCCCTAGTTTTGGGGATTTTTCTCCTGTTTATTTGGGGATTATTCTCCTGGTTTTTAGGGATTCTTCTCCTGGTTTTCGGTGGATTCTTCTCCTGGATTTCTGTTTTTTCTGGGTTCCCCTCCAGGAAAAGAATTCCAGGAGGGAAGATCCCAACCTTAATCCCAGGGGATCATCCCAAGGCTCTGACCTTGCCGCTGTTCCCGGTGCCCTCCCGGCGTTCTCGGCTTTCGGGACGGATGCTCCATCGATCCCGGGATCGATCCCAGCCGGATCCCAGCTCTTCCCTCCTGCCCTTCCCCGGCAGCGGGAGCCACAAATCCAGGGAGAAATTCTCCCGAAGCCATTCCCAGCTCCCTGCCCGAGCCGGAGCCGAACCCATCCTGTCAGAGCCACCGGGTCCTTTCTGGGGCTGGGACTGGGGCTGATCCACCTTTCCCGACCCTTTTCCCCTGTTTTCCAACCCCTTTCCAATCATTTTCCTCATTTTTCAACTTTTCCAGCCCTTTTTTTTCCCTTTCACAACCCTTTTCCTCCTTTCCCAAGCCTTTTTTCCCTGTTTCCCAACCCTTTTCCCCTTTTCCCCCTTTCCCAACCCTTTTTCCCCCTTTCCAACCTTCTTTCTCCTTTCCCACTGCCTTTCCCAACCCTTCTTTCCCTGTTTTCCACAGGAACACCCCTGGAGCAGCCAGGCCCCTGCCGCCATGGCCTCGCCCCCCCCGCCTGCAGTAGGTACTGTCAGCCTGGGCATTGGGTATTGAGGAATTTTGGGAATGTTGGGAATTTTGGGACACCCAGCCTGGGGTGGGAAGGAGGGAGCAGCGCCCGGGGTATCCCGGATATCCGGATATGGAGCCTCTTGGGATTGGGAAAACAGAGGGTTGGTGGGTCCTGTGATCTGGGGGGTGCTGATCCCATTCCCTGTTCCCTGATTCCCTGATTCCCTGTTCCCTGATTCTCTCATTCCCTGATTCCCTGTTCCCTGATTCCCTGATCCCTTATTCCCTGTTCCCCCTTCTCTCTCCATCCCCATCCCCATTTTGCTCTGTCCCCATTCTCCTCCTCCATCCCTTTTATCTTCCTCCTCTTCCTCCATCTCCATCCCTCTTCTGCCTCCCGCTCCATCTCCATCCCACTTTGATTCCATCTCCATCTCTTTTCCTCCTCCAACTCCATCCCCTTTTCCTCCATCTCCTCCATCCCCCATCCCTCTTTTCCATCTCCCCTTTCCATCCCCTTTTCCATCTCCCTTTTCCATCTCCTTTTCCATCCCCTCCACCCCTTTCCCCCATCCCCGTCCCTCCCATCCCTGGTTCCCCTCTCCCATGCCCATTCCCGGTGCAGGATCTCCCCCGGAGCCGCCGGGCCCGGCGGGGATGGAGGAGCTGGGCCAGGCCTTTGGCTTCGAGGACAGTGAGGAGGAGGAGGAGGATGAGGAGGAAGAGGAGGATGAGGATTCGGGAGCCGATCCCGGAGCCGATCCTGGAGCCGATCCCGGAGCTGATGGGGCTCTCCAGGCACCCCCGCGCCGGCGGCGCCCGCTCAGCTCTGGTGAGGAATATTCCCAGCATTCCCAGTATGGAATTCGCAGACATTCCCAGTGTGGAATTCCCGGTATTCCTGTGGGGAATTCCCAGTATTCTGCTGTGGAATTCCTGGTATTCCTGGTGTGGAATTCCCGATATTCCCAGTGTATCCTGGAGGTGCTGACACTGTTTGTCTTTGTTTCCTTCCCCACAGATGGGCTGGAGCCAGAGACCCAGGAAGGGTGAGTGGGATTTGGAGCATTTTGTGGGATTTCCAGCAGATTTTGGGGGTTCTGGTGGAATTTGGGGCATTTCATGGTATTTCCAGGAAACTTGGGAGTTTCTGGTGCAATTTGGGACATTTTGTGGGATTTCCATGGAATTTTGGAGGTTCTGATGAGATTTCAGGGAGTTTAGTGGTATTTGGGGGAGTTTCCTGGGATTTCAGGGGGTTTCAGGAGTTTTATGTGGGAATTCCAGGAGTTCTGGTGGGATTTTGGGATCCATCCCCTTCCATTTGACGTCACAGCTGCTGCTGTGCCTCGATTTCCTCCAATTTCTCCCCATTCCAAGGAGCTCCATGCAGAAGATTTGGGGTTTTGGGATATTTTCCATCATCCCTGAGCGTGTTGGCAGGACATCCCTAAAAATCTGGGATGACCCTAAATACTGGAATCCAAGGAGCAGAATGGGGGACGGGAAATTCCTTTTAGAAATTCCTGATTTTGTGGGAATGGAGGTGACAGCGGGCGGGGTCTTTGGGAACACCTGATCCCGAGGGATTTTTCCCTGGAATGCTCCCTGACCCTGCTCCTGCAGGATCCCAGCACAGGTGAGAAATGGGGAGGCCGGAGGAGATTCCCAGATCCGGAACCGCACTTGGAAGAGGGAGAGCATCTGCAGAGGTGGGAAAAGGCTGGATAATCCCTGGGATAACCCCTAGATAATCCCTGGGATAACCCCTGGAAAACTCCTGGATAACCCCTGGGATAACTTTGGGATAACCCCTGGGAAAACCCTGGGATAACCCCTTGATAACCCGTGGGATAACCCCTGGGATAACATTGGGATAAACCCTGGATAACCCCTGGAAAACCCCTGGCATAACCCCTGGGATAACCCCTGGGATAAACCCTGGATAACCCCTGGGATAACCCCTTGATAACCTGTGGGATAACCCCGGGATAAACCTTGGATAACCCCTGGAAAACCCCTGGCATAACCCCTGGGATAACCCTGGGATAACCCTGGGATAACCCTGAGATAACCTTGGGATAACCCCTGGATAAGCCCTGGATAACTTCTGGGATAAACTCTGGGATAAACCCTGGATAACGTCTGGGTAACCCCTGGGATAACCTCTGGATAAGCCCTGGATAACCCCTGGGATAAACCCTGGATAACCCCTGGGATAACCCCTGGAAAACCCCTGGCATAACCCCTGGGATAACCCCTGGGATAAACCCTGGAAAACCCCTGGGATAACCCCTGGGATAACCCTGGGATAACTTTGGGATAACCCCTGGATAAGCCCTGGGATAACTCCTGGATAACCCCTGGATAACCCCTAGGATAATCTCTGGATAACCCCTGGATAACCCCTAGGATAATCTCTGGATAACCCCTTGATAACCTGTGGGATAACCCCTTGATAACCTGTGGGATAACCCTGGGATAAACCTTGGATAACCCCTGGGATAACCCCTGGAAAACCCCTGGGATAACCCCTGAGATAACCTTGGGATAACCCCTGGATAAGCCCTGGATAAACTCTGGGATAACCCCTGGGATAACTCCTGGATAACCCCTGGATAACCCCTGTGATAGCCCTGGGATAACTCAGGGAGGTTTCCCCATCCCATTTGGATCCCAGGCTCTTGATTCCGATCTCAGTCCCGATACTGATACCGATCCTGATCCCGTTCCTGTTCCCGTTCCCAATCCCAATCCCAATCCCATCCTGCTGTTTCCAGGGGAGCGTTTTTCCTTCCCGGCCGTGGAGGACGAGGTCATCTATGACGACGTTCCCTGCGAGGGCCTGGATGCGGAGCAGGACGGTATGGAAACGTCTCTTCCCGCTTTTCCTGCCAGGAGCTGCCTCTTCCTGCTTTTCCAGAGTCCCCTCATCCCATTTTCCATCTGAGACCCTCTTCTGGTTTTCTAGGGCCACAACTTATTTTCTAGCAGGAATCGCCTCTTCCTATTTTTCCAGAGCCCACAATCCCATTTTCCTCCCAGATCCTGGGATTTCCCTTTCCCTTTCCCCTTCCCTTTCCTGTCTCCCTTTCCTTTTCCCTTTTCCCTTTCCCCTTTCCCCTTTTCCTTTTCCTTTTCCTTTTCCCTTTTCCTTTCCCTTTTCCTTTTCCTTTCCCTTTTCCTTTCTCTGTTCCAATTCCCGTTCCCGTTCCCTCCCCCCCAGTTCCAGCCACCACTGGGGTTCAGATCCCTCCTGGATCCATCCATCCATTCATCCTGGCCCACTCCCAACTCCCTTCCACACAATCAAACCCCAGATTTCTCTTGGCAGGAATTGAGTGGGAAATCAGTGGGAATTGGGCAGGAATTCCATGGGAACTCAGTGGGAATTTATCAGGATATCATCAGGAATTGAGTGGGAATTCAGCAGGAATTAAGCAGAAAATCTGCAGTAATTGAGCAGGAAATCAAAGGGAATCCAGCAGGAATTGAGTGGGAATTGAACAGGAATTGAGCAAAAAATCAGCACAAATTGACCAGGAATTGAGCAGGAAATCAGGAATCGAACACGGGATCAGCAGGAATTGAGTGGGAATTGAGTGGGAATTGAGTGGGAATTCCGTATGAGTTGAGCAGGAAATCAGCAGGAACTGAACGGGAATTGGGCGGGAATCCAGGGGGAATTGAGCAGGAATTTGGCGGGAATTCAGCAGGAATTCGGCAGGAATTGGGTGGGAATTCAGGGGGAATTGGGCGGGAGTTGAGTGGGAATTGGGTGGGAATGGAGCGGGAATCGGGCGGGCATTCCCGGGATTTCCGTGGCGTTGGCAGGCGCGGGGCTGATCTACGCCGAGGTGCAGCGCGGGGAGGGGACGCGCCTGGGCCAGGACCTGGGCTGGAGCTCCAGCGACTTTGAGAGCTACAGCGACTCCGGGGAGGAATCCCGGCCGGAATCGCGGCGGGACAGCGAGCCCGCCAAGCTGCGTGCAGCCTTCCAGCCCAGGGTATGGATCCCTTCCCTCCCTCTGGAATTCCCATCCTTCCAGCCCAGGGTATGGATCCCTTCCCTCCCTCTGGAATTCCCATCCTTCCAGCCCAGGGTATGGATCCCTTCCCTCCCTCTGGAATTCCCATCCTTCCCTCTGGAATTCCTGTCCTTCCCTCTGGAATTCCCATCCCTTCCTTTGGAATCCTGATCCCTCCAGCCTAAGGTATGCAACCCATCCCTCTGGAATCCTCATCCTTCCCCTTGGAATCCTCATCCCAGCTTTTCCCGGGATTCTCCTGCCTGGAGGCACTGGAGTATCCCACAGGCCCTCTGCGTTTTTCTTGAAATTTTCTTTCTGTTATCCTCCTTCGTGCTTCTTTTTCCTCCTGCTGGAGACTCTCCCTGCCATTCCCTGCTCCATCCCAGCTGGAATTTCAGGAATTTTGGAATGATTTCTCCCATTTTTGAGCCTTGCCCTGCTGCTCGTGCTGCATTCCCTGCTCCATCCCAGCTGGAATTTCGGGGTTTTTGGGATGATTCCTCCTGTTTGGCGGCTTTCCCTGCTGCTCCTGCACTCCCTGCTTGCTCCCAGCCAGAATTCTGGGCTGCTGCTGCCTGTTCTGTGCTGCTTTCCCTGCTCTTGCTGCATTCCCTGCTCCATCCCAGCTGGAATTTCAGGATTTTTGTGATGATTCCTCCCGTTTTTGAGCCTTTCCCTGCTGCTCCTGCACTCCCTGCTCACTCCCAGCCGGAATTCCAGGCTGCTGCCTCTGTTCCCTGCCTGCTCCCAGCCGGAATTCCAGGCTACTCCTGCTGTTCCCTGCTCCTTTGGGATGATCTCTCCTGTTTTTTTACCTTTGCTGCTTCCTGGGATCTCTGCTCCTGCCGCTCTCCTGCTTTGCTTTGGGCTCAGCTCTCTCCAGACCTCCAAAAACTCAAGGAAAAATGCGCCAGGACTAAGAGGGAGCTCCTGGCTCTGAGAGTTGGGGGGAAGGAAATGCAGGAGCTGAAGCACAAATCCGATTGGAAGGTACCGATCCCATCTCGAAATTCCCGAAATTCCCGGCGTGGGGGGGGATAAAATTCCCCTTGTGGACTGGATCCAGGCTGGGCTCATCCCATTCCCATCCCAAAAAATCAGCCTGGAGCTGCCGAGGGGCTGCTGGCATCAGGCTGGGCTGACTGGCAGCTCCCGGGGCTTCCCTGGCCCTCGGAACCCAGGGATTGGGAATTCGTGGAGGGATTCAGGAATTTGGGAGGGAATTCAGGAGGGAATTCAGAGATTCAGGAAGGAATTAAAGAATTAAGGAATGAAGGAATTCAGGAAGGAATTAGGAATTCAGGAGTTCAGGAATTCAGGGAGGAATTCACAAAGGAATGTATTCAGGAATTCAGGAAGGATTGAAGAATTCAAGAATTCTGGAAAGAATTCAGGAGTTCAGGAATTCAGAAATTTAGGACGGAATTCAGGATGGAAGGGAGAAATTCAGAAAGGAATTTAGGAATTTGGGGAAGAATTCAGGGAGGAATGAAGGAATTCAAGAATTGAGGAAGGAATTTGAGAATTCAGGAATTGAGGAAGGAATTCAGTAATCCAGGAGGGAAGGAAGGCATTCAGGAAGGAAGGAAGGAAGGAGAATTTTGGGAATTGTGGAGCCTCAGGGCAGAGCCTTTTCCACCCCATCCCATTCTGGCTGGTATTCCATGGGGTAAAACGCTGGGATTTAGGGTGAAGTGCTGGGATTTGGGGTAGAACTCCTGGATTTGGGGTGAAAGGCTGGGATTTGGGGTGAAAGGCTGGGATTTGGGGTGGGAAAGGCCAATCCCCCTTTTCCTGCCCCACATCCAACCCCAGGACAGGAAGGGCCGGAGCTGCTCCCGGTCCCTTCCCGGCCCCGCTTGGCTGTGCTGCACGATCCTGCTCCGGCTGCTGCCAATGCATGGTGGATCCAGAGGGATCCTGAGGGATCCTGGAGCCCTGGCCATGTGGCTGCTGCTCCCAGCTGCATGGGAAAACAGGGAATGGCACTCCATGGATGTTCTGATGGGCCGGATCCGGGATGGGATCCTGGGGCAGCCTGGAGCTTCCTGATCCCTGTGATGACCCTATGACTCCTGTGATGATCCCTGTGAGCCCTGTGATGATCCCTGCAATCCCAGTGATCTCTCTGATGATCTCTGTGATCCTGTGATCCCTGAGATCCTAGCACTGATCCCAGCAGTGATCCCTGCACTGATCCCTGTGTTGATCTCTGAGCTGATCCCAGTGATCCTATTGCTAATCCTGTGGTCCTTGAGATCCCAGTGATGATCCCTATGCTGGTCCCAGCGTTGGTCCCTGTGCTGATTCCAGCGCTGATCCCTGTGCTGATTCCTGTGATCGCTGTGCTTATCCCAGTGATCCCAGTGCTGATTCCAATGCTGATCCCAGTGATCCCAGGGCTGATCCCAGGGCTGATCCCAGCTCCGATCCCAGCTCTGATCCCATGTGCCGATCCCTTTTCCCGATCCCTTTTGCTGACCCCGTTTCCCGGGCAGGTGTCGCAGCTGATGCGGGCGGCGCGCAGCGGCACCAAGGACGGGCTGGAGCGGACGCGCATGGCCGTGCTGCGCAAGGTGACGTTCCTGCAGCGCCGGGACAGCCCAGGTGAGGGGGAGGGGGAGCTGACCAGGTGAGGGAGGGGGGAAGCCCAGGTGAGAGGGGAGCAGCCCAGGTGAGGGAGGGGGGCAGCCCAGGTGAGAGAGGGGAGCAGCCCAGGTGAGAGAAGGGAGCAGCCCAGGTGAGAGGGGAGCAGCCTAGGTGAGATGGGAGGAGCAGCCCAGGTGAGATGGGAGGAGCAGCACAGGTGAGGGGGGGGAGCAGCCCAGGTGAGGGATGCAAGGAAACCCTGCACAATTCCACACCTCCCCAGTTCCCGCCGTTATTCCGGGGATTTGAAGTTCTCCTGGGACTCTTGGCAAGCTCCACCTCCCTCCTTTTGTCTGCGGGGGATAAAACAGCATCGCCCGGTGTGTCCTAGGGGTTTCCCTCAGTATTTCTTTCCCTGTGTTCCCAATTCCTGGGGCGTTTTCCTTGGATTTTTCCTTAAGGATTTTTTTTCCCTGAACTCTCAGCTCCCAGGAGGTATTCCTTGGATTTTTCCCTCTGGATTTTTCCTGAATTCCCGATTCCCAGGGCTGTTCCCTAGGACTTGTTCCCTCCGGATTTCCCCTGAATTCCCGATTCCCGGGGTTTTCCCTGTCCCGCAGGGGATGGGGAGCGCAGGAGGAGCGCGGCCGAGGCCGAGAAGCCGCTGCGCTCCCGCCGGAGCTCCCGGCTTTCCCTGGAGCAGCCGAGGGGAGGTAGGATGGATCCCGGGGAAGTAGGATGGATCCCGCTGGATCCCAGAGCCCGCAGCTTCCTGTGGGATCGGCCGCGTGTGTCTCGGCATTCCCATGGGATCTGCTGTGTGTTCCAGCATTCCCAGAGCATTCCCAGAGCATTCCCATGGGATTGGCTTCGTGTGTTCCTGGCATTCCCAGAGCATTCCCAGAGCAGTCCCATGGGATTGGCTGCGTGTTCCCGGCATTCCCAGAGCATTCCCGCAGCTTCCCATGGGATTGCTCCCGCCATTCCCGCACGGCCAGCGCAGCTTTGGGGCGCAGCAATCCTGGGCGAGCATCCCCGGGAGGGAGGAGCTGAAATTAGGGAAGGAAAAAGGTCCCCGCCACGCTTCCCTCCCTTCCCTCCCTCGCTCCCTCCCTCCCCCAGCCCTTCCCTTCCCCTTCCCGGGTTTCTGGCCCGGGATGGCGCCGGGGCCATGTGGAGGCGGCGGCCGCGCTCCCATCCCGAGCTTTCCTTGGCTCATCCCGAGCTTTCCTTGGCTCGCTCGCTCTCCTCCTCCTCGGCTGCTTCGGCCTCGGGTAAGGGCTGCCCGCTGCGGCGCTTCCCTCTTTTCCTGCGCTCCCGGCTCCTTTTCCCAGCATCTTTTCCTGACTCCTTTTCCTGTTTCCCACTGGTTTGGAGTGAGGATGAGGCGCTGTTCCCGGCAGGAATTCCGGGATAGGAACCCTCCCTGTCCCATCACTGTCCCCTCCCTATCCCCTCCTGTCCCCTGCTGTCCCGATCCCCACTCTGGCACTTCCCGATTTTCCTGCACTCTCAGCTCCCTTCCCCGGCTCCTTTTTCCGGCTCCTTTTCCCAGTTCCCGCTGGTTTGGAGTGAGGAGTTGAGGTTTGTTCACGCTGTTACCGGGTGGATTTTTGAGTTGAGGACCCTCCCTGTCCCCTCCCCTCTGTCCCGGTCCCCACTCCAGCACTTCCCCGTTTTTGCGTCCTCCTGGCTCCTATTCCTGGCTCATTTTCCTGTTTCTCACTGTTTTGGAGTGAGGGCGAGGCGCTGTTCCCGCTGTTCCCAGGTGGATTTTTGGGATGGGGACCCTCCCAATCCCATCCCTGTCCCCTCCCTGCTGTCCTGGTCCCCACTCCAGCACTTCCGTTTTTAATCTGCTCCCGGCTCCATTTCCCGGTTCCTTTTCCATTTCCTGCTGGTTTGGAGTGAGGTCGAGGCGCTGTTCCCGCTGTTCAAAAATCCAGGAGAGTTTTTGGGATGGGGACCCTCCCTGTCCCCTCCCTGTCCCCTCCCCACTGTTCTAGTCCCCACTCCAGCACTTCCCGGTTTTCCTGAGCTCCTGACTCCTTGTCCTGACTCTTTTTCCTGGCTCCGTTTCCTGACTCCTTTACCCATTTCCCGCTGGTTTGGAGTGAGGTCGAGGTGCTGTTCCCAGCAGGATTTTTGGGATGGGGACCTTCCCCGTCCCATTTCTGCCTCCTCCCCGTCCCCTCCCCACTGTCCTAGTCCCACTCCTGCCTAGCTCATCCCAGGTTCCGGTGAGCGCTCTGGAAGGACACGGGATCACTGGGATCACTGGGATCACCGGGATCACTGGGATCACCAGGATCACCAGGATAATTGAGATCACCAGGATCACTGGGATCACCAGGATCACAGGGATCACCGGAGCAGGCTGAGGCTCAGGTCGGGCTTTCCGGTGTTTCCGCAGGGGACTCGGAGGAGGAGGACACCGGGTTCCTGGAGGTCACCGTGTCCGACCTGCGGCACCCCCCGCCCGAGCTGGGCCCCGCGCCACAGGGGCTGAGCCCGCAGCAGGTCTGGGGTTGGGATTGGGGCTTTCCTGGGATTGGGATCGGGGCTTTCCTGGGCTCTGGGATCGGGGCTTTCCCGGCATTAGAGATTCGGTTTTTCAGGGATTTGGGGTCAGGCTTTCCTGACGCCCGCGGGGGGCACAGCCTCCCTTGGGCCCTGTGATTGAGCAATGGGGAAAGACCGGGTCAGCAAAAACAGTGCTGCTGAGTCAGCGCTTCCGCCGGGCTAGGGCTGCTTCCCTTTCCTGGGATTTGGGGTTGGGGGACCACAGCAGAACCCGACAGGCTGGGCCTGCATTTCCCCGTCCTGGGATTTGGGATCTGTGGGATCATGTTTCCCTGATCCTGGGGCTATGGGGTCAGGGCTGTGCCTGCATTTCCCTGATCCTGGGATTTGAGATTTTGGGATCAGGGCTGTGCCTGCATTTCCCTGATCCCAGGATTTGGGATTTGTGGGATTGCAGCTGAGCCCCACAGGTTGGGCCTGCATTTCCCTGACCCCAGGATTGGGGCTTGTGAGATCAGAGCTGTTCCTGCATATCCCTGATCCTGGCATTTGGGATTTAGGATTGTGGGATCATGGCTGTTCCTGCATTTCCCTGATCCCAGGATTAGGGATTTTAGGGTCATGGCTATTCCTGCATTTTCCCAGTCTCAGGATTTGGGATTTTGGGGTCAGGGTTGTGCCTGCATTTCCCCCAATCCCAGGATTTGGGATGTGTGGCTCAGCCTCCGTTGCGGTGTCCCGCAGGTGCTCCGGCGGCACATCCTGGGCTCCATCGTGCAGAGCGAGCGCAGCTATGTGGATTCCCTGAAGCGCATCCTGCAGGTGGGGCTGCGTTCTGGCGGGATCGGGGATCCCCTGGCGCCGATCCCGGGATTCCAGCGCCGGAATTCCCGCAGGATTACCGGAAGCCGCTGCTGGAGATGGAGCCCAAGGTGCTGAGCGCCCGGAAGTGCCAGGTGGTGTTTTTCCGGCTGAAGGAGATCCTGCAGTGCCACTCCATGTTCCAGATCGCCCTGGCCTCACGCGTGGCCGAGTGGGACTCCAACGAGAAGATCGGGGACCTCTTCGTGGCCTCGGTGGGGAAAATCGGGAATAGTCTCAAATCCCCCTAGGATCCCACCCAGCAAAAACTGGGAATGGCCCCAAATCCCCTGGGACTGCAGCAAAGACTGGGAATGACCCCAAATCCCTCTAGGATCCCACCAGGGATGGCTGAAGTATCAGAGCAATGGGACGCACCCAGCACTTTACCTATCCCATTTTTTGGGAATCACCACACCATTCCTGTCCTCTCCCAGTTCTCCAAGTCCATGGACTCGTGGCCTTGGGAGGACAAAAAACTGGGAATCAGCCCCAAAAATCCCTTGGGATCCCACCAGAGATTGAGAATCAGCACTGAAAATCACTTGGGATCCCACCAGGGATTGGGAATCACCCCCAAAATCCCCCTGGGGTCCCATCAGGAATGGGGGAGGGTTGGTTTTATGCGACACTCTCAGCACTTTGCCCAACCCATTTTTTGGGAATCCCCACACCATTCCCGTCCTCTCCCAGTTCTCCAAGTTCATGCTGATGGGCTTGTGACGTCAGTAGGAGGGAAAATTGGGAATCACCACCAAACATCCCCTGGGATCCCATCAGGGATGGGGGAGGGTTGGATTTATGGGACACCCCCAGCACTCTCCCTATCCCATTTTTTTGGGAATCCCCACGCCATTCCTGTCCTCTCCCAGTTCTCCAAGTCCATGGTGCTGGACGTGTACAGCGACTACGTCAACAACTTCACCACAGCCATGTCCCTGATCAAGAAGGCCTGTCTGACCAAGCCCGCCTTCCTGGACTTCCTCAAGGTCAGCACAGCCCCTCAGCTTTTCCCAAAAATCTCCTTTTGTGATGGCATTTCCCAAAACCCCCCGTCCTGGTGGTGTTTTGCCCCGGCAGAAGCGGCAGATGGCCAGCGCCGACCGCGTCACGCTCTACGGGCTGATGGTGAAACCCATCCAGAGGTTCCCTCAGTTCATCCTCCTGCTGCAGGTGAGGGAACAGGGAGGTTCTGGAGGATGCTAGGGAGGTTCTGGAGGATGTGTAGGAGGTTCTGGAGACATCAGCGAGGTTCTGGAGACATCGGGGAAGCTCTGGAGACATCAGGGAGGCTCTGGGCGATGTTCAGAGGGTTCTAGAGGGCATTTAGGAGGTTCTGGAGGACGTTTAGAAGGTTCTGGAGGTCATCAGGGAGATTCCAGAGGATGTTTAGAAGATTCTGGAGAAGGTTTTTGGGAGGTTCTAGAAAAGGTTTTTGGAGCTTCTGAGAAGGTTTTGGAAGGATTTGGACAAGAATTGGGGAGGTTCTGG
Source organism: Sturnus vulgaris (assembly GCF_052056855.1). Taxonomy (NCBI): domain Eukaryota; kingdom Metazoa; phylum Chordata; class Aves; order Passeriformes; family Sturnidae; genus Sturnus; species Sturnus vulgaris. The sequence goes on along the minus strand of NC_142267.1, from coordinate 6,904,673 downwards.
AGAAGGTTTTGGACAAGGATTGGGGATGTTCTGGAAAAGATTTTGGGAGGTTCTGGACAAGGATTGGTGAGGTTATGGAGAAGATTTTGGGAGGTTCTGGGCAAGGACTGGTGAGGTTATGGAGAAGGTTTTGGGAGGTTCTGGAGATGAGTTTTGGAGGTTCTGGCAAAAGTTTTGGGAAGTTCTGGAGAAGGTTTTGGTAATTCTGGAGAAGGTTTGGGGAGGTTCTGGAGATGAGTTTTGGAGGTTCTGGTGAAGGTTTTGGGAGGTTCCGGAGAAGGTTTTGGCGATTATGGAGAAGGTTCAGGAAGGATTTGGACAAGAACTGAGGAGGTTCTGGAGAAGGTTCTAGGGGGTTCTGGAGAAGCACCTTTTTGACAGCAGCAGCACAGGGACACACTTTGGGGCTGGCGCCCTGGTTGGAGTTTTGGATCCGCCCGAGGATCATCCTCCAGCGTTTGTTGGGAGGCTCCGGAGGCGCTGCCGTGGCGGCTCCTCAGCGTTCCCGGTGTTGCCGTGCCCAGGACATGCTGAAGAACACGCCCCGTGGCCACGCCGACCGGCTGGCGCTGCAGCTGGCGCTCACCGAGCTGGAGACGCTGGCCGAGAAGCTCAACGAGCAGAAGCGCGTGGCCGACCAGCTGGCCGAGATGCAGCAGCTCAGCAAGAGCATCAGCGACCGCAGCAGCCTCAACAAGGTGGGGAATCCTCAGCACCTTCATCTTCATCCTCCTCATCTTCATCCTCAGCCTTGTCCTCCTCATCTTCATCCTTGGCCTTGTCCTCCTCAGCCTCCTCCTCATCCTCCACCTTCTCCTTATCATTATCCTCCTCATCCTTGTCCTTCTCCTCATCTTCCTCCTCATGCTCGTCCTCCTCTTTATCTTCCCCCTCATCTTCGTCCTCCTCTTCATCCTCAGCCTTCTCCTTCTTCTCCTCAGTCTCCTCCTCGTCCTCCTCACCTTCCTGCTAATCCTCATCGTCCTACTTGTCCTCATCCTCATCCTCCTTGTCACCCTCATCTTCCTCCTCCTCCTCCTCCTCCTCCTCCTCCTCCTCCTCCTGCTCCTCCTCCTTTTCTTCCTCCTCCTCCTGCTCCTTGTTCTCCTCGTCCTCGTCCTCCTCGTCCTCGTCCTCCTCGTCCTCGTCCTCGTCCTCGTCCTCCTCCTCCTCCTCCTCCTCCTTCTGCTCCTCCTCCTTTTCTTCCTCCTCCTCCTGCTCCTTGTTCTCCTCATCCTCATCCATCCCTCTCCTCGTCCTCGTCCTCGTCCTCGTCCTCGTCCTCCTCCTCCTCTCCCTGCTCCTGCTCAGCAAGGTTTGGCGATGCCAGTTGGGGTTTGTGGCTCCCTCTCCTCACCGGGGTTTCTGGGAAGCAGGATCCCCATTTGCTCCCAGGGGATCCTGATCTAGACCAAGCCTGGAGAGTGGAATTTGGGAATTCCTCCCCAAGGATCCACTGGATTTGGATTTGGAGCTCCTGCTGCATGTCAGGGTGTTTCCAGGTTCTGGAGAAGGTTTGGGGAGGTTCTGGGAGGTTCTGGAGGAAGTTTGGGAGGTTCTGGAGAAGGTTTTGAGGAGATTCTGGAGAAGGTTTTTGGGAGGATCTGGAGATGATTTCGGAAGTCCTGGAGTAAGTTTGTGACCATCTGGAGAAGCTTTCTTTTCGGACAATGCTGGGAATCGGCAATCCGTGGTGGGGTTGACCACTCTGGGGTGGCACTGGTCACACCTGGGGTGACCATCTCATTGGTCACTCCTAGGGTTTTGGCTGGGGGGTGGCAGTGGTCCCTCCTGTGGTGACCGGCTCGTTGGTCACTCCCGGGGTGACCAGCAGGGCCTGTTGGCAGGTGCTGGGCTCGGGGCAGCGGCAGCTGCTGCTGTGTGAGACGCTGACCGAGACGGTGTACGGGGACCGCGGGCAGCTGCTCAAGTCCAAGGAGAGGAAAGTGTTCCTGCTCAGCGACCTGCTGGTCTGCGCCAACGTCAACTTCAGGTATGGCCGGGTGCCGCCGGGCTCCTCCTCATCCTCCTCTTCCTTGGCATCCTCTTCCTCCTCCTCATCCTCCTTTTCTTCAGTATCCTCTTCTTCCTTCTTATCCTTGGCATCCTCATCCTTGTCCTTATCCTCATTCTCCTTCTCTTCCTCATCCTTGTCTTCTTCCTTGTCCTCGATATCCTCATTCTCATTCTCCTCATTTTCCTCCTTTTGCTTGTCCTTGGCATCCTCATCCTCATCCTACTCCTCTTCCTTGTCCTCGACATCCTCATTCTCCTCCTCCTCATCCTCTTTCTCCTCCTCTTCCTCGTCCTTAGCATCCTCACCTTCCTTCTCCTTCTCCTCATCATCCTTATTTTTGGGGTGATCCTATCCCGTTTGGTGGTTTTGGTGGAAATCCCATACAGTTTGAGCTTTTTGGGGGGAATCCAATTGAATTTGGGGTTTTTAGGGGAATCCCATCCGGTTTAGGCTTTACTTCCCACCTTTTCCCCATGCCCCTCCCTGCTGCTGCGGGGTCTCGGAGCTGCTGGGGGATCGGGGAATGGGGTGGAATTGGGGAATTGGAGGTCCCGAAATCCCCCCAATCCCACTGACCTGCTCCTTTCCCCTCTGCAGGCCGGTGCCCGCAGGGTAGGTGCCAGGTGTGCTGTGCTGTGTCGTGTGCCCCAGAATGGGGATTCCTGCACGGTGTGGGGTTCTCGGCCTGTGGGATGCTTTTTTGGGGAGAAATCCGTGGTTTTGGGGGAAATTCAGGGTTTTTTGGAAAATCCGGGATTTTCCTGACCTGCAATTCTTGCCTTGGCAGAGTCCAGCTGGAAATCAGCAGCCCCACGTTTGGGGGTTCCTGCACGGTGTGGGGTACTCGGATAGCAGGAGGGGAAAAATCTGAGGGAGTCCTGGGAAAATCTGGGTTTTCTGGGGGAAAATCCATGTTTTTTGGGGGGAAATCTGTGGGTTTTTCAAGAAAATCCAGGGTTTTTTTTGGAGAAAATCCAGGGGGTTTTTTTAAATCTGGGGGGGGGGGGGCGCGGGGGGGTTGAGAAATTCCATGGATTTTTTAAAAATCTGGAGTTTTTGGGGAAAATCTCTGGGTTTTTTTTGAAAATCCATATTTTCGGGGGAAAATCAGTGGTTTTTTGAAAATCCAGGGGTTTTTGGGGAAAATCCATGTTTGTTTGGGAAAATGCATGGGGTTTTTAAAAAATCCATACTTTTTTTTGGAAAATACAGGTTTTTTTGGAAAATCCAGGTGTTTTGGGGGAAAAATCCATGGGGTTTTTTTTGAAAATCTGCTGGTTTTTGAGGAAAATCTAGGGTTTTGTTAGAAAATCCATGCTTTTTGGGGGGAATCCGGGTTTTTTGAGAAAATTAACATTTCTTGGGGGAAAATCTGAGTATTTTGTGAAAAATCTGTTGATTATTTTGAAAATTGGGGTTTTCTGAGGAAAATCCGGGTTTTTTTTGAAAATCGTTTTTTTTATTGAGGAAAACCCACAGTTTTTTGTGGAAAATCAGCGTTTTTTAGTGGAAAATCCATGTTTTTCGGGAAACACGTTTTTTTTGGAAAATCCCTTTTTTTTTTTTTTTTCCTGGAAAACCTGGGAATTTGCTGACGTGCAATCCTTGCCCTGGCAGGGGCCAGCTGGAGATCAGCAGCCTGGTGCCACTGGGCCCCAAGTACGTGCTCAAGTGGAGCTCGGCCCTGCCGCAGGTGCAGGTGGTCGAGGTGGGCCAGGACAGCGGCGCCGGTGACAAGGACGGGGCGGCCACCGCGGCCACCGCGGCCACCGCGGGCCACCGACGGCACGGACACGCGCCCACCGGCCAGGCCGCGCACAGTGAGCGCCAAGAGGGGATTGGGGGATTTTGGGCGGATTTTAGGGGGTTTGGGGAGTTTAGGGGGTTTGGGGCATTTTAGGGGGTCTGTGGGATTTTAGGGGGTTTGGGAGATTTTAGGGAGTTTGGGGGTTTTAGAGGGTTTTAGGGGGTTTAGGGGGTTTTAGGGGGTTTGGGGGTTTTAGGCAGTTTGGTGGTTTTAGGGGGTCTGTGGGATTTTAGGGGGTTTGGGAGATTTTAGGGGGTTTTAGGGGGTTTGGGGGGTTTTAGGGGGTTTGGGGGTTTTAGGGGGTTTGGGGGTTTTAGAGGATTTCACCCCTTTGGGAGTCCCCATCTGTGGGGATGTTTGAGGTCAGGCAGCCACAGCCACCGCTGGCCATCGCTGGCACCGACATGCGCCCACCGGCCAGGCCGTGCTCAGTGAGCACTGGGGATTTGGGGGATTTTAGGGGGTTTGGGGGTTTTAGGGGATTTGGGGGCTTTTAGGGGGTATGGGAGCTTTTAGGGGATTTGGGGGTTTTTAGGGGTTTGGGGGTTTTTAGGGGGTGTGGGAGCTTTTAGGGAATTCAGGGGATTTTATGGGGTTTGGAGGGTTTAGGGGATTTGAGGGGTTTTAGGGGGTTTGTACATTTTTCAGGGATTTGGGGGTGTTTAAAGGATTTGGGGGTTTTTAGGGGGTTTGGGCATTTTAGGGAGTTTGGGGGGTTTTAGGATATTCAGGAGTTTTAGGGGATTTGGGGGTTTTTAGAGGGTTTGACGTCTTTAGGGGATTTGGGGGATTTTAGGGAATTTGGGGTTTTAGGGGGTTTGGGGGGTTTTAGGGGATTTGGAGATTTTTAGGAGATTTGGGAGGTTCAGGTGGTTCGGGGTCTTTTAGGAGATTCAGGGGATTTTAGGGGTTTTTAGGGAGTTTGAGGGGTTTAGGGTATTTGGGGGTTTTTATGATATTTTGGGATTTTAAGGGTTTGGGGTCTTTAGAGGGTTTGGGGGTTTTTAGGAGCATTGGAGTTTTGAGGGGGGGTTTCATCGCTCTGGGAGTGCCCACCCAAGGAGACGTTTGAGGCTGAGCAGCCGCGGCACTCGGTGCCGTCCCTGGTGCTGTTGGCTCACGGGCTGGGCTCCATCTCAGAGCTTCCATCTCTGCTCCATCTCGGTGCCTTCCCCAGCGTGGGGGATCCTGCCGCTCTCATGAGACCCTGGAAATCCTGAAATCCCGTTTATTTCCCCCAAAGATAAGGTGTACCTGGGCCCCCCGCGGCTCTTCCAGGAGCTGCAGGACCTGCAGAAGGACCTGGCGGTGGTGGAGCAGATCACGCTGCTCGTCAGCACCTTACATGGCACCTACCAGGTACAGCCCGCGGTGTTGGGGAGCACCGGGGCATCCAGAGGGATTTGGGATCATCCTGGCTCTGGGGGACTGCTGGGCACTGCTCCAGTGGGATTTGGGATCATCCTGGCTCTGGGGAACTGCTGGGTGCTGCTCTGGCAGGATTTGGGATCATCCTGGCTCTGGGGAACTGCTGGGTGCTGCTCTGGCAGGATTTGGGATTATCCTGGCTCTGGGGGACTGCTGGGTGCTACTCCAGTGGGATTTGGGATCATCCTGGCTCTGGGGAACTGCTGGGTGCTGCTCTGGCAGGATTTGGGATTATCCTGGCTCTGGGGGACTGCTGGGTGCTGCTCTGGCAGGATTTGGGATTATCCTGGCTCTGGGGGACTGCTGGGTGATGCTCCTGGCAGGATTTGGGATCATCCCAGCTCTGGGGGACCACTGGGCACTGCTCTGGGCAGGATTTGGGATGATCCCGGCCCTGTGGGATCATTCCTGGGAATGCCGAGTGGGATTTGGGATGATCCTGGCCCTGCGGGACCATTCCCGGTGTTCCCGATGTTCCCCAGAACCTGAACATGGCGGTGGCCCAGGACTGGTGCCTGGCCCTGCAGAGGATGATGAAGGTCAAGGAGGAGGAAATCCACTCGGCCAACAAGTGCCGGCTGCGGCTGCTGCTGCCCGGGAAACCCGACAAGTGAGGAGAGGGAGTGGGAGGAGGAGGAGGAGGATGGGGAAGGGGATGAGAAAGAGGAGGAGGAAGAGGGTGAGGAAGAGGAGAATGAGGAGGAGGAGTATGAGGGTGTAGAAGACGATGGGGAGAATGAGGGAGATGAGGAATTGAGGAGGAGGAAGAGGAGGAGGATGAGGGGGAGAGGAGGAGGAGAAAGAGGATGGGAGGAGGAGGATGAAGAGCAAGATGGAAATGAGGATGAGGAAGAGCAGGATGAGAATGGTGACCATGATGAGGAGGAGAATGATGGGGATGAGGATGAGGAGGAAGAGGAGGAAGGTGAGGAGGATGGGGATGAGGAGGAGGAAGATGAGGATGACGAACATGGAGATGGGAAAGAGGAGGAAGAAGAGGAGGAGGGTGAGGGTGATGAGGAGGATGAGGAGGATGAGGACAATGAAGAGCAGGATGAAGATGAGAGGATAAGGAGGAGGAAGAAGAGGAGGAGGATGGCGGTAATGAGGATGATGGGGATGAGGAGGAAGAGGATGATGATGATGATGATGGGGATGCCGCTGAGGAGGATGAAGCTGAGGCTGAAGGCTGCGTGTCCCGCAGGTCCGGGCGCCCCATCAGTGTCATGGTGGTGTTCATCACCCCCAGCCCCCTGAGCAAGATCTCCTGGGTGAACCGGCTGCACCTGGCCAAGATCGGCCTGCGTGAGTCTGGAGCGGGGCATGGAGGAGGCCTGGGGGGTCTGGAGAAGGTTTGGGAGGTTCTGGAGAAGATTTGGGAGGTTCTGGAAGAGGTTTGGGGGGATTCTGGAAGAGGCCTGGGGGGTCTGGTAGTGGTTTGGGAGGTTCTGGAGGAGGTTTTAGGGAGTTAAAGAGAAGGTTTGGGAGGTTCTGGAGAAGGTTTGGGAGGTTCTGGAGAAGGTTTGGGAGGGTTTGGGGAAGCCTGTGGAGAAGGTTCGGGAATTTCCTGAGAAGGTTGGCGAGGTTCTGGAGGTTTGGGAAAGTTTAGTGAATCTTGGGGAGGTTCCAGAGAAGGTTTGGAAGGTTCTGGAGGAGGTTTTTGGGAGGTTCTAGAGAAGGTTTGGGAGGTTTGGGAGGCTTTGGACAACATTGGGGAGGTTCTGGGGAAGGTTGGGGAACTTTTTGAAAGGGTTGGGGAGGCTTTGGGCGAGATTTGGGAAGTTTCGCAGAAAGTTTAGGAGGTACTGGAAAAGATTTGGGACCTTTTTGAGAAGGCTGGGGAGGTTCTGGAGGTTTGGGAAGTTCTGGAGGTTGGCAAGGTTCTGGAGAAGGTTTTGGAGAGGATCTGGAGAAGGTTTGGGAGGTTTTTGGAAAAGGTTTGGAAGGTTCTTGAGGTTTTTGGGAAGTTTGGGAGTTTTTGGGAAGGTTTGTGATGTTTTGGGAAAATTTTGGGAGCCTTTGGACAAGCCTTTGGGGAGGTTTTGAGGAAGATTGGGGAACTTTGTGAGTAAGTTTGGGGAGGTTCTGAAGGAGGTTCTGGAGGAGGTTTGGGTGTTTTTGCAGAAGGTTTTGGGAGGTTTGGGACGTCCAGGAAAAGGCTTGGGAAGGTTTTGAGAAGATTGGGGAGGTTCTGGAGAAGGATCCTGGGGACTTTGGAAATTTCTGGAGGTGGTTTTGGAGAACACTGGGCAGGGAAAGGTTTGGGGAAGGTTTCATAGAAGGTTTTGGAAGTTTTTTGAGAAGGTTTGGGAGAACATTTGGGAGGTCCTGGAGAAGGTCTGGGAGGTTTTGGAAGAGGTTGGGAAGGTTTTGGAGAAGGTTTGGGAGCTTTTGGAGGTCGGAGAATTTTGGAGATCTGGGAAGTTTTGGAGAAGGTTGGGGAGGTTTTTGGAAAAGGTTTGGGAGGCTTTGGACAATGTTGGGGAGATTTTGGGTAAGGTTGGGGAACTTTTTGAGAAGGTTTGGGAGGTTCCAGGGAAGGTTTGGGAGGTTTTACTGAAGGTTTGGGAGGTCCAGGGGAAGGTTTGGGAACTTCTTGAGAAGGTTGGGGAGGTTCTGGAGAAGGTTATGGAATTTTTTGGGGAAGGTTTTAGAGAAGGTTTTGGAGGACATTTGGGAGATCCTGGAGAAGATCTGGGAGGTTTTGGAAAAAGGTTGGGAAGGTTTAGGAGAAGGTTTGGAAGTTTTTGGAGGTTGGAGAGGTTTTGGAGATTTGGGAGGTTTTGGGGATGACTGGGGAGGTTCCTGGAGGAGTTTTGGGAGGTTCTGGAGGAGGTTGGAGAGGTTCAGGAGTTTGGGGAAGTTCTTTGAGTTTGGCAGCTTTTGGAGATGTTTTTGGAGCTTTTGGAGAAGGTTTTGGGGAAGGTTTGGAAAAGATTTGGGAGGTTTTGGAGAAGGTTGAGGAAGTTCTGGGAGTTTGGGAGGTTCCTGGAGGAGGTTTGGGTTTTGGAATTGCTGGGAATTTTCGGTTCTGGCTCTGCCTTTGGGATTTGCTGGAATCTCCTGGCTGGAGCTGCCCCTCTGGGGTTCCTGTGCTGGGGCTGCAGCATTTCCATGGACTAGAATGGATTTGGGATCATCCCACCCCTCCTCTGCTTCCCAATCCCTGCTCCAGCCCCACATCCCCCAGCACCTCCAAGGAACTTCCATGGAAGGAAACACAAAAAATCCAGAATTCCCTGGGAATGCTGGGCTGGGATCTCCAGTTTTTACCTCTTGGGGTTTATTTTTCCCTTTTTTAAAAATCTGAGATAATCCCATTTGCTTTTCCCTATTTTTTTAAAATCTGGGATAATCCCGTATGCACAAGCTCCAACCCCATTCCATTATGACAGAATTTTTTCCCCTAAATTTGTTTCTTTGTGGAATTTTTTCCCCCCTCCACACTGCAGTCGTTGTGAGAAGGGGAAGAGATGATCCCAAATCCATGGAAATCAGGTGGATTTGGGCTGGGATGGATCCCAAAGGAGGAGTTTGGGATGGGGGTGATCCTGGTTTTCCCGGTTTTCCGCAGGGGACGAGAACCAGCCGGGCTGGCTCTGCCCCGACGAGGACAGGAAGAGCCGAGCTCCCTTCTGGTGCCCCATCCTGTGCTGCCACATTCCAGCCTTCTCCTCCAAAGCCTTGGATCTGCAGGTGAGAGCCGGGAAAAGCCTGGATCCAGCCAGGAAAGGAACAAATCCCACCCTGGAAGGGCTGGAAAAAGCAGGAACTGGGGCAGTCCAACCTGGAAAATCAGGAATAGCAGCTGTGTGACTGAATCCCAAATTTTTGGGGTTCCCACTGGTCCCATCCCATGTTTGGGATGATTTGGGTTCTCTATCCCCTTTCCCTTTCCATCCATGGAAATCACAAATCCCATTCCAGAGGGACTGGAAAAGGCAGGAATTGGAGTAATCCAGCCTGGAAAATCAGGAATAGCAGCTGGATCCCAAATTTTGGGATCTGCACCGACATCCTGCCTGCTTGGGGTGATTTGGGTTCTCTATCCCCTTTCCTTTATATCCATGATTTTGGGGTGGAAGGGCACAAATCCCACCCTGGAGGGGCTGGAAAAGGCAGGAATTGGGACAATCCAAGGGGGAAATTTGGGAATTGCAGCCAGGCCATGTCCCAATCCCAGTTTTTGGGTTCCCCCAGCTTGGAGCCGCTGTCCACAATCCCGTCCATTCCTCGCTCCTGGGATTCTCAGCTGTCAGCACCTCCCTGCCCCAGGGCTTCCTGTGGGTGAGCACAGCCCAAACTCTGGGATTTGGGATCATTTGGGATTTGGGGTTTGGGATTATTTGGGGTTTGGGGTTTGGGATGGCTGTGGCTGAAATCGCCTTCCAAGGGCTGCCCATTCCCACTTTTCCTGCAGACAGCAGGGGCGGGGGGAGTGGGGGGGCAGGGCAGGTGGAGATCCCTGGGTGAGCACAACCCCAGTTGATCCTGGGATTTGGGGTTATTTGGGATTTTAGATTATTTTGGGATGGCTCTGGTCGGAATCCTGAAATGCTCGTTCCTGGTATTCCCACAGGTGGGAGGGGGCAGGAGGGGTTGGAGGGGCAGGTGGAGATCTCCAGGTGAGCATAACTCCAGTGGATCCTGGGGTTTGGGGTTAGGCATTATTTGGGATTTGGGTTTTTTGGGATTTGGGATGGCTGTGCTGGAATCTTGGGGGTACTCATTCCCACTTTTCCCATTTTCCTGCAGGTGGGAGGGGGGCAGGAGGGGGCAGGGGGGCAGGTGGAGATCTTCTCCCTGAACCGCTCCGTGCCCCGAACCGTCAAATCCTTCCCGGTGCCGGCCCCGGTGCTGTGCATGGAATTCATCCCGGAGCCGCATCCTGAGGATCCCGCGGAACCGGGAGCGCCCCCGGAGCCGACCCCCAACACCCCCCACCCTGCAGTGTGCCTGGGCCTGCAGGACGGGAGGTGAGACCCCAGACCCTGGATCCAATCCCAAATCCTGGATCCAATCCCAGATCCCAGCTCCCATCGCAAATCCTGGATCCAATTCCAAATCCCAGCTGTCATCCCAAATCCTGGATCCAGTCCCAAATCCCAGCTTCCATCCCAAATCCTGGATCCAATCCCAAATCCCATCTCCCATCCCAATTCCCGTCTCCCATCCCAAATCCTGCATCCAATCCCAAATCCCATCTCCCATCCCAAATCCTGGATCTAATCCGAAATCCCATCTCCCATAACAAATCCTAGACCCAATCCCAAATCCTGACTCCCATCCCAAATCCCATCTCCAATCCCGGATCTCGGCTCCAATCCCAGATCCCAGCTCCCATCCCTAATCTTGGCTCCCATCCCTAATCTTGGCTCCCATCCCTAATCTTGGCTCCCATCCCAATTCCCATCTCCCATCCCAATTCCCATCTCCCATCCTAATTCCCATCTCCCCCCGGCTCCCTGCCCGGCTCCGGGGCTGATCCCATGTTCCCTGCCAGCCTGCTGGTGTATGGCAGTGTGGATTCGGGGACCCCGTGCCTGCAGCGCTGCCGGCTCCCGGGATCGCCGCCCATCCTGTGCCTGCGGAGCAGCCCCGACTTCCTGCTGGCCGGGCTGCAGGATGGACACGTGGCCGCCTTGCCCCGCAGCCACGGTGAGCCCGCCCGGCTGGGGCGCCCCTCGGGATCGGGATAACTGCCCACTTAGGATAAATCCCATTTTAGGATATTCCTTTGGGATCGGGATAACTGCCCATCTAGGATAAATCCCATTTTAGGGCATCCCCTCAGGATCGGGATAACTGCCCACTTAGGATAAATCCCATTTTAGGGCATCCCCTTAGGGTCGGGAAAACTGCCCCTTTAGGATAAATCCCATTTTAGGGCATCGCCTTGGGATTGGGAAAACTGTCCATTTAGGATAAATCCCATTTTAGGGCATCCCCTCGGGATCGGGAAAAGTGCCCATTTAGGATAAACCCAATTTTAGAGTATCCCATTGGGATAAGTGCCGTTTTAGGACTGGGATACCTTTTAGGGTATCCCATCAGGATAAATACCTGTTCAGGATATCCCATCGGGATAAATCGCTATTTAGGATCCATATTTAGGATATCCCATTGGGACTGGGATGAATCCCTGTTTGCTATATGCCTTTGGGAGTGGGATAAATCCCCCTTCAAGATATCCCATCGGGATAAATCCCCGTTTAGGATATGCCATCAGGATAAGTTCCTATTTAATCCATATTTAGGATATCCCATTGGGATTGGGATAAATCCCCATTCAAGATATCCCATCAGGATAAACCTCCTTTCAGGATATCTCAGTGGGATAAATCGCTATTTAGGAAAAGTCCCCAATTAGGATATCCTATTGGGATAAATCCCTATTTAGGATCCATATTTAGGATATCCTTTTGGGATAAATCCCTATTTAAGATCCATATTTAGGATATTCTGTTGGGATTGGGATGAATCCCCAATTAGGATATTCCATTGGGATAAATCCCAGTTTAGAATATCCCATTGGGACAAACCCACATTTAGGATCCATATTTAGGATGTCTCATTGGAAAAAACCTTATTTAGGATCTATATTTAAGATATCCCATTGGGATTGGGATAAATTCTCATTTAGGACATCCCATCACAATGAATCTGTATCTAGGATATCCCATTGGGATAAATCCCTGTTTTCCCTTTGTTTTCCCAGTATTTTCCCCTTCCCTTGGCAGCCCCAGAGCAGGAAATTCCAGTTTTCCTGTGGTGGATTCTGACAAACTCATTTTGGGGGAAAACCTTGGGAAAATGATTGTGGAGAGGGGATGCGGCAAGATCCAGGGTGGGCTGCACAAGGAATGGGAATTGCCTTCCCAAAATTCCGGGGTTTGAGGCAGGAAATGGTGTTGGTCCCCTCCAACACCACCAGGTGGAAAATTCCCTTTATTTCCTGGATTTTGGGGTCATTTTCCTGGGATTTGGCTCAGGCTGAGCTCCCATTCTGCTGTGATCCCCCTTTTCCAAGAGTTCCTGGACTGGGAAATTCCTCGTTTCATCACTAGGGGGTTGGAAAGAGCTGGGAATCCTGTAGAATTCGGGATGGAATTCCAGGTTTTCTCCAGGAAAAGCTGCAGGAAGTAGCACCTGGCTCAATCTCGAGCTGCTAAATCCCCCTAAACTCAGATTTTTAGGATATTGCCCATCCTGCTTCCCAAATAGGAGCCAATTAAGGGATTTAATTAATTTTAATGGATTAAACAGCAGCCACAGGGGGGAGTTCTTAACCTCATCCTGATTTTTTGGGAGGCAAAGACTTCCCTGGAATTGCTCCTTTTCCCTGGAAATTGGAATTTGCTGGGAACAGGGCTTGGAGCATCCAAAGGCTCCTTCATCCCTGGGATCCGAGGGTTTGGATAAAAAACATAGATTGGGAAGAAAAAGAAGGGAAGTGCCAATGGATTGGAGCTTCTGGCATTGGACTGATCCCAATCCAGCTGCTCCTGGATCCTTGGGGTTGGACCTGGAGTGGCCCTTCCAGAGCAAATCCATGAAAAAAAATGGAATTTGGGCTTTTCCAAGGAGCCTTCAGGGTGGAAGTGGCCAGTCCTTCACTGCTCCAGTGCCACATTTGGCGGGGAAAAGGGAAATTTGGGAATGTTGGGAAGTGGGAATGACCCTCCTGGTGACCCCTGGGCTGCACCTGGAGCTTCCCAAGTGTGCCAACCAACATGTTTTCCCCTTATCCCATTCCATGTGTGCTGAGTTCTGTGTTTTCCTGTTATCCCGTTCCCATTTATCCCAATCCCTGTTATCCTGTTCCCTGTTGTTATCCCGTTTCCCACTCCCTGTTATGCCATTCCTTGTTCTCCTATTCTGTTATCCCGTTCCTGTTAACTCATTCCCTCTTCCGTTATCCCATTCTGTTATCTCATTCTGTTTTCCTGTTCCTGTTATCTCAGTCTCTGTTTTATTATCCCATTCTGGTATCCTGTTCCTGTTTTCCTACTCCTGTTTTCCCATTGTCTGATCCCATTCCCTGTTATCCCATTCCATTATGCTGTTCTGTTATCCCGTTCCACATTATCCCATTCCCTGTTTGCCTGTTGCCATTATCCCATTCCATGTTTTCCCATTCCCTGTTATCCCATTCTGTTACCCTGTTCCCAGTTATCCCATTCCCAGAGGGTTTATGGGATGTTCTGTGTGGGGTCAGGCCCTGATCCCATTCCCGGTTATCCCATTCCCAGAGGGTTTATGGGGTGTTCTGGGTGGGATCGGGCCCTGATCCCATTCCCATTTATCCCATTCCCAGAGGGTTTATGGGATGTGGGCGCGGTGCGGATGCTCCGGGTGGGGTCGGGCCCTGATCCCATTCCCGGTTATCCCATTCCCAGAGGGTTTATGGGATGTTCTGGGTGGGGTCAGGCCCTGATCCCATTCCCGGTTATCCCATTCCCAGAGGGTTTATGGGATGTGGGTGCGGTGCGGATGCTCCGGGTGGGGTCGGGCCCCGTGCGGGCCCTGCTGGCCCTGGAGGAGTCGCTCTGGGCCAGCTCCCACAACCTCGTCAGCGTCCTGGACACACCGGAGCTGCAGAGCCAGGTATGGAGCGGGAATAATGGGAATGGGGATGGGGATGAGGATGGGGATGGGGATGGGAATGGGGATGGGGATGGGGATGGGGATGGGGATGGGAACAGGATTGGGATTGGGGATGGGATTGGGAACGGGAATGGCAATGGGGATGGGGAGGAGAATGGAAATGGAATTGGGAACAGGTACAAGAATGGGAATGGGATTAAGAATAGGAATAGGAATAGAAACAGGAACAGGAACAGGAATGGGAAGGATTATGGGAATGAGTACAGGAATGAGAATGGGAAGAGGAATGGAAGTGGGAATGGGAATGGAAATGGGAATTGAGTATGGGAATGGGATCAGGAATGGAAATGGGAATGGCAATGGCATTAGGACTGGGAACAGGTATGGGAATGGGAGTGAATATGGAAATGGAAATGGAAGTGGAAATGGGAATGGGAACAGGAATGGGAATGGAAATGAGAAGGGGAATGGATATGGGAATGGGAACAGGAATGGTAAAAAGCCCTGGAAGGGGCTTGGAGCGGGGCTGAATTCTGGTGGCGGGGACTGGGATCTGAATTGCAGAGCTCTGCACTCCCAGGGCAGGAATTGTGGGAATGTTGTTAATCCCGGGAATGCTGGGAATTCCCCCAGCACTGTTTCGAGGCTCACCCTGAGCCCGCGGCGGCCGTGACGCTGATGGTGCGGGCGGGCAGCGGCGTGTGGATGGCGTTTGCCCAGGGCTCCTCCATCCGCCTGTTCCACACCGAGACCCGCGAGCACCTCCAGGAGATCAACGTGGCCACCAGGACCACCCTGCTGCAGCCCGGTGAGCCACCAGCAACCCTAATTAGGGTCACTAATTAATGATCGTGGGGGAGTCAGGGAGTGGGACCACTCTGCTGCTGCCCACTGAGCAATTAGCGATTAATTAGGATAATTAATTAATGGATCCGTGGGACTGAGGGAATGGGACAACCCTGCTGCTGCCTGGTGAGCGATTAAAAACCCTAATTAGGGTCATTAATTAACGGATCTATGGGGAGTCAAGGAATGAGACCACCCTGCTGCTGCCTGGTGAGATCCTAATTAATAACTAATGAGGAGAATTAATGAATGGATCCAGGAGGAATTAGGGAATGGGGCAGCCCAGGGGGTCCCACTGGGATCTGCAGCTTTCCCGAGGAACGGGGCAGGGATGGAGCTGAGCAGGAATTATGTCCCATGATCCCATCCCTGGATCCCAAATCATCCCATGATCCCGTCCCTGGATCCCAAATTTGTCCCATTATGCCATCCCTGGATCCCAAATTTGTCCCATTATGCCATCCTTGGATCCCAAAACATCCCATGATCTCATCCCTAAATCTCAAATTTGTCCCGTGATCCCATCCCCCATCCCTGTCCCTCTCCAGATTATCCCAGCCTCATTCCCATTCCCACTCCAGGTTATCCCACCCTCATTCCACTCCGGGTTATCCCAGCCTCATTCCCACTCCACAGCTCCATAATCCCTTCATTAGTTCTGAGCACCAGACTCATGTAATTCCCTGCTTTTTCCCCTTTTTCCCTCTTTTTCCGGGCATGTCCCGACATCCCAATATCCCGATAGTCCAATGTCCCGATATCCTTCCCATCCCTGCACTGGGATTAAATCCATTTGAACTCCAGCTCCCAAACCCTCTGGAATGTGGCAGCTCCTTCATGAGCAGCAGCAATGTGGATTTATCTATTTCCCTGGATTTATCAATTTCCCTGGATTTATCACTTTCTCTGGATTAACTTTCCCTGGATTTACCACTTGCTCTGGATTTCTCTCTTTCCCTGGATTAATCTTTCCCTGGATTTCTCTTTCCCTGAATTTATTGCTTTCCCAACTCCCTGCAACTCCTTCCCATAAAATCCCCATTTCCTGTTGGAATCTCACTTTTCTCCTGCTTTTCTTTTTCCCTCCTTTAATTCCTGTCTATCCCCAGCACTTCCCGCTGGCTGTGGATGTGCCGGTGTCTTCCCGAGGCCATTCCCTGCGGAAGCCCCATGGCCGGCTGGGAGTTGGGCCGTGGGATTCTCCCTGATCGCTGTTTTTCCTGGCTTTTCCCGTTGCAGGGCAGAAGCTCGTGCGCGTCACCAGCCTCCTGCTGTGCCAGGGCTCGCTCTGGGTGGGGACGGATCTGGGAATCATCGTCCTGCTGCCCGTGCCACGCCTGGAGGGCATCCCGAAAATCACCGGTGAGTCCCGCAGGCTTCCCGGGAAAACCGGGATGTTCCTGGAGAAACAGCACTGATCCCAGAGAAACGGCACCCATTCCCAGAGAAACAGGGCCATTCCCGAAAAATTACATTGTTCCCAAAAAAACGGTGCCATTCCCTAAGAACTGCAGCATTCCCTAAAAACTGCAGCATTCCCTAAAAACAGTGCCATTCCCAAAGAAATGGTGCCTTTCCCAAAAAACGGCACCATTTCCAAACAGTGCCATTCCCAAAACTGTGCCATTCCCTAAAAATTGCACCATTCCCAGGCTGTTCCCAGCCCACTCCCAGCTCATTCCTGCCTGTTCCCAGCCCATTCCCAACCATTCCCATCCCATTCTCGGCCTGTTCGCATCCTGATCCCACTGTTTCCATTCCCAGCCCATTCCCGGCCCATTCCCAGTCCATTCCTGGCTCATTCCCATCCTGATCCCACTGTTCCTGTTCCCAGCCTGTTCCTGGGCCGTTCCCATCCCAATCCCATTCTTTCCATCTCTACCCATTCCTAGCCCATTCCTGACCCATTCCCATCCCAATCCCACTGTTTCCATCCCAGCCCATTCCCAGCCCGTTCCTGGGCCATTCCCATCCTGATCCCGCTATTTCTGTTCCCCAGCCCATTCCCAGCCCATTCCTGGCCCATTCCCATCCCAATCGCACTGTTTCCATCCCAACCCATTCCCAGCCTGTTCCTGGGCCGTTCCCATCCGATCCTTGTTTTCCAGGGAAGGGGATGGTGTCCCTGAATGGCCACGCCGGCCCCGTGCAGTTCCTGGCGCTGGCTCTGAGCACTTTGGCCCCCGACGCGCTCCGGGCCGAGCAGGACGAGCCCGACGAGGCCGAGGAGGAGAAATCCCCAGATCCGGAGGGGCTCCCACCGCGGGAAATGCGGAAAAAAGGGATTTTGTTACAATACCGGCTGCGCTCTACGGCACACCTGCCCGGCCAGCTGCTCTCCGTGCGGGAAGCGGCGCCAGGAACGCCGGGAACGCCGGGACACGCCGAGGAGGATGGATCCATCTACGAGCTGGCCGACGATCCCGACGTGTGGGTGCGGAGCCGGCCCTGCTCCCGGGATTCTTCCCGCAAGGAAATCTCCTCCGTGGCCATCGTCTCTGGAGGCCGCGGGTACCGGGATTTCCGGGCGGAATCCGCGCGCCGCTCCGGAGACGCCGATAGCTCCTTGCTCATCTGGCAGCTCCCGCTGGCGCTGTGAGCCCGCCTGGAATTCCCGTATTTCCTACCTCAGGAATCCCCCAAATTCCCAGGAGCGGCACTGCCTCAGCCGCTGCAAGGAAAAAGAACTGGGAAAAATGTGGGATTTTCCCCCAAAGCCAGCAGATCTGGAGTTGGGAGTGGCGGGATTTTCCCGGTTTCCCTGTGTGTGTGTGTGTATGGATAATCCCTAGAGATAGAAATCCCTGGGTTATAAATAGGCTGTACATTATTACCTGTAAAAAGAAGGAATCTGTATATATTGGGAATGCTGGGAAGAGCGGGAGCAGCTCCCGAAAAAGCGGCTCTGGCTGCAATATCCACTCCCACTCCCGACTGGGAATTTGAGGATCTTCCATACTGAAATCCCCTCGATTTGGGAGCCGAGCCCGCTCGGCTTCCCAAGGAAAGGAGAACAGGGGGAGCGTGGAAATAAATCCCATAGGAATGGCCATGGTTTCATTGGTTTGTGGCTTCGGGACTTTCCTGGGATTTGGGGGCCACATTCCAAAGGTTCTGCTTCCATGGGAATGCTCTGGGATGGGGCTTGGAGCAGCCTGGGAATGCAGAAGATTTCCAATGAAATGGGGCGAGCTTTAAGATGATTCCAACCCATCTCAGAATTCTGGGATTTTGATGCACCCCCTGGAGCTGCACATCCTAAAATTCAGTCTAAAAGCCCCAAAATTTTCTCTTTTTCTGCTGGGGATGGGGTGGGATGGAGGAAGAATGCATCCCTTGTTCCTCTGCTTCCGCCCTCTCCATCGGCACCGGAGAAATCCCATCCTGGAGAGTTGGGAATTCCTCCCAGGACTGGATCCATTCCCTCCTGTAACGGACTCCAATGCGATTCCATTGGAAGCATCCCAGAGATGGGATGGATATTCCTGAGCCCTAGAACGGCAGCTCCTGATGGCTATTCCATCCTTATTCCAACCCTCTCAGGGATATTCCATCCTCATCCCAACCCTCTCAGGGGTATTCCATCCTCATCCCAACCCTCTAGGGATATTCCCCTCTCCTTTTCCCAGCCCTTGCTGCATCCTTGGAATCTCTGGAGCAGCTGCTGCCCCCACGGGGCCGATCCAGCTCCAGGGGTTGAAACGATCCTAAAGAAAAGCGGATTCTGTGCTCTCACTCTCCTATAGCCAGACACCAAGCCGGATTTTCTGGGGCCAACGCGTCTTTGCCCAGATTTCCCATTCCAGGTGGGGAATTTGGGTCAGGGGGTTGATTCCA
Source organism: Sturnus vulgaris (assembly GCF_052056855.1). Taxonomy (NCBI): domain Eukaryota; kingdom Metazoa; phylum Chordata; class Aves; order Passeriformes; family Sturnidae; genus Sturnus; species Sturnus vulgaris. The sequence goes on along the minus strand of NC_142267.1, from coordinate 6,886,131 downwards.
GAGCAGGCCCCGCTCCTGCCTCTGCCGGGGGTCCTGTGCTTGACACCGGCGCCCGCCTTGGGGACATCAGGTGGCATCGAGTGACACTTGGAGGCTTTTAAGGTCTCCCCCGGCATGGCTCAGCTGCTCCGGGTGCTGGAGAGCTGGGAATGCTCTGGATCCAGGGATTTCATGGTCTGATTCCTGCGCACAAACACCGCAGTGGCCCCGGCTAAAAATAATCAACACTCGCTGCATTCGGGGCTGATTGATGAGCAGCAGCAGCTCCTGGGAATTCCCTGGGCTGAGGGCTTGGAAATGGGACCTGTGGGGGCTCATCCCATTTGGAAAAGCTTCCCTGAATTTCCAATGTGGGTAAATAGGGAGCAGAGCCAACTTTAGGGGAGAAATCCAGGAATATTTCACCCTCACTGTGGGCAGAACTTCCGTGCAAGGAGGGGTTCTTTCCATACTTTCCATACAAGGAAAGGTTGGAAACCAGAGTGTCCATAACTTGTGGGGGCTCATCCCGTTTGGAAAAACTTCCCAGAATTTCCAGTGTGGGTTCACAGGAAGCAAAGCAAATTTTAGAGGAGAGATCCAGGAATATTCCTCCCCCAGGGATGCAGGTGAAATTCCAAGGGTTTTCCTGCTGGCTCCTCTTCCCAAGGAAGCACTTCCATGCAAATTCCTCTCTGGCTCCATCCTTGCACTGGTGGGAACTGGAATGGAAAAGAATGATATGGAATATTCCAGGTGTGGTGGGGTTTGGGATGCGAAAGATGGACATGGAACATTCCATATTCCATGGATATCCCATATTCTGTCCGAAATCCCACATTCCATCGGATACCCCAAATTCCATCGGAAATTCCATTTTCCATCAGATATCCCACTTTCAATCAAATATCCCTCATTCCATCCCACTCCCGCCCACTGCCTTGGGCTTTGGAGTGAATTTAAGAACCCGGAGCTGCTGCTGAGGCCTTTTTGGGTTATTTTGGTCTCATTCCTTAAGGAAAAGGGCGGTGGATGAGTCATTCCTGGATTTTCCTGCTCCAGGCCAGAGTCCTCCTGTCTTTATTTCCCTGTCACTCTGATCTCCCTCAAAACCGGCTTAGAGCTGGTGCCTGTCCGAGCTTAAACTCCTCCAAAGGCTTATCCCAGCCAGATTCCCAGTTTTTGACAAGCCTTGCAGCGCTCTGCGACTCCTTCTTCCCAAGATAATGGGATTAATTACAGCTGGATTTGTGTTCCTGTGCTGGGATTGAGGGGACGCTGACGGCTTCACCCTGTCCCTCCTTCTCCTGCCAGATTTGGGCTCTGGAATCGCTTCCCTTGGAGCTGATGAGTGACCAGGAGGCTGAGAGACAAAGAGGAAGTGGCAAAGTCAGAAGCTGCGAGATTCCAGGGATTTTGGGAAGCTAGGCTGAGGAAACAACGATGGCCACGCTGGAAGGGGATGTTGGAATGATGGGTGTTGGAATGGTGGCCATGTTGGAATGGTGGATGGTGTAATGGTGAATGTTGGAATGATGGCCGTGGTGAAAAAATGGATGTTGGAATAGTGGATGTTGGAATCATGGCCATGCCACTGGGCAAAGCCAACCCATAATGATGGTGGCCCCATGACAAACCCATAGTGATGCTCATCCCAGGTATCCCATTGGGATAAGGAGCCACGTGCTGCTGCAAACCCTCATCCCAGCCCTTGGGAATGCTGGATCCATGAGCAGACCCCAGCCATTGTGGTGCATGACCCTGGGCAAACCCACGGTGCAGGAAACCCGTAACGACGTCAGTCCCAACCACCCCATTGGGAATGCCAGGAAGAGCAGGAGCAGATCCCAAAAAAGCAGCTCTGGCTGCAATATCCACTCCCACTCCCGACTGGGAATTTGAGGATCTTCTGTACCGAAATCCCCTGGATTTGGGTGCCGAGCCCGCTCAGCTTCCCAAGGAAAGGAAAACAGGGGGAGCGTGGAAATAAATCCCATAGGAATGGCTGTGGATTCCTTGGTTTGTGGCTTTGGGGCTTTCCTGGGATTTGAGGGCAGCATTCCAAAGGTTCTGCTTTCCCAGGAGTGCTCTAGGATGGGACTTGGAGCAGCCTGGGATAAGGGGCCATGTGCTGCACTAACCCTCATCCCCGTCCTTGGGAATGTTGGACACCCTTGACCTCCAGGATGTCCGAGCCCCCCTCACCCCCATCCTTGAGCGTTAATTGTGCACTAATTACCTTCTCATTAAGGCTTCAGGCCGGGCTCTTTCCCAGCTCCAGCCTGGCTTTGGGCAGCTGGGAGGAGGTCGGGAGGTCCATCCCTAATTCCAGGCCCGCGTGAACGCCCCCCATTAGCGTAATTAGCCGTGCTAACGAGGAGCTGTGATGTTTTATGCATGGTGCCTAATTTTACTCTGGCAAGCTCCCGCTAAATTTAACTCCATTAATCATTGATTCCCGAGGGGCCGGATCCCTGATTAGTGTCACATGGATTAGGGCAGGAGAGGGATTTCAGATAAACCCCCCTCGCCTTTCTCCTGCGGGAGACGGAGCTGCCGGGCCTTAGATGAGTCTGGAATGTGCCTGGAAGACGTCGCGCCATCCCTGGGTTTTTTGGTGCTGGTTTCTGGGAAAAGCCAGGAAAACATTGTGGGATCATTTCCCCTTCCCCATTCCCATTCCCGGTTTTCTTGGCCGTGTTTACACAGCAGAGCTGTCAGTGATTAATTTTTGTTGTTGGGGGCTCCAAGAGTTCATGGAACAATTCCCAGATTTCCTTGATGAATTCCCAAGGACTGGGAGCCAGTGGTTGGTCCCGCATCCATCAGCCCGTCCGGATGCCGGCGGATCTATCAATCCCCACCACAGATGTTGGAAATCCTCAAGGAGCTTGAGGACAAGGCTCGAGTCCCTTCGGTGTCCAGCTACTCTCAGTTTCCTCCCACTCCCTAAGAAAAAAATCCCCCTCATTATTTCAGACCACTGGATTTTAAGGGATTTCTCCTCTTCCTTAACCACATCCCTACAATTTTCCATGGATCCATCCCATTGCCACCCCTCATTCTCAGAGATGAGGATCTGGGAGGTGCCCATGAGCCTCTTCCAGCTGATGGAGCCACCAAGATCCTGCTCTTCCACCACTCCACCGGATTTTAAGGGATTTCCCCCCTTCACCTTCTGTGAGAAACGCAGCTCTGCCATGGGGGCTGTGGGGAGGGAGGGTGGGGATGTTCTTTTCCCAAATCCAGTGAGGATTTCATGGATATCAATTACTTCTCCGGGTGCAGGAACACCACCCCAAATTGTCCATTCCCAAATCCTTGTTTCCTTCTGGAAAAAAGTCCAGGAAATTCCATCCTCAGCCCAAATCATCTCCCCCTGTTCCCAGTTTGGCTCCACAGCTTGGGAACAATGGGGTCCTGATTTTTGGGGGGAATCTCCATGGGATTGAGGCCTGTCCTGATTTTTAGGGACATCTCCATTGGATTGGGATCTGGGTGCTCCAAGGACCCAAATTTTGTCTGTGAGGGAAAATTGCGACTGGGGAGTCTGAGCTCCCAAATCCTGGGTGGAAGGGGAAAATTTGGGTTGGAGGGGTCTAAATAACCAAGTTCTGGACTGGGGGGACATTGAGACATCGGGGTCTGAGCATCCATGTTTTGGAATGGGGGGAAAATTTGGCTTAGGGGGTCTGGGCATCCATGTCCTGGGATGGTGGGACATTGGGATTTGGGGTTCATTGGGATTTGGGGGAACACTGTGACCGGGGGGGGTCTGAGCATCCAAATCCTGGCCTGGTGGGGGGTGGATTCTGGGATCTGGGTTGTCAAAAAATCCAGGTTCTGGACTTGGGGGGACACTGGAATTTGGGAGGACATTGGGATATGGGGGTCTGAGCATCCCAGTCCTGGCCTGAGGGGATTCTGGGACCTGGAGTTGTCCAAATATCCAAGCCCTGGATTAAAAGACATCAGGATTTGGGGGTCTGAGCATCCCAATCCTGGATTAGGGGGACATCAGGACCTGGATTTGCTCAGTTTTCCTCCCAGGCAGGAAAAAAACGAAGGAGAAACGGGAAAACCAGAGCCAAGGCCAGGCTGGAATCACATCTTCCTGAAATGGAGCAATTAGGGGACAAATCCTTCCTGAGGCTGATCCCACTCCAAGAACGCAAACATTTCCGTGGGGGGTCCTTTCCCAGCTTTCTGAGGCTGCTGGAAATTCCGAGGCAGAAATTCCTTGATGGAAATGGGATATTCAGGTGATTGAGACGGTTACAGGAACAGCAGAAAACATGGAAAAAGAGCCTTTCCCACCTGCAGAATTCCCAGTGGGGGGCAGCGGGCTGGCAGCCAAAAATCCCGAGGAAAATGAATATCCAGGTAGATTTAGGATTTGGGAAACAGAGGGAGAATCCCAATCTCCTCCATTCCTCCTTTTCCCTCTCCTCAGGTCACGGATTCTGGCCCCGGGGAGCAGAACCAATTTCCCAACGTTTCCAATTAAATGCTTCCCATCCGAGCCATTAATTAGGATGTTCCAGGGCACTTCCCAGGCACTCAGATTTCCCAAATATAATTATTAATATCCCATGAAACAATGAATTATCGCCCACGATTAAAATTAATTATGTTTCTCCAAGTTAATTAAATTATTCCTTGGATAGGGAGATGAGGGAATTCCACCATCCAAAGGAGAGGCTCCATGGGGGACTTGGAGGAAGCAGGAGCAGGGAGGGGCCAGTGTTCCAAAATCCCAGGCTTTTCTTGGCTTCCCTTATTCCCTGTCCCATCCCAACATTCTCCCATTTCCTTGGGCTTGGATACAGTGGGGTTTTCTGAGGGGAAAAAAAACCAGCCCTGATAGCATCAATTCTCCAGGAAAAGAGATTTGGAATAAACTGATTGTTATGGAAAGTGGGAATTGGGTCTGGGGCGGAGGCCAAGGAACATTCAGGGAATGTTGAGCAGAGCATCAATCCATGGCAACACATTCCCAGAGCTCCAAATCCCCCAAATTCCAGCAATTTCCCCCTTCCACGCCCCAGGCTCGGTTTTCCCGGGGGATGGAGGGAATAATTCCAGAGGTTCAGAATTCCCTGTGGAAGGAGCAGCTCAGCTCCAGGCCCAGAAACTCCTCCCTGTCCCGCCAGGATCCAGGATCCAGGATCCGGGATCCGGGATCGTTTGCCCTTCCTTGTTCTTGTCCATAAATCACCGTTATTCCCCGAAATTGCCTGGAAATAACTTGGGGTCATCGAGCTGCTCCGGGTAATTTTCCCGCATTTATCCGCGGGGAGGGATGGGATGGAATGGCTCGAGTGGATTTTTATTCTCTTCTCGCTTTCTTAGATGGATTAACCCTTGTGTGGGAGGAAAAAAAGTGGGAATGTTGAGATTTTCCACTCTTGAGTTGTCTCTTTATCTCTGTGAACAGCTCCTGGGCCTTTCCCACCTTTTTTTCTGGGAAAATTTGGGATCCAGGACCTTACGGGGAAAGGGATAAAAGGAAAAGCTGCAAATAATGGGAAAAAGGAATTTTCTCTCTTTTGAAGTCTCCAAGATGGAGCTAAAATCTCAATGGATTGCAATAAAATAAGGAATTTTGGAATGTGTTTGGTACATGGGGGGTGGGGGGTCTCACCTGCTTAAAAATTTCGGTTTTATTCCCCTTTCCTTCCTCTCCCATTTCCCGCTGGATTTATTCCCATCCATATTTAAATCTCGATGTATAATTCAAATATTCGTGTCCTGGATTTCCTCATTCCAAGGACTTTCCTTCTCCAGGACTCCCTTGAGATCCTCCTGGATTTCCCCCATCCTTGTTCCCGTTCCGCTTCCAAGGATAAAAAACCCCTCCTGTGGATTCCCAAAAGCCCCACAAAAGCTAAAAATTCCCCCTGAATCCCAGCCAACGAAGCACTTAAACATCTCCACGGTGATTAATAAGGAATAAATGCCTGGATTTGGGATGGATCCGGGATTTTGGAGCCTCACAGGGAGGAGGGAAGAGCTGTGGGAGGAAATCCCACTCCTTGTTTTACACTGCAACCGATTTGTTCCCACTTTTCTCCCATTTGCATCCAGGAGTCAGAGCCAGTCTGGGAAAAATGGGACAAAATTCCCTCTGGATGTGTCCATGAAAATCCAGGCTCTGCTGAGCCCCTTCCCTTTATTCCAGGAAAATTTTGCAAATTCCACTTTGCAAGAGGAGGGGAAACAAGGAGAAAAATCCATTTCTCCCCCAGGAATTCTGTGTTTTCCCACTTTTCTTCATCCCAGGGGATTTTTGGGATGTGGAAATTTTCATCACGGGGAGATTTTTGTATTCCAGAGGATTTCAGGATGCTCAGATTTGGAGCTGTCCCCAAACCCTTTTCAACTCAAACCTTTTCCAAAGCAAACAAAGAAGAGATTGGCAGTGGGAATTGGGGACAGGGAGTAAAGCTTGGCCTAGGCTGGGTTTAAGCCCAGCTTTGACCTCAGCAGGAGCCACAAATGCTTCCCCAAGGAGCCAAAAAAAGGATTTTTCCCTCAGGAAGCAGCTGATTTGGGCAGTTTCCATTTAAATGTCAATGTTTTTCCTTAAATTTCGGAATTACCCCATTACTTTTGGAATTTCCCTTTATTTTTTCCAATTTTCCCCCTTTTCCCCTATATTTTTTCGATTTCCCCATTATTTTCCTGATTCCCCCCCTTTTTCTCTATTTTTTCAAATTCCTCCACAATTTTCCTGATCCCCTCCCTTCTTTCCCTTTATTTTAAAAAATTGTCCATATAATTTTCTGAATTTCCCTTTATATTTTTCCAATTTCTCCCCATTTTTTCATTTTTTAAAAAAATCCCATTATTTATGGAATTTCCCTTTATTTTTCCATTTTTCCCCTTTTTTATCCTTCTTTTAAAATTTCCCCATTTTTAATGGAATTCCTATTTCTTCCCGCCAATTTTCCCTCCCTTTTATTCCTTTATTTTTTTTTTCTTTAAATTTCCCTATTATTATTTTTGGAACTTCCCTCTATTTATTCCCAATTTATCTTTTTTTGAGTTTTCCCAGCTGGGATGGGATTTGTGCCATCCCTGTGTCCCAAACTGGGATTGAGATGGGACTTGTGGTATCCCAAACTGGGATTGGGATGAGATTTGTGCCATCCCAGACTGGGATTGGGATGTATTTTGTTCCATCTCTGTGTGCCAAACTGGGATTTCATCCTCTCCTTGTGCTGCTCCATAAATCCCAGCCTACCTTGGAGCTTTTCCAAGCCTCTGGAATGGGGGACGCCTCCCTGAGGGCACCTTTGACGTCCCAGCCTCCTTTTTGGGGTGGCTCCGGTGCCAGCAGCGTCCTGGATTTGGGATCTGCTCCATTTCCTCCATCCTCTGGCCCGGGACGGACTTTAATTAGCAGGGCCTGGAATTAGGGCATTAATTTGGGAAGTGGGAATTGCTCTGTGTCCCTTCCAACACGGAGCTGATGCTGCATTGCACCAACAACAGCTGCAGAACCCCCAGAATTCGGGGATTTTGCAGGAAAACCCCCCAAAATGCCCCGTTTCTTCCTTCATTTTTACCTTACTGTGGTGGAAACCCCAAAAGTGGAGGAGGCCCAGCTGAACTTTCCCTGAGGAAAGGGAACAAAAATTCCATGGAATCTTGCACTGATTGAAATTCCAGCTTGGATGGGGCTGGAAAGGAGGAAAACGCTGCATTCCCTGCATGTTTGGGAGCCTTTTGGAGTTGGGAATTGCTCCCTGCTGGGAAGGAACAGCAAGCTTGGAAAAAGCCTCCGGAACCACCAAATTTGGGAAAACGTGGGAGCCCATCCATGGGGTTTTCCTGGGGGTTTGCAGAGGGAATGAGCTTTGCAAAGGAAAAAGGAATTTTGCAGACAGAATAAGGCTTGGATGGGGCTGGGAAGGAGGAAAACGTATGGGAAACTTTTAGAGGCAGAACATTCCAGGGAATCGATGGAGTTGTTCCATTTGGAGCCAGGACTAAAAGCCTAATTCCAGCTTTTAATGGGCCAGGAGGAAAATGGGAAACGACCTAATGGGATGAGCTCGGAGCTGTAATGGGATGAGCTCGGAGCGGAAAAGCTCTGGTGAAAAGGGAGGGAAGAGCAATTAATGGGATCGTTTGGAGGGATTTGGGAGCTGGATAATGGAGCCGTTATGGCCTCGTGTGCTCCCTTGGGATTGGAGGGAAATCCAGCTCGTTTTTCCCTAAAAAATCACAGAGTTGGAGCATGGAGCAGCAGGAGGAAGTGGGAAAACTGGGATTGGATCCAGCTTAACTCCAGGTCTTGGTTTAGGGGGAATATTTTGGGATAAATCCCCATTTTTTGAAGGATAATAATTTTTGGCATTGTCCTTCCCTGCCCTTCCATTCCAGCCTGATTCTGGGGATATTTTGGGATATTTTGGGATATTTTGGGATGAATCCCTGTTTTCTGAAGGGTAATCAACCAGTTTTGGCATTGTTTTCCCCTACCCTCCCATTCCATAGTGTCCCAATTTGTGTCCAATTTTCCATCTCCTGCAGGGAATGGGATGAGGGTCCTCGAGCCTCCCACTTCCAAGGCTGGACTTTTGCCTCCCCAAATTCCAGCTCTGCAGGGAAATCGTGGAATCTCCAGGATGGATGAAATTTAATTACTTTAGGAATGCTTCTCCCTCGTGTTCATTTTCCCACCCAATCCAAAAATCCACATCCCAGAATTGAATTTTTCCATATTTTCCCTCATTTTCCATTCTTCCACCAGCTCCCAGGAGATGTTAGGAAAAGGTGTCGGAATCGCTTCCTGCCCTGCTTCCATCCCATTTATCGCCTCCATGCTTTTCCCTCCTACATCCTCTTTGATTTCCCAGGAATTTCATGTTCCCCCCTGGCTGCTGCAGCAGCACAGGGAGATTTAGATCCAGGTGGAGCCAATTTCCATCCAGAAATTCCTGATTTTCCTTGACACGGATCGTCCAACCATAAACCTGTGATCCTCTCTGATTTTCCATCTTTATTTTCCCCCCCTCTCTCTCCCTCTGATTTTAATGAAATTGCTAATTCCAGACATTTCCAGGCGCTGGCAGGGAATAAAGGCAGAGCTCCGACGTCGTTCCGTTAAATTAAACTCCTCCATTCCCGTTATCAGCGGGAAAAGCGCTCCCGATGAGCCTTGGGAATAGGGAAATTCCTTATCTGCAATTCCAGGTGCTGGGAATTGGGAATTGCTCCCTGCTGGAGCCACCAAGCTTGGAAAAGGCCTCCAGAACCATCAAGTTTGGGAAAAGACGGGAATTTTTGTAGGGCTGAAGCCACTCCATGGGGTGGTCCTAGAGCTTTGAAGAGGGAATAAGGAATTTTGCACAGGAAAAAAGAATTTTGTAGAGGAAATAAGGAATTTTGCAGGGGAACAAGGAATTTTTGTGGAGAGAATAAAGAATTTTGCAATGGAAAAAGGAATCTTGTGGAGGGAATAAGGAATTCATGGATGGAGGGGTTGGCCCCAAGGGCTGGACACCACTCCTTGGCAGGGCCATGTGCATGGAAACATTGGGATCTGGAGCTCTGGAAGTGGGATTTGACCCCATGGGATGAACCACAAAAGTCTTGGGTTTTGATGCTCGGAGTGAGGAAGGATATTTGGGTTTTTAACCTTAGAAATCCCTTTCCAGAGCTGGAGTGGATCCCCAGGCATGGATTGGCGGTGGATCCCAGTGGGAATGACCTTGGAATGACCTTGGAATGACCTTGTTTGGGGTGCTCCAGATCCCAGGAATGACGAGTTCATCCCCCAGGGTGTGTTTATCCCAAAAAAGCTCTGGAGCATCAATTCCATGTTCAGCCCTCAGAAGAACTCTGGGATCACCTTGGGTGTCTCCCTCTCCTGCTCAGCCATGGATTGTTTGCCCAGGAAGGGAAAAAAGGGAAAAACGACTTCTCCATAATTTGGAAATGAACCAAATAAGAGGACTGAAGCATCAGGAGGAGCCAATTATCCTGTGGGATGCTCTGGGAATGTGATGCCGGCCCCATCCCAACCGGAGAGCATCAATGACACATCCTGTACAACATCATGGGAATTCTCCTGGCTGGGATGGGATTTGTGCCATCCCAAACTGGGATTGGGATGGGATTTGTGCCATTCCTGTTTGTATTTGCTGGGAAAATGGGAAAAATAAATTCCAGTGAGTTTGGAAGCTCTCAAGTAGAAGCAAAGCCTCATTCAAGGCCGTTTTCCACCTGTTCCAAGTGGGATTTTCATGGTTTTACCTGGATTGAAAGGGCTTTGGGAATGGAAAGATTTGGGATGAAATCTTGTGTTTTTTGGGAATTATCCCTCAATAAGTGCTGGTCCTACTCCATCATGTGTTGCGTGTCTCCTCTCTCTTTTTCAGGGATTTTTTTGTTTTGTTTGTTTGTTTTTGCAATCCACCTCCCCATTCCTTGTAATCCTACAAAAACATGGCAATTTTCCTTATGGGAAGCAAAGGCTGGAGACAAGGACACCTCTGTGAATCAGAGCAACACCAAACTCATTTTTATCTTAATTAATTTATTAATCAGCATAGAGCCTTTCCCACCTTTCCCTTTTCTGATGGATGCGTTGAGCACTCCCCATCCCGCTCATCCCATTCCCCCAGGATCCATTCCCGCGCTGTCGCTTCCATGAATTATTCCAGCCTTTCGCAGGCGCCATGGTGTCCCCGAGCCGTCCCTGGTTGATTTTAAGGTTTGGTGACAAGTCAGGGACCGGATCGGTGGCGTCGATCCCGGGATTGCGGCGGAGCCGGCGCCGGAGCCGCGGAAGTCACAGCGCATTAAGGGTGTGAGGAGGCCCCGTGGTGGCATCGGGAGATGATCCCAGCCCAGAGATGATCCCAGCCCGGAGAGGCCAGGGATAATTAATGAGGATTTGATGATCCCTGACGGCTGAATACAGGCAGAGCACGATCTCTGGAGGTCCTGGGGTGGGATGAGTTTTCCCAGGGTTTGGTGCCCGTGGGGATGATCCTGGTGCCGGAGCAGGTTGTGCGTGTTCCCACCGTGAGATCCGAGCCTTCGGGGCGCTGCTATCTCGGATTAATGTCCTTTTCCTCCCCCTTCCTGCTCAAACCTCTCCCTTTCCTCCTCTGGAGCGTGACAGTCACGGGTGAGTTGGGATTATCTAAACTTCACCTTGGATGCTGAAGGTGAAGGTGAATCCACCTTGGGTTTCTCCTTGGGTTGGGCACCAGGACAGCCCAAAAAGCCAATTCCTGCATTTTTTCATCCTTTTCCTGTGGAATGCTTGCATCCCGCTGGCATCTGCAGGGAGGAAGTCAATCGGAAGGGAGGAAAAGCTTGGGCTTGGATCCGAAGCAGAAACCAAACTCTGCTGGTGCCAGGCCTGGAGCTGCCTGCTCCCGTCACGGCGTAGGGCTCGTCTTTGCGGCTTTCCCTGCCAAAACCACCCTGGGACGGCTCCACTTGGATCCAGCTCCTTCCTGGGAGGGTGGGATCCCCTCCAGGCCCTGCTGGTCGCGTTTGGGGTCTCTCGGAGCCAGGGGAGCAGAGAGGCACAGCGAGGTTTCGCTCCAGCCGAGCCGAGCGCCAAAGCTCTCGTTAAAACTGAAGGAGCTTGGCAGCGTTTAAATCTGAAACTTGGACAAAGCCACCGTTTTCTCCCCCCAAAGTACAATCAATTCCTTTAGTCTATAAATATCCTCTATAAATAGCGACGGGAAGAGGTTTTAACGTTTCCAAAGGCTCTTCTGGGGGAAGAAAAGCTGGCAAATTGGGGCTAAACTCCTTTTTTTTCCCCATATTGGCTTAGCAAAGGCAGCACTGCACCCTCGAGCACCCCAGAAAAGCCTCTTGGCTCTGCTCCGAGAGCCTCCAGGAGCTCGGCTTGGAAAAAGCTCGGGAATAAAGCGGGTTTTTATTCCCAGCCGGGTGTCTGGAATAGGCCGAGTCCATAATGGGGTCAACGACTCAGCCGCGTTTCCCCCGGGCTTGGCAAGAACCTGACAAATTGCTGAGCTGCCGCCCGGCTGCGCTGATTTCCTGAGACCTCCGAGCAGGTCATTAGTGCCTAATTAGCGCCTAAACGCTCTCATTTGTCCTGCCCTTGTCAGCCCAGCCCGGGGAGATCCCTCCCGGCCTCCTCCTCCGCATTCCAGAGGCTGCAGAAAGGCAGGGAAGGCAGAAAAGCCATAAAACCGAGGGGCTTTCTTTGCTTTGCAAAGAGATTTAACCCCAGCCCAGCACAGGCTAAAGCCCGGCTTGGCTCTCCATTCCTAGAGCCTGACTTGGCCTTTTATATTTCCTGAGCCCTGCTTGGCTCTTCCTAAAGCCCGACTTGGCCTTTCTTTCCAGAGCCAAATTTGGACATTCCTTCCTAAATCCTGGCTTGGCTCTTTCTTCCTTTCTAAATCCCCATTTGCCTCTTCCTTTCCAGAGCCTGACTTGGCCTTCTCTTTCCTAAAGCCCAACTTGACCTTTTCCTCCTAGAGCCCAACTTGGCTCCTTCTCTTTTCTAAAGCCCCACTTGGCTCTTTCTTCCTAAAACCCAGCTTGGCCATTTCTTCCTAAAGCCTGGCTTGATTCCTTCTTCCTTTCGTAATTCCCACTTGGTTCTTCCTTTCCAAAGCCCAACTTGGCCTTTTCCTTCTAAAGCCCAACTTGACCTTTTCTTTCCAAAGCCTGACTTGACCTAAAGCCTCAATGGGCTTTCCTCCTAAAGCTGCACTTAGCCTTTTCTTCCTAAATGGGGATTCCTAAATCCCCATCTGGCTCTTCCTATCCAGAGTCCAGCTCGGCCTTTTCTTTCCAGAGCCTGATTTAGCCTTTCCTTCCTAAAGCCCAACATGGCCACATCTTTCTAAAGCCCCACTTGGGTTTTTCTTTCCCAAACGCAACTCAGCTCTTTTTTTCCAAAGCCCGACTTGGCCTTTCTTTCCCAAAGCCCCCAGCAAGGCTTGGCCTGTCTCCTTGCTTCCTTCTCCTTCTTTTCCCAAGGAAACAATGGAATTCCATCCCTGGAAGCATTCAAAGCCTGTGGACATTTGGGGCCGTGTCCAGTGCTGGGTTCACAGTTGGACTCCACGACCTTGGAGATCTTTCCCAACCTCCTCAGTTCCATGATCCCTGTTCCCTTTGCTGGCTCGGGTGCCACTGTCAGCTCCTCCTGACGAAAACGCCTCTGGTTTAGGAATGAATTCCCAAGTTTTGTGTTATCAAGATGACAAATCGAGTTTGGGGGGTGGTTTGGAACATTCTGATGGTTTTTTCCTTCTTTTCCCTCTGGATTTTTTTCCATCTCACTCAGAGCCCAACTCGGCATCGCTGGGTGACAACGTGATGACAGCGGCTCCGAAAAGAGGGGGAGGTGATGGATTCCTGCGGGGCGGGGGGGGGGAAGCCAGGGAAGAGGAGGCAGGGAGGGAGGTTGGGAAGGAACGAGGAGATGTGGAGATGCCACTTCACTGCTCGTGCTCACCGTGATTATCCCATCCCGGTTCCTTGGAGCCGGATCCACCTCCCCCTTCCCTGGGAGATGGGATTCGTGTCCTCCCCCGCTTCTCCTGGCTTTTCCCGAGGTTATTTTTATATATTTTATATATTTTATATTTATACTTTTCCATAAATAAATCAGGAGCTATCCCAGCGCTGTGCGATGTGAGGACGTGGAGGGATCCACGTGGATCTGGGATTGTCCCTTCCCAATTCCAACCTGCAGCACAAAGAACTCCAGGATAGCTGTGAAATTGAGGCAAAATGGGTCTTTCCCCTAAAATAATGTGGAGTTTTCTGCTTTTTCCCCCAAGGTGAGGGTAACACCTTTGCAGGCTGAGTTCATTAATTTTTAATTCATGCTCAGTTTGGGCCGGAGCCCGGCTGTGGAAAAGGATTTTTGGGATGCAGATTTTTGGGATGAGGGTTTCCATCTGTGGGGTAAAGCAGATGGGATTCATGGTCGGATCCAGGGGTTGCTTTCCCAATGGTCCCTTTGAGAATTGGTTGTCAGCCATGCCCTGGCTCTAGTCCCATCCCAGGCCCTTCCTTTGGATTTTGGGGATCTCCTCGCCCCAAACCCCGACCCAGAGGCGTGGCTGCATCCCAAATTCCCAGCCAGAAGGAAAATTCTCCGTGTCCAGCTTCCAATTCTGTGACACGTGGGGGCCACAGGGGCGGGAGCTGCTCTCAGCCAGGTGAGAGCTGACAGAGAAACCCGAACAAATCCCGATTTTTATTATTTTTTCCTTCTTTTTCTCTCTTTCTGTCTCACCTTGAGCTCCCCCCCGGCTCTTCCCGAGGCGGCGGCACCTGGCTCCGGGATTATTTTTCCCATCCCTTTTTGGCAGCGCTCCCTCCTCCGGCACAAACGCAGCTCCTATAAATAACCACGGCTCGTGCTCGCTCCCCCTCCCTCCTTCCCTCGGATCCGTCTTCCTTTCTCCTTGTCTGTCCCTTCTCCTGCCGGGAGGAGCCGCCGGAAAATCCAGGAGTGGGGGTTGAGCTCATCTATGTCCCCCTCATCCCTGAAATCGGCTGCATCTGAAGCACGTGGGGGAAATTTTCATTGGATTTATGCAAAAGCCCCCCCCCCCCCCCCCAATTTCCTCCCCAATCCCCCCATAATTAATTCCTGAATTTCCTTTTATCCTTCCCGATGGAGGCAAATCCAGGCAGCCACTCCCTAAAAATTCCCCCTGATACGCCACTGGTTTTCTGCCCCAAAAATATCCCTAAATCCACGCATTTCCCAAAGGAAAATGTTGGTGATGATGTTTTCCAGCCTTTTTTGGGCACAACAGGGTTGGAATGGATTGGGAGGGAATTGCTGCATGTGGATTAGGAGCAGGGTCCCTTGGCCCATGGGAATGTGGAATTCCAGAATTAATTCCAGGGTTGAGATGGGCACAAAGCTCCGAAAAGTCAAAATTATCCTGATGAAAGCACCTGAATTTTTGGGAAAAGCTAAAATTGAGCTCAACCTGGGGGATCCTGAAGGATAAATCCGGGTCTGGAGAGAGGAAACTGCTCCGACCAAGGATGGATTTGGGATCTCCCATGCCACAGGATCGCCGGGATGGCAAATCCAGCTTGGACTTTGGGTTTTTCCAGAGGGGAATTTTCCAGGAATGGTGGCGGGGTTGGGATAATGAGATGCTGCTCACGCTCCCTAATGAAGTGCTGAAGGAAGTCGGCGCCGGCTCCCGGCAAATTAGATCGGGATTATTGGAGCAGTGAGAATGGAACGATCCGAGATGGTATCGGGAAGCGCCCGCTGGCCTCGACTGCATTACCCGGAATGGGAGAACGGATGGAAACCCTTCCCAAAACCTGGATCAGAGCAGGAGGAGGGAAAGGATCGGCTCTCCTGTGGCAATGCCAACTGGAGTGGGAACGGGATGTGGGAATGGAGCATCTCCAGCTTTCCATGGGCTGCATCTCTCCAAATTTGTTTCTGATCCCATTCCTGGCTGGATTTGACTCCTTTGCAAAGTAGCTTTTACTCCACTTCCCAGCTGGACTTGGCTCTGTGCTCCTTTCCAAGAGATCCTTGGGCATTTACATCCTCCAAATGCAGAGTTTTGGGGAATATGAGGGATATGGGAAAGTTTGCACCCCCTAAACACGGGGTTTTTGGGAATATGAGGGATTTGGGAATGTTGGACTCATCCAAAGGCTCCGTGTTTGGGAATCCAAGGTCAAGTGGGATTCACAGTCAAATTTCCCAGGAAAAAATAAATTTCTAGTGGATTTCCCGCCAATTTGGCCCTTTCCCATCCTCAGCCAAGCCCTGCTGGGATTGGGATGAGCTGGATCTGGCTGCTGGGTCCCCCTTTTCCCATTCCCACCACAATCCCTCGGGAAGGAGCCACCCAACAATGGAGCTCATTAAAAGTGTGGAAAACACAAATTTAATTAAAGCCAACCTTGCCTTTACCAGGAAAATAAATCCGCCCTTTTCCATGGAACAATGGATTTTTCCAGCCCTCCCATACCGGGATTCCTCCTTCTTTTCATCCCTCTCCTTTATTATCCCTGGCTGGGAGCTGGCGCTGCCTGATTTCCATAAATTTGCATCAGGAATTGGGGGGAGAAAGGAGGAGGGGAGGGAAAAAAAGCTGGAAAAATGAGATTTTCCAGCACTGATCTTGCTCCGAAGAAAGGAGCCATGGCTGGAGGAGGGAAAAGGCAGGAAGGGGTGGGAAAGATCCTGGATTTTTAAAGTTTGCCCATTCCCTGTTTTCTATGGGAGAGAAAAGCCTTCCCAAGCTTGGCAGGGAGCCAGAATTCCCAGTTTATCCAGACCTCCAAAATAGGATCTGCAGGGCAGCCCCTAATTCTGGGGTTTTGTGGTTTTGCTGGGAAGGATCTGGAATTTTCTGGCTGGAATTGTTGGCTGCGAGCTTCCAGGTGAGAGAAAGGCCTTTGGAACCTCTGAGGCTGAGCCTGGAGGATGGGATGGGATAAAATCTGGGATTTGGAAACTGCTTTTTCTTTGGGATTGGCTTTTCTTGGGATTTAAGGGAAGGCATCATCCAGGTGAGAAATCCCGTCTCCCAGATGTGGGGATTATCCATAGATTGGATAAAAACGTCTGAACTCCCAAGTTTGGACAGGCTGGAGAGGCTGAATCCCAAAGCTGCTCCATTGGGATCGTAAAAATTATCTGCAGTTGTTGCTTGGATGGGATTTTCCAGCTTTTCCATGGATAACCACAAGTTTTTGGAGTGGTTTTCCTCTTGATAGAGGTTTCTAGGGATGAAAGGCAGGGATTAGGGATTGAGGAGATGTTGGAATGAGGCTTTTCCTCACCCCTTGGAGCTTCTCCATCACCGCTGGCCGCATTTCCCCAGATCCATCACTTTTCTGAAGGAATAAAGAGCAGGAAAAGAGGAAACGGCCTCAGGGTGCAGCAGGAGGGGTTTAGGTTCGATATTGGGAAAATTCCTTCATGGAAAAGATGGAGAAGTCTTGGGATGAGCTTCCCATTCCTGGAATTGTTCAAAAATCCCTGGATGTGGCCCCTGGGGTATGGAATTCCTGTGGGAATGGTTGGAATCCATGACCTCCATGGCCTTTTCCCACCTGAACCATTCCATGATCCCACTCCAGGGTATGGGGATGGGCCATGGCATCAAATCCCAAAATTCATCCTCTCCCACACTTTTTAGGATGTTTCCCCAGCTTTTATTCAGGAATAAACACAGCTCCAAGGGTTTTCCATTCCCATGGAGAAATGGATCCCTCTATCCATGGCCAAAATCCTGTTTTTTATTTTGGGAAGGGAATGTCCAGAGTGAGCCTTTTCCAGGTTTGGGGGGTTTAAATCCTTTCTATTCCCATTCCATTCCCACATTAGGGATGGATCATGAGCATTCCGTTATTCCGAGCTGTCAATCACCCGTCAGGGTGATGAATGGGTGCCTGGAAGTGATGTGGAATTCCCAAGATTTCAGGGAATTATGGATGAGTTATGATGGCACCCATCCAGGCTCGTGGTCCCATCAGATCCCACCCTGAGGGATTTGAGGGAATCATGGATGATTTATGGAATTCTGAGGGATGGCAAAGGTGAATGATCCCACTGGATCCCACCCTGGGCTCTGGGATTGGGATCACCCTGGAGTCGGAATTAAATCCAGGATTTAACCAACCATTCCCAAGTCCTGGTTTCTGCATTTCAGCCAGTTTTGAGGATGGGGAAGGTGGAAAAGAGCTGCAATAAATCCCTGGATTTGAGGAGTTGTTATGGGAGTTAATCTGCTCATCCTGGAGAGGGAGAAATTCCCGGAAAGTTGATTTCATGTCACATCTGAGCCAACTTTTGGTTCAATTCCATGGAAATTCCTTTTTCTTCCCTGAAATGACCTCAGGCAAAGAAAAATCCCTGGAATTGGGGCTTTGCTGCCTGGTCAGGCCCTTCCCAGGGAATTTGGGAGCCAACTTGGATCCAGGTTTGATCTCCCAGCCCTTCCCCATCCCACTTTAGCAAGATGTCCTTGGGAATAAGGGTTGGAGTATTTCCAGAGGGTTTTTTCCCCTGTTTTTTCTCCTCCTCTGTGGCATTTTGGGAAAAAGGGAAGCATTTCCTCCCTTCCCTTTGGTTTTCCAGCCTTGTTTTTCCTCCTTCCCCAGGAATTTTCCATTGCCTGTTGATCTGGGGTCGTGGATGGAGATTTTTCCCTTTGTTCTCTGAACATTTTTCCCTTTTTCCCCCTTTCCCCCTTTTTCTCTTTTCTCCCCTTCCCCTCCTTTTTCCCCTTTTTCCTTTCCCCCCCTCCCGCCTTTTATTTTTCCCCTTTTCCCCTTTTCCCCTTTTCCCCTTTTCCCCTTTCCCCTCTTTTTTCTTGAGCTCCCTTTTCCCAGGAAAAATGTGGCCTCGGAGGTGCCAGCATTGGAAAAACTGGATTTTTAGGAACACCTCCCCTGACTCCTCCCCATGGGTTTTTGGGATCGGGAAGAGCCTTTTTGGCTCCGGAGGGGCAGAAGCAGAGCAGCATTTCCCCCATCCCCCAGAATTTCGGGAGCTGCTCCTTTCCCAATCCAGGGACATGAATTCCCGGCGGGATCT
This sequence comes from Sturnus vulgaris, assembly GCF_052056855.1. NCBI lineage: Eukaryota > Metazoa > Chordata > Aves > Passeriformes > Sturnidae > Sturnus > Sturnus vulgaris. The sequence goes on along the minus strand of NC_142267.1, from coordinate 6,867,590 downwards.
TTCCATCTGAAGGAAGATCTTCCCCTGGGAATGGGAGCTGGGGGTGGATTTTTCCATCATCACCTCACACTGGGAATATTTTCCACCTTTTTTTTTTTAACTCCTAGGGATCCTGCGGCAGCTGGGAAAAAGCTCTGGTTTGTGGGATTATGTAATTCCAGAGGTTTTTTGGGAAGGTGGGAACAGCTGCACCCACCGGTGCCAGGGACTCGCGCTGGGAGTGGGAAGCTCCTGGGAATGCAGGGAGCAGCTGGAATGCAGCAAGCCGGGATTTTGGGGGAATTTCTGCTGATTCCGGGCCTCTTGTGGGGTCAGGTTGGTTTTCCCAGTGTGGGATGATCCTGTTCCCGGCCAAGCCAAACGAAGGAACTGCAGGAAAAACAGGAGAGGAGAGGTTTTGGTGGGAATTTGGGTTTTTTTGGGATCTGTTAGAGGAAAGCAGTGAAGTTGTGGTGGGAGGACGATGGGATTCCTGTTCCTGGAAATTTGGGAGTTTTTGGGATTTTACAGGAGGAAAGCAGTGAAGTTGTGCTGGAAGGATGATGGGATTTGTGTTCCTGGGAATTTGGGGGGATTTTGGGATTTGTCAGAAGAAAGCAGTGAAGTTGTGGTGGGATGATGCTGGGATTTATGTTCCTGGGAATTTTGGGAATTTTGGGGATTTTGCAGGACCAAACTTGGAAGTTGTGGTGGGAGGACAATCAGGTTCATGTTTCTGGGAATTTTAGGGGTTTTTTTGGATTTTGCAGGAGGAAAGCAGCGATGTTATGCTGAGATGACAGCAGGATTCCTGTTCCTGGGAATTTTGGGGCTTTTTTGGGCTGATGGGAAGCAGTGGGAAGATCCCACGGGATTCCTGTACCTGGGATGCAGCCAGAGGGGATTGGGAGCATCCTTGGACCTGCACTTTTCCAGGGAATCCGGGCTGTTCCCGATGCCCTGGGATTGGCTGTGTGCGACTGGGAGCGCTCCTGACTCAGCAGGAGTGGGGACAAATTCCAGGTGGGCTGGGACACCCGGAGCGTGCGTGGGAGAGCAGCTAAATCCGGCTGGGAATGACTCAGAGCACGAGGGATCGGCTCAGCCACCCCCGAGGTCCCTTTTCCTGAATTCCCAAAGCTCCAGAGGAGAAGGAAAACTCCAAAGGGATGGATTTGGGATGACTTTGCTTCCAACCCTCAGGAAGCTCTGGCTTGGCCATTCCCATGGGGACTTTTTTTCCTTGTTATTTTCATTTATTCCTGAGTGTTTCAATTTTTCGTGGAGCTTCCCAGAGCTGGGGAAAAAACACTGGAATGTGCAATGATCCCTCACTTTTCAATGAGGCCCCAGCCTCTGGCATCCTCCCAAATTCCCCCCAAACACCAAAGAATTCCAGTCCAGGAGAATTCCCAGCTCCCATAGAAAGTTTTCCTGATTATTTCCAGGGGAAATATGGAGTTGGAGATGATTTTTGCAATTATTCCAACAGGAAATATTATTCCAGCAGGAATTGGGCAGAGATCACCTGAGAGGTGGAAGCTGCTCCATCTCTGGAATCATCCCAGGGGCTCCGAACATCCCAATCCCACTGAAAATATTCCTGATCACTGCATGTTTGGATTTAATTGGATTTAAAGTCCCTTTCAGCCCAAATTTTTCCATGATCTTGGATTTTATGGAATAGCTAGGCAGGGCCAGATGAGGAATTTTCTGTGGGATGCAGCACTGGAGGAAGAAAATGGGGAATTTCTGCTGGATATTGGGATTTTCCAGGCAAAGGGAAACCACAACTCCAAGGAAAACCTTTCTTGATTTTCCAAGGATCTTTCCTTCCCTGGCTTCCTTTTCTTTCCTTTTTAAAAATCTATTTTGGACCTTTCCCCCTCATTGTTCTTCTTTTTCTCCCTCTTTTTTTCCTCCTTATTTCCTCCCTTTTCCTCCCTTTTTCCTCCTCCCTTTTTCCTCCTTTCCCCCTTCATTTTTCCTCTTTTATCCTCCCTTTTTCTCCCTTTTCCCTCCCCCTTTTTGCTGTTTTCTCCTCCTTCTTTCCTCCTTTTCCTCCTTCTTTTTTTCTCCTTTTTCCTCCTCTTTTTTTTTCCTGTTTTTTTCACCTCATTTTTCCTCCTTTTCCCCCTCATCTCTCCTCTTTTTTTTTCCTCCTTTCCTCCCTTGTTTTTCCTCCTTTTTTCCTCTTTCTTTTCTCCCTCCTCATTTTGTCCTCCTTTTTTCTTCCATTTCTCCCTCCTTGTTTTGCTCTCTTTTCCTCCTTTTCCTTCTCCTTTTTTCATCCTTCATCTTTTTCATCTTTTTCATCTTTTCATCTTTCTTCCCTACTTTGTCCTCCATTTTTTGCCTTTTTCCCTCTCCTTTTTTCCCTGTTTTTTTCCTCCCTTTTTCCTGCTCTTTTTTCCCTCCTCCATTTTTCCTTTTTCCCCCTCCTTTTCCCCTCCATTTTTTCCTCCTTTCCCCTTCATCTTTTTCCTTTGTCTTTTCTCCAAAGCTCGGGACAATCCCTGTGGAAGAGGCCGTCGAGGATGCTCCATCCCTCCCTTCCCAACCCCTCCCAGGGTTTTTCCTGCTCCTATCCCAGCTTTTCTTGCTCCTTCCAGCCTTGGAAAACTTCTCCCTGAGGAGCAGGAGCCATTCCAGGGGAGCAGATGGCTGAGGAGGAGGAGGAGGAAAATCGTGGATGCAAATTCTCTGGGATGTCTTTGCAACATTCCCAGTCAAGGCTGTGCTGCTGGGAAAAGCATCCTGCAGGATTTTCCCCCAACCCCCCAAATTTTGGGATTTTTCATGGATATTTGAAGCTTCTAAAGCACCCAGATCCCTCCGGAGATGCCGCTCCGAGGAATCCGTAGGGAGAGCTGGGAGAAACCTGGACTTTAGGGATGTCCGGGATCCTAGGACTGCAATTCCATGTTTGGAGCAGCTGGAATTGCCAGAAAATTCCCATTCCCCGTTTTCCAAAGTCGTGTTTCCTTGCGGGAAAACGGGATCTGATGGAGATTCCCTACAAGAAACCCTTTGGAATGTGGAGATTGATTTGGCTATCCAGGGAGGAAATTAATTAAAAATTCCAGGGATTTTGTCGAAGCTGCAAAACTTCCCTGGACCCCTGGAAAACTTCCAGGGTCCACCCTGGGATGAGAAAATTCCATGTTTAATTCCCCCCACATGGATTTAGGAGGAGCAGCAGAGCTGGGGGTGCCAGGATTCAAGAGATCAAAGGAATTTGGGCCTCGTTATCTCCCAATTCCAGGGAAGCTGAGGCTGAAAGCCGGGAAATCTCCCAGCAGCCAAAAGCTGGGAAGGAGGAGGGGAGGGAAAGCAGAATTCCCAAATCCCTGCTCTGCTGACGAGGTGAAAGCGTGGAGCTGAAATCTCCACAGAACTTTGGGAGTGACGGAGGCTCCGACCGGGAATAATTAGGCTGGAAAGAGCCGGATTGAGGCGGAAAGGGATTGTCCCCAAAAAAAGTGACAGCTCAGAGCTCGGCTGCTGGGGGAAGTTATTTTGGGAGAAAAGGTGGATTTCAGTGTAATTCCAAGGAGTTTCATCTTCCATCAGCAAACTCCGTCCCTGGATTTTGTGCTGGGAGTTGGAGTGGCCAGAATTGTTTGTATCCCACAGTTCTGCTTCATCCCAAAATTCCTGCTTGATGCCATCGGAATAACTGGGATGAGGAGGCCTTGGCTCAGCTTATCCTGGGAACCTGGGGCTGCTCCATCCCTGGAAGTGTCCAAGGACAGGGCTTGGAGCACCCTGGGACAGACTTTTTCCAACCCAAAGCATTCCAGGATTCCACGTGCTGGGTTGGATGGGAAAACTGGGATAAATCCTTCCCTGGGAGGGTGCCAAGGCCCTGGATGGAATTCCCAGAGCTGCCTCTGGATCCCTGGAAGTGTCCAAGGCCAGGTTGGATGAGGGTTGGAGCAATCTGGGATTGTGGGAAGTGGGTTGGAACTGGAACGGGATCAACTTCCAGGTGCCTCCTAACCCATCCTAAAAATTCTGGATTGGTCACAGCCTGTTCCCATCTTTCCATGACCAAGTGGGAATGGAACCAGCTGGAGATGTTCCCAGTTCTTGTCCCTGCCTGATGCTGTTTTGTTGCACCAACATTCCCAGTTCCAAACCAGTATTCCCAGTTCCCAGTCAATATTCCCAGTTTCTAGCCAATATTCCCAGTTCCCAGTCAATATTCACAATTCCCAGTCAATATTCCCGATTCCCAGAAATATTCCCAGTTCCCAGTCAATATTTCCAGCCAATATTCCCAGTCCCAGTCAACATTCCCAGGTGCCCTTCAATATTCCCAGAAATATTCCCAGTTCCCAGTCCTCACTGGGAACACCTGGATGCTCTCCATGCATTCCCAAATCCCTTTGTTTCCCGAAGCCCCCCCAGTGCTTCTGGGGCTGGAATTCAATTTTGCTTCTCAACAAAAAAGTCCCCCAACCCCCCCAAAATCTCCTGCAGAGGAACCAGAATTAATTAAATTAATTAAATCAATTAAATTAATTAAATCAATTAAATGAAATTAATTAATTAGTGGCCATTGTGTCATTAACGCCAGACTTTAATTAAATTGTGTGGAGATAACAGCTCTGGAGCTTCCCGACAGCTGAACATTCCCAGGATGGAGAAATTCCTCCTAAAACCCATCCAAGGCAAGTCCTGTCCTCCAGTGAGGCTCCAAAGCTGAAAATTCCAGGCAATTTTCCACCTAAAAATGGCTCCTTCCTCCTCTTCCTCCTCTTCCTCCCCTCTTTTCCATCCATTTGGAGGTCCTGGTGTTTCCCATGATTGGATCCTGGGAAATCCAGGATGTCCTCAGCTCCTCCACATCCCTTGGAAAAGATGTTCCCATGGGATGTGGAGGGGCTGGATCCTGGAGTCACCCATGGAATTTGCCAATGCCATGTGGGGGTGGCGCATTCCAGGAATTCTTTGGAATTCTGGCTGCAGGGAAAGCTTCTAATCCAGCTCACACATCCCTTTGCTCCTGGATATCCTGGATGGATCTGAGCTCCTCCAGAGGGTCGGAATTCCAAACCAATCCCATTTTCCAGGTGGTTTTGTGTCTGCCGACATCTCCAAGGTCATTCCCAGGTATTCCGTGGATTTTCCGCCCTTTTCCAATTTGCAGGTGGAGTTTGTGCCATTCCTGAAATTAGCGGGGTGTTTAGTGGGAAAAAGGTGGGAGCAGGTGCTTCCAGATGGATTTGGAGCTGGGAAATGTTGGATTTTCCTGGGATTATTGCCCTGCCCTGAGCTCAGCTGCATTCCGCCATCCCTGACTTTCCCACCCCGGAATTTCTCACTGATTTCTCTGTCATGGGCACAGAGCAGGAACTTTTCCACATCCAGGTTTAATTCCAACTCCTCACCATGCAGCCCTATTGGGAATGATGAGCTCTGAGGCCTCGGGAACGGCGCTGGAATGGGAAGGGGCAGCTCCTTCCATGGCCTTTTCCCAAGCTCCTTCTCCTGGCAGCATTCCAAGCAAACTGGAGGATTTGGGATTTGACAGGGGTTTGAGTTCCCTTTGATATCCAGGGATTTTCATTAAAATTCTGCTGCTCGTCTCCCGTATTTCGCTCCTTCCTTCATCCTCACCTCTCTGGCTTTTTTATCTGGAAAAGCTCCTGGGAGAAAGTTTTGCTTGGAAGGAGTGGGAAAATCTTGGGGTGGATGTTCCCGGTGTCGCCTTGGAATGGGGGCATCTTTTTGGATCTTCTGAGAGCTCTGAAATCCGGGAAGCAAAAGGAAAATGGTGGCAAAAATTCCCTTTGCTACCAATTCCTCCAGTCAGTATTGCCAGTTCCCAGAAATATTCCCAGTTCCCAGCCAATATTCCCAGTACCCACACAATATTCCCAGTCAATATTCCCAATTCCCAGGCAATTTTTCCTGGTTCCCAGCCAGTATTCCTGGTCTTTTCCCTCCTTGGAATATCTCCCTATGTAGCCCCAGGCTGGCTCTCCAAAGAGTATCCTTGTGTGCCAGGCAATGCTCTGGATGTGCCTGGAATTCCAAGGGCAAAGTCTCCTCTGAAAGGTTCCAAGACCTCTGGAAAAGTAGGATTTTCCCCTGGATATTGGCTCCAGCAAAGCCAGTGGCTCCCATCCCCCTTGGATTCTTCCTGGTGGGAACTGGGTTGGGGTTTTTCCCTTTTTCCTCTTTGTTCTGACTCCCGACTTTGATTTATTCCCACTGGATTTGCTCAAAAGCAGAAGAAACCTTGAGCTCCAGCTCCCGTTTTTCCAAGGCCAGGATAGGATTGCAAGCTCCAAACAAAATCATTATTTACTAAATTAATGGATTTTGAAACAAATTTTATGGGAAATAATGGAAAATCACCTTTTCCTCCATTCTACTCCAGAAAAAGAAAACATCGTCATTTTTCCTCCTGACCCGGCTGCTCTTCCACATCCTTTAAGGTCAATTCCATCCATTTCCATTCCCAAATTTTGGCTGCCAGGGCCACGGGTGCCCCAACCCCTCGTGTCCCATTCCTGACATTTCTCGGGAATTCTGGCTCTTTTCCAAAGTCATGTTTAGGCTCTCCCAAATCGCTCTGACTCCGGGGATGTGTTCCCATCCCATGGATCCTATTCCCACCTTTTATAGAGATACTGATTTTCCTTGGATTGGGGAGATTTTGGGGCTGAAAAATTGGGGAAAACTCCCGTGTATTCCTGCTAAAACACCAAGGAATTTTCCTGGATGCCCTGGAGGGAAAATTGGGATTTATTCCATGGGGGAAACATTCCCAAAGCTGGGTGTCCTGCAAAAACTCCTCTCCAAAGGGCCACGGCCAAGACTGGATTTATTTATCCAGGAACAGAGCCTGGAGGTCTGGAATTCTGGCCCTGGGAAATGTGGGATAGGGGAAAGATGAAGGATCAAGAGGAGGAGTCAGAAATGCTGGAAAAATCCCTGGGGGAAACTTTACTTGGTAAAAAGCTGGAATGTGACTGTATTTTGTGGATTTGAGGTCTCTTTTCCAGATTTGGAATATATTTTCCAGACTTGGGATGCATTTTGTGGATTTAGAATATATGTAGTGGATTTGGGATATATTTTCTGGATTTGGAATATATTTTCCGGATTTGGGGGCTATTTTCCAGATTTGGGATATATGTGCTGGATTTGGGATCTATTTTCTGGATTTCGCATATATTTTCCATAATTGAGATCTATTTTGTGGATTTAGGATCTACTTTGTAGATTTGGTATCTATTTTCTGGATTTGGGATCTATTCTCCAGATTGAGCTCTTTTCCCTTCCTGTGTGCAATGGTTTGGATTCATTTTCCAAGAAAATCATCCCTGATCGCTTTTTCCCTATTTTTTCCCAGCCCTGCTTTCTCCAGCTCCTTTCCAGGTGTTTGGATGGATTCAATCCCTCATTCCAGCCTCCTCCCGTTCCTCTCTTGCCCGAGGAGCAGCGATTTCCATATTTATCAAATCTCTTTCCCGGGATCCGCAATCCGTGGCTCATCCCGCTCCCGGCGCTGGGAGGTGGAGCAGGGATGGGAGGAGCGGGAAAATACAGAAGGGAAAACGCGGGATTCAGGATCCTGCTTTTCCTGCCCTGTTCCTGCTTCCTCCTCAGTCTGGAGCAGCCAAACCATGCCTGCTCCCCACGGGAGCAGGGGGAATGGGGAAATCCAAGTGGGATTTTCCAGCTCCAGGGATCCCGTGCTGGGATCCAAACGCTGCAGTCCGTGGAGAAAGAGGCGCCGGGATTCTCCTGGAGACGGGAACGGGATTCATCCCGCTGGAATTTTGACACTTCCACGTGGATGTTTCCTGTCCCAGCTCCGGCTGCTACCGCAGCGATGGGAAGATGGAAACACGGGAAGACAAGAAGATGGGAAGGCCCCGGGATGGGATGATCAGGGCAGGATTTGACAACGATTCCCAAATTCCAGCGCCGTGGCACCCAGGAGGAATCCCCAAAGGAAGCAGAGCAATCCCTCCAGGATATGGAATTCCCAAGGGAAACAGAGCAATGCTTCTAGGCTCTGGAATTCCCAAAGGAAGCACAGGGACCCCTCTGGGCTGTGGATGCAGCAGGAATTCCCCAGTAGGAAGCCAAGCAGGGAATGAGGGATGGGGCAGGAATTTGGGAATCAGGGATGAGCTGTGCTGGGAGGTGCCAGCTGGGAATGTGGGATTGCTTTTCCAGGAGTGTCAATATCCCAGGATCCATCCCACGGCATCACTGTTTGCACAGCCCTGGCTCTGTTTGCTTCCGAGCCTTTGGAGCAGGGAATGTTTGGAAAAGCTGCTCATGCCAGTGCCAGGCGTGGGAATCCCACTGGATCCACTCCTGTCACATTCCTACAAGCTCCAGGGACCTGTCCCATCCCATTTATCCTGCTGAGTCTTCCTGGCCTTGACTCTTCCCAAGATTTGGGGATGGAGGCGGAGCTGAAAAAGCTCCTGCTGCCAGCAGCATTCCCAGTTTGGGAATATCCCAGTGCTCAGGGCAGCAATCTCTGAATTCCCAAGGAAAATCCCCTCAAAGAGTGACTTTCCATGGAAAAATGAATGTATCATCCTGTTACCTATAGAAATATCCTGGATAAACCGGGATCAACTCCTGGCAGCTCCAGCACCGGGAACAAAGAGGACCTGGGAGACCTTGGGAAGAGAAGGATGGGGATGGACATCCAGAAAAAAATCATGGAAATCTCCGGGATGAGGTGGCAGTGGGGGCTGGGCTCAGGTCGCCTGCAGGGAAAAAATTCCATGAAAAACTGAGAAGAACAGGAAGGAGGCACGTGTGCAAAGCCAGGGATGCTCCCAAAAAATGTCCAAAATATCCTAACATTTCCTAAAATTCCAATTTTTTTAGGGAGTAGCCCCAGGCCGGTGTGGAACTTGTTTTCCAAGGGGTTTTCTGTCTGTCCCTGTGTCTGTCTGGATGGGAGAGAATTCCATGGATGGGATTTGGGACTGGAAAATGTTCCAAGGGGGTTTCCCATTGGCTGGAGTCGCAGACAGGTTTTTTGGGATTATCACTGGAAAATTCCCCTTTGGAAATGGCACTGAGCATGGAATGAGGATATACAGGAATTTTTGGGAATTTTTGAGAGCTGCCAAATGCCTAAAAAGCACCTCAAGTGCTGCAGAACCAGGCTTGGGAACCCTGTCCTTTCCCTCTATCCCAAAAATTCCACATCCACTGATTCTGTTTTATCCCTGAATATTCCCAAACTACTTCTGGCCCTTCTTCCCAGAAAACCAACCCTCTGTCCTCCTGGATCCCTCCAGGATAAATTCCAATTAATCCTCCCTTCCTAAACTGTGGGATCAAATCCCAAATCCAGCTGAAATCCCAAATCCACTTCCCTAATTCAGGCAGGAATTTTGGTGTTCAACTCCATTTCTCATCCTTCACCAGGCCTTGTTTGGAATTGGGAGTCTTCCCCCTTTTCCCACTTTTTTCCAGGCTTCTACACTAGAGAACTGGATCAATCCCAAAAAATTCACAGGGAACCCAACGCCATCCTTCATCCCCTCAATTCCAAGGAAATTCCTTTTAAAATTCTGGATTCATTGAGATCCTCGAGTTTTCTCTTCTTTCCCCTCCCTATTCCCCAGTTTTTTCCAGCTCCTTGGATTTTTTCCAGTGGCTGGAGCTGGTGACCAGCTCAGCTCCGGGAGTCCTGGATATTCCCGGGTATTTCCTTGCTCCCACTGTTGGATTTTCTTGGTGCCCTTCCCAGTTTTTGGTCACCAGGGGATTTTTCATCCCAATCCTCCCATTTTTTATTGGTTTCTCCTTTCCAAACTCCATTCCAGGATGGATTTCCTGCTCCAAAATCCCTGGAATTTTTCTGAGGAGATGCTCCAACAAAACTTTCTCCCTGGGATTTGTTCCCCAGGATGATGCTACAGAATAAATTCCTGATTATTACAAATTTGGAATTTTCTCCCCCAAATTTGAGACTTGCTCCCTAAATTCAGGGATTTCTCTCTAAATTTGGAGATTTCTCCCTAAATTTGGGATTCCCCTCCTAAATTTGGGGTTTTCTCTTCCAGTTTGGGAGTTTCTCTGCAAAATTTGGGACTTTCTTGCTAATTTTGGGATTTTCTTCTCTAATTTGGGATTTTGCCCCCGGATTTGTTCTGGAAAGGTCAGGGGGAAAAAAAAGAGGGACTGGGAAATTTTCCCTTTGGGAGTTTCTTTCTGGCCCAAATTCCCATCTCCGAGGGCAAACAGAGGAGCCTCACCCAGAATGCGCTGCCCCGGTTCTGGCTGCTCCCATGGGACGCCAGGAATGAGGCTTGGACTTGGCTTTCCAGGCCAGATCAATCCCTTGGGAATCTGGGAAGGACAGGAGGGCACCAGCTCCATCCAAAAACAGATTAGGTTTTTTTAAGGCGTGAAGGCATACAGCTTTGGAAGAGAACGAGGGAAAATCCTTATTTACTGAAAAAAAAATCGGGAATAATCGTCCTGGTGGATGCATTTGGATGAGGCAGGATTGGCATTCCCCATCGGCTCAGCTCATTCCCTCCTTTCCCAAGGCTGGGAATTCCCTGGGGCATCCCAAGGGAGCTCCCACCAGCCGCTGGATTCACAGGGAATTAAAAGCCGGGAGAAATCGGAGCGATCCGGACACGGCGGGATTGGTATCCCGCAATTCCCAGCGTTTCCTGTCTGCTCCCATGTACTGGGAGCCGTCTGATGGACCGGGAGCTGCTCCCGGGATTTCCCTGCGGAATCTGGAGGCTGCCAGGGAAGCTTTGCCATTGGAAAACAAATCCCACTCCCACCATTCTGGGTTATTCCCGTTTATCCTTCTCCCACCGGATCGTGAGTTTGGCTCCGAGGCGAGGTTGTGCTAAAAGAAGCTAAAATTCCCTTTAGGAAGGTGTGGAAATGTGGGAATTTTTAAAATCCTGGTTTATTTTTGTTTTCCAAGGAGGTAGCAGAGCTGTTGAATCTTCGGGAAACAATTTCCAGCTTCCTGGAAATCCTCACCTCCTCTTCCAGGGGTGACTCCCATCCAAAGGGATGTTCCAGCCATGGGAACAGCCCTTGGCTCAGGAAAGTGGGAATGCTGGCAAAGCTGAATGTTGGGAATGTGGTTGTTGAGTTTTTCCATGAAAAAATGAATGGGAAGAGCCAGACTTTGGGCTCTGGCAGCTGTGGGAAAAAGTCCTGGATTGAGTCACCTCATGGCAATGGATCTGGGCATTTTTCACTCCTGGTGTTTCTGTTTTTCATGGAAAACTTGTGAGGGGGAAAATGAAGGATCTAAACTTGGGAATCTGGGATGGGGTTTGGTTTTATCCAGGATTTCCAGGCATTGAGGGATGGGTGACTCCAAAACTCTGTCCCAGTGTTTTGTCCCAAACAAAAGAAGATCCTGGGAGGATTTTTTGAGGTTTTCCATGGAATTGGCTTTCAGGGCTTTTGTGACCAGCTGGAATTCCGGCCCAACCAGTAACACCAGTCCGATCCAAACTGGTGGGATTTGATTCCCAAAAAAAACCCTCCCTGACAGGAATCAGTCTCTGCTGGATCCATGCAAAACCCCATCCAGTTAAATCCAGGAACTCCTGGAATTTCTGTATTTTCCCTCCCTTCTCCCCCTACCTCCAATCTTTTGGGAAAAGCCCCAGTCCCAGAGCTTCTGGGAATCAAATCCCAATTTATTTTGGGCTGGATTTGATGGATTCCCCTTGTCCTGGCTTTCCTGGGAATATTGACAGCCTGGCTGGGCCCAGTTTTATTCTAGGGCCACCTCCTTAGGCTGAGGTTTATTGGGATTTTTTTGATTTTATGGGATATGGCCCCAGGAGCGCCACATTTTCCTCTCCCTTTTATTCCTGGGAAAGCCAGGACAAGGCCTGGATTCCCAATCCCTGTATTCCACATTCCTGAGCATATCCCAACCCTGCATCCCACATCCCTGCCTGCACCACAGTCCTGCATCCCAAATCCCTGTCTGCATCCTGCTCCCAATCCAGTACCCAAATCCCTGATCATACCCCAAAACTGCATCCCAACCCTGCATCCCAACCCCATCCTGTATCCCAAATCCCTGCCTGCATCCCAATCTATCCTGTATCCCACATTCCTGTTCCTGGATCCTGCATCCCAACCCTGCATCCCACATCCCTGCCTGCATCCCAACATCATCCTGGACTCCACATCCCTGCCTGGATCCTGCTCCTTATTTGCATCCCACACCCCTGCCTGCATCCCAATATCTGCTGTCTCCCACATTCCTGCTCCTGGATCCTGCTCCTTATCGTGCATCCCAAATCCTGGCCTGCATCCCAATCCTATATCCCACATTCCTGACCATATCCCAGTCCTGTATCCCACATTCCTGCCTGCATTCCAATCTCTCCTGTATCCCACATTCCTGCTCCTACATCCCAACACCATCCTGGACTCCACATCCCTGCCTTATTCTGCATCCCACACCCCTGCCTGCATCCCAATATCTGCTGTATCTCACATTCCTGCTCCTGGATCCCACATCCCGTCCCTGCATCCCACATCCCTGCCTGCATCCAACGCCTCCCACATCCGTGCCGCCCCCCACCCTGCCGTGTCCCCCCTCCTGTCACCCCCCCCGTTCCCAGCCCATCCTGTGCCCCCTCCCCGACATCCCCGTGGCCCCTTCCATCAGCCCCCAGTATCCCCCTGCCCCCCAAATCCCTCCCTGCATCCCCTCCGCTCCCCCAATCCAGCCCCCCTGCATCCCCCCTGCATTCCCCCTCAATCCTTCTCCACCCCGCATTCCCCCCAATCCATCCCCCCCACATCCCCCCCCCCAATCCATCCTCCCTGCATTCCTCCTCAATCCATCCCCCCCATCCCCCCCTCAATCCCTCCTGGATCCATCCTTCCCATCCCTCCGTGAATCCCCGGCTCGACCCCCCCCGATCCCTCCCCCGTCCATCTCCCGGATTCCCCCCCACCCCGGATTCCCCCCCAAATCCATCCCCCCCTGCATTCCCGCCTGGATCCATCCCCCCGCATCCCTCCGTGAATCCCCCCCCGCTCCATCCCCCCCAATCCTCCCTGGCTCCCCGCCCCCCTCAGCCCCTCCCGGGGGCCGGACCGGGGGCGGGCTCAGCCCGGGGGGGGCCGGGGGCGGCCGCTCCAGCCCCGCTCGGCTCCGGCTGCTCCAAATCGGCTTAAGGGCGGCAGCGGCGGCGCCGGAGCTGCTGCTGCACCGGGGGGGCAGCGCCGAACCGGCCCGAGCCCCTCCCGGACCGGACCGGCCCGAGCCCCCTCTCCTTCTCTCCTGGACCCTCCCGGACCGGACCGAGCCCCCTCCCCTCCCGAACCCGGCCGAGCGCCCCCGACCCCTCCTCTCCCGGACCGGACCGGGCCAAGCCCCCTCCCCGTGCCCGGCGCGATGCCCGCCCGGCCCCCGGCGCGGGGGCCCCGCTGAGCCCCCCCCGCGGGCACCATGCGCGCCATGAGCCCCCTGCCCCTCTGCCTCCTGCTCTGGCACCTGCGGCACCTGGCGCTGGGTGAGTGGCACCCCCCGAGGGGACAGGGACACCCCCGGACTGCGGGAGGGATGGGGTGACCCCCGCACCCCTCCGGTCACGGGGTGGGCTCGGGGCTCGGCGCCCCCGCCCTGGGGTTTGGGGTGATGACGTGGGGGGGCACCTATGGAGAGGAGAAGGGGTTTGGAGTGGGGAATTGCGGTTTGGTACTGGGGGACGAGGTCTGGAGGTGTTAGTGGGGCACCCCATAACCGGCAACTGGTGTGGGATCGGTTAATGGGGCACCCCATATCCCGGTACTGGTGTGGGATCGGTTAATGGGGCACCCCCTAAGGAGGGGATTTTAGTGGGGCACCCCCTGACCGGGCACTGGTTTTAAACCATGAACGGGGCACCGGGGTGGGAGCTGTTTATGGGGCACCATTAATGGGGTGCAGGAGACCGGGGGGGTCTCATCCATGGGGTCACCCCCGTGTCCCCTTTTCCCGAGCTCCGGCTGCGCATCCCAGCCCTGCTCCAGACGGGGGAGGAGGGGAGGGTGTGCTTTGAGGACCCCCGCGAGCTCAATTTTGGGGGGATCGCAGCCCCTCCTGCCCCCTTTGGGATACCCAAACCCCGAGCAAGGAGCAGCATCCCCCAAATTCCCGCTGTCCTGGGGGATTGCAGCTCCCGAGCTCCCAAAATCCCCGGGACTCCGCTCCCCACGCCAGCCCCAAACCGGGGGCTCCAGGGAGGGGAAACCGCCCGGGGAAGGAAACTTTCCCCTCCTCGCATCCCGCAGCCTCAGGCCCACCCGTGGAATTCCATTCCGTGTCCATTTGAGGCGAATTCCCTCCTTTTTTCCCCCCAAATTCCCCTCGGGGGGTCTCAGGTGGCCGCTCCTTCCCCAGCCCAAGGAAACCGGGAGCTTTTCCAGGCGCCGGGAGATGGAGGCACGAGCGGAGCCTGCTCCGCATCTCCCATTTAATTTATTTTTTTGGATTTTTTAATGGACTTTTTGCTCTCCGGGAAGCGCCGGCAGGCGCTGCAGGGCGCGGGGAGGGGGAGCCGCGGCTCTGCGGGGCTGCGCGGGGCCAGCTCCACACAAAGGAGCCGATTCTTCCCCGCCTGCTCCCGATCCATCCCCCGGGCACGGCAGAGCCCGAGCCCAGCCGGGATCTGGCTCGGGCAGAGAATTCCCTGAATCCCTCTTCTCCTTTCGCGGTGGGGTTTGGGTCCTGCCGGGCTGCGGCTGCTGCTCCGAGCCCCCTTCCCGAGCATCCCGAGCATCCCACGATCCCAGCATCGCGAATAAAACCTGCTCGGGAAAAGGGGGGAACTTGTGCCAAACCCAGCCCCGGCTGCCTCCCCTCCCTTCCCTCCCCGCTCTCCTCCGCCGCCGTTTTAAGGTCATGGATAGACAATTTCCAAGGAACAACGCATCCCCCCGGCTTTCCCGTAGCTCCAGCTGTCTGTCACTGGCGCAGGGATCATTTTTCCTGCCTCGCTCCTGCTTTTTCTCGCCGCAGATCGGGCGGCTGCTCTCGTGCTGTTGATTTCCTGAGAGCGGCTGCGGGGAAATCTCTGCTTGTGAGGGGGTTTTTATTTTGTGGGGTGAAAAAAGGGATCAAAGTTGGTTTGTGGAAGGGCTGGAGGAGCTCGGAGAACCCGGAGGGGTTGGGGGTTAGGAAGTGATGGATCCAGTGTCGGGAATTGTTTGGGTTTGGGCATCCACCAGCTGGATTTGGGCTCCTAAACCCCTCTGGAACTTCGCTGCATCCCGAGGATCCGCCGTGTTCAGCGTCTCCCGTCCCTGTGGTCATTTTGGGGTTGCAACCCAAACCACCCTGGAATTCTGTGATCCCCTCCCACCCTCAGCTGTCCCAAAAATCCCAGCCCGAGCTCTGTTTGTCCCTCAGCCAGCCACAAATCCCGGCCAAATCCCGGTTTGGGGGCGCCTCCCTTTGCTCGGGGCAGCTGGGCCTGAGCTGCTCCCGAATTTCGGGGGGCAGAGCGTTGTTCCCGAATTTCGGGGGGCAGAGCGTTGTTCCCGGATTTCGGGGGGCAGAGCGCTCGCCATTCCCGAATTTCCGAGGGCAGATGGCTTTTTCCTGGCTGACGGCATCCTTGGCTGGAGCCGCCGCCGTGCCGTGCCCTCCCCTCCGCGATCCCGGCTGGAGAGGAATCCAAGGGATCCAGACCCCGGCAAGATCCAGCTGGGCACGTCCCCAATTCCCGCTGTTCATCCCTACATTTGCCGTGTGTCCCCAAAACCCTCTTATTTTTGGGGGGGAATTTTGCCTGTTTTTATTGTCCCCTCATCCACCTCCTCATCCGCATCCCGGAGGATCCCCAGGAATCTCGGCTGGAATCACTTCCCACCCCCCAAACCATCCGTGGGAAGTTATTTTTGGGGGGTGGGGGGCGTTTCCAGCCCTGCTCTGCATCCCCCACCCGGTCAGGAAATCCCTTTTGTGACCCCGAACGGAGCCGGGCGGTACCGGGATCATTCCCGAGGTGTTTTCCAGCCCTCCGGGAGCATCACCCCGGGTATTCCAGCTTTTTATTTTCCCCTTTGTCCCCGGCTCAACCTCTTCCTTTGGCCAAAAAAGCCGCCGCGGCCGGGGCTAAGTGGGTTAAGGAGCCGTCAGGAGGGAAAAACGAGGCCACGCGGAGGAGGCAGCGCTGGACCATGGAAAAGGAGAGGAGTGCCTGGAAAAAGGACTGGAAAAGCTGGAAAAGCGCCCTTTCCCCCCGATCCATGGGTTCTGGGATCAGGGCTGGTACGGCCCCATAAAGGGCTCCTCGGGGGAGCTGTTTTAGGGCCGTGGGAGGGATAAAAGTGTCTCGTTCCCGGAGATTTCCAGTGGCTTTATCCCGGTGGGATTTGCTTTGGCTTCTGCTTCCCACCCCCAGCCGGGGGAAAAAATAAGGGGAAAATTCAAGTGTTTGAAGCTCCTGGGTTTTGCAGGGAGCTGTCCTTGGAGATATTCCTGAAAAACTCAGCTTGGAAAAAGCCCTTTGCAGTTGGGATTTTACCTGGAATTCTATCCCCTCTCCATTCCCTCCGAGGTTTTTCTGGCAGGGATTTTCCCAGCTGACAGGGAGCCCCTTGGGTGGATCCTTTTCCAACCTGGAATTTTTCCTTGTTTTTAGAGGGAAAACACAGTGTGAGGCTTTTCCCAGGGTGGGGGGAGACACCTGCTCATGTTTCTTTTTAATGGAAGGAGGAATTTGGTGGGAATTGTGTCCAGGGGGAATGAGGGAAAAGGAGATGCAGGGATGAAATCCTGCTTTAATTCACCTGCAGATGCCCCAAATCCATCCCGCATTCCCGCCGTCCTTTCCTATTAACGCTTTTCCCATCAAATCCGTCATTTGGCTTTTCTGGAAGTTTTCCCTCCCATTTCCACAAACCCCACGTTCCCACGGAGCCTCTCCGGGTAAATCCAGGCCACGCAGCCCCTTCGGAAAATCCCCCTCGCTGTGCTAATTGCCCTTTCCCAATTAGCCCAATTTCCCTCTTCCCACCAGCTGCGTTTCAGAGCTGCCACTTCCAATCCAGAGCTCGGGAAAAGCTGTGACTCCAGCGAGGATCTTCCCTGTCCTTGTGCCTTTCCAGGAGAATCGGCACCTTCGGGATGGGGAGATATTCCTGATTTTATTTCTCTGTGCAGGAGCTCCTGTGGCTGCTCCCAGAGCATTTCCAAAGTCCCCCAGGCTCAGTTTGGGGGTGTTCACCCTCTCCCCCCCAAATTCCCTTGGGATTAGTGGCATCCACCAAAACCGAATCCAGGGAATGCTGTAGGGCTTGGAATGTTGTCAGTGCCCTTCGGCCTGGGATAAGGAATTCCCATCCAGGGGCTGGGAGCCTGAAGCTGAGCCTGACAGGCTGTTAAATATTCCTCAGCCTTGGAATCCCGGGATGCTTTGGGTGAGAATTCCATGGGCAGGGACAGATCCCACTGCCCCAGGTGGCTCCAAGCCCGAATGCCCAACCTGGCCTTGGACACTCCCAGGGATCCAGGGACAGCCACAGCTTCTCTGGGAATGTTGTGCCAGGGCCTTCCTCACAGCCAGGAATTCCTTCCCAATAACTCATTTCAATTTCCCCTCTGGAACTGTGGAGCCATTCCCTGTGTCCTGTCACTCCAGGCCCTTCTGGAGAAATTTTTTCCATCTTTTTTGTCAGCTCCTTCAGGTCCTGGAAGTTCAAAACTGGGTCAACCCAAAGCTTCTCTCTTCTCCAGGCTGGACATTCCCAACATTCCCAGCCTTTCCTTGGATCATCCTGGAGCCTCCTCTGGACTGGCTCCAGCAGGGCAAAATTGCTCCTGAGGGCAAAATTCCCCATTTTCCTGCTCTGGGATCAGCCATGGGATCTGGAGGTTTCCAGGTCCAGGTCTCCCCCACCAGCACCCCCAGATCCTTCTCCCATAGCTGCTCCATGTGCTCATCCCAGCCTGGATCCATCCCAGGGATTGTTTGCCCCCTCCTGCTCTTGTTAAACCTTAGGAGATTCCCATGAACCACTGTGGGACTTTTCCAGGTCTGGAAAAAGCTTCTCAGGTGCCTCCAAACACTTCCAGGCCTTGCCTGGACCTTGCATCCCAAATCCATGGATGGCCCTGGAGCATCCAGATGCTCCCACCAGCCTCCCCTTCCCATGGAGGTGTTGCCTGTGATGTTTTTTTCCCACAAAAATGCTCTTTCCAGCTGGGATTTCCTTGACTTGGGAATGCTTGACCAGCTCTCACCTCGTGCTCTGGGATCTGCCGAGGAAATCTCTCGGGATAAGAGTGGGGTTTCAGTGAGTCTGGGTTGGGAATTCAGCTGAGGAAGAGCCAAGGATCTTCCCGAGGCTCCGGCAGTGCTCCACAGGGAGCTGGGAATAGAGCTGGATCCCACCCTGGATGGCTGGGAATGGGCACAAATTCCTGGTTGGAGCAGGTGGTGGGGAATGAGCACCACCCCCTCGCAACTCCCAGTGAGGGGATTTTTGGGATTGTTCCCAATTTTCCAAGACAAATCCTTGACTTCGGCCACGCCACATCCAGCTCTGCACTCAGACCCTACAGAGAGGCAAAACGAGGGAAGGAGCCCCCAAATCCTAAATTTTGGGAGGCAGCTCCAGCCGTGCGAGTTCCCGGCTGGCGAATCGGGCGGGAGGGATGCAGCTGAGGGACGGATGGGGCTGGAATCCTTCCCGATCCAGCTGCTCTCTGTGCCCTTTTGTTTGCTTGTGGCGGCGCTGCCGGGCTCGTTCCGAGCTCGTGCCTGGCGCTCCCATTCCATTCTCTGCTTCCCACTTTTCCCCTCTTTTTTTCCCAAAATAACCCGTCAATCACGGGCTTGTTTTCAGTGCGTTGGAGCCCGGATCCGGCGGGAATGCCAAGGGCGGGCGGATTCCAAAGGCAGGGATAATAATCTGTGGCTGTTGTTCCCTCTTTGGAATTGTTGAGTTTATCAAATTAGAGACTGGGGGCTCTCCAAAGCCTTTGGATCAGGGAAGGTGCCTCGTTCCCACTCCCAGCTTGGATTCAGCTCTGGGGAGGTTGGGGAAATGCCAGGAAACCCCACAACTCCACAATGGTGGAGGGAATGGAGGTGGGAATGTGGCTCTACTGAGCCCTTCCTGGACTCCAGGCCACACATTTTGGCTCCTCTGGTGCCGGGAGAGCTTCTCCGTCTGGAAAATCCCACATGGAGCGGGGGAATTTGTTTGTCTCCTGCCCAAACCTCCGGAATAATTTCCCATTCCTATAATTCTTTGGTCAATATTCTCTGGGCAGAGGGGATTAAAAGCACACAGGGAGCTCTCACCTCCCTGTGCTCGTGGACAAATCCTGGAGCAGCTTCCGATCCTGCCAGGAGCTGGGAATGCTTTGGGATGCATCTCCTGCTTTTCCACCTCTTTGTTCCTTTTCCAAGGATCTGCAGCCCCAGGGAAGGGCTGGATCCAGGGAGAGGCTCCGTGGGGGGAATTTGGGGTCAGAGGGATGGGTGGGATGAAGGGGAATGAGGGATCTGCTTCCTGGTGGTCTCCCATCCATGGAGATGCTTTTTTTGGGATGAATCCCATGGATAACCCTGGATTTATGGATAGGCATTGCTCTGGAGGCTGCTCGTGCCAGGCTGGTCCCAAGGTGGGATTTGCTCCTGGAGCTGGGACCTGGAAAAGAGGGAAGTGACAGAAGGGACATTTTTTGGCCAGTGATTGTCACCATGGGATGTCCTGGCATGGGTTTGGGAATCTCTGGCCCTTCCTGGTGGGACTGGGACAGCAGGAGAGGGGCACAAAGGATCCAGCTCAGCAAATTCCAGCAAAACCCTTGGGATCGTCCCGATTTCGGGATAAGGGGGATGGGGATGAGCTCCCCGTGAGCCTCTTGTGGAGATGTTCCCCTTCCTTGTCCCAAGTTCTCTGTGGCTGCCCTTTTCCTTTAGGAAAACCCCATGGATTGGATGGGAATTGCCTGGGAAGGGATTTTGCTGGGATTGAAATTCCCAGCTCAGCTTTGCTCATCTGGAGAGATCATTCCAAAGCTTCAGCTCCAAGGCTTTGGAAGATTCCAAGCCTGGATTCCTGGACTGGGATTTGGGATCCTCCCACTGCTCTAAGGAGAATCTTCCTCCTTTTTTCAGGCCCAGCCATGACCGTTCCCTGTGGATGGAACCACACAAAGTGTGGGAACACGGGATCCACGTGGGAACACGGGATCCATGTGGGATCCACGTGCCTGGGCTCTGCCATCCCACCCTCCACAGCTCCAGGAGCATCCCGAGAACCGGGGGTGGAATTTGGCTGCTTTCCTGGCTTTACTCCTAAAAATAAAACTGGGAATGTTGGATTGCAGGAGGACCCTGTGACTCGGAGACGGGTGGGAGGGTTTGGGGGGCTGGGAAAGGCCAAGGAGCCCAAAATATTCCTAGGGAGCTGCTGGGAGCGGGATTTTCCATGGGGGATGGAAACACTGGATCTGCTGGGGAGAGGGATTTTCCATGGGAGATGGATGGATAATGCTGGATCCACTGAAGAGTGGGATTTTCCATGGGGGATGGAAACACTGGATATTATGGGCAGCGGAATTTTTCTTGGGGAATGGGTGGATGGATGGATGGATGGATGGATGGATGGATAGCACTGGATCCACTGAGGAAGGGATTTTCCATGCAGGATATGATATTTGATCTACTGGGGAGAGGGATTTTCCATGTGGGATAAGAGGCTAGATTCATTGGGAATTGGGATTTTCCATGGGGAATGGAAACACTGGATCTTCTGGGGAGTGGGATTTTCCATGTGGGATGGATGGATAATGCTGCATCTGCTGGGGAATGGGATTTTTCATGTGAGATACGAGGCTGGATCCACTAGGGAGTGAGATTTTCCATGTGGGATATAAGGCTGGATCTGCTGCTGGAAAAGCACCGGGCAATGGGTCAATACTGCTCCAGAAAGGATGCAAAGGATGCAATTCCCACCGGGAACCAGGGCCCCAGAGAGCCCATCCTGCATGGAAAAGCCTCCAGCGCTCTGACTCCACTCAGAGTCCTTCCCTTTGGAATTGGATAATGAGATGTTTTCCATAAATGCCAGCTCCTGGTGACTCTTTTGAAGTTCTGTTTGCGTCTCCCTGCGTTATTCCGACTTCTTTTCCATAGGGAAGCATTTTGTGAGGAGTGGAGATCGTTGGGATTCTTCCCAAATTTCCACTGTAATTAGCATGGGCAGTGGGAGGTGGGAGGAGCTCCAGGAAGCACTTCCCAAATTAAACATTCCCATTGCTTGGAATTTGCTGGGTTGTTTTTCTTTAGGGCAGGAAAATCTGGGAGATTCCATGATGGGAGAGAGAGGATTGGAACAATGGGATGGTTGGGATGCTCCAGCTGCTCTTGGTTTGCATGGATCCTGCTCTGGATCTGCTCCATGCTTCCTGCAGGGAGAAAAAAAACGGGAGGAAAAAATCCTGGAGTTTTTGGGCTGAAAGTATTTGATTGGAATGATTTTATCTCGGGGGGAGGGAGGAAATGGGGATGGGGATGGGAATGAGGATGGGAATGGAGAGCACTTCCAGCTTGGAAAATGGGCTGGGGATGAGAAGGAGAGCACTTCCAGCCCACACGAAGGGAATGGGAATGGGAATGGGAATGGGAATGGGAATGGGAAGGGAGGGCTTTTCCAGCTGTTTAATGTCCCGGGTGCTCCTCTCCGCCCCGGTGAGTGGGAAAACCTCTGGCATTCCCAGTCTCTCTTCCCGCCCCTCTGGGAGCAGTGAATTAAAGGAATATTGGATGATCCCACGCTTGGTTATGTTTTATTAACGCGGAGCCTCGGCCTCCGGGCACATCCAGTGCATCTGAGGCTCTGCTGGGCGCTTTTCCCTCTTTTTCAAGGACTGGCTGCCGCTGTTATTCCTGGTCCCGCTCCTTGGGTTGGCTGGGAGGTCAGGCTGGGGTCTTCAGGAAGAGCAGGGAAATTTGGGATGAAAAGTGGGAATATTTGGTTTGTCTGAGGATGCTCTGTGTCCTGGCGGGCTCTGGGATGGGAGCTTTGCAGCAGGAATAGGGATGGATTTGGGAACATGGAGTCACAGACACCATGTGGAGCCACGGAAAAATCTCCTTCTGATTTTCCAGCTTTGCTCCATCTCAGGATAATCAAAACCAGGGGTGGGAGAACCCCTGGAACGTCGGGAAAGGATCTCAAAAACTGCCAACATTCCACGAGCAGAGCTAAAGGAGGAATCAGGGCTGGTTTTGCTCCCTCAGCCTTCGGGATCAATGGGAAAAGCCAAACATGGATAATGGGACAGCTCTGAAAGTGCTGGGAGAGGGAAAGGTGTTAATTAGCCGTGATTTTCCGGGAGAGGTGTTAATTAGCAGTGATTTCCCAGCCCCGTGGAGATGGATTGGGATTAAGGGAAGAACCCTGTGGAGATGGATCGGGATTAAGGGAACAGCCCCGCACATCCTCTCCGTGGGAGCAGGGAAGTGTCAGGAATCAGCGCCTGGAATCGGGGCTGGAAGAGGGAGATGTCCGTTAATCCCATTAGGGACACGGAATTACCGGGGCAGCAGAGGGATTATCAATCACGGAGTGTGAATCCGGAGGAGAGGGAGCCGTGATCACATTCCAGGGAAGGCGGCTGGAGGGGATGGGAAAAGCGGAGCTGGATGAGGCTGGACCAGGCGGATCCCGAGGGATCTCAGCTGTCCCAGGGGATGAGGGAGAGTTTGGGATGCAGCCACCCCTTGTCCCTGTGCCTGGAAGAAGCATCTCCAGGCCAGGGCTGAATCCCGGAGCTGAGAATCCTGATAGGAATTTTGGCTGTTGCCATGGAGGGTGTGGAGGAGTTTGTGCCAAAAATCCAACCCTTCCTTCCTTCCTTCCTTCCTTCCTTCCTTCCTTCCTTCCTTCCTTCCTTCCTTCCTTCCTTCCTTCCTTCCTTCCTTCCTTCCTTCCTTCCTTCCTTCCTTCCTTCCTTCCTTCCTTCCTTCCTTCCTTCCTTCCTTCCTTCCTTCCTTCCTTCCTTCCTTCCTTCCTTCCTTCCCTTCCCTTCCCTTCCCTTCCCTTCCCTTCCCTTCCCTTCCCTTCCCTTCCCTTCCCTTCCCTTCCCTTCCCTTCCCTTCCCTTCCCTTCCCTTCCCTTCCCTTCCCTTCCCTTCCCTTCCCTTCCCTTCCCTTCCCTTCCCTTCCCTTCCCTTCCCTTCCCTTCCCTTCCCTTCCCTTCCCTTCCCTTCCCTTCCCTTCCCTTCCCTTCCCTTCCCATTTTTTTGGGACAAAGCCGCGCATCACATTGGGAATTCCAAAAACAAAATGAATTTTGGAGCTCCTGGGATTCCTACATGGACTGGGTTTATTTTCCCTCTTCCTCTGCCCGAGGTTGTGCCTCTGGAGAGGGAGTTCAGAAAAGGAAAAATCCCAAAATATCAGTAATGATGATCCCTCCCGGCTCCTCCATGCAGGAATTGATGGAAGGAGCGGAGATCGCCTGGAGCCGACAGCTGGGAGGGAGGGGGGGATCAATGGCTCCTCATTTGTCACCAATCAAAATCTGGGATAATTGGATTTCCTGCAAGTGGAGACATAAATCAGGGAATTCGTCACCCAGGTCAGGGTCACCCCTTCTCCAGGGCCACCTGGGCTTGGGAAAACCTGCTTGGAATTGGTGGGAAACCCAACGGGGGCTTCCAATCCAAAAGCCTCTGACTTTCCCTGATGAAATTCGTGATTTTTCCTCTTTTTCCCATCCCAAGCCTGTGCTTCTCCTGCTAAAACTGGAAAAGGGGGAGTTTTAGGGAGGACTGGGGAGTTTTGGGTGGGAAAATTCCTTCCTGGGGTTATTTTTGGGAGCAGGAGCATCTCTGATAACCCTGTGCTGTTATTCCAGGATTTTCTGGGATCTCCAATATCTCCATGCTGTTACTCTGGGATGAGATTTTTTGGGATCTCCAATAACCCCTGGCTGTTACTCCTGTTTTGTTTTTTTTTTTAATCTCTAATAACCCTTTGTTGTTATTCCAGGATGGGATTTTTTGGGATCTCAAATAACCCTGTGCTGTTACTTCAGGACTTTTTGGGATCTCAAATAACTCCTTGCTTTTATTCCAGGATTTTTTTGGGATCTCTAAAAACCCCCTGCTCTTACTCATGATTTTTGGGGATCTCCAATGACCGTTTGCTGTGGTTCCAGGATGGGATTTTTTTGGAATCTCCAAACATCCCATGTTGTTACTCCATGATTTTTAAAAATCTCTAATAACTCCTTGCTGTTATTCCAGGATGGGATTTTTTGGGATCTCTAAAAACCCCCTGCTCTTACTCCAAGATTTTTTGGGATCTCTAAAAACCCCTTGTTGTTATTCCATCATTTTTTGGAGATCTCTAAAAACCCCCTGCTGTTACTCCAGGACTTTCTGGGATCTCCAAAAACCACTTGCTGTTACCCTATGATTTTTTGGGATTTCCAATAATCCCTGGCTGTTATTCCAGGATTTTTTTGGGATCTCAAATAACCTTTTGCTGTTATTCCAGGCTTTTCTGGGGTCTCTAAAACTCCTTGCTGTTATTCCCAGTCTGAGATGGGATTTTTTGGGGTCTCCAGTAACACCTTGCATTTACTCTGGGATGGGATTTCCCTGGATCTTGGATGAGCTGGAGAAAATCTTGCTATCCCCTTCCCAAGTGAGGCGTGGAAAGACCTGGAATCATGGAATGCTTTGGGTTGGGGTGGACACTGAAGCTCCTCCCATTGCACCCCTGCCATGGACAGGGACATTTTCCATAGGTCATTGTTCCAACCCAGCCTGGAGCACTTCCAGGCATAGGGAGCAGCTCCCGGCTGCTTCCCACTGTGTTAATTATTCCCACTGGGATTAACTCCAGCCAGGATTAACACCTAGAGCCGTGGCTTCCAGGAATTGGCTGCTGGTGCCATAATCCTCATCCCAACAGGGCTGGAACAGAGGGAAAATCCTCGGCTGCTGCCAGCAAATCCCTCCCAAACCACCAACTGAACTCTGCCACGGGTTTGGGATTTTTTCCCAATTTTCCAATCCCTCAGCTCTGGTTTGGGCCTCTAAAAAGGAACACCAGGTTCAAGAACTCCCTTTTTTACTCTGGAATTGCATTCCTGGGATGGATTTTGTACAGCACCACTGGCTGGGGATAAAATCCTTATCCCAGGTGAGATTTTCCATAATCCCTGTTCCCAGGGACAGCATTTGGAGGGTGCACCTTCCTGGGAAACTCCAGGAGCATCCGGCTGGCTGGGAATCTCTTCCTTGTCAGGATGCAGAGCTGAGCCGCTGGAAAAGGAGGGCTGAGAATTTGCTGGTGTGAAGAAAAATCCCATTTCCAATCTTTTCCAGTGCAGGATTATGATACGGCCTCTCCTTCTCTTGCCACACTCACGTCGGGATTAATTCCACATCTGCACACGGAGATCAGATCCCGCTGTGTTTTCTGTGGAGCTGCTTGATTAAAAATCAGGGAAAAGCAGAGCAGGGGGGATTTTTTTAGCCCTGGGACACCTGGACATTCCGGTTTGGAGCGTTAATCCAGGTTAATCCAGGTGTTGAGGAGGCACCATGCCCTGCTGGAAGGATTTTAGGGAATGTTGAGCCATTCTGGAGGCATTCCACTGAATCTGGTGGTCAGTGGTTGCTCCTGCTTGGTAAAATTGGGATTGTAGGAAAATTCCCCTTCTGGTGAGGTTTGGATTTGCTGGGGACAGATGAAAATCATGGAAATTGATTGGAGAGTGATCCATGGGGCATCTGGGGAGAGCTGGAAAAAATGGGGGAAATGAAGGAAAAATTGGGATTTTTTTACAGTTCTCAGGTTTCATTGGGACCTGTTGGAAAAAGGAGGAAGGTATTCCCTCCTGGGATTTATCAGCAGGAGGGAATTTCTGCCCTGCAGCCCACACTGGGGCTGGAAGCACTTCCAGGTGAAAAACTCAGAGGAAAATCCAGCTGATGTGGAGGAAACCCATGGGAGAGCGGGAAATCCTGCAGGAACGGGGTTTGTTTATTGGGAAAAGGGAAAATCTGGGATGAGAGGTGGCACCTCCCACCTGTGGAGCCAAAATCCATTGGCTTCACCCCATGGAATGGGAATAAAATCGGGGAGTGATTGATTTGGGGGATTCTGCTTTAATTATCTGGGAGTATTGATTGGCAGCTGGGAATCAGCCCTGATTTGCATATTTGCATAAATGCAAATGAGGGGCACGATCTCCATTTATCAAACGAGGCGTCTCAGACCCAACCCCACCCTGTGGAATTTTCAGCTCCGTTTTGGCTCCCGCAGCTGCTCCAACATCTGGGAAGAGGCCATGAGGTGCCAGCAGAGCCATCACTCCAAATTAGGGATGGTGCCAGGTTTTGGAGGGAATTTGGCTCTGCTGGATTCACCTTCCCACCTTTCCCAGGATGAGGCATCGCTTTCGATTCTGACAGTGCCCAAAATGATCCAAACGAAATGAAAAACCTGGAAAAATCCTTAGATTATGAGGAAAAGGGGTTAAAGGTACAGGAGAAATGACAGCGGAATGATGACAAACATCTGGCTCTTTCCAAAATCCTGATCCAACAACCCACCAGAACCTCTTCCCAAAATCCCCACCCAATGACCCATCCCAAGTTCTTCCCAAAATCCCAACCCAATGACCAATCCCAAACTCTTCCCAAAATCCCAACCCAATAAACCATCCTGATCTCTTCCCAAAATCCCAACCCAATGGCCAATCCCAAACTCTTCCCAAAATCTCAACCCAGTAAACCATCCCAAGCTCTTCCCCAAATCCCAACAACCCATCCCAAGCTCTTCCCTAAATTCCAACCCAAGGACCAATTCCGAGTTTTCCCAAAATCCCAACCCATCAACCCATCCTGAGCACTTCCAAAACACAAACCCACAACCCCTCCCAAGCTCTTCCCAAAATCCCAACCCATTGACCCACATCCCAAACTCTTCCCAAAATCCCAACAACCCAACCCAAGCCACCGTTTTGAGCAGCTGTGGGAGCTCTAGAGGGATGTCCAACATTTTATTTTATGGGAATACCAGTGGGATGAAGGTGTGGAGATAAAATATTCCCCCCTCCCTCACCTCTGGGAGGCCGAGGGATTTTATGGAAATGTTGGGAGTGGAAAGGGGGGGGAAGTTATAAATAAAATTTCCCAGTGCTTTGGTAAATGCTCCTAAACATCCTTCCCATGCGGAGATAAATATTCCGTGTGTGATTTACAGCCTTGCATTCCCAAGCTGTGCGGGCAGGGGGATAAAATCCAATAAATCACCAGGAATATCAATGCAGCCACCACATTCCAGCTGATAAGCAGCGTGGGCTGGGAAAATCCATCTTTTCTGCACTGGCTGTGCCTTGATGGAGTTGATTTACGGAGTTTTGGGATTGGGAGGGGTTTCCCAAGTCTTGGAAGGGTCTTGGATCCTTCTTTGTGTGTTTTCATGGAGGTGGATTCTCTTTGGGGGGATGGGGGGCCAGTTTTGGGGTTGATGGAATTTTGTCCCAAACAGAAGATAATTCCCATCCATCCCAGGGAAATACTTCCCAAGTCTGACTGATTCTGGTTTTCTGGTGGACGTTGCTTCCCTCCAATTCTGTTTTTCTTGTGGTCACCCCCCAAACCCTCACTTTTCCAGCATCCCTGGTTTGGTTCCATCTATCCCAGGTACACAGTTCCCAAATTCAACTGATCCTGATTTTCTGGTGGCTGTCACTTCCCTTCAACCCTGTTTTTCCTGCATTCATCCTGAAGTCCTCACTTTTCCAGCATCCCTGGTTTTGTAGCCACTGGATTTGGCTCTCGGGATGGGCAGGATGTGGCCCTTGGAACCACCATGGAATTACATCAGAGTATCCAGGAAACACCCAGATTTTTAGAATAAGGGACCCCCTGAGCATCCAAACAGTGATTCCAAGGCCATTCCAGGGCTTTGTAGCAGGGCCTGGGCTCCCTCCAGCCAAAGCCGTCACAGTTTTCCCTCCAAACATCCATCTTTTTCCTGGAACACCACATTCCCTGGGGATTTGTGCCGGAGATGTCGAACAAGCACGAAATCGACGCCGCGAGTCGAAGCCAAGCTGGGAACGGGCTCCCTCATCCCGTGCTCCAATGAGCCGGAACAGCTCCGAGGAGCTTGGAAAAAGCCGGATGAAGACGTTTGAGGATTTATTCCAGTCTGTGCCCAAGCCACGGAGCTGATTGCAACGGCTCAATCCCACACGGATTTGTTTGTCGGGACGTGCTCAACAAAGGTGGAAAAGCTGGAGGTTTTTTGGGATTTATTGGGCATGGAAAGAGCTGGGCTTGAGTCGTTGTGGGAAAGAAACTGGGCAGGGAAAGGTGGAAATGTGGGAAGGAGGAGATGGAAAGAGGACGGAGATTGGAATTGGAGAGATGGGACATGGCAGCACTGGGAGGCTCCCAAATCCCAAATTTCCCGTGGCTTTTCCACTCCCAAAGTGCCCAAACTCTCCCTTTCCATCTGAAATCCTGCATTGTGCTAAGGTTGTGCCGATGGGGATGAAAATCCCATGGAGCCGGAATGTTTGGAACGTTTTTAGCCCAGCAGGATCCATTTGGATCTCATTCCTCATTTCTGTGCTGCCTCTGGAGTGGCTGGAATCTCGAAGCTGATAAGAGCCAATCCCAGCCCTTCAGAAGATAAACGTGACTCCAGAGCTCATCATGAGGAGAAAACCAATCCAAAAAAATTATTTTTCCTGGAGATCCATCAGCATCAATCCTTGGGAAGCCCTCAGGTGGTGTTGGAGATGTTTCCCATGGACACAAGGACATTGGGAATCAAGCACAGAGCAAATTGGGAAGTAATCCTTTTTCTTTGGACTGAGATGTTTTGGGATATCTTTTGTTTGGGATATTTTGCTTAGGAGGAATCTGGGATTTCAGGAAAAAAGGGAAGCTGGACAGCAGTTAAAATCCATCTCTATGGAATTTATTTAGGTGTTAAAATCCTTAGAAGCTGTGTTTGGGGGATGGTTTTATCCATATTTTATTAAAATAGGGAATCATGGAACCGGTTGGATGGGATGGACCTTTAATTTCATCCCATTCCCTGCCATGGACAGGGACACCTTCCCCTATCCCAGGTTGCTCCAAGCCCACCCAGGCCTTGGACACTTCCAGGGATGGAGCAGCCTGAGCTTCTCCGGAATGAATTGATCCATAAAATTTCATCGCTCCCTAATTCCGACACGTTTTGCCCACGGAATGTGGTGGGAAGCAGCCCCCGGGGCCCGGCTGTCCCCGACATGAAGTGGTTCCCTCACTTCATCTTCATTTAAAAGGGGCTGAGAGGCCAAAGGGGCCTCGCTCAATCCATGGATTGATCCAAAGGATTGATCCAAATATTGATTCCCATCACAAAGAGGCTCTGGATACATCCATGGGATCCAGCAGGCTCTGCATCCCATTAACTGGAGAAAAATGAACCCAAAGAACGGGCTGGACATCCCCCTGCTCATTCCATACATTTTCTCCTGATCCCTAAAAATTTAGGAGCTGGTTTGGTCCAGCAGCCCCGCCTAAGGAATAATTCCAGCTCCAGCTGCGGAATCGTTCCCTCCCACTTATGGAAATGAGGGAGGAAAGCGGCGCCTAATGAGATGTTTGTGAGGGAAGAGGAATTTTAATTACTGGCTCTTAATTGTCTGCTCGGCCCGTTAATATCCCATTTTCCTGGGATTAATGCCATTCGCTCCTGGCCAGCCGGGCTCCTCCTCGCCCGGGGGTGACGCCAACTTTCCCGGGTTTATTTTAGGGAATACGCCCATTTTCCAAAAGCCAGGATGACTTTTGGGAAGGCAGTGGAGGGGTTGACACTGAGCTGGTGGATTTTTGGGACGCAAAGCTGAATATCCAAGGAAAACTCAGCACAAGGCTGCCCCTATCCATTTTTCCTGCTTCCCAAGGCCCATTTTCCTTGGAAGCACAGCGCTGGCTCCAGCTGTCACATCCCATTCCCGGGCTGGTGTTAAACCCGTGCCAAACGCTTATTCCCGTTTCAATATAACATAAAATCCCAGCGCAGCTTTCCAGGTGGAAAAGCTCCGGATTCAGCAAAATTCCAGCTCTCCGGATGGGGCCAGCCGGGAATTCTTCACCCTTGGAGCCCTCCCGGGTTAACAAGGAGAGGCAGCGTCATATTCCGACTGTAAATCGTCCTGGAATGTCATAAATAAGGCATGGGAAGGGAGCGGGAAGGAATTTGCTGCGTTCCCAGGAACAATTGGAGCTGCTGAATTTTTCATGGACAAGATGTTGCAAAGCGCCGCCGGTCAGGGCGCGCTCGGTTCCGGCGGATCCGGGGGTGCTATCCTGGGATCCACCACCCCTGTGGACATTCCCCTCCGGGCAGGAATTTGCAGGAGCACTCCCAGCTTTTTCCAGGGGGGGTGCACCCCTTTAAATTCCACCTCGAGGGGCAAAATGTCTCCCGCTCTCCTTAAATCCTGGGAACTGTGGGATATCCGCCGGTTCAGGGAGTGCTGGTGTTTGTTTTCCTCTTCCCTCCTGATTTTCCCATCCGTGCCCCAGCTTGGAAAAGGGAGGTGGAGAAATGGGAGGGAATTATGGATAAGCCCCATTAATCACTGGCTAATTAAAACGATGAGGTGTTCATGTTGTCACCAGCTCCTTGAGGATGCTGGGGACATTCCAGAGGGCAATGGAGATGCTGGATCCCAAGAATCCCCTCCTCTGGCTCCATCCCGGGCTCCCAGGATGCTGCTGCTTCCAAGGACCATTCCTAAAAGGATGTGAACGGGTTGGACTTTGGGTACATGGAAAGGGGGAAAATCCACCTTCATCTGGGGCTTCCCTATCCCAGGATTTGTCCAAGCTTGGAGCAGCCTGGGATAGTGGAAGGAGTCCCTGCCAATGGAATGGGATGAGCTTTAAGATCCCTTCCAATCCAATTCCAGAATTCCATTGGTTTGAAGTCAGATTTTTGGGAAGCAGTGAGAAATGAGAAATCTGGGAATGGGAGCCCTGGGCAACCTCCATAAATAAATCTTGGATTTCCATGTGGGTTGGAAGGAATCAGGCACCTGGGGAAGATGTGGAAGGGGCTCCTTGTGGTGCTGGGATTCCTTGGAAGGCTCCATCACTCCAAGGCCTTTCCTTGGGACAGGCCCAATCCATTCCCTCCCTCTCCTCCTCCCCAGGAACCTCTGAGGGATTCCAGCCCCTTGTGCTTCAACCCTGGCCATTCCCACGGAGTGTCCGGCTGTCTTTGTGGGCAGAAATCCCCGTGGAATGTTGGGAAGGGCTGGAACGGGGTTTTTATCCAGCATCCTGCACTTCCAGGGCTGGAGCAATTCCTGCCTCATCCCTGGGAGCTCTTTTGTAATTGGAAGCACCGAGTTTGTTCCGATGTTCTCCTTTATGAACGCGTCATTCCCATTTCAAAGGACATTTCCTTTATCCCTCCCTTCCCCCTCTCCTCCCCCCCCTTCCCTTTTCCCTTTTTTTAAAATCCCCCTTTAACTGGACGGTGCCAGAATTCCCAGTGATTGCCAGCAAAAATATCCTCTCCTCCCCAGGGTTGCCATCTAATCAGAGGGATGAATTTCCAGAGGGCTGAATCCGATCCGGGGGAGGCCCGGCCCGGCTTTCTCTGGAAAATCTCGGATTGAAAAGAGCAAAGGGGAAGCGGAGCGAGGCGGAGAAGGAGCCGCTGATAAAGGGATGCTGATAAGGAGAGGGATGGCAGAAATTTGGGATGGGCTCTCCTTTGGAGCCCTTTTCGGAAGAGTTCTTCCCACCCAGCCGTTCCCGTCACCGCCGCTTTGTTCTCCTCAGTAAATCCCGAAAAAAAAGGAGCCGAGGGAGGCTTGGGAGCGGTGCTGACACCTCGCAGTTGTTCCCTGTCGGAGAGCGAAGGGAAGGGGAGGATGAGGGATGGGATTCGCACGTCAGCCACAGCCAAGCAGCGGGGTCTGGACGGCTCCATCTGGATTCCTGTTTTATTTTCCAGTGCCTGCCTTTGTTTTCCCAGTTTTCCTCCTCCCCTCCACGCATCCTTGGCCGGCTCCTGTGGGGACTCGGCATCTGTTTCCCTCTCCCTCTTGTCTCCTTCTTTTCTACAACTTCTGGGCTGGTTTTGCACTGGATTTGAGCAGGGATGCTCTTGGAACATTTGGATTTTTCCCTCCCCTCCCAGGCCCAGCTGGGGGCTCTGGCATCAGCTCTCCGTGGGATGAGGATCACCGGAGCAATAAATCCTGGAGCTCCAGAGCTTTGTCTTTTCCATGCAGGAAAAGCTCGGGAGCATCCTGTGGTTCCACCCTGCTGTTTTCAGGGACCAAATGTCTGGATTTTAGGTTCTGCCAAGCCAATTCCCTGGAATAGAGGTGGAAGCTGCTCCCAGTGCCAGCTCTGAGTGATTTTCTAGCGCATTGAGGGAACAGAGGGGGGAAAAAATTCCCATTTGGGGTTTTCTGCCGCCCAGAAGATGCAGGTCAGAGAAGGGTTTGGAGGGGGATTTCCTTGGAAAAAAATGCTTGGATGGATGGATTTGCTGCATGGGAGTGGCTGGGGCTGTCCCAAACTTGGCTCTTTTTGACTTTAAAAATCCACCAAAAATCAGGGAATGGTCCAAACACCACCAAAAGCCTTGGCTGAGATGGGGATGGATCCCTTTCCCATGGCATGGGAATTGCATGGGTTTGGAAGGGAACAGTGTGGGAAGGGGGATGGAAAACCTCTGGAAATGCTGCACTGGGAATTCCTGGATCCCGTAGACAGGAGGAAAAATCCAGTCTTTGCTCTGGTTGTACTGGGATGGATCCCATTCCCATGGAAATGCACAGTCTGGAAGGGAATAACGTGGGAAGAGGGCTGGGAAACCTCTGGAAATGCTGCACTGGGAACTCCTGGATCCTGTGGACCAGAGTGAAAATCCAGTCTTTGCTCTGGTCTGGGATGGGGATGGTTCCTCTTCCCATGGCAGTGCATGGGTCTGGAAGGGAACAGTGTGGGAAGAGGGTTGGAAAACATCTGGAAATGCTGCACTGGGAGCTCCTGGATCCCGTGGAAAGGAGGGAAAATGCAATTCCCACTGAGGTTGGACTGGAATGGGGATGGTTCTGTCTCCCATGGAAGTTCGCTGGTCTAGAAGGGAATGGTGTGGGAAGAGGGCTGGAAAACATCTGGAAATGCCGCTCTGGAAGCTCCTGGATCTCCACCTCCCATGGACAGGAGGGAAAATCCGATCTTTTCTCCAGCTTTGCCGCTTCCTCCCCGGCTCCCTTTAATCTCCCGCTGATCCGGGGGCAGGCGGGAGCTGCGATCCCAGCGGAGGCTCCGAGGGAAGGCAGAGCTTCCCCGCACGCACGGAGCCTCCATCCCCGTTTCCTTGGGGCGGATCCTGCCGCGCTGCCAAGGATTTGCTCATCCCCCGCCGCTTCTCCGCGCCTGTTGCTCATCCCGGCGTTCGGAAATGTCAAAAGCCGAGCGAGGGGAATCGGGGCAGCCGGAGAGACCTCGGCTGCCCTTCCTCCCTCTCTCCTCCTCCTCCCATTCCTGCCTTTTCCATCCTCAGAGCCCCGAATCCAAGGGGCCCTCGTGCAGTCTTGGCAATGGCAGGGATTTAATCCCCGATTTAGGAACAGAAATAAACCCTGGGCAGGCAGGGAGAGGCTGGAAAGGCGCCGGCCCCAGGCGGACCGGGGATACTGGGCAGGGTTTGGGTTGCTCCTAGAGAAGAAAACCAGGATTTCGGGATGCAACATCAAAATTCCCCTCATTCCAAACATCACTTGTGGCTGAAAAGGGATTTAATCCTCAGCCCTACCCCCAAACATTCCCAAAAATCCACTTTCCCTCCCCGTATTTCCCTGTGCAGAGCTGTTCCCGCAGCCCCCCAAAAGCAGCACAAAAACGGGATTTTCCGGTTTTTTTCCCGGTGTTCAATATTCCAGGCCACGCTGCCCTGCTGCCGCAGCCGGCACGTGTTCCCGGAGCGTGTTCTCCCGCAGGTCGTGCCTGGGATTTATGGCACAAACACCTCCAAGTTGTTTTACAAGGAATGCTGGGCCTCGGATCACTGCCTGGGAGGCACAAAAAAAATCCTGGGAATTCACCTTCTCCCCTCCCAGGGTATCTTCCACAAAGGAATCTCGGATTTCCAGCCCCCTTTCCAAACCTGTTCCTGTTTCCCGGAGTTTGTCTCGGCTGTGTGAGGAGCGACTAAAAAAAAAAAAAGGGGGAATTTGGAGTGGGTGAGGGGTTATTTTGGGATGTCCCGGTGCCGAACAGGGAAGGATGCCGAGGAAAGGCTGGGATTTGCCAGGCTGTCAATCCATCAATTCCCAACATCCGCAGGAAAGGCAGGAAAATAAACCAGGAATGCAATTCCCTGCCCTGCTATCCCCGGCTGCTCCCCGCTCCCGATTTCCCAACAAATCGAGGGAAAAGAGGGAGAAAAGGGACGGGCAGAGCTGCCCAGGCTCCGGCTTTCCTTCTGGAGCGAGGATGGACCCGGAATCCAGATGTGGGGAGAGGGGGAAAGAGGTGGAAAACCGCTGGGTGGGGGTCCTGCATCCTCGGGGGAAGATGTTGGACCCATTCCCGTCGGGAATGAGGAATTTGGGAAGGTTTTGGGAAGTTTTCTGGAAGCTCAGGGCAGGGAATGGGGAGAGAGGATGGAAAGCCAGTGGCTCCGTAAGAAGGACGGGAATTTGCAGTGGGAATGGGGGCCGCTGGGATTTTCCCAAATCCAGGAATGATTTCCTTCAATTTGGGCATTTTGGGGATCATTAAGGGCGGCCCAAATCCATCCCTGCGAGGAGTCAGGATCGGCAGGGCTTTCCCTGGCATCCAACAGTGCCATTAATCCATAGAATTCCTGCAAAACAGCGATTTAACCCCCCCCGCTCCAAAGTCCCCTGCAGCTCAACTCCCTTTTCCTGCCTTTTACTGCCAACTTTTCCAGGTTATCTGACGGTCAGCATCGAGCCCCTGCCTCCGGTGGTGGTGGGAGACGCCGTGACCCTGAAATGCAACTTCAAAACCGACGGGAAAATGCGGGAGATCGTCTGGTACCGGGTGAGCTCCGGCGCCTCGGGAACGGAAGGTCAAGGCTGGATGAGGCAGGAGAAGCAGACGGAGCTCCAGCTGATGGGAATAGCAATTCCAGGGAGCTGGGCTGGCCTGGGAAAGTGTGGCCGAAAAGGATGCGGGATGGATTTGGGATCATGGCGAGGGCTCCGGGTGGATTTTTCCAGGTGTTTTAGGGCGGATTTAGGGACGGCTCGGCTCCCTGCTGGGTTGGGGTTTGGATTGGGGCTGAGGTTGGCACCGCTCTGCCCAGGGCTTGTGGGTGGAAAGTGATGGGGAAAAGGGAGCAATCAGGAAAATTTGGGATATTAGGAGTTTGAGGAGAAGTTTGGGGCTATTCATGTAGAGTTTCTAAAAAAACTTCCCCTGTTCCCAAAATATTTGGGATGTTGAACAGGAGGGAAGCTCCTGGTTTTATTTGAGAAAGGGGGGAATTCGGAGCCTGGTTTTATTTGGGAAACTGTAAATTTGGAAAAGGTGAATTTTGAGGATGGTTTCATTTGAAAAAGGAAGGATTTGGAGGCCAGTTTTATGTGGGAAAGGGGGATGTTTGGATGTTGGTTTCATTTTGGAAAGGTGAATTGGGAGGCCAGTTTTATTTCGGAAAGGGTAAATATTGATGCCGGTTTTATTTGGGAAAAGGGGATTTGGGGGCTGGAGCTGCTCCTGGATCATAATTCCCGACCCTTGATCCAGCCTCAGGTTCACCAATCCTGAACTTTCTCCAGGAAATTTGGGATAAGCTGCCAACCATAAATGCTTTCTTCAAGAAAACCTGAAGTTTTCCAGGGAAAACTCCTGGAAGAGGCAAAGAGAGGGCGAGTGGTGTCGCTGGCATGGGATGGAGCAGCTGGGAATATTTTTCCTTGGATTTCCCATCCTGTTCCTGCTCTCTGAACAAGGAGCAGCCCTTCCCTAATGCTCTTCTCCGTTCCAGGTTTATAAATAGGGAAAGGATGGGGAATGTGATGTGTGCACAGGAACATTTCCATGGAATCCGAGATGGATTTTCCCATCATTATTTATAGATGGACCCCAAAATGCTGGACAAGGGATTCAGGCAGGGAATAAAACCCCAAACCTGCCCCGAATTCAAAATTCCAGCTTGGAATTGGCTTTGCCTCCCCTCTTTTTAAGGGAGGAATTTTTTTCTACTGGCTCCACCGTCTCCAGCAGGTTTTTCCTTCCCTTTTCCACTCGGTAATGTTGGATTAACCCACTTTCCCGGGAGCTGGATTTGCATAATCCCCCCTGCGAGGAGGGATGCGGGAGCGGCTGCTGCTCCGGAGCAAATGATGCTCCGAGAAACCTCGCAGGGAAAGGCAAGGGCAGAAATATCCCAGCTTTTATTTTTATCCCCACAAATCCCCCCCTTTCTTCCAGGGTTTTTTACCCCTCCTTCCCTCTTGCTCCTTTCCCAGGGAGCTTCCTGGTTTTGGGAAGTTGGGTTTCTCATGGAGCATCTCAGGATTTGCTGAACTCCATCCTGATTTTAAGTTTTCTCCCGTTTTTCTCCCTGTCTTGTGACACTCCCGGACTGTCACAGCTTTGCAAAGCTCCAGTGGCAGCTCCGGGGGGCTGGAGGTGATGGATGGATCCGGGAGAGTCGGGGCGGAGCCGCTGGAGCTGCGGAGTTCTGTTTGTTCCGCTCCTAAATCATGGGAATGTGGCTCCGGAGCGCGGGATCGGGGTCACGCCCGGCTCCTCTTTCCCGGGATTCATTGGACAGGAACAGAGGGAGCTCCTGGAGTCTGAGGGGTCTGAGCTGCTCCAGGGGCGGAAAGGGGAGGGAAAAGAGAGAGAGAGGTGGAAAAGTCAATGGCGGCACTCTGGTGGGGAATGGAGTTGGGAATAACCCCTGGGATAGATCCATAATCTATGGGATGGATCCAGAACCCCTGGGATGGATCCAGAACCCCTGGGATGGAACCATTATCCATGGATGGATCCAGAACCCCGGGATGGATCCAGAACCCCTGGGATGGATCCAAAACCCCTGGGATGGATCCATAACTCATTAATGCATCCGTAACCCATTAATGGATCCACAACCCCTGGGATGGATCCATAACCCACAGGATGAATCCATAACCCCCAGGATGGATGCAGAACCCCTGAGATGGATGCAGAACCCCTGAGATGGATCCAGAACCCCTGGGATGGATCTGCAATCCACAGGATGCATCCATAACCCATAGAATGGATCCATAACCCCCAGGATGCATCCATAACCCACAGGATGGATCCATAACTCCTGAGATGGATCCTAACTCCTGGGATGGATCCACAACTCCCAGGTGGGTGATCCCATCGGGATCTGTGTACTCTGAGGTGGAGAAGCCTCATCCCATGGGTGAAACCCGGTGGAGAAGCCCCACACTGCACCCAGCACCCACAGTTCCAGCAATTCCCCTGGATTCCCAGAGGAACACCCCGGGAAAACCCTTTCCTCCCAGCGGGAAACCCTGAGCCGCTGGAACGCCGCCGATTTCAGCGTTCCCGGGATGAGCAAAGGGGATTTTCCCCAGAATAAACAGGAACACATCCCAGGAGCAGAGGCGTTAATTAACATCCAACAATCCCAACAGCTCCGCAAGGTGCGATGTTGCCGGGAACAGGTGTGAACACGGATCTGCACCTGGAGAGCTCCCAAAAAAGCCTTGGCAGGAGACGGGGGCGGTGGAATCCGCTCGGGATGAGGCCGGGAACACCCGGAGCTGTTCCTTGGTTCCTGGCATCTCCGCGATTGTCCCGGATCCTGATCGGGAAAAACTTGTTATCCTGGAAAACTCCTGGTTTCACTTTTTCCTGCCATCCTTTCCCTATTTATAAACCTGGAATGGAGAAGAGCATTAGGGAAAGGCTGCTCCTTGTTCAGGGAGCGGGAACAGGATGAGAAATCCAAGGAAAAATATTCCCAGCTGCTCCATCCCATGCCAGCGGCACCACTCGCCCTCTCTTTGCTCAGGAAAAATAACAGGGAAGCAGGAGATGGAGGGAAAATCCTCGGGGGCTCCAGTCTGGATCCGTGCACTGGGAAGGGAAACGGTGCTGGGTTGGGCTGGGCTTGGAGCACGGGAATTTGGGAATTGCAAAGATTTGGCAGATTTGAGGGGTCAGACAGGGCCAGGCACCACTCCCTGGCTGCTCCCGGTGCCCAGTGGGAATCCTGGGATGTCTGGGAATGCAGGGGAGCCCACGGAGCTCTGCCTCCATTAATTAGAGTTTGGCGCTCAGGGTAATTAGCAGGAAGGGAATGAGCTCCGTGCTGGAGCTGGGATTGCTGGGAGCAGGGAATGAGCAGGAAAAAGTGAAACAAGGAGTTTTCCAGGATGACGAGTTTTTCCCAGTCAATTCTTCAGGGAATGGGCAGGAAAAACCTAAATCCAGAGTTTTCCAGGATGACGAGTTTTTCCCGGTCAATTCTTCAGGGAATGGGCAGGAAAAACCTAAATCCAGAGTTTTCCAGGATGACGAGTTTTTCTCAGTCAATTCTCTAGGGAACGGGCAGGAAAAATTGAAACCAGGAGTTTCCCAGGATGATAAGTTTATTCTACAGGCAATGGGCAGGAAAAACGTAAATCTGGAGTTTTCCAAGATAACAAGCTTTTCCTGTTTGATTCTCCCAGGAATGGGCAGGAAAAAGTGAAACCAGGAGTTTTCCAGGATCAAGAGTTTTTCCCAGTTGATTCTCCAGGGAATGGGCAGGAAAAATCCTAAATCTGGAGTTTTCCAGGATAATGAGTTTTCCTGGTTTATTCTCCAGAGAATGAGCAGGTAAAATCTAAATCCAGAATTTTCCAGGATGAGGAGCTTTTCCCACTGATTGTGATTCTCCAGGGAATGGGTAGGGAAAAGTGAAACCAGGAGTTTTCCGGGATAATGAGTTTTTCCTGTTTGATTCTCCGGGGAATGGGCCAGGAAAAAGTGAAACCAGGAGTTTTCCAGGATAATGAGTTTTTCCCACTTGATTCTCCAGGGAATGGTTCAGGAAAAACCCTAAATCCAGAGTTTTCCAGGATAACGAGTTCTTCCCGGTGGTTCTGATGTGGACACCGAGAGTGCTGCAGCTGCTCCAGGGAATTTTCCCTCTTTCCAGAGCAATTTCTGTTTGCTTGCAGAAAGGGAATTCATGGATCTATCCCCGGGACATGGAGCCTGGACCGGATCCCAACTCCAGCCCTTTCCAGCTGCTCCCAACTCGCTCCCTTCATCCCACATCCGTCACTTCCCGATGATTTCGGATCCTTTGGGCATCCTGATGGGAGGCTCCAGACATTTTAATGGATTTTGGGAACAGCAAATGTTCATTTTAATAGAATTTAGGATTTTTTCAGGTCACTGTGCAGGGGAGGTCAGCAGGCAGAAGCTGCCTCTGGAAGAGCCAAGTTTTGTCAGGAATGGGATTTTTCCTGGGATTTATGAATAATGCAGGAATCAGCACTCAGAATGAGTTCCTGAGCCCCTTTTTCCAAAATTCCTGGAAGTGGAGATATCCCTTGGGACAGGAACCGTGAGATGCTGCCCAATTATCCTCCTTTTTTGATTCCCAGCAGTAAGTGTTGGGCTGCAAATTCCTATGGAGTTTCTCTTCCCAAAAAGTTCCCTCAGGCATGGATAAAAGGCTGGAATTAGGGCTGATCCCTGGAGAGAGAGAATTCCTGCTGGACCTTTTCCTGGGAGCCTTTAACTCCCTGGAAATCCCTCAGGGCTCTTCCCACCATTCCCAACCTCCAAGGAATGCGAAGATTCCCGGAGGGTGAATCCAGCAGATTTTCCTGCCCTTGGATGGGGTGGGATTTGGGCCCACATCTGTCCAGATGTGCTGGGAAAATCCCAAGACTGCAAATTCCCAATCCGCCACCATTCCCAGTGCTTCCCACCTAAAAGAATCCCTAAAATCCCTTTGGATTTGGATCTCTTCTCCATCCTGGAGCAGCTCCCAGGTTTCTCCTCAAACACAAAGAAAAGTGAAAAAAAAAAAGGAAAAATACTTGGAAACTTCCCTGGAAATTTCCCGAGGCTGGAGATTTACAGCTCACATCATTTTCCCCACTTTTCTTTATCCCACATCCGTGCCAGGGTGGAATTTCTTTCCCATAAAAACCTCAGCCTGGGATAATAAATTGGAAGAAGTTTTTCAGTGATGGATTTTCCCCCCTCATTTTCCACCACTTTTTGCCATAAACAAAAAAGCGAGAAAAGAGGAAATTGGGATTATTGGTGGAATTTTGGCCAAGTGTTGGGTGGGGATTTGGGGTTTTGTCTTCGGGAAATGTCGGATTTGAGGATTAAATCCCAAGATCTTCTGCTGCTCCTGGTTTATTTTAAAAAATGGGAATTTTCACTTTCTGTTTGGAGCTGGTTTAGCCCCGAAATTCCCATTTTCCTCCTTATTTTTCCACTAAAATTCCTCCTCAAAAGCAGGGAAGATAAATCCAGAGGAGCTGGGAGACACAGGGAATAAACAAGTCCTAAAAAAAGCCGTTTTCTATTTAAAAATTACAATTCCCAGCTGGAAAATGGAATAGCGGGACTGAAAATGTGGATTTTGATTTCGTCTCAGCAGGAGCATCAGAAATCCATAAATTCCAAGCTGAAAAATATTGGGATTCTATGGATAAATATGGAAATCATGATATAAAAACAAAACCAAAACCAAAACCAACAAAAATAAATTTCTAATGTAAGTATTTAAATACACCGCATAAAATATTAAAATAAATGTATTTACAGTATTTAATAAAGATTAAAGTTTAAATAAATTTATTCGAATCTAAATAAATATCCAAATATTAAAAATTATATTAAAATACAAATAAATCTATTCAAATATAATCCAACACATTCAAATTTAAACAAATCTATTCAAATTGAAATAAATTTATTCAAATTCTCAGAATAAAAACCCTTTGAAATATTCCAAAACGGGCCCAAAATTCCCAAATTTGGGACTCTGGGATTGTTTCCCGCAGGTCACTGATGGTGGCACCATCAAGCAGAAGATCTTCACCTTCGATGCCATGTTTTCCACCAACTTTTCCCAGATGGAAAATTACCGGAAGCGGGAAGACCTTGTTTACCAATCCACCGTGCGGTGAGTTCCTTTTCCCTGTTCATGCAGATTTTTAGGAATTTTCCCCATAATTTTTGTCCCCATTGAAAGGATTCCAGCAGATCCCGCCACCATCCAAGGGGTGTTTCCATTTTCCTGATGATTCTCAGGGAAAAGGTGGGGGAAATGGGGATTTTTAGAGGTGGGAATGGGCAGAGAAACCCAAAGCCTGGGAAAATTGGGAAAAACAGATCCATATTTATTTATAAAACAGGCACGGGAGCGTCTCCTTGCTTTTATTCCAAGTGGGAATCACTTCCAGAATTCCAGGTTAATTCCTGATTCCACACCTACTCCATTCCAGCTGCTCTAAACCGACACTGGAGCTTGGAAAAAAGGTCAGGAGAGGCTTGATCCAAGGGGAAAAAAACTGGGATGACATTTTCCTTCCTCCCAGTTTCTTTCCGACCTCGTTTCCTTGGGAAATGAGAATTTCCTGATTGGATTTTCCTGGCTCGCTTTTCCCCGCATGGGGGTAAGAAAAATTGCCAGTGAGGGGGGGGAAAACCAGGATTTCCTCCAGTCTGGGATATATCCAGAATAGCTTGGAAAGGGCTGGGCCTGGCTCATCCCGTGAGAAATTCTTCCCAATCCTTTGGAATTTGGGATTTTTTGGGAGTTTTTTGCTGGTTTTCCCTGGTACGTTTGGAGTTATTTTTTTATCCTAAGGGAAAGTGCGGCTGTGTGGGAATAAATGTGGATTTAGAATGGGGAAAGGGTGGGAAAACAGGGATGGGGAGGGAATATTATGGGATGGATCAGGCGGATCCTCAGGCCCTGCTCAGGAGAGGCTCGGGAGAAGTTGGAGATGCTCAGGGATTGCTCTGGGAGTGCTCTGGAGATGCTCAGGGTGCCCAGGGGCCACTCAGAGGATACTCAGGGGTTACTCCAAGGATACTCCAAGGTTACTGAGGGGATACTCCAAGGAGACTCCAGGGTTACTCAGAGGATACTCAGAGGTCACTCAGTGGATACTCAGGGGTTACTCAGAGGATACTCCGGGGATGTTCAAGAGAAGCTCGGGATGCTCACGTGGATGTTCAAGCAGATCAGGAGTTACTCCAGAGTTACTCAGGGGAGTCAGAGGATGCTCAGGAGATGCTCAGGAGATGCCCAGGGATGCTCTGGGGATGCTCCAGAGATTCTCCAGACTTGCTCCATCCCCGCGTTTGGTTTCCCTGGATCCACTGATCTGCTCCTCGGATGCTGAACAAGTTCCTGACACGATTCCTGTCTGGAGAAGGTTTTGGCAGCTCAACGCAGGAATTTCACTTTCCTGACTCTGGGGCCGCCTTTCCAGCGTAAATCCAGCACTTTCCTTGGGATTCAGCCATTGCTCACCTCCAGCCGGGAGCACCGGGAACATCGGGGAATTAAATGGGATGGAAACATTCCCTGTGCCAGTGGAAAGAATTCATGGGATGAGGAATCAAACATTCCCTGTGCATGGAATGAGGGATCAGGAGAATCGCTGGAGAAGGGGAACAAGGAATCAAACATTCCCTCCCTGCTCAGGGAATATCTCCATGACCTGGCAAGGAAAAGCTGCCACCCTTCTCGGCTCCAGCAGCTCCGTTTTCCTGCCTTTCTCCACATGTCGTAGAACGAATGGAATTTGGGAGCAGAAAATTCCCCTGCTCCAACACCAGGGACTTGAAAAACTGGGGAATGACCGGGAAATCAGGTGTGGAACCGGAAAAAGGGTTTCCATGCCAAGGCCTTCTTATTCCATGGAAAACAGGAACCGGTCTGAGGAGGAGATCATTCCCAGAGCCGGTTTTCCCAATCATTGGCTTTTCTTGGGAAGGTCCTGCCTGGTTTTGGGCTCTCCTGAAGAGCCGTGGCAAGGCCGGGAAGGATTTGGGGATAGAGGAAGCATTTCCCAATCCAGGGTTTTGTTCCTGTTCATTCTCCCTTTCTTTTTCCATCTATTAATTCTCGCTTTTTTCGGGAATCTTTGCCATGCTTTGGGCACAACTGGAGCCGTCCCAAGGAGCTTTATCTGAGAAGGAGCCATCCTTATCAGCATTATCCTGGTCTTTTATCAGCGTTATCCCAGTCCATTATCAGCATTATCCCGGTCCTTTATCAGCGTTATCCCAGTCCTTGGTCCTTATCAGCATTATCCCGGTCCTTTATCAGCGTTATCCTGGTCCTTATCAGCGTTATCCCTGTCCTTGGCCCTTATCAGCGTTATGCCGGTCCTTATCAGAGTTCTCCTGGTCCTTGGTCCTTATCAGCATTATCTCGGTCCATCAGCAGTGTTATCCTGTTCCTTGATCCTTATCAACGTTATTCCAACCCTTGGTCCTCACCAGCGTTTTCCTGGGCCTTTTCAACATTTTCCCGCTCCTTATCAGCACTAACCCGGGTGGAACTGTCGCAGGGAGAGTTATCCCGGGAGAAGCCGGCCACATCTGCTTTTTCCCCGCTCCTTTTCAGCGTTTTCCCGTTCCTTATTAGCGTTTTCCTGGTTCCTTATCAGGGTTCTTCCAGTCCTTATCAGCGTTTTCCCATTCCTTATCAGTGTTTCCTATTCCTTATCAGCATTTTCCGGTTCCTTATCAGTGTTTTCCCATTCCATTCAGCATTTCCCTGATTCCTTATCAGTGCTTTTCCAGCCTTATCAGCGCAGCCCAGGGGCTGCCGGTGCCTCCTGTTTCCATCCCAGCTCTGAGCAGTGAGGAGCAAAGCTGGGGCAGATCCAGCCTCTCCAATCCCGTATTTTTTTCCTTTCCCTTGATTAAAATTCCATCCTCTTCCTACGGTGCTGCTTTAGGAATTTACAAATCCCGTTTTCTTCCATGTTCCCAAGCGTTTTCTCCTGTGATCGAGCATTTGCCTTTTCAGGGCCAGTTGTTCCCTGTCTCCCATCCTTGGGAATACCAAACCGAGCCGGTCAGGCCCCAAAATCCACGTGCAAATCCAAAAGAATCCTTCCAAAAACAATGGAGTGGGATCAGAGCTGCTCTGAAATGCTGCTAGGAGGAGATTCCTGATCCGTGTGGGGATAATCGGAGGCTGGAGCAGATGGTGGAGGGTTGGAAGTGTTTCCATGGAAAGGAGGGAATGGTCACTTCTGGGGGACCCTTGGAGCAGGAAGCAGA
The DNA here is from genome assembly GCF_052056855.1 of Sturnus vulgaris. NCBI lineage: Eukaryota > Metazoa > Chordata > Aves > Passeriformes > Sturnidae > Sturnus > Sturnus vulgaris. The sequence goes on along the minus strand of NC_142267.1, from coordinate 6,823,291 downwards.
CGGGTCTGGGAGAAGGGAAAAGCAGAGCTGGAACCTCCCTGGAAGTGAAAATTCCCCTGAGCGGGATTTTTAACCTGTGTGCTCCATGAGGGGATCGCTCCTGTCCATGGGATGGATGAGGTGGGATGAGGGTGCTGGACAGGAGGGATGGATCTCCTGGAAAGTGGGAATGCTGTCAGCTGGAGAGGAAGGATGGATCTCCTGGAAAGAGGGAATTCAGCCAACAGGAAGGTGGGATGGTGCTGGGATGCTCTCCTCCACAACAGCGGAATGGCAGTGACAGCTGGAGAGGTGGAAGGTTGCTGGAAAAGCAGGATAAGACTTCTGGATGGTGGAGTGGGATAATGGTCCCAACTGGAAAGGCGGGATTCTTCCAGCTGGAGAACTGGGGTGATGCCAGCTGGAGAGCTGGGATAACGCTTCCGACTGGAAAGGCCGGATGTTCCCGGGCAGGGAGGTGGGGTGACGCCAGCTGGAAAGGTGGGAGGCTTCCAGCTGGACAGGCGGGATGTCAGCATCCACTGAGGTGGGATAATGCTTCCAACCGGGAAGGTGGGATGGTTCCAGGCAGTGAGGTGGGATAATGCTTCCGACTGGGAAGGTGGGATGGTTCCAGCTGGAGAAGTTGGGATGATGCTTCCAGCCAGGGAGGTAGGAAGCTGCAGACCAGCAAGGAGGGGTGGGACCAGCAGGAGAGGTGGGGTGGGATATTGGCTGGAAATGTGGGATGCTCCCAGCTGGTGAGGAGGGACGGTGCTGCCAGCAGGGAAGGTGGAATGGTGCCAACTGGCACTGTGGGATGGGATGGGATGGGATGGGATGGGATGGGATGGGATGGGATGGGATGGGATGGTGCTGCTGAATGGAAAAGTGGGATGCTGTTGGCCAGAAAATTGGGATGCTGAGGACCAAAAAAGTGGGACACTGAGGATGAGAAAGGGGGAATGGTATGAACCAAAAAATTGGGATGGTGAGGAGCATAAATGGGGGATGGTGAGGACAGGAAAAGTGGGATTCTAGGGATCAGAAAAGTGGGATGGTGAGCAGAAAGGTAGGATGGTGAGGATCAGAAAAATGGGATACTGAGGACCAACAAGGTGGGATTCTCTGGTCCAAAAAAGGGATGCTGAGGACCAGAAAGGTGGGATGGTGAGGATTAGAAAGATGGGATGGTGGGGAGCAGAGAAGTGGGAAACTGGGGATCAGAACTGTGAGATGGTGAGGGGCAGAAAGGTGGGATGGTGAGGGGCAGAAAGGGAGGATGGTGAGGATCAGAAAGGTGGGATGGTGAGGATCAGAAAGGTGGGATGGTGAGGGGCAGAAAGGGGGGATGGTGAGGATCAGAAAGGTGGGATTGTGAGGAGCTGAAAGGCGGGATGTCTCCAGCCAGGGAGCCAGGCTGCTGCCCATCAGTGAGGTGATTCCTGTGCAGCCTCCAGAGCATTCCCAGCTCCAGCAGCAGCGATCCTTTGGCACAACTCCTCCTCTCCTGTTTTCCCCAAGTCCATCTAAAGCCTCTGGATAACAGGTGGATCGATGAGTGCTCCGGGTTCACCCAGAATTTGGGATTTGCTTCTTTTCTCCTCTGCTTTGCTGTGCTGGCCTGGCAGGGCCAGTGCCGAGGCTTTCCATTGGCATTCCATGGCTAGGCGGTGTCCATGGTCATGGATTTGTGCTCCCATCCAAGTGTTCTTCCAATAACACAATTCCTTCGCCTTAGAGAAGTCAGTGCCAGGGAACTCCGGCTGCTAAAGCATTCCTGAGCTCCTCCCGCAGCTTTGGAGTTATTAAGAGTTTATTGATCCCTGTCCAATGCCACGATATCCGGGTGCTGACCGATGAATCCCACAGGAAAATGGGGTGGGGATGGATGGTGAGTGCTGTCCCTCCTCCGCAGCCTTCCCGAGGTCCGGATTTCGGACAATGGTCCCTACGAGTGCCATGTGGGCATCTACGACCGAGCCACGCGGGAGAAGGTGGTCCTGGCCTCTGGGAATGTGTTCCTGAACGTGATGGGTGAGCACCGGGATCGGGATTGAGGGAAAACCACTGCGGGGTCTCAGGGTGTGGGAACAGCAGGGATTGGGATCATTCTGCCATCCTCGGGGTAGGAATGGGGATGGGAATGGGAATGGGGATGGGGGTGGGAATGGAAATGGAAATGGAGACAAGGACAGGGACAAGGACAGGGATGGGGATGAGGGTGAGGATGGTGTGGTGAGAGGGATGAGGATCCCCATGAGGATGGGAATGGTTATGAAGCTGGGGATGGGACATGGCTAGGGACAGGGATAGGAAGGAGAACGGGAAATGGGATGAACATGGGGAGTAAAATGGCCATGGGAATGGGATCAAGGATTGGAATGGGAAGGGAGATGGAAATGAGAGGGGGAATAGGAATGGGAATGGAAATAGGAGTGGGAATGGAAATGGGGATAATAATGAGGATAACATGGGGAGAGGGAGGAGGATGCCATGGGAATGAGGATGGGGAAGAAGATGGGGATGGAGCAAGGATGGGGACAGGGATGGGGATAGGAAGGAGAATGGAGAATGGGATGAGCATGGGGAGGAGGATGGCCATGGGTTTAGGGATTGGGATGGGGGGAGGGAGGAGGAGGAAGAGGATGGGGATGAATTTGTGGATGTGCTAAGGATGGAGATGGGCCAAGAATGGGAGGAAGGACAGGACAAGGATAGGGACAGGGATTAGGACAGGGAATGGCTTGGAGGTGGGGACAGGAATGGGAGCAAAGATGGACATGGGAATGGGAATAAGGATGGGAATGAGGATGAGGACGGACATGAGGAGGAGGATGAGGATGGGGATGATGATGGGGATGAAGAGGAGGATGGGGATAAAGATGAAGGATGAAGATGGGGTGGGGGTTGTTGAGGACTCCATGCTGACCTCCCGGCTGTGCCCTGGCAGCTCCCCCAACGTCCATCTCGGTGCTGGCTGCGGACACCCCGGCGCCCTTCAGCCGCTACCAGGCACAGAACTTCACCCTGGTGTGTGTGGTGTCTGGCGGGAAACCCGCGCCACTGGTGAGCTCCCGGTGGGATCATCCCTCCCACTGACACCCGCAATAACCAAACACCTCCTCCATAAATCCACTGATCCCTGTGCTCTTCCATCGGGCCAAACCCGCTTCCCAAATCCCATCTTTCCCCGGGAAGAATTTATGTGGTTACTGCACTGCAAGGAGAGAGAAAGGACAGCAACACACACGGAGCTCTTTGGGGAAAAAAGGCCAATTTATTGTACAGACAGCCCGGATTTAAAGTGTGTTAGTGCAGCCAGGACAGGACAGGAGCTCATTGGACAATTGGGAAAAACATCCTTGGGACAGCACCTCAGGATGTGTCCCACGGGAAAGACACCAGGGGTTAATGTTGGTGATGAATTCCACTCTGTTTGTCACCATGTTCTCACCCTGGGAGACTCCTCCCTAACTGAAGCTGCAGTCAGCTTGTCAGCCTGGGAATGGAGCTGAGAGTCAGGAGAAATCCAGGCCTGACAAGAATTTCCAAGCTGTAATTCCCCAGCTCTCTGAATGTGTGTGTCCACAAATTTCCATCCAAAGGGACTCTGGGGACACCCCCGCCACACTCACTGTCCCCTTTGTCCCCTCCAGGTGTACTTCAAACGGGACGGGGAGCCCATCGAGGCCACCCCGCTGCCGGAGCCGCCGGCCGGCGCCAGCAGCTGGGCCCCCCGGAACCTCCTGCACCGCGACCTGGACGACACCAAGGTGCCAAAATCGCTGGCGGCCGAAGGCGAGCTGGGAATGGGAAACCCCTTCCCCACGGCGGATCCACCGCGGGGGCTGGCAGCCGAGCGCGATGCGGTGACGGAAAACATTCCCGAGACGGTGGTGAGCCGGGAATTCCCGCGCTGGGTGCACATGGCCGAGCCCATCTACTACTTCCGGCACACGCACGCGCCCGTCAGCGACGGCACCGTCGAGGCCAGGGCCACGCTCACGTGGACCCTGAACCCGCAGATCGACAACGAGGCCCTGTTCAGCTGCGAGGTCAAGCACCCGGCGCTCTCCATGCCCATGCAGTCTGAGGTCACGCTCGGTGAGCCGATTCGGGGCTTTCCTGGGGATTTTTGCCACTTTTGTCCATTTTTGGAATTTTTTTTGGTCTTTTTTTGGCTTTCCTCTTCTTATTTTTTGGACTTTCTCTCCAGTTTTAGGCTTTTCTGTCTTCGTTTTTTGTCTTTTCTGTCTTCATTATTTGGCCTTTCCCCCCCATTTTTGGCCTTTTAAAATAATTTTTGCTTTTTTCACTGTTTTTGGCCTGCTCTTTTTTCTGCCTTCTTTCCCCTTTGAAATTTTTGGCTTTTCTCTCCATTTTTTGCCCTTCCCCTCCCCCCCCAATTTTTGGCCTTTTAAATTTTTTTTTTTGCTTTTTTAACTGTTTTTGGCCTTTTCTCCCTCTTTTTTTATTGTTTTTTTCCTTTTAATTTTTTGTATTTTCTTTCAATTTTTTGGCTTTTTTTTTCTTTTTTTTTCCTCCTCATTTTTCTCCCATTTTTTTCATTTTCTTTTCTTTTTTGGCACCCTCCCCCCTGTTTTTTCTAAGCTCTTCCCTAGGGTTTTTTAATTTTAATTCCAAGTGTTTTGCTTTCTTTGCATTCATTTTTTCTCTCCTTTTGTTCTTCTCCTTTTCTTCTGGGATTTTTCAGGCAGGTGTGGCGATCTCATGGGGCTGCATTGGGATAGAGGTGGTGATACCAAAGCTCCACAAAACTTGGGATGAGACGAGGGAATCTGGGATGTCCATCAGGCAGGAGAAGGGATTTCCCAGGGGTTTATGCACCCCGCAGCCATGGGCAGTGTTTAGGGCAGGGTTTCCTGGGATAAAGAGGATTTTTGGGGAATTCTGTTCCCCAGGATGAGCAGGAAGGAGGTGCTGGAGATGGAAATGGAGCTGTCACCTCCATCCCAGTCCCAGGAGATCCAAGGACATCCCATTACCCTTACTGGCTGCCACAAAGCTCATCCCAGTGGGAATTGCCAGGAAGGGAATTCCTGAGCTGGCTCCTGCCCATGGAGCTGTGACAGGTTGATGGGACTGAATCCAGGGAATTTGGCTCCCCACATCTCCAGGCCCCTGGAAGAGCAGAAGCTCCTCCAGGGGATCCATGGGTCCTTCACCATCTCTCACCTTTCCTGGGGCTCCCCTCCCCTCTCCTGGCTCCCGCTGGAAGAGGCTGAGTTCTCCACGGGGTTTTCCAGCCTCAGGACACTCTTCTGGAAAGGCTCTCCCAGCCTCGAGCCAGGTGGAGCATCCTGGGCTTTGCTCCCAGCCAAGTGGAGCACTTGGCTCCTCATCATCTCCTGGAGAGTTTCTCCTTGGCTTCCTGATGTCTTCACATTAAATCTCTTCCCCAGCATCCAAAACCTACGGAATTTCTGCATTTCCCACTTCCTGAGCTCTTTGGGTTTAGATCCAAGGCCAAGACCTCATGGCTTTGCTGCTCCTGCCCAGGAGGTCCAAGAGCTGCATTGGCAAAGCTCAGCCCCCAAATCCAGGGCTCTCCTCGTGCCCAGGTGTCTCTGCAGCTCCTGGGGTGTCCATCCACACCCATTTTTTGGGCACCATCCCAGCAGATCCCCCTTAACCCATTCCCCACATCCATAGTATAAATACACACTATAAATACATATAAAATATAGATTCTCAATAAAAGACAAGATATTCCCATTAAACCCAACACCAGCCCAAAAGCTGCCTTTTGGTTCCAACCAGGGCATGGTGGGATCATCTTCAGCGCATCCTGCGTGGTCCTGCTCCAGAGGGCCGCATCCCCGATGAAAAGAGCAGTCCATGGTCTGTGGGGTGTCCAGGCAGAGCATCCCAGGGTAGGGGTGGCCATTCCAAGGGCTTCCAGTGTTCTCCACCACAGCTCCCTGGTGGCTCTTTGTCCCTCTGTGTCCTGCCAGGCTTGTGTCCAGGTCCATTTTGTCTCATCCATGACAAAGCTTGGATGGACAAAGGTGAACCAACCACCCAAAGCACAGCCTCGCTCCTGCCCGATTCCTCTTCTCCTTCCATGAAAGTCCAGGAAGCTCCTGGGATGTCCCATCCCATTTTTGGCCCAGCAGGGACATCTGCACAACCCCAGGTGGAAGCAGGAGCAGATCCTGTGGGGTGTCCCTCCATTACAGTGGAGGAGCATCCCTACCTGGCACAGGAAAAGGAATTCATGTTTTTTTCCATACTGTCCATGGGATTTTGTGCCAGCCAGGCTTTGGGGTTGTCTCCTGTGCTAACGGCACCTGGGTGAGACTCACCAAGGCCACGTTTTTTGGGAATGCTCCTCTGTGGTTTCAAACCAACCGGATCCTTCTTGGCCATTTTTTTCCGAGCGGGGAAGGGCCGGGTTGGGAAATAATTCCTTGCCATCAATCCATCCCATCCCAGCCATCCATCAGCCTCACGCTTCTCCCGCCCGGGGGCTCCTTCCCTCCCTGTCCATCCGTCATTCTGGTGTCACTCAGCCCGGCCATCAATCACGGAGCTGTCACCCCTCGGGGCCGGGATCGTCCATCAGAGCCTCGTTAACCCCGCCAAGGGCAGCCCCGGTGCCGGCAATGCCGCGTGGCACTGACGGCTCCTCCTGTCCCCTCCCCGTGCAGTGGCTCCCAAGGGTCCGAAGATCACGATGACCCCGACGAGGGCGCGCGTGGGGGACACCGTGCGGATCCTGGTGCAGGGCTTCCAGGTCAGCGTTCCCGTGGCAGCACAGGCCAATGGACAGACTTGATCCAAGGATTTGTGGGACTGGCTTGGTGGCCTTGGTGGCATCACGGTCCCTGCGTTGGGATGGGTTGGCCGAAGTTGTGGCTGTTCCATCCTGGAAGTGTCCCAGGACAGGTTGGGTGGGGCTTGGAGCAGCCTGGGACAGGGGAAGGTGTCCATGGCAGGGGTGGGATGGGTGCAGTTAAAAGGTCCCTTCTAACCCAAACTCAAACCTAAACCTAAACCCAGATTCATACCATATTCAAACCCAAACTCCAACCCAGACTCAGACCCAGACCCAAACTCAAGCTCAGACTCAAACCTAAACCCAAACTCAAACCCAAAGTCAGAACCAAACCCAAACTCAAGCTCAGACTCAAACTCAAACTTAAACCCAAGCTCAAACCCAAACTCAAGCTCAGACTCAAACCCAAACCTAAACCCAAGCACAAACCTAAACTCAAACCTAAACCCAAACTCAAGCTCAAACCCAAACCCAGACCCAAACTCAAACCCAAACCCAAACCCAAACCCAAACCCAAATCTAAACCCAGACCCAGACCCAACCCCAACCCAAGCCAGATTTGCTGATTCCATCTCCAGGTTTGCTCCCCTCTCACGCTCCCCTGTCCCTGCAGAACGAGGTGTTCCCGGAGCCGCTGTTCACGTGGACGCGCGTGGGCAGCCGCCTGCTGGACGGCAGCGCCGAGCACGACGGCAAGGAGCTGGTGCTGGAGCGGGTCCCGGCCGAGCTCAACGGCTCCATGTACCGCTGCACGGCCCAGAACCCGCTGGGCTCCACCGACACCCACACGCGCCTCATCGTCTTTGGTACGGCCTTGCCCGCCCCCCGCGGGTCCCCGCTCGCCTCCTCCCCCCTAAAACTGTGTCTCTGCTCTTTGTTTCCCGTCAGAAAACCCGAATATTCCCAGAGGTCCAGAGGACTCCAATGGTGAGTGGTGCTGGTGGCGTTTGGGATTTCCATGGGAATGCTCGGGGAGGGAAGGGCCGTGCAGAGAGGGGCTGGCCTTGCCCTGGCCCACACCCCGGGCCACCTCTCCTTGTCTCACTCCAAGCCCTTTCCCATCTCTCCTTGCTTTGTCCCAAGCTCTTGCCCATCCTTCCTTGACTCGTCCCAGCCCTTTTCCATCTCTCCTTGCCTCATTCCCAGCCCTCACCCATTTCTCTTTGCCTCATTCCCAGCCCTCTCTCGTGTCCTCAGGATCATCCTCACCGAAAGCAGCCCCACAGACGCTCCCACCCCATCCCTCACCTCCGCCTGACCCCCCCAACCCCCAGGGCAATTTTCAGGAGGAATCCACTTCCTAACCAGCGGTGCCCCGGTCCTGCTCTGACCCCCAGCACTGGGATGTGGCTCCCTGAACTCCTGATCCCTTTTTCCTCCTCTCCAGGTTCACTCCCCGGCCACTGCGGCTTCAGATTCGTTTTGGCGCTCACCCTGACAGTGATCCTGGAGCTCACGTGAAGTTTCACTGCTCTTCCCTCTCCTCCTCCACCTCTGCCCGGCTCCTCCCGGCGTTCCTGCCTCCAGCCATCCGGTCTCCCGCTCTTTTTTTTTTTTCTATACTCTCGACAGTCTCGGTCTCTTTCCGTGTCTTGGCTTCCTCAGATGATTGAATTAAAGGGAAAAACGAAAACCTCTCCTGGGAGAAGGTCTTAATTCATGTTTTACCTGTGTTTGGGTTCCCAGCTCCATCTCGGGGTTCCCAGCTCCGTCTTGGGGTTCCCTCCTCCATCTCGGGTTCTTTGCAAAGTCTTGGAAGGGGGGGCAGGAGCACTCCAGGATTCAAGGGCCAAATTTTCCCTGGAAAAACCCAAGTGCAGCATTCCCACAGCCCCGAGATGCTCCAGGCCTCGTCTCCCCAGGGTGAGGACCTGCACACGTCCCCAGTCCTGGCAAGGCCCCGCAGGTGATGCCGGGAGCCCCAAAGTCCTGGATCACCGGGTTTATCCCGTGGGATTCCGGCTGTGCTGGGAGCCAGGGCCCGTGCGTGCCACTGGTCCCGGGCTGGCTGAGGAATGACAAGTGACAGGCGGCTCCCGACCCCAAATGTCAGCGCTCACACTTGAGCGCGTCCCGTTGGCAGTGGGCATTGTGGCCAGCTGTCCCCATGGAAACGGGACAGATCCAGCCATTCCCACCCGGGATGGTGCCAACCCTGCAGCACGATGGCTCCTGGCAAAATCCAGGTGGTTCCTGGCAAAATCCAGGTGGTTTTGCCCCGATCCTGGAGGTTTTCCAGGCTGCTTTTTCTTGTTTTGGAGCATCCAGCTGTGGGCCAGGATGTCCCTGGGGGAAAGGATCCCAAGGATGGGGTGGTCCCAAGCCTTTTCCTCCCGAAACTCTTAATCCTGGAGGATTATCCATGTGGCGCCTCATCTTCCCAAAGACCTGCACGAGTGCTAAGCATCATTATTACCGTGATGATTAATTATTATTAAGCAGATTTCAGCCCTTCCCTGCTCTGTTGCCAACCTCGCTGCTTTTCCAGCCTCAGAGGAGCTGAACGAACCCACGGCAGCTCCAGAGCTCCTTCCCATAAAAAAATCCTGGAGTTTTATCGTTTGGATCGAGACCAGCTGGGATGTGTGGGAGGATCAGCAGCTCTGCTTCCATCCCGAAAGAATGAGATCCAAGCACCCCGATCCCACCGGATCTGCACTTTCACTCCACAGATGAGCAGAAAGTCTTCATTTTTTTCAGAGGAAGCGTCGTTTCTTTGGGAATTCTCCGTGCCTCAGTTTCCCCCCACATTCTGGAGAGCCCCTCCCATGGATCCTTCTCTCCTTCCTCACGGATCGGAGCCGCTCCAGGGGCCTCATCCCGCCGTAATTAAACAACCGCCAGGATTAAACAGCCATTAGGCCTCCTCGCTTGGAAAATCGAGCATTTCCAGCCGCCGGAAGCTCCATTTAAATGCAAATGTGGCGGGTTTAGCCCAGAACCGTGGAAATGAGGAGCATTCCCGGAACCTTGGAAACGAGGAGGAGCGATTCCAGTGGCGGGGCCATCACCGGCTCCGCTCGGTGCCACTTCAGGAGTGCCGGGATGTCCGAAGCCAGCGGCTCGGTGGGTCTGCATCCTAAATCCGCCCCAATTCGGGATGCTCTAGGAAAAAATCCCTGGGAAAATCCCTTTTCCAGGGATTCTGGTGTGGACGGATTGGCCAAAGTTTAGGACCCTCAGACAGATGAGTGAGGGGATTTGGGATTTTTCTCGTCATTTTGGGGCAGAACTGGTGTCTGTTTTCCCGAATTCCCTCCAAAATGAGAGACACAAAGGGATTCCATCCCACCAAAGGGAACAATGCCGGGCTTGGTGAGCCTTCAATCCCAAATCCACACCGATTCGGGATGCTCAGGTCTTTTCCCAGGGATTCTGGCGTGGATGGATCATCCAAAGGTGGGGACATTCCCAGCGACGGCACAGACAGACGAGTGAGGAGATTTGGGAGTTTCTCCTCATTTTGGGCAGAGCTGCTGCCTGTTTTCCCAAATTCCCTCCGAAAGGAGAGACACAAAAGGATTCCATCCCACCATCGGGAACCATCCACGCTGTGCTGGACCCACCTCCACCTCCTGCCCCCTCCGAGTAATAGCAGGGGACCCCAGTTAATCCCCTTTTCCCCCCATTCCCGATGCCGTTGTTTGAGGCGCTGGCAGTGAATAATGCAGGAGGAGGCTGGAGGGGAAAGGAGCGGCTCCGGTTGTTCCATTATTGATGAGAGCTGACAGATCCGCTCCTGACAGCCTTCCGAGGAGATCTGATTAGCTCGGGAAAAAAAAAAAAAAGAAAAAACAACCGCAGCGCCTTCGCGAGGGGCTGACGGCAGCTGAAAACCCCAGAGGAGCGGCGTTATCGATGTTCCCGAGTTCCAGGGGACTTTGAAAAAGGTTTGAGCAGATTTGGAAGAGGTAATTACGCTCAATTAGAGTCACAAGCACCGAGACGTCAGCGCTGCTTCTCTCGCTCCCCTCACATGGCAGGCAGGGATAAATGGGGATTTATCCAGCGGAATTCATGGATTCTTTGGGATAGCAGGAGCCAGGGATGCTCCGGCCCTGCAGGAAAGTCAGCGGGAGCTTCGCTCGGTGCCTCCCCCGCCTTCCCCCCTCGTTACCGGCTGGGTTCACGGGGCTGCCGAGCACATGAATAATTCATCCTCCTCCTCCTTCCCGGCTCCCGAGCTCCGGGATCTTTGTAGATCCAGCGCGGGATAAAAGCCCCGGCAGGGAGCGGTGAAGGGCCCAGGAGGTCACGGCCGCCAGACCCTTTCCCAATTATCCGAGTCCAGGAACGCGTGCCCAGACTCCACATGCGGCCCCGCTCCCTCCGCTCCGGCACCGCCCGGGCTTCCAGGCAGGAGAAATTTTCCTTTTCCCAAGGGTTTGGCCACACCGAGCCCCCCAGGGATGGATTTTGGGGCTCTATCCTGAACAGGATGGAGGAGAGAGGCTGGGTGAGCTTGGCTGGCGCTGTTTTAGATGCACGGCACCTCCCACGCTCCAAAACCCAGCTTTTAATCCAAATGTCTTAATTCATTCCCCCAAGCTCTTTCGTGCTGCATTTCCCCACACAAGGGGACAACATCCCAAATATTCCCTAAGGCCATCGGTGGATCCGTGTTCCCAGCAGGGATGAGCGCAGGGATCCCAGAGTGCCAAACCAGCCCGGGGAGTGTCATTCCTGTGCTCCCTTTCCATCCTTTTCAGGGATATAAAAACATTGTTGGGGTTTGGGACGAGATCCTCCAGCTGAGAGCAGCCCTGGAGGGTCTGGGAGACCCAGCCCCATCCTCTCCATCATGGGAATTTCAGCTGTTCCAGGAATTTCAGCGTCCCAGCCTGGGCAGGGGCACTCCTCAACGCTCAGGGATGCCAGGGATGGTGCAGAACCTGCCCCGAGGGGGTTCAGAGGCTCCACCCCATCCCAAAACCTCGGAAGCACCTGGTGGGGATCGGCTGCTCCATTGGGATGGGGTTTGGGAAGTTGAGGACACTGGGAATGAGTTCCTGAGCTCCCACCTCCCACTGGAGACCCCTGGCAAGGCCCAACCCCAGCGCAGGCACCCACGGGCTGGGAGACGTCACCCCCACATCCCCTGGGTTCATCCCCTGGGAAGATCCCACCGGATTGGGATGGAGCCAGCAGGGAGCGAGCCCCTGAGTGAAAACAGGAGCTTCCACCCACCCCCACCCCTAGTTTGGCTCTTTCTTTCCTCGTTTGTTTTGGGTTTTTTTCCGCCTCTCTCGGATGTTCCCTTGGGGAGCAGGAGCTGAGTTGGATCCCTTTGAATTCCGCTCCCTTGGCAGTGCTGGGAAGAGATGCCATTCCCCAGGCTCCCGCCTTTCCCCCACCACAATCCAAGCTTTGCTGCATTTTGGGGGACAAGAATTCCCTGGAATCTTTGGAATTCAGGCCAGGAGCAGATCCACCACCAGCACCTTCCCGGGGGGATAATGCAGCCCTGCCGTGCCTCAGTTTCCCCACGGTGGCACCAATCCCTGCGGCGTCCCTCAGGAATGACAACTCCCCTCCCTTCACATCCCGAATTTCTCCCTGCTTTTATTCATCCCTTCACCCCTCTCCTCGTGCCCACAGCTGCAGCTGAGCTCCAGCCTCGATTTCCTCCCCAGCGCCGGGATTTTTCCCCTTCCCGAAGCCCCCAGCTCCTTTTCCACCAGCTCCGAGAGACCCCACAAGCTCCGGGGCTCTGTCCCGTCAGCCCTCGTTAGGCAGCGCGTGGAAAACGAGGGCCGCTGAATTAATTAATCACTGAATTAATTAATCACTGAATCAGCCGCTGAATTCGTCACCCGGCCGTGCGGCGGAGCAGCTGCTCGGCATCAGCCCAAAGGGCTCCGGGCTGCTGCTCCCTCCCTTTTCCGGGAGCACCGAGGGATGAGGAGACTTTGGGCAAAACAACTTTTTTTTCTTCCCCCTCCTTTTTCGTTGCGTGACCCTTTTTAAAGCACCACAAAGGAGACGCAGCTCCCCGGGGATATTTTCCCTGCCTTTGTGCTCTTCCCCGAGCCTCTCTCTCGGTTTCCCTGGGCTGCACCTTTCCCTGGAGCCCAGCCCATCCCAAACATTCGCGGCTCCTCCGGAAGCCTCCTGCCAGCTCTGCCCGCTCAAAGTCACCTTGTCCCAACCCGCCGCGCTCCGGCCTCTCCCGGCAAATCATTAATCGGCTCCTCGGCATTCCCGCATGGAAAAATGCCCCAGCGGGTGCCCCCGGCCTGGCACTCGGACATGCAGCTGCCCGGGAAGCTGCTCCTGTCGGCGGCCGCGCTGCTGCTCCTGTCCCTGGCCTTCAGGTTCTATAGGAACCGCTCTCCTCCCCCGGGAAAAATCCCGCCGGGAGAGCAGCGGGAAAACCGGGATGGGGAAAACCGGGATGGGGGTGTGAGGAGGAGGAGGAGGAGGAGGGATGGGGGGGACAAATCTGGGAATGGCCTCGGGATGCAGCACGCAGTTCTTCGCGGGGAGCAGAGTTTTCCAAGGAGTGAGGAGGAGGAGGAAGAGGAGGTGAGTTCCGAGCTCGGGTTGATTCCCAGGAAAGCCTCGCTCGGTCCGGCCAGGACAGAGAGGGAGTTGGGATGGAAGCTGGGAATTAAATCAGAAAGAGAAGCAGGGGTTGAGATGGGGACTGATCCCAGGAGCTGGACGGGAAATGAGCCGGGAAAAGAGCCAGGAAACAAGTCGGGAACCAGGCTGGGAAATAATCCAGGAAGAAAGCCAGGAAGCAAATTGGTAACGAAGCCAGCAAATGAGTCGGGAAGTGAGCAGACAGACGAGACGGGGATCGAACTGGGAAACAAGCTGGGAAATAAATTGGGAATTAAGTCAGGAATGGAGCTGGGAAGTGAGCAGGGAAGCGAACCAGGAAGCAAACTGGGAAGTGAGTCGAGAATGGAGCTGGGAGGCAAGGCAGGAATCGAGCTGGGAAATAAGCCAGGAATTCTGCTGGGAAGCGAGCTGGGCTCCCACGACCCCGGGGCCGAGGCCGGGGCCTGGCGCAGCCCCGCAGGGAGGGACAGGGACGCACCTGCCCCGAGCTCCGGGCGTTCCTCGGGGGTTTGCCATGCCCGGACAGAGGGGGATGAATGTGCCCAGAGCACGGAGCAGGATCCGGCTGGAGCCGGGAGGAGCAGCGAGGGCAGCGCGGGCACAGTCCGGACCCTCAGCGTCACCTCCAGCCTGGGGCTGCTGATGACGGCGAGCGAGGAGGGCTCGGACACCTCCTACTGCTTCTCCTCGGTGGCCAAGATCCAGGTGGAGGAGAACCTCGTCCCGGAGCGCGGGGACAAGGATAGGGACAGCTCGCCCGGGCCTGGCCTGCGGGGCAAAGTCTACGACTACTTCGTGCAGTCCATCTCCGAGACGGTGTCCAGGAGGACGTCCCTGCCCTTCGTCCCCACGGGGACATCCCAGAGCCGCGGAGAGCGCGGCCAGACAGAGCCGCGGAGCTCCGGAACGCAGGGGGAGAATCCAGCTTTGGGAATTCCTGATCCCGACACCTCCACAGCTGCACAGGAGAGCATGGAGAGCCCTCCCGAGACACCTTCCCCCGGCCGGAACGGCAGCACCCTCGGGATGGCCGGTGAGGTTCCAGCTGCGGGTCCTGAGCCGTCCCAAGGGTCTCCACCCGCCCAGGTGCACCTGGGGAACTGCTCCGAGGTTCTGCGTTCGGCCAAGGCGCGGCAGCTGCGGGGGCTGCAGGACGAAGCTCTCCAGGTGATGAGCCAGCACCTCCTGCAGGTGCTGCGCTCCCCCCACATCTACGGCCGCCTCAACGCCGGCGAGCGGGAGCTGCTCCTGGCGCTGCGGAGCCGGGGGAGGCCGCGCCTGGTGGTGGCCGATGTCCCCCCGGCCGAGCCCGGCCACCGCCGCGGCCGCCTCTGCTACTACGACGAGGACGAGGACCGCTGGTGCCAGCTGTGCCAGCTGCCGGCCGAGGTGGCCGGGCGGGGCTGCGCCGTGTGCCCCATGTTCAATTACCTGTTCGTGGTGCCCGGCGGGGAGGGCGGGGGTCGGGAGCGGAGCCCCTCCCGCCGCGTGCTCTGCTACGACCCCCTGGGCGACAGCTGGCGCGACATCTGTCCCCTGAGCCAGGCGCGGCCGCACTGCCAGCTGGTGGCCCTGGACGGCCACCTGTACGCCATCGGGGGCGAGTGCTTGGCCACCGTGGAGCGCTACGACCCGCGGCGGGACCGCTGGGCCTTCGCCGCCGCCCTGCCCAGGGACACCTTCGCCGTGGCCCACGCGGCCACCGCGTGCGACGGGGACATCTACGTCACCGGGGGCACCCTGCGCTCGCTGCTGCTGCGCTACGACGCCCGCAGGGACAGCTGGGCCACCAGCCCGGCCATCGGCGACAAGGACAGGACGGCCGAGCTGCTGAGCGCCCATGGCTTCCTGTACCGCTTTCAGCTGCGGCGCGGCCCTGGTGGCAGCGATGTGGCCGTGTCGCGGTGCAGCGCCAGCGCCAGGCTGTGGTACCGCTGTGCCAGCCACCCCCTGCCCGAGCCGGCCGGGCTGCGCTGCGCCGCCCTGGGCAGCCTCGTCCACTGCCTCGGCCGCGATTTCCATCTGCGCTTCCTGGCCGACCCCGTCTCGCCGCGCTTTGGGGCCAAGGAGCTGCGGCCCTTCCCGGCGCCCCACGGGAGCCTCCTGCCCGCAGTTCTGGTGCTGCCCGAAGGGGACACGGAGCCACCGCCGCTCTGAGGGGTCCCCAGGGAACGCTGGCAGCCGCAGAAGGAGCCCCCAGCCCGAACTATGCAATCCAAGCCTTCCATGGACCCAGGGTTCCCTTTCCCCGGGATGCAGGAAGAGATCAAACCCTTGGATTTGGCCTCTTCCCACTCCTCGGTTTGTAGGAAGGGATCAAACCCTTGGATTTGGCCTCTTCCCATTCCCTGGGATGCAGGGAGGGATCCAAGCCTTGGACGCCGCCGGGAGCCGCAGCTCGGAGGCTCCAGGAAGAGCCGGGAGGAGCTGGGCGGACTCGTTTGCTCAGGGGAGTTTAAACAGGGCCGTGTTTGTTTGGGTGGCAGCAAAATCCCGGATCTCCCCGGGCTCCAGCTGTCCGGGCCCTGATTTAGGACCTGATTTAGACCTGACTTAGGCTCCAGGTGGTGAACGTTGACCCGGACACGGGTGGGGTGGTTTAGGGTGGAGGTGGGGTCCGCAGGGAGGTGTCCCCAAAGCTCTGCCAGCATCGCTCGGACACCTCACCTCGCCCCTCGCCCTTCGGGGACAGAGTTCGGGGCTGGCCTCGGTATCTCTTATCTCCTTATCTCTCCCTTCCTGCTCCTCCTCAGAGCGGAGGTCTCCGTATTTAATCTCTGTGTAAAGCGACGCCGGGGGTTTAGGCACAGCTGGGCCGAAATTAAAGCCAACATTCGGTGACATGAGCCCCGCGCCTCGTTTTAAGCCGAGCCTAATTGGAAGCAAGAGCGCGCTGCATGTTCGACATCGCTAATTAGGCACGGCCGGCAGCTCCGGGGAGGCGAGCGCAGCAACAGCGCTCCAGCATTCCCTTTTCCCAGATTTTCTGGGACCAGTACTCCACCAACCCCTTTTCCCAGATTTTCTGGGACCAGTACTCCACCATCCCCTTTTCCCAGATTTTCCCAGCTCAGACTCTCCCTCATCCCGTTTTCCCAGCTTTTCCAGGAAATCGCTGCATATCCCACAGTTCCAGAGGGGCTGGGGGAAAGGAAATCCCCGCAGTTCCACCTCCCGCTATCCCAGGCTGCTCCAGCCCGGCCTTGGACACTTCCAGGGATGGGGAATCCAGGTTTTTGGGGGAATTTCGGGGTGGTTTAGGAGAGCCTGGGTTAACGTTGTCCCAAAGCGCTGCCGGGAGGATTCCTGGCACTGCCTGGAACCTCCGGACGAAGGACAGGGAACCTTGGAGGCTGCGTTAATTAATGAACCTGGGGGCACAGTAATTAATTAACCCGGGGCCGCTTTAATTAAGGAACCTGCCTAGGCTCTGGTTGAGGGACCCCCTCGCTGCCATGGGAAAAGCAGGAATGTGTCGGACCACGAGGAGTTTTTGGGATTCATGGAATTTCTGGGCTGAAACACCCCCCAAAAAAGGAGATTCTGGGATGTGGGAGGCAGCAATTCCAGCCCGGCAGCAGCGGGATGATCCCTCTGGAATGGCGCCAGGGGGGGCTGACGGAATTACCTGGGGGTGAACGAGAAAATAAAGGGAAAAGGACAAATCCAAACGCACGCTCAGACCCGGAGCGTTTTGTTCCCTGCTCCCAAATCCCGAAGGTTTGGCTCCTTCTCTCCCAAATCCCAAAGGTTTGGTTCTTTCCCAGCTCCCAAATCCCGAAGGTTTGGCTCCTTCTCTCCCAAATCCCAAAGGTTTGGTTCTTTCCCAGCTCCCAAATTCCAAAGATTTGATCCCTGTCCAACTCCAGCCTCCTTCTCCCACCCTGGCGCCATCCCAGAGGGATCATCCCGCTGGAATTCCCGTCTCGCATATCCCAGAGTCCCTTTTTTTTTTTTGATGTTTCAGCCGAGAAATTCCATGCATCCCAAAAACTCCTTATTTTTGCCCATCATTGTTTAACTCCTCGCTCCGAAGTCACCTCTCGCTCGTGCTCCCACACATTTCTGCTTTTCCCACGGCAAATTCCAGGTGTTGGAGCATTCCAGCCCCTTGGAAGGTGGAAACCCCTCTTGTCCCATCCCAAATCCCGCATTTCTGCCCTTTCCCCGTGACCGCCGCAGAGGAGAATTCTCGGCTGGGTGGGAGCGAGGCCCTGGAGCCCTTCCAGAGGACATTGGATTGTTTTCCATCCCAGGAAAGCTTTCCCAGATCCCGCCTTTCTCCCGGCACCGTTTCGTGTTTCACCTTCCCTTTAACCCCTTCCTGCCCGCCCATCCCGCCGGTCCCGCATTCCCTCGGGATGAACGCCAAGGACGGGGCGTGGGCAGCGCTCCCTCCCCCGCTCCTGCACTCTCCAAGATTAATTTTGGGAAGCATTTGGGAGATTAAAAACGCCGGGGACATCCCGGGCTTGTCCTTCCGGGAAGGACGCCCGGGCTGGGAGCCGGGAGCGCACAGGAATGACTTTGGGATGAGGGAAAGGGAAAATAAAGGGAAAAGGACAAATGCAAACCCACGCTCAGACCCGGAGGTTTTGTTCCTGTCTCCCGAATCCTGAAGGTTTGGTTCATTCCTTTCTCCCAAATCCCAAAGGTTTGGTTCATTCCCCAATCCCCAATCCTAAATCCCAAATCCGAAAAGTTTGATTGGTTCCCTGCTCCCAAATCCCCAAGGTCTCGATCGTTCCTGGCTCCCAAATCCCAAAGGTTTGGTTCATTCCCTGTTTCCAAATCCCAAAAGTTTGGTTTGCTCCCTTCTCCCAAATCCTGAAGGCTTGGTTTGTTCCCTTCTCCTCAATCCCAAAGATTTGGTTCATTCCCCAATCCCAAATCCGAAAAGTTTGGTTGGTTCCCTCCTCCCAAATCCCCAAGGTTTGGATCGTTCCTGGCTCCCAAATCCTGAAGATTTGGTTCGTTCTCTTTTCCCAAATCGCAAAGATTTGGTTCATTCCCCATTCCCAAATCCCAAAAATTTGGTTGGCTCCCTGCTCCCAAATCCCCAAGGTCTAGATCATTCCTGGCTCCTGAATCCCGAAGGTTTGGATCCTTTCCCTGCTCCCAAATCCCGAAGATATGTTTCATTCTCTGCTCCCAAACTCCCAAGGTTTGGTCCTTTCCTTTCATCAGGATGCCCTGGATTTTCATGGAAAGGTTGGAAAAGCTGCCACTATTTCCAGGGAAAAGGGTTGGGAACGCATGGGGTGCATCCCAATAAACTCCACAACTTCCCCCATGGATCTTTCCGGGCATATCCAAGGATAAACAACCAGAAGTCACCATGGATCCTGAGGGAGTGGGATTTTCCCTGGATTCCGTGGATCCATGGATCAGAACAGAGAGAACTCCTGGGAACAGGGACAGCAGCTGGGGGGGCTCCTGAAAATCCGGGAATCCGTGAAATTGCAGGGATTCTCCAGCAGCAGACACTCCTGGAAGTCTGGGAATCCCTGGAATTGTGGGGGCTCTCCCTGTTCCCATCCCTGGATCCAGGGAGCAGGAGAATTTCATTCCGGGATCATTTTTGCAGCTCCAGCAGAATTCCCAGCGCGTCCCAGGCATCCGGACACTCCTGGAGCCGCCTCAGCATTCCCGTCATTTCTGCTTCCCAGCTTTCCCCCAGTCCTGCTTCCTCAGCGCCTTCCCTTCCGCTCTGTTTTCCCTGGATTTGCTCCCGGGAAGCGTCAGCAAAGCCGGGCTTGGGGAGCGGAAGAAAAGCTGAGCTGGCTCCAGGGGAATTCCGGGGGGAGCTGGGGCCCTGGAAAAGGGCTGGAAACGGTCAGGGATTCCCAGGCACTGCTGGATCCCCTCATCCCATTCCTGGATCTTCATCCCAATCCCGGAGCTCCATCCCAATTCCTGAGCTCCATCCCATTCCTGGAGCTCCATCCCAAATGCCGGAGCTCCATCCCAAATCCCAGAGCTCCATCCCATTCCTGAGCTCCATCTCAATTCCTGAGCTCCATCCCATTCCCGGAGCTCCATCCCATTCCTGAATCTTCATCCCAATCCTGGAGCTCCATCCATGGGATTGTTACCCCTGATCCCAAATCCTGCTGCAATGGGACTGGGATAGGAATGGGATGAGGTAATGGGATGTTCCCAAAGGATGGTGGAATATCCTGGAAGGGACCCCCAGGTCCAAATCCAACTTCAGGCCCTGCTCAGACATCCCAAAATTCCACATTTCCAAACGCTCCTGGAGCTCCGGCAGCCTTGGGAGTGTTCCCATTCCATGGGGAGCTGGATCAGTCCCAACACCCTCTGGAAGAAGAAACTTTTCCCAAAATCCAACCTAAATCTCCAGGTTACACCAGAATCCAGGGAATTTGGGAATTTCCATCTCCATCCTCCAGGAATTCTGCTGGAACTTCCCCAGCACATTCCCAGCACCAGGAATGGCCCAATCCAGAGAAATTCCCGCATTTGTGACTTCCAGGATTTTACTTCCCTAAAACCAGCAGGGCTGGAAATCGCGATCCTGGAGAAATTCCATAAAAATCAGCCAAGGGGTTTTAACCGAATTCCTGGAGTTTTGTACACTGGGAATTTTGGAGCTAGAGAATGAGGATGGGATTCTGGGATTTTCCTTTCCTGGAGGATCCAGATTTTCCAAACCAACTGGAGAAGGGGATAAAGAATTCCAGGAATTCCCTGAAGATCATCAGGACCCTAACACAGAATTTGGGATTGTCTCAATCCCGAATTTTGGGATTTCAGCTGAGGATTTTCCCTAAAAACGGGGGAAATCCGGGAATGAGGAGAGGAGGACAAATCCAGCGGCGCAAGACTCCTCAGGAATTTTAAAATTCAGGAATTTTCAATGGAAGCTGAGCCCAACGGAGCCTCCAAATCCTTGAAATTCCCTTTTCCCAGCCTTTTCCCCGAGCTTTCTCCCAGGGCGTTGCTACCATCTAGCGGCTCCCGGTTGAAAACATGGAAAAATGGGATTTATTCCCGATTTCCCAGCATTATTCCCAACTTTCAGCATCTTTGGTTGTTTTTGGTTTTGTTTTTGCTTTCTTTGCAGCTTGGATCTTCCCGGAGTTTTTATTCCTAGATTACATCCCGGGGTTTTTCCAAGATTTTTCATCCCAGCAAAGAGAAGGATTTATCCCGGGAAAAGTCCCGGGAAAGGCTTGGATGCTTCCCAGGGAAAACTTGGAAAGCACAAAACATCTTTGGGGCTCAACCGGGACATAAAATTCCCCCAAATCCCAGGAATTTGGGAATTCCCAGCAAATCCCTCATTCCCACACGGAGCTGGAGCAGAATTCTCATTCTGCCCATTTCCCATTTCTGCCCCATTTCTGTAGGGAAAGTCTGAAAATTCAAGAATTTTGGAATTTTTCTCCAATTTCTGCTCCTTTTCCCTCTCAGCCATCCAAAAGTGCTTTGGGAATGAGGGAACATCCAGGGAAAAGCGGGAATTCTCCTCCCGCTCCTCCCTGCAATCCACCTGGATTCCATTTTCTCCAAATATTTTCATTCCCAGACATCCTGGATTCCTTTAATTCCCTCATTCAAAGGGGAAAAATCAGGTATGGGAAAAAATCCCAGGATTTTAAAATCGAGTTGCAATCGAGGAATGGGAATTCTCATGGAAAACGGAGCTCAGGGAACGAAAATGAGCAGTCAAAGACATGGGAATTCAAAGGAATTCCTGAATTTTTAAGGAAAAATGGGATTTATTCTCAATTTTCCCAGATTTTCCTGGAGGTTTTCCACTGATCTTTCTCCTGATCCATCCCGGCTCATCCCGAGGATTCCACTGGGAGCAGCTCCGTGTCCAGGGAATTCCAAACTCCCAGGGAAAAGCAGGAATTCCAGCAGCCTCCGGAAAAATCACCTCCAAAAGAAGAAAATTTGGATTCCTGAATTTCCCCGAGGCTGCACTTGGAGCCAATTGGAATTTTTGGGATTTATCCTGGTAGTGTTTTCCTCCAAGGGAATGGTAAATCCCAAATTCCTGCAGGATGGGAAAAGCAAGAGGAGAAAGTTGGAATTTCAGCAACCTTCGGAAAAGCCAGGGAAATCGGGGATCAGCCCGGGGTAACCAAAGGAATCGTTTCCCATGGGATCATTTCTCCCCAGCCCATGGGGTTCCCTCGGGATCCGTATCCAGCTCTGACCCCCTGGAAAACCTCGGAGCATGAGGCACTCCTGAATTCCCATCCCAGGCATTCCCTGGGATTCCAGGGGGAGAATAATCCCTAAAAAACCCGGGAGCATCCATCCCCCAGCCCTTCCCACTCCTGAATCCCAATGGAATGATCCCAGTTCCAATGGAATGATCCCAGTTCCAATGGAAACGTTCCCAATTCCAATGGAATTATCCCGATTTTGCTCAGATTCCAAATTTTTCCAGCTCTGAGCATTCCTGGCCTGGATGCTCATCCGGGATATTCCTGGAGTTATTTTGGCTGGAAGGGCCTTAAATCCCACCCCATTCCCCCTCATTCCATGGGGAGATTCCAGGAAAGGATATTCCCTATAAATACCAGGAACATCCATCCCCCAGCCCTTTCCACCCCTGAATTCCAAGGGAAATTATCCAAATTCCAACGAAATTATCCAAATTCCAATGGAAATCATCCCACTTCCAATGAAATAATTCCAGTTCCAGTGGAAATTATCCCAATTAGCTCAGATTCCCAATTTCCACAGCCCTGAACTTCCCAGCTCCTGGCCTGGATGCTCATCCAGGATATTCCTGGAATTATTTTGGCTGGAAGGGCTTTAAATCCCATCCCCATTCCCATCCCCATCCCCATTTCTATTCCCATCCCATCCCATCCCATCCCCATTCCCCCCTGTTTCCACGCTGATCTGGGATCGGGATTGAGTCGGGATCCTCCTGGAATGGGATTTTCCTTCTCCTTTTCCCCAACTCTTTTCCAGCTCCTGTTCCATCCTGTGGCCTCCCGGCCAGGGCTGGGAATTCCGGGATAAATCCTTCCCCACCATTCCATCCCACAGCACTGATGGGATCCAATGAACATCCCGGGACATTCCTGGGATCCTGGGCTGCTCCGGGCACTTCTGGAAGAAAGGAATGAACACAATTCCCAAATCCATCCTGATCCCGGCTCTGACCTCCCCTGGGAGTGAACACAATTCCCAAATCCATCCCAATCCCAGCTCCAACCTTCCTTGGGAATGGCACAATTCCCTTTCCTTTCTTCCCCCTCCATGGCTTTAAAATTCCTTTTAAAATTTCATTTCAATTTCCTTTATAATGTCCTTTTAATTTTTTATTTCCTTTAATTTATTATTTCCTTTATTTCCTTTTTATTTCCTTTTCATTTCTTCTTATTTCCTTTTAAAAATCCTTTTAATTTATTTTTTCTTTCCTTTTTCTTTCCTTTTAATTTCATTTTAATTCCCTTTTTTATTATATTTTCATTTTCTTTAACTTCCTTCTTCTTTTCCTTTTAATTTCCTTTTTACTTCCTTTATTTTCTTTTTAAATTTCTTCTTATTTCCTTTCCATTTCATTTTTATTTCCTTTTAAAATTCCTTTTTCTTATCCTTTTAGTTTATTTTTTCCTTCCCTTTTAATTGTAATTTCCTTTTTATTCCCTTTAAATTTTCTTTAACTTCCTTATAATTTCCTTTTTCTTTCCCTTTTTTATTTCCTTTATTTCCTTTTAATTTCCTCTAAATTTCATTTTAATTTTCTATATTTAATAATTTTTCCTTTTCATTTCCCATTTTATTTCCCTTTGTAGACTCCCAGGAATTCTCACTCAGATGTTTTCCCCCATCTTTAATCCCTCCCATCCCACCACAGCACCAAACCCTGCTCATCCCGCTGGAAATTCCAACATTCCCTGCTTTAATTCGAGATTTTGAGCATCTCATTAAGGAGCTCGGAATAAATTCCCGGATTTCCAGGAGGACAGGGAGCCTTTCCCTGATTTCCTGCGGGATCGGAGCTCCGGGTGGGAATTCCCGGCCTTTCCTGGTTTTCCATCCAAGCAGGAGCTCCGGCGGATCCCGGCTGGGATGAGAAATTCCTTGGAGATGATTTTCCAGCTGGAAGGAAATCCAAAATCCAAAAAAAAATCCAAATCCAGCTCCAGAGGGATCCGGCTCCCTGGAGCCTGCCCGGGGATTGGACGATTCCAGAGCTTTGTGCACGATGGAGATTTGGGATCACCTGGAATGAAGGGATTGTCCCGGGGTTCTTCAAACACGGATCCAGCCCCACATCCCGGGGCAGGAGGGGATTTGGGAACACCTGGAATGAAGGGATTGTCCTGGTGTCTTCCACAGACACATCCAGCCTCACATGTCGGTGCAGGTGGAAATTTTCGATCATCTGGAATGAAGGGACTGTCCTGGCCTCCTCCAAAGCCAGATCCAGCCCCACATCCCAGTGCAGATGGAAATTTGGGATCACCTGGAATGAAGGGATTGTCCCAGGGTTCTCCAAAGATGGATCCAGCCCCATCCCGGTTCAGGCAGGAATTTGGGATCACCTGGAATGAACACATGGGATTTTCTCAGTTTCCTCCACAGCCACATCCAGCCCCAGATCATGGTACAGGTGGAGATTTGGGATCACCTGGAATGAAGGGATTGTCCCAGTGTCCTCCAAAGCCAGATCCAGCACCAGATCCTGGTTCAGGTGGAGATTTGGGAACACCTGGAATGAAGGAGTTGTCCCAGTGTTCTCCACAGACAGATCCAGCTCGACATTCCAGTGCCAGCAGGGATTTGTGATCACCTGGAATGAACACATGGGATTTTTCTGGTGTTCCCCAAAGATAGATTCAGCCCCACATCACAGTACAGGTGGAGATTTGGGATCACCTGGAATGAAGGGATCGTCCCAGTGTCCTCCACAGCCAGACCCAGCCCCACACCCCGGGGCAGATTCCCATGGATTCTCCTGGATCTCCGACATCGTTCCCCAAAGCCTCTCCACGGCTCTTTGATGGGAACTGGGGATAAAACATCGGGAAGGCCAAGGGAACTCATCCCACAATTTCTCCCAGTCTTGTGGATGTTGGGTCCTTCCCACTCCCAGGACAATTCCCAGGTCCTTCCAAGTCCCAGCTCCCCATGCTCCAGGCACCTTGGACTCTGCTGGATCCTGCCTGGATCTTCCTGGAATTCCCCATCAGGAGCTGGGGTCTCATCCAGGTCCCCAAAGGAGGCCCTGGAAGGGCTCAGGATTCCATGGAATTCTGTCCATCCAATCCAGGGCTCCAGAAAGTAGGATCCAGGGTTCCAAGGCTGCTCATTCCATCTGGCACAACATTCCCAAGTCTCCACTGGAACCTCCTCAGAGGAGTTTTGGAGGTGTCGTTTTAATGGAAAACATGGTTTTATAGAAAATACAATTTATAGAGAAAAATCTTTACTAAAGAAAATATAATTTTATATAAAATCATTCATCCATGCATCTCACATCCATGATCCTTGGGGTGGAGGGATGGGTGGATGGATGGATGGATGGATGGATGGATGGATGGATGGATGGATGGATGGATGGATGGATGGATGGATGGATAACAGGAAAACAGGAAAAATCAGGAAATCTTTTCCCGACACTTCCCGGCTGAATCCACGCGGTGGCAGCAGGGATCTGCCGATGGAGCGCCAGGAGCTGCCGCTCTGCCCATCAAAAAAAAAAAAAAAAAAAAAGCAGGAATGAGGGAAGGAGGAACAGTTCTCTGGAACGTTCAGAGACCCCGGGAGAGATCCCAGGGGAATTGGGAGAGATCCCAAGGGAATTCTCTGCTCACAGGGAGGGAGGGAAACGTCCCTGAGATCTGTCCTGGCTGTGTTCCGGTTGTGTCCGAGCTGTGTCCTGGTTGTGTCCGAGCTGTGTTCCGGTTGTGTCCGAGCTGTGTCCCGGCTGTGTCCCGGCTGTATCTGAGCTGTGTCCCGGCACACCAATCCCAGGACGCGATGATCCCTCTAGAGCTGAGGGTTCCTGCAGGAACTCCGGGAATTCCCCCTTTGGTGTCACCGTGGGATAGAGAAATTAATCCCAGAATCCCAAAATGGTTCTGGTTGGGTTGGAACGACCTTCAACCCCATCCCATTCCCTGATCCCTTTGTCTCCATACCCATCTGGGACATTCCAGGGATCCAGGGGCAGCCAAGGCCTCGCCTCCTTCCCAGGGAGGAATTTCTTCACAAATTCCACCCAAATTTCACCTCTTTCAGTCTGACCCATTCATGCTTTTCCTGGCACTCCACTTCCTCAGGAACATTCCCACTCCAGCTTCCCTGAAGCCCCTTCAGAAACTGGAATTTGCTCGAAGGTCTCCACATCCACCCACCCATCCATCATCCATCCATCATCCATCCATCATCCATCCATCCATCATCCATCATCCATCCATCATCCATCATCCATCCATCCATCATCCATCCATCATCCATCATCCATCCATCATCCATCCATCATCCATCATCCATCATCCATCCATCATCCATCCATCATCCATCCATCATCCATCATCCATCATCCATCATCCATCATCCATCCATCATCCATCCATCATCCATCCATCCATCATCCATCATCCATCATCCATCCATCATCCATCCATCATCCATCCATCCATCATCCATCCATCATCCATCATCCATCATCCATCCATCATCCATCATCCATCATCCATCATCCATCCATCATCCATCCATCATCCATCCATCCATCATCCATCATCCATCATCCATCCATCATCCATCATCCATCATCCATCCATCATCCATCATCCATCATCCATCCATCATCCATCCATCATCCATCCATCATCCATCCATCCATCATCCATCCATCCATCATCCATCATCCATCCATCCATCCATCATCCATCATCCATCCATCATCCATCATCCATCCATCCATCCATCATCCATCATCCATCCATCATCCATCATCCATCATCCATCCATCATCCATCCATCATCCATCCATCCATCCATCATCCATCCATCCATCCATCATCCATCATCATCCATCCATCATCCATCATCCATCCATCATCCATCCATCCATCCATCATCCATCCATCATCCATCATCCATCATCCATCCATCATCCATCATCCATCCATCCATCCATCATCCATCCATCATCATCCATCCATCATCCATCCATCATCCATCCATCATCCATCATCCATCCATCATCCATCCATCATCCATCCATCATCCATCCATCATCCATCCATCCATCATCTATCATCCATCCATCCATCATCCATCCATCCATCCATCCATCCATCCATCATCCATCCATCATCCATCCATCATCCATCATCCATCATCCATCCATCATCCATCATCCATCCATCATCCATCCATCCATCCATCATCCAGAGAATTCCTGGTGGGATCTCAGGAGAGTGGGACCGAGCAGGGAAATCCTCCCTTCCCTGCTGCTCCTTCCTTGGGATGCAGTCCTGGATATGGGATGGGATTTGGGAAATTCTGGGGATGAGGATGGTGGGAGAAGAGGATGGCACAGGAGATGAGATCCGTAAAAATCCACAATTCCCGAAATTCCTGTTCCTGGTCTACAACCCTGGAGTGTGCTTTTTTCCCCCACGGAAAATCCCTTTATTTTCCCATTTAATTCTCTATGACCAAAAGGTTCGTGGGTTTTTTTCTTATATTAATAAAATATTATCAAATATTTACATGTGACTATAAAAGTAACCATAATTAATATAAAGAAATAATAATCAACATAATTAAATAATACTAATTAAGTGTGCATATCAAAATAATTCATTTTGAAGTCTCAATCCTATAATTAAAGGCGTTCCAAACTATTTTATCTTTCCTTTTTTTATTGTTTTATCAATTTATTAATGCAATTTAGAATATTTATATTATATTATATTATATTATATTATATTATATTATATTATATTATATTATATTATATTATATTATATTATATTATATTATATTATATTATATTATATTATATTATATTATATTATATTATATTATATTATATTATATTATATTATATTATATTATATTTCTTGATTGTTATCAATATCGGGATGGGTTTGTTATTGATAATCCCCGATTTTTATCAACATTTGGGATCACTGAGTTGCTCCTGCTGGGTTTTTAACTTTGGTGCTCTTCCTGGTGGAATTCTGCTGCTTCCCAGTTTTCCAGCAGGATTTAGGCCGGGTTTATTCCCAGATCTGCTCACCTGGTGCAATGATTATCACTAATTATCAATAATTATCAATTATTATCCTCATGAATCCCGGTGAGGGAGGAATATCCCATCTGGGAATGCTTTTCCCACTTCCCATTCTGTTCCCTGGGCCATTCCAGGCTTTTCCAGCCCCAGGTGAGCCGGGAATTCAGAGGGAGAAGGAATCTCCAGAATTCCCTTTTTTCTGCTCAGCGCTGAGAATGAAATGAGGGAATTAATGGGAACGCGGAGCTCGAGCGGGAGAGACCAGAATCCAAAGGAAGGAATGAATTCCCTTGAAATTCAAATGGGGAAAAAATGACTCGGGAAGCACAAAGGGAGAAATTTTCCACTTGGGACACGGGGACAGATAAATTGGGAAAAGGGAATTGTGCTGCTAACTCACCCCGACTAATGGAGATCAAAAATGCCAAACCCGGGGAGATGCTCCCAAAAATCAGGACAGACCCCAGTCCTGTGGATATATTCCCCAAAAAGCAGGACAGATCCCAAAACCCATGGAAATGCTCCCAAAAATCACGACTGATCCCAAAACCTATGGATATCCTCCCCAAAAAGCAGGAGGGACCCCAGACTCATGGGAATGCTCCCAAAAAATCAGGACAGGCCACAATCCTATGGAAATGCTTCCCAAAAACTCATGGAGATGCTCTCAAAAATCAGGACAGATCCCAATCCCATGGGAATGCTCCCCAAAAATTAGGACAGGCCCCAACCCCATGGAGATGATTGGAATGGGAATCCCACATGGAGTCAGATGGAATGATTTGGGAACAGGGACTGGGATGACAATGCCACAAGGAGGTGGCTGGAATGATTTGGGAATGGTTTGGGAACAAGGATTGGGATGGGAATTCCTCATAGAATCAAATGGAATGATTTGGGAATGGTTTGGGAATAGGGATTGGGATGGTAATTCCTCATAGAATCAGATGGAATGGTGTTGGAATTTAGAGAATTGTGGATTTTTTCCGGATCCCATTCCACGGAGCTGGAGATCTCCAGGAGAAAACTCCCTGGAAATCCCAATCCCGACTTTCCCCCCGCGTTTTCCCAGCCTCTCCCTTCTGATCCCATTCCCTTGGGATCCCTCAGGGGCACAGACCGGCACAATCCCCTTCCCCCTCTGGCTCCTGGTTCCGGGCGTTATTCCAGAGGCAGATCCAGGTGGGGCACACCTGGAAGAGCCCCGGGAGCTCTGGGAAATCCGGGAAAAGCCCAGCAGGGCCCGGAGAGAGGCCGAGCCTCAGGAAAAGGAGATTGAATCCTGCTCCGGGAATGTGATGTGGGAAAAACCAGCGGGGCCGGCAGGAGGGACGGGAATTCTGTGGGATTCGGGAATCTCGGGGACGAGGCCGCTGCAGCCTCGTGATTTTATGGGATTTATCCCATGGAAATCCCCGGCTCATCCCAGAGATGTCGGGCTTGGATCAGGGAATGGCTCCAGGGCGAGTTAAACCCAGCCTAGGGCGGGGCCGCTCCGGCCTTGGAGCCCCGGCCCAGAGTTGGATCCTGGGGTTTGGGAGCGGGAAAAGCAAACCTGGGACAGTGCTGGGGACACCTGGGACACACCCGGGACACACCTGGGGATACCTGGGGACACCTGGGGACACCTGGGACACTCCTGAGGGCCATCCTGGGACACACCTGGGGATACCTGGGGACACCTGGGACACACCTGGGGGCCATCCTGGGACACTGCTGGGGACAATCCTGGGATATTGCTGAGGACACACCTGGGGACATTCCTGGGAATACACCTGGGACTCTCCTGGGGACACCTGGGACACTCCTGGGGACAATCCTAGGGACACTGCTGGAGACACATCGGGACATTGTTGAGGACACTTGGGACACTCCTCAGGGCCATCCTGGGGACAATCCTGGGACATTGCTAGGACACTCCTGGGGACACCGGGGACATTCTGGAGACAGTGCTGGGGACAGTCATGGGGACACCTGGGGACACACTTGGGGACAATCCTGGGACACCTGGGACACACTTGGGGACAATCCTGGGACACTCCTGGGGACACCTGGGACACATCTGGTGACAAGCCTGGGGACACTACTGGGGACACCTGGGCCATTCCTGGGGACAGTCCTGGGACACTGCTAGGGATAATCCTGGAGATTCCTGAAGACACCTGGGACACTGCTGGGGACACACCTGAGGACACCGTGGATTCACCAGTTCTGAAAAGGAGAATCCATGATTTAGAATGAAATAAATTTAATTCATTCATTCATTAATTCTTTTTTTCCCAGCCCCTTTTCCACCGATTTTCCCGCGGCTCCCGGGGTTCCTTCCCCCCTTCCTGCCTTTCCTGGGAATCCGAACCCTCCCCGCGCTTTTCCCGGTTTTTCCCCGCTGGTGATTTTGGAAAAATGCGGAAGTCCCGCAGAAATATTTTCCTGCAAATCCCCGTTTTTTCAAGGTGGATTTCTGTCCCTTTCAAGGGAGATTTCTGGGATAATCGCTTGGGAAAATAACGCTCATTACCGCGGGATCTCCCATGGAAAACCTTCCCACATCCATAATCTTCTTGGAATTGCAGGAGGAACCAACTTTTCATTAATAATTCATCCCCGGGCTTCTTGGGGTTGGTTTGGGGGTTTTTGAGGCTTTTTGCTCCCATCCTTGTGTTGAAAATCGGGATCAGATCCTTCAGGTTTTCCTCTGAGTGATTTTCCAAGGAAATTTCTCTTTCCTGGATGCGCCCCGCTCCAGAAATGGGATGACATCCCTAAAAAATTAAAAATAAAAAAAAAATAAGAAAAAGGTTTTTTGAGGAGAATCCTGCGCATAAAAATAATTCTTAAAAAGGACTTTTTAAGGAGAATCGCAATTAATTAAATCGCTGATTGGGGCGGTTTTCCAGATGAGTTTAATCAACCTGAGAGCATCTTTTCCATGGAGAAAATGGGATGTGGAGCCCTTTTATCCCCAAAAAATCCGCATTTCCAAGTTGGAAACCCTCCCGCGGGGGATAACGGGATGCTCCTAAAAAAATCCCAAATAATTCCAACCCGATCCCAGAGCGCGTTCCCGAGGGAATCGCGGCATTTATCGAGCAGGAACAAACCTTAGGAAACCATGGAGATGCGGCGGGGAAGTGAGGAGCGGAATTCCCGCCGGGAAAGCTCCGGGAAGCGGGCGGGAATTCCGCGCTGCGCCCCCGCTGGGGCCGGATTTCATCCTTTTGTCCGCGAGGCACAGCCGGGAAAAGATGGGAAAACTGGAAAAAAAAAAAAAAAACATGAAAAAATTCCAATTTAACCACAAAAAGGGGTTGGAGTGAGCGGCCCCTCCTGGAGCTGGGATTTTGGGGTGAGGGGTGGGGACATCGCTGTCCCCTCCCTCGGTGGGGACAGTCCCTGTCACCCCCTGACCCCCCACGGGGCAAACCCCGGGGTGCGACCCCCACCCTGCCAAAAAAATATAATAATAAATACAATCGTAAATATACTAATAAGTGTAATAATAAATACAGTAATAAGTATAATAATAAAGACAACAATAAATATAATTTAATAGTAATAACAATAACAAAAACAATAACAATAATAATAATAACAACAATAATAATAAATCATATTAAGCTCTTTACGTGGCCACTGCCCGGAGCTGCAGGAGAAAGCGATTTTTTTTTTTTTGGCCTGAAAGTGCCGAATCTTCGCCCAATTCCAGGAGAACGGGGCGGGGGAAGGAGGGAAAACAAACGCGGCGTTTGAAGTGAGGGATTTTCCTGCCGGCGGGGAAGGAGAGCTCGGGCTCGGCTCCCGGGGTTTCACCTTCCCCCAGCCCCGGCAGAGCAGAAATATTTAATTTTCAACTTTATTCCCAGGCTCCTTCCCCCCCATCCCGGCTGATAATTGAATTAGGACGGCAGGAATGCGAAGGGGCTGCGGGCCGGTCCCGGGCTTTTCCCCCCAAAAAAACTCCAGGAATTGGAGTTTTTTGGGAAGGGTTTTTGGGAAAGGGATTTATTTGCGTTCTCCAAAGTCGCGCCTGAGCCGGGCTCAGAGTTCGGGCTCAACTTGACACCTCGGGAAGAATTTGACAGAATTTCAAATCGCTTTTTTCGCTCTGCACTGCCCCGGTTTGTTTTTTATTGTGATGGGGAATTGAGGATGGGAAGGGAGGAAAACCCCAAGCGCGCAGTTTAGGCGCGGCTTTAGGCCGAGCTGAGGAAGAGGCTGAAATTTGGGCTCCAGGCCGGGCTTTAAGCCCAAAGCAAAGCCTGGGCTGGGGGTGGGGGGGGTCAGGACGGGTTTGGGGGCGCGTTTGGGGCCGGGCAGGGCCCGCAGCAGCCCCGGCCCCTCCGGGGGGGTTCTGGGGAGGGGGCGGCGGGGCCGAGTCCCTTTTACAGCTGCGAACAAAAGGCAGCGCCGGCGCCGGCGTCACGTCCCGCTGCGCGCTCATTCCCGCAGCTCCCAAAGCTTTTGGGGGAAAATCGGGAATTCTCCGCCCGGCCCGGCCCTGCCCCAACCCCGCGGGGCCGGCCCCGAGCCCGCCCCGTAATTAAACGCGGTTGTTAATTAATGAGGAAGGAGCGGGGGCGCTGGGCCGGTCCCAAATTCGGCCCCACGGGTGGGGGGGGGGGGGGTTGGGGTGAGGGGTGGGGGGTGGGAAAAGCGGCTCCAAACCCCGTGGAGGAAGTGGGATAAGGGATGCAGAGAGCTGGGCACCTTCAGGGGGCATTTAATTAATTTATTCATTCATTTATTTATCGCATTTATTTCTTATTATTCCATTGATTTCTCACTTAATTGGATTTTTAAAAATTTCTCACAATACAATTTATTTTATTTTAATTTTAACCTATTCTAATTATTATTTACATTCATTTTTATTCATTTCAATCGCTAGTCATTGCATTTCAAGTCTTTATTAATTTTTTCAATCTAATTTTATGTCAGATTTCCTTTTTTTTTTTTAATTTTCATTTTTAAAATTTTATTTTATTTTTCAATCCACGCCGCAATTCCCCCACCCCGAGCCGCGCTCAGCCCATGCCCCGCCCGCTTTTCCCCTCCTGAAATCCACTTGGCGGGGGGAGGCAAAAATGCTAAAAAAAACCAAAATAAAACCCACCAAAAAAACCACCCAAACAACCACAACCACGCAATTCCTAAATTTTCCCTTCTCTGCTTCACCCCGCTATCTTTTCCAGCCGCTCGAGTTCTCCATGAGGAGCCTGAGGATGACTGAAAACATCCCAAAAAATCTTCTGCGAGGAGCGCGGGGCTGCGCTCCCATTGGTGCCGGGGCCGGGCGCGGATCCCCCTTCCCATAAAAGAAAGGAGCCGGAGCCTATCAGAGCCCGCCCGTCCTTCCCACCGCCCCAACTTCCCCACCGGAGCAACTTCCAGCCCCCTCCTCCTCCTCCTCCTCCTCCTCCTCCTCCTCCTCCGTCCCTCCAGCGCTGCCACAACCGCGCCGCGAGGAGGAAGAACCGCAGCGCACGGAGCGAATCCGGGGGGCCGCGGCTCCCCCCGCTCTGCCCCCCGCCAGCCCTAAACCAGCCCCGAGCCAGCCCTAAACCAGCCCCGAGCCAGCCCTAAGCCCAGCCCAGCTCCCAGGCAACTTTGGCTGTGCCTGCTCCTCCCGGGTGACATTCCAGCGGAGCGGCCGCTCGGGACACAGCCCCCAAACTTTCCCGGGAATTTCTGGTGGGTGATCCCCCCCTCTATCCCCACCACTCCCATTCCGAGCGTTGCAGCGTTTTGATTTTTTTTTCCCCTTATTTTTTTATTATTATCGTTGCCGTTATCATTTTTTTTTCTGGGTCTTTATATTTTGGGGGTTTTTTTCGCGCTCAGAGCCCAGATTTCTCCCTTCTTTTGCAGCCGCTGGAAGGGCTGGGAAGGTCGGAAGAGGCGGCCCCGCTGCCCCCCCGGTTGTGCCCGGTGTCCCCCCAGCCCCGGTGTCCCCCGGAGCCCCCCGACCATGGCAGCGCTGCCCGGGACGGTGCCGCGGATGATGCGCCCGGCGCCGGGGCAGAACTACCCCCGCACCGGCTTCCCGCTGGAAGGTAGGTCCGGAAAACCTGGAAAAGCGCTGGAATTACCGGGGTGGGAGGGGGGTTTAGGTTTGGAAAAACGCCGCTCCATCCCTCTGGAATTATTTGGGGGGGGGGGGGTCCTTGAGTCTGGAGAAGCGCCGCTCCATCCTTCTGGAATTACCGGGGGGGGTTAGGTTTGGAAAAGCTCTGCTCCATCCCTCTGGAATTATTGGGGGGGTTTAGGTTTGGAAAAGGGTCGCTCCATCCCTCTGGAATCGCCCGGGAGGGGCCCTCGGGGCGGGGGGTGCTGCTGAACTCCGCTCCTGGGGGGTTCCCGAAATTCTCCCAACTTCTCACCCCTGCCCAGCCCCTTCCCGCCGCCAATTCCCGGGATTTGCGTTGCTGTTTTCCCGTCTTTCGAGTATTCCCCGGCATCTCGCAGGATTTTTGGGGCAGCTTCTCCCGCTTGGGGTTTTTTGGGTTTTTTTCTTTTTTTGCGGACGGGTTGGTTTTAAAACATCCCGACAATTTCACCTCCGCGTCAAAGCAGGGGGAAACAACCAAACTGATGGGATTTAACTTTTCGGAGGGGAAAAATAGGAATAAAAACCTTTATCCTGGGGGGCTCCTGGAGCAGCGGGAAGCCGGGAAGTCCTTGGCCGGCACTGGCGAAGCGGGGACTCGGGAGCTGTCACCTCTCCGAGTGTCACCCATCCTCCCTCCGCCGTGCCTTTGTCACGCGGGGGGCGATTATTTCCAGGCACACACATTCCCAAAAAAAAAAAAAGAAAAAAAAAAAAAAAGAAAAAGAAAAGGCAAAAAGCAGAAAAAAAAAAAAACAGCAAATTTCTAACCGGGACACCTCTGGCCGCATTTATTAAAAGCGGGGAAAATTTCATCCCGCCCGTGCTCAAGTGGCGAATCGCAAACCCGCGGAAAACCACGCAGGCTGCAAAACACACAGGGCGCGGGGATTTGCTGAAGTGCTTTTCTGTAGCAAATGAAGTAAAACAGACGGCAAGGGAAAGGATCAAAGGATTACAACAATATTTGCACAACATGACTGGGAATAATGAAAGGAGAGAGCGGCCGGCGCTTTTAGCAGCTCTTGAATGTAAAATTGGCCACTCGAGTGTTATCTGTCGATAATGATACATCCAGGGAGCGCCGGCCAAAGTGACTCGGAATTAGCGGTGCATGATTCTCGCTAAATCGCCAGGCAATTTCTGGAATCGACTTTTCTTTGTAGCAGGAGAGGGGAGGGAAAAAAAATTATATATATAAAGAAAAAAAATAAAAATCCGCCCCTCTCGCCTCGCCTGGCGCTCGCCCCCTCCAGCCTCGCGCAAATTACCCAGCTGAGTTCTGCCCCCTCCCGTCCTTCCTCCCCTCCTTTTCGCCTTAATTTCCAGCCTGTGAAATCGTATTAATCTGCGAGATCTGCGGCGCGAGATGTTCGATAAATTGGGGAGGGGGCGAAGGAGCCGCCGCTGCTCCCGCGCCCGGAGAGGCGGCGGCGAAGCGGCCGCGGGGTAAAAACCCCCCGAAACCCACCCCAAAAAAAGCCAAAACCACCCCCAAAAAAAGTGTCCCGAGGGTATTTCAGAGGTGATTTCCAAAAGTTTGTTTGAAAGCGGAGCTCCGTAAATCGAGGCGAGAAGCGCAGGGAGGTTTTTTGGAGGGAGAAATGTGAAGTTTTGGGAAGGTTTTGTTGTGCGGGTTTGGATCTCCCGGCCTTGAAAACGCCGGGAATGATTTCAAACCAAGGTGTGAAATCCCAAATCCGGACAAATTCCCAGGGGTGGACACACGGAGGGTGTCTCGAGGATGGGCGAGCGGCTCGGGCGGGAAATTTTATTTTCCCACTTTCCACGGGAAAATCTCCCGCGTGGTGCCGGGATAAACAAACACCGGGATAAACAAACACCGGGATAACCACGGAGCGCAGGGCACGGGCGAGACTTTCCTCCTTCTTTTAAACCTCCAAATCCCAGGAGAGAAGCGGGAGGTGCGGGGAAGGACACGCCGGATTTTTTCCCCTTTATTTTAACTTTTCCCCGGTTTTTTTGGGTCGGGTTTTTTTCCCCTGTGTCCCTCGCAGTGTCCACCCCGCTGGGCCAGGGCAGGGTGAACCAGCTCGGAGGGGTTTTCATCAACGGGCGCCCGCTGCCCAACCACATCCGCCACAAGATCGTGGAGATGGCGCACCACGGCATCCGGCCCTGCGTGATCTCCCGGCAGCTCCGCGTCTCCCACGGCTGCGTCTCCAAAATCCTCTGTCGCTACCAGGAGACCGGATCCATCCGGCCCGGGGCCATCGGCGGCAGCAAGCCCAGGGTGAGTGCGCTGCGGGCACCGCGCCCCAAAATTCCGCCTTGTTCCGGGGGTCAGCGCGAGTTTTCCAAGTGGTTTTTTGTGTTTTTTTGGTTTTTTTTTTCTTTTTTTAAGGGGGGGGAGGGTTTGAATAAAGCTTCGATTTTCGGCCTCTGATGGGGAGAAAGCGGGGCCCGAGCTGGAGGTGATGAATGGATTAAAGTGGTTTCTTTTTTGTTGCTTCCACGTGCAACAAGTGGTGCGCGCTGGAGCGATTCCGGCGGAGTGTGGGGAGCCGAGAATTCGGGATTGTTTGGGACTAGGAAATCCCTGGGTGTCCACAAACACCCCAAAAAGTGTCCCCTGCTTCGTCTCCCCGGAGGTCGGGGAAACCCCACCCTGCCGGCTCTCCTGGCCCCCAGAGACCCCACTTTCAGGATTTGGGGGAGCGGGTCCTTTTCCCAGCTCTATTTCCCTCCTTTCCCCACTCCCAATCCCCATTTTCCACCCCAAACCCACCCCAAGCGTCGCTCGGCGCTTCTTTTGAATTAAAAGCGTTTTTTTCCTGCTCTCTCTGTCCGCCCCCGCGGGGACACCCCGGCGCCCCTTGGTCACAAAAGCAGGTCGCGACTCCCGACGTGGAGAAGAAAATCGAGGAATACAAGCGGGAGAACCCCGGGATGTTCAGCTGGGAGATCCGGGACCGGCTGCTCAAGGACGGGCACTGCGACCGCAGCACGGTGCCCTCAGGTGAGAAGGCAGCTTGGCCACAGCCCCGCGGGATGCTGGGCGGGAATGGTTATCCCACGGGAAAGGTTTGCCAGGGGATCCCAACACCCTCCTGGATTTGCTTGGATGGAGGGGGGAAATCACCCCGAGCAAACCCCGGCACCGGGGGGGATTTGTGCCCTGGCTGCTGCAAAACTAAACACGGACAAAGCCCCTTGTGCGAACTTCTTCCAGCGCCCTGGAAAGCCGGGGGGATGCTGGGGCTGCGGGAGAACTCCAGAGGAGCCCCCCAAAACAAACCCAGGGGGAAAGGGGAGCCCGGGTTGTCCCGCTGGGATTTGTGCTGTGGGGGCTGCGCAGCAACTGCCCCATGGGGCAGAGATCCATGAGATCAGGAGATCCATGAGGTCCAGAGAGATCCATGAGATCCATCAGATTCCATGAGATTGCCAGAGATCAGAAGATCCATGAGATTCCCAGAGATCAAAGAATCTATGAGATCCTGAGACCCATGAGATCCATGAGGTCTCGAGAGATCAGGAGATTAATGAGATCCCGAGATCAGGAGATCCATGAGATTCCATGAGATCCCTGAGATTCCATGAGATCCCCAGAGATCCAGAGAGGTCCCGAGATCCATGGGGAGCGAGGCTGGATCCCAAAGCTGGGCCTGCAGGGATGTGTTTGGGGTCCGGGCAGCTCTGTCTGTGGGATCCCTGCCTGTTTTGGGGCGGCTCTGTAGGGCCAGAGCAGGCCCGGGGCTCCATCCCGGCTGTGCGAATTTGGGAATTGCGAAGATTTTCCCACAATTTGCAAGACTCGTGGAGGCCCTGGGGATGTGCCTATCCCTGGATGTTGGCACATCCCAGATGAGGCGACCAGCGGATCCCACTCCGGGAATTTGGGGGGCTCGGAGATGCCGGCAGGTGCATTCCCATGGGAAGAGCGGCATTCCCGGCGGCTCCCACTTTTCCCAGGCAGCTTATACTCGCCTTTCTGCCTTTGACTGTCCGAGGTTTAGTGAGTTCGATTAGCCGCGTGCTCCGCATCAAATTCGGCAAGAAAGAGGAGGACGAGGACTGCGACAAGAAGGAGGAGGACGGCGACAAGAAGGCCAAGCACAGCATCGACGGCATCCTGGGCGACAAAGGTACCGCGCGTCCCCGCGCCGCGCCGGGGGGGACAGCGGGGACACGGCCCTGCCCCACGGGGGTGGCTCCAGAGCCGCCCAGTTCGGCTTTTCCCCAAAAAAAACCAAAAAATCCCTGCGGGGAGCGCTGCCAGGAGGAGGGAGAGTTGTCGGTGTTTTGCTCGGGATCAATTATCCATTAAAAAAAAAAAAAAAAAAAAAAAAAGGCCGGGAATGGCCGGAGGGGGGGAGAGGCACCTCGGAGGCCGTAAATGAATTTGTTAAACAGATTTCGCTGCCGCCGCCTAAGTGGTCCCCTGGAAGCGGGGCTGACAGGTGACCGATGGCGCCGATCAATATCAATTAGGGAGCGGAGCCGCCAGCGCCGCCGGGCACCCAGGGGACACAGGGGGATCCCCGGAGCCGCGCTGCACCCCCCAATTATCCTGGGAAAAATTATTATCCTGGAAAACCATGCAGGAAAAGTGATCCAGGGGATGTGATCCAGGGAAAATCCTCGCGGCGCTGGCGGGGGAAGGCTCCGAGCCAGGCTCTGTTGTCACCTCCCAGACTCGGCAGGAAAATTCCAACTTTTCCCAGCTGGGAATGCGGGCTTGGGGGCGGGAATTGGAGAGCGGGCAGCGCCGCGCTTCCAAAACAGAACCAAACCAAACAATTTAAAAAAAAAGGTGGAATTTTGAGGGAGCATCCGCGAGTTTCGTCAGGGCAAACGGGGGGAGCTGGAGCCGCTCGGTTCGGGCGCGGAACGAGCGCCGAGTGCCGGAGCTCGGCGCATTTTTTGGGGAGAAAACGGCGATTTTGGGAGTCCCGAACAGCGGGAAGTTGGGATTTGCCAAAATTTCACTTTTCTCCCGAATCGGCACGAAGCGAGGACGGGCCGGGGTTGAGCCGAGTTGGAATTTTGGGGGATTTGTGGCATCGCCGCTGTCGGGGTGAGCGGGATTCTCCCCCAG
Organism: Sturnus vulgaris; assembly: GCF_052056855.1. Taxonomy (NCBI): domain Eukaryota; kingdom Metazoa; phylum Chordata; class Aves; order Passeriformes; family Sturnidae; genus Sturnus; species Sturnus vulgaris. The sequence continues at coordinate 6,784,524 of NC_142267.1, read as the reverse complement.
TCCCGGCGTGGGAATCGCTCCCAAACTTTCCCCGTCGCTCCCAAATTTCCCCCAGTCTGGGACAAGTGGGGCAGTGGTGACGTGGGGGGAGTTTTGGGGCAGAAAAATCTCCCCCGAGCAGCGATTACAGGAGTTGGAAATGAAGGTGCTCAAAAGGGGTTTTATTTTATTTCATTTTATTTTTTAAAGGATCCGATCCTTTCCCCCCCCCCTTCTTTTCCCAACCTTGAAGATGAACTTCACTTACAAAGACCTTCGAGTCTATTGAAGCTTTATAAGGAAAAGATTCCTGACCACAAAAGCAAACAGCGGAGGAGAAAAAAAAAAAAAAAAAAAAAGAGAGAGAGAAAAGAAAAAAAGAAAGGGAAAAAAAAAAGAGGGGGGAAAAGGGGGAAAAACCCGAGGCTGCCTTAAAAATGGAGTAAAGGGATGGGGGAGGGAGGGCGCGTCCATTCTCATTCAAAATTCCGCGAGGAGGAGAAAAACTTTTGGACAAAGGGCCGAGGACGGGAAGAAAGGGAGATAAATTATTCAAAACTCCCTGCTGTTAGATAGTTTTGTAATATTATCGGAGCGGCTGCTGCAGAAAGGCAGAGCCGTTGGACGCTGCAAAATGTTGCTGTGATTTGGGAGAGGGGCGATGCTCATTTGCAAATCGGGGCCATTGTGTCCGCCAGAAGCTCCCCCCGCTCACTTTCGGGGTGTTTTTTATTTTATTAAAGGGGGGGGGAAAGAGATTTTGGGGGGGGGTTAAGTTGTGTTTTCAGCCAGGCTCGCCGCTCAGAAAAATATCTTTATTTTTGAAACAGCGGGTTGGGCTTTTTTTTCCTCCCTGTCCCCGCGTTTACCCCCAAAAGAACAGACATAAAAAAAAATTAAAAAAAATAAGAATGAAGGAGCGGGGAGCTTTTTATCCCTGATTAGCACGCAAGAAGTGCGTGTCAAGAGGCAAAACAAAACGCTCCCTTCTGCCTTCATGGGTGAGGCCGCGGACAAATCAAACACGAGCCCCGGTTCCTGGATGAAAGGGGGCTAATTTGGGCAAATTCCCGCGGCCGGAGCCTGTGGAGCGCCGCGCTCCCTCCGAGCGCGCACAATCTCTCCCGGCCCCGCAGAGAAATCCCAATTTTTCCCTAATTCCCGGGTTTTTATCGCCGCCCCCGCTGTCGAGCCGAGGAGAAATCCCCAAAAAGCCGCGTGAATTCGGGTGGTTTTTTTGGGTCCTGCGCGTCTCCAACGCCGCGGCTCCAACAGGAGCGTCCAAAATTCCGAATTTCCCGCTGCCCGGGCGGGTTTTAACGCCTGGGAAAGTGTTAATGGCCCCAATTAAGATAATTGATGATCCCGCTTGTAAAACACTGGCAGGCGGCGGCTGCGCGCTGGAAAACGCCGCGGTTCCTGCTCTGGAAAAAACTCTCGATTTCTGCTGGAAAAAACCGCAATTTCTGCTGGAAAACAACGCGATTTTACATCCCGCAATTAAAATCTCATCAGGGCCGCTTCTCCCTCCACCCGGTTTTTATTTCCAGGAGCCTCCCACCAAAACAAACCAAACCTCGCACTGCTTGAGGGAGGGGGGGAATTTTTATTTATTTATTTATTTTTAAATCAATTTCTGCTTCACCCTCCGAGAGCTGCTGGGGGAAAGGGGTGAAAAACTTTGGGTTTGCTTTCTTTTTTTTTTTTTAATCTTTTTTAATTTTTTTTTCTGCTCCGTGGCGGGTTCTCCTCGCGGGGAGCCGGGGGAAGACAGCCCTAAATGCTCTCTCTTTTTAAGTGGGAAAGAAAGCTTCCACCCTGCGCCTGTTTCTTTCTATCGTCTGCTTGGCATTTAATAATGTTAAGACTTATTAGAGCTGGTAATGAAAACTGTGGCTGTTGAATAGGGAGCTGTGTTGGAGAAGGGTGTAATAGCTCCAAGGCATGCTAAGAAATGTATTTATCCCCAATCAGTACTCACTCTCTGAGTTCCCAGCACAAACGTTAAGTTGAAGGGTTTTAAGGCAGATTAAATTGAGCCTTTATTTCTTTGCACTTTCATCTTTAAACGGCTCACTCCAGCTAGCCCTGGGCGGATATTCATGAGGCTTCACTTTGGGTTTTTTTAATTTTTTTTTAATATATGTTTATTTTATATATATATATCTATCTCCTTGTTAAGAGCGAGTTGTTGTTACTGTTTGTTGTTATTGTTATAATTATAATTATCTGGGGTTGTTGTTATTTATCAGGGAGGGGATGCGCCGCTCTCTCCCTCGCTGGGGGTGGAATTTGGGCACCCCCAAATTTCGGGGGGCGCCGCTCGGGGGTTGATGGGGAGGGGCAGAAGGTCCTGGGGGAGGGGAGGGAATTGAGGGAGCCCAGACCCGGGGGGGTGTCCGGAGGGTCCCCCCTGGACCCCACGGGGACCCCCGGGTTTGGTTTTTGGGGTGGAAACGCGGATTTTTAGGGAATTTTCCGCACTCTTCTCTGTGCCCCCCAAGTTTGTGCTCTCGGCCGATTTTGAGGGAAAAGCGGCGGGGTCGGGGTTCCGGATTTGGGGGGAAAACAGGAGAGGGGTGGGATCGGGGTTCCGGATTTGGGGAAAACAGGAGAGGGGTGGGATCGGGGTTCCGGATTTGGGGAAAACAGGAGAGGGATGGGATCGGGGTTCCCGATTTGGGGAAAAAGAGGGAGAGGGGTGGGATCGGGATTCTGATTTTGGGGAAAAGCGGCAGAGCGGAGGGATCTGGGTTCCCAATTTGGGGGAAATCGGGACAGTGATAGGATTGGGGTTCCCAGTTTGGGGGAAAAGAGGGAGAGAAGCGAGATCGGGGTTCAGATTTTGGGGGGAAAAGCAGAAGAGGGGCGGGGTCGGGGTTCTGAATTTGGGCCAAAGCGGCAGAGCAGAGGGGTCTGGGTTCTGATTTTGGGGAAAAAGGGGAGAACGGCGGGATCGGGGTTCTGAATTTGGGGGAAATCGGGACAGTGGTGGGATTTGGGTTCCCAGTTCGGGGGGAAAGAGGGAGAACGGAGGGATTTGGGTTCCCCGGAGCTGGGGACACTGCGGGAGGGGGGACAGGGACAATTCCAGCCGGGAGCTGCCAGTGCCGCTCCCGCCGGGTTTTTGGGGAGCCGGGGGGGTTTGGAGGGTCCGGCCCGGTTTGAGGGAGCTCGGGAGGAGCGGCCAGAGAAGGGGGGACCCCCCACACCTGGGCAGGGGCTTTGTTCCCCGAGCCGGGCGTGAGACAGGAGGGGCTGCGGGGCCGATTTATCAGCAAACAATCGGCGCGGGTTTAAAAACCAACACGCGGCTCCTCTGTAAATGTGTGTTTAGAAGCGCGGGGGGGGCCGCGAGCAGACACTTCATCAAATCAAGGGATTACCAAAGGTTGGCAATCTAATCAAACAGAGCCCAGGCGGGATTTGTGAGTGTTGCGAGCGGGATCAGCTCTAATAATGGGGGGCAGGAGAAGAGCTAGGGAGGTGTCAAGCAATTCATTGGCTTTAGGCTGAGTTATTCTGTGCATATTTCAGGCCGAGAGGAGAGGGAAGAGAGGGAAAGAGGAATAAAAAAAAATGCAGGAGAAGGGAGAGGGAGGGGGGGGCTGGATGCGGGCGCACACGGAGCTTACATGTCACAAAAAAAGCTGAGACAAATGAGGTACAACAATAAACACAGATAACAATTACAAAGGCAAACAGTGGCTTTTGGGAACGGGAACCTGGGCTACATAAACAAAGTCGGCAAATGTTCGCAAGATAAACTCCTGCCTAAATCGAGTGTGACGGGGAGGAGAGAAGAGAGGAGGAGAGATAAGGCTGGAGAGGGGAATAAACGAGAATAATCGAACACGAGGCGTTTGAAAAAACAAACTTGAGACAAGGATGCGGCGAGCGGGGCTCGGCTCTACGGGAGGGAGCGAAGGGACAGCAGGGAGATGTCCGAGATCCTTGGGGTTGGGGTTTGTCCCCTCTTCCCCCTCCCTTTTTGGGGGAGAAGAAAAGGATCCATCCTGGAGCGGGGGGAATGGGAAGGGAAATCTCGGGATCGGAGGCAGGTGGGGAGCCCCGGACGGCAGAGGAAGCGCGACGGAGACGTTTTAATGTGGAATTTGGAGGGGATTTCATTACCCAGGGCGGGTAGGAAGCAGATTTTGGGCGAAGGGGAGAGATGGAGCTGCGATAGAGCAGCACAGGAAGGAAGCGGGGAGGTCTCGTCCTAATCCCAGGTTTGGGCCCTAATTGGGCCGGGAGGGAGAAGGCAGAGATGGAATTAAGGCAGGAAAGGCTGAGAGGGAAACTCATGATCCAGGGGTTGCTGCAAACAAACAGATCCCCCCCAAAAAACACTGCTTTTAACCCGAAATCATCTCAAGGAGCAGCTCAAGGCCGCGCTGGGTCTCGCTCTCCCGTTGAGGATCTTTTCCAAGCGGGAATTGTGCGCGGGAGAGGGGAGAGACGTGTCTGCAGCGTGGTTAAAGGAATTAGATATTTACCAGTTTGAAATAAGCCTGGCTATGGAAAAAAAAAAAAAAAAAAAAAGAAAAAAAGAAAAAAAAAAGGAGGGGGGAGAAAGAGAGCGAAGATGAGACGGGAGAACACTTCAAACGAATTCATCATCTGGAGTGGCGAAGGGGAGATTTAGAGACAGTATTGGGAAGTTATTTAGATATTAATAACATATTTTCCTGAGGCGTCAGGAGTGCCTCCATACGCACTTTTCCCTCGCAGCTATTTGGCTGGGTGAAATATGGGAGACCCAAATGTTGGGGAGAGATAACACAATCAGCCGAGCCCTGGTCCTGCGACTGCATCACGGCGTTAAACCCGGATTAACCTCCCCTTCCTCCCCCTCCCCCGCCGCCGTTTCACACCCCCCCCCCCCCTCCAAATTCCACCCCCACGAGAAGCTTTTTCCAAATTTTTCAGGGGAATTTCCGCGGCAGGGTTTTAAAGCACATATAAGAGCGGCCTTGAAGCGGGAAGAGACTTACTCCGGCATTAGGGTGAAGGATCTTGGGGAAAATTGCGTTTGCCACAAAAGAAAAAAAAGCGAATCAGGGCCCCTGCGCAGACCTGGGCTTTGCAGATATTCTGTATTTATGGACATTATTCTTAAAAAGAAGTGGGAAAATAAAGCCCGTTTCAATCAGCTGCCACTTTTCTCTCCTCATCCCCACGCGGTTTTAGTCGCCTTTTTTTGAAAATGGTTTTTATTTTTTATTAAATCGGAACTTCATCTTGGTTTGGGCTCTGGGGTTTTAGGGGGGGAGCAGATGCTGAGAGGGGCAGGAAAGGAGGGATCCGAGCCGGGGAAGGGGAGCCCCGGCTGGGAGGGCTCAGGGGGCGGTGCAGGAGCCAGACCCCCCCAAAATTGGGGTTTTGGGGCGCTCCTCCTCCCCTGCTCCCCCCTCATCCCAGGAAAAGCAGGAATGCAGGAGTTGGGAAGCGCAGGTGCAGCTCCGGGAGGGAGCAGAGCTCGGGATGCGGATGTGACTTTGTCGGTGGGAGGGAGGGTCGGGGTATCCCCCTCCCAAAAAAACCCTTCTCCCAAAAAAACCCTTCTCCTCCTCCTCCTCATTCCTGCCTCATCCCGAGGCTGGCGCTCGGCGGGGCCGCGCCACAAAAGGAGCTGGCTGTCACTAATGCCAGTTTATAAAGACGTTTGTCACCCGGAGTTGGGGACAAGGGGGGAAGGAAGGGCCGGGGGGGCGCGGGGAGGGCGGGAGCCGCCAGCGGAGCGGGGTTTGGGAGGTGCGGGGGATGATGATGATAATGATGGTGATAATGATGATGACGGTGATGATGATGGTGGTGGAGATATTTTGGGGACACCGTCTGGGACTGACCCCGCGCACTTGAACGGCCCTCGGGACTGTCGGGAGTGACGAGGGAGCTTGGAGCTCCTCAGGGAGGGTTTGGAGCCCTTTGGGGGTTTGGGGCTCCTCGAGGTAGTTTGGAGCTCCTCGGAGCGGGTTTAGAGCTCTTTGGAGGGCCTTTGGAGCTCCTCGTGGAGGGTTTGGAGCTGCGTTTGGAGCTCCTCGGGGAGGGTTTGGAGCTGCGTTTGGAGCTCCCCGGGGGCAGCTGCATCCTCTGGGCCGTCGTGGCCAAGGCAGAGCGAGAGGGGGACTCGCCCAAGCCCAGCCAAGCCCAAGGAAAAGCCGGGGTGGGTGAGGGAAGCGGAGGCCGCTGGAGGAAATGGAGGCTGCGAGCCTTTGATCCTCGGCTGCTCTCCCTTATCGGAACAGCCGCGCCACAAAGGAAGTTCATCACATCACAGCGGCTCGCGCCGCTCATTAGCGCGCCGGGGCCAGCGCGATCTGAGCCCGAGCCGCGCTCGGCTGCCTCATCCATCGGGAATAACATCGGGAATAGCGCCGGGAATGACATAGGGAATAACATCGGGAATGACATAGGGAATGACATAGGGAATAACATCGGGAATGACATAGGGAATGACATAGGGAATGACATAGGGAATAGCGCCGGGAATAACATCGGGAATAGCATTTGGAATATCATTTGGAAATATTGGGAATATAATTTGTGATATAATTGGGAATACCATTGAGACTATCACTGGGAATATAATAGAGAGTATCATTGAGAGTATCATTTGGAATATCATTGGGATATAATTGGGAATATCATTTAGAGTATAATTGGGAATATCACTTTGAATATCATTTGGAATATCATTGAGAGTATCACTGGGAATATAATTTGGAATATCATTGGGATATCATTTGGAATATAATTGGGATATCATTGAGAATATAATTGGAGTATCATGGGGAATATCATTGGGATATCATTTGGGATGTCTTTGGGATATCATTGGGAATATCACTGGGATATCATTTGGGATGTCTTTGGGATATCATTGGGAATATCATTGGGAATTCCCGCCTCGCGGTGTCTCCGGGTCAGGGCAGGGCAGGGCTCTCTCGCTGATGGAATCCGTGGCTGCCCAGGGATTTTGGGCTGGCAGAGGTGTTGGGAGCGTGGCTTTTTCCAGGGAAATGTTGGGAAAGGATTCCCGGGAAGAGCAGCCAGGTTTTCATCGGGAGAGGGGGAGAGGCGGGAATGGAGCAAGGAGGGAATGGAGCAGTGTGGGAATGGAGCAAGGAGGGAATGGAGCAGTGTGGGAATGGGAATGGAGCAGGAATGGGAATGGAGCAGGAATAGTAATGGAGCAGTGTGGGAATGGAGAGGTGTGGGAATGGCCCGGTGTGGGACAGGCAGGGCTGGATTTGGGAATGGCCCGGTGTGGGACAGGCAGGGCTGGATTTGGGAATTGCCCGCCTGGGGATGGTCCCTCCGCCTCCCCCTGCACCGGCAGCGATCCCCGGGCGGATTTGGGGAGCGGGGAGAAACTTGGGGTGCCAAGGGGGCGGCGGGGAGGGCACGGGGGTGTCACCTGCCCCACAGAGACAGAGGTGTCCCCTATCCCATAGAGGTGTCCTCTGCTCCATATGGAGTGTCTCCTGTCCCATAGGGAGTGTCCCGCTGCCCCACAATCTGACGTTCCCTTGTCCCACTGAGGGCTCGTCCTTTGCCCCAAAAGGATTCTCCTGTGCCCCACGGAGGGATTCTCCTTTGCCTCCCGAGGAGGCCCCCGGTCCCAAAGGACACTCCTTGATCCCAAAGGACACTCCCTGGTCCCAAAGGACGCCCCTTGATCCCAAAAGACTCTCCCTGATCTCCAAGGGCACTCTCTGCCCTCAAAGGATGCTCCTTGATCCCAAAGGACGTTCCTTGATCCCAAAGGATGCTCCCTAATCCCAAAGGAGCTCCTTGATCCCAAAGGACGCTCTTTGATCCCAAAAGACTCTCCCTCATCCCAAAGGGCGCTCCCTGATCCCAAAGGACTTTCCCTGCCCCAAGGATGTTTCCGAGGGGCTCTGTGGTACCTCGCGCTGTTTTTACCCCCCTGCCCTGGCCGAGGGAGGAAAAGGAAAAGGAAAAGGAAAAGGAAAAGGAAAAGGAAAAGGAAAAGGAAAAGGAAAAGGAAAAGGAAAAGGAAAAGGAAAAGGAAAAGGAAAAGGAAAAGGAAAAGGAAAAGGAAAAGCTCTTCTTGGCTTTCATCCGCTCCCCTCGGGAGTTCTCGGTGCTAAAATTGGAAGGAGCCCCGGGCTGACCCCCCGGGACCAGGGGAACCCCGGCCGCGACCCTCAGAGCCGCTTTTGTCCCGAGCCCCGCGATCAAAGCGACCCGGGGACATCTCCGGGAGAGGGGCCGGGGGTGGGGACAGCTCTGGAACCGCCGTGCCCAAACCCCAGCGGAAATAAATAAAAATTTTAAAAAAGGCGATTTTCCGATTTTCCAAGGGAATCAATCGGGAAAAGCCGCGCCTGCCCGAGCTCGGAAGCGCAGGGCGATCCCGTCATTTATTTAATTCATTTTTATTCCCGTGGTCTGGACGCGTCGATTTGCATTTTTATTGGGAATTAAGGGAGGAAAGTTGATTCCAGAAGGTGCTTTTGGAGCAGGAGCTGGGTGGTTCCGGGCTGGCTCAGAGCTGGGACAAAGCTCCTGGAACCACCCGGGAAACTTCCCCAACTCCGCAGGGACCGGGAGGATTTGGGATTTTCCCGGATCCTCGTGTTTGCTTTGATCGCGATTAATTTCGTGTTCCTAAAGGCAAAAGGGAGAGGATGCAAAGACACCTTGGTGTACTGGGGACACCCAGGGGACATCCGGGGACACCCCGGGGACAGCGATGTTTAAATCGGGCCCGCACGTGGGATCGGGACAAGAAAGCGCCGCCGGCCTGAACGGGCAGGGGGGCCTCAATTAATGACCCCCAACTCCGCACGGCCCTAAATGATCCGGGGAGCGGCGGCCGCTGCTGATTTTAAAGGAATATTTCTATTTATTCACTCATATTTATCTCGCGTTCAGCGCCAGGCCGGCGCTTTCCAGAGGGATCCGTGATTTTATTTTTTTTTTTTCCCCGTGTGGCGACTTAATTATTTTGAAATTCCGTCGCCACTCCCGCAGAAGATGCTGTTTGATGCTAAAAAGCAGCAAATTGAGCTATTTGAAGCTTTCCTCCCCCCCTTTTCCCTCGCTGGGAATGCGGATATTTGGGTTGTACCTGGTTGCTCCGTTGCTTTTTCTTTTTTTTCCCCGGAGTTTTTTCTCCTTAATCTCCTTCCAGCCGCAAACCCTCCCCCGCGCGGGGCTCGCTGTGCTCGCAGCGGGATCGCGGCGATTTCCACGCCCGAAAACTTCGGCAAAAGGAGGAGGAAAGTTTGCAGGCTTTGACAAACGGTTTGTTTTGCCAGTTTGTTTTTGGGTTGTTTCTTTTTTTTGGTTGTTTGTTTTTGGTTTTTTTTTTGAATAAACAAACCAAACCAGGCGGTTTTTGCCATCCCAAATTCACCGCGGGGGGTGGGGAAGGTGATGGAAAAAGGAAGAGACGGCGCAACCTCGAGTGGTGAAACCCAAAGGATGTTTTTTGGGGGGGAAAATGATGTAAAAATAACTCCAGAATCCCCGCAATCCCCAAGGGAAAACGCTCCCAGGTTCACGGAGCAGAGAGGGAGAATTTCCCCAATTTTCGCCCGGTTCGGCCAAGCTCTGCCAGGGAATGAAGCGGGGATTCCTCGGCTGGGATCAATCCCAAGGGATGAAACAACCCCAGCGCCGAGCTGGGAGAGGGCCGGGCCGGGGACTCAAACGCGAGGAGCAAAAAACATTCTCCCCCCCCCCCCTCCCCCCCCCCCAAATCCGCAGGGAACCCGAAATTTTGGGATCCAAAATTTCCACTGGGAAGGGCAAAAGCGGCGCCACAGCCTCGCTCCTCTGCCTCCTCTCCGCGAGTTTTCTCGGCGATTTTAAACTTTCCCCCGGGTTGAATTTGATCTTTTTTAAACTATTTTGCCGTCCCTCTCCTCTCTCTCTCCCCTGTATTTTTTTTTTCTCTTTCCTCGGGTATTTTTTTTCTCCCCGCTCTGTTTTCTCCCCTTAACCCCGGTCCTTTTTGTGCGCCCGCCTTTCATGGCGAGCGCGGCTTTACAGCTTGCTACACTTTCTAAGTGCCTCAATGGCCACTTTAGAAATACAAACAACTTTTAGAGATAAAATAACCAAACCAGAATGGGACTTTCAATGGGGGAATAGTTGTTGTCCTTTACCATGGAGTGTGCAGCCGCCTCTGCCTAATCCAGCTTTCATTTTCACCGACAAATGCCAAGAATCTATATCTGTCTCCCAACCCCTCGGGAGCTTGATTACACGACAAAAGGCTGCCATTATCCGCCGCAGAAAACAGGGAGGGGACACGGGGGGCTCGGGCCTCTGAGGATGAGGGCATCTCCAAACTATTGACTTAGTGGATGAAGTCAAGAGCAAACACGCTGAGATCTGAAGGGGGGGAAGGAGCTCCGGGAGCGGGGGGGATGCTCGGGGAAGCGGCGGCGGAAAAAAGCGGCGGAAAGTCCCTGAAAGTAGCGCGGAAGGGACGGGAGAGAGGTTGCGGAGGGTTGGATCCATCTGTGAAAGGTTTTTCTCCCTCCCCATCCTGGGCAAAGCTCTCGCTCTCTCTCCCACCCCACCGCATCCCGTTCGTGGTTTTGGGGTTTTTTGTTGTTTTTTTTTTTTTTTTTGCCTCTCGTGGTGTTTTTTCCCCTTATGGTGACGTTTAATTTTCTTGAAAGATCCTCTCCGCCCGTCCCCATGGGGAATTTGGCGCCTTCTTCCCGCTGGGAGAGGGGGGAAAAGGAGGAAAACCCCAAACCGCGTTCCTTGGGGGCGCGGGGATGGTGCAGGAGTCCCTCCCCCCTCCGCCGTTCTGTGCCTGCTGTGACCCCCAGAGAGCCTCACCCCAAAGTTTGGGGGGCAGGGGGAAATCTCCACCCTAGCGGCCGGACTCAGATTTTGTCCCCAAGCCGGGTCAAGGTCTCGGGCGTGAAGTCGCCCTCGCTGTCGTGGTTCGGCCGGGAATTGTGGGGTTCGGAGGGTGGAGAGGGGGTGAAACCCCCAATGGGGCCGGCAGGGAGGAAAAGCCACCCCAGAGCGACCCCGAGCCCCCGCTCAGCCCGGCCCGGAGCGATCCCAGCTCCGCCCGTCACTTGCCGGGGTCACCTGCGGAGAAATCCGCACCGCAGGAATCCCGCCGTCCTTAATTACTCTTTAATCAGCGCGGCGCAGCAGAGCCTCCACAGAGCCGCTTTTGGGGCGAGGAGCTGCGTTTGAGCCCGGCCCAGGAGCCCCAAGCCCGCTCCGGCTTAAGGGATTTAAAGGTGCTGGAACCGGGCCGGGCCGTGCGAGCGGTGGAGTCCGAGACAAAGGGAGCGGCTGCCGGGAGCGGGGCAGAACCCGGAGGATCCGCTTTAAAACTACAAAGGAGCCTAAATTCGGCTTCTTAAGCGAAATTCATCCTGGCGGGGAGCGGGCTGAGTTTGCGGCGCTCGCGTCTCCGCCCTCAGAGGATTTTCCTCCTTGCCATAAACGCAGCCGGAGAGACGAGTTTAATTTTTTATTTTTTATTTTTTTCAACATTATTTGCGTTTCATGATGTGGAGGGAAAGGTGCTGAACCTGCTGGGCCGGGAACCTTTGGTTTTTCCACCTTCCCGGTCCTGCGGACAGTTCGGTGCCTGGCAGGAAAAGAGCAGCTGCTGCGAGAGAGAATAAGTGTTAAAAGAAAGGGGGGGGGAGAAAAAAATCCTTGTAATCTTGGGACGTGTTTAATCTGCGTCTCCCCGAATCCCAAAAGGCAGCGGGCCCCGTCTCTCTGATTTATTTTTACGCTCGCCTCGTTTGCATCCCAAAGAAGTAAACTGCTATTTTTAACCGCCGGTTTAAAGCTTAATTAAAAGCCCCTAAACTGATTGTTTTGAAAATTGATTTAGAGGAATGGCCCCAGGGCTGAGACGCTATCGCAGCCGAGGCGCGGAGCTCGCTGCGGGTTTAACCCCGGAGCCGCCGGTGCGGGGGACACGCGGGGCCGGGGGGTCCCCGCGCCCTCCGCTCTCAAAAGCTCTTTGTTAGCGCAGCTCCCGGCCCGCCCGGCCGCATCTCCGGCCGTTTCCTGGGGTGACGGCCTTTAATTGAATTAATTGAATTAAGGGGAGCTCGGAGATGCCGCTGACACCGGCACGGGGAGCTCCGAGGTGCTCCCAAACCCAGCTTTTCTGGGGTGTGCTGAGAATTTTTTGGGCGCCCAAACCGCTTCGTGCTTTGCCCAGACTCCGTTTTCGCAGCCCTCGGAAATTCCAGCCGGCCGGAATTATCTTGCGAGGGGGCTTTAACCTGCTGGAAAGGGCTGGAATGGGAGCTGGGGCTGGAATCTGGAGGAGAGGGAGGGTGGGAAGGGAAGTGGCGTTCCAGCGCCGTAATTAGATGTAAACAAGAATAGAGACGGGGCTCCGTGGTCAGACAACTCGATTGTGAGGGGATTAACACCTCGGTAAACCAATAAAGGCCCCGAGAGGCTGCGGGCCAGGCAGGAGCAGCCGCGGCTGATGGGCTCCCCCGGGCACGTCGGGAACCCCCCCAAAAAACGGCCCCGACACGCGTGGGGCCACCCCCGGCAGTTTGGGGAGTCCGGCTTTGGGGGTTCTTGGCACAGGTTTGGGTTTCTGGGGGGTTCTGCTGCTCAGGGGTGATTCCCTGCCCTCCCTCGGGGTGCCCAGCGGCCTGGAATGGTTTCCCGGCACCCCTGGTCCTGTTAATTAGGGCAATAAATGAGTTAAAGAGGATCCCCCGCCGCCCGAGCGGGGCAGAGCTCCCCCACCTCCACACGTGCCAGCGGGATGGTTCCTCTGGCACGAGGTTCCTGCAGCCCTTTAATTTCTCCATCCCCTCTTAATAACAGCTTAAAAATAATAAAATCCTCCGGAGCCAGCTCGAGCCAAACCCTCACGGGCGAAGCTCCCCAGGTTCGCCTCCAACCGGGCTTTTGTGGCCGCTCCTTTCGCTCCCAGCTCGCCCCCGCTTGGCTTTTCCCCCCAGACTCGGAGTGGATGGAGGAGTTAACCTTTGGGAAGAATAAAAAAACCCCCTCGGGTCCGGCTTGGAGGGGCGCGGTGCTACCTGCGAGCCCCATTTCCCTGCATTTCTGCCCCGGCTTTGGGCTTGAGCGGGACCCGAGGGGCTCCGAGTCAAACCGAGTTCAATAACCCGGCTCTCTTTTGTCCCCCCCGTCCCTCCCCGGGCTCGGGGCTCGGCGGGCAGCGCCAATCTCGGCGCGCTCCGGGGCGCGGGTATTTCTTCCTCCCCGATTGCAAATAAGCGCAAGATTAGCACCAGCAGCTGTTTGGAATTGGAACAATGGAGAGACCTAGGAAGTGGCGAAATTGAAAAAGGAGAACCCCCCCCCCCTCCCCTCCCTCCCCTGATCGCCCGGCTCAGAGTTCACCGAGTCAGACTGCCTGACTCGCCGTGACCTCCGCGGGGCTGTTCGCGCACGGGGAGCGCGGGGGGAGCCGCGAACACCGGCGGCACGGGGGGGGGGAAGGGGGCGGGGGGCACAGCGGGCGCTTTAATGAAATTTCCTCCAGAAAAGGAGGAGGTTCCGTGAGGTTCTGGCTCCCCTTCCGCAGCCAGGGTGGATTTGGGGTTTTTTTGGGATGAGTTTCCCCCTTCCCTCCTGCTCGGGGTCCCTCCCGGGGCAGCGTTAGCCCGGCCGGGGAACGGGGTCCCCATTTTGGGGCGCTGCCCCTGCGCTGGCTGCGCCGCTGTGAGAGGTTTCAATGGGATCCCCTAATGGATTTGACTCGGAAATCTCGACTTGACCAGTTTTTTCCTCTTTAAAACAAACTCATTAAACTTGTCAACACTCATTAGGGCCTTGAAGCGCTGAGCGGGAGCCGCTGGGGGCTGCCCGGGGAGGCAGCGCTGGGGAGGGAGCGGCTCGGCCCCGCTCCGAGGCGGCTCCGCGGGGAGGGAGAAGGCGCTGCCAGGAAAATCAACGCCTTAAAAGAGAAATCAAGGGAGGACAGAGGGAGCCGGCACGGGGAGGGGACCGTGCCTTGGAAATGGGGGCAGCCCCGAGCCCCCCCTGTCCCCGGCTCGGCTACAAAGGAGGCGCCAGGCGAGGGGAGGGCTCCGGAGGGGACTCGGGGGTTTGGGATCATCCCGAGGGTTTGGGGGCGTGGGGGGAATGGATCCGCCGGGCTGCGCTTGCTGCGAGTGCCGGGGGAAGGGGGGACAGGAGGGGGAAAGGTTAGAGGCGGCTCCCGGCCCTAAATCCCCTGGAAATGAGGCTGCTCTCCGAAATTCCTTCCCAATCCCCCTGCCCGCGATATTTGCAGAGCTGTAAAATTAGTCGGGGATCGTCTCAATTCTGCCGGCAGGACGAAAATTGCTTTGGGGTGGAGTTTGGGGGGCAATTAAATGTTGCGCATTTCCCCGTCCCTTTTCAGTCGCGATTTTGTTTGGGGTGGACTCCGATTTTTTTTTTTTTTTTTTTTTTTTTTTTTGGTGGGTTTGTTTTTTCTAACGGGTTTATTCTGATGCTTTTCAAGCCTCGCTTCTCCTTTAAGGGGCAAAACCCCGCAACCCCCATCTCTGTTAAAAATAAAAAAAAAACCCAAACCCTTCTCCGAGCCCTTCTGTTCTTCCCCTCCCTGAGAATGAGAACATCAGCTATTCAAGCGTATTGATGAACTCCCCCAAAAAGTTTATTAAGAGGGGCGAAAACAAAAGGACTAAAGGCCGCAGGCAACTGGACAGACAGTTTATAAACTGAGCTGCCATTGTCCCCCCGAGGCAGATGCATGAATACCTCTGAATGGGGCCCTTTGGAGTGACAAGATCAAGCCAGACAACAGCATGGTAAAAGGAAGGAGCGCTGCTTCTCCCTCCCCGAGCCCAAAGATCTGCTCCCCCTGCTCCTGCCGCATTCACGGACATCTGCAGGGGGAGGAATAAATAGCTCCTTACAGCACCGGGGGCTGCCGTGTCCCCCCCGGGCCGCTCTCTGCGCCATATGCTGCGCTCGGCTCCTTCTGGGCAGCGCCGGCCCGGCCGGGCCTTGAGCGAGCCCCACAAACATCAAACTTCCCTTCCTTCTCTCCTTTCCATTCCCTTCTCTCCTTTTCCTTCCTTCTCTTCTTTCCATTCCATTCTCTCCTTTTCATTCCCTTCTCTCATTTTCCTTCCTTCTCTCTTTCCCTCTCTTCTCTTTTTTCATCTTTCCTTTCCTTTCCTTTCCTTTCCTTTCCTTTCCTTTCCTTTCCTTTCCTTTCCTTTCCTTTCCTTTCCTTTCCTTTCCTTTCCTTTCCTTTCCTTTCCTTTCCTTTCCTTTCCTTTCCTTTCCTTCCTTCCCTCTCTTTCCCATATCCCTTTTCCTTTCCCCCCTCTTTTTCCTTCCCTCTTTTCCCTTTCTTTCCCCTCTGACCATTTTCCTTCCCCCATCCCTTTCCCTTCCCTCTCTCTCTCCCGTTTCCTTCCCCCTCTCCTTTTTCCTTCCTCCCTTCTTTTTTCCTTTTCCTTCTCTCCTGACCATTTTCACTCCCCTTTTTTTACTTCCCTTTCCCTTTCCCTTTCCCTTTCCCTTTCCCTTTCCCTTTCCCTTTCCCTTTCCCTTTCCCTTTCCCTTTCCTTTTCCCTTTCCCTTTCCCTTCCCTCTCTCTCCAGCTTCCTTCCCCCTCTCCCTTTCTCTTCCCTTTCTACTTTTCCTTCCTCCCATCCCTTTTCTGTCTCCCTTTTCCTTTTTCCTTCCCTCCTGACCATTTTCATTCCCACTTTTTTCTTTCCCCTGTGCCTTTTCCTTTCCCCTCTCCCTTTTCCGTCCCCCTTTTCCCTTTTCTTTCCCCTCTGACAGTTCTCCTTCCCCTCTCCCTTTTCCCTCTCTCCCTTTTCCATCTCTCCCTTTTCCTCCTTTTCCCTTTCCCCCCTGCCAGCCGCTGTTAAAATCCCGATTTATGGCCCTTCCTGTCCCAGAGCTCCCTCGTGGTCAATTAGGTTTGCACAGAGCAATTCTGCTTAATAGGCTTTGATGGATTTATTTTATTTTAGGTTTTATTTTATTTTAGGGTTTATTCTATTTTACTTTTGCCTCTCCTTTCCCTGGATCTCAGCCCTATGCTGCCGGGATGAGAGGATGGGGGGAAGAACTCCCTGAGCATCCCATGGGGAGGGGCAGGGGATGGAAAACCTGGAAAATCCCCAAATCCATGCCCAAACCCTGTTTGGTTCCCCTCATTTTGCCCCTCCAAACCCTGTCCCAGACGGAGGGAACAGGGCCGAGCAAATTTGGGTGGGACTGAGCAGCTTTGGCTTCTCCCAGAAAACTCCCAGGACCTGTGAGAGCACCTCGGACAAAATTTAATTAAATTGATTTAATTCAGACAAAAATGACAGAGCTTTGGGAGGGGAGGGTGTTTTGTGTGTGTTTGCAGCTTGGAGTGGCTCAGAGCCAGGATTTGGGGGGGGGGGGGGGGGGGGGGGTTGTTGCCTGGAAAAGGGAAAAAGTTACTTTGTCACCCCTTTGTCCCTTGGAACAACGTCCAGGGGTGCAGATCCCAAAATCACCTGGGCAGGGTGGGAATTGTGAAGGTGAGGGCAGAGAATTCCCAGATCAATTTCCACAGCCAAACCCCTCAGTCCCCATGGATCCCATGGATCCCATCCCATGGAACCCATCCCATCCCACCCTATCAATCCCATCCCATTGATCCCATCCCTCGATCCTATCGATCCCATCAATCCCATCGATCCCATTGATCCCACTAATCCCATCCCATGGATGCCATTAATCCCATTGATCCCATCCCATCAATCCCATTAATCCCATCAATCCCATCAGTCCCATGGATCCCATTAATCCCATTGATCCTATCCCACCCCATTGATCTCATGAATTCCATTGATCCCATCCCATCCCATCCCATCCCATCCCATCCCATCCCATCCCATCCCATCCCATCCCATCCCATTGATCCCACCCCAGGGGGCCCTGCTGGCACTCGGGGGGTGTCACCTCCCCGCAGGGAGGGATTTTTGGGACACCTCCCCATGGGGGAGATTTTTTGGGATCATTTCCCAGGGATGGCTCCTCAGAGTCCTTAACCAGAGACTGCTTTGAGTGCTGCGCTGGGGGGATTAAGGAGTGCCCCAAATTCCTCAAATTCCCAAATCCCCCCTTTCCCAGCCCCTCCGGGGGCTGATTCCAGTCCTGACCCTCCAAACCCAACCTTGGAGCTTCCCAAAGGAGCCTGGAGCTCCTGGAGAGGGGCTGGAGCTGCAGGGGCAGAACGGATGGAGTTAATACCCCAAAAAGCCCAAAATGGCAGCAGGGAGGAGAAAAACAAGAGAAAGGGGGGAAAATGCCAATCCAAGGGAAAAAAATACCAATCGAGGGGGAAAATACCAACACAATGGGGAAAAAAACAACCAAAGAGGGGAAATACCAGCCCAAGGGGAAAAATATTTTAAAAAGGGGAAAAATACCAACTCAAGGGGAAAAAATATACCAAAAAAGGGGGAAAAATACCGGGCAAAGGGAAATGTTGGGAATTGGGCAATTCCTTTGGCCAGGATTTCCCAGCCTCAGCTTTGGGCTTTGGAAGAGGCGCCGCCTTCCCAAAGGGACAATCCAAGTTTGGATAAAACCGAGCACATTCCCAACCCCTTATTTGGGGAGGAATGGGGAAATTTGGTTCATTAATTAATAAATTCATTATTAACTCTTCAAGCAAACACATCTTGGATTTTCTGTGGGATCCTGCTGGCTTTACTGACCTGGTTTTCCCAGTTTTTGGCGGGACATGGGATCCTTTGAGCCCTCCCAGTGCAGGAATATTTGGATTATTTCCTTCTGGGCTTTCCAGGAGGTGCCTTTGCCCGAGAGCATCACAAATAAGGAGGGGAAAACAGAAACAGCTGCAGGGCAGAGGTGATGGAAAAGCCCCAGATTTGGGGTTGTTCCCATTCCCAGAGGGAAAAAAATCCCAAAAAAAGGAAATAGGAACTCCCTACAAAGCTGAGGAGTGTTTTCCAGGCTGATCTTGTGATCCTGGATCCCATTTTGCTGCTCCAGGGATTATCACTTGTTGCCCAGCCCAGCCCAGCAGGTGTTGTCAGCTATTCCTGATGGCTGGGATTTATTCCAGGCTGGATGTGCTTGGAATCCCAGTGAGGCCGAGCTCCAGGGAAGATCCCGGACAAAATGAGGGATTAAATAACCTGGGGATGGGGGAAAAATCAGGAGATTTTATTTTAAAAAATCAGTATCTGGAGTTAACAGATGGAATTCCTTATTTAGCACAAGTTAAAGTAGCTCCATTAAATTCCCTGGTTATGGAAGAATCCCAGCAGCTGCAGGGGCGGGTGGGAGAGCAGAGAAAATCCATGAAAATCATGGAATCTCCAGGCATTAAATCCTGCTGCCTTTGGATTGGAAATTGCCATTTTAGAGGAAAACAGAGGGAATAAATCCATGTTTTTGCATGGGGAGAGGATGGATGGATGGATGATGGATGGATGGATGGATGATGGATGGATGGATGATGGATGGATGGATGGATGATGGATGGATGGATGGATGGATGGATGGATGGATGATGGATGATGGATGATGGATGGATGATGGATGATGGATGATGGATGATGGATGATTGATGGATGGATGGATGGATGGATGATGGATGATGGATGGATGATGGATGGATGGATGGATGGATGATGGATGATGGATGATGGATGGATGGATGGATGATGGATGATGGATGGATGGATGATGGATGGATGATGGATGGATGGATGGATGGATAATGGATGGATGATGGATGATGGATGGATGGATGATGGATGGATGATGGATGATGGATGATGGATGGATGATGGATGGATGATGGATGGATGGATGATGGATGGATGATGGATGATGGATGATGGATGGATGGATGGATGGATGGATGATGGATGATGGATGGATGGATGATGGATGGATGATGGATGGATGGATGGATGGATAATGGATGGATGATGGATGATGGATGGATGACGGATGGATGATGGATGGATGATGGATGGATGATGGATGGATGATGGATGGATGATGGATGGATGATGGATGATGGATGGATGATGGATGGATGATGGATGATGGATGGATGATGGATGGATGGATGATGGATGGATGGATGGATGATGGATGGATGGATGGATGACGGATGGATGATGGATGGATGATGGATGATGGATGGATGATGGATGGATGATGGATAGATGAAAATTCCCTGGTTTTTTGGGCCGAGGTTTGTGGGCTGCCCTGGAGCAGAGAGGAGCTGGGGATAACCTGAGGGAAGTGGCTTTCCTGAGGTTTTCCTGGAATTCCAGCAGCAAAGTCAAAGCCAGAACCTTGTTCAGGAATCCCTGAAGCACAGCCCCGTCCCTGGCTTTTCATTCCCAGATTCCCAAATTCCTAAATTCCCAAATTCCCTCTGCATCTGCAGGGGGTGTTTTATCCAGTGGTGGAGCACGCTTGGAGATTTGGGAGGAAAATCAGCTCATAGGGAAAGCCTCAAATAAAGCCTGGCCTGGCAAGGCTTAGCTCTGTGGGCAGCTTTATCCCGAGAAGCCCCATCTCATCCCATCCCATCCCATCCCATCCCATCCCATCCCATCCCATCCCATCCCATCCCATCCCATCCCATCCCATCCCATCCCATCCCATCCCTGAGAGGATTCCTGGTGTAAATGGAATTTTAGGGATTGGGGCAGCCCACTAAGGAGAATTCCAAGGATCAGCTCGGCAGAGCTCCCAAAGCATTCCTGTGGTGTCAGGAAAATTCCATATCCTGGGAAACGTCCAGGGACCCCCCCAGGAAGGTGTTGGAAGGTGCCAAACACCCCACATTGAGATTTTTGGGATGATTTGGGGGTTTTAAAGCAGGGCCTGGAGCTCATTCCTGAATATTCCTGGCATCAAACAAGAGGCTGCTGCCCCCAGCTGGGTTCCAGTGCTCTGAGCAAAGCTCGGCTTGCTCCCCCTTTAATTAATTAATTAAAGACACAATTGAGGGCTCACCTCTGCTCTGCCATAAAGCCATTCCCAGCTCCAGCCAGCATTCCTGGTGGGAAGAGCAAAGGGCCATTATTTACTTGTTTTCCAGGACAATTTATGCCAGGGTTGGTTTTCCCAGCTCCTGTTTGCAGCAAAAATTCCATCAGGGGTGCAGGGAGGAGGAGGAGGAGGAAGGGGAGGAGGGAATTTTATTTCCATTAACCCCCAAAATCAAAGCAGATTCCCCAAAAAAGCGCCTCAAACGCCACTTCAGAGCTTTTGGTATCTCCTTTTTTCTGCTTTTTTCCCCACAAAATTTTAATTCACAAAAACTTTTTGAAGATTTCCAGGTTCAACATCACAAACGTGAGCTTTGATGCTGGAAAAAGGCCCCAAAGAGCTCCAGGGCACATCCCTGTTAACCCAAAAAACTGGGATTAGAGGCTGCTGGGAGCACTGGGAATCCCTTGGAAGTGTTGGGGGTCGTGGGGGGGCAGATTTTTCCAGTTTATTCCACCCCGGAATGGGCAGTTTGTGATTTGGGGCAGAAAGGAAAGATTTTGGGAAGGGTTCCAGGGAAACAGGAGCAACTTGAAAATCTGGGAATGTCAACAGCGCGTCCCCAGTGGGGTTTGGGGTGCTGCATCCCAGAAAAAGGGAAAAATAATTGGAATTTTTATATGGGAGGGTATGAAAGCCCAGAGGTGCCACTTCGTGTCCCACTGGGAGCTCCCAGTTCCAGAAGGAATTGTGGCTCCTGGAGGGAATTGTGGCTCCTGGAGGGAACTGTGGCTCCTGGAGGGAACTGTGGCTCCTGGAATTCTTCCACATTCCCAAACCTACTTCTAGCAGAGCGTCAGGGATCAAAGGGTGTGAAATGGGTTCCCTTTGGGGAGCTCTGGAAACTGAGAGGGAATTTGAGGAGGAGCTGGAGGGATTTGGGATCTGGGATCCGTGAGTTCTGTGCATCCCGGGTTTTCCCACTCTCCTGCATGCGGGATTTTGGTTATTTGGGCAATTTGGGTTATTTGGTTATTTGGGTTATTTGGTTATTTGGGTTATTTGCTCTGGAGAGTTCTGGAAACTGAGAGGGAATTTGAGGAGGAGCTGGAGGGATTTGGGATCTGGGATCTGGGAGTTCTGCATCTCCCAGCTTTTCCCACTCTCTTGCAAGTGGGATTTTGGTTATTTAGGAAATTATTCCCTTCCTTTCCCATCTCTAAATCTCTCATGGACGGTGCAAAATTCCATGAATTCCCTGCAGGGACTGCGGGATATTCCATGGGAGATTTCCATGGATCAGAGCAGGGATCGGTTCCTGCTTCCCCCCCCCTTGCCACATCCCCACATTTCTGGTCTGGGATTCATTGGGGTTGATCCATGGAAAATGGGTTTGTGTTTTCCTGGGGCACAGGAAAAGGCCGGTGCTCACAACCGCATCTCCCGATTAATCCGTGCGCTCCTGGGGGCCGGCAATTCCCCACTGGAAATTCGCTCCCGATTGTCTCGGCTCCCAAACCTGCAACTGCTTAGGTCTGGCTTTAATTCCCTCCATCTGAGCGGCCCCATGGTGGGAAAAGCAGGAGATCCTTCCACTCCCACCTCCTGGAAAACTGGGAACAGCTGGGAAAGGAGAGCGTTGGATTTCCCTGGATTTGGGATCTCCTTGGATGCTCACACAGGAGGGATTTTGCCATAAGTAGGGGATTGAAAGGAATTTAAGGAATTTCATCTCTTAACTCCAGATATGGATTTTGAAATCCCCAATTTCCCCCCGTTCCCAGGTTATTTAATCCCAAATCCAATCCCTAACTCCAAACACAACCCTGATCCCTGTATTCCCTCTATTTTCCCTAAAAACCACGGAACTGAGTCATGGCTTTGAGGGCTGAAAATCTGGCTCTGCTTCCAGAATGTTCCAGAATTTGAGAGTCCAGGGTCAGGCCAGACGGGGCTTGGAGCAGCCTGGGATATTTCATCTTGTGAATGGTCCCATATCCCAAATCCCCATATTTCATCTGAGGGCTCCTAAATCCCAAATCTGCCATGATTTATCCCATATTTCATCTTGTGAGTGGTCCCATATCCCAAATCCCCTTCCAGGGCCTGTGCAGGAGGGCTGGAATTTTGGTGTTAATTGGGAAAAGGCCTCATTAACGCCCCATGAGTGGGGTCAAAGCTCATCCCAAATGGGATATCCAGGGAAAACTTGGCTTTGGGGGATTCCCTGATCCCAGAATTCCCCCGTTCACTGGTCTGTTCTGGGAATGGGGAATGGGGCAGGATCGGCCCTGTGGGAAGGGTTAACCCTGGAGGAGACAGCGGGGTCACCAACCCTGCTCCTCCTGGGAACTCCAATGGGACCTGGGGGACTTGTGAGATCCAAAGCTTTGGGATTTGTGTGATCCACCCCAAACCTGTGATTCTGTGACCTGGGCAATTTTCCTTCCTTCCCTTCCTAGTCCCCTGTGTGACACCAGAGCTGGCGGTGGCAGCTCCTGTCCCCAGGGGAGGAGATTCCAACCCCAACCCCAACCCCAAACCCAAACCCCAAACTCAAACCCAAACCCAAACCCAAACCCAAACCTAAACCCAAACCCAAACCCAAACCCAAACCCAAACCCCAAACCCAAACCCAAACCCAAACCCAAACCCTACCCCTGCCTGGGCTGTGACCAAGGGGCTCGGTGTCCCCAAAGTGCTCTCAGTGTCTCCAGAACTGTTGTGACTTCGTGTCCCCAAAGCCTCGGTGTTCCCAAAGCTGTTGTGACTTGGTGTCCCCAAGGCTGCTCTCAGTATCCCCAAAGCTTCCAAGGCCCCGAGAGAGCTGAACCAGGACAGGAGGGACAAATCCCATTCCCATTCCTTTTCCTGGGTCCTCTTTGGGGCCCATTCCCCAATCCAGGGACCCCAAACCCCCCCGGCTGTCCCCGCTCGAGCTCTGGCCTGGCCGGGATGGGAGCCAGGCAGGGAGGGACCGGCCGGAATTTTGGGATTGGGGCTGCAGCCACCTGGGAAGAGCTTCCAGAGGCTCTGGAAACCCTTTGGCACCGGAGCCATTTGGTTGTGATTTGATCCCCCCAAGTGCTTCCCACCTCCAGAAGCCTGGAGCAAATCCAGGCCTCTGGAAAGAGAATTATTCCAAAGGGTTCAAAGGAAAAGGGACAAGAAAGGAGCCTGATTTTTGTATTTTGTTGGTTGCTGCTGTTGTTGCTTTTTTCCCTTTTCCCAGAGTTTTTCCCTGAGTTGTTCTCTGGCATTTTCGGGACCGTGGCCAGCAGAGCATTTGGAATTTCCCGATAATTCCATTTGTTCCCAGCAGTCTGGAGGGCAAATCCATTCCCAGGGAATGAAATTTCCCAGTTCCTCAGCGAGGAATTTTTTATTTTCCATTCTTTTTTTCATGGGTGATGGGAATTTTCCGCTCCCAAAAATATCGGGAGAAACTCCCTCGTTGCAATTCTGGTTATGAATAAATATATAATAATAATAAATAAATAAATAAATAATAAATAAATAATAATAATAAATATAAACTGGGAAGGGATTTTGCTGAGAGAATTCCTGAATGGAAAGGTTTGGGACTGGGGAACAATTCCACCGGGTAGACGAGACCTGGCTGCACATCCAGAATTTGGATTTTTCCTGCCAAAACGGGAATGGTCCCGTGGAGAGGGAGGTGTTGATTAAATCAAATTAAATCCAGGGATTCTTGTGGGCCTGCTCAGCCCAGCTCTCCAAGCTTGAGATTTCCAAATGTTTGGGAATTTTTATCGAGCTGATAATTGAGCAAATTTACAAACCTGTCATTCCTCTTTCCTGGGCTCTACCGGGAAAAAAACTCCTGGAAAAACTCCTGGAAAAAAACTCCATGCTCAGGTTTGGGATTTTAGAGAATCCTTTTCAGATTCCTGAACTTCCTGGTGTAAAGGGAAGGGAGAGGCCGAGATTTCGGGGATTTTATCGGATTTCAGCCCCTGGGGCTGCTCCAAGGGAATTTTGGGGATGGGGGAATGGCTGTCATGGAATGGGGGGTGGATAAACGGATCTGGGAACACCGGGAACTGTTCTAGGGTGGAAATGGAGCTGGGAAATCGGGATGTGACAGGGAAGGAGGGGTTGGATTTCCTGAATTTCCTGGGTCTGCAGGGAAGGAGGGAATTTAAATCCTTTTGGGGTCAGCTCTGCCTTTTCCCAGTGCCCCCACAGGAAAACCCTTCAATCCCAGCCCCTGGCGCTGGGAAAACTGGGCTGGATTGGGATTTTTGGGGTTGGTTTGGGACTTTTGGGGCTGGATTGGGTTTTTTGGGGCTGATTTCTCTTCTTCAGGGCTAGTTTGGGATTTTCAGAACTGGTTTGTGTTTTTTCAGGATGATTTTAGTTTTTTGGGGCTAGCTTAGTGGTTTTTGGGTCAGTTTGGGATTTTCAGGACTGGATTGTCATTTTCAGAGCTGATTTGTCGTTTTCTCTGGATTATTTGGGTTTTTCAGGGCTGCTTTGAGAGTTTTGGGGCTGATTTGGGATTTTTGGGGGCTGGTTTGGGTTTTTTGGGCCAGTTTGGGATTTTTGAAATTTTCAGAGCTGGTTTGAGATTTTTGGGGTTGGTTTCGGGTTTTAGGGGCCAGTTTGAGATTTTCAGGGACAATTTGAGACTTTTGGTGCTGGTTTGAGATTTTTGGGGCTGGTTTGGGATTTTTGGGGCTGATTTGAGATTTTTGGGGCTAGTTTGGTATTTTTGGGCCAGTTTGAGGGTTTGGGGGCTGGTTTGGGATTTTTGGGGCTGGTTTGGGATTTTTGGGACTGGTTTGTATTTTTTGGGGCCAGTTTGGGTTTTTCGGACCAGTTTGGGATTTTTGGGGCCAGTTTGATATTTTCAGGGACAATTTGAGATTTTTGGGGCTGGTTTGATATTTTTGGGGCTGGTTTGATATTTTTGGGGCTGGTTTGGGATTTTTAGGCCAGTTTGAGGGCTTGGGGGCTGGTTTGGGATTTTTTAGGGGCTGGTTTGGGATTTTCAGGACTGGTTTGTATTTTTGGGGGCCAGTTTGGGATTTTTTGGGCCAGTTTGAGATTTTTGGGGCTGGTTTGGGATTTTTGGGGCTGGTTTGGGGTTTTGGGGCCAGTTTGAGATTTTCAGGACTGGTTTGATATTTTTTGGTTTGATTTTTTTTTTTTGTTTGGGATTTTCGGGGCTGGTTTGAGATTTTCGGGGCTGGTTTGGGTTTTTTGTGGCCGGTTTGGGTTTTTTGTGGCCGGTTTGGGTTTTTTGCAGCCTGCTTGGGTTTTTTGTGGCCACTCTCGGTGCCCACACGCCGCTGGCAGTGGCAGCCACGAGAGGTGGCAGCAATTAAGAACTGAGCGTCTTTCCCAGCAATCCCGGAGCTAAGGAACCACCATGGTCCAGTGCCTCAAAAATCCCCATTAGCCCACGCCACTTATGGCCATAAAATTCCTCGTTTTCTGCTTTTCATCGGCCTCACCCCGGAATCTTCGTTTTGCTTTATTTCTACATTTGCACTCCAACAATGGCAATCAGCCCGTGCCCAGAGTGTTGCAAATCAGAAATTTGTCCACATTTTTTCCACCACCTTCCCGGGCGAAGCCGCTTTTTTCCCTGGGAACGGCCGGGAGCAGGCGGGGGAAGGGGCCGGAGATTGATCGGAGCCCTTGGAAGTCGCCGGGATCGGGGCAGGGACAGCGGGAGCAGCGGGAATTCCGCCCTGAAAAGGCAGCTCGTGGTGGCAGGAGCTCCTCTGGAAAACTCCTGGAGTTTTCCCCAACTTTTCCCACTTTTTCCCCCCTACTCCGAGGGTTTGGATTTGGGGTTTTTTGGGGGATTTGTTCGGGTTTAAAGCGGTTTGGACTGGTTAAACTGGGAGAAAAAACCACGAGGTGGAGTGAGGAAAGGGAAGATCTGAGGATGTTTGGTTCTGTCGCTCTTGGCCTGGGAGGGAATTTTGGGTTTGGGGTTATGGCAGATGAGAGCTGCTCTCCCTGGATTTGGGGATCAGCCCCACAAAATTTGGGATCTCTGCAGAGCTGGGGACAGCTCCCAGTTCGTGTCCCAGAGCTGTGACATCCCCTGGGCTGTCCCTGCAGGGACAATTTCAGCGGTTCTGGGGCACCAGGGGCCCTTCCCAGGACTCGCTGCCTCGGAGCCCGGCAGCTCATCCCAAATCCAACCCCAGGCTGTTCCCAGCCCTGATTCCCCCCCTGGGCTCATCCCAAATCCAACCCCAGGCTGTTCCCAGCCCTGATTCCCCTGCTGGGCTCATCCCAAATCCAACCCCAGGCTGTTCCCAGCCCTGATTCCCCTGCTGGGCTCATCCCTCAGCGTTTCCCGGGAGCAGGGAGTGCTGGCCATGGCTGGAGCCAGCTGGCCACGGGGACAGTCACCCTCGGTGACCCCTGAATCCAGCTCTGAGCAAAGCCTCGTGCTCCGTGCCCTTCCTAGGGAGGTTTGTCGGAATCCAAAGGAATAGGAACGGGGGGGAAGGGGAGTAAAATAAAAAAAAAAAAGGAGATTTTTAGGACTTAGCTGCGGCCTGCCCGGATTTCCCTCTCTGGCATTCGGACACTGGAGAAAAAAAATGGCTGGGATTTAAAGAGGGCTTGGGGAGGAAAATTCCTGCTGGCGGGAGCAGCCTCGTGCTGGGGGCAGGGGTGACCTACTAAGGGGTTTTTATTCCTCGCCAGCCGCTGGGATATCGGAGCTGTTCCGCTCTAATCCATCCTCCCTGTCCCCGCCCTTCCCGAGCCATCCCAGCCCGGCCCTTCCTGCAGGATCTGTCCCCAGTGCCACCTTCCTGCCTTCTCCTGGGATTGTGGGATGGGTTGGGATTGAGCCCATCCTGTTCCACCCCTCCCACCATCCCAGGCTGCTCCAAGCCCCGTCCTACCGGGCCTTGGGCACTAACATGGATGGAGAATCCATGGTTTCTCTGGGAAATCCATTCCAGGGTTTCTCCACCCTCAGAGGGAAGAATTTTTCCCAAATATCCCATCCAAACATCCCCTCTTTCCTCCCAAATCCTGTCATTCCCTCTCTCACCCTTCATGCCTCAGATTTCAGAGATTAACACTGGAAAACACCTTTCCCTAAAACCCCTTCCTGCTGGAGTTTATCCCTGCCTGCCAAGGCGTTCCCATCCCCTCTCCTGGAATATTTGTGCAGGTTTGGGGGATGAAACCGAAGGAAGGTGGGAAAATATCCAGGAGTGTCTGAAGGAGAACAAGGATGGGGAAGAGGCTGAGGACACTTGGGATGTTCAGCTGGAGGAGAGGAAATGAGGGAGGGGATGGAGGGACAGCTCCAATCCCTGCTCAGGATCCAGGGAATGCTGGAGCTGTGCCAGGGTTGGACATCAGGGAAGGTTCTGAGGCACAGCCCAGGGAACAGAGACATTCCCGAGGCTGCCGGAGCTCCGGGAGTGTTTGGATTTGCCAGAGCTCCCAGGGATGCTCAGGGTGGAGCTGTTGGGGGCCGGGATTGGATCCCAGCTTGGGATATTCCATGAACACTGGAATTCCTGAGTGCTTGGCAGGACCGCAGTGCCCATCCCTCTGTGGGGCTGGGCCAGGCTCAGCCAGCGCCAATTAGGGCCATTAATTAATCAAAGCCCGGGTCACTCAGGGCTTTCCTTTCCCTTTCCTTTCCTTTCCTTTCCTTTCCTTTCCTTTCCTTTCCTTTCCTTTCCTTTCCTTTCCTTTCCTTTTCCTTTTCCTTTTCCTTTTCCTTTTCCTTTTCCTTTTCCTTTTCCTTTTCCTTTTCCTTTTCCTTTTCCTTTTCCTTTTCCTTTTCCTTTTCCTTTTCCTTTTCCTTTCCTTCCCTCCTCTCCTCTCCTTCTTATAAATATTTCATATTTATATTTAATAACTGATGCATTAATTAATTGATTAATTAATTTATTGATATTTATCCCTTTTTCCCCGGGTCTGTTCTTCGTTTCCTCCCATGATTTTGGCGTCACATGGATTTTTATAAACCCATAAATCCCAGATATTATTTTTATAGGGATGTTTGTCTTTCCTGGGATTCTACTCACCTATGTCCGGGTGTGAACCTTGCTAGGAACTCACCTTGATTTCCATTTATTCCAATTTATTCCAATTTATTTCCATTATTTTCATTTCCCTTCTTTTTGGGACACAATAAATCCCAACTGGAATTGTTTCCCCATTAAAACTCAAGGAAAAACCCAAAAAGGGACAAATCTGGGGTTTTGAGGAGAAACAATTCCATGAGGTGATGGAGGTCATGAGGAAATCAGGATTTTCCACGGCTAGAAACCCATTTTTGGATAAAAAAATCTTATTTTTCACGACCTGACCGAGATGATTTTTGCCTCCTTCCAGACTTGCAGCTCCCAGAGTGGAATTTTGCTGGCAAAAATGTGAAATTTTGGAGCTTTTCATTCGATTCCTGATCCCAGTGTTTCCTTGGATGCTTTTCCAGCCTCTGCACAATTTGATCCCAGGGATCAAATATCAGTTTTTCATGGAAAAAAAAAATCTCCCAGCTTTTGGCAGGCAGGAATTCCCAGCTCTGGGAAGATCTCCCTGGGCACACGGGGAGATCTCAGAGGATCCCGAGTTTCCCTTGGGAAGTGCCCAGCCCTGGGAGCTGCCAGGGGCAGGATTTGGGCTAAAATTGGCCCTTTTTGGTGTGGAAACTCCTCTGGGAAGGCGTCAGCAGAGGGTGACGTTGTGCAGGATTGGGGAATATTGGGGAATATCCGGAATGCTGCTGCCAAAAACTTGGGAGCCTCCAAAGTGGCCTGAAAATTCTAAGGAATGGCCTAAAATTCCAAGGAAGCACGTTGGGATGTGGGAAAAGGGATTTGGGATAGTTGGGAATTACTTTCCTGTGTCTGCTGTGGCAAGATTTTAGATCTAAGCCTTAGTCCTGTGCTAAAAATTCCAGATTTTAGGAATGCTACTGAATTTTTTTCATATGTGAAATGAGGTGCCCAATCCAACCTTTTCCATGGTTTTGATGGAATGTTGAGGGCTTGGAAGGGGAACTTTGTTGCTGTGGGAATGAAATGGATCAAGTGTTGTTCTGTGGGAATAGGAAAGGATAGAAAGGGGGAATTTGGCTTCTTGGAGGGAATTCTGCGCCATTCCCGTGGGATTTTGGGAATAATTTATGGATTTCTCATAATGAGGATAATTTATGGATTTGTGGTTGTGCTGAACTGGGCTGAACCCGAGCAGGGAGGGTTTGGAGCCGGGTGTTGGAATTCAGGTGGATTTTGGTTTCTTTGCCTGTGGATTGGAAACTTGCAGGATTTTCCATGGCTCTGGAATGGCTGGGAAAGGAATGGGAGGAAATTCAGTCATTCCCAACCATCCCCAACCATCCCCAACCATTCCCAACCATCCCAAATCATTCCCAGCCATTCCCAACCATTCCCACTCATCCCAAATCATTCCAAACCATCCCCAACCATTCCAGTCATTCCCAACCATCCCCAGTCATTCCCCAATCATTCCCAGCCATTCCCAGATCCTGGGACCTCCAAGGTTGAATATCCCAGTAGAGTCTCTCGGGATTTAAACGAATATTCCAGGAGAGCATCCCAAACCTGTTTTCCAGAGCTCTGGCTTTCCCCAAATCCTGATTTTTTTTGGTGAAAGTTGTGCCTCCGTTTAGAAAACATCCACAAAAACAAAGGAATTCCCAGTTTATCCAAGGGCACCTGTGGTTTCCTTGGATTGGCTCCCGAGTGTTTTCCTGCCTGGCACAGGGGTCCCTGTCTGGAACTGGGATCTCTCCTTGGAACTGGGATTTCTCCTTGGAACTGGGATCTCTCCTTGGAACTGGGATTTCTCCTTGGAACTGGGATTTCTCCTTGGAACTGGGATCTCTCCCTGGCTGCTGGCACTGGAATTGTCCAGCAGCTCCAGGAGCTCCCTCTCTCTGGGATTGGAATCTTTGGGAATCTTTGGGTGTGGAGGGAAGAGAGGCAGGCCAGGAAATTCCTTGACTCAGGAGTGGGAGTTCCAGGGAATGTTCAGGGGTTTTGCCTCCACCTGAGTGGGAATTTGGGATTCCAAAGGAATTATTTGCTGGGAATCTCGCGGCACACGCAGGAAGGTGCCAGGAATCTTTTGGAACCTCGGTCTCTGGAGGGCCCAGCTGGGAGTCAGCACATCCAGGTTTTATTCCCAGTGACAAAGAATTCCCACCCTCAGCTTCTCCCGTTTATCCTCCCACATTCCCTTGTCCGGTTTTCCCTCCCCAATCCCAATCCCGGGCTGGAGGAATCCCAGAAAAATGGAAAAGAGAGAAAAAACCCCAATGCAGTTTCACCCCCCAAAACACCGGGAATTGGGAAAATTCCAACCACTGCAGTTTGGAAATGTTTCACATTCCAGGGGGAGGCAATTCCTTCATCCAGTTCCCCTCTCCCACGAGGGAAAGCTCCTGGAGTGTCCAGGATGGAATCGCTTCCCCACATTCCCCAGGCAGGAATATGAAACTTCCTTAAGAATTCCAGGGAATTTGCTCTGCTCTGGAAAATGGGGAGCAGGGCTGGGGAAAAGGGGTTTGGCTCCAGCAGGGTTGGGGGGCTCAGAATTCCAAGCCTGGAATCAAATCCTGGATTCCTGTGAGCCTGGAAAGGTGAGGGAATCTCACGTGAGCTCCTCAGGAGCCAGGAAAGTTTGGGTTTGTTTTTGGGTTTTTTTTTCTGGGATATTTCACTTTTCGAGCTGACGGTGGGAATTTTCTTCTTGCAGCTCTTTCCTGTTTGGTTTTCCAGGAGTTTCCTTGGTGTTTCAGACCCTTTTTCCAGTCTTTAGGATCAGCTTTGTTCATGGTTTAGCTCAGAACCTTTCCCTGGATTTGGGATCTCCTTGGACACGCAGAGCAGAGCTCATACAGGAGGGATTTTGCCATAAGTAGGGGATTTATGGAATTTAAGGAATTTCATCTCTTAACTCCAGATATGGATTTCAAAATCCCCCATTTTCCCCTATTCCCAGGTTATTTCATCCCAAATCCAATCCCTAACTCCAAAGCCAGCTGTCCCACGGTGCGTGGTTTGGGAGATGCTGAGTGCCAGGATCAGCTCCTGCCCAGGAGGCTGAGTGTCCACAGGGATCCCAGAAATCCCATGGGGATCCCAGAGATCCCACCTGGATCCAGGCACAAAATTCCCGTCCCTTTTGTGCCATTGTGATCCCAGGGGAACCAAAAATTTGGTATCAGAGCCAATCCCTGGAGAGCAAAGTCCCAACCCTTGGCTCTCCCCATTTCTGTGGTGTGGTTAAAACTGAATTCAAACAATGGAAAAAAATATCCCAGGATTGCTGGGAACGAGGGAATGGGAGCAGAAAATACAAAATTTCTTCTCAAATCCCAATTTTTGGGATCGAAATAGAGCCACTGCTTGGTGGGAAAACAAAAATCTCATTGAAGAGTTGGGAAACAAAGTGAAAAAAAACAAAGTGAGCCAAGATTTTCCATTTCTGCTCGGCTCAGATGTTTCTTCCACCTGGGATTGAAATTATTTGGTTCTTCCTTTATTTAAAAAACCAATCAGGAATGATCCAGGTTCATCCTGAACCCGGATGATCCAGAGATTTGTGTGGGAAACCGGCAAACTCAGGAGCTCCAAAGCAGAGCAGAAATCCCAGTTCCCATCTCAAATCCCACATTTTCCATCCCTCACCTGGGCAGAGCAGAGCTCCTCTGCCAGCACCCTCCTGGCTCCATCCCGCTGGGAAAAGTTTTGGAATGCTCAGAGGGAATTCCAGAACACGAGGGAGCTGGGAAAGGTCTCAGCTCTGCCCTCACACTGCCAGGGAGGCTTTGCCTCCTGGGATTGGGATCCAATTCCCAGCTCCTGGAAGATCCCTTGGATCACATTCCAAGGGGGAAGGGATCATTCCCAACTCCTGGAAGATCCCTCTTTACACTTTAAAATACCCAAGAGGTTTCTCATCCCTCCTGAGAAAAGCCTGGATAAACGCCATGGAATGCTGTTCATGGAGCTCTGGAAAGCTTTGGGCGTGGAAGCTCGGGAGATTCCTCCTGAGAGGTGGCCTTGGGGACAATTGTGTCCTGTGTCCTAGAAAAATTCCTGGGTGGTGGCCTTAGGGACATCTGTGTCCTGGAAAACTCTTCAGGAGATTCCTCCTGGATGGTGGCCTTGGGGACAGCCATGTCCTGTGTCCTGGGAATCTCCTCGGGAGCTCCTGCCTTGGGAACATCTGTGTCCTGTGTCCTGGAAAACTCTGGAATCTCCTGGGTGGTGGCCTCGGGGACAGCCGTGTTCTGTGTCCTGGGAATCTCCTCCTGGCCTTGGGGACATTTGTGTCCTGTGTTCTGGCAATCTCCTTCTGTGTGGTGGCCTTGGGGACAGCCCTGTCCTGTGTCCTGGACAACTCTTCCTGGCCTTGGGGATAGCCTGGGGTGGGATTGCCCCGCTGTCCTTTAGGGGAATTGGTGCCTGAGACCCCAAGGGTTAAAGTGGGGGAATTCCTGTGGGAATGGGGCAGCAGGGCCGGGCCCTGGTGCCAGGGGGGCTCAGAGGGCTCCGGGCTCTGCACGGTTCCCTTGCCATGAGCCACTCCTGGCTTGGCTGGGCACATTGCTGGTGGATCCCAGAGCTGGGAAGGGAATTTTTTGTCCCAAAAACCAGGAAAAATCCACGATGCTGTGCCAGCTCCTTGGTGTGCCGGCTGGGAATTCCCTGCTGGGCCTCAGGGACCTCTGAGCAGGAGGAATTTGGGATTCCTGCACAGTTTGATCCCAGCATTGTTGGGTTCTGTCCCTGCTGGGCACCAAGAGCTCCATCCCATGAGCAAACCAGGCCTTTCCCATGGATGGAAACCTGTTTTTGAATAAAAAATCTGATTTTTCGTGACGTCACCGAGATGATTTTTGGGCAGAGCAGGTTCCATGGGAGCGGGATGTGATTCCAGGGTTGTTGTCAGGAGGAGAATCCAGGAGAATTCCAGCACCTGTGGGAGAAGCTGCCACCCCCTTTATTCCCCCTGCCCTGTCCTGATGCCTTTTGGGGCTGCCTAAAAACAGAATCCAGACAAAGCTGGGGGAATAAAAAGCTCTTGGATTTATTGAAGGGCCTTCAGATACATTTAGGGCAGATGAAGCCCCCCAGGGCTACACCCAAAAATGGACCACGGGTCACAGGTTTTCAGACTTTTATAAGTTTGGTCCATTTGCATATTGGGGGTTAATCCTCCAATTACAGCTTCAGGTAATGAAGTCATTTACCCCAAATTTGCTCCCCCCAGCTCCCTTTTGTTTCCATTTCTCGGGGCCTGAGGCAGTGAGGTGTCCTTGATTCCCAGCCCAGAGAGGAATTGTTGTGTGTGACCAAAACGGGAGAGCAGCAGCTGACGCTGTGTGTGGAGTTTAGAGTTTCACACTAAAGAACTGCAGGGTTACAAATACATGAAAAATATAAAAGCTGAAATCCTGAGGCATCAGCAGGTGGCCCCGAGCAGCCCCAGGAGCGCAGGAGGAGCCGCTCTGGCCTTGGTTCCTCTTCCCTTCCCCTCTTTCTTCCATCCTTCCCCTCTTCCCTCTGTCCTTCCCCTCTTCCCTCTGTCCTTCCCCTCTTCCCTCTGTCCTTCCCCTCTTTCCTCTTCCCTTCCCCTCCTTCCTCTTCCCTTCCCCTCTTTCCTCCATCCTTCCCTTCGTTCTCCCATCCTTCCCCTGGTTTTCCTCTGCCCTTCCCGGGCCGGCTCCGCCGCATCCCCCGGCTCCGACCCCTCCCTGCCCCGCTCCCTCGTCCCTCCCCCCGCGGCATCCCGGGCTCCTTCCCGGGGGTTTTAATATTCAGGCCGTACCTTCCACATGAGCAGTGCTGAAGAGCGGAGTGTCGGGGTTTATTGATATCACCCGGGGCCGCTCGGGGCTGTCAGCTGCACATTCAGCCTCCCGCGACCCCCTAAGGTGCGGGTCCTGGCAGCTCTAAAGGAATCCGCACAAAAAAAAAATCCCTTTTTTTGTTCTGCCCAAGGTGAGACAATGCGGGCAGGGCCCTGCTCCAGATGACAGCGCTGATAAAGGAGCGCGGCGCAGGGATATCTTCCTTTCTTCGCGCTGCTTCTTTCAATCCTTCTTTCTGTCACTCGCATTCTCTCCTCCCTACACTTCCCTTTCTTCTCTTTCTTCTCTCGGCCGCGGCAGGGCCGGGCCCGGGGGTTCAATCGCGGGCGAATGTCACAGCCCCGCTCGCAGCGCATCCCCGGGGGCTGCGAGGGGCGCGTCCCGCCCGGGCCTTTCTCCCGAGCGCGTCCCGGGGGTTCCTGACATGAATGGAAAGCTGGGAGCGTTTTTTGGGGGGAAAAGCGGGCAGGGGAGGGGGGGAAAACGTGGTGAGAAAGGGAGAGAAGGCAGCAGAAACGCGGGAGGAAAAGTGGGAATGCGGTGAGGCGGGAGGATGTGAATATCCACATGTAAATATACATAAATATTTAAATATATAAATGAATAAATATATAAATACATATATATATATATATATATATATATACGCATATGTAGAAAGTGTAATACCCAAATCAAAACCCACAGGGACACAGCGAGTGGGCAGGGGATAAAAAGATCAGATATTCAAAAAAATCCTCCATGGGTTTTGCTGCATTCCTGATTTCTCAGGTGGAGCACGAGGTGAGGGAAGGAAGAGGTGGCTTGGGGACACTGAGGACTGTCCCTGGAACTGGGATCTGTCCCTGGAACTGGAATCTGTCCTTGGAACTGGGATCTCCCACTGGCACTGGGAGCTGCCCCTGGAACTAGGATCTCTCCTGGGTACTGGGATCTCTCCCTGGCACTGGGATCTCCCACTGGCCCTGGATCTCTCCACGGCTGTCACAGCTCTGGAATTGTCCAGCAGCCCCAGGAGCTCTGTCTCTCCGGGACTGGAATCTTTGGGAATCTTTGGGAATCTCAGGCTGTGCAGGGAATGCTCCTCCTCCTTCAGGGTGATCACTTCGCTGCCCCATCAGCGCCCGCCGCGCTCCCGGCACCACCAAAACGTCACATTTTGGTGAAATTGGTTCCTCTGCCCTGGAAGAGTCTGACAGGGAGAGGCCTGGGAGTGTCTGGGCAGGGCTGGAGCAGCAGGGGAAGCACAGGACAGGATTGAGGGTCCCCAATCCTGGGGCCTGGAGCCGTGTCCAGGAGTGGCATGGAATGATGGATCCCAATCCCAAACTGGGGCTGGCCACCCCCAGGGTGTCCCTAGCTGTTTCTAGCCCCAGTTGGAGCAACATCCCAGTCCAGGAGTGGCATGGATTGAAGGATTCCAGTCCCAAACTGGGGCTGGGCATCCCCCAGGGTGTCCCTGGTTGTCCCTGGCTGTTCCTGGCCCTGGCTCCCAGTCCAGGAGTGGCACAGATTGATGGATCCCAGTCCCAAACTGGGGCTGATTATGAGGAGGAGCAGCCGGGCCCAGGCTGAGCTGCCCCAGGACCCACAGGAACTGAACCCGGTGTGCCAGGACAAACAGACAGGGAATTTTCCCCTCTGGAATTTCCCTCCCTGATCTCCCAACCCCAGGTGCCACAGCCACGCTGGTCCCTCGTGCCTGGCAGTGTCCCCTGCAGGCCAGGGATCAGGATGGGTTCCCTGCTCGGGACTCTCCAGGAATCCTGGGATCAGGGATTCTCTGGTATCAGATCCCTGTAAATCCAGGGGTAATCTGGTATCAGATCCCTTTAAATTCAGGGATTCTCCAAGATCAGATCCT
Source organism: Sturnus vulgaris (assembly GCF_052056855.1). NCBI lineage: Eukaryota > Metazoa > Chordata > Aves > Passeriformes > Sturnidae > Sturnus > Sturnus vulgaris. The sequence continues at coordinate 6,748,849 of NC_142267.1, read as the reverse complement.
TGTAAATCCAGGAGTTCTCTGGGATCAGTCCCTGTAAATCCAGGGGTTATCCAGGATCAGATCCCTGTAAATCCAGGCGTTATCCAGGTCTGGGATTCTCCATAATCGGATCTCCCATCCCTGCTGCCTTACCCTGGAAAACCAGGGATTCTCCAGGATCAGATCCCTGTAAATCCAGGGGTTATCCAGGATTGGATCCCTGTAAATCCAGGTGTTGTCCAGGATTGGATCCCTGTAAATCCCGGGGTTATCTGGGATCAGATCCCTGTACATTCAGGGGTTATCTGGGATCAGATCTCCCAGCCCTGATCCCAGCAGGCTCCCCGTGCCCAGCCCTCCCAGCCCTGTGGGATGTGTTTGTGCAGCTCCATGGGGAATCCTTGTGAGGGACCAGCAGGGCTGGAGCTGGAAAGGGAAGAAAATAAAACAAAAAAAGGAGGAAACTCCCGAGAAAGCGAGCAGAGCTTTCCTTCCCGCCACCTCTTTGTTGCTGTTCCTCCAACCTGGATCCCAGCTGGTTTCCCTTTGCCTCCCATTTTGGGGAGCACTGGTGCTGCCCCTCTTTGAGTGGGGGAGCTGGGAAGCTCCCAGGTCCTTCCCTCCTTCCCTCTTTCCCTTGGCACCTTGGGATGGCTGCCTGGAACAGAGGCCAGACAAGATGAAGAAAACAAAACTGGGAATTTATTAAAGGCACACAGACACACCTTGGGCTGTCAGAAGCCTCTGAGGCTGCACCCAGGATGGTCACGAGTTTTTCAGACAATTATAAATTTGGTCTATTTGCATATCAGGGGTTAATCCTCCAATTAGAGCTCCAGGTAATGAAGTAATTTACCCCCAGTTGGCTCCCCCACAATTCATTTTGTTTGTACTTTTTGGGACAATGAGGTGTTCTTGAGTTTCAGAGGAATTGTTTTGTCTGAATAAATCGGGAGAAGAGCAGCTGAACAGACCATGGAGTTTGAGATTTATACACTAAAGCAGTTCGGGATCTGGAAAACAGAAAAGTGCAATCCTGAGGCATCACCTCCTTCCTTCCCTCCCTCTCTCCCGGGCTGGATCCTGCGCCTGCCGCAGGCACGAGGCCATGAATATTGAAGTGCCAGGGGGGTTTTTATGGACTCCACAGATGTGCCGGGACTCGGGGCCGGCCCCATCACCTCGGGCCGCTTGAAAAGGCCGAACAAAAGCCCGAAGAAAGAGGGCGAGGGGCGGAGGGGGCAGGGAGGGAGGACCAGGAAAAAGTTGAAAGCGAAGAAAAGAGGGCTGGAGTTGATGGATATTCCATCTGTTTATGGTCAGGGAATTCACAAAGGCTGCCGGGGACGGGCAGCCCTGCTCGCCCTCCCTCCCTCCCAGTTTGCCTCCGAACGTTCGGGATGGGTTGGGTTTGTTCGCCCCGGGAAGGAGCAGAAAGGTTTGGGGTTTGTGACGCGTGTGGGGGCAGGGCGGCGGGGCAGAGCCTCAGGATCAGCCCCGTGGATCCCACTGTTCCCACAGGGAGACTCCGGGATCCGATCTGGGATCCGATCTGGGATCAGATCCATCCCATAGATCCTGCTATTTCCATAGGGAGATTCTGGGATCTGATTTGGGATCAGATCCATCCCATAGATCCCACTATTCCCACAGGGAAACTCTGAGATGGGATCTGGGATCAGATCATCCCTGTGGAACCCGCTACTCCTCTAGGGAGCCTCTGGGATCTGATGTGGGATCAGACCATCCCAGTGGATCCCATGATTCCCACAAGGAAACTCTGGGATTGGGTCTGGGATCAGATTTGGGATCAGATCATCCCAGTGGATCCCGTTATTCCCACAGGGAGACTCTGGGATCAGATCCCTCCCCCTATAAAGTTTTGGGCTCTTCCCAGAGTTTTCTTGGGCTCCACGTGTGGCTTTAGGGAAGAGCAGCTGTTTGGGGGTGAAATTCCATTTCCTTTGTGGCTTTGGGAAATCCCTCCTGGAGTTCAGCTCCAGGTGAGTCCTGAGCCTGGAGTTGGGCCTGGCTGTGCCCAGAGCAGGTCCTGGTGCTGGCCAGGGGATTTGGGGATGGATATTCCAAGGAAATTTGGTCTCTCCAGCTTTTCCTTCCCAAAATATGCCAGTGCTCCACTCATGGTTGTGTCTCTGAGCTGGCAAGCTCAGGAGGGTGAAGGTTCTGCTTCAACAGGAGGGAATTTCACAGTGAAAAACGGGAATTTTGCATCCCTGCAGATCCCAAAATGAACTTCTAACCGAGAAAAATCCTGCCTGGAATCTTGGTATTCCATGGCCAGGTAGAGGGAAGGGATTGGGAAAGAACCTTTAGGATCACCGGCCTCCAACCCCAGGTGTTCCCGGGCAAGGTTTTCCTAAAATCCCCAATCCCTGAGCTGGGAGGGGAATTCTGGCAGAGAGAGGAAAGTTTGGGGTGAGGAAAAGAGGCAGAAATAGGGGGAAATGTGGAAAAAGAGTGGGAAAATAGAGAAAAATATGGAAAAATATGGGGGAAATCTGGAAAAAGAGAGAAAAATACGGTAAAATGAGGAAAAAATGGAAAAAAACCAGAAAAATTGAGAAAAATATAGGGAAAATATGGGGAAAATACGGAAAACTGAGAAAACCAAGAAATATAGAAAAATACGGAATATATAAAATATATTGTGTATTATTATGTATAAATAATATCATAATAATAAAGAATATATTTTATATTATTATGTATAAATACATTAAAATATGGAAAAATACAGAAAAATAGAGACAAATATAAAAAATATAGAGAAAATAGAGAACAATAGAGAAAATAGAGGAAAATATGGAAAAATACGGAAAAATTTGGCTAAATAGAGGAAAAATATGGAAAAATTATAGAAAAATATGGAAAATTAGAGAAAAGTAGAGACAAATCTCCCAGCTGATCCCCAAATTTCCCATTTTCCTGGCTGCTATTCCAGGGCATCTCCACCCCCTGGTGCAGAATTCCTCGATTAAATCCCACCTCTAGAATTCCAGGATTGGTTTTCCATGAGCCTGAGCTCTGTGAGCCTGGATCCAGGAAAAGGTTGGGAAAGGGAGGGAAGAGAATCTCAAGGTTTTGTTGTGTGTGCTGAGGGAATTTCTGGGAATTTCAGGAATTTGGGGTCTGGGAATGTGCTTGGAGCATGGGGTGGGTTTGTGCCTCCTCACAGCCCCGCCTGCTGTTCCCTGGGAATTCAGGAATTCCAACATTTCCGAGGTGAGAGGGACAAGGGGGTTCTGGGGTTTGTGCTGGGAACAAAAAAAAAAAAAATCGTACAGGAGAATTCTGTGCTGCCTTTTCAGGCTCCTCCATCCAGGCCTTGTTTGCACCTGGATGGGCTCAGGTTGTTCCTGCCTGGGGAAAAGCAGAGCTGGGAATGTCAGGAGAGCTCCAGATCCGGTTTAAGGAGCTGCTGGGGACAGGTGCAGCCCAGGAGAGGACAAATCCCCGAGATCCTGGTTCATTCCATGTCCTCCTGTGCAATCCCAGCCCTCCTGCCCCAGTGGCCTGCAGTGGGGGGTCCAGGCATTCCTCCATGCCTGAATCCCAAAGATTCCCCAGGGCAGGATCTTAGCCCTCATCACAGCATGGGTTGGGTTGGGAGCAGCTTAAAGTTGATCCAGATCCATCCTTCTGGCATGGCAGGGACTCCTTCCACTGTCCCAGGCTCCTCCAAGCCACATCCAGCCTGGTCTTGGACTTCCAGGGATCCAGGGGCAGCCACAGCTGCTCTGGGCACCCTGTGCCAGGGCCTGCCCACCCTCACAGCCAGGAATTCCTTCCCAATATCCCACCTAAACCCCTCTGTGGCAGTGGGAAGGTGTTCCCCGATTCCCTCCATCCTTTGGGAATTGTCTCTCTCCATCTTTCCTGTGGCTCCTTCAGTCCCTGGGAGGCCCTGGTGAGGTCATTCCAGGCTGGACAATCCCAGTTCCATTGGCCTTTCCCACTGGGAGAGCTGCTCCATCCCACTGAGCCCTAAGTGCCAGGGCTGGGTGGATGAAGAGTCTGGAAAAGGGGATTCCCTGTGGGCTCTCACTCAGGTATTGCCAGGGCCTTCCAAGTGGGTTTTTCTTCCTTCTCTCATCCCATGAAACCCAGGTTTTTCTCAGGGCTGCATTCCTGGGCAGCCACCTCTGGGTGGGATTTATGGAGCATCCCCGTGGCTGCAGCAGCTGCAGGGGGAGTTTGCAGCAGCCACAGCCCAGCCAATCCCAATCCCAATCCCAATCCCAATCCCAATCCCAATCCCAATCCCAATCCCATTCTCAATCCACCCCATCCCTAGTCCCACTCTGTCCCTTATCCCACTCCACCCCCAATCCTGCTCCTAATACCACTCCCTCCCCAATCCCACTCCATTCCCAGTCCCACCCTATCCCAAATCCCACTCCCTTCCCAATCCCATTCTCAATCCCATTCTTTCCCCATCTCACCCTGTCCCTAATCCCATTCCCTTCCCAATCCCATTCTTAATCCCACTCCATCCTCAATCCCATCCCCTCCCCAGTCCTACTCCTTCCCCAGTCTCACTCCTAATCCCATTCCCTCTCTAATCCCATTCTCCATCCCACTCCATCCCCAGTCCCGCTCTGTTCCCAATCCCATTCTGAATCCAACTCTCTCCCCAGTCCCATTTCCACTCCAATCCCATTCCCTCCCCAATCCCATTCTCAATCCCACTCTTTCCCTATTCCTTCTCCCTCCCCAGTCCTGCTCCCTCCCCACCTCTCCCAGTTGATGTTTAGGATGGGGCAGCAGGAAGGGACAGGGACAGACAGCGTTGTGCTGGGAGCTGGGATGTTCTGCAGCCCCAATCCCTCTGCCCCATTTCCCCAGCCCCCCATCCCCCCAACCCCATTCCCCAGCCCCATCCCCCCATCCCCATTCCCCATTCCCCATCCCCATTCCCCCATCCCCATTCCCCATCCCCATCTCCATTCCCCCATCCCTATTCCCCATCCCCCCAGCCCCATTCCCCATTCCCTATTCCCCAGCCCCATTCCCCATTCCCCATTCCCCATTCCCCATTCCCCATTCCCCAGCCCCATTTAATTTAACTGCAGGGCCAAGGGGAGCCCAGGCTGGAGGGGAGGGAGGAGGAGCAGAAGGGAATGGGGACAGGGGACACAGCCAGGCCCGGGTCCCACACGGCTTTTCCTGGTCCCCTGCTCCAGTTCCAGCTCCTCCTGCTCCTTCCAAACCCCTCCAAAGGGCTCTTGCTCGTTGTTCCCCAGCCTGAACCAGCAGCTTTGCTCAGGATTGGGAGTTTGGGGCTGTAATTCCCACACTTCCTCAGGCTGGAATGAGCCCCGGGACAAGGCCAGGCTTCCCTTTGTCATCTTTCCCTGCACTGCTCCCACCACTCCAGGGGGGTTTGTTCCCTTTTCCCAGCTCTTCCTGAACTCAGCACTGCTCCACACAATCCCTCAGCAGATCCCTCCATGGGGTCACTTCACCCCTGGCTCCCCAAAATTGCCCAGACATTGGAAATCTTTCTCGGAGCAGTGGGAAGAATTTCCACACTGCGTCCTTGCTGCCACTCCCAGGATAAAGCTCTGCCTTTTTATTCCTGAAATTAGGATTTCTTTCTAAAAGCAAAGAGATTTGGGCAGTCTGAGCTTTTCATTCTGAGCTGCAGAGCAGTTACTCTGAAGCAAAGATGAAAAAGCAATGGAATTGCTCCTAAAAAAAACCCAAATACACTGGGATGATTGTGAGTCCTGTAACCCACACACTTCCCTCCTGGTTTTCCCTTTTCTCCTGGTTTTCCTTTTTCTCTTCAGTTTTCCCTGTTCTCTGCCTTGTCCTGCTGGGAGGTTTCCCCCTCCTCTCCTGGTTTTCCTTCTCTCCTGGTTTTCCCTTTTCTCCTGGTTTTTCCTTTTCTCTTCAGTTTTCCCTGTTCTTTTTAGTTTTCCCTGTTCTTTGCTTTGTCCTGCTGGGAGGTTTTCCCCTCTGTTCATTCCTGGCTCTGCTTTTCCCGTCAATCTTTCCCAGGATGAGATCCCGGGGGAGCTGCCTGCTGCCAGCCTGCTGCTTCCCATCCTTCATCCTTCCCACCCAGGAAGGTGCTGCTGGAAATTTCTGCACCTTCCCCTTTGCAGACCAAAGGGTAAAATATCACTAAGCCATTCCTGTCGCAAAAATCCCTGGAAATTTGGTTTCCCCTGTGCTCCTGCTGCTGGCAGTTGTTGTTCATGTAGGGATGGGCTGGAAAAAATGAAGGGTTTCAGTTTGGGATGAATCCCCAGCCTGGGATTCTCCACAGCTTCAGAAAATCAAGCACAAAGAGCTTTGGGGAGAACTTGGGAATGGATTGTCCGGGATATTCCAGCTTGGTTGGGAAGGGGAACGACCTGTGGGGCTGTGAGAGCAGCAGGTGAGGGAGCTGCTCGTGGGGTGTGTGGATGTGTCAGAGAGGCCATCCCAGCTGGAAAACATTCCCTGTCCTTCCCCACGGCCCTGCCTGACAGCAGCAGCTGCTCTGGCTGGGAGCAGCTGGTCCCAGGCATTCCCTGGGAGTTTTCTGCTCCCTCGGTTCCAGCTTTGAGGTCGGGCTCTTGGAGCCGGGCACTTGGCACTGGGAGCTGTGGCTGCTGTTCCCAGCCCTTCCCAGCCCTTCCCAGCCCTTCCCAGCCCCCGGGGTCACTGCGGGTGGGTGGTGACTCCTGCACGGCTGGAAAATGGGGATAAAGCCTGGCTGGAGCTGTGGGGCAGCTTGGGAATGGAGAGGTTTGTCCTGGAATTGGTGTTGATTATCTCACCCTGGAATCAGCACCGCAGTGAGGACACAGGGTGACAGTCCCTCGTCCTCTCCCAAAACTCCATGGACAAATCAGGGATCCTTTAGCAGGAGCTGGGGAAGAAAATGTGGGGGTTTTCCCGTCCCAGGTGAAAATCTGGTGCAGATCCTGTCCCTGCACCTGGGAATGTCTGGATCCCAGGAGTGGGATGGGAGGAGCAGCCGAGCCCATCCATGATGGAGCAGCTCCAGTGAGGAGCTCCAGGGAATTCTCTGGAGCTTTCCAGATGTGCCTTTGCTCCTCCAAGGCCCAGATGTGCAGGCTCCTACCTGCCCCGCATCATCTGGGGCCCAGATGTGCAGCCCTGCTGCTCTCAAGCACAGATGTTCCTTCTCCTGGAGACCCTTGGAAGTGGACAAATCCAAAAAATCTCTGTTTGAAATAAATTCTGACTGTGTGTGGGAGAACTCTGAAATTTTTTAGGTTTTTTTTTTAAATGTGGGGCAATTGCTGCCCCTCTGAAGCCAGCAAGGAATTTCTCACTGATTCGGGGGGACAAATTCAGAAATCAAAGGGTTTGGATCTAAAAGCTGAACGTGTTTAAGGCATTTAACGGGATGCCAGAGCCTGAAGGAGGGAAAACCTCTCCAAGGGATGATTTTCCCCCAAAAAACAACCCCTGGAGCAGAGCTGCCCTGGCTCCAGCACCTCTCCAAGGTCCCACACTGCGTCCTCCCCACAAGCCCCGGGCCATAAAAGGAATTTTGTTTGGAATGCAGAGGCTTTTTGTGGTGATCTGGGTACAAACGAGGCGGCTCCGGGGGGATCGGCGCCTCCCACCCCTCAAACCCCCCAGCAGCTGTCGGGAGCCACAGCTGCAGCTCCCAGCGCTGCCAAGAAGAAAAGCAGATTTTTGGGTGATGATAATATAGGAGCTGAACAAAAAAGAGGGGGGAAAAATAGGCTGGAAAACACGGTTAGAGACTTCAGGGAGCTTTATGGTCAAGCTGAGCTTACGTAAACCCTGCTTTAATCCTAAATTAGCAAAGGTTCACCCAAAAGAAAAAGGACTTTGCTGTGAGCACGATTTGGTTCTGGCTCTCAGCGAGGCTGGGTGGTTCTTGTGGAAAACAACAGCCAGGCTTGGGAAGGGAAAAAAATCAATTAATGCAGTGAATCCCCTGATTTCTTGGGAAAGAAGGAAAAGGTGGCAGGGCCGGAGCTGTCCCCAGCTCCAAGGTTTCCCGTGTCCCATTGTCCCTTCTCTGCTGCCCTGGGCTGGGGGCACATTTTGTGGCCCCTCCAAAACCAACATCAGCATCCCATAATCCCCCCAAGGAACATCTCTGGAGCCTGGGATTGCTCCAGGAGAGACAACGTTGGAGTTCCAGCTCCTCCAAAAGCTGCTGAGGACCTGGAATGTCCATGTGGGGCCTTCTGCTTGATCTCCAGCCAAAAACACGGAGCAAAGCTGGGCTTATTTATTCCAGCTGGGTGCAGGAGAGCCCCAGGAGGCCACGCCTGGTGCTGGGATCAAGGCAGGGAGAAGGGAAAGGGGAAAGTGCAGGGAAAGTCGAGGTGGAGGAATGAGTGACTGATTAAACATTGGGAAAGGACTGGATGGCGCCTGAATTCTGTAGGAAATTTGGGAGGTGAAGAGCTGAGCTGTGTCCTGCGCCCAGCCTCTAGCTGAAGCCAGGCTGGAAAGGTTTTTCCCATCTGTAAAAATTTCCAATTGTTCCTTTTTTTTTTTTTTCCTTCCTAAGTTTTAAAAACTGGAATCTTCAACCCTAAAACTTGAGAAAACACAGGAGAAAATTGGGCAGCATGAGTCAAAGTATCATTTGTGGACAACATTTCAGTTCCTGCCTTTGGCAGGACAAAATGGGCAACTCTGAAAGAGGAATTTCTGATGAAAAATGGAAATTCCTTGAAATAAGCCAAGCCTTGGAAGTTCTTTTCTCTGTGACAATTTGATTCAGGGACTATGAGCTCCTGTTCTCCTGTGAGAAGTTTTCATTTTCCAAGGTTTTCTTTGCAATGTGGGGAAAAATAATGGTAGGAAATGCCATAAATAGAGTAAAAGCAGTGGACGTTTTGTCCACAGACAAAACTTTCCCTTGTGAGGAAAATGGGGATTCCTCTGGATCCCTGGAAGTGTCCCAGGCCAGGCTGGACAGGGCTTGGAGCACCCTGGGACAGTGGAAGGTGTCCCTGCCCATGGCAGGGGTGGATTGGGATGAGCTTTAAGATCTCTCCCAACTCAAACCAGTCTGGGATTCCAGGATTCCAGGCTGTGGAGATAAGCTGAGACTTGAGGGGCTCCTTTTCTTGGATATTGGGTGGAAATTCTTCCTTGGGAGGGTGGAATGGATTCCCAGAGAAGCTGTGGATCCCTGGCAGTGCCCTGGGACGGTGGGAGGTGTCTGTGCCCATGGCAGGGATGGAATGGGATGAGCTATAAGAACTTTCCTGGCCCAAACCAGTTCGGAATTCCAGGATTCCCATGGCTGCGGGAAAAGCCGGGACTTGAGGGGCTCCTTTCCTTGGATATTGGGAAGAAATTCCTGCCTGGGAGGGTAGAATGGATTCCCAGAGAAGCTGTGGATCCCTGGCAGCGCCCTGGGAGGTGCCACCGCATGAGCTTCGAGTCCTCTCCACCCCAAACCGGAATATTCACAATTCCAGCGTTACTTTGCTGATTTTGCCGGGCTCTTTAACCCTCCCAATATTTTTCCCCGTGGGACTGAACCCTCCTGCTGATGTCCCGATTCTCCTGTCCCCAGGGAACCGCCTGGACGAGGGCTCGGACGTGGAGTCGGAGCCGGACCTGCCTCTGAAGCGGAAGCAGCGCCGCAGCCGCACCACGTTCACGGCGGAGCAGCTGGAGGAGCTGGAGAAGGCGTTCGAGAGGACGCACTACCCCGACATCTACACCCGCGAGGAGCTGGCCCAGCGCACCAAGCTCACCGAGGCCCGCGTGCAGGTAAGGCCTGGCCTAACCGCAGGCAGCCCAGCCTAACCCCCACACGGCCCGGCCTAACCCTGCGCTCCCCAGCCTAATCCTGTGCACCCCAGCCTAACCCTGCACAGCCCAGTCTGTCCCTGTGCAGCCCAGCCCAACCCCACACTGCCTGGCCTAACCCCAGGCTCCCCAGCCTAACCCTGCACATCCTGGCTTAACCCCATGCTCCCCAGTGTAACCCTGCACAGCCCAGCCTAAACCCACTCTCCTTGGCCTAACCCTGTGCACCCCAGACTAACGCTGCACAGCTCAGCCTAATCCCCCACATGCCAGGCTAACCCCAGGCTCCCCAGCTTAACCCTGCACACCCCAGCTTAACCCCATGCTCCCCAATGTAATCCTGTGCAGCCCAGCCTAACCCTGTGCATCCTAGCCTAATCCCATGCAGCCCAGCCTAACCCTGCTCTCCCTGGACAAACCCTGTGCACCCCAGACTAGCTCTGGACAGCCTAGCTAATCCTGCACATGCCGGCCTAACTCCAGGCTCCCCTGCCTAACCCTGCACACCCCGGCTTAACCCCATGCTCCTTGACATAACCCTGTGCACCCCAGCCTAATCCTGTGCACCCTGGCCTAACCCTGTGCACCCCAGCTTAACTTTCTGTTCCCCCACCTAACCTTGCATAGCCCAGCCTAACCCTGCTCTCCCTGGCCTAACCCAGCTCAGCCCAGCCTAACCCCGCTCTCCCTGGCCTAACCCTGCTCAGCTCAGCCTAACCCTGCTCTCTCTGGCCTAACCCTGCTCAACTCAGCCTAACCCCGCTCTCCCTGGCCTAACCCTGCTCAGCTCAGCCTAACCCTGCTCTCTCTGGCCTAACCCTGCTCAACTCAGCCTAACCCTGCTCTCCTTGGCCTAACCCAGCTCAGCCCAGCCTAACCCTCCTCTCCCTGGCCTAACCCAGCTCAGCCCAGCCTAACCCTGCTCTCCCCACCCAGAACGTGGCGGCTCCTTCACTGCCTCCTCCTAACAGAGACAAACTTTGCATCGGGGTTTAAGTAATTACATTAAAGTCAGATCTTTGTTGGAAGCTTCCACGTGGGCATGGACACAGCCAGCTATGACATTCTTACAATCTAATTAGGGTGATTAATTAGGATTTCTGACAGGTATAGCCAATGGGGTGTTCAGCTGTCCCTGGAACTCCCCCCATGGCAGCCCCAAGGGCTTCTTGGCCCCATTTTCTTCTCAGATTGTGGTTGAGAAACAAAAGGTTCTTCCCCTTGGAAATTGGACTCAGCAGCGTTTGAAAGTTAATTATTGTTCTAAAACCCTGGAGCGAGTGCAGGAAAACCACCAGGAGCTGTGTAACCCCGGGATGGTGTCCCACCCATGGAGGGGAGAGCAGAGATCGTGAGGATCTGCCCTTGGAGAGGAGCTGGGAATGAGTGAGGCTGCTCCAAGGTGGGAGCGAGGTTAAGCCCAGCTCTGCTCTCAGGTTCCATGGGTCCAGCCCATCCACATTCCCACGGATTCAGAGAGGCCCTCTGGATTTATATCAGTCCTGGATTTGTACCAGTCCTGGATTTGTATCAGTACCAGCTGCAGGGTTTGCATCCCCATTGGGACCGGGAGCCAAACTTTGGCATTTTCCCTTGGAGGCGATCCCTCCGAGGGTGCAGAGTGTGTTTCTTCCCGCCTGGAGCAATCCCACATTTCCCAGCCTCACCCCGGGGAGCAGCAGATCAGATTTTGCAAAGTTTGCAAGTTCCCTGTGTGAATTTTCAGACAAGTTTTGATTGTTTGTTTTGTTTTGTTTTTTTTCTTGGCTCTCCGGAGAGCACAAGAGAGGCTGGGGGGGAAGGAGGGCAGGAGAGGGGAGGAGCGGGAAGGGAGGGTTTGGAGCCGGGAATTCTGACATGGACACGATTAATGGCCCTGGTGGGAGCTGCACACAGAGCCCCTTATGTGTCCCACATAAAGGCTGGGTCAGCAGCGTGTGCAAACAGCACCGGGATCCCCGGGATAATGGAATTCCTCGGGAAAAGCTGGGAAGGGGGAGGGACTGGGGACTGCAGCGGGGAAATGGAGACCCCCACAGTCCATGATCCCAGCAGGAATCACTGCGGGAGCAGGGAAAGGCTCTCCAGGCTCTGTCCTGCCCGAGAAACGCTCCTGGGATGAGCTTTTCCAAAGGCTGGGTTTGCCTGTGGGTGTTGGCATAGGAATGTGTTCACCCAGGAGCCAGAACTGCCAGAGTTTGGGGTTTTCCCCTCTGATATTTGGGAATGGAGGTGTCCCCCACTCCTGGTTAAGGATTTTTCCCAAAGAATTGTCCCAGCATTGTGACAGGAGCTGTCACGTCCCTCCTGGGAAATCCTGGATTTTCCCGGAGCTCTCACCTCCCTCCTGGGAATTCCTGGATTTTCCTGCAGCTGTCACCTCCTCTAGACTTGGCTGTGGACACTGGAAAAGGAAATCCAGCAAAACCGAGGCTGGTCTGGCTTTGATCTTGGCCCAGGGAGTCCAGAAGTGTTGGTTTGGTGGCCGTGCAGGATCAGGGGTGTTTGGAGCCTGGGAAAGTCGCTCATTAAGGGAACGAAGCCACCCGGGCTTGGAATGTGTGAATTCCCCCAGTTTTGTTTTGCATATTTTGCCCTAATCGCTCTCCCTGGTGTAGGTGGGCACAAGCTGTCGAGCAGGGGATGGAAAATGGATGTTCCTGTGGTGAATAATGGGGAAAAAATGGAATTTCGAGGGAGAGCAGAGGATGAGGGGATGCTGAGGAGGAAAGGAAGAGCCCCAAAATGCCAGGGAGAGCACAAACTTTTTCTAAGGATCCGGGAGAAAGGATGGAGAAAGGACAAGGGAAAAAAATTAATTAAATAATTAAATAATAAAAAATAACTTTTCCCTCGTCCCAAGCTGGGATGTCCCAATCCCTCCCTGCTCCCAGGCCCTCGTGGAGAGGCTCCTGCCAGGGCTGTGCAGCAGCTGCTCCATGAGACACATTCCTGCTGCCTTGCTCATTCCAGCAGCCTGGCATGAGCAGCTTCTTCCCACCACTTGGGAGGCTGCCGGCCCCTGGCAGATTTCCTGGATATCAGGGCAGATCTTCGGGATCTGCACACATTGCTCAGTCAAGATCTGGTGAAAAAAAAAATTTGTAAAGTAGCTCCACACATGTAAATCCACATGGACACATCCAGCAGAGAATCTTCCCCCACCTCGGGGACTCTCTTCTGTCTTGACTGAGTTTTTAAGCCAAGAGTTGAGTTTTGGGTGAAAAATGGCTCTAAAGCAGCAGGGCCAGCTCAAAGCAGGGGTTCTGGGGGTGTTCATGAGGTTTGGAGAGACAGGACAAGGGGGGATGGCTCTGAACTAGCAGAGGGATGGTTTAGATGGGATATCTGGGAGGAATTCCTCCCTGGCACAGCATGCCCAGAGCAGCTGTGGCTGCTCCTGGATCCCTGGGAATGTCCAAGGCCAGGCTGGATGGGTCTGGGAACAGCCTGGGATAGCAGGAGGGGTCCCTGCCCATGGCAGGGGTGGCACTGGGTGGGCTCTGAGGTCCCTCCAACCCAAACCACCCTGGGATTCATTCCATGATTCATTCCATGATCCATTCCATGATCCATTCCATGATTCATTCCATGGTTCTATGAATGGCCTCACCAACACCTGCCCATCCTCCTCATCCCTATTCCTATTCCTATTCCTATTCCTATTCCTATTCCTATTCCTATTCCTATTCCTATTCCTATTCCTATTCCTATTCCTCTGTGCCCAAATCCAAGGGGATTTGCCCATGTCTGTTTTCTCCTCTCTTGGTTCCCCACCACGGCGAGTGCTGAACTGCCTTGGAAATTCAGCTCAGTGGAAGGCGAGTTCCAGAGAGTGCTGAAATCCCTGAGTGCTGAAATCCTGAGTGCTGAACTCCCCCGAGTGCTGAACTGCCCTGAGTGCTGAACTGCCCCGAGTGCTGAACTCTCCGATCTCTGCTCCCTCTCCCCCATTCCCAGGACTCCCATTCCATGCCCTCCTCCCTTGGGAAGCCCCGGCAGTGCCCGCCCCTCCTGGCAGGGCTGGAGCCCGGCTGGGCTCGCAGCTGTCGGGATAACGGGAACTTTGACACGTTGACAGCTCATAAAGCCCTGAGCTGAGCCCCTGAGCCGCTCCCGGCTCCGGTTTCTTGGCAGATCCCGGAGTTGAGCGGGGTTTTGGCCGGGTCACGGCGGTGTTTGGGTGTTTGGGATGCAGATCCCAGCTCAGGCTTCCAGAGGGATGAGCTGTGAACAGGTTAATCCCAGGCTGAGCAGAGCCGGGGATGAGCCAGTGGTCAGCCAGTGGAAATTCCAGGGATTTGTCCTTGCGCGAGGCAATGTCCTGACTCAACTGAAGGAATTCTCACCATTCCCACCCTCCCAGAAAACAAGCCGTGAACGTCCCAGGCATTAGGGAATTAACAGGAATTCACTCCGTTAATTTGGTGGCGTCTTTGATTTTGATCTTGGATGTTTTCTGAGATTTTTTCACCCGTTTTTGCAATTATTTCACGGATGATATCAAAGTTTTGATGTGGAGGGAAAAAAAAGTCCTAAAAGGGATTCTGTGACAACTTTGAAGCTTTTCTCGCTGGCATTCCTGGTGGAGGGACTTTTCCCAGAACAATCCTTTTCCCATAAACAATGGGGAATTTGTTTGTGGGTGGTTTTCAGCAGGAAAATCCTTTTGCCAGGAGATTCTTCTGTAGGTGTAGGAATGACCTCTCCAAGAGATGCTGGTGTCACAAAAGCCACCAGGGCCAGCAGCCATGGGGCTGGGAGCTGGGATTAATCCTTGTCCTGACAAACCCAATTGTAAGTGTTTTTCCCAAAGCTGTTCCATTTTTAGGGCAGGTTACCAACACCCCACGCTGTTTATTTCTCTCATTTCATCAGCAGGAAGAAATAGAAAGTAAAACAAAACTGTCCAAATTATCCACTTTCAAGTTGGGAGTGTTTTCCACAAATATTCCCTGGTGCAGATTCTCCCATTTCTTCCTGGTGCTGTGATTGAGCCAGGGAATGGAATTTTACATTGAAAAAATCAGCCAAGATCTCCCTCCCAAAAACCCCAAAAGTGTTTTTGGCTCCTCAGCATCACCTGGGGGTGACTCAGGTGGTCACAGCTGGGCAGGAGCAGGTTTGGGATCCTGGCTCCTCCTGGGGGATTTCTGGGAATCCTGGAGTGGGCGCCGAGCTTTGGTACCAATCTCAGGAAATTCCTGCACTGAGGAACTCCCATTTCAATCCCAAATTAAATCAGGCAGCAGAGCTTGGGTTTTACTGATCCTTCTCCTGATGGATCCCCTGTGGTTCCTGCCCAGCAGAAAACGCCTCTGCTGCTCCATGAAAAGGTTTGGAGCAGTTCTGGAATCTGGGAGCAGAAAATTCCACATGGAATTTTTTGGGAAATTCCCGACCAAAATGTGGATTTTCGGAGATATTTCCCAGCTGCAGGGAAGGAACAAACTCGTTATGCACAGGGCTGCAGCTCCTCCACCCCACTAAAGGAATTCCATTCACCAGGAAATTCCCTTTCCATGGGAAGGGACTGCAAGATCCAGCAGGAAATCTTTCTCCAGCTGAACTTCAGACAGGCCAGGGATGAGCTCTTGGAATTCCAAGCCCCAGAATCTGACAGGGCTGAGAGGAAAGCAGGAGAGGGACTTTGTGCTCGGACAGGGGGAAAGGGCTGGAGCTGAAGCAGGGAAGGTTTAGGTGGCATTTTGGGAGGAAGTTCCTGGCTGTGAGGTGGGAGAGCTCAGCTGGGGCTGCCCCTGGATCCCTGGAAGTGCCCAAGGCCAGGCTGGAGCAGCCTGGGATAGGGGAAGGTGTGAATGGGAATGGGTTGGCTGTAGGGTGTGTAGGGCCAGCTTGTTTTGGGTGTGTGGGGCAGGGAATCCATGACCCAAAAGGAAAATTCCGCAGCAGAAAATCCTCCCTGGAACCTGATTCCCCCATCCTGTGCATGGAGGGATGCTCTGGGATCAGCAAAACTGGATTTTAGATAAAATCACGGATTTTGTGCAGGGATGAGGCCGGGAGAGCTGCCAGCCCCTGGAGCCCTGCAGAGCTGGGGATGGTTGGGATTCACTCCAGAGCCAAGGCCAGGGAGGAGCCCCAGACCCTGCTCGGTGTCACTCGGCATCCCCAAACCAAACCCCAACCCAGCCAGGCTGCACCGACCCCACTGACCCCAAACCAAACCCAAACCAACTCCATTGACCCCAAACCAAACCCTGCACTGATCCCATTGACCCCAACCAAACCCAAACCGACCCCACTGACCCCAAACCAAACCAAAACCAATCCCACTGACCCCAAATCAAACCCTGCACCGACCCCACTGACCCCACTGACCCCAAACCAAACCCTGCACTGATCCCATTGACCCCAAACCAAATGGGGCCTCCCAGGACTTTTAGGAGCAGAACCTTTACCACAAAATTTCCAGCCCAACCAGTCAGGGACCCAAATCTTCGTGCTCCCAATCCCAAACCCTTTGTTCCAACCCAGTAAAGCCCAGTAAGGGTTCAGGAACCTCCTGGGACACCAGTTCAGTTCCTGGGGTCAGCACTGGGAATTTTCACAGCAGTCAGGAGGAGCCTTTGCTGTGCCAGGGTGTTTTAATCCTTGAGCCACTGAGGCTTTTCCTGGAAGCTTTCCTCTTGGAAAAGCTTTTTTTCCTTTTTTCTTCTTGGTAGAGGAAATCTCGATGGCAGAGCTCGAGGTGCAGCTAAAGCCAGCCTGGCTGGGCTGGACAGAGTCAGGGGATCTGTCCTGACATCTGTCCTGACATCTGTCCTGACATCTCCTGCACCTCCCGAGGGGGCAGCATCAAATCAGGGTTGGCTGCCGGGAGAAAAGAAAAATAAAATATTTATAAAATATTTGTAAAATATTTATAAAATGTTGCAGCTTTCTCACAGCACCGAGCCCTTCCTGATGTTTGTCACCCCACCTGAGATCCAGCTGTGCTCAGCCAGAGATAATCAGGGAAGCAAAACTCAGGGTTTGATTTAAACTTCAGGTTTGGTTTTAGCAGCGTCCCCTCTGACATCTGAAATCACCCCTGGGAAACAGAACTTGTGAGAGGTGGAGCTGGAGAACACTGATGGCAAACAGGGCCCCAAAAGCTGCTTTTTTCCATGGGAATATTGTTTTATTTATAAATATTATTAATTTCTGTGCTGAGGGGTAAAGCTGTGGCACTGGGCAGGGCAAGGCTTGGAGCTGGGAGCTTCAGCCTGGCTTAGGATGGCTCAGGTGGAAATGGAAACGTCTGTCCTATTCCTTCTATCCCATCCCATCCTCAATATCCCATCCCCAATATCCCATCCTCAATATCCCATCCCCAATATCCCATCCCCAATATCCCATCCCCAATATCCCATCCTCAATATCCCATCCCCAATATCCCATCCCCAATATCCCATCCCCAATATCCCATCCCCAATATCCCATCCCCAATATCCCATCCTCAATATCCCATCCCCAATATCCCATCCCCAATATCCCATCCCCAATATCCCATCCCCAATATCCTATCCTCAATATCCCATCCCAAATATCCCATCCCATCCCCTCTACCCCATTCCCTTGAGGAAGTGTTTAAGGAAATGGCAGCCAAGGAGGAACCAATGTCCCAATGAAATATTTCTTCCTAACTAGGGTTTGTTTAACCAAAACCAGGTGATTTCCCAAAAAAATCCCCACTCACCTGTTCCTTGAAATCCTATAAACAGCTGCCACCTCCAGGAACTGGGAGATGCCAGCAGGAATTCAGACTGAATTCCTTGGATAATCTCATTTGTGAGGAGCCATTTGTTCTGCTCCACTAACCTGGTTTAATATTGAATATTTCATATTTATCTGCACCACATCACCCACCAGAGGAAGAGGCTCAGAACCAGAGCTGGGGCAGCAGGAAAAACCCACAGGCCCCAAATCTCTGTGTCCTCCTGGGATTTTTTTTCCTGTTCTGTCAGGAATCCTCCCAGTGGCCTCGGTGATGTCCCTGGCATCAGGGTCAGCAGAGCAAACATCACAAAAAATGGTGGATTTATGGGATCCCACCAGCACATCCCACCCTGGGATGGAGCAGGGAATATCCCTGGGGTGTCCCCCTGGCCCCAGCTCCTCTCTAAAAACTCCTCTGCACGCACTGAATTCCAGTTTTGGTGGGATTGGACAATGCCCTTGCTCTGCTTCAGGGGAGCTGGAGAGGCCCTGACCCCACAGAATTCCCTTTCTCCAGGAAAGGGATGGGTCCTCAGCTGACCCCAAGGAAGATTTGGGGTGTCCTGAAGTCCTGACCCCACAGAATTCCCTTTCTCCTGCTGGGAAGGGTCCTCAGCCACCCCTGTGGAACATTCTGGGTGTCTTGAGCCCCTGATGTGACAGAATTTCCTTTCTCCACCCAGGAAGGGGCCTCAGCCGACCCCATGGAATGTTTGGGATGTCCTGAGCTCCTCAGCTGACCCCATTGAACATTCTGGGGTGTGCTGAGCCCCTGACCCCACAGAATTCCCTTTCTCCTGCTGGGAAGGGCCCTCAAGCCGACCCCACGGAATGTTTGGGATGTCCTGAGGCCTTCAGCTGACCCCATGGAACATTCTGGCTGTGCTGAGGGCCATAAAAGAGCCTTTCCCACCTGGTTCCCTGAGCACAAACAGGTGCTGCAGCCCCCTTGGCTTTCCCAGCCCTGTTTCCATTTATGCTCTCATCCATCCCATCCATCTTTCTCCCACATCAAGTCCTGATTAGGCTGAGCAGGAACACAACAGGATTTTTTTTTCCCTCCCACAGGAGGCTCTTCTTGACCTTCCTTTCCTCTCCTTGTCTGACAAATTGTGGGAGCTGACCCATAGCTGGGATAATTCGCTCCAGCCCCATCCTGGCAGCAGCTGCTCCGCCAGGGATGAGCTGGGGGAGATTTCCAGCTCCTCTCCCATCCGTGGGAGGCCTGAGGGATATTCAGGATATCCAGGAGCAGGGAGCAGTGGCACAGTGGGTGCCACTGGCTGTGCCCTGGGTGTCACCAGGCCATGAGGAATTCCTTGGATGTTTCCTTCCCAGCTTTTTCCCGCTATCCCACCACTATCCCATCCCCTCTCTCCCATCCATCCATCCCATCCCATCCCATCCCATCCCATCCCATCCATCCCATCCCATCCCATCCCATCCCATCCCATGCCCATCCCATCCATCCCATCCCATCCCATCCCATCCCCTCTATCCCATTCCCCATCTCTGCTCCCCCTCAGCAATGCCAAACGCTTTTTAGAACACTTTTCTCTGTTTAAGCCTTTAATGATTTGAATGCTGATCCAAGGGGAAAACCCCAAAAGCAGCAGGTACAGAGTTCTGTGCTGCTCCCAGTCCCTGCTGTGCTCCCATTCCCATGGAAAGGAGCCCACGGACACAGCCCAGGCCCAGCTCTGCATGGAATCACCTCTGGGGCCTGCCCTGGGATTGGGAGCAGCTCCTGATTTCCTGCTGCTCACTTTTTCCCCAGCCCCTGCCCCAAGGGCCAGCCCCAAACTCTGAGTTGGCTCCGCAGGATTTGGGGAAGGGAATTTGGGGTTGGTTCTGTGGGATTTGGGGAAGAGAATTAGGGTTTTTTTCATCAGGATTTGAGGAAGGATCTTGTGGTTGGTCTGTAGCATCTGGGAAGGGAATTTGGGGTTTTTCAGCAGGATTTGGGGAAGGAAATTTGGGGTTGGTTCTGCAGAATTTGGGGAAGGGAGTTTGGGGTTGGCTCTGCAGGATTTGAGGAAGGAAGTTCAGGTCGATTCTGCAGTGTCTGGGGAAGAGAATTTGGGGTTGGTCCCCAAGATGTGGGAACCCTCTTGTAATCCCATCCTCAGAGAAACCTCTCCAGCAGCTCCAAACTTCCTCCTCTTCCTCCTCTTCCTCCCCAGCTGCAGCAGCCCAGGCTGCTCGCCATGCTGTAACAGGATCCCGTGGCAGGGGAATCTTTGGGCGCTGATAAAGCCCGAGCAGCCGGGAAGTGCGGGCAGGTTCCCTTTGAAGTGCACCTCGCATTACAGCGAGCTGCTCCAGCCTCGGGATTTCAACCACCAATAAAATGATTTATGAGCATAAAAGGCCCGAGCCACCTTGGAGCTGGGGGAAGGGGAGGAATTGCAGACGTCATTGGCTGCAGAGGCTCTGCTTTTTCTCCTCTGGGTTCGAAATGAGGGGCACAATGGACCTGGTCGGGCCATGGGACGTCCCTGCCTGTGCACAGGGAGATAAATCCCAGCAGGAGCTTTGTGCCAGGGCTCGGTGCCTGTGGGGCTGCAGCCTCCAGCCAGGCTCTGCTTTGCACTCCTGGGAATCTCCTTTGGTGCAGGTGGATTTTTTTGTGTTATCATCTCTCGCTTCTTTGGCCATGCTGCTCCAGCTGATGCCTGGGAAGGCTGAGCTGGAACAGAGACTGGACAGAGCAAAAGGAATAAAATAGAATGAAATAGGAATTTATTGAAAGGATCCACCTCGGGCAGTGCAAGAGCCTGGGCTGGGGCTACACCCAAATCAAATCCAAGTGGATCTTGGATTTTTCTCGAGTTTTTACACTTCTATAAGTTTTGGTTCATCTACACCTTGGGGTCAATTATTCAACCACAGCCCCAGGCTATGAAGTCTCAGCCCCGTGGCTCCCTTTCCTTTCCTTTCCTTTCCTTTCCTTTCCTTTCCTTTCCTTTCCTTTCCTTTCCTTTCCTTTCCTTTCCTTTCCTTTCCTTTCCTTTCCTTTCCTTTCCTTTCCTTTCCTTTCCTTTCCTTTCCTTTCCTTTCCTTTCCTTTCCTTTCCTTTCCTTTCCTTTCCTTTCCTTTCCTTTCCTTTCCTTTCCTTTCCTTTCCTTTCCTTTCCTTTCCTTTCCTTTCCTTTCCTTTCCCCTTTTCCCCTTTTCCCCTTTTCCCCTTTTCCCCTTTTCCCCTTTTCCCCTTTTCCTTTCCCTTGCAGTTGTTTCTGCTTTTTGTTGTCCTTGATTCTCCAGCTAGGAAGGAATTGTTTTGTCCAACTCCCCTGTGAAGAGACCTTACTAACACCTCATATGAAATTTCAGAGTTACACACCAAGCAGCAGAGATTCTGAAAAATACAAAAGCTAAAACCCACGGCATCACAACAAACGCCGAGATCTCGCTCTGGCTCCGGCACCGTCAGCAGTGCAAGAGCCTCAATCTCAGCTGGCTGAGTGTGGAAATCGCCCAAAATGTGAAAAATGGGGGGTTTATCCTCAGTTTAACCCCGTGCACGGGCTGTGTGAGGACTCAGATGGGTTTTGACTTCAATCCCAAAAGCAACAGTTTTCCCGGAGTCACAGGAGGAGCGTAATTAGGAACTGGATTTCTTTGCTGATAATCCTCTCCCTTGGAGTTTATCTTCCCTTTCTTCTCAAACACTGCACACCAAAAAGGCTCATCCCCAGGGTGACTGTACCTGGCTGTAAAAGGATCCAGAGTATCCTTTTATCTCCCTGTAAAACAAAGGAATTCCACGGGCTGTGGGAAGCAGGACGGGAGGTGCCGCTCTCACACAGGTGGATTTTAATCCTGAACAGATTTAAAGTGTAAATGAGACCAAAACCACCTCACACGGGGCATGAAACGGCACAAATCTGTTCTGAGTTGTGTTCTGATCACATGAGCGAGACCCCAAGCGCTCCTGTCCCATCCTAGAACATCTCACTCCCCATCTTCTCCCGGAGCTCCTCGTCCCCACTGCGTTTGCAGCATCTGGATCTTGGTTGGGGGAAAAAAAAAACCAACAAAACTTTCCCAGCCTTGGGAAAGTCAGAAATCTCTGGGGTGGCTTTTGCACTCCTGGGGTTCTGTTTCTCTTTCCCTCTCGATGCCTGGGTTTGGATCTTGGTGATGGTTTTGTTGGTGTTGGATTTTTATGTGCTGTTCTTTGCACTGGGATCTTGATCTTTTTGGAGTGGGAGCTCTTCCAGCCCTGCAGAGAAAGGTTTATTCCTCTCCTTCTCCTATTCAAGGAGATTTCTTTCTCTCGTTTTCCTCTGCAAGGGGAAGGTTTAAATCTCTCCTTCTCCTCTGCAAAGACAAAGTTTATTTCTCTCTCTTTCTCTGCAAGGAGAACATTTCTTTCTCTCTTTTTCCTCTGCAAAGGAAGGTTTATTCCCCTCTTTTCCTCTTCAGGGAAGTTTCTTTCTCTCCTTTTCCTCTGCAAAGAGAAGATTTCTCTCCTTTTCCTCTGCAGAGAAAGGTTTATTCCTGTTCTTTTCCTCTGCAAGGGGAAGATTTAAATCTCTCCTTCTCCTCTGTAAAGACGAGGTTTATTTCTCTCTTTTCCTCTTCAGAGAGGTTTTTTTCTCTCATTTTCCTCTCTAAAGACAAGGTTTATTCCTCTCATTTCCCTCTGCAAGGAGAAGATTTAAATCTCTGCTTCTCCTCTGCAAAGACAAGGGTTATTTATCTTTTTCTCTGCAAGGAGGCTTATTCCTCTCCTTTTCCTCTGCAAAGAGAACATTTCTCTCCTTTTCCTCTTCAAGGAGATTTCTTTCTCTCCTTTTCTTCTGAAAAAACGAAGTTTATTTCTCTCTCTGCAAGGAGAACATTTCTTTCTCTCTTCTTCCTCTGCAAAGAAAGGTTTATTCTGCTCTTTTCCTCTACAGGGAAGTTTCTTTCTCTCCTTTTTCTCTGCAGAGAAAGGTTTCTTTCTTTTTCTCTGCAAATAAAGGTTTATTCCTCTCCTTTTCCACTGCAAATAAACGTTTATCTCCCTCCTTTTCCTCTGTAAAGAGAACATTTATTTCTCTCCTCTTCCTCTGCAGGGAGGTTTATTCCTCTCTTTTCCTCTTCAAGGAGATTTCTTTCTCTCCTTTCCCTCTGCAAAGACAAGTTTTATTTCTCTCCTTTTCCTCCACAAAGCCAAGGTTTATTTCTCTCCCTAAGTACCAGGAATACTCAAGGTGTGGAAGTGGAAGGGAGTGACAGGACAGGAGCAGAGCACATCCACAGCCCCAATTCCAGACTGGAATTGTGCACCCATGCAGGACTAAAAAAAAATAAAAAGGGACAGGGGATCCTCTTTGCATAACCAAAATGTAATTTAGGTGATTTCTTTAATATCTTTATATCTCCTTGCATGACCAAAATGTAATTTAGGTGATTTCTTTATTCCTTTGTGCTGCTCCCAGAACCTTCCAGGGACTGGGCTGGATAAATTGCAAAGTGTCTTGGGGTTCATTCACAGCTCTCCCCTCGCTCTGTCCCAGATTTGGGTGCCAGGAGCACACGGGGTGTGAGTGACCCATTTCTGTCACCCTGCTGAGGGGCTGGGCAGCGCTGGGCGAGGAGGGCTTGGGTGCCAAGGACCTGCCAGGGCCCCACAAACCACTCGGGGCTGGCACTGACACCGAGGGGAGCCGGGGCTTTCCTGTTCTCAGTGTGCCAAAACCAGCGAGAAACTGGGACCAGCCCCAGGAAACGGGAACAGAGCCAGGGAACCCCAAAAACAACCCCAGGAAATGGGAACAGAGCCAGGGAACCCCAAAACAAACTCAGGAAACGGGGAACAGAGTCAGGGAACCCCAAAACAGCCCAGGAAATGGGAACGGAGCCAGGGAACCCCAAAACAGCCCCAGGAAATGGGAACAGAGCCAGGGAACCCCAAAACAGCCCCAGGAAACGGGGAATAGAGACAGGGAACCCCAAACCAGCCCCAAGGGAAAGCTCAGGGGACTCTTCCCAGCAGGCAGGAACAGGAGCCAGAACTCCCTGAGTGAAAATTGCATTTTCCAGTGAGAAAAAGATCCAGAATGAGGAATCATTTATAGGGAACTCGAGAGAAAGGTGCCCACTTTGGGATTTGGATCCTGTTTGGGGCTTGTGAGACCACGGTTCTGTGGGATTTGGGAAGAGAATTTGGGGTTGGTTCTGTGGGATTTGGGGAAGAGAGTTTGGGTTTTTTTCAGTAGGATTTGGGGAAGGAGTTTGGAGTTGGTTCTGTGGCATTTGGGGAGGGAGTTTGGGGATTTTTCAGCAGGATTTGGGAAGGGAGTTTGGGGTTGGTTCTGTGGGATTTGGGGAAGGAATTTGGGGTTGGCCCCCAAGGTGTGGGAACCCTTTTGTAATCCCAGCTCCTGATCCGAGGCTGAGCAGCTTTGGGAACCTGATGGGGGGGGGGGTCTCCCCCACTCCTGATTTTTGCTCCGTTTTTTCTCACTGCTGTGAAATTCAATCGTGTTTTGCAGCTCTTGAGGCCTCCCAAAGCCCAGCAGCTGCGTTCTCATCTGGCTTGAAAGTTTATCCTTGTGAACCCCAACCAGAGCCAGGCCTGAGAGCCCTCCCAGCCCGGGACACTTGGGCAGGGCTTGGGCAGGGCTTTTTACCCTGTAAAAGGCAAATTGCCCCAATTGAAATACGTGGGCAGCCCCAGAAAGGAGATTTCCCCCGAAAGAAATCATGTGGGAAAGAAAATACGTGGGCAGCCCTTTTTACCCTGTAAAAGGAAAATTTCCCCCGATAAAACACATGGGCAGCCCTTTTTACCCTGCAGAAAGGAGAATTCCCCCCACAATAAAAAGCTTGAGCAGCCCTTTTTGCCCTGTAAAAGGGAGTTTGCCCTCAATAAAAAACGTGGGCAGCCCCAGAAATGAGATTTCCCCCCACCAGACACACCGCACACGTTTAGGAAACCTCTGGAGCCTGGCGGGCGGAGCAGCGCTGCAGCAGAGCCGAGCCCAGCTTTGCCCCGCCGTTTAGGCCGCGTTTATTTAAGGCAGAGCAGTTGGTGCAGGCAGGGCTGGGCTCAGGAGGGGGAGCTGAGCCCCGAGCTCTGCTCATACGGAGAGAAATCCGCGAGAGGAATTGACAATAACGAGGCACGGCCGGGCCGTACCGGGGCAACTCCGGGGCTGCCACGGGATAACAAACCCCGGGATAGCCAAACCTCGGGATAAAGGAACCCCGGGATAACAAACCCCGGAATATCCAAACCCCGGGACACCCAAACCCCGGGATAAAAACCCCGGGATACACGAACCCCGGAATACCCAAACCCCGGGATAACAATCCCTGAATAACAACCCCTCCACCCCCCAGCCCGGAGCGGCATCTCCCGGCTCCCAGTCCCGCCCGGGCTGCGGGGCCAGCGGGGAGAAGGGAAGGGAGGAGCGGAGGGGAGGATTGGCCAGCACAGCCCAGGGCTGCGTCCAGGAGCGGCTTAAGCCTGGCTTTGGCTCTGACTTTGGCTTTGGCCAGAAGGTGTTGCTGTCAGGTGTGGTGGGCAGAGCTCAGGTGTCACGCCTGGGTGTTTCCTGTGCCGCCAGGTGTCACCCCAGGTGTTTTCTGTCCCCCCAGGTGTGACAGTCATCACCCAGGTGTCACCCCAGGTGTTTTCTATCCCCCCAGTGTAACAGCCATCGCTCAGGTGTCACCTCAAGGTGTTTTCTGTCTCCCCAGGTGTCACCTCAAGGTGTTTTCTGTCCCCCCAGGTGTGGTTCAGCAACCGGAGGGCGCGCTGGCGCAAGCAGGCCGGTGCCAACCAGCTGGCAGCCTTCAACCACCTCCTGCCAGGGGGCTTCCCTCCCGCGGGCATGCCAGCCCTGCCCCCGTACCAGCTGCCAGACTCCTCCTACCCCAGCACCACCATCTCCCAAGGTGAGCCCCTGCTTCCCTCCCACCTTCCCTGCACCAGGCTTGGATTTCCCCCCAAACCATCCCTTGATTCTCTCTCTGGGCCATGCTGGAGTATTTTGGGCTGGCCTTGGATTTCTTCCCAAACTATTCCATTATTCTCTCACTGGGCCATACTGGAGCAGCCTGGCCTTGGAGGTCCCTCCCAAACCATCCCATAATTCTCTCGCTGGGCTGTGCTGGAGCATCCCAGGCTGGCCTTGGAGCTTAGATTCCCTCCTCTCATTCTGTGATTCTCTCACTGGGCCGTGCTGGAGCACTCCAGGTTTGGAAGGCTTGGATTCTTTCCCAAACCATCCCATCATGCTCTCACTGGGCCATGTTGGAGCATCTCAGGCTGTCCCTGGATGATTGTCCCAAACCATCCCTTGATTCTCTCACTGGGCCATGCTGGAGTATTTTGAGCTGGGCTTGGATTTCCCCCCAAACCATCCCGTGATTCTCTTTCTGAGCCGTGCTGGGGCATCCCAGGCTGGGCTTGGAGTTTGGTTTCCCTCCCAAACCATCCCTTGATTCTCTCACTGGGCTGTGCTGGAATATTTTGGGCTGGGCTTGGATTTCCCCCCAAACCATCCTGTGATTCTCTTGCTGGGCCATGCTGGAGCACCCTGGGCTGGGTTTGGATTCCTCCTCAAACCAAGCAATGATTCTGTCACTGGTTCTGGAGTGTGACATCCTGCCCGTGGATGGGACAGTTGGGAGTCTCACGTGGTTTTTCTTTAGCTGGGAAAATCTGGGTTTTTCCCTGAAAATGTCTCCATTTTCTCCTCTATCCCAATCCCTTCTGCTGTGTCCCGGTGTCCCCTGGCTGCAGTTTTGAACAAGGGCCACGTCCCAGTGAATTGGGGGTTGCATGGGGGGTCCCTCACTCTGTTCTGGGGTTCAGCAGCAGGAATATTCCAATGGAAGGAATAATTAATTCCAGCTGCCTTTGGCCTTTACCAAGGAATTCGTGGGTTCTCTTCGGGGGTACAACCAAGTGAAAACCCAGACATTTCCCCCAAACCCAGACATTTCCCCCAAAAAAGTGCACAGCTGCTGGGTCCTGGGATGGCCAAGCCGCCATTCCTGCGTTTCCATGGGGTTTCCATGGGGTTTCCATAGGATTCCCTGAGGGTTTCCCAGGGGTTTCCAGAGGTTTCCCAGGGGTTTCCTGGGAGTTTTCCAGGGGTTTCCTGGGAATTTCCATAGAGTTTCCTGGTTTTCCCAAGGGTTCCATGGGGGTTCAATGGAGTTTCCATGGGGGTTTCCTGGATTTTCCCAGACGTTTCCATGGAGTTTCCTGGGCTTTCCTGGGGGTTTCCATGGGGTTTCCCGAGAATTTCTTGGGGGTTCCCTAGGGGTTTTCCATGGGATTTCTCTGAGGTTTACATGGGGTTTCCATAGGATTTCCTGGGGGTTTCTCGGACGTTTCCTCGGTTTCCCAGGGATTTCCTGGGGGTTTCCTGGAGGTTTCTCGGAGGTTTCCTGGATTTCCTCTGGGATTCCCGCGGGGTTCCTGTTTCTGCCGGGGGTTTCCCAGCCCGTCGGTGTCCCTGTGTCCCCGCAGACGGCAGCAGCACCGTGCACCGGCCGCAGCCGCTGCCGCCCTCCACCATGCACCAGGGCGGCCTCGCCGCCGCCGCCGACTCCGGCTCTGCCTACGGCGCCCGGCACAGCTTCTCCAGCTACTCCGAGAGCTTCATGAACGCCGCAGCCCCCGCCAACCACATGAACCCCGTCAGCAACGGCCTCTCCCCGCAGGTACGGCACCGTCCTCACCTGGTGCGGGCTCCGGGAGCGGGGACACCGCGGGGACACCACGGGGACACCGCGGAGAGCTGGCACCGCGGAGCGCTGGGGGCTCTGCGGGTGGTTGTGGTTGTTGTTGTCGTGGTTGAGTTGTTGAGAGTAATTAGTTCGTTTGTTAACGAGCAGCAGCTCTGTCCTGAGCCTAGTACTGGTCATTCCCACGGCCAGGTTGGGGTGAGGGGTCACCGACACCTGGAGCATCTCCCAAAACTATTCCAGAGCTCCTTGATCCCAAGGACAGCACACCTGGCTGGCCCCACACCCGGCTGACCCCACACCTGGCTGGCCCCACACCTGGCTGGCCCCACACCTGGCTGACCCCACCATTCATCCTGGCTGGCTGATTTAGGCACGACCTGGAGTTTGTCCAGGTCTGGCTGGACCACAGATCTGAGCCCAGATGTGGAGATTTGGGATTAAAGTCACAGAACTGAGCCCAGATGTGGAGATTTGGGGTTTAAGTTTGGGCAGCTCGTGCAGACAATCCTGCTGATGCTTTGCACAGGGTGAGCTCTGCAGGAGGAAAGGAGTTCCCAAGCTCACCTTTGCTTCCAGGTGGAACTGAAAATGAGCAGCCAGGATTTGTCCTTATCCTGAGGGACACCAAATCCCGTTTTTTCCACTCTCAGTCACTCGTGTGATGTGGAGTTGTGTGAAGGGCAGTGGTTGTTTCAGAGGCATCTGTTCATTTAGGACGAGAAACCAAAATAATTTGGAACTAGAGAGAGAAATGAGGGGGGCACCTGAAATGGAAAAGCTGCAGCGCTTTGGGGATCTCTCCATGGTGAAAACAGTTTGTCAGTGGAAAGAGGGAATTCTGCAACTTCTCTGGAATGGTGCAAACCCCCCACTCTTGGCTTTGAATGAGAAAGTGTTAAAATGTGACTGGAATGAGGCAGAGTGGGAAAATACTGAAATATTGACTGGCATGGAGCTGGATGGGAAAATATTGAAATGTTGACTGGCACAAGGCAGAATGGGAAAATATTGAAATGTGACTGAGTTGGATGGGAAAATATTGAAATATTGACTGGGATGGGGCTGAATGGGAAAATATTGAAATGTGGCTGGGCGGAAAAATATTGAAATATTGACTGGCACAAGGCAGAATGCGAAAATACTGAAGTGTGACTGGGCTGGATGGGAAAATATTGAAATATTGGCTGGCATGGAGCTGGATAGGAAAATACTGAAATATGACTGGAATGGAGTTGGATGGGAAAATATTGAAATGTGACTGGGATGGGACTAAATGGGAAAATACTGAAATGTGACTGGCACAGGGCTGGATATTGCTCCAAACAGGGACACTGGGGGGGAATAGGCAGATATCCCTCTGACAAGGGATTTCTGAGAGCACTGGGCTCAGGCTCAGAGGATACAGCCTGGGATTCAAAGGCAGGCCCGGGTTAGCTGGGCCAGGGCCCGGGATTAACTCAGATGATCCCAAGTGCAATTTATCCCCGTGGAATAAGGCAGGGATGAGATGCCTGGGATGAGCCCCAGGCACAATTTCCATTTCCCTTCATCCTCTCCTGGCCAGTCCCACCGAATCAGGGGCTGCTTGAAAGGAGCAGACCGTGGCTTTTCCTGCTTATCCCAATCCCGAATTCCCCTGCCCCCAGGCTCAGGCTGGGGACAGATATCCCTGAGCCCATAAGCCCTTTGTATGGGAAAGAGAGGATCCTTTATCTGCCAGGCCTGAAGAAAAGAGAGCTTTGCACCCCCAGGAAGGGGAGATTCCCATTTTCCCGACACTTTTAATCATGTGAGGGCCAAGATAATGGTGTGGAAATTCATCGGTTCCCTTTGTGAGCAGGGAGCCCAGCCCAGGTTATTTCCTGACTGCTTTGCATTCCCTGATCAAAAATTCCTGCCTTTCCAAGCCCTCTGCTGTTCCTAGTGGAAGGAGATGAGAAATGCTCCCAGTGGGATGAAGAACTCCTGGGTTTGTCCTCTTTTAGGGAAGTTTGGGGAGGCCTCTGTGTGATTTATTCATTGTGCTGAGCACAGTCAGGCTCTACCCTGGAAAT
Source organism: Sturnus vulgaris (assembly GCF_052056855.1). Lineage (NCBI taxonomy): Eukaryota > Metazoa > Chordata > Aves > Passeriformes > Sturnidae > Sturnus > Sturnus vulgaris. Next base: position 6,719,601 of record NC_142267.1, on the reverse strand, counting down.
TCCAGAGAAATCCCAGGACAGTTCCAACCTCTCAGGTGCCTGAGGTTCCTCTCTGCACGGGGGAAGAGGAGTCCAGGAGGTTGGAAAGAGGGAGAAAGAGGGAATCCAGGAGGTTGGAAAGAGGCAATTCGGGATGTTGGAAAGAGTTCAAAAATTGGGAAAGGGGAGTTCAGGAGGTTGGAAAGAGGGAATTCAGGAGAAGGGAAAAAGGAGTTCAGGAAATGGGAAAGAGGGAGAAAGAGGGAGTTCAGGAGGTGGGAAACAGAGAATCCAAGAGGTGGGAAAGGGGAGTTCAGAATTTGGGAAAGAAGGAATCTGAGAGGTGGGAAAGAAAGCGTTCAGGAGTTTGGAAAGGGGAGTTCAGGAGGTGGGAAAGGGGAGTTCAGGCGGTTGGAAAACCCAAACTGGGGGCTGAGGTCTCTGGCCTGGTTTCTCGTTTCCCCCTCAGCAGCAGCAGGAGGAGATTTCTTAGCACTTTGGACAAGGACAGGGGCTGGGAGCTCCCAGCTTTGGTTCCTGATCCAGTTACCCCAGACTGGGTGTCCAGGCTGGAATCCAGGGGCTGTGCTGGCAGCTGGAATCTGGGAGAAGCACAGAGTTCCCATTCCCAGACAGAATATGGGGATTTGGGGTGGGCACTGCAGAGTTCCCATTCCCAAAGAGAAAACAAGGATTTGGGGTGGCCACTGTGGCATTCCCAGACAAAAAAAATGGGGATTTGGAGTGGCCATCTCAGCATTCCCAGATGGAAAAAGGGGATTTGTGGCCACTACAGAGTTCCCATTCCCAAAGAGAAAAAGAGGATTTGGGGTGGCCACAGCAGAGTTCCTATTCCCAAAGAGAAAATGGGGATTTGGAGTGGCTACCATGGTGTTCCCATTCCCAAAGTCCCAAAGAGAAAATGAGGATTTGGGGTGGCCACTGCAGTGCTCCCATTCCCAACAAGAAAAAGGGAATTTGGGATGGCCACCACGGCATTCCCATTCCCAGACAGAAAAAGGGAATTTGGGGTAGCCACTGTGGCATTCCTGTTCCCAAACAGAAAACGAGGATTTGGTGTTGCCACCACGGCATTCCCATTCCCAAAGATAAAAAGAGGATTTAGGGTGGTCACTGCAGCTTTCCCATTCCCAAACAGAAAAGGAGGATTTGGGTGGGCACTGGGGTGTTCCCATTCCCAAACAGAAAATGGGAATTTGGGGTGGGCACTGCAGGCTATTCCCCAGCCGTGCTCCCCCTCTGTCACAGATCCTGCAGGAGCTCTTTCCAAACTTCACCTGGGAATTGTTCATTCCTGGTTTTCCAGCCCCACTAAGCCCAGCTCAGCCGCTGGAGACTCTCAGTTTTTCTCAGGCTGTTCCTCCTCAATCCAAGAGCTCAGCTGGGAATTCTCAGCTCCCATTACTTCATCCTACAACGATGGATTTTGTGACACTTCACCAGAAAACACCGAGCTCAGCTGGGCCAAGGTGGCGTGGGTTAAACCCAGCTGGAATTTAAGCCTGACCCAGCTCCTTGTCCAGCCCTGGAATGGGAAGAGAACCAAAGTAAAACTTTGTGTGCTGAGATAAGGAGAGTTCAATAATTGAGAATGAAGTAAAATACAGTAATAATAATAATAATAATAATAATAATAATAATAATAATAATAATAATAATAATAATAATAATAATAATAATAATAACAATAATAATAAAAGGGAAAACCCAGTGCTGCTCAATGCAGTTTTTGGCCAATTCCAGCCCTCCCTTCCTGGCCCATTTCCTGTGACTCTCCCAGTTTGTCCCCTGGCATTGGGGACATTCCTGGTCCCTTGGCCAGCTCAGGTCCCCTGCCCCAGCTCTGCCCCCTCCCTGTTCCCTTTGGGACCCTCCCCAGTGGCAGACCAGGAGATGAGGAGGGAAAAAATTCCTTGAGGACTCAGTGACCCCCAACCCATCAGGCTGCGCTCATCCGTTCCCATCCCAAATCCCAAACACTGGGGACGAACTGGGAACCTTCCCAAGAGGATCCCACAGGATTAAACCAGGACCCAGAGGGGTGGCTCAGGTCCTGCTCCTTCCAGCACCTTCGGGAGAGACCCCAAAGTGATCCCAGAAAGGATTTGGGGATGGAGCAGGGATTGGGGATGGAGCAGGGATTGGGATGGAGCAGGGATTGGGAATGGAGCAGGGATTGGGATGGAGCAGGGATTTGGGGATGGAAACTAACTCTGCACCAGGCTGAAGCTCAGACCCAGCTCAACCGAGGCCAGGCCTGGCCTAGAATTGTCCCTCCCTGAGCTGGGATAAGGCTCGGGACAAAACAAAACTTGTTAAATCTTAGACTCATCCCAAGGAATTTGGCTGATCCCAACCTCCTTCCACTTGGCCAGGTTGCTCCAAATCCCATCCAGCCTGTCCTTAAACTCAGTTTAAAGTCCAGTTCTGTCCAGATCAGGATCTGCCAGCCCTTCAGGAGCCGTGTGTGCTGCCCAGGAGAAATCTGGGAATTAAGCTGAGTGTTACAGGGCAAAAGTGGGGCTTTGGCTGGGAGATCCCCTCAAACAGCAAAGAATTTGTTTTTTTCTGTATTTTCTGCTGCTTTTCATCCCCAGCCTCCTCTGCCCCCTCCCTTCTGCCTTTTCAAGTTTCTCTGTGGGCTTTTGGGAGGGTTTGTTGTGCTGCTTCTCCTCCTCCAATTCCTGCTGAGATCCAGGCCTTAAATTGGTGTCACCTGCAGCACAGCAGGGTCTGGCAGGGGCAGCTCCAGAGCCAAAACCAAAACCAGCTCAGTTTGGGGCAGGTGGAGCTGGGGAAAGGCTCACAGGGGAGTTAAAAAAAGGAGTTCTGGGCACTTCCAGAATTGTTATTCCTGAGAGCTTGGAATCTCCCAACAGCCCCTCGGGATCTGCAGGGATTAAGACAATTCCAGAAACACAAAGAGCCAAGAGAAACTTGTTCACCTCCTCGGAGTTGTTGCTTTAATTTTCTCAGGGCTTTCCGAGGCTTTATTTTTTTTGCTCCCTGAGCGAATTCATTCCCAATGTCTGGAGCTTGGAGTCAGATTCCCAAAGCCAGGTTTGCCTCTGGGTTTTGGATCCCTCCTGGCCCTGGGAATTCCTTCCCTGATTTCCAGAGATCCCTCCTGGCTCTGGGAATTCCTTCCCTGATTTCCAGGGATCTCTCCTGGCTCTGGGAATTCCTTCCCTGATTTCCAGGGATCTCTCCTGGCTCTGGAGAGGCCTCGCTGTCTCCCTTCCCTCAGTGCCACCGATCCCTTTCTCCGTCTGGTGCCTTTTTTTTTTTTTTTTTTTTTTTTTTTTTTTTTTTTTTTTTTTTTGTCGGAGACACTGTGCCTGTAATAAGCATTCAAAATGAGCCTTGCTGGGCCAGGAGAAAGGGGAGGGGAAGAAAGAAGGGGAGGAGAGGATGAGATTTGGGGGGGTGGGGAGGAAAGGGAGGAGGGGGTTTAAATAGCAAAGAATTAGAAAAAAAAATCTGATGCAAATCACTGGTAGAGAGAAAATTATGTGCAATTACCCGAGCGATACTGGGCAGCCGTGCCCACCCCAACCAACAAGATCTCATTAACAAGCAGAAAATAAGATTGAAATGGTGTGTAAAAGAGCTGAAAAATGAATTTGAATGCTGCATTTGTCCACAATTACCCCCTCGTTCACACATATTTTATTGCAATTTTTTTATTATTCTTAATCTTTCCATCCCTCAAAGCAGATTGGGAACATCCTGGCATTACAGTTGCTGAGGGAGGAAGCATTAAGGATTCCCGGTTTCCCTGAAAGGAGACCCTTCTCTCGCTCGAATTTTCCAGGCTTGCTTCTGGCCGGATCAGGATTCATTTCCCGGCTTATCCGGGTGTAGGGACGCGTTCCTGCCTCATCCTTTACCACCGCGGGTGCCGCTCCACACCGAGGCCTTCCCTTCCCCGTCCGGGCTTCCCCCAATGCCTCCCCCGGCATTCCCGAGGATCCTGAGCATCCCCAGAGGATCCCGATCCCTCCGGGAGCGTCCCTGGCATCCCTCACCCCTCCTTCCTTCCCCTCCTCAGCCTCCCCGCGACCTTGGGGCGGAAGGAATTTGCGAATTCCCGCAAAATTCCCTTTCCTCGCCAGGCCTTGGGAAAGGGGAGCAGCAGCTCTGGGAAAAGCGGCTCCGCGTTGGCTTCGTCTCCCTCAACTTTTAACCTGCACATCCCAGGAAAGCCGCGCGCTTTTCCACTAAAGTTTCTGGTATTTTTGGGGATATATTTCACCAAACAAAGCCCATCTGCTCTTGTCAGTTTGACGCCTCTGCTGCCGGCACCGGGAAAAGGGGAGAAGGGAACATTCTTCCCGTGTGAAAACAGATCCCTCCTTATTCGCCTGGTTCCGAGGAGGGTGGGAAGGGGGGAATTCATATCCCAGGGGCCTCTCCACTCTCCGTTCCGTGAGATTGATTGGATTGATCCCGCTGGAAACCGATCGGGAACCAAAAAGGCAAAACTTGATTCCCTTAACCCAAATTCTGTGCTCGTCCCTGTGCGATTCCCACCCCAGGCGTTGTTCCCTGAGTGTGTTACTGAGATAGGAAAATATTGGGAACACGGAAGGATTTGGTTCCCGAGCCTGAAATCCCAATGGAATTTTGGGATTGGTGGGCCCAGGATCGGCCCCTGTGGCGCTGCAAACTGGGGAGCAGCAGGACGCAAACTGGGGAGGAACAAGGGAGAAATAGGAGAAGAAATACGGGAAAAAAACTGAGGAGAAGAACAGGGGCGATGGGAGCAGGAAGGAGAAACGCGGGGAGGTGTGAAGGGGCTCTCTGGGGGTCTCAGGGGGTCTCTGGGCCTCTCTGGAGATCTCTGGGGATCTCTGGGCCTCTCTAGAGATATCCAGTTTGAGGCAGCCAGGGCTGAGACACGGAAATCTGTCCCCAAAATCTTCAAATATCTGTCCCCAGCCAGACTGGGGTGGAACAGGAATTCCTGAATTTCTGCCGCGGTCCGACCAGCACTGGCTGGGCTTTACCAGCTCTGCTCTGGGTTCTGGCTCCGGGGAGGGAAGCGAGGCTTGGCCGGGGAGGATTCAAACGCTGCTGACTGCGGGAGCTCGGAGGGAAAATGAGCAATTAGCAATTAACGCCACAGTCCGGCATTCCCGGCCAGGGACCCGGGATCGGGGGGGAAGGCAGCCCCGGAATGAGCGGGGAGCGAGGTAGAGGGGAAGCTTAAAAGCGAGGAATGCAATGAAAGGAATAAATAATTGGGATTCGGAGGCGAGGGCACGCGCCGCATTCCCGGGGTGCGCATTCCCGGGGCGCGCATTCCTGCTGTGCCTGTTAAATCCAGCTGTGTTCCAGCTGTGCCCCGCCTGGGGAGAGCCATCAAGGCAGGAAAAACCCACAGCAGCCGGGATCGGGATGCACCCCCGAGCTGGCCCTGGCTGTTTGCTCCCAGAAGGGCTCGTGGGGTCAATTCCAGAGGCGCCGCGCTGGGACAGGAGCTGGGATGGGGAGCGCAGGTGGACGCGGGCTCGGGGCTCTCCTGGCGACATTCCAGCTCGGGAATCTACCCGGGGATGATGGGCAGGGGACCGTGAGTGCCCTCCCTCCGTGTGCGCAGCTCTCCCGGAGCTCTGCGGGTATCTGGGAGCGGCCAGGACTCAGCGGGGTTGATTTTCCCTTTGCTTCGCCGTCCACGTGCACTAAGGAAACTCTTATTTCCTCCCATTCCCTCCCATTCCCTGCAGCACAGGGGCTGAATTCACTCCTGCAGCTGCTCAGGAGCGCTGGGCAGTCCCAAAGCCTCAGGAGGGGTTTATGGGATGAGATGAATCCCAAAAGGATGCTGGGCTGAGCTTTGCTGTGAGGTGGGGGAGACTTTGGGGGTCGCGTCAGCTTCCAGAGCGTGCAGAGAGAACCTCCCACCAGCCCGGGTGTGGAGAGGAGCAGGGAATGGCCCTGCAGTGGATGCTGGCACAGTTTGGGGTGCCAGGGCTGGGCAGGAGCAGGGACATTGCTTGCACAGTTCGGGGTACCAGGGAATGGCCCTGCAGTGTGGGCTCGGACACTTTGGGGTGCCACGGAATGGCTCTGTGATGTGTGCTCGCACAGTTTGGGGTGCCAGGGATGAGCAGGGACATTGCTTGGACAGTTGGGAGTGCCAGGGCCGGGTAGGAGCAGGGAATGGCCCTGCAGTGGGTGCTAGCACAGTTTGGGGTGCCAGGGCCGAGCAGGGACATTGCTTGGGCAGTTCGGGGTGCCAGGGAATGGCTGTGAAATGTGGGCTCTCTCAGTTTGGGGTGCCAGGGAATGGCCCTGCACTGTGGGCTCAGGCAGTTGGGGGTGCCAGGGCCGAGCAGGAGTGGGGACATCGGTCAGACAATTCGAGGTGCCAGGAAGTGGCTCTATGATGTGTGCTCGGACAGTTTGGGGTGCCAGGGAATGGCAGGGAATGGCTCTGCAGTGGGTGCTTGGGTGCCAGGGCTGGGCAGGAGCCGCTGCGTGCCCAGGGAAGTGCAGAGGGAGGAGATCCAGGAGAATCCCGGCGGCTCCCGGCTGTGGGGTCCATTCCACTCCGGGGTGCCCCCCTCGCGTGGCGCTGGATGTGCGGGGGAATCTCTGGGTGCTGCGGGGGAATCTCTGGGTGCTGCGGGGGGATCTCTGGGTGCTGCGGGGAAATCTCCGGGTGCTGCGGGGAAATCTCTGGGTGCTGCGGGGGGATCTCTGAGTGCTGCGGGGAAATCTCTGGGTGCTGCGGGGGGATCTCTGAGTGCTGCGGGGGGATCTCTGAGTGCTGCGGGGCTCCTGCTGCCCAAAAGCCGCCGCTGCCTCCTCAGCCAGCCGTGCCCAGGATCAATTTACGGCGGGGGCCGGAGATCACAAATCCCGGCGGGGTCTGGGAGCGAGCAGAGCGGCGATCAAAGGTGCGCGGGGTCCCGGCTCGCCGCGCTCACCTCCGGGCAGCGCCTAAACCCACACGGTTTGGAGATGAGGGGATCTCATTTCAGAGAATGAGCACCTGAAAGGCGATCGGCAGCCTGGGCAGGCACATCCAGGGAAATCACGGGGGATGGAGGTGGGGTTGGGAAAAGGGAATGCAGAGATGGAGAGGTGGTTTGGGGAAACCACAGGGAATTTGGGAAATTACCCGGTCTGTGGGGTTGGGGAAAGAGGGAATGCAGAGATGGAGGGGCTGTTTTGAGGAGTCACAGGGAAAGGTTTGCAGGATTGAGGGGGAAGAGCCCAAATCGCTGAATTTTGGGTCGGAATTCATCCCCCAGGCCAGCGCTGAGGTGACACCGGGCTGTCCCCCCGGGCTGTCACCGCTGTCACCGCGGCTCCTGCCCGGCTCAGGGCAGCCCTGGGGCGCTCCCCTGTCCCTCCGGAGCCACCCCCGCCCCAGCTGACCCTCGGAGGGACACGGGGGGGACACTGGCCATGGGGACACAGGGAGGAGACACAGAGAGGGGATACAGAGAGGGGACACTGCCAATGGGGACATGGAGAGGAGACACTGGCCATGGGGACACAGAGGGGACGCTGCTGATGGGGACATATGGAGGGGACACACAGGGAGGGGACACTGCCCATGAGGACACAGAGGGGACACAGCCCATGGGGACACTGTCCCGGCCTTCCCCGCGCTCCGCAGCGGCACCGAGAGCCCCTCGCTGCCTCTCCTCTCTCCCCGAGCCTCTCCCTCTCTCTTCTCCCCTCTCTCCCCTCTCTCCTCTCTCCTCTCTCCTCTCTCCTCTTCCCTCTCTCCTCTCTCCTCTCTCCTCTCTCCTCTCTCCTCTCTCCTCTCTCCTCTCCTCTCTCCATTTGATGTGAGAGGAGCTGTCTGCCACTCGCGCGTCTGTTCCGAGAAGGGATCAGAAGTTTCAGCGAGCGCTCGGCGCCTCTCCTTTGATCCATGTCCTGAGGCCTGCTTGACAGCGAAAAAAAGCATGGAGACAAAACGACTCAGTCAAAGTGATTCCTGACAACTGTCTCCATGAGATAAGGAAGCTCTCTGTGTCTTGGTGGCTTTTTTTTTTTTTTCTTCTAATACCGCCTCTCCGTTTCCATAAGAAGCGGAGTCACTTTAAACCAGAGGAGCAGCGCAGAAGAGCCGAGCACAGAGCTGAGCTTTATCGCTCTTCCTGTCTCCTTTTCCACTCTTATTTTTTTTCTTTCTTTTTTCCCCTCTTTCTCCCGTTTTTCCTGCCCTCCTTCCCGCACGCTGCGTTCCCCCGGTGCCGCCTGTGCTGCTCCAGAGCCATCCCGGCGCGGTGGCGGTGGCCAGGACATTACTGCGAGCGCAGAGAGATGCCAGCTGTCCCCGCGAGGGGCTGCGGGGGACACGGAGAGCCATTATGTGACAATAAGCAGCCCTTTCAGGAGAGGGAGGCGGCCTCATTACCAGCCAGGCTTTATCCACCGCTGGCCACTTAAGCGGCTCCTCGGAGCTGCTCCCCCGCTGCTGAGCCCCGGAATTTTCTTTAGGATTCTTTAATTTCACTTGCCGTGCTCGTGTCACGCAGGGAATGTCCCTCCACCTTGGCCAGGTGGCCCCCGGGGCGAGTTTGGGAGGGTTCAGCCACACTGGAGGGTGCAGGGCTTGGGAAAGGTTTGTGGGAACAGGGAATGGGGTCGGGATTGGGAGCACGGAGGGGACAGGCGGGTGTCACAGGCCCCGGTGAGGGACACAGAGGGACGGGGCCACCCCAGCCGGGTGAGGAGCTGTGGGAATGCAGGATGGATCCCAGCTCTGCAAAGCTGCAGGGCCCTCGGGTGAGCGAGCCTGGCTTGGGGCTCAGGAGGTGGCTCAGAGACCCCTGGCAGGACAGGGGACAGAGCCAGGCCCAGGGCATGGGGACAGGGATTGGAGAGTCCTGGAAGGGTTGGGGGGGAAGGGACCTTGGAGCTCACATCGTTCCAGCCCTGCCAGTGGGCACGGAGCCTTTCCATGGGCACAGACCCCTCTTATGGACATGGACCCTTTCCATGGGCAGGGATGCTTTCCCTCCACCCCTCCCGAGGTCACAGACTCCTCTCGTGGGCACGGATCCTTTCCATAGGCACAGACCCTTTCCTCTCCACCCCTCCCGAGGGCACAGACCCCTCCAGCCATGCCAGCCATGCCAGGCTCCCAGCTGGCCGTGGGCCCCTCCCAGCCCCGCAGAACCTCTCGGCCGGGGAGTTCCTCTCCCCCTGCTCACCGTAATGAGGCTTTTGTGGCGGGTTCGCTCCGGAGTGAAACTCCATTAGCGGCGGGGCCGGGGGGCGAGGGGGCCCCGCCGAGGGGGAGGGGCCCTTCCCCCCAGAACCGCGCTGCGCCGCGCTGATAAACAGCAAATATCGGGGAACAGGATTTCCACATTATCTGAGCGCGGCAGAAAATCAAAATTTCAGTCTAAATCCGAGGAGACGAAGCTCATAAGCTCCTCCAGCTGATACAGACGCCGAGCCCAGCCGGCGAAGGCTCAGGAGGCACAAAATAACATTTTTCGTTTAAAAAAAAAAAAAAAAGTAGAAGAAGAAAAGAAAAGAAAGCAAAAAGAATGAACGAGAAGGGAGAAGCAAGAAATCTTTTGGGGCTGCCTGCGGGGAGGGAGGAGGAGAAGTGATGCAGAGAGGAGCGAGAGGAGCATTGTGTGGTGCTGCAGCCCTGCCTGCAGAGGGGAGAAACACCCGGGAGGGCTCGGGAGGGGCTGGGGACAGAACTGGGACAGAGCTGGGAGTGCTGGGGACAGGTCTGGGGACAGAGCTGGGGACAGAACTGGGACAGAGCTGGGGACAGGGCTGGGGACAAGGCTGGGGACAGAGCTGAGGACAGAGCTGGGGACAGGGCTGGGGACAGGGCTGGGGACAAGGCTGGGGACAGAGCTGAGGACAGAGTTTGGATAGCTGGGGACAACGTTGGGGAGTGCTGGGGTCGCTGGGGACAGGACTGGGAGTGCTGGGGAGGGGTCTGGGACCGCTGGGGTCGCTGCCCATCCTAGGAAGTCCCAAAGGGCTCCGGCTGCTCTAGGCCGGACCTGCAGGACCTGGCAGCTCTCAGTGAGCGATCCGAGAGCGCAGCCGAGCCCCGAGCTCGAGTCAGGAGCCACGTGGGGCCTTCCCGAGCCCCAAAAGCCGAGCCCGGGTCCGACCACCCCCCTGGGGGCTCCTCCGTGCCCCGCTCCCTCCCGGGAGCCCCTGGCACCGGCTCTGAGCAGGGCAGCGATGCCCAGGACAGCGGGGAGCTGCTCCTGGATGGGAATGGGGATCCCCAAAAACCAGCAGCGGGGTGGGAGCAGGTCAGCAGTGCAGCAGCGATGCTCAGGAGAGCGGGAAACTGATCCTGGATGGGGATGGGGATCCCTAAAAACCGGCAGCGAGGTGGGAGCGGGTCAGCAGTGCGGGAGCGATGCCCAGGATTGCGGGGAGCTGCTCCTGGATAGGGATGGAGATCTCCAAAAATCGGGTAGGAGAGGGTCAGCGGTGCAGGAGCGATGCCCCGGATTGAGGGGAGCTGCTCCTGGACGGGGATGGGGATCCCCAAAACCCAGCAGCGGCTCAGCAGTGCCGGAGTGGCCGCTCTCGGTGGCACCGCGGGGCTCGGGGCCGCCGCTCTGTTCGCCCTGGAGGAATTTTCTCCATCCCGGTGTGGTCCCAGAGCACTCCCCAGGTGGTTCCAGAAGGAATTCGCAGAGTACCCAGTTCAGCCGTGTCCCAGCCACCCCCCGGACCTTCCCTGCACCAGAGACTCCCCAAAGGCGCCGCTTCCCGCAGGATCCCGGGGTTTTCCCGGGGTTTTCCCGGGGTTTTCCCAGGGTTTTCCCGGGGTTTTCCCGGGATTTTTCCCGGGGCGATGCGGTCCGGCCGCGGTTCTGCTCAGCCCCGGACTCTCCTGGCTCTCCCCGAGGCTTTTCCTCAGCGCTGTTGGAGCAAGGAAGGAAAAGAAGCAGACACGATTTGCAGGAAAGGTTTCCTTGGTTCCTCCCGCTCCATCCCAGGCTCCTTGGAACTCAGAAAACAAAGGAATTCCTCCCCCTGCGCGGCTCCCTCAGCTCCCAGCAATGTCCATTCCCCTTCCCCACCTCATTCCCAGGCCCAGCTCTAACGTGGCATCTTCCAGGCAGGGAATTCTCGGGTCTGTCCCAGCCAGGGCACGTTTCTGGTTTAACCTCTGTCCCTCCGTGCAGCTCCAGGGGCTATTGATGGAACTGAACCCCAAAATTTTGGGTTTTCCCAGGCAGGACTTCAGGCTCTGCATGACTCCAGTGCTGGAGCAAGTTCTGCTGCCGAGGAAAGGAGGGGATTGATTTTGGGTGAGGAAGAGGAAGAAGGTGTGGGATGGATGTCTTGGGAAGCATCACAGTTGTACTGGCAAAGCGAAATTAAAATTTGGGAATTTCTGGGCTGCTGCAGGATTTCCCAGCCCCTCTGCACTGCTGGTCCTGTCCTGCTGTCTCTCCTCACAGGGCAGGTGGGCAGGGCTCCCCTGTTTTCCCTGGAATATTTGAGCTTTCCCTTCTCGCAGGTGCTCACACAGAAACCCTGAAACTGAAACTCAGAGCCAGGCCAGGGAGGGATCTCAGCTGGGGCTGAGCTCGGCGTTACCGGAGCCATTTCACGGCAGCTTAGAACAGGTTTTAAAGAGCCCCACACCTCATTAAAGATTAAGTTCTCAATGCCATCCTTTAGGACGGGAGCTCTGGGGTCCCCTGGTGCCTTCTCGGGGTGCTGAGCAGAGCTGGCAGTGCCCGAGTCCCACTCGGTGTCCCCAGCAGAGTTTTGGGCTCTCTGACTCTGCTGCCATCCCCCAGAGTTATTCCCCAAAAAATCTGGGCTGTGCCCGACCCCGCTGCCCAAAGATGTTCTGCAGCACCAAACCCCTCCCTCAGCAGAGGAGAGGCTGAATTAACCCTGAGCTGGGATGGTGGAGGGCTCAAACGCCCCCTCCCACCCCAAACCCCTCTCAGGGGGCACAGAGGAGCTCCTGGGAGTGCTTTAGCTCTAAAATCTGGGGCTCCCTGGGGTTCTTTGGGGTTCTCATGGTTTTTGCTGTCTGTTCCTTCCCCTTCCCCAGCAGCTCCAGCCCTGCTGTCTCCACCACATCCCCGGGGTCCTTCCTAGCACTCCCAGTTCCTCCAGTCCCCCCAGCAGCCTCTCCCTGCTGCTGTCCCAGTTCTCCCAGTTCCCCTAGTCCCCCCAGTCCCCCCAGTTCCCCCAGTTCCCCCAGCAGCCTCTCCCTGCTCTCCCAGTCCCCCCAATTCCCCCCGTTCCCCCAGTTCCCCCAGCAGCCTCTCCCTGCTCTCCCAGTCCCCCCAATTCCCCCAGTTCCCCCAGTGCCCCCAGCAGCCTCTCCCAGTTCCCCCAGTTCCCCCAGTTCCCCCAGTCCCCCCAGTTTCCCCAGTAGCCTCTCGCAGCTCTCCCAGTTCCCCATGGCTCTGGCCGGAGCTCTGGGCGCTGGGGGAGCTTTTCCCGGGGCCGGGAGGTCAAAGCCCAGGAGTTTCAGTTCAGGTCCAGACCCAGCCTGACACGCGGCTGCCTCTGGATCCATTCCCAGCTCCCCTGAAACTTCCCGGGCTCCCGGCCCTGCTCCCATCCAGAATCCGGGAAAAAATTGTGGGAATGGGGGCGGTCTGTCCATCAACCTGCGGCTGTCGCCTCCAGAACTCCATAAAACTTCCCAGTGAGGGTGGGAGGCGCAGCCAGGAGCCCCCCGAGCTCCCAGTGCTCCCAGTTCTCCCAGTTCCCCCAGTTCCTCCAGTTCTCCCAGTGCTCCCAGTTCTCCCAGTGCTCCCAGTTCTCCCAGTTCCCCCAGAGCTCCCAGTTCTCCCAGTTCCCCCAGTGTTCCCAGTTCCCCCAATGTTCCCAGTTCTCCCAGTTCCCCCAGAGCTCCCAGTTCTCCCAGTGCTCCCAGTGTTCCCAGTTCCCCCAGTGTTCCCAGTTCTCCCAGTTCCCCCAGTTCCCCCAGTGCTCCCAGTGTTCCCAGTTCCCCCAGAGCTCCCAGTTCTCCCAGTTCCCCCAGTGTTCCCAGTTCCCCCAGTTCTCCCAGTTTGGCCGCTGTGGTGCAGCTCTGACCCAGCTGTGTCCCCGTGCTGGTCCCCAGTGACCGGCTGGGCTCTGGGGAAAGGAGGATTTGGGATCGAGGGGTCTCTGAGGGCTCTGGCTGCTGCCAGGGGCACCCCGAGCCTGGCCTGGCTTTGGTGGCCCGGGGTGGCCACGCCGGGCATTGTCCCTCCCAGAGCGATGTCACTTAGAGGTGACAGAGACAGAAATCACCAAACGTTAACTCGGCCCTTCCCATGGAGTGGGGCTGCCCAGAGACCCCAGAGAACCCCAGAGAGCCCCAGAGAGCCCCCAGAAACTCCCAGGGAGCCCCAAAGAGCCCCAGAGAGACCCAAAGAGTTCCTGAGACCCCCAGAGAGACCAAAAAAGCCCCAGAGAGTCCCAGAGAGCCCCTGTGACCCCCTGAGAACGAGTCAGAGCTCAGGAGAATGAATCCCCTCTGATGCTGCCTCGGCCCATGGGGAAATTTGGATTATTTTGGGTTATTTTGGGTTATTTTGGATTATTTTGGGTTATTTTGGGTTATTTTGGGTTATTTTGGGTTATTTTGGACAGACCTTTGGAGTCCAAGCCTCGGGAGCTCTTTGCTTCTCTCTCTCACCCCCTTTTTCACACAATCCGAGTGTCCAGAAATCCCCACTCTGCCCCAAAACCCGCCCGTTTCTCCCCAAAACATCTCTGCACGTCCCCGCTGGGGAAGTTCCCGAGGTTTGGGGGAATTTCAGAGGGAGTTTCAGCAGGAAGGTGAATCCCAGTGACCCCGAAGTGCTGCGGAGCTGCAGGAGCTCAGGAGGGGCAGGGAAGGGAATTTCGTGCTCAGGTCACTCCCGTGCCTCATCCCAGCCCCAGCCCTGCGGGATTTTCCCCATCCCCTCATCAGGGTGGGGAAATTTAATTCCCCAGGCAGGAATTAAAACCCCAGAGAGCTCCAGGACACCCCGAGGAGCACGCAAGGACAAATCGAGGATTTTTAGAGGTGCTGCAGAATCCTGAGCAGCACAGCAGAGCTGAGCTCGGAGGGAAGCAGCCAATGCCTGAACATTTATATTTAAAAAAAAAAAAAAAATCAACTTATTAAAATTTCGCCCGGCTGCATCTCCTGCTTATTCAAACAGCGCCAATTTCCGTGGATCTCATATCAGCTCTCAGCATCTCCCAGCCTCAGTGCTGGGGTTAGATGGGAAGAGAGAGAGAGAGGAAAAAAAACGGCGAGCAAAAATAAAAAGCTGCTATCTGACAGAATCTCTCCTGGGGATCTCAGTTATTTGAAAAAAAAAAAAAAAAAAAAAAAAAAGAATATTTTTTTTCTCTTGGCTGCTGTTTGTTCAATGCGCAGGAGCCATAGGCAAATTTTTGCTAATTTTGTGCCTGCTTTTATCATCGCGGTGATTCACTGGCAGCTTTATCCTCCGATAAGTGGATTAGTTGTTGAGCTAAACAAAAAGGTGTTTGACAAGCAGGAAGCTGGAAAGAACATATTTGTTTAGTGAAGAATGGAGCTGTGTTTGCTGCTCCGCGCAGTGCCGGGCCCTGTGGGGAATCGCGTCCCCCAAAGGAGAGGCCCCGGAGCGATCCCGACTGCGCCGGGACAGGGGGAACCCGCCGGGGCTCCGGGGCTCGCTTTGGGGGTTTGGTTCTGGGGGGGGTTGGATTTTGGGGTTTGGATTTTGGGGGCTTGATTTTGGGGGGGTTTGATTTTTGGGGTTTCGATTTTGAGGGGGTTTGATTCTGGGGGATTTTTATTCTGGGGTTTTGATTTTGGGGGTTTGATTTTGGAGGGTTTTGATTTTTGGGGTTTCGATGTTGAGGGGTTTTGATTTGGGGGTTTAGTTTGGGGTTTGATTTTGGGGGTTTGATTTTGGAGGGTTTCTATTTTGAGATTATGATTTTGGGGGTTTTTATTCTAGGGTTTTGACTTTGGGGTTTGGTTTTGGGGTTTTGGTTTGGGGGTTTGGATTTTGGGGAATTTTTATTCTGGGGTTTTGGTTTTTATTTTGGGGTTTTGATTTTGGAGGTTTGATTTTGGGGGGGGGTTATTTTGGGGTTTTGATTTTGGGGATTTTATTGGCTGCTGAAGAAGGGTTTGGAGTTGGAGAACATCTCTGGATTTATTTGGGAATAACATCAGGATGTAAATAATAATATTATTCCTAATTTATTTAGGAATAAAATAATTCCTGCTTTGCACAGGGATGTGGTGCAGCAGGAGCCTCCCTCTCCTGTCAGGGCTTTGGGGTTTTTATTTTGGGGTTTTTATTTTGGGGTTTTTATTGTCTGCAATCTGGGGTCGGGGTTTGGCTGCTGAGGAGGGGTTTGGTGTCGTGGAACATCTCTGGATTTATTCGGGAATAACATCGGGATGTATCTAGGAATAGTAATATTTCTAATTTATTTAGGAATAAAATAATTCCTAGATTATTTTAGGAATAATCGCTCAGCTCTGAGGGATGTGAGTGGAACCTCAGAGATCCCAGTCAGAGCCCAGAGATCCCAGTCACAGTCCCCAGTCACAGCTTCCAGTTCCCAGTCACAGTTCCCATCACAGCTCCCAGTCCCCAGTCACAGCTCCCAGTTCCCAGTCACAGTCCCCAGTCACAGCTCCCAGTCACAGCTCCCAGTCCCCAGTCACCGTTCCCATTTCCCAGTCACAGTTCCCAGTCACAGCTCCCAGTTCCCAGTCACAGTTCCCATCACAGCTCCCAGTCGTTCCTGGGCTGCCGGGCTGGCACTGAGGGTGCACAACGTGTCCAAAAGGAGGAGATTGGGGCTGAAATGAAATCCTGATTTTACCCAAACCTTTCCCTGTCCCAGCTGGACATCTCCTCCCCCCGGGATGTTCCCCTCAGATGTCACCGGGCTGTCATTGCAGGGCCGGGAGTGGCGGCACGGGGATTTTATCCCGTGTCAGTGGGAGCCCGGAGCCCCGAGGGCTGTGCTGGCCCCAAACCAATCCCATATTTCTGCAGTCCTGAGTTTGCTCTCGGTCCTTTGGAGCATTCCCCACTCAGGCACCCACGGGCCTTGGGCCCTGTTATAATGGGAATAATGGGAATTTTCCTCTTGGAGCTGCTGGGAGCTCGGGGACAGTGACAGTGACCATCCCTCACAAGGACCAGGAGCCAGGGGAGCTCCTGGCCTCGCTGTCCAGCTCAGGAGATGTCCTGAACAAAGGGGGGTTTGTCTGCTGCTCCTGCCCGGGCTGCTCTTCCAAGCTCTTTTCCCATCTCCTGCTCCATCCCTTTTTTCCAAACTCTTACTCTATCTCCATTCCCACCCCTCTCTTCCAAACTCTTATCCCATCTCCTGTTCCATCCTATTTTTCCAAGCTCTTTTCCCATCTCTTGTTCCATCCCACTCTTCCAAGCTCTAATTCCATCTCTGCTTCCATTCTGCTCTTCCAAGCTCTTTTCTCGTCTCCTGTTCCATCCCCTTTTTCCAAACTCTTGTCCCATCTCCACTCCCATCTGTGGACTCTCCATCCCTTTCCTGGCAGGGACACCACAGGTTGTGGTGGCAGCGCTTTGCTCGCCCCGGTGTCGCCTTCCCTCCATCCCCAGCGAGCAGCCATTCTGTGGTCACAGAGAGAGAAAGGACAGCAACACACACGGAGCTCTTTGGGGAAAAAAGGCCAATTTATTGTACAGACAGCCCGGATTTAAAGTGTGTTACGTGCAGCCAGGACAGGACAGGAGCTCATGGGACAATTGGGAAAAACATCCTTGGGACAGCACCTCAGGATGTGTCCCACGGGAAAGACACCAGGGGTTAATGTTGATGATGAATTCCACTCTGTTTGTCACCATGTTCTCACCCTGGGAGACTCCTCCCTAACTGAAGCTGCAGTCAGCTTGTCAGGCTGGGAATGGAGCTGAGAGTCAGGAGAAATCCAGGCCTGAAAAAGAATTTCCAAGCTGTAATTCCCCAGCTCTGTCAATGTGTGTGTCCACACCATTCCACATCCCCCTTCTCTTCCCTTCCCTTCCCTTCCCTTCCCATTCCCGGTTTTTCCAGCCTGCCATGAGAGCCGGGAATGGGGCTGGCTCATCCCGGATGTGGCTCTGTCCCCTCCCGGCCGGGCAGTTCTGCAGTGACCCCTCGGCAGGGGCGGGGGTTGTGGAGGTGATTTTGGGGTGGACAAGGGCAGAAAAATCCCCGGGGATGCCCCTGGGATGCAACTCCCGGGGAAATGAGGCCTTTTCCTGCATCCCGCTGCCCACCCGAACGTTCCCCGGCGTCCTTCGGAACCAGAGCTGGGCTGGGCGATAAGAGGAGAAATCCCAGAGCTGGGATGGCTCCGGGAGCGGGCAGAGAGGGAAGGAGGGGCGGCTGCGCCATCCCCATCTCCATCCCTATCCCCATCCCCATCCCCATTTCCATCTCAGTCCTCATCCTTGTCCCCATTCCCAATCCCCAGCCCCATCCCCGATCTCCCCCACGGCACCCAGGGATGCTCCAAAGCCTCTTTTCGCTGGCCGGGGGCTGGAGCGGCGGCGTTTTCCCGGGATTTGGGGAGGGAAGGAGCGCAGGGGAGGGCTGAGCTCAGAGCTCAGAGCTCGCTCTGGCGGCTCTGGCACGGATGGAGCCGGAGAGGGAGGGAGGGAAGGAGGAAAAGAGGGAGGGAAGGAGAAGGAGGGAGGGAGGGGGACGCGGCCGCGGAGGAGCGAAAGGTCCCCAGCTGGCTGTGAGTGGCATCTGCGCGCGGAGCGCAGCCTCCAGCTGAGAGCTATTTCACTATTTATTTACATGTAATTATTGCTATGAGGTGCAGATATTAACACTGTCAAGAGCAATTTGCCCTGACATTTTTCACTTGCTCTGTTCCCTGACGTTCGGGGCTGGGTGGGATTTTTCCGCTGCCTCTCTCTCCCGCTCCCTCCTGCCGCTGCGGGCACCGCGCTGCTTTAATCCCGCGCCCTTCGCAACTCATTAAACTTTGAAATTTAATTTTGGCCGGGGCGCGGGGAGCGGCTCCAGCCCCCGCCTGGCCCCCGCCGCCCCTGCCCGGCAGTCGAAGCTTTTCCAGTGCGAACAAACTGAATTTACCGCTGGCCGCGTTTTCAATTGCGAGGCAATCTCGGCCTCAACCTTCGCTGCATCTCAAACACCCCAAAGGTGCTCGAGCGTTCCTGGCGGGGACCCTCGGAAAGCAAAGGCAGAACAAAGATTTTTCCAACCTCTGGCCCGAGCAGCACAAAAATCACGTCCCGCCCCAAAAGTGGTGTGTGCAGCAGCGGCCGCTCCCGACGTTTTCAGCCCCGTTTTTTCCCCCTTCTCTCTCTGCCCTGCCCGAGCCACCTGACTCCGATGGTTGGTGACACTTTAAATTAAGATTTCCGGCCCGCGCCGGAGCCCTGATTTAATGAGACAGTTGTTGGATGTCATTTAATAAATCCCAGTTGTGCATCAGGACTCGTTTGCGGCGCGGTGGAGGGGACGTGATGGGCGCAGCTTAGCTAAGCTTGGCTTTTCCCCTCAGCCAGGAGGGGATTTGGGATCCTTTGGCAGCCAGGAGGGGATTCGGGATCCTTCGGCAGACAGGAGGGGATTTGGGATCCTTTGGCAGGCAGGAGGGGATTTGGGATCCTTCGGCATTTCCTTGGTGCACAATAAACCTCCTCCCTCCACCGCCCCAGGATTCCCCATTCCCATTTCCTCATGGACCAGAGGGAGAATTTAGGAGTGGAGCACGCCAGGGCGTGTCAGGGCTGTTCTTAGAATTAGAAAATCCCAGAAATTCTGGGTATTCCTCAGAGCTTGTGCCTGCTGGATTTTTGGAAGGGATTTTAATGATCCCTCCATTTTATCTACAGCACTTTCAGCTCCTTTTTTTGTCATTCTTAGGCTTAGATCAGACTTGGCTTTGCAGGGAAGATTCAGGAATCTGGGGCTCTCTCCCTCTTTTCTTCTGGATTTGCATCCTTGGGAAGAGTCAGGCCTAAGGGGCGAAGGTCAGGCCCCAGATGTGAAACATCCGGTGGATTTTGGGGGCTCTTTGTGTGCAGGGGACACAAACACACAGCGGCAGGAGCAGCCGTGTCCTGCCGTGCACCTGTAACCCCCATCCCAAGGAAAAGGGAAAAGCGGGAAGGCTGCGGGTGATGGACAGAGCAAAACGGGCTTGTTCCATTCAGCGCTCCCTGGAGAGTTCGCTTTTCCCTCTTTGGAAACAAAAGGACAGAAATTATCACCAGAGGATTGTTAGTTTTCTTGTGCTTTGCCCCAAACTGCGGCGTTTTGCCTCATTTTGGAGTTTGTGTTTGCACTCGAATCCCTCACCCTTTTCCTTTTCCATGGATGCCGATGGAAAGGTTTTTCCTCTAAAAGAAAATGTTGTTTATCTTCCCCACAGCGTTTATCCGTCACCTGCTGACCCTTTGTCAACCTTTTCCAGGAGGAGCTGGGATTTAAAGCAGGAGCTTCTCCTTTTGTGGCTTCTGGGCGTGGGTTTAAATCAGAGCCCAGCGTGGAAATTCCACATTTTCTGTTCTCAGCTCCTCCTCCCCACCCCATTCCTGTGCGTGGCACTGAAACAAAGTGGATAAAACCTTATCAACCTTATCACGCCTTATCAAACTCCCACACATCTCCCAGGGATGGGCCTAGAGAGACTCTGAACCACCCCTTCCTCTGAAGTTCTCATTGCTGGGCTCGACTTATCCCAAGGCTGGCTGGAACGGGCCTGTGGGCATTTGGGATGCTCAGATTCCTGCTCCCTGATAAACCCCAGTGCCGGCTCGAGTTTTAGCCTTTCTTGGGCTCGAGTTTTGGTCTTTTTTGGGCTCAAGTTTTTACATCTTTTTTTCACTCGATTCTTGGTGGTTTTTTTTTTTTTTTTTTTTTTTTTGTTTTTTTTTTTTTTTGTTTGTTTGTTTTTTTGTTTTTTTGTTTTTTGGGCTCGAGTTTTGGCTTTTCTTGGGCCTTTCGTATTTCAGCCTTCCTTGGGCTCAGGTTTTAGCTTTTATTGGGCTTGAGTTTTGGCTTTCCTGGGCCGGTTTTTCTGGGGGAAGGGGCGAGCTGAGCCCTGCCGCGCCTGCTGCTGGTGATGAGCGCTTTAATCAGCTCAGAGCTCTCAGAAAAGCGCAGAACATTCCAGAAACGAGGCCGATTCCTGCTCCTGACTTTGGACCGCGCCTGCTTTGTCCTGCCGGGGTGCGGGGGTCGCTCCCCCTCCGGAAGCTCCAAATTCCCTTTTTTGTGGGGACAGGAGGTTTTTTCTCCTCCGCATAATGACCAGGGCAGAATTAATCAGGCGGGGCTTTACTGCCGCTGACCTGCGGGCACCCGCAAAGCTCCGGCAGCAGCTGCTCCATACATTAACTCCGCTCTGCCTTAATCTCGGGTTTAAAACCAGCTCGTAGCGAGGCGGGGACGGGAGCAGGCGGGACACGGAGATTTTCCCAGGATCTCTCAGGTGCAAATGCTGGCGGGGCTCAGGGCAGGTAAAACCCGGCCTGGGCTCTGGTTTTGGCGTTCAGCTCTTCCTCAGAGCCCCAAACTTTGTGCAAAGGTCCCCCTCAAAGCCCCGGCAACAGCTGGTCCATACATTAACTCAGCTCTGCCTTAATCTCGGGTTTAAGACCGGCTCGTAGTGAGGCAGGGATGGGAGCAGGCGGGACACGGAGATTTTCCCTGCCAGGGCTCAGGGCAGATAAACTCGAGCTGGGCTCTGGTTTGGGTCTTCAGCTTTTCCCCAGAGCCCCAAAGCCCGTGCCAAGGTCCCGGTTCCTCCCTGAACCGGAGGGCGGGGACAGAGCTGGGATCCGAGCCCGGAGCGGGATGGAACAGGGATAGAACCGGGATGGGAACGCAGATGGGAACGGGGATGGGAACGGGATAGAACTGGGATTGAACCGGGATGGGAACGGGATGGAATCGGGATAGAACCGGGATGAGAGTGGGATGGGAGCGGGATAGAACCGGGATGGGATCAGGACGGAACTAGGATGAGATCAGGATGGAATCGGGATGGAACCGGGATGGGAGTGGGATAGGAGCAGGATGGAACAGGGATACAACCAGGATGGAGCCGGGATGGAACTGGGATGGGATCACATGGAACTGGGATGGAAAAGGAATAGAACCGGGATGGAGCCGGGATAAAACCAGGATGGGATCAGGATGGAACAGGAATAGAACCGGGATGGAGCCGGGATAAAACCGGGATGGGATCAGGATAGGAGCAGGATGGAACAGGGATGGAACAAGAATAGAACCGGGATGGGATCAGGATGGGATCAGGATGGAACAGGGATGGAACAAGAATAGAACCGGGATGGGATCAGGATGGGATCAGGACGGAACTGGGATGGAAAAGGAATAGAACCGGGATGGGATCGGGATGGGATCAGGATGGAAGAGGGATGGAACCGGGACGGCACCGAGCATGCGGCCAGCCCCGCGGGCGCTGTCCCCGCTGCCGGCAGCCGAGGCGCGGTGACAAGTGCCAGCTGTGCGCGGGTGTCCCCGCTTGTCACTGCCCAGCGCCTGCCACAGCCAATCTGTGTCCTAATCGCCACCAATTAACTGGGAGCGCTCCCGGCCCTCGCTCCCGGCGCGGACAGGCAGCCCGGAGCTCGGAGTGAGGAGGGAAGAGCCCCCCCAGCCCCGACCCTCTCCCCCTTCCCTTCCCACTAACTCAGCGCAACCAATTAGGCATCTGACACCCGCGCGGGCTGACAAATTGTTTCTGTCATCTGCTCTCTGTCTTTCATTAAACGGGAGGCGGAGGGGGGCTCGCGAGGGGAGGGGGCGGGAGATGTGATCTCCCATGCTTAGCGAGGCCAGATACATTAATTACAAAACGGCCATTTGCGGCATGAAAATGCATTAATTAAATTTATGCAATCATTATCTTTAAATAGTCATATCTTTAAAATGATCAGCCCTTCCTGAGTCTTCCCTCTACTCCGCTAAGTAGCTCTAATCCCTTTTCCAGCGTTTATCTCGGGATCAGCAGAGTCTTGTGTGCTTTTAAACTTCTGCTGCAGGAGGTGCCTCCAAAACTCCGCTCGAGCCGTCGAGGAGGGAGTGGCAGCCGCGCTCCTGCCCTTGGCACCAGCACGGGCACAGAGCGAGGATTTGCCTTTTTTTTTTTTCGTGTTTTCGATCAAGATATTCTCGTAAAAATCTCGTGGCTCAGCCGGGAGTTGTGGGGTTAAGGAATGAAGTTTGTGCGGGAGGGCGAGGGATGCGCCGTGGATCCCGCCCGGTGGATGCGGGGCTGTTTTCCTTGGAAAAGGTTTGATTTCAAGGAGGCACAGCCGCTTTCCACCAGGGAATCTTCTCCCCCTCAAAAAAATCGCCTCGTTCGAGGCCATCGATGGTGTCCGTGAGAAAAAAACAAACAAAAAACCCCAAAGAGGTTCAAAAAGAGGCGTTTTGCTGCTCTGATGATCCAGGTCGCTTCGTGGTGGCTCTGCTTTGTCATTCTAAAAGATATTTTATTTTATTTCTGAGCACCTTCAGAGGCCGCCAAAATCTCAAATCGTGCTCTCGAAGGAGGCTTTAACCCAGGAGCTTCTGCTTTTCTCCCTCCAAGGCTTCCCCCGTTTGTGATGAGCACACAAATAAATAATCACCGGGAATTCAGCGAGGTTCGCGCTGCCTCCCCAGGTACGGCAGAGCCGAGACACCGGGCAGGGATTAATCCCATCCCCTGCTTCAGGGAGCACCTGGAGCCCGGCAGGAGAACTCCACCCGAGCGGCTTTTGGAGAGCTGGGGGCTCGGGCAGGGACGGGATCCAAACCCCGCTCCCTCGGGGCTCTCAGTGCTGCGGGGGAAAGATTTTGTTCTGCTCTTTGTGTGCCTGCGCCGTTTTTCATCAATCCTGCCGGGTTTTATTCCCAATATCCGCAATATCTGGCGGGGCAGTGCCCGCTCAGACCCAAACCCCGCGTGGTGCCCGGAGTTTGGGATTAGGGCCAGGTGAAATTTGGGGTGCGGGGCAGTGAGCCCTGCCAGGTTTCTCCTGTCTGAGGGGCAGGGATGAGCTCTGGAGTTTCACTCGGGCAGGGCCTGTCCCTCCCAGAGAGCCCCTGGTGTCCCCAGGTGTCCCCAGGCTCCTCTTTGGGAAGCGCGGGATGGAACTGGGGCTGTTGGTGACAACCAGGGAACACAAAGGGCTCCTTTCCCTGGACCATCCCTGGGACTGGCCCGTTCTGGAAAGAAGGGAAAAACAGAGCGGGGTCGGAGCTGGAACATCTGAGCTCCAGGGGCTGTGTTCCTCCATCCTGGATTTCAGCGAGGATCCCGTTGGATCCAAGGATCCAAAGCTTCCTTCCCGCTTTTCCCGGAGTCTGCTCCGCGCTGGACGCAGCTCCTTCATCCCCTATTCCCGCTTTTCCGGGGGGGTTTGGAGGGTCCGGTTTGGTACGAGCCAGCAGCTCCCGAAATCCCGCAGTGCTCTCGGGCAGCAGAGAGAGCTCGGGAGGGAGAGCACGTGCGGGGCTGGGAAAGGCTTTTCCATGGATTCGGGAGCTGGGATTTTCCTTTGGGTGAAGAATAAAGAGGCCCTGACTTTAAACCCCCCCCCCCCCCGCCCCCCGCTGTGGCAGCCTCAGGAAACTCAAGGAGCGCCCGGGAGCGCCCGGGGTCCTGCTCAGTCTTTGGGGTGGGAAAAGAAACCCCCCCGTTAAAAACCTCCGGGAATGGGGAAAGTGAGCGAGCAGGATCTCAGGGCGGCTGATTTATTTTCCCTTTCCCCGATTTTCCTTTTTTTTGGCCAGCTCGGGCTGTTGGCGCTCGGGGCTGCACTTGCTGGACTCAGCAGCGATTTCATCTCGTGACCTCTCCCGGAGCCCCCGGGCCGAGCGGGGTCTCTTACACCGCGCTTAAACCGGGCTTAACTGATTACAGCCCTCGACTGATCCCAGGGAGCGGGGGAGGCAGAGAGGAGTCCAGGGCAGGGCTGCGGCAAGCGATGCCTTTTGGGGCTACCTAAAAACAGAGACCAGACAAAACTAAGGGAATAAAAAGTATTTAGATTTATTGAAGGGCCTTCAGGTGCATTTAGAGCAGGAGCTACATCCAAAAATGGACCACGGGTCACAGGTTTTCACACTTTTATAAGTTTGGCCCATTTGTTTATTGGGGGTTAATCCTCCAATTACAGCTTCAGGTAATGAAGTCATTTACCCCAAGTTTGCTCCCCCAGCTCCCTTTTGTTTCCATTTCTCGGGGCCTGAGGCAGTGAGGTGTCCTTGATTCCCAGCCCAGAGAGGAATTGTTCTGTGTGACCAAAATGGGAGAGCAGCAGCTGACGCTGTGTGTGGAGTTTAGAGTTTCACACTAAAGAACTGCAGGGTTACAAATACATGAAAATACAAAAACTGAAATGCTGAGGCATCACTATCAGCACACGGAGCCCGGGCCGGGGCTGGCAGTGCACAGGGCTAGCAGTGCCCTCCCTGGGCTAGCAGTGCCCTCCCTGGGCTAGCAGCACACGGAGCAGCCTGGCCCGGGGCCGGGGCCGGGGCCGGGATCCGCGGGGGATTTTTTGTGGTGCGGCTCCTTTGGCACTGCCTGAGAACCGGAGCTGGCTCAGAGCATCCCAGGAATCTCCCCTGGAAGCCCCGCGGGGCTGCGGGGACAGCGAGGACGGGAATGGGAATGGGAATGGGAACAAGACGAGGGAGAGGAGGGACAAGGCAGGAGGAGGAGACCTTGCCTTATGGATTTGAGTCTGGCTCAGTTGGAGGAATAAGAGAAGTTCCTGAAGCAGCTGGAATTTGCTGGGACCCGTGGGGATCCCGCAGTGCCTCTCTGACAGCACAGCCACAGGTTTAGGGCTGGCTTTTGGGGAGCCTTGGGGTGTGTTTGTTCCTTTCTTGGTGTTTTCTATCCCTCCCCAAGCCCCCAGAGCTTCTCCTTCCCCACCTGCCCCCAGCAGGTCTGAGCTTACCCAAAAACGGACCCAAAAATGCAGAACAAAAGCCACAAGCCCAACCCATTCCCAGCCCCAAATCTACCCCAAGTCCTTCCATTGGGAAGGTCTGGAAGTGTTTGGGAATTCTGGTTTCCCGTAGTTGTGCCTTCCTGCTTTCTCTCCCAGGTGAATTGGTCCCAAAACTCCACGAGCAAGGATTCGTATTCTGGAATAGTCGGGGTGAAGCATCCTAGAGATTCTTCCTGTTCCACCAGGGAGAATTTCCCACTCAGACTCCCCCTTCCCAAATGTTCACTGATAAATGTAGAATTAAACACCGGGAGGGTGGAAGCAGCCCCAGGACGGTTTGCTTGTGGTCACTCAAAAATCAGGAGGTTGGGGCAGCTCCATTCGAGCAGCACATCGGGGAGGGCCGGGCCTGATCCTGGTGTTTGTCCATGAAATGTCTCAGAATCCCAATGGAATCAGGGAAAACGCTCGGTGTGGATGGGTGGTAACGCTCAAACTGCCCCTTCCCCGAGGGGAGCTGCCCAGCAGCGCCTGAAATCGGAGCCTGGCAGAGTTTGGGGTGTCCAGGTGCTCCTTTGCCTCTCCCGTTCCTCTCTCCCGGTGTTTCCTGCTCGGTGAAATCGCTGCCCATAACCGGGCACCCGCTGGCCTCCCCCAGCCCCACCCCACAAAACATCTTCGTGTTCCCTCCCTGGTGACCCAGCCTGGCCAAGCCTTTGCTTCCTGCTCTTGTCTGGGGGACAGCAGTTTGGTGTCCCAGAGCAGAGTTTAGTGTTCCAGAGCAGAGTTTGGTGTCCCAGAGCAGAGTCTGATGTCCCAAAGCAGAGTTTGATGTCTCAGAGCAGAATTTGGTGTCCCAGAGCCAGGCACCATGGCTCATGTTTTGGAGCAGATTTTAGTGTCTCAAAGCAGATTTTGGGGTCTCAAAGCAGAGTTTGATGTCCCAGAGCAGAGTTTGCTGTCCCAGAGCAGAGTTTGGTGTCCCAAAGCAGAGTTTGCTATTCCAGAGCAGAGTTTGCTGTCCCAAAGCAGATTTTGGTGTCCCAGAGCAGAGTTTGTTGTCCCAGAGCAGAATTTGATGTCCCAAAGCAGAGTTTGTCCCAGGGCCAGGGACCATGGCATCTTTTAACACAATTCCCGCTGTTCCCCTCCCAGTCCCGCCTCTCCCGCGGGATCTCTCAGAGCCCTCAGGGGTCTCTTGACCCCCGGGTGTTTCCATCCCCTCGTGGGATTCCCGCTGCTCCTTCCCGGAGCTCCGCGCCGCAGCCGCTCCTGTTCCCCTCCGGCCGAGCCCTTCCCGTTCTTCCCGGGTAGTTTAGAGCCTGTCCTCAGACCTTGTCTGTGATTTGTACATCCCTACAGAAGCAGGGTGCCCAAAACAAGATGCAGTGCTCCCGCTGGAACCTCACCATAGCCCTGAACAATCAGGTAACAACTTCCCACCGCCTCCTCCTCTTCCTCCTCCTCCTCTTCCTCCTCCTCCTCCTCCTCGTGGCTCCGCTCTGCCGCGGCTCCATCGCATCCCGGCTCCATCGCACCCCCGGCACCTCCCCGAGCCCTCTCCATCCCCGGCGTGGGGCGGATTCCCATCCATGCGGCGGAGCAGGGCCATCGTAGGGCACAGGCGCTCATCTCCATGTCTGTCACCTGCCGTGTCCCCGGCCCCTTCCCCGCGGTGCTGGGATGTCCCTGAGATGTTGATCCGGTGTTTGAGCACATGGGATCTGTAACACAAGAACAACCCAGGAAATAATCACAATTACTCAGGAAATAATCACAATTATTCATCAAGTTAAAGCAAATTATTTTGCATCTTCTGACATAACTCTACATGAACAGTTCTCAAAAATTCAGGATAAACCAAGTGCAAATACAAATGAAGTCAAAACGCATTTGGATCCAAAAATTCACAGGAGGATTGACATGTCTCTAGCAAAATTTCAGAACAAACGGACTGTGCCATCTGAATGCCCCCAGAACATTGTAAGAGTGTTAGAAGATCCAAATGTTCTGCGGTGTGATAGAAGGGAAGGCGCCGGTGCCGTTCCTGGCTTGGTTGTTCTCTGCTTGGGACGGCTCTGGAGGTTGTGATGTGTCCCATGGGGAGAAGGGAATGCGGGATTCAGGCACTCAGGAGAGTTCCCAGCTCTCCACGCGTTTTCCAGAGGAGGTTTGGGGTAGGAAATTGGGATTTTGCAGCTCCCCAGCGGAGCAGGAGGAGCCGAGGGTTGCTGGGGCTCCTCCACTGCTCCCTTCGGCTCCTGGAGGGGGGTGAACACCCGGGGGGCGAGGCTGGGGAGCAGCCCCAGCTTTGAATCCCCCCAAAATCCGAGTGGAGGCTCCGACCTTAACCCTCGGTCACACCGGCAGAGGCAGGGCTGTGCTCGAGGCCAGCGAGGCCACCCCGGAGGGAGGCTGAGGGAATGGCTGGGCTTGGAAAACACCTCCAGGACCCGCAGGAGCGCCCCCCAACCCCATCACAAAGCTCCAGTTTGCTCCAAAACCTGGCTGGGAGCGCCACTGGATGCCAGGAGCTGCAGTGACCCCGACCAGAGATTTTCCAGGTGCAGGAAGTGTGAAGCACCCTGTGGATGTGCAAAGCAAATGTAATGGGTGCTCGGTTTGGAATGCTGGGATCCAGCTCAGCTGGCTGCGGTGATTTAGAAAATATTCGAAATTAATTGCTTGGTTTTGTGAGTGCAGTGTTAGTGATTGCTACACAAGTCATTTTAGTCCTACCTAGGGGCATATTTGCATATATTTATCCTCCTTTCAAGTGGAGATCTTTGGGGAAAGTGTATTTATCTCCTCCTAACTCTTTCTTCGGCTTTCAGCCGTCCTACAGTCACCTCTTCATTTTGTTCCCATTTAATGTATGTGTGGAATAATCGACTCTTCCTCTTCCCGCCAAGTGGAAATGAATCCAGAGAGATCAAAAAGCATTAATGTGGGGAAGGGTTTTTCCTTCTGCCTGCACAGAGCAGGGAGAGAAAAATGTGACAGATCGAGCTGGGTGTCCCCCAAAATCTGTCTGAGAGGGCAGGGCACGACCTGGAGAGGAGCTGGGGTGGCAGGGACCGAGTTCCCTCCTGGAGGAACTGGGACAGTTTTGTCCTCCCTAAATCCTGGAGCTCCAGCGGGTTTCCCAGCAGGCAGATTTTCCGTGCCCAGGGAACTCAAGTGGGAACAGCCCAGGAGCTGAAACCCGGGGAGATTTCAGCCTCCCCGGCAGAGAATTTCCCAGAGCTTCTTGCCTGGTGTGGCATAAAAGGGTTCAACCCATCCCTTACCCAGCCTTTTCATGAGAGGGACGATTTGTCCCCATTCCCAGGAAAGCAGCACCACAGGCTCAGGAATGGTGCTGCCAGGAGCCCCTTCCCTGGATGTCCCTGGATGTGTCCCTGGATGTCCCTGGGTGTGTCCCTGGATGTCCCTGGATGTCCCTGGATTTCTCTGGATGTCCGCAGATGTGTCCCTGGATGTCCCTGGGTGTGTCCTCACTGTGTCCAGGAGCTGACAAAGGTCACCTGGGGATCCTGGGAACCCATGGTCACTCTGGGGATGTCCCTTAGGGATTGAGCAGTGGTCACTCTGGGGATGTCCTGTGGTCACCCTGGTGCTGTCCTGTGGTCACTCTGGGGATGTCCCGTGACTCTCAGGAGCCACCGCCGGCTCTGCCAGGACAAGGCCTGGCCACCAAACTGGGCTTGGGCTGCCTTCCTCTTGTCCCTCTCTTATCTGTCCCCATCTCTGGGTCCCCTCAGCCCCCCTGACCCCCGCCCCAAGCCGGATCCTGATTGCCCAGCTGCAAGGTCCTAATTGCTCTTCCCTCCCCAAAGCCGCCTCCTTTATCATAAAGGGTGCACATTTCCCCCGCTGCAGCTTCCACGGCCACAGGCCCTGAGGGCCAGCTCAGAAATGGAGGGAATTAATTACATTTTTTTAACTCCCCTCCTTTTAAAGTGGGGGAGAAAGCGATGAAACGTCCCGGGGGGGAGCGGGGGGAGCTGCCGAGGAGGGTGAGGAGGGAGGGAGCAGCAGCAGGAGGTGAGGGGGGAGCTGCTGCTTTCATCCAGGAGGGTCTTTGTGCATCAGCCTCGGGCTCCCCGACATTCCCGGACCTCTGCTCCTCTCCCTGCTCGTCCTCACCCCAAAGGTGACCTCGGGAAAGGCAAGGGATGAGGCTGAAGGCTCCTGGCCCCGTGGCCGGCATGGACTCGGCCCCGAGTGGGAGCCCAAGGGATGGATTTGGGCCAGGGGAAAGGGAGAGGACAGGGATGAGAGGGAGGGGAAGGACGGCTGTCAGTCCTGCTGATGGACAGGCAGCAGATTCCCCTGCAGATAAACCCTGGCAGATGTGGAGTGGGTATTGATTTTGAGTTAGTGATGATAATGCACCAAGAAGTAATAAATTAGAACCTGGCAAGGTCAGAGAGGAAAGGGAGAAGGACTTTGCATTCTTGAGGAGGGGATCCAGAGTTCAGAAGTGATCTGGGAAATGAATTTCTCCAGCTGAAAGCAGTAGTCAGGGAACGTGGCCCAGGAGGGCTCTGCAGGGTTTTCCTTGCTGGCTGGGAAGGAGGAAAGGGAATCTCCGGTTCCCTTTCATTATTCCAAACACCTTCATGTCCTGGGATGGGGAAAATCAGATCTGCCTTCAGCTGAACCTGTGCAGAGCTCAGGGAGCTCAGCCCCAAATCCCTGTCCAGGAAGGTCAGGGACTTTCAGCCCC
Organism: Sturnus vulgaris; assembly: GCF_052056855.1. Taxonomy (NCBI): domain Eukaryota; kingdom Metazoa; phylum Chordata; class Aves; order Passeriformes; family Sturnidae; genus Sturnus; species Sturnus vulgaris. The sequence goes on along the minus strand of NC_142267.1, from coordinate 6,689,952 downwards.
AAATCCCTCTCAGCCAGGCTGGGAAGGGCAGAGGCTTCTCATGGTCAGCGTTCTTGGAGAGGGACTGGAGGGTTTGGGGCTCAGCTGAGCTGTTGGGGTCCCCTTGGCCACCCCAAATCCATGAGGGTGTCCAGCAGGGATGGATTCCCCACCCAGCCTCTGCCCAGCCACACAGCCATTCCCCATCCGGCAGGCCTGGGAGAGAATCCCGGTGTCCTGATGCTCCCCCGTGGAATTCCAGAGGGAAATTCAGGCCTGGGAGGGAATCCCGGTGTCCTGATGCTCCCCCGTGGAATTCCAGAGGGAAATTCAGGCCTGGGAGGGAATCCCGGTGTCCTGATGCTCCCCCGTGGAATTCCAGGGGAAATTCAGCCTGTCCATTCCAGAGGGAGGGCTCAGGCCGGGCTGAGCTGTCCCTGCAGGGATTCCAGAGGGGGAGCAGGGACTGAGAACTCCACAGGGCTGGGGCTGGTGGAGCTGAGGCCAGCCTGGAGTGACTCCAGGGGCAGAGCTGATATCAGGAACCGCTCCTGATTCTCATTGATTAAAGCCAATTCCTCTTTTCAGCAGGATCTGTGGAAGCATCTGCCCCGCTTCCTGAATTTGGAGTGTGAATCTGGGTTTCATTTGCCAGCCTTGCTTTACATCCCCCTTTTTTTCCTAAAGGAAGTGTTAAAGTGGCTCTCGCTGGCTTGGGGAGCCGTTTCTTTTCTCGGGGTAATACAAAGCAGCTGAGGCACCGCCGGGGCCGTGGCCGGGAGGGAGAGCAGCACAAACCCCGCTGCTCCCTGAGTGATTCCAGTCTTTTTCCAGCGCTCAAAATCCTCTCTGCACCTGCAGGGCTGGGCTGGGCTCACATCCCGGCCGGGCAGCACTTCCAGGCCTGGACAGCTCAGGAGCAGCGAGGAGGAAGGGAACAGTTGCAGAAATAAGTCACAATCCCCGTGTCGGTGTTTTCTGTTTTCGTGTGTTTGTTGTTCTAAACGCCCAGTTCTGTTCGTGGATTCACCCCAGCCGTGTCGGGTGTGAGGGTCCTGGGTGTCCCTCAGGACACAGATCCAGCTCCTCCAGCCCAGGGGATGCTCCAGCCCGGAGCTCCCCCTCCCTGAACCTGAACAGCTCTTTAGGGGGAGCCCACAAATCACTGTTCCGCTGGAGGAGCCCCCCAGGCTGCCCTGCCGTGATTTCCCCGCTCCTGCAGAGCTTGGAGAGGGAGGGGTCCGTGCTGCACCCCCAGGACAGCACAGTCCCCAGTCCTGGATTAATCCACTCTCCTGAGCGTTCAATGCACTTTCCTCTCTTCATCCCGCAGTCCTCGGGCTGGCACGGCCAGGGGGCCCCACGGGCACATTTTTAGGGCTGAGCATCTTCATGGAGGCACCGCGGGGCTGAATCCCTGCCCCGAGCTGTGCTGGAGGCTCCGCAGAGCCGATTGAGCTGGGCTCGGTGTGGAGACAGCTGAGCCGGGTTTAACTTTTGGGAAGAAGTAGAGAAGTCTGAGGTCGGTGCAGGGTGGAAAGGCAGGAGGAGGAGGGGTCAGTGAGCCCAGACTGGGGGGGAACGAGCCTGGATTGGAGAGGGGAATGAGCCCGGACTTGGGGGGGGGGGGGGGGGGGGGGGGGGGAACGAGCCCAGACTAGGGGGGACGAGCCCGAACTGAGGGGGGAAAGGAGCCCAGAATGGGGGGGGTGGGAAAGAGCCTGGACCGGGCAGGGAAAGGAACTCGGACTAGGGGGGGACGAGCCCAGACTAGGGGGGACAAGCCTGGACTGGGGGCGGACGAGCCCTTTCCCTCACTCAGACCTCATTCCCGTGCTCCAGCCCCACAGCCCAGTCCATCCCGCCCTCCGACTTAGATGGATTTTCCAGGATTTTAACCAACCCCCTCCCCCTCTGCGGGGGTCTGGCCACCCCTCCCCGCTCCCAAATTCCCCTCCCGGACAAATTCTCCTCCCGGGAGCGGGGGGGATTTTCCATCAAGGCAAAGCATCTTTGCAGCGCTCCCGAGCCCTTCCGGGGGGAGGAGGAGATGCTTTAGAAAGCAGGGGCCAGCTCGTGGCTGGGCATTCACCCCGGAGCCCGCTGGGGCAGGGAGGGGGGCCGGGAAGGTGTCGGGGTGAGCAGGAAGGGGAGCCCCGGCCCCATGAAACCCCCCCAGTGTCCTTCCCGAGAATGCAGCCCCGGCACAAAAGCTCACCAGGCCGCTGCTGGCGGATAAAGGGCTCATTTTACCACTTGCCAGGCTCCAAATATTTCCAATTTGCCACTTTAATTGATGTCAATAAGGTTATGCTAAATTCGGAGATTTGGAGCCGCTCGGCATCTGAGCGCCGGCCGGGCCCCCCGAGGTGACCCTCGGTCCCCTGTCCCCTCTCCCCCCGCCCCAGCCCCGACACGACCGAGAGGCTTCAGGAACCTTCCCCTGCGAGCCCTTTCCACCCTTAACTCGGAATTACCCCGGGGAAATTCTGCTGATCCCCCGTGTGAAGGGCAGAGCCTTCCCCTCAGCTCAGCCCCGGGAACAAATCTGGCATTTTTGCTACAACAAAAAAAAAGGAATAAAAAAAACAAAACACCAACAAAAACCCAATTAGTTCATCTGGTTCAGGTCTCAAAGCAGGAAGATTTTTTTGTGTGCAAATTTAATTACATTTTCCAAGAGAGCACTGAAATGAGCCGGACCAGGACCTGTTACCCTTTAACATTTGGGGGCAAAGAGAACTCGGACATTTCAGCCCCTGAAGCTGCATCAAAGCCAGCAAGAGTTTGATCTGCTTCGCTTGGGGACCTTTGCAAATCTGCCTTCCCAAGAACGGGGCTGTCCTCAGTGTCCCTTTGGGAAAATTGGGACTTTTCCCCTGCCTTTCCTGTGCTCATTCCTGGCAGGGCAGCAAGACATCCCCACAAACCCGAGTGGGGTGAGGAGGAACTGCTCCATCCTCCCTCTTCAGGGTTCCAGGGAGAACCCCGGGGCTACCAGCGGGGTTTGGTGGGAGCAGAGCTCGGCTCTCCCACCCTGCCAGCCGCGTTTGGGCTCTGTCCATCCCGAAGCCCCACTCAGGCTCTGTCCATCCTAAAGCCCCATTTATGTGCCTCTGTCCATCCCAAAGCTCCCTTTTTATGGCTCTGTCCATCCCAAAGCCCCACTCAGGCTCTGTCCGTCCCAAAGCCCTGTTTTTTCTTGTCCCTGTCCATCCCAAAGCCTCGGTTTTGTGCCTCTCTCCATCCAAAAGCCCCGTTCAGGCTCTGTCCATCCCAAAGCCCCGGTTTTTTGTCCCTATCCATCCCAAAACCCCATTTTTTGTGTCCTTTTTTCCTCCCCCCGGGCCCTGACGGTGCCTCCGATGTCTCTGCAGGTGATGAGCATCCTGAGCAACCCCAGCGGGGTCCCTCCTCAGCCCCAGGCTGATTTCTCCATCTCTCCCCTCCACGGCGGCCTGGACAGCACCAACTCCATCTCGGCCAGCTGCAGCCAGCGCAGCGACTCCATCAAGTCCGTGGAGAGCCTCCCGACCTCGCAGTCCTACTGTCCCCCCACCTACAGCACCACCAGCTACAGCGTGGACCCCGTGGCCGGCTACCAGTACGGCCAGTATGGCCAGAGTAAGTGCTGGGAGGAATTGCCACTTCCCAGGGAGTGACAGGAGGGAGGGAGGGGATGGGGGACTGGATACACCAATTCCTACAGCATTTCTGTAATTGGATACACCAATTTCTACACCCAGATTCTGTCTGTTGGGTGTGAGACCCGTGGGAGTTTGTCCTGCTGGAGGTGGAAAAGGGAAACTGCTCGTGGATTGCTCCTCCCCTCACAGCCAAATCCAAAAGCCTCGATGAAATGTTTTAGGTGAAACTTTCCCCATCAGCAAAGGGCAATCCCCAGCCCCTTCTTCGTCCCCAGTTCTCACTGCTCCAAAAACACCAGGACTGGCTCAGCCAGGGGAAATCTGGGATTTGTAAAGCCAAGCTGAGGGTGTCCCTGCCTGCCCTGCCCTCCCCAGGCCAGGGCTCTGAGCTTCTCCTACAGAATTGAGTTTGTCAGCTGGGCTGGGGCTCTGGGAGAGCTGGGACTGGGACCCTGAGCCTGCCCTGGGAGCTGGGACTGGGATCCTGAGCCTGTTCCTAGAGCTGGGACTGGGATCCTGAGCCTGCCCTGGGAGCTGGGACTGGGATCCTGAGCCTGTGCCTTGGACAGGACAGCTCAGCCCGGGTGTTGTCTCTACCGGGTGACAGGGACAGACTGGCCTGTGGGTGACAAGGACAGCCCTGGGAAGTGACAGGGACATCCCTCGTGGCTGGGGGTGACAGGGACATCCCTGGGAGGTGACAGGCACAGCCCCCCTGGCCAAGGGTGACAAGGACAGCCTGGCCAGGTGACAGGGACAGCCGTGGGACGTGACAGGGACAGCCCTGGCCAGGTGACAGGGACAGCTCTGGGAGGTGACAGGGACAGCCCTGGCGGCCAAGGGTGACAGGGACAGCCTGTCCAGGTGACAGGGACAGCTCTGGCGGCCGGGGGTGACAGGGACAGCCGTGGGAGGTGACAGGGACAACCCTGGCCAGGTGGCAGGGACAGCTCTGGGAGGTGGCAGGGACAGCCCTGGCGGCCGGGGGTGACAGGGACAGCCGTGGGAGGTGGCAGGGACAGCCCTGGCCAGGTGACAGGGACAGCCCTGGCGGCCGGGCTGTTCTCACCTGCCGCGTTGCCCCGGCCGCTCGGAGCGCCGCTGACCCCGCGAGGGTTAAAGGTGCATCCTCTTCCTGCGGGCGCGCTCCCGCTGCCCCCGCGTGTCCTCGCTGACCTTTCCTCCCTCGGCCGCGGCTCCGGCCCCGCTCTCGTCACAGCCCTTTCATGTCCTGAACGCCGCGGCCTCAATGAGAACCGGCTGTGGCGGCAGACGGGATCAATAGCGGCCCCCCCGCCCCTCCTCTTTTTGTTTGTCGGGAGTTTGATCTGTGACCCCTCGACCTTCCCCTCGCTTCTGGATGCGGGGCTGGACACACGTGCTATTGATAAAAATCTTAAACAAATTCCGATACCATGTATTTCCAATAAAGATTCCCTTGGGCGAGGCGTTAGTCACACCCATGTGTGTAAAAAATAAAATAAGGGGACGAGCTGCGTTTGGGAGAGAGGGGGAAGGAGAAAGGAGGGTTTGTCTCGCTTCGCCGCAGGAATTTTTGTGTTGTTTCCTGGGCCCCGGTGCCGATTTCTGTCACCCCGTTGGTGACGAGCTCTCTGCAGTTTGCCTTGGTAATTAGTGCTGGTGAGAGCAGCCCCTCACGTGCAGTTGACCTTGGAATAACGAGGGTTTTTTCCTGCCTTTCCCGGTGCTTGTCGTGCTTTGCAGATAATTCCAATTCCTTCTCCTCCTTCTGGATTCTTCATTTCCCTCCAAATTCTGTTTAAAGCCTGAGGTGACCCCCACGAGGTCATTTATTGAGATCAGGTGTTCCTTCTTTCTCTGATGCAGCACAAGAGCATCAAACTCTTTTTAGGTGATAAAATATATTAATTACATGATGCAAAGTATCATTTGGATTACATGTCATGTAATGGTATATATAAAATATAATTTTATCAATATAAATGATGTGAATGGGGGTTCTGGTGTTGGGGCAGGTTCTGTGGGACAAACTCAGGATCTGGGAATCAGAGCTCCGTGGCTTTGGTGGCCTCAGGACCTGGCCTGCAGAGATTTCATCTCCTCCCACTTCTCCTTATTCCCGGTTTTACAAAAATAAACCCAGCCTCGCTTTCCCTCTCGCTTAAACAAACAAACAAACACGCAGAGCACCTTCTGCAAATCTCAGGGTTTATTTTGGCTTCTGCTCCATTAAACCAACAAACCTCATCCCTGATTTCTGGCCTGGGATCCCCCAGTGCCTGTGGACTCTTCCCACTGGCACAGGAAGGAATATTTGGGGTTTTTTGGGAGGGTGGGATTCGAATTCCCATCGAATTCCCAGGCTGGCAGAATGTTGGAGCTGAGGGATGTCGTGCTCTGAGGGATGAGACAAAAGGAAACGACCCCGAAGGGCCCCAGGGGAGGTCCAGGTTGGATTTGGGGGAAATTCCTGCATGGAAAGGCTGCTCAGGTATGGGCTGCCCACGGAGATGCCATCCCTAGGATTGTCCCCAAAAATGGATCCGGTGCTCGGAGACAGGGTTTGGGGTCAGGCAGTGCTGGGTTCAGAGCTGGACTCGATGATCTCAGTGGGCTTTTCCAAACCCCGTGACGATTCCAGGATTCTGGGGCTCCAACTGCTCCCCCCAGCAGCACCCAGCGTGGGTGACGGCAGGGACAGAGCCACCCTCACACACCCGGAGAGAAATCCCTGCTTCCCTGCAGCCCCTCGGGGCCAGCCCCTCCCGGGGCTCCCGGAAACATCAGGAGAGGAGCGGGGAAGTTGTGGGTGAGAGCAGAACCCTGGGAACGTGGAGGCACCACAGTGAGCATTCCCTGCTCCCGCTGGGTTATCCCGGGATCCATTCCCAGACCTGGTGCTGCTCCCGCTGGGTTATCCCGGGATCCATTCCCAGACCTGGTGCTGCTCCCGCTGGGTTATCCCGGGATCCATTCCCGAGCCCGGTACTGCTCCCGCTGGGTTATCCCGGGATCCATTCCCGAGCCCGGTACTGCTCCCGCTGGGTTATCTCGGGATCCCTCCAGCTCCCAGGACCGCTCCATCCCGCCCGGAGGGAGCGGGGCCGGCGGAGCCGCCGCTCCCAGAGGCCGGGGCCGTGTTAATGATGCCGGTGATGGAACGCGGGAGCGTGAAGGGAATTCTAATGGATCTGCCAAGTCTAATCAGGATTGGTGCGTGGAAGGGGCTCCTCTGGGGCCCGCCGCTGACAGGACGTTGATGGCTGAGATTTGTTTACTCATTGGCACCGATCGGGCAGCTCCTGCCAGCTCCTGATTAATCTAATTGGAGCCATTAGAGGCAGGGAGGGAGACTTTGACTGAAGCCCGGCTAATGAGCAGTGTCACCGCCCTGTCCCAGCCCTGTCCCCTCACCCCGGGGCAGCCGGGGGAGCTTGGACCCCCCGTCCCCTCCGGGGCTGGGGCTGCTCTCCCTTCCCAGATGGAGGCGAGGGGAGAGGTTTTCCGTGGGGTGGAGGGAGGCAGGCAGAGCTCACAGCCGGGAGTCAGCACTGGGCGGGGCCGATCCGAGCCCGGAGCTGGGGAGCTTCCACCGAAATATCTGGAATCACTTCCAGCAGTATCACCGAGATGAAGGTGATTCACTGGAAGGTTTAGCCCAAACCTTCAGGCTCAGCTCCAGGCAGCTCCCTCAAAGTTGCAATTCCACCTTTTTTAATGGTGGAATTCCAGCTCTTTCCAGGTGTTCACGTGTGGTCACTGCGCTGCAAAGAGAGAGAAAGGACAGCAACACACACGGAGCTCTTTGGGGGAAAAAGGCCAATTTATTGTACAGACAGCCCGGATTTAAAGTGTGTTAGTGCAGCCAGGACAGGACAGGAGCTCATTGGACAATTGGGAAAAACAGCCTTGGGACAGCACCTCAGGATGTGTCCCACGGGAAAGACACCAGGTGTTAATGTTGATGATGAATTCCACTCTGTTTGTCACCATGTTCTCACCCTGGGAGACTCCTCCCTAACTGAAGCTGCAGTCAGCTTGTCAGCCTGGGAATGGAGCTGAGAGTCAGGAGAAATCCAGGCCTGAAAAGAATTTCCAAGCTGTAATTCCCCAGCTCTCTAAATGTGTGTGTCCACATTCACGGAGAGAGTTGAGGGCCTCCCCTGCCCTCGGCTGTGCTGAGCCCCAGCAGGGCCTGTCCTGCTCCTGGCAGCTCCATCCCAGCTCTGAGCCCTTCCCAGGACAGCAGGAGGTCCCTGGTGTGTGTGACAGTCCCATCCCTGCTCTGAGAGCTTTTTGGTACAGCAGGGTGTCCCTGGTGTGTGTGACAGTCCCAGGCTGTCCCCGCTGCCCTGCAGGGCTCAATGTCCTGGTCATTGAATGTCCCTCGTGTCCTCACTGTCCCTTTTCCCCCACAGCCGCCGTGGATTACCTGGCCAAGAACGTCAGCCTGTCCACGCAGCGCCGCATGAAGCTGGGCGAGCACTCGGCCGTGCTGGGGCTGCTGCCAGTGGAGACGGGCCAGGCCTACTGAGAGCCCAGCACGTGTCCAGGAGAGCCCTCTGGAGACCCCCAGCACTCCCGGGGATCCTTCCTGACCCATTCCACCCCAGCTGCCAGGAGATGGGAACGAGGGGGGAGCTCTCCCCGACTCCGGCTTCTCCAGAGCATTCCAGAGGCGAGTCCGGCCCCTGGGGCCTGACTCCTCCTGTGGCCAGAGACAACGGCTTGGGTGCATTTATCAACCCCAGCCCTCCCTCCAAAGCCCCTGGCCACGGCATTCCCCCACACTCCAGGACTTTGCATTCCCTAGGTAGCTGGCATAGTCGAAGCCAAATTGAGAATTGAGCGCTTTCTTTTTTCTTTTCTTTGTAAAAGAAATGTTTCATTTTGTTTCCTTTTCTTTCCGTTGCTGTAAATTTGGTGAATGTTGTATAGGAAGGAATAACCAAGCTGAGCATTAAGGGTGATGTGAATCAGGACCACAGAAGACCTATGGACCAAATATAAGGACTTGTTTAAAAACAAACAAACAAAAAACCACAAAGACAAATGAAAGCAGAAAAACATTTATTCAAGGACAGCAAACCCCCAGGCCAGCATTACCCTCCCTTCTCACCGGGGGCTTCCCAAAGCAAGGCTGGAGGGGCCGCTGAGCAGGGGCAGGATGGAATTCCAGGCAGCCTGGGACCTTTGGGAAACACAAAGAGCTGCAGGAGGCGCGGAGACAAAGGGCACGGGCGACGTTCACTTCTCCTCTGAGGGACCAACCCAGACTGACCGTCACCGCCAGGACACGGCAGCAGCGTGGGGACAGCAGGGACAGAGCTGGCCCGGCACGAGGAGGGGCTGCAGAGACACCCTGGGGACACGGGACAGGGCTCCTGGTGGCCCTGCTGTCCCTGAGCGGGCCATGGGAGCAATGACAAGAGGGCAGGGCCAGGAGCTCACTGAGCAGAGCTGGGCTCTGCCACGGGAGTCACCTGGAAGGGAATGGAGCCAGGTCTGGAGGCACTGCCCTGCCCAGGGGGGAATGTGGAGCCAGGACAGAGGAGCTGAGGAGGTTCTGCAGCAGCCAGGATGGGAAGGTGCTCCCAGGTGCAGGGATGGGATTCACCTTCCTGAGGCATTTCTGTTATCTCTGCTGGGAGAAAGCTTGAGATCCATCCATCCATCATCCATCATCCATCCATCATCCATCCATCATCCATCCATCATCCATCCATCCATCATCCATCATCCATCCATCCATCATCCATCCATCCATCATCCATCCATCCATCCATCCATCCATCCATCCATCATCCATCCATCATCCATCCATCCTCCATCATCCATCCATCCATCCATCCATCCATCCATCCATCATCCATCATCCATCCATCATCCATCCATCATCCATCCATCATCCATCCATCCATCATCCATCATCCATCATCCATCATCCACCCATCATCCATCCATCATCCATCATCCATCATCCACCCATCATCCATCCATCATCCATCATCCATCATCCATCATCCACCCATCATCCATCATCCATCATCCATCCATCCATCATCCATCCATCATCCATCCATCCATCCATCCATCCATCCATCATCCATCCATCCATCCATCATCCATCATCCATCATCCATCCATCCATCATCCATCCATCCATCCATCCATCATCCATCCATCATCCATCCATCCATCCATCCATCCATCATCCATCCATCATCCATCATCCATCATCCATCCATCATCCATCCATCATCCATCCATCCATCCATCCATCCATCATCCATCATCCATCCATCCATCCATCCATCATCCATCCATCCATCATCCATCCATCATCCATCCATCCATCCATCCATCATCCATCATCCATGAAGCAGGAGCAGAGGTGGGAGAGGCATGGTGTCCCCACAGGCACAGTTCTGTGTCCCCACAGCCAGAGTTTTGTGTCCCCCTTGGGCAGAGTTTGTGTCCCCACAGCCAGTTCAGTGTCCCCACAGCCAGTTCAGTGTCCCCAGGGGCTATCACGGTTTGTGATGCCCTGAACCCCCTCAGATATCCACTTTCACAGCAAATTTCTGCTTTTGGTGCACTGCGGGACCCCGTCGTGGGAAGAGTTCTGCTCTGGCTGCTGAAGGAGCCTTCCCTCATCCTCCCTCCTGCCTCTCCCGTCTTTCCCGACCCAGCTGAACATCTGGAACATCTCCCTGGGCTCTTCCCTTGCCTGGCCCCCACACATTCCTCACGAGCCACCAGGCCACTATCCCTGCAGCCACTTGGACCAGCTCACCTGTCCTGGATTCCCAGCATCCCATCAGTGCCACACCAGCTTTGCTTCCCGGCTCTGGCAGAGCTGGCTCCACATTCCCAGAGGGATTTTCCTGCACCTCTGTAATGCGGGAGCAGAATCCGGGTGACTCCTGAGCCTCAGCACTCCAGAAATCCCAACGCTTCTCGTGTCCTACACAGAGCCCAAACATTCCCTGGATCCCAGAGTTTGGGAGCAATTCCATTCCACGGGGCAGCAATTCCTGCCGGGGCAGCACGTGGAGAGGAGAGGCCAAAGGGACACAAATCCTGGAGGGACAGAGGAGCCCCAGTGCCCTGGACTGGTCGGGTGATCCCTGCTCTGCTGGGGGAGCAGCAAAGCCTCTGCTGGTGTGTGGTGTTTGTGCTCTAAAGGAAGGGGAAACCCTGGAATTCCAGTCCTGGCTGAAATGTCATTCCCAGGAGCTCTGAAGGGATCCGGGCCTGTCTCCACACCGGGATGGAAGCACCTGCTGGAGTTTGTCTGGGCACCGTTCACAGGAACTGCTAAAATGAGAGATTTCCTCATATTTAACAATATTTAACAATATTTAACAGTATTTCAGAGGCCAAACACTGACGATGCCCAGCTGGGAGCACCTTCCTTCCTGTGGCCTCCTCTCCTTTGGAATTCCACCCCGTGCCATTCCCTCCTCCTTGCAGGAATTCCACCCCGTGCCAATCTCTCCTCCTTGCTGGAATTCCAGCCTGTGCCATTCCCTTCTCTTTGCTGGAATTCCAGCCTGTGCCATTCCCTCCTCCTGGCCACTGGAATTCCATCCCGTGCCATTCCATTCTCCCTGCTGGAATTCCACCCTGTGCCAATCTCTCCTCCTTGCTGGAATTCCACCCGGTGCCATTCCCTCCTCCTGGCCACTGGAATTCCCCACCCAGCTCCCTCCTGGCCGCCTGCTCAGCCCCAAGGGAAGTTTCCATCATTCCACGGAACCTCTTGGCTGCTGCTCCTGCTCTGATCTCTGTCACCTCCCCTCCTCACCAAGGGACAGCCGGGCCTGGCCGCCTCACCCGAGGGCAGGACCCCCCAAAAAAACTCGAAATAAAAAAGAGGGAGCACTGCAGAAACCTCTCTGCCAATCCCCTTCCCCAGAAAGTCTGTGGGCAGCCGGGCACTGCTGTAAATAGAATTCCTAGAGGAACAAAATAGCTCTTCTCTGACCTTCCCCTCGTGGTCGCACTTTGTACATTTAGTTGGGAAATTTGGTCATGTGCTGTATGTTTATAGAAAGTTGACTTTTTCTTTTTATATACTAAAAAAAAAAAAAATCCCACAGTGAGTGCCGTGATAGTTAAAAAAAAAAAAAAAAAAAAAAAAAAAGAAAAACTAAGAAAAAGAAAAATTTAAAAAAGGGGTTGGGGGGATGAACTGTAGAAATCTGCCTATTGTGTGTTTTCAAAAGACATTCCAGAATCTTTGGGGTGGGATGGGGTTGATTTCGGGCTTTTTTTTTCCCTTTTCTTTTTTTTTGGTTTTGTTTCTTCTTTCTGTTCATATATGAAAGTCAAAAGTAACTTTTGGTTTTGTTCTGTTGGTTCAGTTTTGTTTCATGGATTGCCAACCTCAGCTCTGCTGACGAGAGACAAACTCGGGGTGGGGTGGGACAGGGAGGGGACACGGCCAGGAGAGGGCCTGGAGCTGGGACAGGACAGAGCGAGGACAGTTGGACTGGGAGCCTGGCTGGGGCCACCTGGGGCCACCAACAGGCACCAAGCATGGAGAACCAGACAGCAAGAACCTGGCTGTGACCATCTGAGGCCACCCAACAGTGACCAAGCCTGGAGAGCTGGACAGTGAGAACCTGGCTGTGGCCACCTGAGGCCACCTGGGGCCACCTGGGGCCACCAACAGGGACCAAGCCTGGAGAGCTGGGCAGTGAGAACCTGGCTGGGACCACCTGAGGCCACCCAAGAGTGACCGAATGGATCCTCAGCTGCTACTGCTGACTCTGGGGGACCAAAAATCACCCAAAGCCTTGTCCAGAGCAACAGTGACCAAAGGACATGGCCAGGATTGGACACAGCCAGAGGTGACCACAGCAGAGATGGACACATCAAAGATGGACACACTCCAGAGGTGACCACAGCAGAGGTGGACATGGCCAGAGATGGCCCCAGCCACAACTTTCCACACCCAGGGACGCTCTCCCAGCTCCAGGAGATATCCCAGCCGGTGTCCCCTGCCACCCCCGGGGGACAGCACTGACCCCGAGGGGGCTGCTCTGTCCCCCCAGCCCCGTCCCGCCCCAGCACGGCGGCAGCAGATCGGCTCCTTTGTGTATTTAACGCTTCTAACCCGCTCCCCCGGCACCCCGCGGGTCCCCCTAGCGCTGTAGGGCTTTCCCTGTCCCCAATTCCTGCGGGATTGTCGCTTCTGTGTTCGCCTCATCGCCATCTGCTCCGGGCCGTGCGCCGGGTGTGTAAATACGGAACCGCACCATAATTTATTCAGCTATATGGAGTAGATTTAGTAGGAAGAGAAACTGGTTTTGCTTTAACTACCTGCTGCCTGTAGGTGTCTTTCTGTAACTCAGGCATAACTGTTATACATTAAAAAAAAAAAAATTATTCCAAGTGCCTTTTTTGGGTTGTTTGCGTACCGGGAGCCTCAGGATATCCAACACACGCAGGCAAATTCCAGCTGTTTTCCCTCAAAAAACCCGCAAAACCGCAGCAAGGTGGAAAAACTGGGCAAATAAATAAAGAAAACTTGAATTTCATCACGGCTCCACGCGGGGAGGGGAGGATTTCCCGGCCTGTCCGCAGCACAGCCGAGCCTTTATCCATGGATTGGGAGCAGCCCTGGGCTGGGCCGGGATGGGATGGGATGGGATGGGATGGGATGGGCGGGGCTGGGCCTCTCCCAGCTCCGCGGGCACCTGGCTCTGGTTAAACACCAGGCCCGGCATGGGAAAACGGAAAAATATTCCCAAAACTCCTGGGGATGCAGGGCTGGGGGCTCCTCAGCAGGAATGAACTTCGGGAACAAAGCCCTGGGTTCAGGAACCCCCCTGGAGAGATTTTGGCTCTCTGGAATTGGAGCTGATCTCCAGCCAAGCCATGCAGAGCCCCAGAGTCCCCAGGGGGGTTTTGGGGCTGTTTCTCCTCGGAGGGGTCAGTCCGGACCCCCAAAGACGGGTGGGGTCACCCCTGGGTAGGAAACATCAAATGTGGGACTGGAAACACCAAATGTGGGGTGGGAAACACCAAATGTGGGATGACACTCCTCAGTTTGGGTCTGGGGAGCAGAAAGGGCCAGAATTGCCAGTGTGGGTTCTGCCCCTGGTTCAGGGTGAGCCCAAGGTTTTGGGATTGTCCCCCCTCACCTGCACCCCCTTCTCCAGCCCCCCCCTGAGACCCCCAACCCGCCAGCTGCTCCCAGGATAATCCACATTTCTGAGGAGAGTGGGAAACTGGGCCCACCCCAGATGGGGCCGGGGCTGGGGGACCCCTGGGGTGGAGCTTTGGGGGGCTCTGGGGGGCTCGATGGGATCCCTGGCAAACCTGGCAGGAATGAGAATCTCATTTCTGGCACAGGGCCGAGGGCACAGCACTGCCCCAAACCCCAAAATCGCTGTTATTATGGCCAGAGAGTCTCAGCCTCCAGTGGGAACCATCAGCACCTCCAGCCCGGACCCCTCCTGTGGGATTCCCACGGGAATCGCGTTTGGGATCTGCCATGAGCCCCTTCCCACCCTGACCCACCAGGAACAGATGGAATTTTCCGAAGGGAAAATCAGGAGCTGCTGCTGAGGGCAGCATGGGGTGACACGTGGGGGGTCGGGGAAGGGACCCCGTTTGTCCAGAAACCCCAAACACGGTGACACTAAAACAGGGTGACAATAAAAGCATGGTGACACTATAAACGTGGTGACACTGACATGGGGTGACATCAAAAACACAGTGGCACTAAAACACGGTGACACTGAAACATGGTGGCACTATAACAGTGACACTGAAGCACGGTGACACTATAAAAATGGTGACACAAACACAGTGGCACTGTAACAGTGACACTGAAACAGTGGCACTATAACATGGTGACACTGAAACACAGTAATATTAAAAGCACATGACACTATAAACACGGTGGCACTGAAACACGGTGACACAAACACAGGGACACTGAGACACGGTGACACTATAAACAGGGTGACACTGAGACACGGTGTTTTGGTTTGACAGACAGGTCTCTGCCAAGAAAGGCAGGAGCCTCTTTTTAAAATGGAGAATGTAAACCCCCTCCCTCCAAATTATTGTAATTTTGAAATTAAGGAGCTCTCAGGCAAAGATAAGGGAATAGGAAAAACAGTTATTTACTAGGAAAATTAAAATAGAAATCCAGTATTACAGAGAACAAACCCAAAACACTGACAGAGTGAGAATCCTAGCTGACACCCCATCAGTCACTCAGGGGTTGGTGCAGTCCCATTCCATGGTGGCTGCAATCCTGCAGTGACAGATGTGGTTCTGCTGGAGCAGGGCTCCTGCACAAGGTGCAGTTTTCCTCCAAAGCTCCAGGGATGATGTGCAAGGCTCTGGTTTTCCTCTGGGATCCAGTGGGAAAAGGCTGCTCTGCTGTTCCAAATCTCCCCTTTGATCTGGGTAGGAAATGCTCGGCTCCTGCCCTGGCTGGAGCATCTCCCATGGGATGATGGAATTTGATCAGCCCTGCCCTGGGACTGCATGGCCATGAACAGGAGAGATCTCCTGGAGGGAGGATGGGCTGTGGGGAAGATAAAGAACACTGCAACAGCTGGGTTAACAGCTGGAACATGAACAGAGGATATCCCCACAGAGATCAGGATCACTGCCCCACCCGGCCTCAGCAGTTGGTGACAGAATTCACACATCCGGTCACATCCTGTATGGCAAGCCAAGACACACGGTGACACAAACACGGTGACACAAACACGGTGACACTGACACACGGTGACCCTATAAACTCGATGCCATTTTTCCCTCTCACATCCCTGTTTTCAGCCCCTCCCGCTGCCCGGTCCTGGCTCCCAGCCCCATCCCGGCCCTTCCCGGAGCCTTGGGCGTGGTTCCAGCCCCGCGGACACCCCAGGGAAGCACCAACCCCTGCAGGGCCCGCCCGGGGGACCCGGGGTCCTCTGGGGACACTGAGCCGGGGGGGAGCCCCGGGGAGCCGCCCCAGCCCCGCGGATAACGGTGCTGGTGCTGAGCTGATAAGGAGCTGATAAGGGGCAGATAAGGAGCTGATAAGGAGCGGATAAGGAACTGATAAGGGGCAGATAAGGAACTGATAAGGAGCGGATAAGGCATTGAGAAATAGCGGATAAGGAGCTGATAAAGAGCTGATAAGGACCTGATAAGGAGCTGATAATGAGCGGATAAGGAGCTGATAAGGCATTGATAAAGAGCTGATAAATCGCTGATAAATCAGCTCCGAGCCCGTGTGCCAGCACCTGCTGACCCTAGCGCTGGCAGCAGTCATGATTGACTATTTATTATTGATTATTTATTATTGATTATTTTTTCTATTGATTATTGATTATTGTGTGTTATTTGCTATTAGTTATAATTTATTCTTCATTATTTAATTATTTTTCTTTTTTTACATTTATTATTCCTATTATTAATATATATATATTTATTCTTTTTTTTATTTATATTGTTATTTTTTTGTTTTGGCTTTGTTTTTGGTTTATATTTATTTATTATTATCTGAGAGTGACAGCTCTTCCCTCTGGCCCCCAGACCTCTGCACCCTCTACAGCTTCCTCCGACCCCCCCGCCACTGGATATTCCCCTGGAATTCTGATATTCTCCCGGAATTCTAATATTCTCCTGGAATCCCAATATTCCCCAGGGATTCCAATATTCCCCTGGAATTCCGTGTTCTGCTGCGGAAGGGATTCTCTCCAAGCTCAGGAAAACCCCAAATATCCACAATTCCATCCTTGCCCTTCAGTTTTGTAGGGCAGAAACCCCCGGAGGGGGAACTCACACTTCCCTTTTCAACTTTTCAACTTTTTAACAAAAAAAAAGGGAATATTCCCATTATTTTCCTGGATATTCTCACGGTTACAATTGGACTCGATGATCCTGATGGATCCCTTCCAGCCCAGCATATTCCATGATTCCATGATTTATAATCCTACAATTCCATGATTATCTTTTCCTGCAGTTCCATGATTCTGTAATCCTCTAGCTCTGTGATTTACAAACCCACAGTTCCATGATTCCATAATCTTATAATTCTGTGATTCTACAAGCCTTTGAGATTCTTTAATCCTGCAATTCCAAGATTCCATAATCTTACAATTTCGTTATTCTGTGATTCTACAATCCTACAATTCCATGATTCTGTGATTTTATAATCCTGCAGATTCATGGTTCTCTGACCCTACAATTCCATGATTCTACAATCCTACAATTCCATGGTTTTGTAATCCTATAATTCTATGATTGTCTGATCCATTATTCCCCGATTCCATAATCCTACAGATCTATATTCCCAGATTCTATAATACGACAATTCTATGATTCTATAATTCTATTATTCCACGATTCTAGAATTCTATAATTTTATGAATCTATAATCCAACAAATTCATGATTGTAATTTTATAATCCAAATTCCATGATTCCACAATCCTATAATTCCATGATTCTATAATCCTGCAATTCCATGATTCTCTGATCCTACAATTCCATGATTCCATGATTCTGTCATTTTTAAATCATGCAGATTCTTGGTTCTCTGATTTTACACTTCCATGATCCTATAATCCTACAATTCCATTATTACATGATTTTGTGGTTCTATAATCCTGCAATTCCGTGATTCTCTGATCCTACAGTTCCGTGATTCCATAATACTGCAAATCAATGACTCTATAATCCTATATGATTATATAATCCTGCAATTCCATGATCCCACTATTCTGTAATCTGCAATTCTGTGGTTCTGTAATCCTACAATCCCATGACTGTCTGATCCTGCAATTCCATGATTCTATACTCCAACGATTCCACCATTCAATAATCCTGCAATTCCATTATTCCAAGATTCAATAATTCTATAATTCCATGGTTCCACAATCCCACAATTCTGTGATTCTATAATCCTACAATTCCATTATTCTATGATTCTGTGATTTCATAATCCCACAAATCCATGATTCCATAACCCTACAGATCCATGATTCCATAACCCTACAGATCCATGATTCTATAACCCTATAAATCTGTGAGTCTATAATCCTACAATTCCATGATTCTAAAATCCTATAATTCTATAATCCCACAATTCCATGATTCCACGATTCTATAATCCTACAGATTCGTGATTCTATAATCCTATAATTCCATTATTCCGTGATTCTGTGATTTTATAATCCTGCAAATCCATGGTTCTCTGATCCTACAGTTCCACAATTCCATGATTCTATAACTCTACAATTCCGTGGTTCTGTAATCCTACAATCCCATCATTGTCTGATCCTGCAATTCCATGATTCCATGGTTCAATAATCCTACAGATCCATGTTTCCATAATCCTGCAATTCTATAATCCTACAATTCTGTGATCCTATAATCCTACAATTCCATAATCCTGCAATTCCGTGATTCTATAATCCTGCAATTACATTATTCCATAATCCTGCAATTCCATGATTCCTTGACTTTATAATCCCACAATTCCATGGTTCTCGGATCCTTCAATTCTATGATTTTTAATCCTACAATCCCACAATTCTGTTCTCAGAGGGAATTTGAGGAACAGACAAATCCCTTTTCCCTGCCAAGACTCTTCCACCTCATTCATTTCCCTTTTCCTTTGGAAGGCGGGCGAGGAAAGGGAAAAACAACCTGGAAGGAAAAAAAAAAACCAAAACATTTTTTGCCTTTCTGACCTGAGACTCAGAACCTTTTTGAAGCTCAAACTAAAAAAAAATATTTTTTCCCCTCCCTTTTGATTCAAAACTAAGCAATTAAACCTTTTTGAAAAGGTTCTTGTAACAATGAAATGTTTGAGGGGAAGGTTTAAACAATTTTTTTATCTTTCCTTTTTTTCCATTGCCATTTCCAGCACCAGGGATTCCCAAGGGAAGCTGGAATTCCGTGATGGTTTTAGGGCTGAACCTCGCCCGTGTCCCCAAACCCTGACCAATCCCCAAATCCCGAAGATTTTTGAGGAAAGGGAGGCAGACAAGCCTGGCTCTGCCAGCTGGGGGTGCTCCAGGAAGGTTTTGAGGCCCCTTTGGGATCCTGATTTTCATGGATGCAGAAAATCCATCCCAAAGGGCAATCCTGGAATTGGAATTCCTGGGAATTCACATGGGAAGAGGAGCCCAGCACCGCCTCCCTCCCCAAACTTTAGTCAAGTTTTTATTTAGGTATTAAGTATTTTATTTAGGTATTCTTTTAGTGATTTTTAGGTTTTTTTCAGTACTTTTTAAGGTATTTTATTTAGGTATTAATTTAAGTATTATTTTAGGTGTATTATTTAGGTATTTTATTTAGGTATTATTTTAGGTATTTTATCCAGGTTTTATTTTAGATATGTTACTTAGGCATTATTTTAGGTTATTAAAGTATTTTATCTAGGTATGTTATTTAGGTATTTTATTTGGGTATTTTATTTGGGTAGTATTTTAGGTAATTTATCCAGGTATTATTTTAGGTATGTTATTTCAATATTTTATCTAGGTATGTTATTCAGATATTTTATTGTGGCATTAATGTGAGTATTAGGAATTTAATCGATATTATTTTAAGTAAATATTTTAGGGGAATAACCCCTAACCCAGCCATTCCCACTGATCCCAAACTTCTCATTCCCAGCAAATCCCACAGGGAACGGGCCCAGCCTGGGGCAGGATCCCGGAATTCGGCTCCTCCTGTTCCCAATCCCTGATCCCAGGGATGTTTTAGGGCACCCCAGAGTCATTCCCAGCTCCCACCCCATATCCAGCTCCCTGTTCCTGATCCCACTGATCCCACAGCTCAGGGTCGTTCCCAGCTCCCACCCCATATCCAGATCCCAATCCCTGATCCCAGAGGTGTTTTATGGCAATTCAGGGTCGCTCCCAGCTCCCACCCCATATCCAGATCCCAATCCCTGATCCCAGGGATATTTTATGGCAATTTAGGGTCATTCCCAGTTCCCACCCCATAATCCAGATCCCAATCCCTGATTCCAGGGATGTTTTATGGCAGCCCCAGGATCACTCCCAGCTCCCACCCCATATCCCTGTCCCCATTGCTGATCCCAGGGGTGTTTTATGGCCGCTCAGGGTCATTCCCAGCTCCCACCCCACATCCCTGTCCCCGTTGCTGATCCCAGAGGATTCAGCTCCCCCCGAGCCGGAGCTCTCGGCGCTTCCCGAGCGGTTCCAGCTCCCGGGGCTGATTAAACTGGGCTGTGGCCCTGCATAAAATCAGGGAGTTCTGAGCGGGGACAGGGACACGGGAGGGAATTAAATCCCTCAGGAAGGATTTCTGCACCAGACCCGTTCCTTTCTTTTTTCGGGATTAATTGTAATTAAGATCCTGGCCCGGCCAGGCCTCGTGCTCACCTGGTGCAGACCAGCCTGGAATTTTAAGAGGGAGCTCATCCTGCATTCCCAGAACATCCCTGCCCTCATCCCTGTGCCAGCATTCCCAGATTTCTGCTCCAGGCTGGCTCTTTTGGGGGTTTTTGGAGGTTTTCTCGGGAAAGGGGTGCTGGGGGAGGGACTAGGATGGGCAGGGAGCAGGGAGAGGTGCAGCATTCCCAAATCCACATTCCCAGGAAAAAGCAGCCTGGGGGAGCAGGAATTCCCCCCCCTGGAGTCTTCCAGGTCCTTCCAACCCTCTGGGGGTGCCCAGGCCCAGTTTGGGGTGTCTCCAGTTCCCTCTGGGAATTCACGGGGAGCAGGGCAGGACGGGGGATGGGAGGAGATCCCGGACCCCACAATTCTCTCCCCAGGCTCTGCTTTCCCTCCTTGGCACCCCCAAAAATCCCACAGGGAACAGCTCGGATTCCAGTGTAGGACGGGGCATCTCCTGATGGGAAATATTGGGAATATTCTCCTAAAGCCAGGAGCTGGAAGCAAAGCACCCTTCTCCCTCCTAAACCTCCAAAATCCCAAAATTTGACCTGGATCCCTCTCTCAGCTCCAGCGTGGGGCTCTCCCTGCTCCTGCCATACTTTGGGACCGAGTTCCCTCATCCCCACTTTTCTCTTCTTTCTCCCTTCCCTCCTCTCATCCCATTTTTAAATTTTCTCTCCAGCCCTCCCAAAGCTGGAGGTGGCTGGCTGGGAAATAAATAAATAAAATAAAATAAAATAAATAAATAAATGAAATATCCAGGAATCCTGGCTGATTCCTTCACGTCCCTCACCCTGAATTCCACCCAGGATTGCCTTTTGTACAGAGCCAGGCTAATTATTATTAATGGCAGATTTGGGTTTATTTCAAACAGGAGACGAAAAAAAAAAATCCGAGGGGGAAGAGGGGGGAGGACTAGGATGGAAGGGAAGAGGGGGGGAAAAAAGGGAAAAAAGGGAGAGAAGAAACCCAGAAGAAACTGTTCACATTTCCCGAGACATGGACAAAGCTTTTATGAATATAACTGGATTTGTAACAAGCATTGCAGCTGCATATAAGGCATTCAGACATGGAGACAATTTTACTAGATAATAGACTATCACGCAGGATACAATTTAAATTAAAAAATGCAATTTTCACCTTGAAATGAACAAATGATTACAATTTCTATACAAATTAAGGCATTCAGGCTCTCTTTCAGTAGTGGCATCAGCCCATGAAATATGACATAATTACCATGAAATACATTTTCAAATATTTTGATTTTTGTCCGCTGCTTTTAAAAAACACAGCCCGTGCTCGCGTGTGTGTGTGTGAGTGTGTGAGTGTGCGTGGGGGGAGAGCGGCTCCCATTATCCCACCTTCTGGGGAAAAACACATTAAAAAGAAAAGAAAAACTACCCAAAGATTAAACCTCCCCCCCTCCCTCCTCCCCCTCCTCTTGACTCGCGAGATAAAATTGAAAAAAAAAATCAGACAGAAAGAAAAGGGACGCAAGCGAAAGGCTCTAAAGCCTCGAGATTTATCTAAATTACTACGCTTATCTGCAAAAATCACATCTGCCGGTTATCTGGCGGCTCCGCGCATCGCCCGCGCCCCCTCCCCGCGCCCGCCTTGGATTCCTCTCCTTTTATTTTTTAATTATTTTTCCATTATGCTCCCCTCGCCGGGCTGAGGCTACAAGGGGGATCAGGGGGGCGCTGACCCCGTGCAGGAGGAGGGAGAGGGGTGGGGATGACAGGAATGACAGGATTGGGAAGTTGGCGGGAGGAGCTGGAATTTGGGGGGCACGGCAGGGCGGGGGAGGGGGGGGGGTGTTTCCAGGAAAATCTGGATTTTCCCGTCCAGGAAAATCCACTGGGAGCAGCAGGATGAAACCTGGGCAGTCGGCTTGGAAAGGATGGAAAGGGGGGATTTTGGGGGTAAAATACAGAAATTATAGGGGTAAAATTCAGAAATTATAGGGGAGATTATGGGGGTAAAATACAGAAATTATAGGGGGAATTATGGGGTAAAATACAGAAATTATGGGGAAATTATGAGGGTAAAATACAGAAATGATAGGGGAAATTTTGGGGTCAAAAATACAGAAATGACAAGGGGAATTTGGGAAGTAAAACACAGGAATGACAGGGGGAATCTGGGGGGTAAAATACGGAAATGACGGGGGAATTTTGGGGATAAAATACAGAAACAATAGGGCATCTCCTGATGGGAAATATTGGGAATATTTGGGGCAATACATAATTTTTTAGAACCTTCCAGAGAGTTTTTCCCTGTTTATGGAGGCACATCCCAGGATGGCTCTGTCCCTTTGCCCTCCCTCCTTTTTAGGGAATCCCTAAAATAAACCTGGATCAGGAGAACGGGCAGAGCCTGGGGGTGCAGCCGGGCCAGATTTATCCTTTTGGAATTCCTCCATAAAATTCCTCCAACAGCATCGGTGGAGGGGATTGGGGTGGGATTTTGGGAAGGAGCTCGTGACTGGGCTGGAATTCCCAGAAAATTCTCAGAGCTTCTCTGGATGAGTTTTCAGATCCTCCCAAGCCAACCCATTCCAGAATTTCTGCGTTTTCCCTGTCGGGATTCCAGGCTGGAAAGTTCCTCTTCCCTTTGAGAGCAGCCTGAGTTTAAAACTTGCCTCCATTTCAATCCATTTTCCTGGAGTGGGGCGGGATAATCCCGGATTTTGGGCTCCTTTTTTTGCCCATTCCCAACATTCCCGACATTGCCAGGTTTTTGTGCCGCTTTGTGTCACATTTTGGGAAAGCTCGGGCAGGGTTTGTTCCTTTTCCTCCTCGCTGAGTCCCATCCTCCTGCAGGAATCCAGGGACGGGTTTCTCCTGAGCAGCAGCTCCCAATCCTTGTTTTTCATGGAATAAAATCCCTTTTCCCCGGATTTCCATCCCTCCTGCTCTCCAAACCTGTCCCTGCCTGCAGTGTCCCCACAGGAACTGGGGTTCCTTATTGAGCTCCGTCCCCATTCCTCAGCTTTTATTCCCAAAATTCGGAGTTTTCACTCCAAATTCCCACTCTGGCATCCGTGTCCTGCTCAGCAGCACATCAAGAAGGGATGGGGGAGGATTTGTTCCATTGCAGTTCGGAAATTCAGAGGAGTTTCGTGGCCAAAAATCAGGTTTTTGGTGGTGGTGATGGTGAGTGGCCTCTGTGGCTGCTGGGCTGGCACAGCTCCTGAAGGGGATTTTCAGTCAAAATCTGGAATTTTTGTGAGCTGTCCGTGAGGAAATCCTGGTGTTCAGTGCTTGAATGCTCTCCGAGAAGGAGCTGGGAATGATTTAATTAATAAAATTCCATTCTTGCAGCCTCGGACAGGAGCAACGGAGCAGCCTTGGAATCAGCCCCTGCTATAAATAATTTCATTTTTTTATTAACATATTCTTTTAACTTTCCCCACCTTCATCTCGAAAACCTCGCAGCCCTTGGTATCCAATAACAGATATTGATTTTGGGCTGGAGAGCTGCATCAGGGCACAGGAGTGCTGAGCAGCATTTTTAAGGCGATCGATAATTTCAGCTGAGAAATTATTCATAATTTGGAAAGAAAAAGCTTTTTAGCAGGAGCTGGAGCTGCTTGGTCTGCACTCAATAAATAAAATAAAAATAAAATTGTGGGGTTTTTTTCTTGAAAAGGAGGAAAAGAGGAGAGAAGAGGAAGGAGGGGAAGGAAGAGCAGGGCAGTGGGATGAGGATGAGGATGGGGATGAGGATGGGGATGGGGATGGGGATGGGGATGGGGATGGGGATGGGGATGGGGATGGGGATGAGGATGAGGATGGGGATGGGGATGAGGATGGGGATGGGGATGGGGATGAGGATGAGGATGGGGATGGGGATGGGGATGGGGATGGGGATGGGCGGATCCATGGTGGGAATTCGGGAATGAGTTCCAGGAGAGGCCCCAGCACACCGAGAGCATTCCCGGGATAGCTCTGAGCCCAGGGCAGCCCTCCCTGGGGCCGTGGGTGGGGCTGGGGCTCAGCTTTGGGGTTTTTATTGGGATTTGGTGTTTTATTGGTGTTTGGGTTTTATTTCCCCCAAAATGCAGACAAAGGGTCCGCGCACTCCCGGCCCCACAGGGAACATTTCCCATTCCAATTCCCGTTCTCAGCGGATTTTAACCCAAATGTACCCAGATGTGTCTCCATCGAGCCGCTCCCGGGAGCCAGAGCTGCCTTGGGATGGGAGGTGAGAAAAGCGGATCCGCGTCCACGCCGGGTGTTGGGACAGAGCCGCTCCTCCCTGCCCGGCCCCGGAGCTGTCCCCTGCCAGCCCCAGAACTGTCCCCGGAGTTGTCCCCAACCCCGGAGCTGTCCCCAGCCAGCTCTAGAGCTGTCCCCAGCCCCAGAGTTGTCTCTGCCAGGCTGTTTCTGTCCTGAGCCCCAGAGTTGTCCCCAGCCCCAGAGCTGTCCCCTGCCAGGCTGTCCCTGCCGAGCTGTCCCCCCCTGTCGCAGCTCGGGGACAGCTCGGCCCAGCCCCGCTCCCATTCCAGAGCCAGCCTGCTCTGCTCGGGATGCTCTGAGCACTTCCCAAGGGATTCCCAGTGCTGGGAGGCTCCGTCCTCGCCCTGCTGAGCCCGCGGGGTCTGGGAATGCCGGGAATGCCGCGGTTCAGCCAATTTTCCAGGCGGATCCCTCGAGCTCACTCGTGGCCAGGCTGGGAAGAGCTGGGGCTGCCCAGGGCCGGCTCCTTTCCAACCCTCCCATTTCCCCACCCTCCCATTTCCAACCCTCCTATTTCCCAACATTCCCATTTCCAACTGTCCCATTTCCCGAAACTCCCATTTCCCAGCCCTCCCGCTTCCAAACCTTCCTATTTCAACCCTCCCATTTCCCAAACCTCCCATTTCCCGACCCTTTCATTTCCTGAAACTCCCATTTCCAACCCTCTGATTTCCAACCCTCTCATTTCCCAAACTTTCCATTTCCAAACCCTCCCATTTCCAAGCTCTCCCATTTTCCCACCCTCCCATTTCCCCACCCTCCCATTTCCCATCCTTTCCATTTCCACCTCTCTCATTTCCGGGGGTGGCTGCTGCTCTTTGGTGGCTCCACCGAACCTGGGAATCTCCAAACCCTTCCCAGCCTCCCTTTCCAGCCGGGAATGCTGCTGGGCTGCCCTGGGCCGGGGGTGGCTTTGCAGGGATGTTCTGGAGCCCCCAGGGAACGGCTGGAGGGAGCTCAGGAGAGTCCCTGAGACCAACCCTGGCCTTGGCCGGGGGCTGGAGATTGAATTTCATCTCCAGCCACACTCCACGGGTGTTAGAACCCAGAAACCTGGGAGTTTGGGGAGTTTGGGGAGTTTTGAGGTTTCTGTGCTTTCTGACCCCCTGGAGAACGCTGCTTTTGACCTGGGCCCTTGGAGAAGTTTCCAAATTTGAGTGATGGAGTAAAAATCGAGGGTGTGTAGTTAAATAGAAGTGTGTGATTTCGCGCGGTGAAGGGTTTGGAATTTGGGGTTTTTATAATACAGTGATAGGGATGGGACAAGAGGGAGGATTTTAGGTGTTTCTTTTTGTCTTCTTCCTTCTTCTTCGTGATTTCAGGCAGTAGTTTTTGGTTGGACAGTTGGTGCTGCACTGTTAGTCACAGGAGTTTGATTATTGGGTCAAAAGGATAAATAATATAGGTGTTAATTCTCTATTGGACTGTTTAGTTTTAAAAGACCTTGTAACCAGCTAAATCTATCTCCATTTTGCTCAGTTGCTAGAAGTGTTGCAGAACTCTCTGTATTTTAGATAAGATTCAATAAACAACCAAGCCCAAACATGAGAAAATTCATCTCCTTTGTGTTTTTAATCCTGACTCTGGGTGAAGACAGAAGAAAATGAAGACAAGCCACTGATTAAGAGGTGCCTGGGTTTGTCTGGGGAATACTCCTGTCCTCGGAGCCGCCTCTGGCAGCTCCTGCAGAGGCTGAGCCCTGGAGGGATGTACAGAGTGCCAAAAGCACTGGAGGCTGGGGTACTATTATTATTATTATTATCATCATTATTATTATATTTGTATTATTAATTAATTTGATTTTTATTTTTATTATTATTTCCTGTCATTAGGAAATCCGAAGGCTCCAAAGGGAAGCTCAGCGGTGCCGGCTGCAGCTCCTTCCGTGCAGAACCAGGGAATCCGCGCTGCTGGAATTCCTGCCGGAATTCCCGGAGCCCCAGGAGGGCCCGGCCATCACCTCCTCCATGCCGGGAGGGTTTTCCCGCTGGAAATGGGACCGGCCCCACTCCAGGACATCCCATGTCCCACCCGCTGTGGCCCCGATCCGAGTTTGGTTAAACCAGAGCTCAGCCAGGTCCGAACAAAGGAAGCTCCGGCCCTGGGGAGGCTCGGGGCAAACCCAAGGATCGCTCCCAGCTCCGGGCTGGGATTTCAGGGAGGTTTTGCCAAACTCCCTGTGATGCCTCAGGATTTCAGCTTTTATGTTTTCATGTATTTATAACCCTGCAGTTCTTTAGTGTGAAACTCTAAACTCCACACACAGCGTCAGCTGCTACTCTCCCGTTTTGGTCACACACAACAATTCCTCTCTGGGCTGGCAATCAAGGACACCTCACTGCCTCAGGCCCCGAGAAATGGAAACAAAAGGGAGCTGGGGGAGCAAATTTGGGGTAAATGACTTCATTACCTGAAGCTGTAATTGGAGGATTAACCCCCAATATGCAAATGGACCAAACTTATAAAAGTATGAGAACCTGTGACCCATGGTCCATTTTTGGGTGGAGCCCTTGGGGATGGGCTCCATCTGCCCAAAATGCACTTGAAGGTGTTTCAATAAATCCAAGTGCTTTTTATTCCCTGAGTTCTGTCCGGCCTGTTTTAGGTAGCCCCAAAAGGCGTCACCTGCGCCTTTAAGGCTGGCCCCAGCTGGGTTCGCCACCCGGCTGGAGAGGATTCGGAATTAAGTTCTGAGAGGCTCCCGCGGCTGAGGCAGATGCGGCTCCGAGCGGGCTCTTTATGTATTCATGAGCTGTGTGGAAGGGAAATAAAAGGATTCATTACCACGCAAAGTGTTACTAATGACATGTACCTGGTGCCGGGCACCTCTGGAAATCTAATGCGGCGCGGGCGGCAGAAAATGCATTCCCTTCTCCGGGGCCGCGGCCGAATGGAAAATTTCCCCTCCTTGGCCCTGCCTCATTCCGCATTCACTAAAAGCAACATTTACAATTCTTCTGCCATTATGTCCTACCAGGGCCTCTGCGCCTCTTGGCACGACCTTGAGATGAGCTGAAAATTGGAAATTCGCTGCCGCAGCCGGGCTGGGGAGGGCGGGGAAGGGACCGGCTCTGGCTCCGGGTGCCGGGGCTGGGGAGAGAGGAAAAGGGAAAGAGAGAAAAAGAGAGAGAAAAAGGGATGGAGGGATAAAGAGAGAGAAAGAGAAAAGGAAAGAGAGAAAAAAGGGAGAAAGGGAGAGAGAGAAAAAAAAGAGAGAAAGGGATGAAGGGATGGAGGCAGAAAGAAAGAAAGATGGAAAAAATGAGAGAAGAAGGGGGAGAGAGAGAAAAAGAGAGAAAAAAGGGAGAAAGGGATGAAGGGATGGAGACAGAATGAAGAGAGAAAGAGAAAGAAAGAAAGAAGGAGAAAATGAGAACGAAGAAGGGAGAGAGAGAGAAAAAGAGAAAAAAGAGAGAAAGGGATGAAGGATGGAGGCAGAAAGAAGAGAGAAAGAGAGAAAGAAAGAATGAGAGAGAAGAAGGGGTAGAGAGAGAGAGAGAAGTGAGAAAAAAGAGAGAAAAGGATGGAGGCAGAAAGAGAGAGAGAGAGGAAAAAAAAAACAGAAAGAAAGCAAGAAAGAAAAGCCCTTAACTCTCTTGAAGTTGCCAGCAGGGAAAGGCGGGGATGTGCGGGATGAGGGGTGGGGGACAGGGATAGAGGATAAATGGATTTTTGGAGCGGACTCGGTTCTGCACCGTTCCACAGCCCTCCCCGGGCTCCGCACCGGCGCTCGCGATGCTCCACGAGGTGTTTGCAAAGGAACTCCTTTATCTGATCCCAAATTCCCTTCCCAGCCCCGGGGCGGATTTGGGGATGTCTCTTTAGCTCTGTGCCCTGGGGCTGCTGAGGAGTTTGCTGTGCACCAGGACCCCTCCCACAGCCCCATTTCCTATGGAAAACCCCTCACCCCTTCCAGGCACCACTCCCACACTCCCACAACGGGACGGGCTCGCCCCAGGCCCATCCCAGACCTCTTCACTTCTCTCCCATCGCTCTCCTCACTCCCGGCTGTACTCGGGCCGCTGTTGGAGGTTTTCTCCAAGATTCCCTCATTTTTGGGACATCCTTGCTCGGATCAGGTTTGGGCTGGGCTCTGGGGAGTTGTGGAGAGGGAGCAGGCTTTCAGAAATCATTGATTTAATCTGGGTGTGAGGGGGAGAGCCCCAAAAGGCAGGAGAAGGGGCTCGGTGGGTTCTGCTCCCATACCTCTCAATGCTGATGTGAATGCTGACCCTCAGCCAGGTCATTGCTGGTTTATCCCATAATTCTCATCCCAATGAGTGCAAAGAGACACCGGGGAGGGGCTGCCCACGAGGGACAGGGCACGGTGTGAGGAGGGAGCCAGGCATTGCCAGGGGAGCAAAATCCAAGACATTAATCCCAGCTCCCATGGATATCTCAGCCAGGAGCCTCGTCAGGGCTGGGCTTCAACACTCCAGAGCTCAGCCAGGCTGGAGCTGCTCTGGAGCTGTTCCTGTGCCTGGAGCTGTGTCTGGAGCGATTTCTGGAGCTATTCCTGTGCCTGGAGCTGCTCTGGAGCTGTTCCTGTGCCTGGAGCTGTGTCTGGAGCGATTTCTGGAGCTATTCCTGTGCCTGGAGCTGCTCTGGAGCTGTTCCTGTGCCTGGAGCTGTTCCTGTTATGGAGTTGTGTCTGGAGCATTTTCTGGAGCTGTTCCTAGAGCAATTTCTAGAGCTGTTCCTGGACCCATTCCAGAGCTGTGCCCGGAGCTGTGTCTGGATCTGGAGCAGGTTTGGATCCATCACAGCCTCGGGGGTTCCTGTTTCCTCAGGCAGGAAAAGCGGTCACGCTGCCCTCCCCCAGTGCCCTCACTGGTGACTTTTGATCCCCCGCTGTTCACTCCTCATTCACACAAAATCTTGGCTTTGCACCTCGGCTTTTCAGGGAAACCGAAATCGCCTTCTGTCCCCGTTCCGGTCTGGCCGTGCCTCACTCTCCTTTTCCTCCTGCCCAAATCCCTGCCCAAACCCCTGCCTGTGCCCAAATCTCTGCCCCGGCCCAAATCCTTGCCCAAATCTCTGCCCAACTCCCTGCCTGTGCCCAAATCCCTTTCCCCTCCCTCCCTGCCCCTTCCCAAATCCCTTTCCCTTCCCTCCCTCCCGGCCCGGCCCTGTCAGGCTCCTGCTCATCCTCTCGATCAGGGCCGTTCCTGTTTACCGAGGCTGTTTGTGTCATGAGATCTCTCTAATTTAATCAAGGCTGGGGACGCAATTCCAGCGCTTGTTTGCCCAGCACGCGGGCCCCGCTCCCTGATTAATTCACGGGGCGTCACAAGCGCTGTTCTGCCTTGTTTGTCACCGCTGCCACCGCGTCCTGCGCCAGCCCCCGTGCTCCAGGTGTGCCGGGCCGGGAAAACTCCTGGGATGGGGACACCGGGCTGCACCCAAATACCCCGGGATGGGAATGGGGGCACAGGGCTGCACCCAAACCCCCGGGATGGGGATACCAAGGTGAACCCAGCCCCCTCAGGATGGGGCTGATCCCTGCCTTCAGCTGCTGGCGTGGCCCCGAGTGCTGGAGTTGGTGTCAAATAAAGGGAATATGGGACCCTGAGCCCACATTCCCACATTCCAAGGAGCAAACGTGCCCGAAGTTCTTGGTGTGTCCATGTGAGTTCTTGGTGTCCCACCAGGTCAGGGAGGTCAGTCCAAAATGGGCAGCTGGATGTTTTGCAATGTGAAACTCTCCTAAAAGGGAGACAAAATGTTGGATTTCTTTAGTTTTTGCTTTTCAAAAGTTTTAAAATCTCAGCTTCCCACTGCCAGAGGGCAAAGCCAGGTGGGACATTGGGAAGAAATTGTTCCCTGTGAGGGTGGGCAGGCCCTGGCACAGGGTGCCCAGAGCAGCTGTGGCTGCCCCTGGATCCCTGGCAGTGCCCAAGGCCAGGCTGGACGGGGCTTGGAGCAGCCTGGGACAGTGGAAGGTGTCCCTGCCATGGCAGGAGTGGCACTGGATGAGCTCTAAGCTCCCTTCTGACCCAAACCATTCCAGCATCCCGCGATTCCCAAAGCGCTCCAGCCGGACCCTATGCCAGGAGATGCAGCCGCGCCTCTTCCCTGATGCCAGGAAATTCCTGGGCACGAATTAACGCCTCGTTCACATGGAAATGTTTTATTCCCATCCCCTGCCTGCACCTTCTCCAGCACAAACCGGGAATGAAACGTCACCGCTCCGATCCTGGGACATTTTGTGGGAGTTCCTGGGACAGAGCCGGGTCCTATTCCTGCTGGGCTGATTCCCACCAAAGTCTGATTTCACAGGAGAAAAGGACCAGCCCGAGGTGCTGACAAGGATTTCCAGGGGCTCGCTGCTCGCTCAGCCGTTTTCATGACCTATTTTGCATCCCTTACCTGGCTCTGATGCCAAATATTCCCCACAAAGCTGAGACATCCACGGAAAATCCAGCGGCTCTGGCTGTGCCTCAGCTCCCTGCTGGGGAAAATTGGGGCTTTTTGTAGGAATCGCTGCTGGGGAGCTCCTCCCGGTAAAACAGGGATAAACTTCCCAAAACAGCCGTTCTGGGGATCTGGGGGAATTCTGTCCGTGTTCACCCTGCTGGGCTGGGAATCTGCAGAACCCCTTTGGATCTGAATTCTCTCTCTATCAAACAGGGCTGGGAATCCATTGAACCCCTTTGGATCCGAATTCCCCCTCTATCAAACTGGGATCAGCGTTCCCAGCTGCAGGGTGAGGGGCATGGATGGAGTTCGCTGGGAGGTTCCTCCTGTGGGTTCTGTGTCTGGGAGCTGGAAAAGTGCAGGAGAATATTCCCTCGGCAGAGAGAGGAAGCTGGAAAATGAGGGTGTAACTTCAGGGAGTATCTTGGAATGGTTGGGATTACTGTGCCCAAAATAATGCGGTGGGGAAGGGACAGGTTAAAATTTTTCAGGGAGGGGAGGTGTGGGATCAATCGGAGCAGGGGATGGGATGGGATGGGATGGGATGGGATGGGATGGGATGGGATGGGATGGGATGGGATGGGATGGGATGGGATGACCTGCTGTGACCTGCTGTCCCCAAGGAAAGCGGGGACGAGCTCTGGATTTTCCACGAGGGCCGTGAGGTTGGGGTGAGCAAAGGGGGATGGAAAAGGAGCGGGAGAAGGACGGAGGGGGGAACCGGAGCTGCAGCCGCTTGGATTTCAGCCTCTCGGGGAAAAGCGGAGCCCTGAATATTTTCCCAGGCTGTGAGAAGGAGCCGCAGCTGGTTCCCCCTGGCCGGGCCAGGGCCGGGGACTGAAGCGGTGCCAAAGCCGCGGCGTTCCCGATGAAATCGGGAGCTGGGGAAGCTTCCAGGCGGGCTCTCCCGGGCTGGAGCAGAAAGATGAGACCCTCTCCGGCAGCAGCTGCTCCCCACATTGCCCAGCTCGGGGAAAGCAGCAGCGGGAGCCTCTGGCGAGCTGTCAGCGCCGTCAGGAGGAGCTGCCAGCGGGGGAGGCTGTAAATGCAGGTGTTAGCGGGGAATTATCGCCTTCCCCGCAGCTCGGAAGGCTCCAAATCACCCCCTCCTCATCCTCGGGGGACAGGGAGGGACCGAGGGGCGCTGGGAGCGGGCGGGGACCGGGCTCGGTCCGGGAATGGGGGAGGGAGCAGATCCCAAGGGGCGGGATCGCACCTGGGTGGGCGCCCCGTGTCCTCCCAGGGGCTCAAAACGCCCCAGCTGGGAAAAATATTCCCTGCAGGAAAGGTGAGGATTTCACCTCCCTCCTTTCTCCTTCCATGCTCAGTCTCTGCCCTCAGCAGGGAACACAATCCCGGCTCCAAGCGCCGATTTCCCGCTCGGAGCTGCTCCGTGTCCCCAGCCCTGTGCCAGGGGAGGAGCAGGACGGGCTGGGACAGGGCAGGGAGCAGCAGCCGGGCCATGGACAGCCCTTTTATTATTTTATTATTTATGGACTAAACCCCTCCGTTCCAGGCTCCTCCGAGGCAGGAATGGTTCAGGGCCGGGATTTCACCCGATTCCCCCATCATCATTCACCCCAAAGCCGTGACTTCACCGTCCCTGCTGTGGTTGGGCACGAGATGCTCCGTCCTGGGGCCACAGCACTCCTGCTGTGCTTTTCCTGCTCCTTTCCTGCCCTGCGCTGGAAATGAGCCTGGTTTAATCAGCCAGGTCCTGGTTCTGATCGCGTGGAACCGCTCACTGCAGGCTCAGCTCCTTCCCCAAACAGATTTATTCATTTACATGGAAAAATGAACCTGAGGGGTGGCTGGAGCTGTGTCGGGAGAGTTGGGATGGGATCGGGAATCTGCCCAGGCTCCCCAGGGAATGGTGACATTCCCGAGGCTGCCGGAGCTCCAGGAGCAACCCCAGGGTGGGATTGTTGGGATCATGTGCAGGGCCAGGGCTTGGATCAGAGATCCCAGTGGGTCCCTTCCAGCTCAGGACATCCCATGGATCTGTGATTTATGATCTGCCACTGCCGGCGGGATCTCTGGGATGCAGAGATCCCAAAAGGTGCCATCCCAAATCCCAAATCCTTCCCAGGAGCTCGCCCCCATCTCAGCCACCTCCCTCCCTCGCTCTCGCTCATTCCCGGTGGGAGCTGTCGCTTCCCCCGACATTCATGGCCGCTTCCAGCTCTGGGAATCTCAATCCCGACCATCAATCCATGGCCTGGCTGCAAAAACCTCCCCGAATTCCCGTGGGGATGATGCAGACCCTGGGGAAAGGCGCTTTGTTCCTGGGCTGGCAATTCCCGGAGAACCGGGCCGGGAACGAACTCCCCGAGGGGAGGGAGGGGGGACAAAGGCGCCGGGACAGCGGCAGAACCTCCCGAGGGCAGCGCGGGGGCCCCGGAGTAGTGGCTCTGCCGAAGGGAATTTCCATTTTTCAGGCGCACATTTCCTTGGGTTTGACGGGAATTTCACTTTTCCAGGCACACATTTACTCGTGCTCAGAGGAGGAAGCAGCCGCTTGTGTCGTGTCCGTTTTATCTGCGAGTCTGCAAATGCGTCCTGGGAATATCCCGGGCCCTGCAGCCCGCTGGGAGCCGGGGAAAAGTAGCAGATCTGCTGGTTTAAGACATTTTCAGCAGATTTTGGGGGATGTGGGCTGGGAATGGTGTGGGAAGGAGCTCTGTGTGTGTCACCTGTGCAGAGCTTCACCAGCACAGGAGGAGGAGGAGAAATCCCAGGATTTACCTCCAGGGACCCTCACAAGGGGTTAAATCCCTGGAACAGGGAGGCTGAGGCCGTTCCAGGGACCCTCACAAGGGGTGAAAGCCCCGCCCAGGCTCCCCTTGCCCTGCCAGGGAGCCGAGCAGACGCTGCCACGCCGAGCTTGGGTTTCACGAGCAGCTCTGGCTGTAAAACCCGATCGTGGCTCTGCCCTGATTGATGGTTCCAGGGCAAACATCAGGAGGAGCCGCCCGGGGGGGATCACATTCTCAAGGGCTGACATCCCATCCCATCCCATCCCATCCCATCCCATCCCATCCCATCCCATCCCATCCCATCCCATCCCATCCCATCCCAGCAGCAGAGCTGGGCCCACTTGTGCCAGTCCCAGTTGTGCCCATCCCACTCCGGATGGGGGGGGGAAAGAGGAGCCGGGGGGAGCAGCATCTGTGGGGCTCAGACATCAATCCCGGGACATTTTGGGGAAGCAGCAGCAGCTCAGGGGGAGGTTTGGGGTTGTGGGAAGCAGGAGTTGGAGGAGGAGCAGTGGCTGCCCCTGGATCCTTGGAAGTGTTCCAGGCCAGCCTTGGAGCAGCCCGGGACAGCGGGAGGTGTCCGTGCCCTGGCAGGGGGGGACTGGGTGGGTTTCGAGGTCCCTCCATCCCAAACCACCCATGGCTCTGTGCTTTATGAATCCTCCTCTCCACACGTGGCAGCACATTTGGGGTGCCTCAGCTGCCCTCCCACTTCACCCCAAGACAATCCCGGAGCCGCCACGATGTGGAGTCTAACAAAGCCCTGCTTAGCAAATCCAGCTGCAGAGCAGCAAATGTGCAACCCCGGGGAGGCACCGGGAGCGGGGAATTCGTTGCTGGATGGAGCAGCGGGTGCTGGCACAGCTCCTGGGCACCGGCCTCCCTTCCCAGGCACAGCCAAACCACCCCGGGCCTGGGTTTTGCCCATTATTGATGTGTAACCCCCGAGCAGAGGCCAGAGCTGCAGAGGAAGAGGAGCCGAGGGCGGCAGGAGCAGCTCCGAGCCTCCCTCCGAGTCTCTCCCTCCGCCTGCATCCAGCTGGAGCTGCCTCCCATCCCTCCCTCCCTCCCTCGCCATTCCCTGGTGGGAGGCACCAGCAGAGAGCTGGGGCTGAGAAAACAGAGCCCGCAGCTGGATTTTGGGCAGCTGGAGGGGGGAACACCGCGGTTATTCCGTGATCCGGCCCGGCTGGGGCGCCCTCCCCGTCCGTGTGGCCGGAGCCGGCCCGTGGCGGGGTCACACCTTTGTCCCAGCGCCGAGATTTGTGCGGGAATCGCCCCGTTCTCCTCCTCGGGAGCCGGAGCTGCCGGCAAGCGGAGGGTTAAGGGCAGCAGGGGCTCCTGTACCCTGCAGAAGGAGCCCTGGGCCCAGGCAGCGCTCCCCAGCCGCGGTGATGTCACCGGGCACGGGCACAGCTGTCCCCGCACATCGCGCTGCCAGCCGGGATGGGGCCGGCCGGGATGGGATTGGGGCCGGCCGGGATGGGGATGGGGCCGGCCGGGATGGGGATAGGGTCAGCCGGGATGGGATTGGGGCCGGCCGGGATGGGGATAGGGTCAGCCGGGATGGGATTGGGGCCGGCCGGGATGGGGATGGGGCCGGCCGGGATGGGGATAGGGTCAGCCGGGATGGGATTGGGGCCGGCCGGGATGGGATTGGGGCCGGCAGGGATGGGGATAGGGTCAGCCGGGATGGGATTGGGGCCGGCCGGGATGGGGATGGGGCCGGCCGGGGGCCGCATTCCTGGGGCAAGGGCGTCACCGCCTTTCCCCACGGACCGAGGTTTGGGGTTTGACCCCGCTCCGGCTCCTCCGCTCCCACAGCTGGTCCACTCGGGGCCCCGAGCACGGCAGGGACTGAGGAGATGTCACCGCTGGCTTTGCAGCTCTGACCCCTTTCCCAGAGCCCCCAGAGCTCCCAGAGCTCCCATCCCACCACTTCCCGCAGGAATGGGAATCCCAGTGGTCTGCTTATTGATTCCAGAGCCTCCAGCCCCTTCCCAGGCTCGCTCCCGGTGCCTCAACTTCCCCATGGCCGCAGGGATCCAGCACTGCCCTGCCTGAGGAGGGATTCCTGCAGGAAGGGTTTTGGAATCCTGGCAACACCTCTGGGTGCACCCACCGCACCCACCCTGAGCCTCCAGCCCGGCCCCTGAGGACTGGACTGCGCTCTGGAGCTCAGGGAGGTTGGGAACCAGGGAATCAGAGCCCAAAATCCAATTATCCCTGTTCCCTACAAACCCCCGGCTTCCATCGTGTGCTTTTCCCCAGGCTGGAATTCCCTTTTCCCTGCATTATGGCCCCACTCTGGGCTGCGGGTGTGGCACTGCAGGAGCAGCACACTGGTCCCAGTTTGCCATCCCAGCACGGCCCACTTTGGCCGGGCAGAGGGCACGGCTTTCCCTGTTCCGGGCTGCTTCCTTCCTTTCCCTTTCCCCTTTCCCTTTCCCGGTGCTCCTGCCCCTCTCCGGGGGTGTTCCCGGTTTTTGGGGTGCCACATTTCTCCCGAACCGGGGGGAAAGAGCGGAGGGAGCTGCGGGAAGGGCTGATCTCACGTGGATTGAATGTTTCGGACGGCACCGGGAGACGGAGCGGGGAGAATCGATTGTCCCCGGCAGCTCTGCCCGCCTGGCACTGCGGCACCGCAGCCGAAATGTCAGGTTTGTGATCTCAGGTCTGCGAGCACGACTCGGGGCGGGGGCAAAGAACCCAAGGGTGGCGTAGGGGGGGAAAAATCGGCCACAAAAAAACAAGGGCAGAGCGGGGCTGCCGCTGGGATGATGCGGATAATCGGCCCCGGGCGGGAATATCCATGGGAAGGAGCGGAGCGTTCCCTGGGTGCTGTGTACACGCAGATCCCTTATCGCTGAGGGATGGAAAACAGCAGCTGAGATGGAACCGCTGATACATTTTAAACACCCGAGCCGGGGCTGGGGAGGGGGATGCGGAGGGAGGGGCTGGGGGGTGCGGGGGGAGGGGAGGGCTCTGCGCTGGTGCTGAGCCGGGGGTGTTGGGTTGTAGGGACGGGAGCAGATTTAGGGGATAACCCCCCCGGAGAGGGACTGTGGGGGCTGAGAGCCCCCGGTGTGACGAAAGGGAAAAGAATCCACGGGGATGAGGTTTGTGCTCCAGGCCCGGAGCTGTGAGAGGATGAGGGGGATAAGGAGGATGAGGAGGATGAGGATGTGGCATTTGGGGGCACTGCTGTTTGTAGGATGGTGCCCCGGGGGTAAAGGGTTCAAGATCTGCCTGCCCACCCTGGCCGATGATCCATCCCTTTCGATGGGCAGGATCCATCCCTGTGCACTGAGCAGGATCCATTCCTTTGGATGGGCAGGATCCATCCCTTTGGAGTGCTCTGCACGGAGTGGATCAGCTCCGATCCTCCAAGGTCCCATCCCATGGGATGTGGCTGCCCCGAGGGGTTCCGTGTCCCCTTCCAGCTCCAGCCTCTCCCCGTGCCGGGGCCGGTCCGAGATGTGCGGAGGAGCCGCCTGGCCGAGCTCTCTCCTAATCCCAAATCCACCCCGCGCCAGCTCAGCCCGGAGCCGCTGCCAGGAGCCTCCTGCTCGTCCTGCCGAGCCCAGCCGGGCAGTGATTGATGGATGTCCTGGGGGGCTCCCGCAGAGCTGGGGGGGCCGGGGCCGCCTTCACCTGTTCCCCCTGTCCGGCAGGCTGGCTCCGAAGGAATCCAGCTCCCAGACAAGCGCTCCCCGGGGAGCTGGCTCGGGTCTGCTCCTCAGCCCTGCCGGAGCATCCCCGGCTCCCCGGGCCGGGAAGAGGCGCCCGAGCTCGGCAGGAGGGACCCGGGCGTGCTTCCAGGTGGGAAGGAGACACAGGCACCCACCCCGAGGTTTCCGGTGCTGGGTAAAGGAGTCGGGGGGTGCTTGAGGGGCTCTCTGCCTCCTCTCAGCCCCTTTATTTTCCAGGTTTTTTCCCCTGCCCTGAGGTGGGGTCACGTCTCCTTCCCGCTCTGCGGTGTCAGCCTGAGGGTGGTGAATCCCCTCTTTATTTGTTTTAGCTGGAAGCTGACATCCTGCTGCATTCTCATGACTCCAGGACCTGGGGCTTTAACAAAAATGTTAAATATTAGAAGCCTCTCCATAATTTTGCAGCATTTTTGGAGGGGAAGGGGAGTGCAGGCACTTGCTCTTAAACCCCCGGTTTGTTTGTGGAGCAGCCCTCAAACCCTCTCCCCTTTCTTGCCATCCCTCTTTCTTTCCTGGCTTCCTCCCACCCTCCCTGTGGGAAAATCCGGCTCCAGAGCTAAATCCTGCGGCTCTTCCCTGCCTTCCCCCGCGACTTGAGCCCACCCTGGCCCAGGCACCTCCTGCCCCAGCCCTGGTGCCCATCAGCTCCGGTCCAAGTCCCCCTGGATGAGCCAGCCCGGCCTCGCTTTTCCCGTTTTTCCCGATGTTTTTCCCGGTTTCCCCCTGGTTTTCCCGGTTTTCCTGCAGAGAGCGGGATAAAGATCTCCATCTGCCGCTGGCTCCCTGTACTGCAAACTCCGCTCCCCCAAAGCCACCAAGAGCCCCAGGGACCGGGAGGAGAAGCCCCGGGCAGAATTGGCCAAAGGGAGGAATGAAATAAGGCAGAACCAGAGGAAAACCAGGCCGGGATGGGCGGCTCTGCTTCCCTGGAAAAGCCCCGGGATGACGCTCAGAGCTCCTGGCTCTCCCCGTTTTTCCCTCTCCTCTCTCCACCCACCCTCCCTTTTCTCCTCATCATCCTTTTATTCAGGGGATGGAAAAAAGGGAAGGCACGGGCTGGTCCCAAAAATCCCAAAAAAGCCCCAGCACTGGGAAAGGAGGGACAGAGGGGGGGGATGGTGTTTTTGGGGGGAGTCTCACTCCGTGAGCCCCTGGCCGTGCCCTGCTGCCTGCTCCCAGCTCTGGGATATTTATCCCTTTATCCCTTCCCTGCATCCCACACCTCCTCCCCACCTGTGCCCTGAAATTTCCCAGCCTCTGCTCCGGAAACGAGGGGAAAGTGCCATGGTCAGAGCTGGGAACTCTGTCCCAGCACCCCATGGGTGTAAATCCAGCCCACGGGTTGTGGGAAACACAGGGAACCCACCCAGGGACACTGGATTTAGGGTTTTTAGGGGGAAATCAGGCTGGGAAAAGAAGGAGCCCTGAATGTCTCCCCATGTGGATCCCAGCTCATCCCGTGTGGATCCCAGCTCACCCCACACCGATCCCAGCTCACCCCACACCTATCCCAGCTCACCCCACACCGATCCCAGCTCACCCCACACCTATCCCAGCTCACCCCACACCGATCCCAGTTCACCCCACACCGATCCCAGCTCATCCCACACAGATCCCAGCTCATCCCACACCGATCCCAGCTCATCCCACACCGATCCCAGCTCATCCCACACCGATCCCAGCTCATCCCACACCGATCCAAGCTCTCCCTGGCTCGGTTCCAATTTCCTTTCCCCCAGGTGTCTCTGCCGTGCCTGCCCCCCTCTCCACACTGCCCGGGGCTGTTCCCGTTTTCCCGGGATGGCCGGGAAGGGTTTGGGCTCCATCCCTGGCTCGGGATTGGATCGATCAATTATCCCCTGACAGGAGCAGATGGAGCCGGGGTTATCCAGGGAAATTCTGCCACTTCCCAGCCGGAGCCTGGCCCAGCCTCCCGTCCTGCTCCCGGCCCCGGGAATGCTGAGAGCCAGGGAATGGGGTTGGAGCGCTACCAGGGCACCCCAGACCTGCTGCCCCTCATTAGTGGGGTCACCCCGAGCCCCCCGAGCCTTCCCCAGGCCCCTTTTCCCCATCCCAGGGAGATCCAAGCAGGGATGCTGGAGCAGGGAGCTCCCCCCTCTCCCCACACCTACCCAGGCGTTTATCAGCTTCCAAAAGCCAACGTTTAAATGGCATTAGGGGCCTGATTTGGAGCCACAAAAGCCATGAAATTCTGAGTTAAGGCTCAAAAATCCACTTGACACTCCGGCCTTGAGGCATGAAAGGTTTGAGCCGGGGGCAGGGGCTGGGCCGGGGGCTCGGGGCCGGGGCTGAGCCCTGGACCAGACTGAAATGAGCCTGGCCAGGCTGGGAGGGCCGGGGACAGCGTTTGGGGGAGCTCTGGAGGGGGCTTATCCCAAATTGGGTGGTGGGAGGTGACTGGGCTGGAGGGGACAACCCTGTGGTCACACTGGGGTGATGGTTTGGGGACAATCCCGGCAGTCAGGGAGGGGCTCTCCCCTCCTCGGGGGGGTTTGGGGTGGGTTTGGGGCTCTCTCCTCCCTGCCGGGGTTTGGGGTTCTCTTTCCCTGCTGGGGCTTTGGGGCTGGTTTTCCTCCCTGCCGGGGTTTGGGGTGGGTTTAGGATGGGTTTTGGGGCTCCCTCCTGCCCTCCCAGCAGGCAGTACCCAGGGGCTTTGGAGTAACGCCGATGAGGACAAGTGAGAATGGTTTAAACTGGAAGGGGACAGGCCTGGATGGGACACTGGGAATGAATTCCTGGCTGTGAGGGTGGGCAGGCCCTGGCACAGGGTGCCCAGAGCAGCTGTGGCTGCCCCTGGATCCCTGGCAGTGCCCAAGGCCAGGCTGGACGGGGCTTGGAGCAGCCTGGGACAGTGGAAGGTGTCCCTGGATGTATTTAAGGTCCCTTCCCACCCAAACCATCTGTGATTTTGAACAAGGCCCCGCATTTTCTCCTGTCTTCCTCTCCCCAAGCAGGGGAACATCGTTTTAGCAGAAAATTCAAAGCTGGGTTGATTTTATTTAAAGGCATCCAGTGCCGACTCACTCTCACTCTATCTGACAGCAACCCAGAGAAATAATTCATAAAAGCAACGCAAAGAGGCTTGAAAATTATTTTATTGCACATTTTTCTAGCTGAGCCAGGATCCACAGGAATTGCAGCCACTCCCTGCCCTGTCAGAGTCACCACTGACCCCAACCCCCAGTGCTCAGCACAGCAGCCCTGCCAGGCCTCCAGCCACCTGCAAACCCTGTTAATTGAGCAGTAATTAATCCTAGGGGTTAGAAACGAACACATTTGGGAATTAGAGCTGAGCCTGGAGGAGGCAGGGCCTCGTGGTCCAGATCTCCTTTCCTGTTGGCACTGCAGGTCCCACCACCAAGCCCTGGCTGAGGGAGACCCCAGGGGCAGGCCTGGTTTAAGGCAGGTTTAACTCCAAATTAAACCTGTTTTAAGGCCTGGTTTAAGGCAGATTTACCTCCAAATTAAAGCTGGTTTAAGGCCTGGTTTAACTCCTGTTTTAAGGCCTGATCTTGGCAGCTGGCAGAGCCCTGGGGATGGGGTTGGGTGGGACAGCAGCTCCCCGGGATGGGAGGGGGGTCCTGGAGCTCCTGCAGGGCTGGCAGCTCCAGCAGGATGGTTCCTGCTCCCCAAACATCCCAACACCTCTGCCAGTCCTCCCAGAGCACACGCAGGGATGGGAGCAGGGGAAGCAGCCAGGTGGGAACACCAGAGCCAGCCTGGCCCTGTCCCCAGGGCACCAAGGGGGAGCTGCTGCTGCTCTGCCCCACCCTCAGCTCAGCTGGGGGGTCCCGGGCAGGCTGAGGCTTTGAGGGGTGGGATGAGCTGGGATAAGGCACTGGAGCTCACTTCCAAGCAGCTGAACTCTCCTGGCACCACGTTCCTGCCACCCTGTCCTGCCCAGCCCTTGTTGGGGGTGAGGGGCTCAGAGGTGGGGAGAAATCCCAGCTCAGAGTGGGGAGAAATCCCAGCTCAGGGTGGGGAGAAATCCCAGCTCAGAGTGGGGAGAAATCCCAGCTCAGGGGTGGCTCCAGCCTGGCTCCCCTGGTGCAGGGACACCTGGGGATTGTGGATGTCCCCACAGCCAGGGATTTGGGTGGTGGGGACACAGAGAGGGACATCCTCCATACAAGGGACAGGGACACTGATCTCATGTCCTGCTCTGATTCCTGCTCAGCCCCATGGAGAGGGAACCACTCTGGGGATGGGAGAACTGGGAGGAAAAGGGAGTTGGGGTCCAGCTGTGCCTCTGCAGCCACCCCTTAATTAACGACTGACCTAATTAAGCATGTTGACACAGAATCACGGGGGTTGGAAAAGACCTTTAAGGTCATTCAATCCAACCACTGCCACATTCACCATCGTGTCCCCAAGTGCCACGTGACCGAGGAAACCGCGAGGCCCTCCGAGCTTTACAATTTAATAACACTTTTTTTTTTCTCCTTGTTTTTTTTTTTTTTTTTTTTTTTTTTTAAATAGCTCCTAAGCAGGGTGGGTTAGAATCAGTAGTTTCAGTGCAGTGGGGGGTGGCAGCTGTCCCCGGGGCTGGTGTCCCCAGGGTCACTGCATGTAGGCGTAGCGCCAGTCCCGCAGGGGCACGTGCGTCTCCTTGATGGCCTGAGGGGACGTCCAGCGCAGGATGTAGTGGGGACCCCCGGGCTTGTCATTGGTGCCTGTCGGGGGTGGCACAAAGGGCTGGTGACATCACCGACGGGGGCAGGGACACACAGCGACACGGAAGGACAGGAGGGACATGGAGAACAAGGGACACGGAGCACAGGAGGGTCACAGCACAACAGGGACATGGAAGGACAAGGGGGACAGGAGGGACATGAGGATGGGAAGGGCAGAGAGGGATGGGGACATTGAGAGATATCAAGCACAGGAGGGACATGAAGGGATGGGAAGGACACAGAGGATGGGAGGGACACAGGAGACACAAGGGATGGGAGGGACAGGAGGGACACGCAGGGATGGGGACAAGGAGGGACATGGAAGGACAGCAGGGATATGGAGGGACAGGAGGGATATAGAGGATGGGAAGGACATGGAGGGACAGGGACATGGAAGGACATGGAGGGACAGGAGGGACATGGAGGAATGAGAGGGACATGGAAGGATGAGGACAGGAGGGACATGGAGAGACACAGAGGACAGGAGGGACACAGAGGGACAGGAGGACAAGGAGGATGGGAGGAACACGGAGCACAGGAGAGACACAGGGGACAGGAGGGACACAGGGGACAGGAGGGACACAGAGGGAGCTGGGAAGGGCCCAGCCAGGAGCCCTGGTGTCACCTGAGATGCGGGAGCCCCCGAAGGGCTGCTGGGCCACCACGGCCCCCGTGGATTTGTCGTTGATGTAGAAGTTGCCGGCAGCGTTACGCAGCAGCCGCCGGGACTCCTCAATCACAGCCCTGGGCAAGGACAAGGACAAGGACAGCCCTGAGCACAGCCTGGGGCTGTGTCTGCTGCAGAGCCACCACAGCTGGGCAAAAAGGAGTTCGTGTTCCCTGGAGAGGAGTTTGTGTCCTCCCAGAGGACTCTGTGTCCCCTCCTGAGGAGTTTGTGTCCCCTCATGCTCAGTTCCAGGCCCCAGGGGTTTCACACACACAGCTCCTGCATTTTCCCTGCTCTTGGGGGTTTTTTTTTCAGTTTCTTTCTCTATTTATTTTTCGTAGTTCTAAAACAAAGGTCATTACCCCTCATTGTCCAGAGCAGCTGTGGCTGCCCCTGGATCCCTGGAAATGTCCCAGGCCAGGCTGGACAGGGCTGGGAGCATCCTGGGGCAGTGGGAGGTGTTC
The DNA here is from genome assembly GCF_052056855.1 of Sturnus vulgaris. NCBI lineage: Eukaryota > Metazoa > Chordata > Aves > Passeriformes > Sturnidae > Sturnus > Sturnus vulgaris. The sequence goes on along the minus strand of NC_142267.1, from coordinate 6,647,002 downwards.
TGTCCTGGCACTGGGTGGACTTTAAGGTCCCTCCAGCCCAAAATTCTGGGATAATTTTGGGTGATTTTGGGATAATTTTGAGTGATTCTCTCTAAGGTTACACCACTCTTTGCCCTCCTCCTGCTGAGTGGGTTCACCCCCCGTGTGCTCCAACCATTCCACTGGAAAAAAAAGCTTTTTTTGGGCTAAGAAACCCCTTCCAAACCATCCCTTTCCTTCCAAAAGCAGCACAAGCTTGGTGGGAAATGCTCTTTCCTCCTCTGGAGAGAAGGAAGATCCGTGGCTCAGTCCAGATGGGAAAAGCATCCCCACAGCTGCTTCTCAGGGGAATTTTAGGGAATTTTGGGACTCACTTGTCCTGGGCGAAGATCGCCCCCGTGAGGCCGTAGGGGGTGGTGGTGTCGATGAGCTCCAGCACCTCCTTGTAGCGATCGTCGGGGTACACAAAAACCGTCAGGATCGGCCCGAAAATCTCCTGGGAGCACGGAAAATACCAAAAACTGTCAGGATCGGCCCCAAACAACAACACACACCATCAGGATCGGCCCCAAAAAATCCCACACCCCGTGAAGATCATCTTGAAAATCTCCTGGGAGCACGGAAAATACCAAAAACTGTCAGGATCAGCCCCCAAAAAAACCCACACCCCATCAGGATCGACCTGAAAATCTCCTGGAGCCCAGAAAATAGCGAAAACTGTTAGGATTGACCCCAAAAACCAACACAAACCGTCAGGATTGGCCCCAGAAAACCAACACACCCCATCAGGATCAGCCCAAAAATCTCTCGGAGCTCAGAAAATACCACAAGCCATGAGGATCAGCTCAAAAAACAACACACAAAAACCATATTTTTTGGATTGGCCAAAAAAATCTGTGAGCCCAAAGAACAGCACAAACCATCAGGATTGGCCCAAAAATCTCCTGGAGCCCAGAAAATGTCACAAATCATCAGGATCAGCCCCCAAAAAACAATACACACCATCAGGATCGACCTGAAAATCTCCTGGAGCTCAAAAAATACCACAAACCGTCAGGATTGGCCCCAAAAAACCAACATACCCCATCAGGATCAGCCCAAAAATCTCTTGGAGCTCAGAAAATACCACAAACCATGAGGATCAGCCCCCCAAAACCCACACCAAACTGTCAGGATTGGCCCCAAAGAACAACACAAACCAACAGGATTGGTTCAAAAATCTCCTGGGAGGCCAGAAAATGTCACAAGTCATCAGGATCAGCCCCAAAAAACTCACGAACACTGTGAGGATCAGCCCAAAAAATAACAAATCCCGTGAGGATCAGCCCCAAAATCTCCCAGATTGGCCCAAACCTGATGCAGGAACCCATCCCAGAGCAGGGATTTGGGAGGGGGTCCCTGCAGGGATTTGGGGTCCCGGGGGGTCCGTGCAGGATTTGGGGTCCCCCACCTCTCTCCTGATGGGGTTCCTGAAGGATTTGGGATCCTGGGGGTCCCTGCAGGATTTGGGGTCCCCCATACCTCTCTCATGATGGGGTCCCGGGGGTCCCTGCAGGATTTGGGGTCCCCCATACCTCTCTCATGATGGGGCCCCGGGGGTCCCTGCAGGATTTGGGGTCCCGGGGGTCCCTGCAGGATTTGGGGTCCCCCATACCTCTCTCATGATGGGGTCCCGGGGGTCCCTGCTCTCCACGATGCAGGGCTCCACGAAGTACCCGACGCTGTCGTCGCAGCCGCCGCCCGCCAGGATGGTCAGGCTGGGAGAGCTCCGGGCGTGCTCCAGCCACTTCCTGATCCTGGCAAAGGCCTGGGGGACACGGGGGACAGGGAATGAGAGAGCCCGGGGGTCTGAATGGGGGTTTGGGTCAGAGGGGACAGGAAAAGAGTGGGTTTGGGGGTCTGAATAGGGGTTTAGGGGTCTGGAAGGGAGTTTGAGTTAGGGATGACAGGAAAAGAGTGGGTTTAGGGATGTGAATGGGGGATTGGGTGAGGGATGGCAGGAAAAGAGTGACTTTGGGGGTCTGGAAGGGAGCTTAGGGTTGGGGGTGACAGGAAAAGAGTGACTTTGGGGGTCTGGAAGGAGGCCTGGGGGATCTGGAAGGGGGTTTGAGGGTCTGAAAGGAGTTTTGAGTCAGACGTGACAGGAAAAGAGTAATTTTGGGGGTCTGAATAGGGGTTTGAGGGTCTAGAAGGGAGTTTGGGTCAGGGTGGACAGGAAAAGAATGTGTTTAGGGGTCTGGGACGGGATTTGGGAGTCTGGAAGGGAGCTTAGGGTCGGGGGTGACAGGAAAAGTGACTTTGGGGGTCTGGAAGGAGGCCTGGGGGATCTGGGAGTTTGGGGGTCTGAAAGGAGTTTTGAGTCGAGGGTGACAGGAATGAGTGACTTTGGGGGTCTGGAAGGGAGTTTGGGAAGGGATAACAGGAAAAGAGTGGAGTTGGGGGTTGAAAAGGAGGTTTGTGGGTCTGAAAGGGGGATTGGAACAGGGATGACAGGAAGAGAGTGGCTTTGGGGGTCTGGAAGGAGTCTCAGGGCCTGGAAGGAGGTTTGGGTCGGGGATGTCAGGAAATGAGTGGGTTTGGGGATTTGAAGGGTGGTTTGGGGGTTTAAAAGGGGGTTTGGAGGTCTGGAAGGAGGTTTGAGTGTTTTAAAAGGGAGTTTCGGGATCTAGGAGGAGGTTTGAGTGTTAAAAAGGGGGTCTGGGTCACTCCTCTCAGGACACACCACTGTTGGTGCCCTCCCAGCTCAGGAGGAGAAACAGCAGCAGGGAATGCACACAAACCCCTCAGCTCCAGGAGGATTTCTGAGTGAATTTCCCCGTTTTTCAGGAGCAGGGATTACACACAAACCCTTCAGCTCCAGGAAGATTTCTGAGTGAATTTCCCCACTTTCAGGAGCAGGGAATGCACACAAACCCCTCAGCTCCAGAACCATTTCTGAGTGAATTTTCCCACTTTTCAGAAGCAGGGAGTGCACACAAACCCCTCAGCTCCAGGAGGATTTCTGAGTGAATTTCCCCACTTTCAGGAGCAGGGAATGCACACAAACCCCTCAAGTCCAGGATGATATCTTATTGAATTTCCCCATTTTCAGCAGGGAATGCACACAAACCCCTCAGGTCCGGGATGATTTCTGAGTGAATTTCCCCATTTTTCAGAAGCAGGAAATGCACACAAACCCCTGGGCTCCAGGACCATTTCTGAGTGAATTTCCCCATTTTTCAGGAGCAGGGCACACAGGGTTCAGCTCACACCCAGCTCCAGCTGATCCCTGTCCCCCCTCGCAGCAGTCCCCGCACCCGGGGGAGCTCGGGGCTCACCTTGTCATCGATCACGGCCGAGAAGAACGTCCCGAAGTCCTGGGTGGGCTGCGGAGAGGCAGAGAGGAGGGGATGAGAGCACGGCCTGCACCCCAGAGCCCCCTCAGCTCCCCAAAAACTCTTCCCCGTGTCCCGGCGGAGCCGCCCAGCCCTCCCCGCGGACTCGGCTACAAGTTAATTTCTCATCAGGGCCGGGAGCGGAGGGGGATGAAAAGCCGGGTTCAATGGGAATTAGCAGGCAGCTCCCGCAGCCCCTAATCCCATCAGGCTCCCGCTGAGGCGCAGAGCCCTTCAGCAGCCCGGCAGCTCGGCTCACATCTCCCACTTTGATCTCGCCGTGCTCCTGCAGCAGCTTCTCTTTGATGTGCGGCCAGAGCGCGGCGGGCGCGTAGAGCCGCGAGCAGGCGGAGCATTTCTGCCCGCCGAACTCGAAGGCCGAGCGCAGCGTGCCGTGCACCGCGCTGCCCACGTCGGCCGAGCTGTGCACCACGTGGAAATTCTTCCCTCCGCACTCTGCGGGAAAACGGACACGGAGCGGCCGTCAGGGCACGGAACGCGCCCCGCGCTCTGCCCGCGGCTGCCTCGCCACTGCAGCTTCTGGGGCTCTGGTGTGTTTGTAATGCTGAAGTTCTTTATAAAATATATATATTTTTATAGATAAATAGATAGAGATATATCGATATGTAGATATATAGATATAATATGCTATAATTAATATTGTATAATTATAATATATAATATATAATATGTGCTATATAATATATATACACTATAATATATAAATATATATACTATATTATGTATAATATAGTATATATAATTATATACTATTTATAATATAATTGTAATAATATACATTATATAAAATATATAAATGTAATATAGTATTATCATATATATTATATAGAAAATATAATTATTATATAATATATTTTATATATTATATATAAAATAGATAATATACATATAATACATAATAATATATGTTATTATATATTATATATTACATATTATATATTATATATTATAGATATATAATATAAAATATGGATATAATTATATATATTATGTATATTTTATATAAAATCTAATACATAATAGTATATATTTTATATTATATATTATTATAATTAATACAATATATAATATTATATATTATATTCAAATATTATATTATCTGTTTTATATATTACAAAGTAGATAATATACATATAATACATAAGAATACATATTATATAATATATACATAACAATATATATTATATTATTCTATATTCTATATTACATATTATATATGTAATATAAAAATAATATATACTATTATATATATTTTATATACACTCTACATAATATATATCATTATATTAATATATTCCATTTTATATCTATAATATATAAATATATTATACATAATATAGATAATATATAATATATATTATAATATGTATATAATATATAAATTATATTACATATTATATATTATATATTAAATTATATCTACTATTATATATAATAGTAGACATTTTCTATATAATATATAGAAAATATTTTATATAAAGTATTATATATTATACATCATATATTCTATATATCTAAAATATACAGAGAATATAACTCTAAACTCCACACACAGCGTCAGCTGCTGCTCTCCCGTTTTGGTCACACACAACAATTCCTCTCTGGGCTGGGAATCAAGGACACCTCACTGCCTCAGGCCCCGAGAAATGGAAACAAAAGGGAGCTGGGGGGAGCAAATTTGGGGTAAATGACTTCATTACCTGAAGCTGTAATTGGAGGATTAACCCCCAATATGCAAATGGACCAAACTTATAAAAGTATGAGAACCTGTGACCCGTGGTCCATTTTTGGGTGTAGCTCCTGGGGGGCTTCATCTGCCCTAAATGTACCTGAAGGCCCTTCAATAAATCCAAGAGCTTTTTATTCCCCCAGCTTTGTCTGGGCTCTGTTTTCAGGCAGCCCCAAAAGGCATCAGCACAGGGAGAGCCGTGACCCCCGGGGGCACAACCCTGGAGCAAGGAGATAAAACTCACGGAAAAAAAGGGACCAACCTCAATTTCCAAACTTTGGGGTCCAACCACCACCTCCCACTTTAACGCCCCATCCCATAACTCTGAATATCCAGTGATTTATCCAGAGATTTCCTGGGATGGGAATCCTGCCCCCCCCCTCACCCCTGCACCCCCAGAAAGGTGGGAGGAGGGGCCGGTACCTCCAGCCAGGCGTGGGAAGTTGCGGTAGCGATCCAGGTTTTCTGACACCTGCTTCCAGAGACGCTTGAAAGTGCTGCAAAGGAGAGAGGAGCTGGGCAGGGCACCCCTGGCTCTGCACACGGGGGGAGGTGACCTGATGGTCACAGAAATGGGATGCCCTGATGGGAAATCCCCCCCAAAAAGGGATGCCCTGCACAGGGAAGTGGGACTGAGAGCACAGGTATACAAATAAAGGGATGCCTTGGTGGGAAAGCCTCCAAAAAAAAAGGATGCCCTGATGAGAAATCCCCCCCAAAAAGGGATCCCCTGATGGGACGACCCCCCCCCCAAAAAAAAAGGGATTCTTTGATAGGAAACCTCCTGATAAAAGAGATGCCTTGATGCAAAATCCCCCTAAAAAAAGCAATTCCCTGATGGGAACCCTCCCCCCCAAAAAGGGACGCCTTGATAGGAAACTCCCCCCAGAAAAAGGGATGCCCTGACAGGAAACTCTCAAATAAAGGGATGCCTTGATGGGAAACCCTCCAAAAAAAAGGATGCCCTGATGAGAAATCCCCCCCAAAAAGGGATCCCCTGATGGGAACCCCCCCAAAAAAGGGATGCCCTGCACAAGGAAGTGGGACTGAGAGCACAGGTATCAAACTAAGTCTCCACACAGCAGCTCCATGGCTTTACAAATAAACTGTTGCAGGGAAGAGCACGGAATGAGCATCCAGAAGTTTCTGTTCCTCCCCTTTCCCCCCTTCCCTTCAGGCCTTACTGTGACAAACCCCTCGGCTGGAAAACAATAAAAATGGAAATGGCCTCGCAGCGGGAGGCTCAGCCACAAACACGGAGCTCTGAGCTCCCCCGGCCCAGCCCGGTGCTCACCCGAGCGTGGCCTCGCCCTGGGGAGGGGTCCCAGGGTCTGACAGCCCCTGCAGGGACCCCTCAGCACCTCTGACAGCCCATGAGAGCCCAGGGGAGCAAACCCACCCGGGATACAAACCCATTTGGGGAGCAAACCCATTTGGGGAACAAACCCACCTGGGGTATTAAAACCAATCTGGGGTACAAACCAACCTGGGTACGAATCCATTTGGGGAACAAACTCATCTGGGCACCAAACCCACCCGGGGCACAAACCCACCCAGAGCAGCCTCAGAGCACCTCAGGAAGTGTCACTGCCCCTCTGGCTGTTCCTGTGCCCCGAGTTCATCCCCAGAGCTAAAACTCAGCTCGGACACTTCCTGTCACCACTTTTAACCCCCTTATTTTGACATAACCCTGCAGCCACGCTCTGCCAGCTGCTGCAGCCCTTCCCAATGCCAGCCTGGCACTCCAAGGGGCACCAAGCAGCCCCCAGCCCCTCCCTACCCGTCCCCAACCTACGGCACACTGCCCGTGAAGTTGAGGCCACAGAAGTGCTCGGAGCTGGTCACAGTGTCCCCAAACTCGGGGCCGTCCGAGGGCACGAACTGCACCACGTTTGGGGGCAGCCCAGCCTCCAGCAGGATCTTGTAGACAGCGTAGCTGGAGAGCAGGGCCGTGTCACTGGGCTTCCACAGCACCACGTTCCCCTGGGGGAGGAGAACATCTCGTCAGGAATGTCAGAATTCCCTGGAAAAGTGTCCCAGAGCGGCGGCACCGGGTGGGGATTGACAGCCTTGTTTTGTTTTCTGTGCTCCCTGTGCTTTTCAGACATAGCTCTGCAGTCCATTGGATCAGTGACTCCTTTTCCCAATACCCTGGACTCTTCTGTCCTAGGTTACCATGTAAAGATGTGCCCAGCAGTGTGTATTCTATCCCAGCTGTTAACCCAGCTGGGGCAGTGATCCTGATCTCCGTGGGAGATATCCTCTGTTCATGTTCCAGCTGTTCACCCAGCTGTTGCAGTGTTCTTTATCTTCCCCACAGCCCATCCTCCCTCCAGGAGATCTCTCCTGTTCATGGCCATGCAGTCCCAGGGCAGGGCTGATCAAATTCCATCATCCCATTGGGAGATGCTCCAGCCAGGGCAGGAGCCAAGCATTTCCCACCCAGATCAAAGGTGAGATTTGGAACAGCAGAGCAGCCTTTTCCCACTGGATCCCAGAGGACAAGAGCTACCAGACCTTTCTACAGGAAAGATGCAGCAAGATCCCTTCACCTGGACTGCTCCCACCACCCTAACTAGGGGGGTGTCAGGTTATATTCTTTTCTTTTTTACTATTGCATGTATTTTATTTTTCTCTTTTTTCCTATTAAATTGTATTTCTGACTTTGAGTCTCTCATTGGTTATGCTTTCACACCATTACATATTTACACATGTATTTATAGCCTATTGGATTAGTGACTAGCTTTCCCAATATCTTTCCCTAAGCAGAAAGACAAAAATTCCAGAGTTCCAATCCCCTGGAGATACCTGGCAAGTATCTCTCTTTTTTTTTTTTTTTTTTTAATATTACCAATTTAATTTGGATCAGCTGGTTTGCTGAACTTAATAAAATTGAAATTAGTTAACAGCATCTCCTTTACCATAAAATCACACTTCTTGGTTACTGGGTTTTGGTGGTAAAATCTGATCTTTTGTTTTTCTGACTTGTCAGGCCAACTCTGTTTACTTTCTTTTGTCTTAGCAGACACTTGGTATATTTACTTGGCATATTTAGGATAGAAATTCTATTTTGATGAGTGTTCTGATGCTGTTTGATGTTGCTATAAGCTGAATGAAATTTCAGTGTAAATTTCTCTTGTTATCTTTATAATTTTAGTTATAGCAGTTATCTGTGTCATTCATCTGTGACTATTCTAAAGCTCCATAAACAAAATAAAATTATTTAATAGAAGCTAAAATCATAGTGTTTATCTAATATTGCTCTGAATCCCAGTGTTCTAGAGATTTTGGAGGAAAGAAGCAGATGGCATCTAACATAAATACTTGACACTTCTGTTAAGAGATAAAGATTAAAAAAAAGATAAAAAGATAAACCCCCCCCTCTGTTAGGAGGATTCATAATCCTCTTTTTACCTCCTGGAGGGTACAAGACCCCTGTGCTACCTTGGTTCTTCCTGGGCACCAAGGCTGAGGACAGCTCTGAGATTCATTTCATGGCCAGTGCTGAGGAGGGGCTCCAGAACAGGAGCCTGACCTGGGGGGAATTGCATCACCACTTGTCCTCCTGATTGGTGCTTTTTATCAATTATGCTAATTTCCTAAAACCTACAAAAATGTACTAACCCTATAAAAATGTACTCACTGGGGAGGTGAGTTTTTGTGGACATCTTTCCATAACTGCCCCTGAAGGCCTTCAAATAAAGATCTGCTCTTGTATCACATCCTTACTAAAACAATCTCAAATTTCATTTCCAGGTTGGGAAACGGCAGCACCACCTTCACCCCAGCACTGCTGGGCCAGGGCTGGGCGTGCCCTGCTCAGCTGAGGGCACAAATTCCCCTCTTTTCTCTCACCAGGTGGCTGTGCCAGCCTTGCACTCCCTCCCTTCCAGGGGTGAGCTCTGCCTTCCCCAGGAGCAGCTGGGAACACGGCCCTGGCTCCTGTCCAGGACACAGGAACGTGCTCCTGATGTCACCAGAGCTGCCACCAGCTCTGCGCAGGGTCCAGCAGGGCAGTGAAACCAAATCCTGCCTGGATTAACCAGGCACAAGGGGCTGGAGAGCTCCACTGGTGACACCCCACCCCCCTGGCCCCGAGGCAGTGACCCCCAGTGACTGCCCAGTGTCCCTGTCACAAAGGCTGCTGGGGGAGCTTTGGACTCCTGTCTCCTGCTTTCCAGGGATTTGCTGTGCAGGAAAAGCTCACCCTGGGCACAGGAGCCTTCCACTGCAAACACTGAGAGAAATAAACCACACCCAGCAGAACCTGCAGGGAAATCCAGGCCAGGCTGGACACAGCATTCCCAAATCAGAATAATCTCTGATTCCTCAGGATCAGAGCCTGGAGTGCTCTGATCCCAAGGAAATCCTGTTCCCAGGATTTCTGCATGCACCTCTCCCGTTTCTGATCCCCTGTGGTGACAGAAACACCGGGGCCCTAATTAATGTCCCCTACTAAGAAGCATTTTCTCCTGACTTTAATTCCAGGTGCCCCCTGCTGCTGAGCTTCTCAAGGCTCATGTCCTGCTGCCTTCTGCTCCCAGTCCAGGGCCAGCCAGGGCATTCCACCACCCCCAGCATTCCAGTGGGAATTCATTGTCACACCGGGCAGGAGGAGCTGGGTGAGCCACAGGATGTCCCACATTGTCACTCAGAGCTGCCAGCACGGGTTTGTCCTGTCCCAGCAGGGCTCACCTGCTCTGGGATGCAGATTCCCCAAAGCCAAGGGTCTCCCTCAGATCCTGGGAGGGGAGGAAGGGACTTCTCTCCATGGTGGCTTCACCCTCTCCTTGTCCCCCCCACTCCTGCCCTACACAAGTGACAGCTTCACTCAAATATGGCTTTCAATGTGATGTTCCCAAATTAAAAGCTCCTCCAGCCTCTTTGGGGCCAGCAGGAAATCTGAGCCTAATTAGCAAAGAGCCACAGAAAATTTGTTGTTTTGTTTTCCTTCCCAGTGCAACAATAAATTAATTATTCCTGGCCCAAATTCACCAGGTTATTATTGTAATAATAGCAGGTGGATCCTGTGCTCCAGTGCTCCATGGGCTGGGACACAAGTGGGTATGTAAAGAAACTCTTTTTACCAATACTTCGATTTTTTGGGGATATTTTTTTCACACTTTCTGGGCTCTCCTGTCTACCAGCTCGGTGTTAAATGGCAAAGGCACGACCTGCCCTTGCCTTCTTTGGTCCTAACACACCCACTGCACCCAAGAAGTGTCATCCCAAAGGAATTTGAGCAGCTACAAACTGGTTACACTTTCATGTCCCGACAGCACCGGGAGCCCGGGCAGGTAATCAAACCCTGCTGTGTTTAGTCCCAGATCCCAAACCCAGCCTGGGAAGGAAAAGACACTTTGCTTCAGAACAAAAACCCCAGAAGGGTAGGTTTGGGCAGCCTGTGCTTTTCCAACACTTCCCCCATCACACTGGAAATGCAGACATTAGGATGTTTTAATTAAAATCTAATTGGTGATTGGGTCAAGAGGTCCAGCACTCCCCAGGTGTGTCTGTGGAGCTGTCCCAGGGAGGCTCAGCTCCCTCCTTGCCCAGCCCAGCTCAGCTAAACCTGAGGGCTGAGATCCCCCTCCCAACCTTTCCCTGGACTGCCTTGTCCCCCTGTCCTGTCCCATCCCCCTGTCCTGTTCCCCCTGCTCCCCTGCCCTGCCCTGTGCCCCTGTCCTGTCCCCTTGTCCCATCCCCCTGTTCCTCTGCTCTGTCCCCCTTTCCTGTCCCCCCAGACTCACCATCAGTGCTGGAGCCCCCGCCAGGTTGCCTCCAATGGCTGTGAAGTTGAATGGGGACACGGCAGCCACGAACCCCTGTGGAGAGACAGGGAGAGGGGACACTGGGACACGCTGTGCCCCAGCGTGACCCCAGCGTGGGCGCAGGGGCTGAGCTCACCTCCAGCCCCCGGTACACCATGGAGTTGGTGCTGATGTCCACGCTCAGGGGCTGGCTCTGCTCCAGCTCCAGCGCGTACTTGGCGTTGAAGCGGAAGAAGTCGATGAGCTCGGCAGCGGCGTCGATCTCGGCCTGGATCACAGTTTTACCCTGCAGGGAGAGTGAAGGGAAGGAGGAGTGCAGCAATGCTGCAGTGCTGTAGGGAAGATGCCCCTCCCAAGCTCAATTCCCAAAGATGGGGGCTCCTGCACAGCCTCGTGCTGCTCCTGCCGCCAGGAGCACCAAGGAGTGAGGATCTCCCCTCACAGAGCACCTCCAGCCATCCCCACTGCCAAAAACCACCCTGGCAGCCTTCCTGCCCTGCTCCCCCAGCTCCTCCAGTCCCCTCCTGCTCAGCCCAGCTTCTCCTGCACTCCTACCTGCCCGATCATGGTCTTGGCCAGCACTTCAGCTCGCCGTGGGCCACTCAGCATGTCAGCTGCCTTCAGGAAAATCTGTGCCCTGTCCTGCACAGGTTTCAGGTCCCATTCCTTCCTCGCTGCCAAGGCAGCGTTAATGGCTTTGTTAATGAGCTCCTGTGGAGGCAAAAGGGGAAAGGCAGCAAGGAGGAACCTCTCCAGGTTCCTCTCCACCACCAGGCCACAGGGAAAAGCGAGGGGTCACCCACCCCAGGCACAAACCACCGGTGCCATCACAACCCCGAATCTGCAGCTCCTGGTGTGGGTTTGTTCCAGGATCCCTGGGGCTTGGAAAGGCTCTTGGAGCCTCCCTGCTCACAAAATGCATTTCACTTGCTAAACCCAGGCCAAGTGCTGCTGCTTCCCCCTAGAACAACCAGGAAGAGGGGGGACAGAGGGGGCACTCACCTTGCTGGCGTAGCAGTACTTGGCCACCTTGTGTGCATGGTTAAAGGGCTGGGAAGAGAAGAAAAGGCTCTGTAGGAACCAGTCCCAGGATCCTCCTGCAGGGCCCCCCTGCTCTGCTCACCCCCATTTAATGAGAATTCCCCTGACTCACCGAGAGCTGGTACCTCACCGTGGGTGTCCACACCTCCTCCCCGCCGATCACACACGGGATCTCCTCGGTCTTGCCCTTCAGGTCAGCGAGGGCCTGGAAGAGAAGAGCAGGGTGGGAGCAGCTCCCACCTCCTCCAGCTGCCCTCCCTCCCTCCCTCCACGGGCAGAGGGAACTGGGAACAGGCTACGGGCATGGGGTGCCACAGGAGGCACGGCTGTCCCCATGGGGAAGGAGCAGGAGCTGGGCAGGATGGGGCTGTCACACCAGGGAGAGCCCGGGGCTCTTCCAGCCCTAAAGAATCGCAAAATCCCGGCACTGGTACCTTCTGGAGCGCTGCTCGCTCGGGGCTCCCCGGCTTGTACTCCAGGATGGGCTCGTTGGTCACCTGGATGGCGGGGCGGTGCTGCCATCTCCGCCTGCGACAGGAGCAGGACAGAAACCGCTGGAATTGTCCCTTCCCAGGACAGGAACCGCTGGAATTGTCCCTTCCCTCCTTCCCCTGCATGGCAGGGACACTTTAGTCTCGGGGTCAACCTCAATTCCGGGGACACCTCAGTCCCGGGGTCACCTCTATCCCGGGGACACCCTCAATCCCGGGGACACCTCAATTCCAGGGTCTGTTCAGTCCCGGGAACACCTCAATTCCAGGGTCACCTCAGTCCCTCTCCATCCCTCCCGCTGCATGGGGATGCCAGAGCCGGGAGCCGACCCCGGGGCTCGCCCCCAGCCCACCATCCCTTCTCCTGGCTCGGCAAAAAGCGCTGGGAAAAGCATTTTTAATGGATGAGGAACAGGGTGAGCACCGGATCGATCGGGGCTGCTCCGGGATCGCAACGCTCCGGCGGCTCCTGGCAAAGTCCAGGGGGCAAAAGCCGGGCGGGCACCCCTGAACTGGCCCGGGACTGCCGGACCTTGGCAGCTGCCCAGCCCGTCAGTGTCACAGCTCAGCGATAACGCCCGAAAAAACGGGGAAATGGGAGAGGGAGGAGGGGAAAACGAGGGGGGAATGGGGGAGAAAAAAGAGAAACCAAGGAGAAGACAAGGGGGTAAAGGAGGAAAACCAGGAGGAAGCAGTAGAAAAAGGTTAAAACAAAGGTAAAAGGGAAAATAAAGGGTAAACTGCGCAAAACGGGTTTAAAAACGGAGGGGGGGGGGGAAGGGAAAAACAAAGGGAAAAAGGAGGGAAACAAGTGCAGAAAAAGGCAGAAAGAGGGGAAAACAAGGGGAACTGAGGGGCTGGCAGTGCCTGAGGTTGGCAGCGGGGATGGCAGCGCGGATCGGGCGGACCCCGAGCCCGCACCCGGTGGGGTGGGAAGGGAAGGGAAGGGAAGGGAAGGGAAGGGAAGGGAAGGGAAGGGAAGGGAAGGGAAGGGAAGGGAAGGGAAGGGAAGGGAAGGGAAGGGAAGGGAAGGGAAGGTTCCCACACTCACCCGCAGTCCCTCAGCACCCGCAGCCGCCGCCACATCCCGGCCCCACCGCGCTCCCGGCCCGCGGCCGCCACCACCCACCGCGCCGGGGAAGGGGGAGAACGGGCGGGGGGAGACACATTAATTACTAAATTACTAAATTACTAAATTAATAAAACCTCAGGGGCGGCGGTCTGGAGGAGAGGCCCCGCGCCCACGGCTCGCTGTGGGTGAGTGTGCGGGCCGTGTCCCCCCCGCCTGCGGGGTGCCCGTGGGGTGTCCCCAGCCGCGCGTCCCCCCCCGCATGGGGATGGTTGCGCCCGGAGCGGGGGGCGGTGGCGCGCGCGGCACGTGGGAGGGGGCGGGGCGCGGGAAGGAGCCAAAAATCATTTTAAAAAGGGAAATTCAGGAAAAACAACAACAAAACCGGCCCGGAGAGACGGAACGGCTGGGGCTGCGAGAGGGGCTCGGCGGGAGAGGAGCTGGGCAGGGAGAAAGGGAAAAGCAACCGAAAGCCCCTTTGGGAACTGAGAATTACCAACCCCGGGTGATTTTAACCCACAGGTGGGGCCTGGCTGGGGCACAGGGCCGGGAGAAGGCTGAGCTATTTTAATTTCCAAGGACAGTCGTGTTTCACGAGCAGCAGCTGGAGGACCCTAATTTCCTGGGGACTTCGGGGTATTTTAGGACCCCAAATCACCTGGGCTGGGCAGATTTTGGGAAATGAGGATGGTCCCTCCCTCCTCGGACCCCAAACCCTTTTGCTTTAGAGGAGTTTCCCACGCCAAGAATTAACACGCAGAACCGTTCGACCAGGAGTTTGGTATTTATTTGATAATTTTTTGTGTTTTTCCTCATCACCGGAGACCGACTGGGACCTGTTTGATGGAACAGCTCCCACCCCTGGGGTCCGGCAGCGCGGGCTGAGCCCCGGCCCGGGCAGGACGGAGGGACGGGGAGGGATGGACAGGGCTGGACACCCGCAGGACACCCCAGCAGCACACAGAGAGCCGCCAGCACAACTGGGAGGGAGTGGTGGGGTTGGTTTTGGCACTAAAAAAAGGAAAATGGAGCAAATCCGCTGAGCTCGGGTGGTTCTGGCTCCGGCTGAGGGAGTTCTCAGGGCTCCTCCTGCCGTGGATTGGATTCTCGAAGCATTTCCTAGTCCCAAATCCACTGGTGGTGTCCCATTGCAGCTGCTGTGGGTTCCCAGCACGGAATTCCAGCCCCATCCCGGCTCCAGAGCCCGGGAGCTGGGTCATCCTCCGGCCTTTCCCCACCGGGGCTCCAACAGCATCGTCAGTCCAGTCATTTTCATTAAAATTAGCTAATATACAGAATATAAAGCACAATATTTACACGGGGACGGTAACCAGGGGCGTTCCCACACCATCAGTAGTTCCTTGTGGGGATAAAAGAAACGCTTACATGACCTAAAGAGGAACTGACAAGAAGTGACACAGCAGGAGGGAAGAGGCATCAATACCCTCCACTCCAACACCATAAATAATAAATAATCATTTTTGGCAGAAGGTCGCTACATTTACTTTAACCACAGGAGGGTGTTTTAGGGACTGGACTGTGAGATTTTGGTGAAACCACGTTACACAAAGGAGTGTGTTTTAGTGACCGAGGTTGAACTGCCCTCAAAGCCTCTCCAATGAAACAGAAATTTGGGGTTTTGGGGGTGGCAGTCTGGGCAGCTCCACTGGGTTTGTGGCACCGTGGTCTGGGCTGCTCTGCCACAGAGATGACCCCGCTTTGAAGCCACCCCAGAGCTTGTTTTAAACATGAACATCATAATTCTCCAAAAAAGGGAGCTGGCCAGACCCACAAGCACCCTCTTCTCAAGTGCTTCACTGTTGGAGTGCCTCAAATTAGGGGGGAATGGGGATTTCTGCAATCAAATACCCACATTTAAACACAATTTGTTGCTTCTTCAAAAGAGAAGCTTTGAAAGGCTCCTGCAATGCAGAAGGGTCCGAGGACACTGAACACACATGAAAACAGAAGGGAAGGGTCGAGTGTTTCTTCACTGCTCTGCCAAGGGCCTGGCCAAGGCCTGAGTGTTCCCTGTGCAGGGAGAGGGGCTGGGATCCCATTATTCCCACAGAGAATTTGGCAGGCAGTGCTTCCAGCTCACCTCTGCACTGTTATTCCCACCAGGACACCCCCTGCTGTCCTGTCGGTAATTTTGTGTCGGTAATTTTGTTTCTCGGTTAAAACTCAAAGGGACACAAGTTACATCCCACAACAAAGCTTAAAATCAAGGTCTGGGTGACAACACCGAAGGCAAAGAGCTGCAAAAGCTGTGTGAGCTGAGCCCTGCATCCATGCAGAAGGACAAAAAACCCCAAAAGTCCTGAAGCCAAAGGTGGAAAATCCTCACTGGGGATTCCTGCCTCGTGGAAGCACTGGGATGTCTTAAATTAGCCAGGATAAATCATTCCTTAAACATTCAGCTCTAAAATGAAGCACTCCAACGTGAAACCTCCCAGTGGTGCAGCTCTTCCAACACAAACATCGTTCCCGTGTTCCCAGAGCCAAGGGAAACACCAGGAGCAGCTCTGGGAGCACTCACAGCTTTTCCTCAGCCAAGCCCGGGCCCGGCAGCCAGCTCGTGTTTTTGCTGGCAGGAATGATCATGGAAAAGAAAATTAATATAATCTCACTTTAGAAGCAGCTTTGGATGCATATTCAGGCATGATTCCCATCTGTTGTTTTGTTTCGTGGAGTTAATCCCAATTTCTACAGGTACAGACCAATCTAATTTATCCTCCAGGCTGAGGCAGAGTTTAACCCCTGTCCTGCTGTGCTCCTGGGATTCAGGAGGTCCTGACCCTTCCCAGGAGCATCCTCCCAGCCAGGGGAAGGGAATGAAATCGCAGGGAAGGGAATAAAATCACAGCAACAATTCTGCAGAGGCAGAAAAGCTGCAGAACCTGCAGCCTCCCCTGGAGGAAGCGACCTGTGAGTGCTCCACAGCCAAATCTGTCCCAATTTTTTCCATATTGACTCTTGGAACCATCAGAGAATTTGGGGGTCCCATGAGAGCAGAAGAGACTTTACAAGGGAACAATTGCATCTGCCAACAGAAATATGTCTGCACTTTAAAAACCTCTTTAAAAATATAATATATACTGTGTTTTTATAAATAGATTACACATTTAGCTTAGATGAGTTTCATTACATTCCCCCCCCAAACACTTTTTTTTTTAAAGAATTTTGCTTTTTTCCTTGTGTGAACTAAGATGATCATCACTAAGTCTTTGAAAAACAAGTTTGTACCACATTATTCTTTAAAACGTTTGTACCACATTATTCTTTGGACATTTTTGAACAACATGCATCCACAAACTGCTATTTGTGTACTGAAAACATTTTTTGTACAAACCCAGTTTAGGAATTTGATCTATTATTACACTGCTAACAAGCAAAAAAATTTGCTTCCTTGAAATCCCCTTTTAAAAAATGAGAAACAATGAGGAGGATTTTCTGATTGTAAATCTAAAAAAGTGTCAATATGACACCGCATTAAGAATAGAAAACAAAACTAAAGTATTTACAGCTTTACAAAGGAAAAAAGAAAGAGGTCATCAAAATCATTTCCAGCATTTTTACAATTAAATTCCTTTTTTTTTTCTCTGGCAAGCTTTGATCTGGTTTCTGGAGTGGTGCCACACACACGGAGCAGGAGCAGCAGCACGGCCGGACTTGGAACCAGTGACCTCCCAGGGAAACCCCAAGGGCCAACCCCAGCTGCCCCAAAAGGCTGGCCCAGCCTAAATGAAAATAAACCCCGAGTATGGAAACACCTTTTCTTCTTGAAAAATGGATTACATGTGGTTACAAGAAAGACACTGACACCCATGGGAACCTCTACTGTCCTACACATCACCACCATGCACGTGAGTTCTACACCCTGTACCATACCCCACACCCCTGACACCCACCCTGCTGCAGGTGCTCCTCCCCATCCTACACCTGAATTCCTGATTCCCTGCCCTTAGCACTCAATATAGGTGTGCTCCTCCCCATCCTACACCTGAATTCCTGCCTCAGGAATTCCCTGCCCTCAGCACTCACAGCTACACCTGAATTCCTGCCTCAGGAATTCCCTGCCCTCAGCATCACTGCAGGTGCTCCTCCTCACCCTACACCTGAATTCCTACCTCAGGACTTCCCTGCTCTTAGCACAACAGCTCCTGGGTTTGGGAACACTCAGCTTTTTACCCACCGGGATGGGCAGTTTTAAGGAAAAATAACAAACCCAGAGTGGAATGGCAGCACAGGCCCAACAGCTGCTGGGTCTGTGGTGCCAGGAGCATCCCCAGGTGAGAGGAGCCAGGGACAGGCTCCAGGAGCATTCCCAGGTGAGAGGAGCCAGGGACAAGCTCCGGGGGAGTTCCCCAGGCAGAGGGAAACCAGGGACGGGCTCCAGGAGCATTCCCCAGGTGAGAGGAGCCAGGGACAGGCTCCAGGAGCTGATTCACTGTGCTGAGCAATGCCTGCCCCGGCCACTGGAGCATCACAGACATCCAGCCTTGGCAGACGCTTCCTCAGCCTCAGGAGAGGCTCCTCAGGAGCAGCTGAAGTTCAAAACCCTTCAAAACCCTTAAAATTGCAGATTTCAAACATGCAGTCCCAGCCCACTCCACAAAATATCCCAAATTCCCCACCCACCCCCCAGCTTGCAGCCCTAGTGAACATCTCATTTACCACTTTGGCCACCCAAGAAATGACAGGAATGAGCACTTTGGAATGAGGTTTCTTTCCCAGAAAAGTTATCTACATTTACAGGACAGACCAGGCTTTGGAAAGCCCCTCACTCCAGGATCCAAGGAGCTGTCACCTACTCTGCACTGAGCATTGCCATCATTGAGGACACCACAGGGACATCCTTGGATCCACGGGCTTGGACAGAAGCCATCAGCTGTGGCTCGTGCCCTCCACACTGTGGATCCTGATGGATCATTCCAGACCCTCCTTCCCGGCCTGGAAAAGGCAGGGAGCTCGTTTGACCCAGATGAAGCTGCCAGCCAGGCACCAACATGGGAGGGGAAACATTCCTGTGCCCACAGCTCCAGCAGGAGCCCCCCAGGTCCTGCCCCTCTCCTTGGCCATGCCAGACTGAGGAGTGTCCATGCAGGAATGAGCCATTTTCCAGGCTCACTATGGAATGAGCAGCGTGGATCTGCACTGGCTGTTTGCAGTGCAGCTCCAGAGGCTTGGGAGCAGCACTCAGGAAGCTCACAGGATTGGCCACTTTGCCTTTCCACAGCACTGAGAGGTTGCTGAAATGGGGATTTTCCCTCTCCAGCCCTAGCACTGCTCCTGCACAGCATTTCCCAAGCTTCCTGGCAGGCAAAACAAACACATTTGGTATTTACTCTGACTTCCAACCACTGCTTAACCCCACAGCTGGCTTTGGGCAGTATCAACTATGCTTTCAAGCTTGGTCTGAAAACAAACAGAAAGTTATTGGCTGAGGTTTATACCCTGTTTTTACCTGGCTGAGGTGCTACAGTTCCCATTCTAACCGTGAAGAGCTCAGTGGTGCTGGGGTTTCCTCAGCCACCACCACGTGATCCGACTTTGCTGCTGCTTCTCCTGGGTGAAAATACAGAAAGATGGGCAAAGCCAAGGTCTTGCCACTTTCTCACAGAGAAAGCACGTGGCTGTTCCTCCCCAGTTTTAGGGCAGCAGCACTCTGGGATTCAGTTTACTATGCCCTAGAAAGGATTACAGCATTTCCCAGTGTTCAGCTTTCCTGAAGAACCGTGGTCTGGAGCTCTCCCAAAGTCCTGTCTCCAGCCTACAACTATGTCAGTTTATCCTGATGCTTCACCTACCCTGCTCTACACATCATGGAAGCAGCATAAAATGGAGTTACCTCTCTGTCTGCAAAGGAAAATCTGCAAACACTAAAAATAAAAACGCTGAAAAAAGACACAAACAAACCACTATGGACCTGAAGGGCTGATTCCCCTCCTAATCCAAGCACTGGAAACAAAGGCATTGTGATAAGACATTCCACCTCAAAAGAAGCTCTACAGACATCTAAGTGTGCAAATGTGGGTTTAGCTTTCCTTTTCCCAAGGGATAACTGTAGCCCAGCAGGGACCAAACATTCCATATAAATAAGGCGAGCTTTTTTTTTTGTTTTTGCATAGTAGTTACTCAGTGATAGTCCCCCCACCAGTGACCCCTCCTGTGCCCCCCTGCTTTGCCACCGAGCTGAGTCCTGCTCCTCCAGGTCCTGGAGTCCAGCAGAAACCTTGGACACATCCCAAAGGCTCCCTCATCCCAGAAGGAGGGATGAAGAAAACCCTCTGAATTTTGTAGAACTGCTTCACCCTACGAGCTGTCTCCAAACCCACTGTTATTTTTAAACATTTGCAGTTCAATTTGGAGGCAATTCTTTTTTGGTTTTTTGTTTGTTTTGTTTTTTTTTTTTGTGCCAGACATTGGTAATTGCACCACAATTGTCTTGGTTTTGCTGCTCTTTTTGCCAGTGTTGCTCTTGCCAATCAGTGCAGCAGCTCAATAAAACCAGCAGCTTATTGAAGTACCCAGAGCCTCTGCAGCACCATCCTCTGCTGCCACCAGCTTTGGTTGGGTTTTTTTTTTTAATAATATATTTTATAAAAACACCTGCTATTAATATTCCACTGGAGCTCAAAGTGGCTCAGCTTGGGGCAAAGGCACAATTAAAACACCATGTTTTCCTACAGGACTCTGCATTTATGGTTTGTAGAACAATAGAAATGTACAGCACCAATCCTTGGGTGGGAGGGGATGCGTGTAGGAACGAGTCCTCAGAGTACCTCTGCAGGGGCTCTCAAGTCTTTCACCTTTCCCCCAGCAATTGGTTTGGAATCTTTTCTCTCCATCTTCCCCTTCACTGGAATGCTCCCACTTCCTATCAGCTGACCATGGGCTCCACATCCGTCTCTCTGTCCAAATCATCCTGAATTTCGTCTGTGTTTCCTGAGTCACTGCTGGCTACCGAGCTGGGGGATGGAGAATTCCTGCAAGGAAAGGTGCAGCCAAAAAAAGTAAATATCAATGACAGAAGGAAGAAAAGAAGTCTAAAAGAAAACAGTCCCTTCTCCTTCCCAATACTATTTTAAAATTTTAACATTAAACATTGGCATTCCCTCCAGCTATTTAAAAACCTCTTTAATAACATTAAACTTTGGGTTTACAGTAAATATCAGTAGTAAAATCAAGGTGCCACCTCACCCATCCCCTACACAAACACAAGGTTGTCCTGGCTTTACTGATGGGGAAATGGAGAGCAAAGACTCTCAGCATCCCTAATACCCAGAGCCCAGAAAATTGAAAGTTTATCATCTTGTTCTACTGGGCTTGAGCAAGAGATAAGAGAAATCCCTCATAGTGTAAGGTTCTTAACACATGAGAAGATTAAAAAACAAGTTCTTCATGTAAGTCCAGAGTCGAGATTCAAATTGGGGTTTTAAGAGTTCTAAATCTGAGATGTTAAAGACTGCAAGTCCACCTGAGCTGGAGCTCCCTGGGTTTAGGAGCTGAACCTTGGAGCTGTTACAGGGTGCAGGACCCCACACTCTGCTGCACTTCTCCTTTCAGGGCTGGTCCTGGCACACAAGATTCTCCAAAGGACAAAGCCATGAAGTGACAGTGTTGTCTTCAGCCCAAGCTGGCAGGAACTGATGGCTTAAGTGTTGGCTTTCATATTTTTCAGATTCTGTACTGCATTAGTATGTAACTCTGAACTGCAAATAGAGTGTTAGCAAGTTCTCTTCACAGTTGAGTTAGACAAAGAACCAAGTTCAGTTAGCCTGAAAACCAAGGACACTGCTGCAGCTTCAGGCCCCAAAAAGTGCAAACAACAGTGAATTGGGGGGAGCAAACTGGGAGAATGTGACTTCATTACCTGAAGCTGTAATTGGACAATTATAATTATTACAATTATTTGGTCCAATATGCAAATGGACCAAACTTATAAAAGTGTGAAAACGTGTGACCTGTGGTCCATCTTGGGTGTAGCCTAGGCTGGGCCTTGTACTGCCCAAGGTGAATCCTTTGAATGCCTTTTTAATAAATACCCTCTTTATTTCTCTTACTCTGTCTAACCTGTGCTCTAGGCAGCTTCTGCAGGCATCAGAACCAGAGGGAAGGAGCCCCTGGAGCAGAGAGGAGCCCATTACCTGTCAGCTGAGCCCTTGATGAGCCTCCTGCAGGTCTCCATCTGCACGTCCAGGCCCCGTTTCATGCTGCACATCTCCATGTACTCGTGCAGGTGCCGGTTCATGTCGCTCTTGGCTGTGGCCAGCTCCAGCTGGAGGAAAGAAAGGCCAAGAATCAGCTTGAGGTGAGGTGCAATCCCACTTTCCTGCACTTCTCACACTGGTGGGGATGCCTCAGCTACCCAGCCAAACTCCCCACAGTGCACATTTCACCTCACTGCTCCTAATTTCCAATGGATTTGTGAGCCCAGGAAGGGCAGTCAGAGTTTCCCACTGGTTCTGAACAGGCCTGGAGGGCTCTTCCTGCTCTTGGCACCTTGTTTGTCAACAGGCAGTAATTAATGACAGCAGTTCAAGGCATGACAGGGATTTTGAGAAGCTCCAGCTGCTGTTTCTGGCAACCTGGGAGGCCACGTCCTGGGGAGCATTTCCCAGGGTGAGGGTGGACATGCAGAACAAAGAGGGGGAAAAGAATAATAATGTGTTTAATTCTCTTTGTTCTGCAGGTTCTCTCTCCACCAGCCTCAGATTTATGCTCAGTGCTGAAGTATGGAGCAATAATAGCCCAGAGAATGGCATTTAGAAAAATCCCCAGGGCATGCCAGAGGGAAATGCCTTTGCATTCCTGGATATATGAACATTCCTGCTTCCCTCTGGGACACAGTGCACTGCACTGTGTCCATCCAGCAGGAACAATTCCCCTTCCTCACCTCTATCTGCCCTATTGTCTCCTGGTATTCCTTGTCTCTTGTCTTGAAGAAAGACTCTGTTTCGTGGATCAAGTTTCCCAGGTTTTCTTCCTGCAGGGGAAAGGAGGACACAAAGATTTAGCAAGGAAATAAAGGAATTCAGGAAAGAACTGAAGATTTTATTTAACCTCCCCTGGAAATGTAGGTTATTGTGTTCCTTCATGCACTGATTTTTTAAAGACATTTTTTCACAGGCAAGGAATATTCTTCATCAATCTGGAATAGCACGAAAACACATTTCTGTGCCATGATCACAGCTCTGGATACACAAAGGCGAGGTCTGATCAAGGCTCCAGCAATTAAACCCATGCACCTGATGCATTCCAAAGCACCAACCCCCTGGATTTTCCTGAGCCTTTCACAGCCTGATCACATTTGGACAGACTGGAATTGCTCTCCAGCCATGAAACTTTTAATTTTCCCTGCACTGACCACACTGATATTCACAGCTTTGCACTGGAATTCTCATTTTCCAGTTACATATCATCACTCTCCAGCAGCTCCTGTGCAGGCACGGATTCCCACTGGAATTCCTGCACTGCTGGATAAAGCAGGAACAAATGCTGTCCCAAAGGAAAGCTGCTCCTTTGGACTGACAGCACAGTCTGGGCTCCCAAGCACACAGAGCTGCTTTGTGCTGCCCAAAAAGGCACCACAGTGTCACTATTCCCTCTTTCAGGTCTTCAACCACCTCCATTTCCCATTCAAAAATTACCCTCGATTTAACTCAACTGTGCCAATGAGTGTTAATGGGGGTTCCAGCTTTGGCCACATCTGCAGCAGATTTATAGGGCTCATTCCTGGCACCCACACCAGGCTATCCAGCCTGGAGTTACAAGAATCATCCCACTGATCCTTTTATATGCAGAAGAGCTTTAACTCCTTAAGGTCATAAAAGAAGGTGGCGAGGGCAGCGTGTAAGAACTTGAAAGGAATAAAGCCCACGGAAGGAAGATTCAGGCATGTAAAGCACATGTTAAAGAGCAGGCACAGCCGGAGCAGTCTTTATTCTGAACCTCCATCTACAAGCCAAATCTACCCTTTCCTTGTATAATTTTCATTTAGAAGGATTTAAGCTTCTTAAAATCTTTAGAGTTTCCCCGCGCGGGGCCCGGGCTCGGCGCTATTGCCGCGCTTAGCCAGGCACGCCCGGCGTATGCAAATGAGCTGTCATTAATTCCTGCGCGAGGCTCCTCGTTATCAGCCCGCCACCCTCCCTCCTCTCCTCGTTATCTCTCCGCTGCCGTGCTCCCGTTATCCCTCTGACACTCTGCTCCGGCTCGCCGCGGTTTCTGCAGCCCCAGCACTTCCCGGTAATCCCCAGGGCTCCCGGAGCCGCGGAGGGATGAGCCAGGCCCGGGGACGTGGGACACGGACACGGACCCAAACACTGACACAGACCCAAACATTGACACGGACACGGACACGGACAGGGACACGGACAGGGACCCAAACATTGACACAGACCCAAACATTGACACGGACACGGACCCAAACATTGACACGGACACGGACACGGACAGGGACCCAAACATTGACACGGACCCGAACACGGACAGGGACACGGACACGAACCCGAAAACGGACGCGAACACGGACTCGAACACGAACCCAAACATTGACACGGACACGAACCCGAGTCCGGACCCGAACACGGACACGGACACGAACCCGAGTCCGGACCCGAACACGGACACGAACACGAGCACGGACACGGACACGGACATGAACCCGAACGCGAAAACGAACACAGACACGAACCAGAACCCGAACTCGAACCCGAACACGCCCTGGCAGCAGCACCAGGCAACATCCCCGGCTGCTGCCTCAGCATCTTCCCTGCCCGGGAGGCAGCGGGGGGATGCAGTAACACAGCCACTCCCAGCCATTCCATCATTCCCGGCCATTCCCACGCTGTTCCCTGCTATTCCATCATTCCCTGCCACTCCTTGTCATTCCCAGCCATTCCATCATTCCCATCCCATTCCCAGGCTGTTCCCTGTCATTCCTAGGCTGTTCCCAGACCATTCCTAGTCTGTTCCTGACCATTCCCTGTCATGCCCAGCCCATTCCCATCCCATTCCTAGCCATTCCCAGACATTCCCAGCCCTCTAAGAAGGCTCAGGAATGACTGGATTAGCTGCCTTTCCCTTTGGATTTTAGGATTAAAAGGAAACTGTTCATTATCCACCACTGCCAGCAGATCCCCACAGACTGGGCAGAGGCAAGCACAAGATTCCCGGGTCCATAGGATCCCTGGTGCTTTTTTGGTCCTGCACCCACAGGTTCTTTGTCTGGGATGGGATTCCCACTGTTCAACACCTTCCCCAGGGCACAGGAACAGCTGTGCATCCCCTGCACTCCACACATCACCAGAATTGAAGTGTGAATGATAATGCACAGAGAAAGTGAGGGGCTGGGGAACATCACAGAATCCCAGACTGGTCTGGGCTGGAAGGAGCTTGAAGTTCATCTAAATCCATCCCCTGCCATGGCAGGGACACCTTCCACTGTCCCAGGCTGCTCTCAACTCCATCCAGCCTGGCCGTGGACACTTCCAGGGATGAGGCCTCCACAGCTTCTCTGAGCACCCTGTGCCACGGCCTCCCCACTCTCATAGGGAAGAATTTTTTCCTACTATCAAATCTAAACCTCCTTCCTGTCAGCCCAGATCTTTAGAGAAAGGATGACAGATTCCCTGATGCTCCTGGAACAGACATCTTGGATCCTTCACCTCTCACTCAGTACTTTTAAAGACTCAGTCATGAGAATTTAAAAGGAGCCAAGGAAATAAAAGTTTGGCCAATAAAGTGATTGCACAGAGTGAAAAACAACCACAAAGAGGAAGCACTAAGAGGATTTTAAAATCAAAGTCGGTTTGTGTGGCAAACTAGATCACCAGTCAAACACCCACAGGCACAAATGGCTACAAAAAAAGCTGAGGAAGAGTTTCTGCAGAGAAGGCTTGGAGAAAATAACGGGAATGAACTCACCTCTCCTTGGAGGTCAATGGGATTGCAGTTGGTGAAGTCCTCCCAAAGCAGCAGCGTTTCCTCGTTCTCCTCCCATGTTAAACTGTCACAGTCGTCATCAAAATCAAACGTCTCACGGCTGAGAGAGCAGAACAGGCATTAACCAAAGCACCCCAGCCCCACTCCCTCAGTCCTTTAATTAATTGTCTAGAAAAATGGGCTATGAGAGCTGAATGGGGGCACAATGCAGCGGCTGGAAATCCTCACAGCTTTTACAAACAGCCTGAGCCACTGCCCAAGCCCCTCTCTCTGGGCTCTCTGCCACCCCTCAGCAGAATAAAAGATCCTTGTTGGAGCTGCTGCTCTGAGCACAAGGCCTGGCTCTGCCCTCCAGATGGAGCTGCACAGTAGCTTCCCCTGTTTGCAAAACCACAGAAATGTTTGGAGCTGTTCTTTCCTCCACGGCAAAGGAGCCCAAACACAGCTTGGGGGATGTTAAAGGCCCAAATCCAGGCTGATTTCACGGGGGAGTTCAGCCAAGGGCTCCCCTGCAGCCCTTGGAACACGCTGGGGTCTGAAAAGAACAAGGTCCAAAAGGAACAAGGATGCAAAGGCTGAGCCCCAGAGATGTGGAGAGCAGCACAAACACTGCTGCAGCCACTGAGGGCACAGCACACAGGCAGCAGTGGCCTTTCACACCACGACCTGCTCAAACCTTGTGCAATAAAGGAAAGTTGCAGAGCACAGAGCAGTAGCTGCTCCTCATCCTGCTTAAGGAGCCCTGACAAAGAATTGCTTCCTAAGCAGCCTGGATTCCAGGCTGATGCATTTTTATGGCTTTAGCTCACTTCCTCTGAGCTGATAAGATCTCAGGAAGGAGCTCGATGATGTCCCAGGAGGCTGCAAAGCTTGGCAAGGGACAGGAGCTCTGTCTGGATCAGCAGCACTGTAAAAAGTCATTTAAAAAGCTTGGACACTCATGATTGTGCCTTTTGCAAATCCACTTCTTCAAATCGTTTTCTTTTTGCAAAATCTATCCTGATAAGAGAGCACAAAGGCTCCTGGGCTGACCTCACACACACTGCTCAAAATCCACTGCAGTTTGGATTTTTTTACCACTTAATTCTTAAAAATTACGTTCATTACAGCTAAAATGCAAGTTGCTTTGTTTCTGTTAATGACACCAGCTCTTCCATCTATTTCTAAGCTATTATTTTTTACTTCACAAAGACCTCAAGCCCATCCCCAATGAGCCACCAACACGTTCACCCCAGCTTGATAGAACAAGGCTCCTGCAGCACTTTGTGCCATGGATAAAGGGCTAGGAGATAAGAATTTCATTAGCAGGACCAAAAACAACTGGGTATCACAAGGCAGGTTTGGGAACAAAACTAAAACCTAAATGCATGACCAACCTAGCTAGTACATTTTAACTTCTTGGATTTTTTTCAAAATCCACACACTGCCTGCTGTCACACTGAATTTAACAGTGGAGAAGTCAAAAATCTGTATTTATTACATTAATTATTACTGAAGGCCTGAAGACATCTGAAAGGAGTCCTAACAAGAGGAATCATCCACAGCTTTGGCAAAAACCATCCCTCCCACACAGGGAATTCAGGCAGAAAGGAGGAAAGGCTCCCCCTGAAGCAGAACTCGTGGCAGTGTCTGACAGCAGAAGAGGAGCTGGTGGTTCTCAGACCATCCCACACAAATCCTGTCCTGCACTGGGTGGGAAAGCTCTGGGAGTTCTGCTGTCACTGCAGGGGACACCCCACATCCCCTGGGGTGCTGCAGTCACACCCACGGTGCTCCCTGGTGCTCCTCTCTGCCAAAGAGAACAGCAGAGACCCCCAAAAGCCTCACCAGGCTGTGGCCACCCCCATCCTGGCCCTGCTGGGAGAAGGGGACACAGGGCACACCTCCAGCCACCCCCTGAACTGCTCAGAGCAGCCCCACGTGCTCAGAGTCCCTGCTGGGCTGCTACAAACTTCCTTTGTGGGAGGAATTTGGTTTGGGGTAAGCTTTATAAAACAAACTCCAATTCTTCCAATGTGGGACACCAGACTTTGCAGCACTGCTGACAACACCAATATTCCTGACATCTATGAATTGTTGTCCACTGATCTTCCAGACAGATCCACCACTCCCATTTGCCAACAGCCCAACTGAAAAGCATATCAAAAAACTTGAGAGGTTTGTATCCACTCCAAGCTGAGCTTTCAGTCCAAATTCTATCCAGCCAAGCAGCAGCAAACTCTAGAAATCAAATACTCAGCTCCACATGCAGAACAGACTCTTGGTTATAACCTTTTTTCATTGCATTTTTCCTCTTTTGCAACAATAGAGAGTAGCAAAACTAGTTTGTATTTTTTATATCCTCTGTAGTTCCTCCCACTTGAGGGAGGATGTCCTAGGTGACGTGCCCAGCAGTGTGTATTCTATCCCAGCTGTTAACCCAGCTGGGGCAGTGATCCTGATCTCTGTGGAGATATCCTCTGTTCATGTTCCAGCTGTTCACCCAGCTGTTGCAGTGTTCTTTATCTTCCCCACAGCCCATCCTCCCTCCAGGAGATCTCTCCTGTTCATGGCCATGCAGTCCCAGGGCAGGGCTGATCAAATTCCATCATCCCATTGGGAGATGCTCCAGCCAGGGCAGGAGCCGAGCATTTCCTACCCAGATCAAAGGGGAGATTTGGAACAGCAGAGCAGCCTTTTCCCACTGCATCCCAGAGGACAAGAGCTACCAGACCTTTCTACAGGAAAGATGCAACAAGATCCCCTCACCTGGACTGCTCCCACCACCCTAACTAGGGGGGTGTCAGGTTGTGTTCTGACTCTCTACTTCTCTACTATTGCATGTATTTTTTTCCTATTAAATTGTATTTTTGACTTGGAGTCTCTTACTGGTTTTACTTTCAAACCAGCACAGAGGAGCAGAAATCTGTTCATTTATTGGAACTTCCCCCAGCCCTCCTGGCCTGTGCCACACTGCCAGCTCAGAGATTCTGGGGCTCAGGCTGCCTGTCAGGAGCAGTTTTCCAGGGATACTCACAGCTGGTTGAACATCCTCTTCATCTCATCCGTGATGTTGAGGGAGCAGCTGACCTCATCATCCGAGAACCTCCCGTTGTCGGCGTCCTGCTCCGACAGCTCCTCGTCCGATGTCAGCTTCCTCTCCTTCTTCTTGGAGGCCACCTTGGGTGGAGAGAGCAGCAGTGACTACAGGGCTCAGCTGAGGGGAGTGGGAATTTGGGGTGCAAGGAGAGGAGAGGACAGGAGTTAGGTGTGAGTGGGTGTGGCTGCCCAGCAGCTGCTGGGAAATGCAGGATTCCCTGCTCGGGCTGTGAGGAGCGGTGCACACGGAGCACAGGGAAGCAGCTGGGAAGAGCAAAGCGAGCTGCAGGCTGCCAGAGCTCTGGGGACGTTCATGTGCTCACTGGGCCCGGCCTGGGACCTGCCAGAGGCCATGCAGAGACTGGAGTGAGCCAGGGAAAAGCAGAAGGGGCAACAGTGCCCGGGCAGAGAGCAGTGACAGAACTCTCCCTCTCCTGCCACCACCACAGGTGTGGCCTCCAGCACAGAACCCCAGCAAGGAACAGACAGGAAACCTTTCCAGAGAGCCTTTATTCCAGGGCCAGCCCTGCCCCAACAGCAGCAGCAGATTGAGAATCCTCAGCACACAAGGAAGGTTGGCTGAGCCATGGGAAAGCCTGGAGAGTCCCCAAGAAATGAAGTTCAGGGAACTCAAGGGTCACCCCTGCAAGGGGCACAGAGAGAACACACAGGATGCTCCCAGATCCCAGAGGATCCCAGAGGGCTGGGAACACACAGGGTGCTGGGAACACAGGGGATGTTCCCAGCTGGTGCTAGAATCACAAACACAATCCACTCCCAACCTACAGCAGTTTTCCCTCTTCTTGGCACACAAACCATTCCCTGTTGGCCTTGCTCTCCAAGGTGTTGCTCTCCTCTCATTTTAACCCCTGCAGGCCTGCCCAGGAGTGTGCTCTGCAGTTACCTCTGAGCAGAAAGCCTCAGCAGTTCTCCTCAGAGACAAGAAGGAGGCACTGGCACTATGCAGTGGCTCAACTTGCCAGAGAAATAATTCTCCTCTGAGGAGGTTTGAGTCTTGGGGAACACAAGGGGAAAAAACCATCAAACATTTCGGCAGCTTCACCGACAGAGACCACAAGGATCTTTTACAGTGTTTTTGGATAGCACTTAGCACACTGTGTGGTATCACTATCCACAGAAAAGCACCAGATCCACTGAAAGCCTGAACAAGACACTTTTAGATGGAAGCAGAAGGAAGGTGGATTAATCACGGCTGAAACTGCAGTTGTGACAAGACCAGCTGCACTGGCAGTGACAGCCCTGATCCAGGCAGAGCTGTCACTGCTCACTTTTGGAGCAAATTAAAGAACTTTCCTTCCAACTCCAAGGAGCTCCAAGGAAAGCAACTGGAGCAGCCAGAGCTCACCATCACAGAAATGTTATTTCTGGCCATGGAGCTCGAGCCAGAAATAAGAACATTCGGATGATAGTTCCATGAGCTTAAAACATCTCACTTGTGAAGGGAACAAATGGGAGGGAGGAATTATACAAACCTAGACCCTGTAACACTGCTTTCTTTCCCTGCATTCAGTGCAGACTAACATCAGACTCACAGCATGGCTTAAAGATCATCCTGGGACTCCTTTTTTGTGAAACTCTCTGCACTTTGTGCTCTTGGTGCTGCAGCAGCTCCTGCAGCTGAGCTACACTGACAGACGGTGGGGAAATACAGCTACAGAGAGAGAGCTCAAGAAAAGACAAATGACCTGGACCACATCACTCATCACTGCTCCCTCGTGCCCTAGCCTATGGAAAATTCAGGGCCTAATCACCTGGAAAATCTTGGAAACGTCTTCCGAGTTGCGCTGCTGCGCGACATCGCACAGCTTGGCCGTGATATCGATTCGGCGGCAGATGTCCATGTCCACCTTCATGGCCTTTTCTTGGATCTTTGTGTCCAGGTCTGTCATGGGCTGCAGGAAGGACAGCAGGGATTACCTTCTATTATTACACAGTTCAGGCAAGAAGAGATACCCCACAGTATCTCTGGAACCCCAGGCCACAGCAGTGTTAAACATCACAGCCTGCTCTCGGGCAGAGCACAGGCAGTCTCACGACTCCACAGCTCACCCCTGATCCTAACAAAGTTTCACCTCACAGGGATTTGCCACCAAACAAACACCTGCACCCACCCCAAAACAAGTGCTCAGTGTGTCAAGGGGGAACCTCGGTGGGTCAGGAACAGGGCGGGACAATGGAATGCCCAGAGAAGCTGAGGCTGCCCCAGCCCTGGAAGTGCTCAAGCTGGGCTTGGAGCACCCCGAGATAGTGGAAGGAGTCCCTGCCCATGGCAGGGGGTGGGACTGGATTGTCCTGAAGGTCCCTTCTATCCCAAACCATTCTGGGATTCCATAAATAACACCTTAAAAATGGAGAACACCCCCTCGTGTAGCGTGTGCAGAGCAGAATGAAATGTAAATCCTGGTGAGGATGCAACACTTCCCCTCTTTCAGACACAAAAGCTGTGCCTGCACAGAGAAGCTGCTGTTAAACCAGAATCCAGGCTCCACAGCAACTGCACACAGAGCATGGAACCAGCAAATAGTCATTGGATCCAAAGGGATCCATGAGAACCTTGGCACAGAGAACACTCCTCACTGGTACTAACCTGGCTGCCAGCCCAGCAAAAGTTCTGCATGGAAATTTCTGCATGAAAAACACTGCCTTGTAGTAGCTCTAATTTCAGACAGAACATCTGGCTCCTTAT
Organism: Sturnus vulgaris; assembly: GCF_052056855.1. NCBI lineage: Eukaryota > Metazoa > Chordata > Aves > Passeriformes > Sturnidae > Sturnus > Sturnus vulgaris. The sequence goes on along the minus strand of NC_142267.1, from coordinate 6,615,793 downwards.
GAAGGAAAAAACATTAAAAAACCCCCAAAGCATATTTTCCATCCTGGTCGAGACTTGCTCTCCTGGACAATCCCACTCCTAAGCAATGCTTCCATCTGGAACACAATTTGCAGACCATTCTTAAATACCAAACCCCCTTTCTAAGAGGAAAGCTTTGGGCTTTTTGTTGGTTTGCTTTGCTTTTTCCCACTTTTTTTTTGTTTTAATTTATTATAGAGTCTTCTCCAGGCCCTGTGAACCACCTTTGGAGATTTGTGTTTTGCAGACACACTGAGGAAAATAAATCTCTCAACACTGGCACACTCGACACAACCTTACCCACTGAGCTGGTGATCCTTATCTGCAGGAAGGAAAGAGCCACGTGCCAACATTTTGCACTTCTCTCTTCTAAATATTTGCCCAGTGAGGTTCAAAACAAACACTGTCAGTGCTTTCCTTGGGTTTCCTCATCCCCTGAAGGCTGCAGAGCCCAGGGCACTTTCCCTGAGCCCAGCAGGATGTTTGCCTTCAGCACCTCCTCCCTTTCTGCACACACAGGGCAGCAGCAGCTCCTCCTTAAATGAAGTCAGGCTCTCCCTCCCAGGCTCCAACCAAGCACAGCCACCCTCGATTAACCACCAGAAGGACACACAGCTAATTGCCAAATTTCCCATGAGCAGATCTAGTGGCCCTGAGAGAATGGATTTGACACCTGGGAGCAGGTTCTGCAGGTTTATGTGAAGTCAGGAGAAGGCTGTTGTGTGCAAAAATTACAGAATAAATCAGCGTAACAGGGTTTATTCCTCAGACAAGTGGCCTCAGCACTGCCTCAGACTTACTGAGAAAGGCACCTTAGTGTTCACCTGGCTTATCTTTCCAGATATCTGCATGCTCTCACTTTTAAACAAAAGCGTTTTATCCAGTCAGGGCCTAGAAGATCCTCTGGCTTTGAAGAGAACTTGGTATCTAATGAGACATGAGGAAATTTATTCCTGAGAAAACAAGACTTTTTTTTTTTTTTTTTTTTTTTTTTTAAAGCCATGAGGTTGACCCTCAGCCCTAGAAGCAAAGCCAGTATCTGAACCACTATTACTGGATTCATCTTGTCAGAGTTTCATTAAGGAAAATGGGAAGCACTTGTTCCCCCTGTGAAGATGGGGAGGCCCTGGCACAGGGTGCCCAGAGCAGCTGTGGCTGCCCCTGGATCCCTGGCAGTGTCCAAGGCCAGGCTGGACAGGTCTGGAGCAGCCTGGGACAGTGGAAGGTGTCCCTGGCCATGGCAGGAGGTGGAACACGATGATATTTAAGCTCCTTCCAACACAAACCATTCCATGACTCCATCCAATGTGCTCCTTGAGGAACAGGATTTTCTTAAATGACTCCAGGCAAAGTCCCCATGCCAGCAGCTCCTGGAGCTGCACAGAGCTGAACCTGCAGCCCAATCTGGGAATTTTTCAACCTTTTTTTCCCAGATTTGAGTGCTGCCCAGCAGCTGTGGGGAAGGGAGGGGAGGGCAGAGTCCTGGTTATGGGGTAAGCAGCAGTTAATGCATCTCCACACAGACCAGACAGGAAGCAGGGAAGGGGGATCTGTCTGATGCATTAGATCCCAGCAGCCATCACTAATTACACAGCAGCACTCACTAATTACACAGCAGCACTCACTAATCCCCTGGCTGTGGATGAAGCCATGTGCAGGACACACAGACCCACAGAGGGCCCTCTGTACTTACATCACTCATCAGACCCTTAAAGACCACCAGCTCTGCTTTCAGCCTCTCAATCTTCTCATTCAGCTCCTCCTGGAGAGCTTCTGCTTCCTGTGCCTCCTGCAAGGGAAAACACCCGGGAGGTGAGAGGGGAGAGCCCTGCAAAGCTCCTCACTCAGCCTGAGCAGGCTGGCAAGGCACCAGGAAACAGGGGGCTGGAATGGAACTTCATTCTTTAGTGAAATTTAATTGTGATCCTCCACTGTAACTTCCACTCTCTCCTCCCACTCTGTCACAAACTCTGTTACAAACTTCATCATTTCCTGCTCCAGCTTCCCAACGTTAGCACTGTCCTCTACAGCAGCACAGCTGCTCTAGCCAGAAGGCAGATTTTTAATTAAAACACAAATAAAATGCTGAGCAGCGTGACAAAAGGTGCAGAAAACCCCTGCACCTTTCACTCCAAACTGCTCAAACCTCACCTCTCGCAAGGTTTCCACCATGGATTCCAGACTCATCCTTCTTGTCAGCTCCTCTTCCCATCTGAAAGACAAGATGTGCAAAGTGTTAATTATAGAGAAAAGTTGTTTTTCCCCTCAGAATCACAAGTGTGCTGATAGCTGTGGGAGGATGGCAGTTATTGGAAATGCAGAGCAGATGGTCTCCCTCAAACCAGAACAGTGAGTCTGGGAGGGAAGAAAAGCTGTCTCCACTTTTATTGGGATCAGCATTCCTGCTGCTCTCACACACAACAGAATCAGGGAACCACAGAGCTTTGGGCTAGGAGGGACCTCCAAGATCCCACCCCAGCCCCTGCCATGGGCAGGAACACCCTCCACTATCCCAGGTTGTTCCAGCCTGGCCTTGGACACATTCAGGAGCAGCCTCAGCTCCTCTGGGCAACCTGTGCCAGGTCCCACCCTCACAGGGAACAATTCCTTCCTCATTTCTAACCCAAATTTCCCCTCTTTCAGTTCTTTTGATATTTGGCTGCAAATAAGGTGGGAAGTGTTCAGTCCAGAAAGAATCAGGGAAGTTATGTCAATCAAAAGCCTCACAATTTCCCAGTTCAGCCCAAGCAATCCATGTGTTCCTGTGCCTTCTGTACCCAAACCCTCAATAATCCCCATGCCTCAGTCACTTCCCAGCCCAATTGCCAGGAGAGCACTCAGGGACTTGTCTGGGTGCCCACACTCAGTGCTGAGTGTGGCAGGGAAGGAGACAGAGCTAAACCTGTTTAATTAAACCTCACAGCGTGTCTGAGGTCATTAGTGGGGCTCTGAGCAGCCTGGTATGTGCAAGGAAGTGAAACAAGATGACTTTAAGGCTGCTTCCAACCCAAATCATTCTGAGGCCGTACAATTAATTTTTAAGTGTTAAAAAAAAAAATCCTGTTTTTAAGCACTGAAACCCCTTACAGCAAACCCAGAATGTGACAATATTAACTGGGAAGATTGTGGATGATACACATCCATGGACATGGACACAGTTTGGGTTTGGGGGGTGAGGGAAAGCCAAGAGTGTGCCCCTCTTTGAACAGGCACCAGTGCCACCCCACACCTGCCTGGTCTGTTGGGACAACAGGAATTACACTCCTGGAAAAGAAACTTTGGATACCACGAATCAAAAAGAATCCTGTGAACAAACTCTCCATGTGCCTTCTGTTGCTACTTCAACACTTCTCAGAGTTCAACAGCAACTGTGAGGCCAGAAATCCATGGAATCAAAGAAAAGACAGTGATTAAATCCACCAAAAGGCAGGGACTCATCCCATTTCCCAAGGCACAGAGCCCGTGCTGATGGCTGCAGTGCAGGATGATCCTGGCGAGGCTGATTTGATGCCCAGAGCAGCACTGTGCCCCTGGACACAACTCTGCCTTCAGAGGGCAGAGTTAATCCCACCTGCCAAGTGTAAAGGTGGTATTTGCACCACTTAGTTAGTGGCTTGTTTTCATTTTCTTCTGTCTTCACTCAGAGCCAGGATTAAAAACACGAATTTTCTCGTGTTTGAGCTCAGTTGTTTATTAAATCTTACCTAAAGTACAGAGAGCTCTGCAACACCTCTAGCTACCAGCTAAAAGTGAGCAAAATGGAGCTGAATCGAGCAAGTTAAAAGGTTTTTTAAAGCCAAACAGTCTAATAGAGAACTAACACCTATATTATTTATACTTTTGACTCAATAATCAAATTCCTGTGACTAGCAGTGCAGCACTCACTGTCCAACCAGAAACTACTGCCTGAAGTAGAAGAAGGAAGAAGACAGAAAGAATCAACACCCAAAATCCTCCCTCTTGTCCCATACTATATTCTAAAAATCTCAAATTCCAAACCCTTCACTATGTAAAAATCACACACTTCTATTTAACTACACACCCGTGATTCTAACTCCATCACCCAAATTTAGAAGCTGTCCCCAAGAGCTCAGGTCAAAAGCAGTGTTCTCCAGGGGGTCAGTGCCAGAAAGCACAGAAAGCTCAAGAATCCCAGGTTTGTGGGATCCAACAGGAAAGGACCAGAGGGAATGTTTGGGCAGGGAAGGACACGGTGCAGGCTGCAGCTCTGAGGACATTCCCACCCCATCCGCTCTTCCCTGCTGCTCTGGGGCAGGAATATCCAGCACAGCAGCCTGGGAAAGCTGGATTTCTGCAGGAGGACTTGTTGTGCATCTTTTCACCAGCATCGATTCACTGCCAAGCACAGGAAAATATTTAGGCTGGAATTTGCATTTGTCACCAAACGTTTCAGCTCGGATTTCCATGCCCTGGGTGGGTTTTGTACTAATTACATGTGCATTGCTATAAAAATAGCAACTTTGACTTTCACATTCTAATATCAGAGGCAAGAAGGTGAAATTAATTAAAGCAGGCAATTATATTGGCAATCTGTGAGCTGCTTCTCCTGTTACAGGGCAATCATCCCTCCTGCTTCTGCTGCCAGTTGTGGATGGGAGTGGAGCAGACACTGCAAAAATTGATCTGCTGCTTCTCAAGGTTTTAACCCTTGGGAGGAGGGATCCTGCTGCATCCAGCCCTCCTGCTGAATTATTGCCTCCTCACCGTGCCCCGTGCCTTCTGCAGAGGGAGGGAGGTATTTTTGGACAACGTCATCTGTGTATTTTCCCTGACTCTGCTAAAAGCCAGGAGAAAAGATTCGAGTTCCTCCCCAGCAGGTCAGCTGCCAGAATTACACATCCCAGCTCTGCTCACACCAACCTTCCTCGTCCTGCAGGAATCCCAGCAGCTCCATTTCTTTGTTTTGTGCCTTTTGCAGAGATTTACAGCCCTAAATCCCAGCCAGCAAACCCAAACCAGTGTCTTCAGGAGAGGGGAAAAGGTGCCACCTTTCACACACCCTTCCACAACCCCTGTGTTTCTCTTAATTACAGCAACAGTAAAACTATCAGGTGATTTTTAACCGGTTCTAACCAGTTTTTAACCAGATTTTTTAAAAGTTCCTGCCAGACTGAAGGGAATTTTCACAGGTCTGGCAAGAAGGGTCCTGCTAACCATTAATATCAAATTCTTAACCCCAGAGCACGGTCCTCCCACCCACCACCAAGCTGATTAACCTCATTTAAGAGCTCAAAATGCCAATCTTACTTTCCCCTCACACTTAAACCTTGAGAGAATATTCCAAGTGAAGAGAGGAAGGAGCCCGGCAGGAAGGGAGGGGATGACAATGGAGTGGAGGATTAATTCTGCATTTCAGCTTCCAGGGAGGTGAGACAATAAGAAGATTGCTCATTCCTGTGATCATCCTGTGTTTGCTGCCACACACCCGACTTTAAAGGGACCTTGGCAGCTGTGCTGCTGCACATTCCCAAAATCCAGGAGTCAGGGCACTGAGAGGATGGTAATTATGGCTCTGCTGCCTTTATTATTCACCACACTCAATTATTCTCCTGGTCATTTATTTTAATCAGTATTTTTCTCCTCAGTTACTATCTGAAGTCAGAGAAGTCTTCCACAGATTGTAATCCCAGCAGGCTGTGGATGCCCCTCTGCTCCCTGGCAGACAGAACCAGGGGATGCAGCCCCAAATGTCCACAGAATGTCCAACAGCTCCAGGAGCTGCCTTCATCCCCAGCGAGGGAGAGGAAGGACCTGGTGAGGAACCACCAGGAGCTCCCTGGCCCCTGGGATATTCCAGCCCAGGATATTCCACCATTCTACAATTCTGCAATACCCAAAGGGGAAATGGCTGGAAAACCAGCAGCCTTCCCATCCTTGCAGCAGGATATGAACTCTGCAGCTGCTCCCCAAACACATTTTATTTCTTGGCTCGCATGCAGCAATTGCAATGGTTTCCAGCTGCATCCAAAAATCCTTTTTCTGACTCAGAACCGTTGTCATCCAAAGCTCCCAGACTTTGGGGCTTTTTATTACATTTTTAGTTATTTCTTCTAAAAAAAGATCAACAACATGAATTTCAAACTTGGCCAGGCTTTTTTTTTTTTTTCCCTTCTTTCCCACTTTCCAAGGACGTGTCAGTTCTATCCACGCACAAATAAAAGGGCAAGTCTGACTTTTCTGAAGGCCTTTTTTCCCAGATGTGACACATCACATTCCAGGAGCATTCTGTCATTCCTTCGGGCCCCGGCTGGCCCTGCCTCACGTCTGAGAGGAGAACAAAGGACGCCCGGCTCTCCGGGAAGGATATTGGGCAAACAAAACAGCGGAGCAGTCAGGATTAGCATTGCTTAAAGCGGTGTTCTTGTAAAGCTGAGTCACACCGAGAGCTCTGCTCCCTCGGAAATTGTGAGAGCAGCCACCAGCTCCCAAGAGAGACGGAGACACCGCGGGATAAGAGCCCTTAAAGCTCCTCCAGGTTTTCCAGCCTCAGTGTTCATGGAATGACACCAAGCTCTGTGCTGACACCAGCCCCAAAGCACTTTGTCACTGCCTTAAAACCACTCTCAAAGAACGGGATCCCTTCCCTTCTCCTGCCCCAGCATCACGTCCAGGTCAGGAATACACACCAGGGAACGGCAGCAGATTCACAAAAACCCCTTCGGAACAGCAAGTCAGTTTTAGACAAGTTTGCCCTGCTGAAAGCTGCTCAATAATTGCCTTTTGGAGGGATTTTAGATGCCTGGGTTGATTTAACCAACCAACAGCGTGCTCACAGGAGGCTCCAGGTACAAACACGCTGGGTTAAGAATGTTTTTGCTCAAGGCAGAAAAGCAAAAACAGAGCAACTGATCGTTAATGATGCCTGATGCTATCAACTGGATTATTCTTTCATTAAAAATATCCCTCCCTCAAGGAATAAAACACTCATCAAGTCATACTTAATGACAAAGGATTTATTCCCTAAGTAAAACTCCTCAGGAAGACCCTTTTTTGTAGGGTGGTGGAGGGAAGAAAACTTCCAAAAAGAACAACAGAAATTTTGACCATGGTCTGAGCATCTCCTGGGAAGGGGAGGGAAGGGGAGGGGAGGGGAGGGGAGGGGAGGGGAGGGGAGGGGAGGGGAGGGGAGGGAAGGGAAGGGAAGGGAAGGGAAGGGAAGGGAAGGGAAGGGAAGGGAAGGGAAGGGAAGGGAAGGGAAGGGAAGGGAAGGGAAGGGAAGGGAAGGGAAGGGAAGGGAAGGGAAGGGAAGGGAAGGGAAGGGAAGGGAAGGGAAGGGAAGGGAAGGGAAGGGAAGGGAAGGGAAGGGAAGGGAAGGGAAGGGAAGGGAAGGGAAGGGAAGGGAAGGGAAGGGAAGGGAAGGGAAGGAAAGGAAAGGAAAGGAAAGGAAAGGAAAGGAAAGGAAAGGAAAGGAAAGGAAAGGAAAGGAAAGGAAAGGAAAGGAAAGGAAAGGAAAGGAAAGGAAAGGAAAGGAAAGGAAAGGAAAGGAAAGGAAAGGAAAGGAAAGGAAAGGAAAGGATCCAGAGCTATCAAGCTGAAGTCCACAATAGGAAACAGTTTAGTTTGAGCAGTAACCATAAAATGCTCATGGAGACAGGAACTGACAATTCCCAAACACACAAACCCCCTGCAGTGCCAGCACCCCAGGGAACAGAACAGAACCACTGGATTTCCCTCCACAGCACCCAAGGGTGGCACCAGCTGCTCCCAGCCCGACTCTTCTGTGGGACAGGGACACCTCCCCTGGCACAGCACAGCACAGGGAGGGACCGAGCACCAAAGCTGGGTACCAACACCTGGAGTGCCCCGAGGCCATGCCCTGGTGCCAGGACTGGCCTTGTCCTCCCAAACCTCCTCCCAGCAGGGCTGGGCTGCTCCAGTGCCCACATGGCACTCACAGAGCCCTGAGGCTGTGCCCATGCTGGCACCATGGCACTCACAGAGCCCTGAGGCTGTGCCCATGCTGGCACTGTGGCACCCCACGATGCTCTGAGCACATCCCTCATGGCAATCACACGCTGGAGCTGCTCAGCCCTGGCCCAGGGGTGCAGGACATACCCACAAATGCCATCCCCAAATGCCATCCCCACCCCACACATGGCAGCAGCAGCACAGGGTGGAGCTCCTCGTGCTGAGCACTGTCTGCACTGCCATGGGCTCCCCAGCCCCCAGGTAACAAACCTGGCTGCCCACACTAAAGGATCCACGCTTTAACCCTGGAATTGGCCAAGGCAGGAATCTGAGCAGGGTTTTTGCTCTTCAGGATGGGAAAGGATCGTGTTCCACACCTTCTGAACAGATTCAGAGAAGCTCTCATGACACCAAACTTCAGCTGCAGCGCCAGGATCCTTTTAAGCATTTTGTCAGCCATGGAAGAGGCACCTCTGCCCCCTCACCAAACCACTCCTGAGGCTGGGAGGGAGTTGGGGATTTGTAAACACCAACAGCTCAAAAGATCTGAACCAGGCAAGATGGATTTCATTTTAAACAAAGAACTCTATGAAGCCTTCTTTACTTTTCATGGAATCCCAGAGTGGTTTGGGCTGGAAGGAGCTTAAAGCCCATCCCATTCCAGCCCCTGCCATGGCAGGGACCTTCCACTGTCCCAGGCTGCTCCAAGCCCCATCCAGCCTGGCCTGGGACATTTCCAGGCACAGGGCAACCACAACTTGCTGGGTCTTGTTAAATAAAGCAAAAGAGATAAACAAACAAAAAAAAAAAAACCCCAAACAAATTCACCACTCACCGTGCCTAAGAGATCATTTTCCTTCCAGTCTTAGTTTTGCACTAAATTAGACATAAAATTGCATCAACCAATTGCTACCTCTGTCTAAATGAGCATTTTTAAGGTGCTGTAAAATACAGGGATTCTTCCTGATTATCCCAAGCGTTGATCATGTTGATCCCACATGCCCAGCCTCATTGAAGCAAATTAAATGTTACTTGATGGGCTCCATGGAAAACATATTAATTTAATGGGAAGGGCTGATTCCATTAGAGCCTGGCTGGAACAGAGGATGCAGCACTCAAATGAAGTTGTGTTTGTGCCTGTTGCAACACCCTCTGCACAGAAGCTCTTTGCCAAAAATCAAAATTCCCAAAGATCAGAGCCACAAGGGAGTTTATCCCTGAGCCTCCATGGTGAGACATCAAATCTGTGCAGAGCAAAACTTCCCAAATGTCAGAGCCATGAGGGAGTTTATCCCTGAGCCTCCGTGGAGAGACATCAAATCTGTGCAGAGCAGAACCTGCCCCCTTTGCACCGCTTGTGTTGGGTGCTTCACCATAAAGGAAAGGTTTAATATTAAAGCCTTATTCTAGACCTGGGCTCTACTTAAAGCAGCAAGCAGACCTTTGAACAGCAATTCCTTGTGAAGAAAATTGCTAAAAGGAGTTACTCTGCAGGAAAATATTGCCTAATTACACCCCCTGATTACACCCAGCGAGGAAGATGCTCCAGCCTGTTAGTGGAACCACAATAAAAATCATCTGCAGGTTCCTTTGTGTCTCCTCGCTGCCCACACGGGCTGTTCAAACAAAACCTGGCTTTAATGACACCACAGGTCAACAACATCAAGTAAAAGCAGCAGCTGTGCCTGCATTCCTTCAGAGGGAAAATTATGGGGCTCTCAAGGGAGCAGGAGGATCTGCAGGAACTGTGCAGCTCCCAGGGCAGCCCCAGACACCCTGCAAGCTGCACAGCTCCTGTGTGACTTATTCCTGCCACCACACTGCTCTGAAAGGCACTGCTGAAGCTGCTTTGTGAATCTTGGATAAGCTTGGTTGTCCCTGCCCAGCCCCTTGCACAGGAATCCACTCAGGAGGACACAAAGGTCCTTCAGAACAGGCCCAGCACAGCAGGTGAGGCTGCTCTGAGGTGTTCTCAGTGTGTGTGACACAGCAAAGGAAGCCCCTGGAATATGCCCTGGCCTTGCACAGACCTGCTGGCTGTGGACTTGAGGTTTTGTCAGTCTCACACCCAGACAAGAGAAGGAAAATCTGATCACTGTCCTGGTTTCAAAGTCATTCCACAGGAGAACCCAGAACTTCTGCAAGAATGAGGAGTCTGGACAGAAAAGTCCAGAAGAGATTTCTACAGCTCAGCTTCTTCTTTCTGCTGCCCACTCTTCCCTTCCCTAATCCCATTTCTTATTCTCCTGGAAAGAAAAATCAGGCTGAAGGCAGCAGAACCCAGCCTGATTATCACTGATGTGCCTATTCCACAGTTATAAATTATTTTAAACATTGTTTACCAGGTTAAACACATGAAAAGTGTCCAGAGTCACAACTCTCACCCACAATGGCCAGGAGTACACACTCCTGAGGAGAACCTGCTCATGGAAATTAATCCCTCAGTTAATTCCTTCCCGAAGTTTCATGGAAGCTCACAGCATCTGTCCACTGCAGCCTGGCCCTTCTGCTGCTCCTGAGCTCAGGAAATCAGAGCTGCTTCAGAGCAGTTCCATCCCGAGGAACAAAACCACAAAAGGCCTCTGCCTGTGCAGTCTTTATAAATAAAGAATCCACACTCAAGAAATTGGAGTGCAATTAAAAGTACATTTTATCACACCTCCCACCGTTGTGCTGTGGCAGGAACACAACGTTTCCTGCAGAGAAAGGCTTTGGGGATTGTCATAAACTGCTCTGGCTGATAAGACACCACCAGGTGTGGAGAAAGGCTTAGGCTGTAATTTGTGATATGATAACAGAGACTGAATGTGAACTGAACTCTGCTTTCGGTCTCTTCCTCTGCAAGTTTGTGCCCAACCTGTCCCAGCACCGAAACCACGAGAAATAACACACCCAGCTGGATTTCACAGGATTGGATTTCACAGAATCCCAGGATGGTTTGGGCTGGGAGGGACCTCAGAGCTGCTCCAGTTCCAATCCCTTTGCCATGGGCAGGGACACCTTCCACCATGCCAGGCTACTCCAAGCCCCATCCAACCTGGCCTTGGGCACTTCCAGGGAATCCTCAGCCTCTCTGGGAACCTGTGCCAGGGCCTCACAGGGAATGGTTTCTTCCCTCTGTTTTACCCCTGGCAGGCTGCAGGCAGAGCCAAAGCTGGTTTTATTTCCCTCTGCACCAGCAACTTAAATTCATTTTTCACTCCTGTCAAAACCTTGCTGACAGTGTTTACAACCCCTGAACAAATGCACGGCTCTTAAGCACGAACAAATAACTCTGCAGTGGGGATCTGCTGCAGTTTGTGACAGCTGAAATGCAGTTTTTGGGGAGGCAGGGCAGCCCCTGGGGAAGGGGAGAGAGATTTGTCCAGCTCTGCCTCCCATTCCCAGGGACTGCAGCAACCCAGAACTGCTCCCGACAAAAGAACCCTGTGGGAAACAGCAAAGGTCTGCAGGGTTGGCCTGGGCCTTTGCTTTGGGGGAAATCTGGGAAATCATGGAAAAGCAGCCAAGAGAACAAGGACAAACAAGCCCACAATCACAAAAATCACAAATGGTAACACTGGACAAAAACGTCAGTGAGGAAGAGGAAAATGTGCAGCACAGAGGAGCCTCTCCAAAGGCAAACACCCCTAGGAAGTAAAACAAAAAGGGAAATATGATGATGAACTTTAAACTTCCAGTTTCTGAGGCTGGGCCTTGTTTCTTTGAGACAGCCTTGGAGCCACCAGAGCCACACCAGGGACACATGAGCTGCCAAAGAACTGAATTAGCCAATTATTTTTTCCCTTTCTCTGTATAGACTTTTATTAACAGCAAAAAGCAAATTTAAACTAGGCACATCCTGGTTTCAATTTGAGAGGATGGCATCACATTTCCAAGACTTTTTCCGTGCTGGTGTTCTTATTTTACTTTGAGGGGTCTCAGGGTGCTGCTGGGAACTCGTGGACTGGAGAACAAAGAGGGGAAGGAGAATGGTTTGGGTTGGATGGGACTTTAAGGACCAATTCATTCCAACCCTTGCCATGGAAGGGAGAGGAGCAGTTCCACAGAACTCAACTAAAACTGGGAGGAAATCCTATTTTTCCAGAGCTCCAGCAGTCTCTGTAGCACACTCTTGTTTTTAGCTGCACTCTGATCAAACTGTTTCCTCCCAAAGAGCAGCCCCACACTCCTCTGTGCACATTCCCAAATCCTGAGCTCCTGTGCCCCTGAGGGATCCAGGGAATGTTCTCCAGGCCTGCAGGACAAGGCTGGGCACAGCTCAGGGAACAGCCCCACAGAACATCCCACTCCTGTACAAGTGCTGTCACAACTGCAGATAAAGTAATTACTCCTCTGGAAGCAGGTAATGTGAAAAGCACAGGATTACACTGCTGGCTATGAGTTAATTATCAAATCCTCAATTAATTCCCATGGAAGGGAACCTCCAGCAAACAGAAGCACTACAAATCTCCTGCATTAATGACAGCCCCTCATGCTTTTTAAAATTTATTTATTTTATTTATTCATTACACACATTTATTTACATTTATTTTACAGCTCTGCCTGTTGACAAGCTGCAAATTTATGGGATTTATGTGTTGTGCATTCAGGTGTTTTGTCCCAACACTGTGGCATAGGCAAATATAAAAAACTGCTGGGAAAATTCAGCTGAATAAACTCACTGATGACCACGGTCTTTGAAGAAAATGCTACCAAAATACAGCAGCAGATGCTTTAAAGTCATTAAGGCTGCAAAAATCCTGGACTCCTATAAAACTTCAGCATAGGGAAAAGAACAGAGATGCTGAGCCTGAAGAAAGTACTGATCAAAGTCAATATTTTACCCTCCTGCAAGAGTCCCAAACCCAGTTATTGTCTGCTCCTGAGAAAGTGCTCTGTGTTTATCTCCCCACCTTTGGGTTGCAGGAGGTTAAATTTCATTATGAGGGTCTGGCAGCCAGGCCCAGGCAGCCCTGAAAAAATGAGAAGCAGAAGTTGGACATTTTGAAGGAGTTTGTTTTTTTTGTCAACCCTGCAAGAGCAGGGCAGGAAGAAGGAGCCCATGCAGTGCTTTTAAATCCCATTTCACTCATGTGATGCCTTGGGATGGCTGCCTGGAACAGAGGCCACACAAGATGAAGATAACAAAACTGGGAATTTATTAAAGGCACACAGACACACCTTGGGCTGTCAGAAGCCTCTGAGGCTGCACCCAGGATGGTCACGGGTTCTTCAGACAATTATAAATTTGGTCTATTTGCATATCAGGGGTTAATCCTCCAATTAGAGCTCCAGGTAATGAAGTAATTTACCCCCAGTTGGCTCCCCCACAATTCATTTTGTTTGTACTTTTTGGGACAATGAGGTGTTCTTGAGTTTCAGAGGAATTGTTTTGTCTGAATAAATCGGGAGAACAGCAGCTGAACAGACCATGGAGTTTGAGATTTATACACTAAAGCAGTTCGGGATCTGGAAAACAGAAAAGTGAAATCCTAAGGTGTGAAAAACGAGGTTCACTTTCCTGCTAAATTTTAAAAGGTTTAATAAAAAAAAAAAAAAGACAAATAGGAGGCAAAGACAATAAAGCAAAAGGTGCTTGACATTCAGCCAGGAGCACCCACTAAGTCAGGAAACACTTCGGTAAATGTATCAACATGTTGAATATTCATAGATCTTCATGCATTATTCAAAATCATCCCCCTCAGCCTATAAACCAGGGTTTTTTTTGTGGCTGCACTCCCATCACCCACTCCCTGATCAATAAATTCCTTCCCTGGAGTTCTGGTGTTCCTCACCCCTATCTTCATCCAGATAGGATAATCCAAGAATGTGAAGAATTTCTTGATATCTTTTTTAACATTCTCTGAGTTAGTTCATGAACAAAAGCTTTTTACATCACCATGCTGTAGTCCAAGAAAAATACGTATTTATCACACTACTATTTCTAAGTTTTTTAACAGCAGAACTAAAAGAAACTATACTCATACAGCAAAGTTTTCCATCATTATACATATAGCACTCATTTTAATTTTAATTTGCAAAAAGCCAATAATTTAACATGTACTTATAATATAAGGCATCACATGGCCCAGACTATTCATCATCTCCAATTCTTCTGCTGCGAGTGCTAATGTGAGAAACTCGTAGGGAAGGTCCAAAGCAGCTTCAGAGAGGCCGGGCAGACAAAGGGGAGGAACAGAGCAGAGCCGTGTGATGCCTTTGGCCAGCTCAGCCCATCATTACTGCAGCACACAGCACAGGCCGGAGCCCGGCAGCAAATTGGAGCTGCCTTGTTTACGAGGGAGTTCCCAGCACAAGGAAGGGGTGATTGTGCCTGAGTCACGGGATAATCGCTGCAAAATCCACCCATTGTTTGGGGAAACTTGGAAATTGCCTCGTGCTCCTCGGTTAATCAAATGTAATAAACCAGCGGGAGATAGGCACCAGCATGCCTGCATCAAGTTTAATAGAAAAGAAAATGGAAATTTAAAAATTGAATAAAAATATTACAAAAAAAAAAAAATCTTATCCCAGCCTTCAGCAGTCTTAATAACTCGCTAAAATGCAAGATTTGCCCACATGAAAACTTTAGGAAAAATCCTCCATGCCCTGTAACCCACACCCAAGGCAGTGTTAAGTAAATATTTGTAATAAACAAAAGCTCTTTGCAAGCTGCCACCAACCATGAGTTGGAACTCCCACCCTCTCCACCAGAAATGGGGCCAGCCTCGATATCCTGAGCTTCCCAAACTGGGGGTCCCACCCTGCTCCTCCTCTCCACACTTCAAACCCTTAATTCCTTCACCTCCCTTCAGAACGTGAATCTCAGGCTAAGATAAAATACCCAGTAATAAATCCCAAAGATAAAATACCCAGTAATAAATCCCACAGGTCCTGAAGGGCATTACCAGCACCAGGAAGCTTTGGCAGGACTCACTTCAGGGACCAAGCACCCCAAGAGCTTCGAAATAAAATCCAGAACACAAGACTTGAGTTGATTTTCAAGGCTCTCCCTCAACTCTTTAAATAGGATGAGAAGAACCCATATTTTCCAACATATACCTGTTGGAAACAACATATACCTCACCTTTCCTTCTTCTTTTACCCTCAATTCTCAGTTCCTTTTCTGGTTGATTTTTGGGTTTTTTTTAATCCCCAGGACACATGAGACTGCCAGAGCTGATAAAAACATTAGTACAGAGGAGGGATCTCGGTCAGGAGGACAAAGAATAAGACAATAAACCAGATCTGAAATCATAACCAAGAACATGCTGTAACAAAGCAGAATAATTCCACAGCTCCAGCCTGGCAGCCACTCCAAGGAGGTGACATAAGAGCATGCTCTAATATACACCATCACCCTTTTAAAAATACATTTGTGTTTTTATGGTGCTCAGGACATTTCCTTTGTAATTTCTCACCTCCTACTGCTGCCGAGGCCTCTCAGCCCCAGCAGAGACTTTGCCAAAGTTGTGGCAGCCCAGACAGGAGCTCCAGGAGGGATTTAAGGCCATAATAAGGTCTAAGCTGTCGGAAAGTCCGGGCAAACTTCTGTGGCATGTTTTCCCTTTCTCTTCCCTATAAACACCTCGTGAAAGCTCTTCTGGAGGCTGCCAAGTGAAAATAGTGCATTATCTCAGCTGCTGCACATGACTGCAGGGAAGATTCCTCCATCACAGTTCCGAGGAATTGTCCACCAGGCCTGTGACTTCAGGAAAGCTTTTCCATGTAGGGTGAGGATTATTTTGTTTCACAAGTGCCTTGTGACTTCGGGGCAGTCTGATGGAGAGGGAAATTCATAGAATCACAGAATGACTGGGTTGGAAGAGACCTTCAAAATCATCATGCCCTAACACTTCAAGTAACCCATGGCACCCAGTGCCACATCCAGGCTTTTGGTGAACACATCCAGGGATGGTGACTCCACCACCTCCCCAGGCAGACCATTCCAGTATTTTACCACTCTTTCAGTAAAAAACTTTTTCCTAATATCCAACCTAAATTTCCCTTGGTGTAACTCGAGGCTGTGTCCTCTCATTCTGTCAGTGCTGCCTGGAGCAGGAGACCAACCCCAGCTGACACAGCCACCTTTCAGGAGCTGTAGAGAGTGACAAGGTCACCCCTGAGTCTCCTTTTCTCCAGGCTGAACAACCCCAGCTCCCTCAGTTGTTCCTCACAGGGTTTGTGTTCAATGCCCCTCCCCAGCCTCGTTGCCTCCTCTGGACACCCTCAAGTGTCTCAACGTCCTCCCTAAACTGAGGGGACAGGACTGGACACAGCACTCAAGGTACAGCCTCACCAGTGCTGAGAACAGGGGAAATGTGGATGTTTGGGTGGTGCCCTGGCTCTCCTCTTCCCCAGACAGAGCAGGGAATTCCTGGCACTGGAATTGCTTCAAAGGGAAGTCCCAAGTCCCACCAGGGGTCCCAGCGAGGTCCCTGGTGAGGAGGGTGAGCCAGGACAGGTCTGAGTGTGACCCTGGCAGCAAACCAGGGCTGTCCCCTTGATTCCCAGATCTGGAAATCCATCCCAGCTAGGCTGCCAGCCTTCCTGAAGGAATGCTCTCAGGGGCACAGCAGCCTGAAAGGAAGGGAATAAATCCCACCAGGGACAGCATCACTACTGCCAAACAGCAGCACGTGAACCCCACCTGCTGCCCCAGGGCTGTCCCCATCTCCTCTCACTCCATGGCAAATCACCCATTTTTGGGAAAAACTGATCCATCCTGTAAAGCAACACTGAACTGTGTAATGAAATGTGCACGGGCTGAGCTCAGCTCTTAGAATGGAACCTGCACAATGCTCAGAACATCCTCTCTCATAAAAGGCCTTTATTTACTTTCTGATTCCGTGAGTAAATGGTGTCTATAAATAGCCCTCCCTGCCCAGCCACACTGCTGTTATCACCTCGGTCACTGGGAAAGGCCCTGATAAGACCAAGTGATAATAGATCAGGATTACCCTTCTGTGCAAAGGAACCTGCTGGAATTCATTACTGCACGAGCTCCATTCCCTTGTGCACCTCTCCAGCCTGAAGCAGCAAAAACCATCATTAATGGAGTGCCCGTGCCTTCCTCACCTTGTCTTTGGATTTATCTCCCTCTTGCACATCCTTTAAGAACCAGCCTCAAAACTGAGAGCCAAACTCAAAACTGCGAGCTTGGCTCCCCTAATCTCTGTCCCAGCACTAAATACTTTTACTGAACCTACTAAAGAACAAAGGAAAAAACGAGATAAAGCTTATCTGCTCCCAGGAGTCAGGGAGACAGGTGGAATACACACCTAGGGCACAGCAAAGCCTCCCAACACGGTCCTACACATCCATTATCTCTGTGTGAAGAGCTTTATGACCTTTGTAAAAGTAAATATATTTAAGTGCAGCTTTTATGTGCAGTGTGGAGATTCTGACCTCAGAAGAAATAAACTTTTCTTCAAGGGTTCCGCTGCCATTGCAGGGAATGCACAGGACTCCTACAGTGCTCCTATGCATCCATTATCTACATTTCCAGAGTTTTATTGCCTTTGAAAATGTAAATATATTGAGGGGTGGCTTTCATGTGCAATGTCGGGGTTGTAAGAACACGAGGATTAACGAAGGTAAGAAATAAAATGCTCTTCAAGGGCTCCGAAGACACTTGAGGAACACACAACACTCCCACGAGTGCCTCTATGGATCCATTCCCTTATCTGCACCTGATTTGATTGCCTTGGAAAATGTAAATATATTTTATGAGCAGTGCCAAGATTGTAATAACACCGATGTTAACAGAGGGTAAGAAATAAACTGATCTTCAAGGGTGAGGCACTTGAGGAACACACAGCACCCCCCCAGGGCTCCTATAGATCCATCCCCCTATCTGCATTTGAAGTTTTATTGCCTTCACAAAGGTGAAGATATTTAATGTGCAGTGCCACAATTGTAAAAACACAAATGTTAACAGCAGGTAAGAAATAAACTGTTCTTCAGGGGCTCCAGTGACACCTGAACACACAAGAGCCCTCACAAAGAACAGAATGTACCCCCTGCTCAGGCTGCTTTCATCACCTCTGCTACAACTGATTGATAAAGTTCAGGGTTCCCAGTTCATTGTGGTGACTACACAATTGCCATTAAACCACAGCCCTCTGCCACTGAGAGGGAAGCACATGAATAAAGGTGACAGCAGGGGTATAAACTACAAGATGAGGCATTTTTAAATATTTATATAAAGGCAGAACAGACTTCAATTCACACAAATGAAACAGTTGTTTTTGCTGCCTCAGTTGCATAGATTTCCAAGAACTGGAGTTGTTTAGGACTTGAATTTTTAGCAGAGGGGGACATAAACAGCCAGGGCAGGGGCAGCCCTAGGATGTTTGTAGAGAGGAAGGGATGGGCAGCAGCAGAGTTCCAGTACAGACTTGGTTTTCATGGAATCCCAGACTGGTTTGGGTTGGAAAGAGCTTAAATCTGATCCAGTGTCACCCCTGCAATGGCAGGGACACTTTCCCCTAGCCCAGATTGTTCCAGCCTGGCCTTGGACACTGCCAGGGATCCAGGGCCTGCCCACCCTCCCAGGGAACAATTCCTGCCCAGTATCCCATCTAAACTGCCCCTCTTTTAATTTAAAACCATTCCCCTTGTCCTGTCCCTCCATCCCCTGTAAATAATCCCTCTGTGTATTTCCTGCAGCTCCTTCAGGCACTGGAAGGCCACAATTAGGTCACTCCAGAGCTTCTCCAGGATGAACAATCCCAATTTTCCCAGCCTTTCCCCACTGTAAAAGGGAAGGGAGCAGGGCTGGAGTGACTGAGGCAGTGACCTCATTGCCCTGCCTTGCAGTGCCCCACAATTACAGGAGAATGGAGCTGAGTCACAGACCCAACCCCCCAAACCACAGCTCCCCACAGGGAATAATAAATCCCTGCCCACGGGCCTGGAGCTGGATCTCACTGGGAATTTTATAGGAGAAAGATCAAACTGCAATTAATGCTCCACTGAACGCTGGGAAAAGGAAAAGGCTCTGTGCTTGGAAAAGGGGGACAGGGGGGACACCTCTTTTAGGGCTGAAAAAAACCCAGAGCAGCTCAGGGCTGCACCCACAGCCCCACACCAGGCTCCCACCCTCTCCTCCATTAAATAAAAAGCAAAAAAACAGTGAATTCCTTCCAGCCACCAAAAGTGAGCAAGGAAAGCCCTCCTGCACCAAAACATCAAGGGAGAGAAGGATCCCCTGCCCCAAAGGGAAACCCCAAAGGGAGAGGAGGAAGAAAAGGGGTTTATTTGCAGTTCCCTCTCTGCACACGGGACAGCATTCCCAGGGTCACTCTGTCCCTGCTCTCCCACTGCCAGCCAGCAGCTCCGGGGAATACAGATTAGTGGGAATGCATTTTCCAGGGCATGAAGGAATTTTTAACTGCTTTGTGCTCCTTGTTTCTCCCTTTCTTGAAACAAAATAATAAAAAAGAGAGGGGAAAAAAAGAAAAGGAGGTGTTTTAAGAATTGCAGAAAGAGGCAAAGGTGAGGTGATTCTGACATAGACATTTGGAGGAAAATTTTGATAAGAGTTGGGAAAAGATTCCAGACTGCCCAATGTTCCAGCATATGGTCAATGCCTCATGGAAGAGAGGGAAATCAATATTTATTTTATTTTCTGCCTGTGAGAGGGGGAATTTCTTGTAGCAGTTTTAATGGCAGCAGCTGTTTGAAATATTAAATATTGATATTAAAATATCCCCGTTGTGGTTCAATATTAATACCCCCCTGCCAATTTATGGAATTCAGTAAATTTACACCAGTGCCTGGTTTTCTCTTTAATCAGATTTGACTCGTCAGGCTCAAATTCTCTGACTGAACTGACATGGGCCTGTTCAATTTAAATTCTGTGCTCTGTAATAGAGGCAGCTTCATTTAAAAAGTAAATAAAAAAGGCATAGTTGTATTTTCTCCCCTCAGAGACAAATTTTACCTGTAAGAATCCACAGGCAGAGACATTTTCCAGTGGAATCACAGATTTGGACTCAATCCTGAGGCAGGATCCCTTTGATCTCGGATTCCAGCCTGAGTCACTGCATTTAAGGGGAAGGGGGGTCCAGCCCTGCTGTAAATCATTACTTCCTTCAGCATCCCCTGGCTGCATGAGCCACTGCAAATTACCAACTTCCCCTGCCCACATGAAGAGGAACGAGTTCATTCCTCCTCTTTTCAATCCAGGATTTTGGAGCTGTCAGGTTTTCCAGCACTTTTCCAGGTGCTCATGCCTGTGCACACACAGCAAATAAACCCAGGGCACTCCTGAGTACCCAGAGCCACAAAACACAGAGCTCTGGATGCAGTTCACCTGCTCCCAAACCCTTAAGATGTTTAAATTTTAAAATTAAAAAAAAAAAAAAATTAAATTTAAAAGGTTTGTCCACAGAACCAAGAGATTCGGGAAGTTACATGGAACTGAGGTGCAGGCTGTAACACCAAGCTTTGATTTTAACTGGATTTCAGTGTAAATTCAGAACAAACACCCTGAAATGAGCATCAGATTGAAGATTAAACCCAGCAAGGTTTAATGCAAGGTTTAATGCTGCAAGGCTCTGATCACACACAGGAAATTCCATCTCAAAGCAAGGAATGGTGCTGCTTTCCAGGCAGAAGAAGCCAAAGAAGGGAAACCTGAACCTGTCCCCAAGAGAAGGAGCAGCACACAGGCACAAAGAGCCAATGTGACTCGGTGAGTCCCAAACTCCCCTTGGAAAGGGACCCAAATCACCCAGGTTTTGGGGAAGTGGGACACAGGGAGCCAGAGGAGTCACATGGAGAGGAGTGCTGGACACAGGAACAAAGAGCTGCAGGATCTCTGCCTGTGAGTTCAGCAGTGATGCTGGCCTGGCTCCCTAACGAGCTGGACACTTCGTTAGTGGGCACAGAGCTCCATTCTCTGCCAGCCCTCCCCTCTGCAGGACACCCAGAGCTACGGCTGATGGCATTCCTGCACACACCAGCAGCACTCAGAGGCTCCCACGCACTCCAGGCCTTTGAAACCGTGGCTGAGAATTCAATTTTTAAAAGGTTTTGAAACAAAGCACCTTGGTAAGCCAGTGGTGGTAAAAACGTGTGCTGCTACTTCCTGCCCCAGCACTGGTAAAAGTCAGGGAATCTTCGCCAAGTTTCCTGAAATCACCTCTGGTAAATCACCTGAGCCTTTCCCAGGTTTGATTTGAAGCAATGAGCTGATCAGAAGTGTTTCTGGTAAATCACCTGAGCCTTTCCCAGGTTTGATTTGAAGCAATGAGCTGATCAGAAGTGTTTCTGATAAATCACCTGAGCCTTTCCCAGGTTTGATTTGAAGCAGGATGATCATCTGATCACGAGCTGACCAGAAATGTTTTTGGACCAGGGGACAGCAGGCATTAGGAAACACCAAACAAGTTCTTTATTTCTTTGGTATCAAAACCAGATCCCACCCTCCTGCACCACTCCTCCAGCAGCAGCAGGCAGCCAAAACATCCCCAGGTGTTTTTTGAACAATCCCATGGATGGTGACTCCACCACTGCCCTGGGCAGCCTCTGCCAGTGCTTTGGGAGCCTTTCCATGAGGAAGTTTTCCCTATATCCAACCTAAACCTCTGCTGGTGCCACACAAAGCTTTCCTCTCGTCCTGTCACTGTTCCCTGGGGAAGAGGCCAACCCAAATGAAGGTATTTTGACAATATATTTGAAATTTAAGAAGCTCTCAGTGTGCCCAGGCTATTGCCCTACTACAAAAATCTTTTTTTTTGTCCCTTATTCCAAATTTATCACGAAGTGGAGGCAAAATCCTTCCCTTCAGATGTAAGAGTGGGAGGTTCAAGGTTAGAAATCTGAGAAAAACACCCAGCTGTGGCTGCCCCTGGATCCCTAGCAGTGCCCAAGGCCAGGCTGGACAGGGCTGGGAGCAGCCTGGGACAGTGGAAGGTGTCCCTGCCATGGCAGAGGGGTTGGAATTGGATCTTTAAGGGCCCTTCCAACCCAAACCACCCTGTGATTTAATGATTTCCCTGTTTCCCAAGCCATATCAGTCTCATGCCATTTCTTATCATTTATTGTCTTTTATTATCACTTCTCACTAATCCCTTCAGGGTTCTTGGAACAAGGTAATTTTTTATAGGCTATGCAGGAGTTTCAGTCACTCTGAAAACTGTGCATACACAGACACTGTTAAACTTTTAAACTTCAAAAAACCTGGAAGAAATCTCTTCCTTTTTCATACAAACAAATTAAAAAAAACAAGCAAAATAAAAGAGCTGGTTTTAAACACCAAGGAGGAGATTCAGAATCAGAATATCCCAAGCTGGAAGGGACCCACGGGGCCCCCGCAGGAGCAAAAAACCAACATCCTGTGAGTATTTCTAGCACAGAAAAAAAGTAAATTTAGTCAGAGAAAAGCAGCTGCAGGAAACCAACCCGAGAGCTGGCAGAGCAGCACCACAAGCCCTGAGCCACAAAAAAAGCAGCTGCTGAGCTGGAGGTGGGTGCAGAGCTTCCCTCAGCTCCAAGCCCAGCATTCCAGAGGCACCTCTGCTCCAAAGCCCCACGAGGAGAGCTGGAAATCTCTGGTGCCTGTGTTTGCTTCACCTCAGCCCCACACTGCAGCAACTGGGGACATTATTTGGGTTTAAGATCTGAGCTGTTTGAGGGGTTTGCTCCCAGACCTACTCAGCACTGAGCTGTGCTCTGAAAAGCTGGGGTTTTATTGCCTTCAGAAAGCCCAGAGTGAGTCACAGGAGGAGTCAAAAGGTAAATTCAAAACACACACACACGGTCCTGTGGTTCTCTTGCAGCAGGGGAAGTTTCTCCTTGAGGAACGTGGCAGCCCCAGTTTCTCTAAAACTCCAACCACAACATGAGGGGGGGATTTTTCTCCTCACTTGGTTCATCTACAAATTCGTTATTTTAATTCTAATCTTAAGACAAAGGCCCACACAGATTTCTCTGCCTATTAAATACTCCAAGCACAGCCCCAACCCCAACTAGAGCACTTCTAGAAATCAGGATCAAAGGGAAACACCTTCCCCTCCTCCCAAACCTTCTCCTGCATCCCTACAACCCAGAAATCCCAGTTTCCAGCTGGTAGAAAAAAATAAACCTGAGATTTGTGAGAGTGCTCCAGATACCCATGTGTACCCTAAATCTGTGTCCCTGCAGCAGCATTTCAGAAGGAAAGATGGAATTATTTAAGGAAATATTACTCTTACAAGCAGTGCCACTTTCCACCCAGCAATTACAACTGGATACTTGTGCCACACAGCCAAATCTTTTTCACATCAGGCAATTTTATCCCTTCTCCACAAGGAAAACTGATGTTCTCCCAGCCAGGGAAAAAGGGGCTTTTCAAGCCCGAGTCTCATGTTTCACCAGAGCCAGCATTTAATATCAAACTTCACATCTTGTAAGGGGCAGCCAAAAATCCCCCGGACCAGGCTGCTCTGCAAGCGGTGGAAAATCCGGAATTTCTGTGAAAAGCCACATTGAAAAATAATTATCCTTCTAAAACAGAAAAAGAAAAGCAGGAATAGCAGAATTAAAGAGGTGGCTTTCCAGAGAGATTGTTCCTGCCAGCCCTGTGACCAATCGAGGCAGGGACAGGTCTGCCACGCTGCTTACATTCCTCCAGGGGGATGAAAAAATTATTTGTTTTTGATTGGGTCTATGCAGAACATTTGCATCTTGTTACTGCTGATATTTTAGCCTTAAAAGTTCTCAGACATTCCTCCAGGGCTTATCTTAAGCACATTTTTATTAAGTTGCCTTCTCTAAAAAAAACAAGTCCCAGTGAGTTTTGACGCGCGCTGCCTTTGACAATGATAATCTTTGTCCTTCCCAGCTGCAGCAAATTTAAAATAATCTCTTTTCCAAGTGGACTTTATTAATCTTCCCAGTGAAATACCATCCTGAGGTAAAACAATTATTTCCAGTTCAACTCTTAGTACCAGCTAAGCCCGTGCTGGAAAAGACAACCAACATCTGGCAGACTCAATATGTGCAGCAATTAAGAGTAATCGTGGAACCGTAAATACACAAATGTGGGCAGGGCTGGGGAGAGCAGGGAGGGAGCGGCTGCAGGAGGAGTGCAGAGTCAGCAGCACGGGCTGGCCACACGCACTGCCACTGTCACTGCTATTGTCACAGCCACTGTCACAGCACTGTCACTGTCACAGCACTGCCACTGTCACTGTGATAGCACTGCTACTGTCACAGCACTGCCACTGTCACTGCTATTGTCACAGCCACTGTCACAGCACTGTCACAGCACTGCCACTGTCACTGCTATTGTCACAGCCACTGTCACAGCACTGTCACTGTCACAGCACTGCCACTGTCACTGTGATAGCACTGCTACTGTCACAGCACTGCCACTGTCACTGCTATTGTCACAGCCACTGTCACAGCACTGCCACTGTCACTGTCACAGCACTGCCACTGTCACAGAACTGCCACTGTCACTGTGATAGCACTGCTACTGTCACAGCACTGCCACTGTCACTGCTATTGTCACAGCACTGTCACAGCACTGTCACTGTCACAGCACTGCCACTGTCACAGAACTGCCACTGTCACTGTGATAGCACTGCTACTGTCACAGCACTGCCACTGTCACAGCCACTGTCACAGCATTGCCACTGTCACAGCACTGCCACGGTCACAGCATTGCCACGGTCACAGCATTGCCACTGTCACAGCATTGCCACTGTCACAGCACTGCCACGGCACTGCTGTTGTCACAGCAGCACGGGCTGGCCACACGCAGTGCCACTGTCACTGTCACAGCACTGTTACTGTCACAGCACTGCCACGGTCCCAGCATTGCCACTGTCACAGCATTGCCACTGCCACAGCATTGCCACTGCCACAGAACTGTCACAGCACTGCCACTGTCACGGCACTGCCACCGTCACAGCAGCACAGGCTGGCCACAGGCAGTGGCACCACCACTGTCACTGTCACAGCACTGTCACAGCTGCACTGTCACAGATACACTGCCAATGTCACTGTCACAGTGGGACTGTCATTGTCACAGCAGCACTGTTACTGCGACTGTCACTACCGCACTGTCACTGTCACAGCAGGGTTGCCACTGCCACAGCAGCACTGCCACTGTCACAGTGGGACTGTCACTGCCACTGTCATAGCGGGATTGCCTCTGCCACTGTGGGACTGCCACTGTCACAGCATTCAGGGATGTGCCAGCTCCCCCAGGGATCTCAGGGAGCCAGGGCTGGGACACATCCCGGGTGTCACCCCCACACCTTCCATTGGCACTGGGGCACGGCAGAGCTCCCCTCGGGCAGTGATTAACAGGATTTAATAATTACGGGGAGAATCCTGCTGGTTCTCCCCTGTCCCCTCCCCAGCAGGGCCACCAGAGGTGCTGAGGCTCCTGAGTGCCCCAAAACCGAGACAAAGATCCCAAAATCGGGACAAAGATCCCAAAAGGCAGCCAGGCCAGGGCTGGGCTCACCCCCAGCTGCTCCTCCAGAATCAGAATTTTCTCCTGAATAACCGGAGGGGATCAACCCCAAAGCCCAGCCAGGGAGGAGCCAAACCCCTGCAGCCCCCATGGATCCAGAATCCCGAATTCCAGCCCTGCTCCTGGAGGAACTGCTCAGCCTCACCTCAAAGCAGCTGAAGCATCACAGATTATTATTATTATTATTATTATTATTATTATTATTATTATTATGTCCAGGAAAAAAAAATCTCTTCATCTGAGTGTTTTAAATTTCAAAATTTAATTCTGCTCCATTTTCAATTAACTGCCCCTGAAAGTATTTTTTATTGAGCGGCTTTGACTGCAAAAGTTCAATTTTGCAGAAAGACAATTTTGATCTTTCCTGCTAAAAGGCTACAATAGATAAAAATTACAAAATATCTGATAGATAAACAATAAATCATCTGTTTTGAGTCAGATCTATGGCCAAAAGCTCTTCTAAATGCAAGCATGGCTGGAAAAAAATAAAGAAAATTAATTTAACTTCATTTTCCCTCTAAAACTCCTCTACTTATTAACTCCCTCACTGAAGTCATAACCTTGTGTAAAATCCTGATCATTGCTAAAAAAATATGAGATTAAGGCTGCATAATAAATAAAGATGCAAAGATGCAAAATTATAGTTCATTTGGGTAAAATATCATCACCTGGAGGAAAAAGCAAAGCAGTTTTGGACTGAAATACTTGCTGGGGTCCTCACAGGAAACATTTTGGTTCAGACACAAAAAAAGCCAGGGTAAAATATAATTTGTGAGCTCAACTGTGCCCTCTCAGAGCTCCAGTTTGTTGTGTTACAACGTCTAAGGAAAATTATTTTACTGAATGGAACAAAGAAATTAAACATATTTCCCCCAAATGAAGCCATTGCTAAACCCAGAAGTTGCCCAGGCAGAATTTCATTGGAAAGAACATCCTGGATGATCTCTCACTGTTGTTTTACAGCAGCAAGGCTACTTTTCCTTTAAAAGAAAGGAAACAAAAGGGATCATTTCCCCTCCGGATTCCACCCCTGCATTTTCCCAGCTGGGACATCAGTGAGTTTGCTTTCAACAGCAACAGAGACACCGAGGTGAGCCCTGGACACCCAGCACTGCCCTGGTGTCCCATGTCCCTGCCTGGCTTCTCCTCATTGCCAAATACTTCAAACCACAAACATTTGGTAGCCACAACCTCCTTGACCAAGTGGCCACCCTGAGAAGGAGGAAAAGCTTTCTTTGCCCCAGGAAATAAACGGAATTATCACTATCTGCTTAAGGATCCTTGGCTATGGGCTGGTGGCTGCTGGGTGAGGTTACAAGGCCTGGCTGCTGCACAAAGGCTGTGGGCTCTGCTGGCTCTCAGACTGAGCAATAAAAGGTTCTTCTCCTTTTCTTTCCTTCTTTTCCTGGTCACACATCTGGGCTGGGAGCCTGTGCTCGTACTGAGCTCTCCACAAGCCCCAAGAGCTCCATCAGGAGACAGGCACAAGGCTCCTGTTCCACCCGCAGCTCAGCTCCCTAAATAAATCTGGAGCATCAAAGGGATCCCAGCACGACAAGGGAACCCCAGAGAGTGCATTTAGCACGGACACACACACAGAGCCCAGCCCTGCACAAACAAACTCCATCCCAAACCCTGCAGGATGGCTCACAAACCCTGCAGCACCCAGAGCCCATGGCATTGAACCCAGCTGCTTCACCTGGCTGCCAGCAGGAAATTCAAACAGCACAATCTTGCTCCCCGAGCTCACCCAAAGCAGCTCAAGGCCCCAGAGGAAAAAGGCAATCCCCCAAAAATGAGTGTGTGCTGTCCATGTGGGACTGAAGGTTACTGACCAGTGACCAATTCCAGTTCCAGAGTAATGAGCATCCATAAAACCCACGCTGCAGATACAGCATCACCAATGTGGGATGTGGTGATACGTGTTAATCACTTCTTTTTATTTTTAAGAACAAAAACCTCTTTCAAGGGCAAGAATAGATCTGAGGTTCTCCTCTGCTCCACTGAATTTATGCGGTTTACGCAACCCCTGCATGTGCAAGAACACAGACTGGGGAGGAAATGTGCTTTACACAAGTGAGTAAGAGCAGAAAAATCAACTTTGTATCAGCAGAAAGGCTGAACCCGAAGGCCCACAAATCTCCTCTTCCCCCAGAAGCAGGAATAAATCAAGACTCCACGGAAAAGGAGAAGCAGCCCCGAGTCTGGGTGACACAACCCACACCCCACCCAGTGTGGGACCCCCCTTCCCCAAGGCACCATCCAGCAGCATTTCCTCTGCTCCCTGCTCCGGCCATTCCACAGAAACCAAAACCACTCTGTGCCACCACGACAGCCACGACTGGGCTGGAAAACTGAGACCAACTCCTTTTTTCCACCCACACCAGCGGGTCCAGCCACGAGGGACACAGGAACCGAGGCCCAGGAGCTCCAAGGAACAGGCCCCAGATCCCCACGGGAGCAGCCAAACCTGCCCAGAAAATGTCTCTGAGCCGGCTGATTTCACAGGGGGAGCCTGTTACAAAAGCTGCCGCTGACCTGAGGTGTGCAGAGAGCTCACTGCAGTCTGCAAACCTGGGCACAGGGATCGGGCCACGCTCCACAGGCCACGCAGCCGGGAAATGCTGAAAAGGAGAACGGATTCAGTGCGTTCTGCAGGGAAAAACCCGGGCTGGGCCAGCAGGAAATGCGTTTTAAGGCTGAATATGCCCAAACTCCAGCGGAGAGAGCAGCCTCGAAGGACAGCAGCTTCTCAGACAATGCAGGAATCTCCCTGCAGAAGCCCAAGTACATTTTTTTTTTCCCCTCTGGCCTCCATCTCTGCCACAGCCAAGCAGCAATCCAAGGGAACGCCATCCATCACCATTCCAACCCCAGGGCTTGCCACAGGCCAGGGGAGACCCGCGGGGCTTACAAAGGCTTTTGTTTTGGCTAATTCCGAGCAACACCTCGGAGTGCAAACCCTGCCCTGCAGTATTTGCAACCCAAATATTGCAGCACTGAGCTAATTTCGGGGAGCTGGCACACACACAACCGACTACTGGAGTAATCAGAGCAAAAAAATGAAGGCGAGCTAAATTTAGGAGTAACTATGCGATGCAATATTAATAACGGATTATTTCCCTTCTGAAAAATAAATACATATACATAGGTCTACATATATATCTATATCTATATATTTATACACACTTTTTTTTTTCTTTTTAAGTTAAGCTGACAACGCTCCTTTCAAGATCCAGGCTCTCCATCCATCCCCCCAGGGATGGATCCCACAGTTTTCAGGGTACCAAGATGAGGTTCAACCCCCCACAAAAGAAAAGCCCCCACGACCCCCGGGGCGCATCCCCCGCCCGCAGCGATCCCGGGGAGGGGAAGCGCAGCGCCCGCGTCCTCCGCGCTGTCCCCGAGCGCTCCCGGCGAGGGCTGGCCCCGTTTCCCCGCAGTGCAGCGCGGACCGCCCGCATCCCCCATCACTCACTTCCTCTTGTACTCGTCGCGCTCCCGCTTGACTTTGGCCAGCACGTTGTAGAGGGCGCGGATCTCGGGGGTGATGGTGTCGATCTGCACCCCAACACCGTCCGGGTGCACCCAGGACACGCCGGGGCCCTGCACGGTCTCCAGGCCGCCGCCGCCGGTGCGCCGCACCTGGGTGTAGCTCCAGATGGTGCCGGGCAGGCGCCCGTAGTGCGGCGGCGACGGCAGCGACCCGTGCCCCGGGCCCGGCGGCGGCACAAGCGGCGGGGTCCCGCCGTCCGTCTGCACCGCCTGGTCCCGGGAGAAGGTCTTGTAGCGCAGCCGGCGGTCGCGCTCGCTCTGCTGGGCCGCCAGCTGCTTCTCCAGCAGCCGGTTCCGCCGCTCCAGCTCGTGCACCTTGGCCAGGAAGCAGCGGAACCGCACGTTCAGCCCCTTGAGCAGATGGATGTTGGAGCCCAGGTCGTTCCGCAGCGCCGCCGTCACCGGCGGGCCCCCCCCAGCCGCCGCGGGGCCGCTGCCGCCGGGGCCCAGCGGGCAGGAGGAGGCGGCGGCGGCGGCGGCGGCGGGGGAGAAGGCGCGGGCCATCTCCCCGAAGAGCAGCGAGTTCATGGCGGAGGGGGCGGTGATGGAGGGGCCGGCGGTGATGGAGGGGCCGTACCGGTGCCGGTGCCGGTGCCGCCGCTCTCTGCGGCCGCCGCCGCGCCGCGCTCTGAGGGCTCTGAGGGCTCTGGGCGGGACCCCGCGCGCCGCGGCCGAAGCACCGCCCCCGCACCAAACCACGCCCCCAGCTCCATATATTGTCATTTGCATGGCCACGCCCCCTACCTACACACCCCGCCTCCATCCTATAGCCACGCCCCTTATTTCCATACCCGGGCCCTTATTCTCATAAACCCGGTGCTCATTTGCATAGCCCCGCCCCCGCTGCCGCAGCCGTGGCCGCTCCCTCCGCGTGTCCCAGCGCGGGGTTCGGGTTGGGGGGGGGGGGGGGGGGGTGGGCGCTGAGTTTTGGGGAGCCCCGGGGTCCGAAGGCGCTCCAGAGCCCGAAGGGGTCCCCGCATTAATGGGCAAAGGTCCAGTGAAGGAGATCCAGGCCCCCGGCCCCGCATCCCTGCTGCTGGCTCTCCGGGACACCGCAGGATTAATAATCCCCTGCTAATCCCCCTTGGAGCCAGGATGGGACAGTGGGGAATGCTCAGCCGGAGAGGAGAGGAGGGTGTGGGGACATCCCAGGGGGTGAAGGGACACCAGAGGAGCCGGAGGAGGGCTCTGCATCCGGAACAGGAATGATGGGACGAGGGGGAATGGCTACAAATTGAAGAAGGGGAAATTTTGGTTGGATATTGGGAAGAAATTCTTCCCTGTGAGGGTGGGGAGACCCTGGCACGGGTTTTCCAGAGAAGCTGTGGATGCCCCAAACCTGGCAGCGTTCAAAGCCAGGCTGGATATGGCCTGGAACAGCCTGGGATAGTGGGAATTGTCGCTGTCCATGGCAGGGCTGGGATGATCTTTAAGGTCCATTCCAATCCCATGATTGCACGATTAGGTCAGATCAGAATAAATTATAAACCTTGGGTTTTGTTATCCAAAGCAGAGCCCTGCCTAAGTGCTAATAATGCTGATATGATAATAATTAAGTTATTAAATTAGTGTTTCCCAACTGTTACTCCCGGACCTCTGGGCAATCAAAGGATATTGTTTAATTGAATGATGTGATCGCTGCATTGCTCTGCTGGGCACGGAATGATGCAAGGGAAACACAGGGACAGCTCTCAGCCAGGCTGGTGTAAAGCTGCAGGAACACTGTTTACCCAAATACCATTTCTGAAATAAAACAATGGGGCTTGCCAGGTTATATTTATATTTATACTTATACTTATATTTATATTGCCATGTTATTTTCTGTTTATTTTTATATACATTGCCAGGTTAAGTTATATTGCCATGTTATATTTTTATTTTTATATTATTATATTTGTATTTATGTTTATGTTTATATTTATGTTTAACCCCACTTGCTGAAACTCCACCAGCACCTCCAGCCACGCTCAGCACCGAAACCAGGGTTCTTCAAAGGGTTCTGTTAATGTGTTACTAACCTGTGTTTTGCCAGCACCTCCTGGAAAAAAAAAAAATAAATGTGCTGGGTGGAGGTGCTTCATTAAAAGGGTGACTCAAAGAAACACCTGAAGGATTTGTCTCTCCCCCAGCACAAAACCTCCCGAGCTGGGTTTGTGTTTGGGGCTGGGCTTACAGAACCCCCTGGGAGGCTGCGGGGCAGGGCTGTGGCTGCTGCCCGTGGGTGTCAGCGAACAGCGCCAGATTTCCATCCCGAACCCTGCAGGATTTCCATCCCGAACCCTGCAGGATTTCCATCCCGAACCCTGCAGGATTTCCATCCCGAATCCCTGAGGATTTCCATCCCAAACCCTGCAGGATTTCCATCCCAAACCCTGCAGGATTTCCATCCCGAATCCCTGAGGATTTCCATCCCGAATCCCTGAGGATTTCCATCCCGAACCCTGCAGGATTTCCATCCCGAACCCTGCAGGATTTCCATCCCGAACCCTGCAGGATTTCCATCCCGAATCCCTGAGGATTTCCATCCCGAACCCTGCAGGATTTCCATCCCGAATCCCTGAGGATTTCCATCCCGAATCCCTGAGGATTTCCATCCCAAACCCTGCAGGATTTCCATCCCAAACCTCTGCAGGATTTCCATCCCAAACCCCTGCAGATCCCCAGGAAATGCTTTCGTGCTTTGTGCCACCCTACAGATCCACGGGGAAATAATTCACTTGGGAAAGGCGAGAATTGACTAAAACTGCCAATCCCGAGGGCGTTACTGGGAGCAGCAGCCAGCCAGGAGCGGGTTTGTCCCAGATTTGGGAAATTCCAAGGCTTGGAACCACCCGGGACAGTGGAAAGAGTTCCTACCGCGGCAGGGTGGGATGGATGAGGTCCCTTCCAACCCAAACTGTGCTGGGGTTTGATGGGTTTCCCTGGTTTGGGCACCAGCACCCTCCCTGGTGGTGCTGCGTGATTTCAGAATCCAGCTGGGTTTTATTTTAATTTGTTATTATATTTTTTATTCCTTTAGGGAAGCAGGAAGGCACCTGAGGGGTCGATAAAGCAGGCAATGAAGGGTTTGGTACCTGCCCCTTGCAGCTCCCTGGATCCACCAACGCCTCATCCCGAGTAATTAAACCAAATTAGTCCTTTTACTAATGAACTCCAGCCCCTCCCTGGGATGGCCACGGTCACACCCAGGGTCCTGCTGGGCTGCGGCCTCAGTGAATCCCCCGGAATTAACAGCAGAAATTAATTAATCTTGGACTGGGAGAGATGGGAATCCCCAGCCCCTGCCGGGAATTCCTGCGATTCCTGCCGAGGAGAACTCCGTGCCGCTGCCAATTGCGGATATAAATAATGGAGCCCTGATGAGCCCTTTCCGATTTGGCCAGGGAGGAGCAGGGCTGGCAAGCGGGGCTGTCCCTGAGCGCAGGGACCCGCAGTGGCCACTCCGGGGGTGCCAGGGATAATAACAACATTCCGGGGATGGGTTTGCTCCCAGCTGCTTCACCCACACTTGGAGCAGGGATTGGGGAAGCCAGGCCCTTGGAATTGATTTTACACTCATTTTCTTTTCTCTTTGGAAAAAGTGCATCCTGCCCTCCCAAACCTCGGTGACCGTTCAGGGCTGCTTTCTACATTGGCTCAGATTTTTAATGTTCCCTTTCCTGGGATTGGTTGCATCCCTTGAGGCTCTGTTAGTCTGACACTCATGGAAAGTTCTTTTTTCCTTGGTAAAGTGACAATTTTCCAGGCAAACCAACCCAAACCCAAGGCCAGGGCTCCCGTTCCATGCAGGTGCTGCTCCTGGGCTGATGGGCATCACCAGGGTTGGTTTGTGTATTTGAACAAAGGTCTCTCTAAAACAAGCAAAATTCCTCTGGTTTGACACCCACAGAACTCCCCAGGCCCCCAAAATGCCCCTCAGTGACCTCAGGGGGTCCTGCTGGGCTGGGATTTTCTCACGTCGAGGTGAGGCTGCATCCCCTCATCCTTCCCTCAGCTCCTTCCCATTCCTCAGGCCACAGCCCTGTGGAACTGCCTAAAAACCCCAGGCCAGACAAAACTAAGGGAATAAAAATATAGCGAATTTTTATATTTTGCCCATTCCAGCAGTGCCTTTTCTGCATCAGCCCCGAGGATTTTTTGTTGTGGAACGGGGGCAGGAGCAGCCCTGCCCGCCCGGGCACGGGGGAGGATGAGCAGGGCTTGGGGACAGCCCCGGTGACTCCTGGGGTGACTCAGCCCCACCCAACACCCGCAGTGTCCCCAGGGCCCCGGGGCCGTGCCCAGGGCCGGGAAAGGGCAGGGCAGGTGCCCGGGATGGTTTCCAGCCTTTGGATGGTGCCGGGAATTGTCACCGGGCACGCTGCGGGGACAGAAAGTGTTCGTGGGGCTGCTGCTGGCGATGCGAGTTCCACGGAGCAGCAGCTTCTCCTCCCCGCACCTTTTCTGCCTTTAAAGGAGCTTTCTCCTCCCCAAACGCTGTTTTCTCCCCCGGTTTGTCTCCTCCCTGTCCCATCAGCTCACGGCAGAGAGGAGCTGCTGCCGAAACCCAGAACCTTCTCCCACTGAGGGTTTATTCCTGCAGTCACAAAAACCTCATTTGTTCACACTTGGGGGTTTATGGGCATCGGCAGCACGAAACAGACCCAGCCCAAGGAGAGAGGATGCTCCTGCACAGCCAAAGGGCGGCAGAGAATTGGGGATGCACGGGAGGGAGGGACGGGGTTCAGCACATCCGCACCCCCTCCCAGCCCGGCCGGGGCTGATCTCCTCCATGGAGAGCTGTAAATATTTTGCAAACAAAGGCGCTGCCGCAGGTGCAGCCCCGAAAGGCTCAGGAGAAGATAAAGACGCTGAGCGGCGCATCCGCGGTCGGGACACGCCGGAATTTCCGTGGAGACGGCGGCAGCGCTCTCTGCTTCCTTAGGAACCAAACACTTCATCGGCTTTGAGCAGAGCGGCAAACACGCGGAGATGGGCCCGGACAGGCCGGCCGGGTGTGTCCCAGCGCCGGGGATTGCTCCGGCAGCACCTCAGGGTGATCGCGGGGTGCTGATCCGCGATCCGGGCATGGCCACGTGCGGCGCTTCCATCCCAAAATGGGCAATTTCTTCATTCTGAAGGCAGCAGGCGGACCCTGGCCTGATTAATGCAAGTGTAGGGTGACTTTTACATTGACAGAATAAATGATTTCTCGCTCGTTGTTGCCCCAAACTTTGCTGGGTTGAGCGGCACCCAAAGCTCCAGCACTGAGAAGGGTTGAGTTGAATTGGGATTTATTTTTAGCTCACGGTCTAAACCTCTCTTCCAGAAGCCATTGGCTGGTTATTTTCTTTGCTTGCACTGGGGGCTTTTAGCCTGACAGGTTTTGCAGGACACGGAAATGTTCCTGGTGGGAGCTGTGATGGAAGCTGGACGTGGATCGGGAATGTGGGGCTGGGATTTCCCGAGCGTCCCCCGGCACCTTCCTCCTGCCTCAGCAGGGACAGCGGGACCTGCCCAGAGTGGGGACACTCCCAGGGACACCAGGACATCACACCTGGAGCGCTCCTGGGGACACGGGGACATCGCACCTGAGCATTCATGGGGACACAGGCAGGGCCATCGTCCCTGGAGCGCTCAGGTTTCCCCGGCCCCTGGAGCTGCTCTGCACGAACCGGCGCTGGCAGATCCCCGAGTCCCGGGGCCGGGGCTTTGAGCGGTTCCCTCCCGGCTTTCCTGCGCTGCTCCTGCGGGACCGGAGCTCGGGTGGAGCCCCCGCGGGTCCAGCCCTGGGCTGGGGAGCGCTGCTGCAGCCGCTGAGCTACAAAAAACTGCTGAGAGCAGCAAAAGGCGGCTGCAGGAAGGGAAATGGGAACGGCCGGAGCTCCGGAGGTGCGTTCCCTGTCTGATGTCACCCGCTGGAATCAGCTCGTGGCCATCAAACGTTAGCAATAATTGAAGGATGCTGCTGGGTTTGCTGTTTGCTCATTAAATGGGATTAAAACCAGCAGCCTGGGAGAAGCTGCAGGGATTAAACCCCCGAGAAGGGCCTGGGGGTGTCCCAAACACAGACTGGGGTGGGGCGGGCACCTCCAGCATGAGACACCCAGGGGCAGCACCCCAAACCCCAGCAGGGTGACCACGGGCTCGCTCGGGGCTGTCATTTGTGCCCAAGCCACAGAGGTTTCAGTCCCCACAGGAGCATCCCAAGCCCTTTCCCATCCCCATCTCGGGCTGAGGGCAGCCCTGACTCTCCCCAGGGTTTGTACTGAGGGTGACTGAGGCCCTGCTGGCACAGCACTTGGGAAAGAACAAGCGGGATGATGATTAATAACAGTAATTATTGGGTTATCACTGTTAGGGCAGAGATCTCTCCCTCTGAGGCACTCCAGCCCAACAACCCTTTAATGAGAGGGTGTCCCTGGCTGCCCTGCCCTGCCCTCTGCCTCCTTCCCAGATTAAAACATCTCCTTTACCCCTTCTGCAGCCCCTGCCCTGTCCCAGTGGCAGGGAAAGATGGGAAAGGTGTCAGACCCAACATCCCTGCAAAGAGCAGCCAGGACTAAACATGGTGCTCTTGGTACTCCTTGTTTTTAAAGCTCAGCCTCTCTCCCTATGTCAAAGCTGAACTTAAACCACAAACACCTGAATTTTTCCAATTTCTGCTTAATATTTGCCCGTTTTAAAATCACACACCTTGCCCACTGGAGAAGGGCTGTAGGGCCAGTGTTATTCTGCTTCTCCAATCCCAAAATATTCCCCCAGTGGAAGGCTGGGGTGGATGGCAGCAGCCCCAGAAGAAGCAGAGCTGGGATCTCTGATCATTCCCTCTTCTCCTGCTGCTCCAGGGACATTTGTGATCACTGAGGACCTGGAGGTTGCACCAGGTTTGGTTGGGTTCTCTGTGATTCACCCACAGAGGGTTTGTGTTTCCCAAGGGAAGGGACCAGGCTGAGTCAGGCTGAGGAGTGCCAGGGTGGGGACTCCTTTCCAGAAAGAAAACTCTGATTTTTGGAGCGGGAAATCCACTCTGAGGTGCCTGATGCTCCCAGGGGGAAGGGAAGGGGCAGGAGAGCTGCAGAATCCAAGATCAGGGAGCAGGAACGTGTCTGATCCTTCCTGGGCTCTGTGGCAACAGTGGGATGGGGGAGAAAATCCCTGTGGGACAAGAGGGATGCTGTAATTCCCACTCCAATTCTGGGACCTGCAGGAACAAGGCCTGGCTGCAGGAACAGCACTGAGCAAAGGGAGGATCCTGCTCAAGAAAGGCTTAATAAGCACCAGGAAAATAAAATCTCTCCAGAGGCACATCCAGGCCTCCTTACACGCCCCAAAAACTCCCCATCCCGGGATGGGGCATTTGGGGGCAATGCCCAAAGGCCCCCAACCTTCCTGGGGTTAAAACACAGCACAGGGACTTCCCCTCCACACATCCTTTGTACCATTTTATTGATAATTTTACCCCAAAGCAGCTTCTCCTACTGACACATTCCCTTTGGGAGAGGAGTGAGATCCCTGCTGATCTCCAGGGTTTGGATAAAAGGGCTGGAGCTGGTTCCTCCCCAGCTGTCAGTGTGAAGGGGTGGGATCAATCCTGCAGAAACCCCTGTAAATAGGGATTTATTCATTATTTTTTTTCCCTCCTGGAAACAAGGGGTTACTGTTCCTGGAGGTTCAGGTGGTTGCCCCTGGCTTTTTCAACTCAGTGTGCCAGGGGAAAATCTCTGAAGTGATTTTGTCCTTGATCCACCCAACAGCCTTTTCCAGGGCTCTTTGTGAGCTCAGAGCTTGTTTTTCCCTGAATCCTCGATTCCTCACACGTGAGTTGTGAATCATTCCCACCTGGAATGGGAACGTGGCCCTGCAGCAACCCAGTCAAGGCCAATCCCAATTTTCTTATCGGGAAACAGAAACGTGACCCAAGAGTGGCTCCTAAAAATCCCACCCAGACCTCGGGAGATCTTGGGGATGTTTTGGGAGCCTCTCCCCAGAGCAGCTCCAAGGCTGCCTGGTCACACTCAGGAGTTCATTTGGGAGCCTGGACTTGGTGGTTTTGTGCTCATTTCTGTCACTCTCCTGCCTGCAGGAACCCTGAGCCCCCTGGGGTAAGAACTGGCCAGGAAGGAGCCCTGGGCTGTCCCCAAGGTGAGCAGGGAATCCTCCAGGATTTACAGTTTGCATCCAGGGCCTGGAGGCTCCTGCCCAGGAGGAAAATGTGGGATTCCAGCCAGGTCTGGGGGACTGCAGATGTCCCCAGCACATCCCTTGGGGCTCCATCACGGTCTTGCCGTGTCCTGAAAGGTGCCACAGACACATCCAGGGTGAAAAATCATTTTTCCTCCATTGGAAAAAGTCCAGGGAATCTTTTGTGGCACTGGAACATCGCAGCTCGCTCTGTTTATGGTCAGCAGCTCCAGCCCAGTGCGGGTTTGGAAACATTTCTGGGCAATTGCAGAGAGAGACAGAACAGGAGAGTTTGGTGGGAGCTGTGGGATTTGGGAAGGGGCAGAGGGGAGCAGGGGAGGAGCAGGGGAGGTTTCCATCCCTGCAGGGAGGGCACTCAGCTGTGCTGCACTTCCAGTGTCGGGATTTTTGGTTCTCTTCAAAAGAGCTGAGCAGTTGTGAGTTGCCATAAAGTTGTTTATTGTAAAGGCACATCGGTCTCAAAAGGCAAAGAGTCCCAAGTGTTCGAGTCCACACTAAAGCTTTCAGCAGAGTCCCAGATAAAAGCAAAGTCCCGTTAGAAGCAGAAGCAGCTCCTGGTGCAAGGCCCGAGGGGGCTGCAGCTGCAGCCTGGAGCAGCCTCGAGGGGCAGATGCTCCCTGGTCTTTTCTTCTTTTTCTTCATGTGATGGTAGTGATGATGATGATGATGATGATGATGATGATGATGGAAGAAGAGAGCACTAGAGAGCTCTCACTCCAATTCATGGATTCTTATTTACAAATTCCCCAATGAGCTAAAAACATGAATCTGAAGCATTTCTTCTAAACCTTTTAGAATTCTAGTTTTTTAATACAAAAGTTTACATATAATCTGCACATATGGCCTACCTGTTCTATCTGGAAAATGTAAGCAATATTCTTATTATATTTTTATTATGTCAAAACTATGTTTTGGAGCTCTCACAGAGACTCGTTTTTTAATACTTGTTTTCTATACTGATATCTAGGACTGTGTTTTTGAGCTCTCACTGCAGCTTGTTGATCTCTCTCTGAGGAACTCGGGCCTCTGTTTGTCAGACTCCAACATTCCAGAAGATTTGGGAAAGGGAATTCCAGAGGGAGGAGGCAGCAGGACAAGGAAACCACCACGGAACACTGGGGAAGGTGAGGCTTCTGTGTCACCTGCAGCAGGTGGGGGGACCCAGCAGGTCCCTGCTCTCCCCAAATTTAATGAATCCCCACATTAATTAAATCCTGGAGCCTGACCCAGCACAGAGATGTCAGAAATTCAGGGAGCTCCTGCCCACAGTCAAGTTCAAAGTAATCCCACAGCTCATCCAGGCTCTCCTGCATCACAAAGGATTTTTTTCCCCAAATAATGTCTCTGACAAATAAACTAATATTTTTTGGAGAGGAGATTGGCTCTCTGTTGTTCAGCTCAAGGTTCAGTTCATCACTTTGAGTAATTTCATCCATTTTGAGGCATTTTC
This sequence comes from Sturnus vulgaris, assembly GCF_052056855.1. Taxonomy (NCBI): domain Eukaryota; kingdom Metazoa; phylum Chordata; class Aves; order Passeriformes; family Sturnidae; genus Sturnus; species Sturnus vulgaris. The sequence continues at coordinate 6,577,199 of NC_142267.1, read as the reverse complement.
CCTCAGTCTTCTCATTCCTATTTCAAGTAACAAACTCCCCAGAGTCTTTGCTGACTTCCCAGCCTCAGTGCAGGGGATTTTGGAGCCTGCAGCTCTTTGCCTTTGTGCAGCACTGAGAACCTTGGAGCCTCTCTGTGTGGCCTGGACCAGCTGAAACTTTCCAAAACACTTCCCCCTTTTGTTCTTGTTTTCTTCTTGTTATTGTCACCTTCAGTCCCTCCCAGGCCAATCTGTTCCCACCTTCTTTTCAGCTCTGGCTTGTCCCTCAATCACAGCTCTCCTGTGCCCTGGGCAGGGAGGCTCTGCTTGCACCACCTTTATTTTCCAAAATACATCTCTGGGCCTCTGCAAAGCCACCCAGGACAGCTCTGGGAGCTCCTTTCAAGGGTGTTTGCAAGATCACAGCTCCAAACCTCCCTCGAAGATGCCACGTCCTCATTGCCATTAATGTTGAACAGTGACCATGTTGTGCTCCTGGGAGCTCTGAGGATCTGCTGACCCAACTGAGGGAGGAGAAACCCCGGGATTTTCCTGCTAGAAACTTCACTGGCTCCTGCAGCAGAGCTGAATCTGTTTTTGCAGAAAACCTGTGCCAGCACAAGTGGAGCAAACCAGGATTTCCACTCTGGCTGGGAAAGCTGCAGAAGGTCCTGCCAAGGGCACCATGGGCAGCAGGAGCTGCACAAGTTTGGTTTTGTCAGGAAAGACACTGAGGGGGACAGGAAGGCAGCCTGGTGTCCCTGCCAGCTCCCAAACCTTCTCCACTCCCTGTTACACAAATGGCAAAGCCAGAGCACGCTGGGGCCTCAGTCCTGCACCCTCAGCAGCCACAGAGCCCAGGCTCCTGCTGAGCTCCAGCACTGGGGCAGCTCCGGGAGCTCTGGGAGGGGTTTGGCTCTGCCCAGGGGTGCCTTGAGTAACTCCTGCAGCCACCCCGGAGCAGCCCAGCTGCTGTTTGGAGACAGGACTGTTAGCAGGGCTCTGCAGGGCCTTCACAGAGCTGTGCCTGCTCTCTGATGTGGTTCCAGGGCAGCAGAGGTGCAGAATTGCTGCTCCAAAGAGCCAACTCCACACCAGCCCCTCCTGCACTTCACAGGGCCAGACAGAGCCACCAACACACCCACAGCCCTGAGTCCCCTGTGGGACACCAACCCAAAGCTCCCCGGGGCAGTTCCTGCCCAGTTCCCCTCCTCAGCTGCCAGCAGTGACATCAGCCCCCACAGAGGTGAGAACAAAAACACTGCACCTTCACCCCTCTGCTAATTGCCAACACCAACAACAGGCACCAAAGGGGCTGGAGAGTTATTCAGCCTCTAAAATTATAATTATAATTATTTCTGGGATGGGACCATGCTAGGAAATTCAAGTTCAAACAGAGACAAGGAAGCCAGGGAAAGCTTTATTAGATTCCAGCCTCACCAGGTGTCAGCAGAACTGTGCCAGGTGAGTTACCAGCATGCACAGGTGGGGAGCAGTGCTGGGCATGCAGGGCAGCAATGGGGCAGGGGGGCTGTGCAGGGCTCTGGGGCTGCCCTGGATGGAGCTGAAGGGTTCCCAGAGAGGGGACAGGGATGGGAGCAGCCCCCAGAGAGGGGCCATCCACTGGAGGCACAGTGAGCTTTGGATCCAGCCTGGGAGGGAGCCAGGACAGGTCCTGGACGCTCCATGGAGGGCACAGCAGCTGCTGCTGGCACCCAGAGAAGGGAAGGGAGGAAATGTTGTCCTTGCAGAGCCCCTGAGGCTCCAGCCCCACACAGAAGCTGCCAGTGCAGGCAGGGAGTGCCCTGGGGAGCCTCCTGGGGCTCCCTGTGCAGGCCCAGGGCTGGACAGAGCAGCAGCTCTGGGAGGAAAATGTGAGAAACCCCTCAGCATTCAGGCTCCTGCCTGGTTCAAGCACTAGTCAAGCCCAGCTTACCCATTTGTTCGGTTTATTTAACTTCAAAGAGGTGCACACTAAAGCATTAAGATTTACTGGTTTGGATTCCTCTCTGTACAAGTTCTTTCAAACAGCTTGAATGCACAAGGCTTTACAGATAGAAGCGCTGAAACACAAGATAAAACAAATCTAAATTCCAAATCACTCCATGAAGAAAAATTGTAGAAAATAAAAAACAAAACAAAAACAAAACAAAAACAAAAAAAACCCAAACCAAAACAACAAAAAAAAATCCAACAAAAACCCGCAGCACTCCTCAGGGAAGGGCCAGACTGCAGAGGAGGGACACAGGGGTGCAGGGCAAGCGCTGGAGGCTCTGCCTGAAGCTGCTCCGTGCTGGCGGCTCAGGGGATGGAGTTCAAGAGATCCTTGAGGAAACTGTCAGGATCGTTGATTTCTGACAAGAGTCCTTTGAACAGAAGAAGACAAGAGAGAAGAATCAGCCCCACTGTTTGTCCTGCCCCAGGAGGGATCTGTGCTGGGCCACGTGTGAGCTCCTGACAGCTGCAGGCTTATTTTAGAGCTGGACACGAGCAGGGCAAACCCTGTTGGATGCATGTGCAGGAGGGACTGAAATGTGAATTGAATGAAACATTAAATCCATATGGAACTGCTCTTGGGCAGCTCCACAGACCCAGCTCTGCTCCCTGTGCTGGGCAGTGACAGCCTGGCCTGGGGCACAGATTGGGAGAGAACAAAGAGCAGCTCCAGCTTCCCTGCAGGTCTTCAACATCTCCTGACTCCTGCAGGCACCAAAATCCTTGGGGAGCAACTCTGGCTGCACCAACTGCTGCCTCTGCATGGTCACATCTGCTCACCACAGACCCCCAAACCCCCTCCAGCTGTGCTGCAGGTGTTTAGCAGAGCAGGGGGGAGGTTTTCCTGCCTGGGGCTGCTCAGGTGAGTGTCCCAGCAGTTTGGGACAGCTCAGGCCGTGGCTGGGCAGCGCTGATCCCTCCTCTCCCTGTCCCATCCCCACGAGCTGCAGCAGTGGCAGGACAGGAATGTTGCTGTCTCCTGTCACGAGCTGCACAAGGCAGCTATAAAAGGGCAGGCAAACACTCACCAGCCACATCCAAAAACTCAGAAAACGTTTCCACTGGCATGAATTCCTCCTGGAAGGTTTTCAGGGCCTTGTCTGCAGCCTCGTGGATTGGCATGTCGTTGTGTCGGATGAACTCAGCCAGAGAGAAGGACCAGCCTCCCTCTGTGTTACTGGTAGGCACCTTCTGACAGGGGACAAACACACCAAATCAGGCCAAAAATCATTCTTTAATTTAAAAAAACTTACTACAAACCCTGGTGCCTTCTCCCATTTCCATCCCTGCCTCTTGCAAACAACCAACAGAGAAAAGAAATTCCCCAACTGCAACTTCATGATCTTTTTTTACAGAATGAAACAAGGTCCCAGGCATTTTCTCACCCTGAGTACTGAACCCTCTGTGGAAGCTGCAGATTTCTCTCTGCCCCTGGCTCCTTCATCACCCAACCACTTCCCTGGCACAGCCTGGAATGTCCTTCCTTCCATTAACAATGAACAGGAAAAATAAGCAAATACACAATACAGGACTGCTGCCAACTGGAAAAGTCTCTCAATTCTTCAGCTACTGAACTTCAAGGGATACAATGAGCACAGGCAGCTTCTTGTGGCCTTTCTGCTTTTATAAGGTACAGAAGAAAAAAGAAGGAACAAATCCTTCCCTGTGAGGGTGGGCAGGCCCTGGCACAGGGTGCCCCTGGATCCCTGGCAGTGCCCAAAGGCCGGGCTGGAAGGGGCTGGGAGCAGCCTGGGACAGTGGAAGGTGTCCCTGCCCATGGAGAGGGGGAATGAGATGAGCTTCAAGGTCCCTTCCCACCCAAACCATCCTGGGATTCTGTGAAGTTTTGTTTCCAAGGATCTTGGAGAAAGGGGTTTCAAATTTTGATTTCTATTTCAAACTCATGTAATTGCTCAGGTAAGAAAGCTGCACTGGAGCTGAGCTGCAGAGCTGTGCTCTCCTTACCTTGAACATGTTGTAAATGAGATCTACGAGGGCCCAGAAGAGCAGCCCCGAGCGGTACGTGGCGTAATCCTTCACTGCCTTGTCTGCCAGTCTGCCAGAAGGAAATCAATCTGCAGTTAATCACTTCATTAGGAGGCTTTGATAACCCACCTGATGAACAGCATGAACGCTGCAACTGCCAGAGCCCATCAGGGACCTGCAGGGGATGGCTCTGAGTGAGCCTTGCTGGCTCTTCCTCGAAACATTGGGCACCTGAGATTCTCTGGGCAGCAATTCCTGAGGCTGGGCATTCCAAACTCCCTGTGCTCCAGCTGTGCTGTGTGACCAGAGCAGGTTTGCCAGTAAAACCTTCTTCCACAGGAAGGAAATGAGTACAGAGGGAACTGGAGGGCTAAGACTACACAGGAAGTCAAGAGCAGAGTGGGATAAAAACAATGTGCAGCCCTTGTTTGTGTGTTCAGTGCTGGAGAGCAGCAGATTCCTGAAGGAATGACCAAATCCAGACCTCACACCCAGGGGGTATCAGTGACACAACAGCTTTGTGCTTCTAACTCATAAAAGCATTTCTGCAAGACTCTTAGGGAAATCTCTTGTCCTTGAAGAAATGGAGGAATTTCCATTTAATATCTCCTTGGTTATTCTCCTGCCAGGAAAGGACTTCTCCTGGAAATCCAGCACCTGGGTTTGGAGCAGCAGGAATGCCCTAAAAGGTGCAGAGCTGTGCTGGGATAGCAGCTCTCAAAGTCTGCAGGATTAATCACAAACAGGTTCTGGCAAGGCACAGCCTCCTGCCAGCAGCTCTCATGGCTTTGGAATTTTCGTGCCTGTGCTCCTCAGGTACATCTGCCCCATCACGTGCTGCTTCCTGCTCAACACTTCAGAGCTTTGGAAAAACAAAAAGTTCTCTTTTATGCACCCAGGACCAGCCCAGCAGCTGCTGCTGCTTCCAGTCAGCAACACAACAGGGGATCCCAACTGAGCCCACCCCAGACTGGGGTTTTCTGGGGGAAAAATAAACATTTTGCTGTCTTATTAAAAGGCTCCATTTGTGTGTGTGCCCTTAAAAGAGACATCTTAGTAGGTGGCAGCCTGCTCGGGCAGCTCAGCTTAATTATTTAAAGGAAAACCAATTAGTAAAGGTGACTAAATTTCCACGGGATGAAGAGCAGCTGAGAGCGAGGCTAATTCTGGCCTCCCAAATACTGCAAGCCAGACTTTTCTTTTCATGTGAATGGGTTTGATCTAATTGGAGTCTGCTCCTTTAATTGAAAACTAAAAGGCCCTTGTGGGTTAGGGCTGGTAGTTACCTTGTGGAGCAGCTGCTGGGTTTCATTCCTGGAGCTGGACAGACTGACAGAAAGCCAGACAGACACTGGGGAAGCTTTGCTTCCCTCAGGAGTTTAAGAAAGGTCACAGTGAAGACCAAAGGGAAAAAAATCAAAAGGGTCTTTTCCTCCCAAATTCCAGATGAAAGCTACACTGAAAAACATCTACAGGATTTTTGTTAGCCAGAATTTGTGGTTCAGTAACGATGAACACTCCATTCAGTTCTTTGGAATCTGTAAATTGAATTTACAAAAAATGGAACAAGCCCAGAACTCTGATCCATTCTGGTAATTTCATCTTTGGGTTTAAATAGGAAGAGTTTCCAAAACAAGGGAGGTGCTGAGCATGTCCCTCCTGGTACCTGTGGTGCCATCACTCCAGCCCTTTCTGGCTGGATCCTCCCCCAGTGTGTGTGACCCTCACTGGCCCAGCTGAGGGCACCTCCCCAGGGACAGGGAATGTGGGATTGGCTGCCTTGGAATGAGGGGATGCAGAGCACCCCTGCACCTTCCCAGATTTACAGGAGGTTTCAGATCATGAGCAGATCCTCAGCTTTTTCAGATGCATGGGGGGTTCCTGCACTGACTCCTGTCCCTTTCTGAGATGCACAGGTACCAGTGAGTCCTTGAGTGTCCAGAACCTTCACCCTGGTGTTCTGAGACTGGAGCTGCTCCCAGACAACACCCTGAACGTGGAATGCTAATTTTAATCCTTTGCATGCAGACATTACCCTGGTGTCACAGCCAGTGGCTTCCTCTCTGCCTCAGCCTACAAATTCAAGATATTGGCACTTATCTGCAGAGCATTTCACCATCCATTGCCCTCTTCCTGATTTTCCACAAGAATAAATAAGCACAGACCTTGGAAATCAGAATTGCCATTTTGCTATTTCTGAGAGGCTTTATCAGAGGGAGGCTTTGTGCTCTCTTAGTCTGCCGAGATTAAAGAAAGCCCTTGAATAAACCTTGACATAATTCCTGAGCACTGTTTCTGAGTGTGCTCCCCTGAAATTCCAAAGATTGGATGCTTTAGCTGGAAGTTCTTGGCTCTGCCTGTTCCAATATGCTTTTATTACTGCCGTGCTTGGGGAAGGAACATCGAGGGAGGGTTTAAAAAGCAGCAAACCCAGCCCTGAAGAGCCCCTGAGCCTCCAGGACACCTCCTGGATCTGTCAGAATCCCCAGGATCCTGCTGGAAATAAGAAAAAGGAGCCAGGAAAGCTTGAAAGCAGCACAGAGATCAAGAGAGGAGCCCCTTTCAGGGCTCTCTCCCTTCTCTAAGATCACTGGTTCATGCTGGGTTTGTGCAACGACAATGTAATGACTTTATCAAACACCTAATTAATGTCATCAGCATAAGAATGCCCTTTAAGGAGACTTAGAATAATAATGAATTGATTCCTAATTATGACAGCTATTTCAAATCATCTTTTCAGAAACTGGAATTCCCTTTTCCTCTCTGAAAATACTGTGCCTTTGTCAGGCAGGCACAGCCACTTATTCTTGTGCTTCAAGTGCCTGACAGCTGCTATTGATTTTTTCTTTTTAAAAAGCAATGGCATTTGACTTCTATTTCTATTTTTCTATTTGAGGGAGGCTGGAGCACTGATCAAAAGGGCCCAGAATGAGCTTCTTTAGGGAGACAAGCAGGGAGTGAGGCACAGCTGAGAGACAGCTCATGGCTGGAGCTACTGCAGTGCTGAGGTGGGGGAGGAAGAAGGAGAAGCATCCTTTCCATTGATCAGCTCATTGATCCACTGCAAGGAACACCCAGAATGAAATGCTCCTGCTCATAGCAGCCCTGGGTGCAGCTGCAGCCACTCAGGGCCAGGCTGGATGGGGCTTGGAGCAACCTGGGCTCTGGGAGATGTCCCTGGGCTCTGGGAGATGTCCCTGGCCATGGCAGGGAGTGGCAGTGGGGGGGTTTCAGGGTCCCTCCCAACCCAAGATTCTGCAGCTCTGCAACACTGAGTGCAGAAGTTACTCAGAGGGGTTAACACCTGGTGTAAACTACACACACTGCCCATAAACTGAGTGGCTCTGCGATGGTGACACAAGTGGGTGTGACAGTGACACGAGTGGCCCTGTGATGGTGACACGAGTGGCTGTGTGGTGGTGACACAAGCCCTGTGACTGTGCCAGTGACACGAGTGGCAGTGTGCCCGTGTGCCCAGCCAGGGGAGGGCACTGACCTGCTGGCCCCTCCCGGGGACACCACGCGGGCGTGGGCGGTGACGAGCAGGCGCCGCAGGATGTCCCCACGGATGGCTCTCCACCTCTCTGGGGGACAGATGTGCAGGGCCAGCACGGTGTAGTAGTGGGGCCCGTCCACCTCGAAGGCGCTCTCCACCCACTTCTCCCGGGGCTGCTCCAGGAAGCTCTGCAGGTTCTTCTCCTCCCGCGACGTCGCCCGGGTGCTGCAACACAAGGAAATCCTCAGAGGCTGCCCCAGCTCCAGGGGCTCGGCCTCTGCTCCCCAGCAACTCTGGGGTGCTGCATCCTGCACAGGGAACCAGCTGGGCACCACCAGCTTCCCCCAAACTCATCCCTGGGTGAGGATTTACCCCCAGTGGGCACCACCAGCTTCCCCCAAACTCATCCCCTGGCTGAGGACCTGCTCCCAGTGAAGCAAACACATTTTCCTTGGAGGTGTGGGTGGCCTAGAGGTTTGCCAGGTAGCTGTCATTGCCCCAGTGGGAGACAACACCACTGTAGAGGTATTTTTCCCTTTTTTTGATAAAAAGATTGAGCCAGGCCAGCTAGGCCAGGCACTGGAGTGGTGCCATCTCCCGTGGGACACCACACAGCCACTGGATCCATTGATACAATTCCTCTACTGCAAAAGCAAGCCCTGGGAAGATCCAGGCCAAATTCAAACCCAAAAGACACTGTACTTTACTGCAAGCTTATATAAATATTTTATCATTTGCTTCCTTTCCCCAAGCGCTCCAGTGCCCCAGGAGTCCTGACACCCCAGACCTGACAGTGAAAACCATGTGTTACAGGAGGTTTGGGAAGCTGCATCACACTTCACCACATCTGTGGCTCTACTGCACCAGGCAGAGGCTGCCAGCCATGTCAGACCCTTGATTTTTAAGTGTGATAAACTCTCCCTATCAGGCATCAAGCAGCATCCCAGCAGATGAGGCTGTCAGGGCTGTGTGACCTTTTCATCTGCTAAAAGATGCAGCTGGGAGCCAAGCAGTAGCTCTTTATTTTCCCCATTTAATATTAAAAATTCTGTCTGGGAAGTACAAGGCCTTTTTCCACGTCTGCCCAGTGGGTTCTGGGCTCTGTGGTGCCAACAGCAGCCTAACAAGATGAAACAAATAGTTCCATTTATTTGTCTCCCAAAGGACTGGGAAAACAATAGCACAGGGATCTGGAGATAGATATTAAAAACAAAAGACAAATTGTATTACAGCCAAAACCTTGATTAGTTCCAGGCGGGAAAGTGAGAGGGATTTCACTGCACTGCATTTGGAGTGACCTTGGTGTGTATTTTAATATTTATACCCTCATCTAATTAGAATTACTTACTAATATCTAACTCCTCAAAGAGAGGATATACATGGGCATCCCATTTTTGCAGGATCAGAACCAGCTCATGCATTCCAAAGCATCTGGGTGCCTACGGATGTGGCCACATAGCCTCAGTGCAGTGTCAAAGCACTGCTGCTTATTGGTAAAAAATAATAATGGTAACCCCCCAAAAATTTAAAAATATCAGGAAAATCTGATGGACCTGAATCCTCCTCCAGGATGGCAAATCTGGAACCAAAACTGTGTTATATAAACACTGAATAAAATAATATCAGGGTTAACTTTTCAACTAACTATTACTTCATCACAGTGTCTTTTCTGCCTGCTCAGGAGAAAATTAAGCTGGCAGGGTTTCTTTAGTGTAATAACCCCGTTGCTCACCCCAGAGGTAATAATTACATGCAGAATGGAAAGAGAAGCTAATTCCCAATTGCTTTTACTCAATAGGTTCCCTGTTATCCAGCATGTCCAGGCTTCACTCCCAACAACGTAAATCCTTAACAACCACTCAGCATGTGCAACCCTGTTCCTCCTAAAACTTTCTGTGACTTCCCCTCTGTGCTGCCCGGTGCAGAAAGCAGAGGCCAGGGCTGGGGGAGGCCAGGGAGGGGGCACTGACGTGTTGAGCACGTAGAGCACGGTGTGGATGATGTAGGGGATGAGGTGGATGTTGCTCTCGCGGCCGCCGCCCCCGGTGTCGATGCTGAACGATTGCTCCATGGCGAAGCGCAGGAACAGCAGCTTGATGTCGTGCACGTTGAGCTGGTACGTGGGCTCCCTCTGCCCCGTGCACTCCTGCAGGTAGGTGTTGTGTCTGCAAAACAGCAGGGAGCCTTCACAGAGCCCCTCCTGCCACAGGATCCCAGCAAGGATGGCACAGAAAAGCTTGGAAGAAGGAACAGGCTGCACAAAGGCAGCCCCGGCTACCTTGGAGTAACCTCCCCAAAGGGAGGCTTTCAACTCACTCTGGTAAATCCAATTCCATCTGCAGATATCTGTCCACTCATCAATACTGTTTTCCCATGCCCAGGACATGGGATACAGCTCCCTGGCTGAAATGCTTCCAGGATGTTCCCACTCTTAATTCCACAGAATCCCAGAATGCTTTGGGTTGGGAGGGACATTAAGGATTATCCAGTCCCACCCCCTGTCAGGGGCAGGGACACCTTCCACTATGCCAGGGTGCTCCCAGCCCCGTCCAACCTGGCCTTGGACACTTCCAGGGATGGGGCATCCATAAACTCTCTGGCCATCTTGTGCCAGTGCACACCCCTTCACAGGGAAGACTTTCTGCCCAATACCTGACCTACACCTACCCCTGCCAGGTTCAAAATTTCTAACGTGATATTACAAACCCAGCACAAGGTGAACCAGAATCCTGACAGCAGCACCTCCATCTGCTCCAGACAGGTGCTCAAGTACCTCAGTACCATCCAAGAGAGGTCTGGAAATCTGCACCAGGGAATCCACCGGTGTCAGAGGGTTACTTTTGTACAGCAGGGGCTCACCGGGCCACAAATTAATCAACACTGCATCTTCAGCAGTGACTGGAGGCTAAGGAGGCTCTGAAACTATTTACATTAAGCCAAGGAGCAAACAGACACCTGCACTTTTTAAGGAGATTTCACTCTAGGTGGTAGAACCTGAAATAGCTCCGTTTTACCAAGATTCAGCTGCACCACCTCTGATCCCAAGATTTCAGAGGAGTGTGTGGCAAGGATCTGACTCACTCAGATGCAACCACCTGGGGAAGAACCTGTCTGTACTCACCGTGCCAAGCACGTGGCAAAAGCAGACTCTGGCACGTGGGGCCCCCACACTGGCAGGAGCCCATTGCACTTGGTGTTGGCATTTTGCAGGGCTGCACTCTCCCACTCCTCACGGCCCCGAGCGAGTCTGCATGGAGAGAGAGAGCAGGCAAATCATGAGGATGCAAGCTTTTATCTAAGGAAACATCCCAAAAATGACAATTCCACAGCTTCTCTCAGTGCTGGACTTGGCAGAGTCCAGACGTGAGCAGACTTGAAGCAGATCCTGACAGAGATGCCCATGACTGAAAAGTGACCAACAACCCGGCCCACCCATGCCGAGTTCCACAGTGATCCCAAAGCATCTGGAGAGGGCTCCAGCTGTGGGCAGCAGGTACCTGACAGCTGCCAGGTGGCAGTCGTAGTGCACGATGTTGAAGTGGGACACGGTGCTGTAGCCCTGCTGCTTGCGGGGCTTGTTCTCGAACTCCTCGAGCGCCACGCGCTTGGTGAAGGTGTAAATCCCCAGCACCTTGGTGGGCTGCAAGGACACACAGCAGGCTTAGCAACCACTCTGCTCTGCAGCAGAGCACACTTCCTGCTCTTTCCACATCACACTGAATTTAACCTCTCCCAGTCCCAACCTCAAAACTGATCCTGTGTTTTTCCAGCTTTCACGGAAAACACACTTTCACTTCCCAGCCACCTCTGGAATTACTGATCTCAAGAACCAATCTGAGGCTTCCTGATCTTGTGCAATCAGATACTGGCAAGTCCCCTTAGGAGCTGAGAGAGCTCTGAAAATGTGTCTCCCTTCACCTGGAACTTGAATCTTCCATCATCATTACCCAGAACTTTTAACTCCCACTACCCCAGAACTTTTAGCTCCCACTACCTGGAACTTCTAGCTCCCACTACCTGGAACTTCTAGCTCCCACTACCCAGAACTTTTAGCTCCCACTACCCCAGAACTTTTAGCTCCCATTACCTGGAACTTGTATCCCTCCCGGCAGATGCAGCACGTCAGTCCTGGTTCCTCTATCAGCTCCTCCATCTGTTTAAGCAGCGCAGTCTTGGTCACCACCTGGCCCTTCTCATTTGTCTGCAAGACAGAAAAGCTCAAGCAGGTTAAAACGAATGACAAAGCACACCATGCCCACCACTGGCACTGCAATGCCTATCCCATCTCCCAGCAGCACCAGGCAAACATGGGGCTAGAGGTCTTGCAATATCCATCAATAAATCATTTTATACACCTCCTACTGAGGCAGTTTGAGCAAGGCAGGAAGAACAGCCCCTAAAGGAGCAGAGCACCCAGCCATTACCGTCATGCCCAGGGTGCCCAGGGCCTTCTGCCTCATGGCCATGGCCATCCTCTTCTTCTCGGCGCGCGTCTCCTTCCGCGCGGCGTCGATCTTCTTGTTCACCTCGGGGTGCTCCCTCAGTGCCTCCAGGAGGTTCTCTGCCAACGTCCCAATCCCCTCATCACTCGACACCTGCTCCAGTTTGTGCAGGTTGGTGATGGAGTCTGTTCCTATTAGCACCTGGTGGGGATGGAACACAGCACTGCTCAGGAAAAGGGGACTCGGGACAGTGACTGTCCCCTCTAACCCACAGGGACAGCCGGGCAGAGCACTGAGCTGCAACAAGTGCTCCTTCCTTTGTTAAGGCTTCTGGGCCCTAAAAACTGTGTGTGAGACTGGGGCACTTTGCCTCTCCACTGGTCATTACCAAGAGCTCAGATGGGGATGTTGGATAAAACATTTATTTTGTGGTAAGACATTTTATTGATGCCTTCAAACACCAACAATCATGTCCTGAGGAGTTTATCAATCATTACCTTCTCTTCACATTGGTTTGTCAATCTCACACCACACAGCAGAAGGAAATACTGAAGTCAGGATCTCTGACTTTTCCAGATGATGCCTGAAGCTGCCCAGCAAGGCTCAAGGCACCAAGACAAAGACACGAAGTCATGTTCCCAATCTTGTCACGGGACATACAAAACTAAGAGGATGCTCTGCAAGGGCAGAACTTGCCCAGGGAATACCTGAACAGCTTCCATACCTATGCCTACTTTGAGATTCCCAACAGGCTTTCACAGTCTATAACAGGTAAGCTCAGGAGAACTGGATTTTCTCTCTGCTTTATCCCCCTTCAGACTAGAACACCACCTTCGGCAGAGAAAAGCTGTGAGCCAAACTGTCAACAGCCAACAAAAACCAGTGTAGAACCAACTCTTAGAGGGATTCATTCATTCACTCAGCCCAGAGCAGAGTGGCAATGCAGGCACATCCCCTGGCCTCACCTGTGTTGCAGGGTGCTGCGTCGCAAGGCCTCGGAGCAGGCGCAGGATAAAAGGAAGTGCAGGTCGAGATAAGAACCTCTTCCATATGTCTGCATCCAAACTGCATGGAAAACAAAAGGCAGCAGCTGAGGGGAGTGTCCCAGCCAGCAGCACGGCTCCAGGCTGCAGGGAACACTCCCTCCCCCGTGTTTCTCATCAGCTCATTAATGAAGGGACAGTCACACTCCCACGTCCATGCTGTGCACAGCCACAGTGCCAACTCTGAGCCTGGGGATTTGTGTTCATGAGTTGGCCACCAACAGCAAAAACTCTGTTGCTGTGCAACAGAGGGGAACAGGCAGGGAACACAAGAATTGAGATAGCCAAGGAATCAGCTTGGATGGGTATCAAATGGGAAGATTTCGGGCTTTTTAGTTCATCCCTATAGGTGCACTGCCTCACCACACCTCTGCATCACAGCTCTGAATGCTCCTGAATGGGCACTTGTTCATGGATTTCCTGGGAGACTGTGGTGATGGGATGAGGAGGATATCCAGGGCAGTCACACACATTAACCACACACGTTAAATAGTGACTCTTACTTCTTTGCACTGGGAATGTGCTTTTTCATGTAATCCAGAGCATTTTGTGTAATCCCCTTCTGCAGGATGAGATCCTTCAGCTGATGGCCGTTGCTGTTGTTCTTTATTCCTGCTGCTATTTTACAGAAGCAATCCAGGAAAACTTTATCATCTCCACTGTGCTCCTCATCATACCTGAACAGAGAGAAGAAGTGGTAACTCTGCCTGTAACTCTCATTGACATTATCACTGAATGATGTATCTGCCCCAGCTCAGAGACTCAGAAAAGCACTCAGGCCCCTGTCACCTCAAAATACACTCTCCTATTTCTCGAGCTAGAGCTTACACATTTCTTTCAAAAATAGCTTAGAAGTGAAAGAGGAAATGAAGCTGAAGCCTGGCATTACACTGGAGCAGCACCAACGAGGAAATAAAGGCAGAGCCATGCCAGTACAACCCATTTCAGGAGCTTTTAGCTGAACTGTGCCAACGTACTTATCAAAGTTACAGTAGGGCTTGAAGCGCTCCACCAGGATCTGCATCTTCTCCATCTCCCCGAAGGACAGGTAGGGGATGATGCGCAGCAGCCCCTGCAGCACGCTCAGGTTGGAGCGCACAAAGGTGCTGTTGATCTGGTCCAGCAGCATCACCAGCTGGTCCTTGTCCCCCGTGAGGAGGAGGTTGCCCTGTGAAGGAAGAACAGCAGGATTTACACTCAGGAATCAATCTGCAAGAAAATTCTCACTCTGGGAGTCAGTGGACTCCAGCAGTGAAGGGGTAGTCCCTGATAAAAATATAACCCAGCCTCGTTCCCAAAGGTCTTGTGGAATGGCTGTACCAACTCCTCTAGCTGACACCTGGCTTATTCCACCTACTGTTCAAGCATTTTCCAGCCAAAAGTCTGATAATTCGAACCCAAAGCACACCAGATTCCTGTCCACCCACAGCTTCAAAAGATGAGTGAGAAGCTCATGTTCTCAGTCTAGCTGAGATACAGTTTTATTCTCAATTAGCTGGAAAATCAATCATGTTTTCAACACATACAAAAACACTCCAAAAAACAAGGCCAAGCTGTGTCTTTTCTTGTCTCTCCCTGGCCTGTGGCCCAAAGCAGGAAGGAAAGGATCCAAGCAGTGCCTAATAACCCTCACCCAACCGTGCAAGACTCATCCTGACGCAGCCTCGCAGTGCTTTTGGTTCAGGGCCCTCCTCAAGCCCTTCCCCAAGGCCTGCTAAGACCTGCCAGAAATGTCAGGGTCACACTCCATCAGCACTGTCTCCAGCAGCTCAGCATCCCTGTGAGCAGGGGTGTGCAAGCCCCGAATCCCAGGGGAAGGAGCTGCAGGCACTCACCTTGTCCTCGCTCAGAGGTTCCGCGTTGGATTCATCCAGAATGATCTCCATGATGCTGAGCACCTGCTCTGCCACCGCTGCTCCCCCGCTGTCCTTGCTCTCCTGCTCAGCCACCAGAGCCTGCAAGACATGGGAGTGCTCAGGGGAACAGCAGCAGGAACTGGTGTAAGGTGGGAGCAGTCCCTGGAACACCAGCTGGTTTAACTGCCCCCCACACTCCCACCCACAACAGATAAGCAATGTCTGAAGATAATTTGCAGTGCCAGCACAGCAGCATTTCCCATCTCCCATAGCTATCACAAGGCAGCAGGGCAGTCAGAAGTAGCTTCAGTTCATTGCAATCCATGGAAAAAACACTTCTGGAAGTCCAGGTTGTCCTTACCAAGTTGAGAGTCCCCAGCATGACATTCAAAGTGTTCATCTCTGGCTTGACCAGCTGCTGCCTGTTTATTTTCACCTTCACACAGTAACTGAAGAGTTTTAACAGCACCTACAAGATACAGTGAAGGGATTCTCTGTGGTACCTTCACAATGAGAGGGGATTTTGCTGAAACTAAAGTAATAGTTTAATACAGTAATACACCTGATCTCCAGACTTCTGGGCTACAGTACATCCCACATTTTTACATCTCTATATAAATCTTTGCACAGCTTTGGTTTTCAGGTAAGGCCAAAGCAGAAAACAATCCCTCCAGGATTCAGTCTTACCAACTCCTCAGGCTCTACACATTTCAAGTTCTGTAAGGAATTGTTAACCAAGAGGAAGAGAGAGTGAAAGAAGTGCTCCAGCTCAAGGGAGATTGTCTAAACCTCAGGGATGTCTGTGGAATTTTCCACCCCTTAACTCCTGACCCCACAGCCAAAGGGAGACTCACAGTTAAGAGGTGTCGGCCCTGTTTGAAGTCCTTGATGCCAGTCAGTCTGTTGAGCATGCACTCCAGGCCTCCACACGGGGCCATCACCCCTGCCATCTTGTACACTTCCTCCTCATCCTCCTCCTCATCTGCAGGACAGACATGGGTGGTGAGGACAGGAGCAGCCACAGCAGGACATGCTCGTGCAGTGGGAGCAGAAAAGGAGAGCAGAGCAGCACACATTTACCAGCAATTCAAGTCACTTCAGTTGTACTGAATTTGAAAAGAATTAAGATCAGGAATATGAAGAAGGGCTGGGCAGAATGGTCTCTGTGCCAAGCAAGTGCTCACATTTGAAGCACAGCTTTAAAGCACTGTTAAAATCCTCCTTCACTCGAGGTGAAGCAGGTAAATGCAGCAAAAGCAACGTCAATCAACTTTAAGCTCACTGCTGTGAGGATAATAATGTCATTGCTCTGCAGCAAACCTCAGATTTCCAATCTAATCCCAGCTTTCAGCAGACAAATGCATTACCAGTGGTGGAGTCCAGGGACTCGATGAATTCCTCCGTTGCATCTCCCAGTAACCCCCGCATGCGGTAAATGATCCTCATGGGCTCCCCCTGCAAGAGCACAGCTTTTTATTCATTCTGTCTCTGTCTCTGGGCACTTGTGCACAAGCCTGGTTCTGGTTTCAGTGTTTACAGACACTCCAGCCCCAGCTCTGCCTCGTGCTGTTTCACCTGAGGATGGTAACACAGGGAAATCTTTCACTCCCTCATGCTCCCCTTCCTGAGATGAATTAAAAACAACAGTAGAGCCACCTGCAAAAACATCAGTAACTCATCCCTTGGTCTGCCCAGCTTTTCTTGGCATTGCCAATTAATTGACAGACTGGTAATAAACAGTGTCTTCCTCCTTCCAGCTCCTCCAGGTTTCCTTTAGCACCAGTGAAAGATGCAGCCAAGGAAAATGGGTTCGTCTGCAGAGGAACACCTGCTTTCCATGGCAACCTCTCCTCTGAGGGTATGGAACAGCATACCTGGGAAATACAGGGAACAGGCACAGCCCAGGAAATGAAGCAGGACAGGCTGATTGGATGAAAGCTTTCAAAGAGATAAAATCTGCAGTGATGGCAAACGAGAGAGGAGTAAAAGGCAATTTAATGAGCTTTCAGTAAGGCAGTAGATCACTGGAACGATACAGCCAAAAAGCTGTGCTTTTACCCTGAGAAAGGGACAGTTTTCCAGATGCATTTCCAGCTGGAAATACTGACAGCATATCATGAAACTTTCCATTTTTAATCCATAGGTCTGAATAAAAAGCAGAAAAGAAAAATCCCAGATTTGGGAGCAGGAGACCTTGCAAGAGAAAACCTGTCAGGGATCGTGCTAAGCCTAATGTGGAATAAGCAGTGCTTAATGTCACAGCAAATACATAAGCACAGGGAAAGCCCCGGGGGGAAGATCTGCTCAAAGGCCATGCTGGCGACCAGCAATTAACACCACAGGGGCCCTGGTAAAACGGCAGATGAACAAAAAAAGCCACTGAGAGACAAGGGAAACAAAAAGGGGCCTGAGGTTGCGTTTCTTGTGCGCCTGTCGCTCCCAGGGAACGGAGCTGAGGCTCCAGGAGGTGCTCACAAAAGAAGACAGATGAAAGCTGTTCATCCACAGGAATGCTGAGCAAACTCTGCCTTTCAGCAGCAGAGCTGCTTCCCCAGAGAGCTGCACGCCAGCCCCAGCCCAGCATCCCACGGGAACAGCTCCTTGCTGCTCCCAGGGGCAGCACGGGGATCATTTCCACCAGTGACTCCACCAGAATTCAAATCAGGACTCACAGATTAACACCAGCACCTCACCTCCCTTTCCAAGTTGGTACCTTGCTAAAAAATTATCACTGTCACAAGGTTTGGGCTTGATTTTGCAGTACTGAAGGCTTTGTTACTGAAATAAAGCTTAAGGAGACCCATTTTCACTGCTAACTGGCACTTTGTTTGAACTCTTCCCACAAACAGTTTCAGGAAACTGAGGTTTCAAAGGTGATCTGAGGCCAGGAGGAAATGAGGAATGACCAAGAAATGCTGGACAAATCAGTCTTGTTTTATGATCTCAAGTGCCTCTAAAAACATATTTGTAGTGGGCAAGCTTGAGCCTAATGGTCTCAGTGGGAGTTTATTTTAGTGGCTACAAGAAGGGAAGAGTTGTTCTGGACCACATCCACCTCTGGAACAAGCTTAGTATGACACTCTTAAGACTGCTGGGTCCATTTCTTCATGTGAAAAACACACAACACATACTATGCAAAGCAAAAAAAGGATGAATCTGCCAAGTGCTTGAGATCCTGATGAAAAATATGACAGCAGAAGTGCAAATATGGAGAACCATTGGATGCTCTGTCCATAAATAACTTGGGTTCATCCCCAAGGCACAGACTGATGGAGCAATCTGGTGTCCCTGTGTGTTCACACACACGAAGCTTTTGTGTGCAGATGGAGTGTGAAATGTGATCTGAAAGGCAGTGACAACGTTCAGATGTCCCCAGGGGAACACAAGGCTGTTCCTCAGGAAGAGTCACACGTGACACAGGACACAGCTCACCTGGGGCAGTGCTCTGCAATCGCTCACGTTGCAGAGCTGTGCACAATCTGTCCTAACAGAGCTCCAAAAGGTGCTGAGCAGTTACACCCAATAAATTATATGCCAGGAAATAAATCCTGACTTGTGTGATTTTGTCTTCTCCCTGTCTTTTTTTGTTGATGTGAAGGAAGGGAGCTCTGTGCTGTTAACTTGTACAAAGGTAACACACACCTCGTTTGTGGGACACCACACCTTCTTGTAGACCTCAGCCACAGGCAGATCCAGACTGATGATCTTGTTGTTCACCAAAAGCTGAAAGGGAGAGAAGAACAAGTCAACAACAAGCTCAGGTTGTTACATCACCACTCCAGCAACCACCAGCTGCCCAAAACCAGCATCCCACAGGTCTGTACAAGACATCCCCACCTCAAGAAATTCTCACCTCCATCCCGCTGTCGTCCTCCAGCAGAGCCACCAGGTCACAGTCCTGGCAGATCTTGTTCTTGATGTCCCTCATGAGAGGCCCAATGCCAGGCTCGTTACTGCTGTAGGGATTCCCTGGCATCCTGCCCTGCAGGAAATCTTCCTGCTGGGGATCCTTCTCCAGAGTGACAAAGAACTCGGTGACTTCATTCTCCTCCTAAAGAGCAGCAGCAGAAACAGAGTGAATAAGTTGTTCCCTGACCACACTCCCATTCCTGCATTTTTATGGGAGAATATTCCTAAACCTTCAGTCCTTTCCCCCCTGGTGCATCTGCTCTGCATGCCACACTCGGAGGATGGCCAGGATCATCCAGTAACCAAATTGCTCAGGGAACTTGAACAGTGACCCCCTTAAATGGGAAACATATCTACACTGGCTAATGGTGAATCATGACTGCAGACACTGCTGTTCCTGGGAAAAAGGGACCAGATCCTGGCTTGTTAGAGGTGGTTGATGTTGATGCTCCTCCATCATGAGACCCCACCAGGAGCATTCCACACAGTTGTGGTGACCCTCAACAAAAAAGGACATGAAACTGTTGGAGCAAGTGCAGAGGAGGCCATGGAGTTGCTCAGGGGACTCTGCCCTATGGAGAGAGGCTGGGAGAGCTGGGAATGCTCAGCCTGGAGAGGAGAAGGTTGTGTGGAGACCTCAGAGCACCTTCCACTGTCTGGAGGGGGTACAGGAAAGCCAGAGAGGGACTGCTCATCATGAACTGGAGTGACAGGACAAGGGGGAATGGGTTCAAACTGAAAGAGGGGAAATTTAGGTCAGATATTGGGAAGAAATTCTTCCTTGTGAGGGTGGGCAGGCCCTGACACAGGGTGCCCAGAGAAGCTGTGGCTGCCCCTGGATCCCTGGGTGTGTGCAAGGCTGGGATGGCCAGGGCTCAGAGCAGCCAGGGATCATGGAAGGTGTCACTGTCCAGGGTGGGACTAGACAATGTTTAAGTCCCTTCCCAAAGCTCTGCAGGGCTCTGCTGAGGCAGTGTGAGCCTGCCCCACTCACAGGGTAGATGATGCTGCAGAGCCTCTCGAAGATGAACACTGGGGTCCTGTAGTCATCGAGGCTGTAACGCTTGGCAGTCTCTATGCACACGGCCATGAACGCCTTGGTCTCTGACTCTGTGCCTGCCAAGACAAGGAAGCTTTAAAATGGACACTGGAGTCATTTTTATAGATCCCACTTTAACTCAGCACATGCAGTAAATCCTTCTGCACTCAGCCCTACTCTTTGGTGCTCTCTCCTTTTGCGAATCCACTCTGTGGAAGATGGAAGGTATTTATTGGTAGGGTTACTAGGAAAGCTTCTGCATGGCTGGGCTGCAGTAAAACAGCCCCATAAAAATGAGGAGGCTGAGATTCCTGGAAAATAAGAGGTGACTAGGAACACTATTCAACTGTTCTGTGTCAAAGAAAATACTGGAAGCCACAATTCCCCCTGCTGACAGCAGTCACTTAGGAATGTTCTTTGTGTGGCTGTTCTGCTTTCCCATCTTGGTCGACCCCAAGACTGGATTTATGGAACAGAGGTGGTTTTACCTGTTGTCATGTCCTCCAGCATTTCCAGCAGCATGTCCTGGGTCTCATCAATCAGCTTTGTCCTCTGCACCACCAGCTTCCTCAGGCACAGGTAGCCATTGAGCACCGTGCCCACCAGCCGGCTCTTGAAGTGCCTTTTGATGGACTCCACCTCCACGAAGGAAGAGAGAAGACCTGGAAAGCCACAGAAATTCAGGAGGTGGGAGAAAATTTGATTTCTAAATTTCATAGCACAGTATCATAAAAATGGCTTCCAGTTCCTATTGGTCTGTGGTTTAAAGCTCACTTCTGTGAGCTGAGTGGTTGGAGGTAAAAGCCTTGGCCTGGTTCGTAAATTGTAACATATGAAAAATAGTTTGGGAATGAGGAAAGGACCTAAGGAGTTTCCTGCTTGCTTGATACAAAATTCTGCACTCTTTGGTGTTTTTCTGTTGCAAGCTATTCCAAAAGCAGATGATTGCTCCTCTTTAATACCTCTAATACCTCTGATGATGTGAAATGACTTATCAGTGACATCACCAAACTGGGCACTCCTACAATAAAGCAAAGAATCAGCAAACACAAGGATTCTTTCCCATGACACACTGATCAACATGCTGCTTCTTGCAAGAAGCCAGGCTTGACGGATTCACCCACTAATGGCTGAAGAATGTGAAAGAGGATACAAAAAACAATGACCTAGTTAATGAGGTATTTCCATTTCCAACAAAATTTTGTAAAAGGGTATACACCCTAGAAGATGAAAAAAAGCTCCCACAGAATAGGGAGGTAGGAACAACAGGCAAGAATAAAGCAGTGTTTACAGTGGTGCCAGGGACTGTACTATGTAATAAAGTGAAATGAAGCTTGCCTGGTGTATTACCACAGTTCAGCTAAAAACTCTTACTGACCACAAAAAATATGGAAAAATCCATTTAGAGATTAAGTGCTAAATCGATGGCAAAAATCCAGCGCTGATAATGGCAACACAACTGAATGAGATCTCTCTGAAATCCTGCCACAGGCTGTTAGAGAACAATGGTCAGCCCAGCTCTAACCCTGCTGCAGGCCCACTGAATACCTGTGAGACTCTTCAGGGCATATCCCTGCTGCAAATCCGTGCTGAGTGTTGCCTCCTCCAGGGCGAGCAAACGAGCTATTTCCTGCAAATAATTAACAGCCTGTTAGGCCAAGACCCTGCACTGCCAGTAACGACTGGAGTGTCTAACTCAGGGTGCAAAGTCACTGAGCCAGGCACAGAGAAAGCACAACTGCAACTGCAGGGGGGGAAGGGGGAAAGGAGAGGAAAACTGCCACAAATATCCCCCTCATTTTCTCCCTGCACCTTCCTGCTACCACTGCTTGGCTCTAGTGGCCCTCCAGGAGGACTCAGAGCCACCAGTGATGTGGAGAGTGTCACCTGCCTCTTTGGAGTGCAGCAAGGATCCCCACAGAAAACTCACACCACTCTGAACACTGCAAACCCAGTGTGCTGCTTCTCCAAAGGCTGTAACTCCCATTTCTCCAGCGATGACAGCACACTTGATCCTTCCCTGTCCCTTAAGGGCTCTGAGAGTCCAGCCTGGGAGCTGCACAACAGCTTCCAGCTCCAAGCTGGTGCCAAGGCAGTGCAGCAATATTTACAATCCCAGAGCAGTTAATTGAAGTGCTGAGGAATTCAGCACTGGAGCTAAAACCCCCGTGGCTCCCTCTGTTCAGAGGTAACAGCACTGAAGTGTGAACTTAACCCTGGCAGGGTCACCAACAGGGCACTGAACAAAGGGACGGAATTTCAAGGGGGAAAAAAAAAAAAGCCAAGCTAACAGGTCATTTCCTGCACACAAATACCTTAGTGATGAGGCTGCCAATGTAGGGCAGAACCCCTCTGGCTGCCAGGTAGACCTTCCAGTGGGCAGGTTTGATGAGTTTCTGATACAGGGCCAGGTACTCAGCAGCACATTCACCAGCAATGCTCAGCTCATCCAGGTAGCTGTGAAAAAGAAACACAAGCTGACAACAGCAACAAAAGGCATTCCTGCTTAAGGACACTGTGGAAAGGAAGAAAAAGCCTCCAGAAATCCATCCTCCCTGTTGTCCTTACCAACAGCATCACTAATATTCATTACTTGCTGGCTAAGTCAGTATTTGTCCCAAAAAGGAGTTGGCTGTGCAATCAGCATGAGCTGGGGTAAGTTATATGTCACAGCAGCTGGAAGAGAGTTCTGCCATTGAACAGGCAGGGGAAATGTTGGCCACGCAGCTGATCCTTACTTCTGGAAAAAGCACAGACTGCAAGAGCTCATTGCCAGCCAGCAAACCCCAAGTCTCTCTAACTCTATGCCCTCCCAGCTAATTAAGTTAAAAAATCCAGCTCCAAAAGATCCCTGAAGTGCAGGTATACAAGGGAGAGGTGTGAGAACAGCTGCAAGAAGGGAGAGATTCTGATGGGAATTGAAGACAAATACCCGCGGAGCTGCCAGGTGTGGCAGCACAAGAATACCTGGTGAGGAGATCAAGGACCTGCTGCTTCCTGCTGGGGATGGTGGCCAGGGCCTCCACGATGGTGCAGGCAGCCTGCCTGGCAGCCTGGGTGGCAGGAGTGAACAGCACCTGGGCCAGGGGCAGGAAAATCCAGGTCAGACTGATGGGCAGAGATGAACCTGTGCCAGCTCACAAGAAGGGACAACACTGGGGCTGTTGGGTGACCCAGTGGCAGCGTTTTACTCTTCTCCCAACATCTGGTTCTGTGACAATTCCTGCTGTGCTCAGCACCCAAGTGTTTTAATGAGTGCATGGTGTGGGTGACCTGCTAGTCCACACACAAAGCAAAGCTTTGGTCCAGGAGCCTCAGAAGTGCAGCTCATGAGGCAAGGCAGGAGCACCATGGCAATCAAAGGTTCAGAGTTTAAGAACCCACAGACCTCCCAGACAAACATTTGATGCAGCATTTCTGAGGGAACACAGCTGCAAACCTGACTTATGAGGGAGGCAGTGAGTCCCAGCCTCCCCAGACATCCCTGCACAGGACCTGCAGCACACCAGCCACAGTGTGTGACTGAACCCTGCCTTGGGGCCCTCCCACCCTTACCTGCCGCAGCCAATTGTTGTGTCCCAGCTTGAGATCCAGAGGACAGGTTCTCTTCCCACGGCGACTCATGAACTGCTTCCACTTCCAGATGTATTTTTCTGACAAGTAGAGCTGGTGAAGCTCAGCTTTGCTGGGAGTTTTCCCATTGGCATCTGCACCTGCAATATTGAGCAGAACCCAAGAGAAGTCAGCAGTCATGAACTGCAAACCACCAGAGTATTTTTGTCTTCTTACTGGAACTTGTCAAACTCCAGTGGGAAGCTGAAAGCTTCCCATCTCCTTCTGCCATTTTCACTCCTGTGTGGAGCTATGCTCAATTCCAAGCCTCATGCAAATTCCAGAGCCTCTCTCAAGGAATTCCATCAGCTTTCCAGCTGGCTGGTATCAATTGAAATAAACAAGTTTTGTTTTTTACAGTCCCTGATTCTCTTCGGGCACAGAGCATTTTCTGCTTAGGGTTTGAGGCACACAGCCTGGAAAAGTCAGTGCTAGAGCTCTAGGGATTAAATGTGAGGATGGTATTAGATGTCATGGGACAGAAGCCAACACAACTCCACAGAAGCACATCCTTATTAAATCTAGGGACACACAAGTTCCTGCACAGAAGTGCAGCAGGTCACAGGCACAGGGGTTACCTCTGGCAGGGAGGCACTTCTTCCAAGCTTCATATGATGCTTTGGGGTCCCTCTTGAGCCACAGCTGAGCCTGTGCATGGATTTCATTGCTGTACGGCTTCACAGTGGTGAGAGCATCCATGGGCACATCCTAAGAAATTAAAAAGCTCTGTGATTCTTCAGAAAGCCACAGTCTGCTCCCAATGAGCAGCTCCTGAGGTGAATCACTGGGGCAGGGCCATGTAGAGGCAAATGCAGCTCTTGGACAGCAGCAGGGTAATACAGTGAATGGTGTACTAAGAGAGAGATATTCCAGCTCCTACTGAAATGTCAGTAAACTCATCTCTGATATCCATCTGTGATTATCAGACAGGCAGATCAAAGAAAACATATGTTCCCTCCTGCAAATCTAATCCTAAAATAAAATCAATAGCAGTTAATCAATGTATTCCAATGAGAACTGTAGCTCTGTATTTTAAAATCTCACTCAGAAGTACTTGATTCTATCAGATTTAGGTACTTGATTCTACAGAGCTGCTGAAAGCACCAAAAGCCTGCCCAAAATAATCAAGCTATGGCTTTGAAGTTGCTCTTTCCCCATGCCTCAGATCTGAGGGGAAAAGAGCAAACCCTGAACAGTTGTGGTCAAAGTCACCAAAACCCAGTGAAAAACAGAAAGTGGAAATCTGTAATCTGCAGTGTGTAAAGACCAGAGTCACAGGGTTGTGGTTCCCTAGGAACAGTGACCAGGAAAAGCAAGTCTGGCTTCCTCACAAACTAATTCCTCACTGAGATCAGTGTGCCAGACTTCCATCAGCAAATTCTCAATGTTTTGCTCAGCCTCTAAGGCAGTACCTTGTTTTTCTTGCTGGTTGGAGCAGGTGGCTTGATGAGCTTCTGAAGGATGCGCAGGCACATGAGGGTGATGTTTTCAACAACCACGGGAGTCTTGATGTTCACTGCCATGAGGAAGAGGCTGAGAGCTGAAAGCAGACAGGGGTGTTCATTATCCTGTGAGAGCTGCAGACAGGACACAGCTCTGAACAGCATTCAGCGGGTGCAGAGCTGGAAATCCCCTGTAGTGGCGGCCCTGGGCACAGCTCTGGCTGGGGTCAGGACTCACCGCAGCGCAGGCGCAGCTCCCAGCAGCTGTCCTCCTTGGAGATGGAGTCTGTCAGCAGCAGCATCTCGTACTGGAGGCTGCTCGCCTGCAACACACAGTGCTCCAGCTCTGGGGGCTGCCCCACTCCCTTCTGCCTTCTCCTCTTTAACACACTCAGGTTCAAAACACATGCATTGAAGTTAATTTATCCCACACACACTTGGGGTGACTGGTAACCTGCTGGAGAGGTACAAGCAAAGCCAAGACAGGGAACTGCCTAAGGAAACTTCAGCATGTGCCTGCACACAAAATGTTGTGCTGCACTCTGACATTTATGTAATTTCCTATCAAGACTCAGTTTTTTTTCTCACAAACAGACCATAAGAGAGAAGATGCAATGAACAGAATGCACCAGCATAGAGGGACAGAACAAATAAACAGGAAAACATTGGAGTCTCACCAAGTCTGGATTTGCCCAGTGTCCCTTCAGAGCAGCAGAAACCTTTCCAATGATTAAGTCATTCATTTGCTGTGTGGCCTCTGGATTGTCCCTGATTCCAAGAGGAAAAAGATAACACTGTGATGATCTGCTGTACTAAATGCCAAAAGCTCCTGGGATTTCAGCTCAGCTGGTAACAAATGCATAGGGAGTTGAAGGTTACACTTTGCTGGTGTGACCCAGCCATGGCAGGGGGTGGGACTGGGTGGTCTCTGAGATCCCTTCCAGCCCAGATCACTTTGTGATTCTAAGGCAACTCCCCTCATAAGGCTTTCCCTTCCTGGGGGAACTTTCCTGATGTCTTTTTGGGGCTACCTAACAACACGGGCCAGACAAAACTAAGGGAATAAAAAGTATAACTGGTTTTTATATATGTATTGAAGGGTCTTCAGGTACATATAGGGCAGATGAAGCCCCCCCAGGGCTACACCCAAAAATGGACCATGGGTCACAGGTTCTCATACTTTTATAAGTTTGGTCCATTTGCATATTGGGGGTTAATCCTCCAATTACAGCTTCAGGTAATGAAGTCATTTACCCCAAGTTTGCTCCCCCAGCTCCCTTTTGTTTCCATTTCTCGGGGCCTGAGGCAGTGAGGTGTCCTTGATTCCCAGCCCAGAGAGGAATTGTTGTGTGTGACCAAAACGGGAGAGGAGCAGCTGACGCTGTGTGTGGAGTTTAGAGTTTCACACTAAAGAACTGCAGGGTTATAAATACATGAAAATATAAAAGCTGAAATCCCGAGGCATCGTTCCCGAGGCCAGAGCAGCTCTCACCTGGTCAGGAGGCACATGAGCTGCCGCACCTCCTCGCGCATGCTGGCCGCGCCCCGCCGCAGGTTGTAGTCAAAGAGCTCCCGGATGAGCCCCTGGGCCACCAGGATGTGCCGGATGGCGCCGTTGGTGGCCAGGGCCCTGAGCAGGGTGATGCAGTGCTCGGTGACAGCCGAGGCACAGCCGTAGCACTTGGTGGAGGAGGTGTGGCCGCAGCCCAGCACGGACAGGGCTCGGTACTGGCTGGCTGTGAACGTGGGCAGTGCCGAGCTCCGGGAGGATTTGGTGGCCGCCTCGCGTTGCTGCAGGTCGTACTCCAGCAGCTCCTTCCGAGAGGCAAACACTTTCTGGGAACACAGAGCAGAAACTGTGAGCCAGCACACTAATGCCAGTGCCACTCACGGGTTATTTACACTGTGTATTCTGTGCAGAAATGTTTTGAACCAAGTGTTTCCAAACTTGAA
The DNA here is from genome assembly GCF_052056855.1 of Sturnus vulgaris. Classification (NCBI taxonomy): domain Eukaryota; kingdom Metazoa; phylum Chordata; class Aves; order Passeriformes; family Sturnidae; genus Sturnus; species Sturnus vulgaris. The sequence goes on along the minus strand of NC_142267.1, from coordinate 6,550,447 downwards.
ATACTTCATTATTGGAAAAGAGAAGGATTTGACAGGAAGGTCTCACAGATATATGTGTATAACAGAGAGATCTTTGAATGTAGAAGCTGAAGAAGGAATAAAAATGATAGTAAGTTTTGAAATAGAAGAAAAGAATTGCTAAGCCAGTTTTACTGGATAACTAGAAGGGAAAGAGCAAGTGAGTTGGAAGAGGCTTTTATGACTCCGAGCAAAAGATAAATTCACCTCAAACAAAAGATGTTTTTACCAAGCAAAAAGATTTTTACAGGCAAACAAAAATGCCATGTTGCAAGTAGAAAGAAAGATCTCAAATTTTTCCACTATGAGGAAACTGAAAAACAACTTCTAGCTTCAACTGTAACACACTGACCTTTTGTGATTGGAAGAGTGTAACATGAATATGGTAATGTTGGTAGTTATGATAGGCTGTAGGTGATAGTAAAGGTATTGATTGGTTGTCAATGTTTTAAGATGCTCTGTAATGAAAAGTCTAGAATGCATTGAAACCAGAACTAGAGAGGCTTCAGAGAACCCAGAGCTGTGGCTGAAAAGGCTGTGGGCTGGGCTCCTGTCACCCATGGCCTGTGAATTGCTGAATCCTCTGGATACAATAAACAGCATTTTAAAGACCCAGTCTGGAGTCCTGCATTTGGGCTCTTACACTTCATATTGAGAGGAATGAGAGATTTGTCTTTACAAACCAGCTGTGGGTCTGCTGGTAGATAAAACCAGCACTGAGAGATAAAAGAAACTTTGGGAAGGATTCCACTGATTGATGAAGGGAAAAAGATATTTGCCTTTACAAACAAACTGTAGGTTTGCTGAGAAATGAAACTGGATATTGAGAGGGGAAAGCAGCAATGAGGAAAAGCCATGAATACCATAAGAATTAAAAATGAAAAGGGAGGGTTGTACATTAGAGGGGACTCTCAGGTATCAGGTGTTCTGGGAAGTCTGTGCCTCTCAAGTATCTGAGGCATTGAGCAATTTGAGGTATTTGAGAAATTTTACCAAATGGGGAAAGAGAGAGGGAAATGCAGATGGGAAATTGGGACAAAAAGGAGGCTGCATCCTCCAAAAATTTGAGAGATCCCAGGGGAATGCCCCATGGCCTCTCCTTTATTCGAATAAAGCAAAAAGGACTCCTCTGTCTCCTTTTTGGACATAAACCTCTGCTGTTTGTGGATTAATTTTCCTGACAATTGCAACAGCAGACTTGGGAAATGCATGAGGAATATCAGCCTAACTCCCAGTTATCCTCCCTGCTGTTTATACTACATGCAATGTAACACTGGAAATGTGACAAATCCATAGTATTAATTACTATTAATACTGGCAGAATAAGTCAGAGTAATTTATTCTATATAGAAACAGCTAAATATATTTAATATGCTTAAATATCACAGCTAAAAGAACATTCATCATGTAGCAGGTTTTCCAGGGTTTGTGTGACTTGTTGAACACAAATAAATACATTTAATTTATAAAACACTTCTGTAGGTCGCCTTTTAGACTGGTGTGTTTTCAAACACTTGGATACATGCAAAAATTCAATTCTCTTTAATTAACCATCTGTTCAGTCTCCTGCTCTTCATGATGTAGCTGCTGAGAAAATCAGTTTCACAAGCTAGCTGAAATTTTAGTAGTTAATACATAGCTTTTAGAAATTATTATTTCACTGAAAATATACCACCTGCTGTTAATGATATCATTAAATGAAGAATGGCAACATCTTGGGTTTTTTTTCCCTAATAAACACTTGGCCTAAATTCAAACCAAAGCACCCTCATACCTGGATGATTTTGGAGAGTTCATCGAAGGAGTTCTTGCAGTCCCCACAGTACTCCTGGGCTAACTGCAGGATGTACCTGTTCACACTGGCTGAGGTAGAACTGATCCCTCCACTGCTGCCCGACTCATCCTGGAGCAGGGGAAAGCCAAGAGCAATCACAAATGGAGGCTCCACACAAAAACACCAACTGCACAGCAGCCCCTGAGGCACGGGCTGCCCTGGGCAGGGCCAAGGCCAGCGTGTCCCCAGCCTGGACGTTCTGTGCAAGCTGCACCTGGCCCTCCTTACCTGGGGTTTTTCAGGGGCTGCCTCGTTCACTTTGCACAGGAGGTTCTCCAGCTGTGGTCGGTGTCCCATCAGCTGGTGGTACACCCTGTCAGCCTTGTCCAGCAGAGTGTTGATGTTTGTCACTGCCTACCAAGGGAAAAGGAGAGGAAACTCTTATTTCATTCAGAACTACAACCACCAAGCTCCAAGCCTTCTCTTTTGCCTTTCTCTGGGGGGAAGGGGGGGAAATCACTAAATGGTGACCCTGCAGCCTGGTTCTGCCCTGAGAAGCACTCTGGTGACACTACTGAGCACACCCTGTGACACTACACTGTGCACACTGATCCTCTGGGACAGGACACAGAGGGTTCTTCATTCATTAGCAGGGCTCCTCAGGTGAGATGGGAAGCAAACAGAACAACCCAAATCCATCCCAAAGAGATGCAGCCAGTTGATAAGTGAGGCACTGAATGATGTCTTTTGTCTGGTGGAGCAAGACACAAACCCAGAATGCATCAGTCAGTGAGGAGCCTTGAAGGAGCACTGATTTGGACAGGGGATGGACCCCTGCTGTCCCCACAATGGCCCAGAGCTCCATTATCCCCCCTGCCCCTGCTGCCAGCCTCACCTTCTTGCGATCCTCCTCGTTCTCGATGGGGTCCACAGCACAGCAGGGCTTGGCATAGAGCATGAAGTCAAATCGAGCATATTTACAGAAACCACAGGCATTGCACAGGAAAGGATCCTTCTCATCATAATTGATGGACCTGGAAGGCAAGGCAGCAGCTCCAAACCTGCAGCTCAAGGCAACTGAGACAATGAAACAACCTGAAAGGACTCAGGTGAAAGAGGTGGGTGACTCTTAAAATATCTCGGTGACTGGACTGCCCTGGGGAAGGGAAATACTTGAGAATCAAAACCTACAGATCAGGCAACAAAAAATCCTTACAGCAGTGCCACATTCTTGCTGGAAAAAGTAGGAACAGAAATTGCTCCTAACAATTGTACTTTAATGACAGTAATTCCCAGTAGAAAGTCAGGCTGCAGCACTGTGTCCTTTAGGAGAACACAGATAAAGGAACTGTTCTGGTTTGTAGGGTCTGGGCTTTGCAGTGGGGCTGACTGCAGCACTTCTTATCCCCACTGCAGACCAGGGTAGCAGACAGAACTGATTTATAGCTCCCAGAACTCCAGAAGGGATGTGGAAACCTTTCTACACACCAGCAATCACCAGGAAAGAGCCTGCTAAACACCTCGAATCCTATGAGAATTAGAGAGGAATATGGGACAACAACAGGCGAAAGAGATATCAGATAAGGAGACAAAAGTGACAAAAGAGAAGGATTTCTAAGGCTGTAGTGAAAGTGTGAATAGCACACAGTAAATTACCCCTGAGCCTGCTCTGAATGAGGCAGCACAACAAAAGCCATGAATAGAACTGTGTGTCCAGCCCCAGCCAGGGATCCTGGGGGAAGCCCTGCAATCCCACAGCTGAACTCCAGCCTCCAGCCCAGGCAGGCCAAAAATAACCTGGGAATTCTGTGGTGTGAACTTCCAGGGCTTGATGTGAAACTTCAGCTCGCTGAGAACTGTGCTCCCAGGCTCCCTTTGTTAGGCTGCATTACATTAAATCCCTGTAAACCTGTTTTATACTTCCCCACTAATTTGATTGTGTGCTTGTATTAACCAGAATGGGGGATTTACATCGCAGGGGGTGTGGGGCACCCAGGAGGGCTCTGGGGGACACACACACACACCTGCACTTGTGGCACTGCTACATACTCTGGGGACACTGGAGACACACAGTGACTCTGGGAAGACTGCACATGTGGCACTGGCAGACGTTCTGGGGACACTGGGGACACACACAGTGACTCTGGGGACACACACAGACCTGCACTTGTGGCACTGGCAGACGTTCTGGGGACACGGGGGACACACACAGACCTGCACATGTGGCACTGGTAGATGTTCTGGGGACACTGGGGACACACACAGTGACTCTGGGGACACACACAGACCTGCACTTGTGGCACTGGCAGACGTTCTGGGGACACTGGGGACCCACATAGTGACTCTGGGGACACTGGGGACACACACAGTGACTCTGGGGACACACACAGTGACTCTGGGGACACTGGGGACACACACAGTGACTCTGGGGACACACACAGACCTGCACTTGTGGCACTGGTAGACGTTCTCGCCGCAGTTGCCGCACACGCCGGGGTTGGCGGGCACCGAGGCGCTGCAGCGCGGGCACTGCAGGGTCTCTGTGGACGCCTGGTAGTTCTCGTAGAAATCAGCGAACTCGATCATCAGGTTGGAGGCCACGATGGGCAGGGGCAGATCGATCTTCACCTCTGTCTGTCCCGGTGTCAGCTGCACCTTCTTGGCCTTGTGCCAGCGTGCTGGCCTAGAGCAGGGACAGAAGGGAAGGAAGGGAAGAAAAGGAAAGGAAAGGGAAGGCAAGGAAGCTTTTCCAGAGGGAAGTTCCCTCCCCGCCCACGTGTGAGGAGAAGCCAAATGAAACCGTCTCGGCTCCAAATCTCCTTTAACTGGGATGAATGGAGAGCAGTTCTAGGATTCGTTTCCTTAGCTTCTGTATTGACATGATATGTAGCCAGAAATACATTTTAAGCCTTTATCCTCTTCATAGAGAGAGACTGTTTGGGATTAAAGAGCTGTTGATGCCTCATGGAAAAACTTTAATTCTACAGACATTTTCTAGGGATTTTCACCTCCATTTTTTTATTAGTAAGGACATTTGCATGAAAACAGGATATTTATTTCTTAAAGATCTCATCTGCTCCCACTGCTTATTCTCAACCTGAAGTCAGAATCCTCTCTTTGTGACATCATAATCCTCTCCACAGCAGCCACTTGTGATGTCACAGAGGATTAAGACTTCAAATAAGCAATAAGCGGCGGGCACAGATTAATCCCTAAGCCAGAGAGATCTGATTCTGGTGAGAACATCTCAAGAAGTAAGAAGGGGAAGCACATAAGCAGGACTGGCTCCAGACTGAGCAGCGTGTTGAAAAGGAGCCATTTCTGGTAGGTAAAGCAGAGCTCAGAGTGAGACCATCCAACTTCTAATTTTAATTCTACTCTATGGCTTCAAACAAACAATGTTAATGCTTTCAGCATTCCTGGACATGCTGCAAAGTCCAAATCCCTTTTGGAGTCAAACTACCCATGAAGTGCTCTCTGTATTACTACTGGTTCCCACACAATTAAGTCAGGTGCTTAAAAGCAGCCTAGACAAAGTTGGAATCCACCAATTTTATAGACATTTTTCAAGCTTCAGAGAAAATCTGGATCTTTGCTTCAACAATTGTAGGGGATTCAGAACAATTGTACCCAATGTGGGCTGAGAGTGCAGAGTAATGAGGAGGAACCTTGGGGTACAACAAGAAGCCAAGGGAACAAATCAGATTCAGAGATTGCACAGGAAACTTGATGGACATACTTGTTCTTCAGCTCCACGATGGCCTGCACGGTCCTGTTGTTGTAGTAGAGGTTGATGGTTCGCACCATCTTGGTTCTTTTCAGGTCTCCAATCTTCACTGTCACCTTGCTGATGGTGTGGCTGCCAATGAGCTTCACCACCTGCTGCGTGGTCGTGTAGCGTGTGTCCACTTTGATGGACGAGAGCTTGATGTACTGGGGAGACAAAGCAGGACACACTGCCTGTCTGAATCCCAAAAAACCTCAGAGACACAGAACACCACACCTGTAATGGTTTGGGATCCCTGACGTACTGGGGAAACAAAGCAGGAATACACTGCCTGTCTGAGGGCATCCCAAAACCTCAGGGGCACAGGAAACCACACCTGCAATGGGTTGGGATCCCCACCACTGGAAAGGATTTAATAACAGCTACTGCTGGTGTCATGCAGAGCAGCTGGAGTTGTGCCAGAGAGGGTCAGGCAGAGATTCGGAAAGGTTCTTCCCCCAGAGGGTGCTGGGCACTGCCCCAGGGAATGGGCACAGCCCCAAGGCTGCCAGAGCTCCAGGAGTGTTTGGACACCACTCCCAGAGATGCCCAGGGTGGGATTGCTGGGATGTGCTGTGCAGAACCAGGGTTGGATTTGATCCTTGTGGGCCCTTTCCACCTCAGGATATTCCATGACTGTGTGATTCCAGGGTTACTTACACAGAAGGGCACCTCGGGGTTGTTGCAGACAAGGCAAGGATCACTCTCCAGGTAGTAGCCATCAAATTCCACTAGCCCAGACAACGTGCTGGAATGAGGGAACAACACTGACACATGGACCTGGGCATTTGCAGCTTTAAACCCAGGCCATTCAACCAGAATCACTTTAATTTCCCCCAGTTTCAATGTGTAACAGAATTGTTACATTATAATCACACTGCAAATAACAGGTTTTAACTAAGCAGCATTGTTACTGTAATTATCAATGGCCAAGGTGGGACCAAGAACACAACACTTAAAACCACAAACCTCTATTCTCCAGCTGGGCCTAAGATTGTATAGCATTTACTGACAGTGAAAGCAGAAGGGCTCAAGCCAAGCTCTGCTGGTAGGGCACAATGCCAGGTCTCCATGTGGCAGAAAGGATTCTGGGCTCTCCCAAGCCCAGCAGGCACAGAACCTCAGCCCATCCCCACCACCATGCCAGCAGCAGAGCTGGGTACTCCCCCGGGGATGGAGCTCACTGGAAAGCCCTGCAGTGACAGGGATCAAAGGCAGAAGTGACTCACTTGTAAATGTTGGAGTTGGGGTGGTTGGTGAGAATGTGGTTTTGAGTCCGGAGGATCTCCACGGCCTTTTGGGAATATTCCTTCAGCTGAAATACAACCAAGAAAAGACAGCCCTCAAAACAGTGCTTTTATTGCTACACAGACACAAATACCCCTCATCTTGTGGTGTTCCAGGTCCCCAAGAAGAGGCACACACCACACCCACAGGAATTTATGTGTTTAAATCATTACCCAGGACTGTAATCGATCCTAAAATTTGAGATTTACACAGTAAGTGTTGTCAGTCAATCCCTGAAAATACCTGCCAAGATTTGTATGGCATTCCCCACTCTTTAAACACACTCATGCAAGTATCAATGGGTCTAAATTATTTGTTCTCAATCCCACAGATCCCCTAGAAGAGGCCACCACTTCCTTTGTTGAAAGATCATGGCTACAAAAGATTTCTAAGAGTTGCAACATCAAAAATCTATAAAATGGTGCTGTCAGATCCACAAAAACCTCCAGTGAGAACAAAGTATTTTTCTCAATAAATGAAAAACTCGCCAGCACAATTTCACCCCCAAAACAACAGAACAGAATTCCACACTTCCAAATCTTTTAAGGATCTTGCTTTTTTTAACATTAAGTTCTAGAAACATGAAAAATTTCCACTAGAAGCTCTTCTGAGAGAAAATCTGTCCCAGCTGTATTATAAATGAGCACCTGGGATGCTGTACCTCCCTTCTGAAATGCCACTGTACCTTTTTCTCTGTCTGCTGTGTTTTCAGGGAGAAGTATCCCAGGAGATCTACAAACTGGGCAGCCTTTCTTCCATAGGCTGGGAGTTCTGGCCAGATGGACCACATGAGATCCAGCAGTAACTCCTGCTGGGACTTGTTGGAGTTCCTGTTGAGTGGATTACAGACAATCAGGGTCCTGAATCTTGTGCAGAAGGAGAACATAAGCTCCAGTCCACCAAACTGGGAAACCATCTTGCAGAGTTCACACCATCCCTTGAACCCAGCTGTTTTCCAGCACTCCAAAACAAAAGCAGCTGTCCTGCAAGAACTGAAGAGCTCTGAAGGATTCCAGCCCCCCAAAGTGCTCCTTTCCCCATACAACTCCTGACTTTTCATGGTGTGAGTCTGGATCTGCCTCAGGAATTCACTTTGCCCACAAACACCTGCTCCTGGCCATGACAAGAGTCAGACTTTGCAGACAGAAATAAAATGAATGCTCCTTGCAGGTGACAACTGAGATTGATCATGGCTAAGTCACAACTTCCACCTCCAGCCCCAGTAACTGCAGACCAGTGAGGGCCAGCACCTGCAGGCTCCAGCATCCTTCAGAGAGAGGCTCGGGCACTGCCCCAGCCCCAGGCTCACCTGTAGATGTGCAGGGCCAGGCAGTGGGCCTGCCACCTCACTGAGGAGGAGTTGGATTCCAGCAGGAAGCAGCGCAGGAACTGGATGAGGGTCTCTTTGTCAGCAAACTTGTTCAGTTGGTTCACCAGGGCCGTGCACAGCTGGTCCTCCTGACTGCCTGAACCCTCACCTAGGGACACAGGGAAGGCTTTAGGGAGAAGATAAATGCAGCACCTCACAAGCAGCCACTCTCCTATTTCAAAGAGTCATGATAATGGGGACAAATTATTATGTTTCAGGTAACAACAAAGTTTAACATTCTTGTCTTTTTCAAAAATATAAACGCAGTACTCCTGACTAACAGGAAAAAAACTGCAGGAAAACTTGCCAGTGAGGACGTGAGAAATGTGCTACACATCCTGATAAAAAGAAAAGGATTGACCATGAGGCAATGAAAAGACTCACAGGGAACCATCTGATGGTGAAAGCCAAAGCGGTTCCTTGAAGAAAAGCCAAGAGAGAATTTATGCCCATGACTTTTATAGGGAAGCTTAATTACTTTCCCAGGACTGTGGATATTCATTAAGCAGCAGCCCTGGCTCCAGCAGAGCTTCCAAGGCAGCTAGAGGAAACAAGTCTGAACACAATCACTGCAGAGCAGAGCTAACTGGGTGTGCATCCACAGGATTTGTTTTAATCCTCATGAGCATTTCAGCCTCCTACAACCCAGGACAGGCAAGTTAAGTGGAAGCTGCTTCATCACTAGATTAGGTAACACCATTAGACAACTTCAAACCCACTCAAGGCAATAAGCACAGCGGTTTGGGATGTCCTCAGCACGTGATTTCAGCCCAACTCTCAGGACACACTGCTTCACCTTAGTCCCATCTACACATGGGAAAACTGTTTCTCTCTCCTGACTCTCTGGGTGCCCTTGCCACGAGCCATGACCCTTTCCCAGCACCAGGATTTATCATTCAGTTCTTTCTAAACAGAGTAAGAAAGGCTGTGAGGAGCAGAAGTGCTCCCTAAAACCACAGGCCAGGGCCCAGCTGCCCCTCACCCTCTCGCTCCTTCTCCTTTTCCTCCTTCTTGCTCTTTTTGGTGGAGGATTTGCTCTGCGCTGCTGCCTGCCCAGAGCCTGATGCTGCAGGAGCAGAGGTGGAAGAGGTGCTCGAAGCTCCAGAGGATGAAGCCACAGACAGCACTTTGCTGCCACACAGAGCACAAGACAGCAGCTGCAGGAGAACCGGGGAGACTCCTTCGTCTACCAGGAAGCTGACTTGGAGCAGGAAATAGAGAACAGCTGCGGAGGAAAGGAGAAAATGTTTGAATCACACAATCCTGGAATACCCTGAATTGGAAAAGACCCACAGGGATTGAATCCAACCCTGGCCCTGCACAGACACTCCAACAATCCCACCCTGTGCATCCCTGCTGTCTGAATGCTCCTGGAGCTCTGGCAGCCTCGGGGCTGTGCCCATTCCCTGTGGAGCCTGGGCAGTGCCCAGCATCCTCTGGGGGAAGAACCTTCCCTGATATCCAACCTAACCCTGCCCTGACACAGCTCCATGCCACTAAAACCTGAATTAAAAAAGGAAAGAAATAAAAAAAAAAGAAAAAACCCACCCAACCTAAACCAAAGCCTTTGTACACAAGAACCAAACTCCCAGAACTGTCCTATCCCTGCACCACAGGAGCCTCACACTGGGGTACACCAGGTACAGTGGCTCATCCCCAATTACTCTCTGGGACAACGGCAGCACAAGCAAGAGAACACAGATCTCCTGTTCCTCTAAGTTATCCATTACATCATATTTTGCTCTTTAGCCAAGGAGCAGATGCAATTAGGGCACTGGGATAATTAGTACTGGAAACAGTTCAGTCCTACCAAAACCCTCAGCTGTGTCTCCCCTTCTCTGCTGGGCTTCCCCACCCAAGATCCCAACCTCGACACCACTGCTCCCCTAAACCCTGCAGAGACAGAACTCACAGTCATCCTTGATGCAGAATTTCTGCCAGTTCACTGTTCTCTGTGTGGCAATCTCTGCACAAGCCTTCAGATGTTCCATCTGCAGGCACAAAGGGATGGGATCAAACAGCACATCAGCATTCCTGGCACACCGATGCCACTCCAAGGCCCTTTCCCTGCTCCTTCCCTTACCAGGGAGATGAGGGTGTCGTACTGCAGGGCAGAGCCCGAGCTGGCTGTCACCACACTGGCCCTGAGGAAGATTCCCTGCTCCTCCAGCAGCTTTTTGATGCCCCTGACGTGAGAGTCCAGGGTGTGCAGGTCCCGCAGCTGCCGGTATTTGTCCTTGGAGCCGCAGATGAAGAGCAGCAGCTTGCGCACCTGGCGGCGCACGAACGGCGTCTGCTGGATCATCAGGTACTGCACACACAAGCAGGGCACTGTGAGCTCACCAGGGCCACAGGGGCCAGCAAAAATGAACGTTTTCTTCCAAAAACAAAACAGATGGGGAATGTGTTCACCCAGCTTTAAATCCAGAAATGCAGAAGAAACACTGCACAGCAGCACTGCAGCACTCACTGGAAACCATCCTTTGTCATGTCCAACCTCAAACAAGCACCCAACCAAGGCTAATTAAGAAATCTTAACTCATCCTTGTGTAAATGTAAGATAACTTGTTATGTAAAGCAAACTGAGAAGACAAACTCTAAATATCTTCCTGATTTCTTTTTTAAGGCCCAAGTACCAACAGCTGAGAATGCTGATACATTTTTCCATCTCACAGTAGGTTTTCTCTCTAAGCTTTGTGGCAGCAACCACTTAATTCCAAGAAATAACAGCAACCTCAATTTCATGTGTATTTTCCTACAGATTCCTGTTCAACAGCAACACACAAAGTCAAGAGCTCACCTTCTTACAAGGGGATTAAAAATACAAGATGGAGCTGAAATCAGCTCTGCAAAAGCTCATCTCTCCCACGAAAGAAATCACTATTGGAGTTTTCTTGTGGAAATCTGCAGGTGTATCATGCTCCTGCTTACCTCAGACAAAAAGTAGAACCAGGAGTGATCAAAGATGGGTGGGGGGATGCGGGAGTTTGTGTCTGCAATCTTCTTGATCTGGTAGGGCAGGCGCAGCACCATCTCTGTCAGGAGCTGAGTGTAGGCCTCAAAAACATCTGCAGCATGACCCTGGCAGCAAGAGAAATCCCTCAGGCTCTGAGCACACCCAGCGTGGTATCACAATGAATGAGAGGGTGCTTTTGCTGATTTTTTAAAAACAAGGGATTTCTGCCCCTTTGCAGTCCAAAGAATGTTCCCAAACGATGAATAAAAATCTGCACAAGGCCTTGAACTGGGTGGCAGCTGTGAAGATGCACTAAGCTAGTCTGGAGTAATAAACCAGTTCAGTTTAGGAGCTTTCAGCTTAGGAGATATTCTTACGTTTATTCAGGCTTTTTGCACTGCACCTGTACAAACACCAAACCATGGCATAATGGCACCACACTGGGAATTACTGTGGAAATTCCCATCTACCCTTCCACTTCCTTGGCACACTAAGTTCAGGAATTCTGCCTGCCAAGCACAGGGAGTCACGGGCTGGAGCAGCTTCCCTTCAGGGTGATTAACAAATCCTCCAGGAACAGTGACAACAGCTCCACAGAACTGCCGGGTTAGGAAAGCACCAAAGGATGGGGAGCTGGGCTGCCCTGTGAGAACTCAGAGCACTCCCACCTGTACCTTTGTGCTAGAAGATGGATTTTGGTTTTCCTTCTAAGGGCAGGCTCCTTGTGCAGGGCTGCTTTCCCAGCTCTGTGCAGCCTCCCTGGAGTGCAGGCTCTGCACAGCTCCCAGCACTCACCTTCACATACTGGCGCAGGAAAAAGGGGCTCATGTCAGGGGGAGAGGAAGTGGTGTGAGGCTTCAGGAGCTGGCTGGTGGCCACAGGCTCCTCATCGTTCTGCTGGCTCTTCCAGTACTCCAGCAGGGACTTGAGCACGTGTAGACAGTAATCAACAGCACCAGAGCTCAGCAAGGCAGCTGCTGTGGCACTGGAGATCAGGGAGGAAGCCTGGAACAGAGGGAAGGAGCTGGATCAGGAACACACCTGGGAACCTGCAGTGGGGAGAGCTGGGGCAGCCCTGAGCACCTGCTGACAATGTGGGCAAGAGAGCAGGTTTGAATGAAACTTTGCAGGCAGCTTTTAAGTTTGGGGTTTGTTTGAGGTTGGGGGTTTTTTGGGTTTTTTTTGTGTTTATGAAAAGCAACTCAAATATTTACAGAGACTCTTTTGAACAAGTGCTTAGTAAAGGAAAACAAATAAAATCTCCTCTTAAGTCTAATCTCCCCTCGACACATGTGCCAGAGGCCACTCTGCTGTGGATTAGACGACTAGGGCTTTTTTCCCTTCTTTTTTTTCCCCCCTCTTTCTTTTTTTTAAGTTGGGATTTCTATTTGTTTATCTGGGATTTGGCCAGCTGGGCATGAATCCTGGTAGAGAAAGAGTCCCTGTTGCAGCTGCCTCTCACACGCTCTGCTCCACCCAGGTATTGCTCCACCTGCATTCTGCAAGACGAGGAGCTTTGATTTCTGTGGGAAGCTCAAGTGAGTAACAAAGGCTGGAGAAAAAGCTACTGTAAATAAAACTATTAAAGCAGCCCTGTAAATCCAAACAAACCCCACAGCTCATAAGCTCATTAAAATTTGATGCAGTTCAGACTAAATTTTTTAACCTCTATGCTTTTTTATTAATCTCCTTCCCACCACACATACTGCTTTTTATGCCTTATTACTGTACCTTTTAGCAACAAATATCTAAGGAATCCTCTTAGCGACTTTTACGTTGACACAGCAGCATATTGCTTTCCAATAATCACATTACAAATCCTCTTTAACCCCTTCAGCACTGTTGAGATGCAAGGGAGAAATCTGCCAGACCGTTTTAAGTAACATCATTAATGTGCTGCCCTGAGCTCAGTCTGGAGCCGTGCACAAAACAAGAGCATCCAATTGTCTTTACACGGCTGCTTCCTCCAGTCCCACTTTCAAAACTCTTTTTCCACCTGAGTTCAGTAAAATTACAGGTTCCCTATAAATTTTTCCAAAGCCCTCTCAAGGATTTCTCAGTTTTACACCTGGTATTTCAGTTAGCAGCTTTCAGATCGTCTTTGATGAACAAAAGCCCCTCAAGCACATCATGGAATCTCAGAATGGTTTGGGTTGGAAAGGACCTTGAAGTTCAACCCATTCCACCCTGTGCCATGGGCAGGGACACCTTCCATTGTTCCACATTGCTCCAAGCCCTGTCCAACCTGGCCTTGGACACTTCCAGCTTCTCTGGGCAATCTCCACCCTCATAGGGAAGAATTTCTTCCCTATATCTGACCAAAATTTCCCCACTTGCAGTCTGACCCTTCCCCCTTGTCCTGTCACTCCGGCTCCTGATGAACAGTCCCTCTCTGGCTTCCCTGTATCCCCTTCAGACCCTGGAAGGTGTTGTGGGGTCTCCACACAACCTTCTCTTCTCCAGGCTGAACATTCCCAGCTCCCCCAGCCTGTCTCTAATAGGGGAGGTGCTCCAGTCCCCTGAGCAACCCCGTGGCCTCCTCTGCAGGTGCTCCAACAATTCCATGTGTTCTCATGTTGAGAACACCAGAACTGTGTGCAGAGCTTCACGTGGGGTCTTGTGAGAGCTGAGTAGAGGAGGAGAAAAGCACTCCCTGACAAAGCAATTAGGACAATGTACCTCACAAATGGAAGTCTTGGATCCTGACTTGGTTCTGGACATGAAGACACTGAGCAGCCTCATCACTACCAAGTGCACCTCGTTCACGGGGGAGCGCTCGTTTTTCTTGGACACATCCTGCAAGAAAAGACACATCCTGCTTGTTCAATCCCAGAGCTGAGCGGTGTCCCAGGCCTCTCAGGTTCAGTGCTCTGATCCTCAGGAAGCATTTCTAATTTAAGCTCAAGCACTAAGACTAAAAAAGCAGCACAAATGCCTTAATAGAAGGGTAGGCAGTGGCCTGGCTGCCAGAGAACAGTCCCACACAAATGAAAAGCTACATATGTCAATCATGCATTTACTGATCATGGCTCTTCTCAGAGTTTAATTCCAGCAAAACAAATTTTCATGCTCACTTGTGGATGCCAGACCCAAGAAACAGTGGGAGTTCCACTCATGTCATTTTCTACCTTACATGAAAGGAGGCAAGAGGAATAAACAGCCTGAACACATCCACACAGCAATGTTTCTGTAACTCCCAAGCATTTAATTCCTCCATGGAAAGAAATTCTGTCTAGAAGGAACAAATTCAGAATATGAGCTCACACTGCACTTTACCTTTTTGTCCATGCCCAGCTCTGCAATCAGCTGGGACAGAAGGTTATCCAAAGCTCCCTTGTCTTTCTCATCATCTCCATCCAGGTCTGTTGTGAGCATCAGAATAACCTGGGAAGAGCAGTAAAAGAATCATTAGAGAACAGGTCCCACATTTTCAAGATAACTATCTTCCACAAAACAACACTGATTTTATCTTGATTTATCTGTGTTCTTTCCCAAATCCAGCCTGTGCCTCACATCCTAACATGAACATTCAGCATAAACCCACAAGACCTTCCCATACACATTGGAGCCCTCAGGCTCCTCAATCAGCTGCAAAGTCACACTGAGAAAGGGCACAAGTCCAGCAAAAACCCATGGGTAAGGAATGCTGTGCAACAGATGGGCTCATACTGTGACTGGGCAGGAAGGAGAAAAGCAAATGGAAACCAGTGATTGAACAGTTTCATTTGGAATTAACTCTGAGCCCTCCCCACTCACCTGCATGTAAGGGATGGCCCGGACCCCCCCCACGTTCCTCAGCTGGGGTAAATTCTGCAGCAGCCTCTCCAGCAGCATCAGCCGGACCATGTGCAGCCTGGGGATCCAGAGAGTGATCAGACACAGCCCAGAACGCAGCACAGCCAGCAGGCTCTCCAAGAGAGCACTGCAACCTGCCCCAGAAACCCTAAGCCATCCCATCCTCCCAGGGAGGAGAGGACTCGCTCAGACTTCACGGGGAGCCATGCCGAAGATGCAGAGCACCTCTGACAACAGAGCCACACTGCCTGGCCTGGCCACCTGGGGACTGCAACTGCATGGAAACATCCTGCAATTCAGCTCCACACTGCTCTGACAAGGGACTGAGCACCTGCTCCCACAGAATGAAAAGCTGCCCATGTTCCAAATGGACTCCTGCACACACTCTTGCCTTAACAGTGAATTTCCCAGGCTCCCAAGATTTTGGTGATTCCCTGTTTACTAGACTCATGCAGGACTTTTTCATCATTTCCTAGAGGCAGCAGTTTTGTGGGACACACACTGGGTCCCACCACACCACATGATGATTGCAGAGAGGGTGCACTGAGCAGGGTCCCCAGGGAATGGGCATGGCCCCGAGGCTGCCAGAGCTCCAGGAGCATTTGGATTCAGAGGGTGGGAATGTTGAGGTGTCTGTGCAGGGCCAGAGGTTGGACTGGATGATATTTGTGGGTCCCTTCCACCTCAGGACATTCCATGATTTTGCAACGGCAGTTTGCTCTAGTCTGTGTTTCTGACACCCCCCTTTTGTTACCCAGCAGCTGCAAATTGCACTCGTGGAGCTGCAGCACCCACAGCCCCCTGCTCTGCACACATCCCCCAGAGCACAGCTGTTATTCCTCAAGAGGAAACAAAGCCTCTTGCCTGTTGCTGGTGTGGACATCCCCCTCTGCCTCCCCTTCCCCCTCGGAGCCCTCTCCCTCCTGCTGGCCCGTGGTGGTGCTGATGGCTCCAGTGCTGGAGCTGATGCTGCCCGGCCCCGCGGGGTGGCCCTCGGCTGTGGTGTCCCCGTAGGCACTGCTCCGGCCAGACACTGGGAAAGGAGAACAGGAAAACAGGAAAACACAACATCAGCAACTCAGCAAGCACTCTGCCTGCTTCGTCCACCATCACAGCTGAGCTGCACTTTGGAATCCAGGTTCAAATGAGATGCTGGCTTTGGTTCTCTTCTTAAAGCTACAAGAGAAGCTGAAGATGTGTTTGCAGAATCTTTTTTTTTGCCACCCTCATCTTCGTGGCCCAAACTGAACTGGTCCCCCAGCAATAATTCAGACTCAGTCAGACAATACTTGGATGGGCAGTGCAGACAATCAGACAATATTTTTAGTAAGAGTCTGTGATTATTTTACCTGGATATCAGCCCCCAACTAAAAGGAGAGGAATTAATCCTATCTCATCCAAACTTAACCAGCAGCACAGTGCATTGTCTCAGTCTTGCTCTGGGCATTCTGAGAGGCAAAGGCTCCAGGCAGACGTTGTTGTGGCCTCCCAGTACCTAACAGAGTACTGGGTACTTATGGTACTTATGAAAAGGAGGTAGAGGGACTTGTTATATGGGGAGAGAGTGACAAGATCAGGGGCAGGGGCTTTAAGTTGAACAAGGGCAGGGTTAGATGGGATATTAGGAAGAAATTCTTTACTCAGAGGATGATGAAGCCCTGGCACAGGTTGCCCAGAGAGGCTGTGGCTGCCCCACCCCTGTAAGTGTCCAAGGGCAGGTTGGATGCACCCGGGATTGTGGAAGGTGTCCCTGCCTTGGGGCTAGTACAGGATCATCTTTAAGGTCCCTTCCCACCCAAACCATTCTGGGGTTCAATGACTGTTATTACAGCCCAGCAAAATCTGCTGCAGACAACCAGGAAAAGCAGCCAATATTCCATCTGTGAGCACTCAGGCAGAACTCACGAAATGATGGATGGCAGCAGCCACTGGGAACTGAGATTTCCTCTGTGCCAGGAATCACCCACACACTCCCATGGTGGGCAAGGCTGTGGCAGCAGGGAGGGAGCAGGAGTAATGCAGGGAGGGAGTAGGGGTGCAGCAGAGAGGGAGCAGAGGTGCACCACGGGTGCAGCAGAAGGGAGCAAGGGTGATGCAGGGGATGCAGTGGTGTGCAGCAGGAGTGCAACAGAAGGAAGCAGGGGTGCAGCAGGGAGGGATCAGAGGTGCAGCAGGAAGGGATCAGAGGTACAGCAGAGGTGCAGCAGGGGATGCAGCAGAGAGAGAGCAGGGGTGCAGCAGGGGTACAACAGGGAGGGAGCAGCAGTGATACAGGGGTGCAGCAGAAGGAGCAGGGGGGCAGCAGGGGGGCAGCAGGGGGGCAGCAGGGCTCACTCACCGCTGTGCTCCCCGGCCACCGAGTCCACGGCGCTGCCGCCGCTCTCCGAGCCCACGCTGCCGCCGTGCTCCGCGGGCGATGTCCGCAGCGTGGAGCCGTCCGTGGCCGCCGTGCTGCCCTCGTCGTCGGACGCTGGAGCTAAGAGAATAAAGAGAGCTGTTACAAGTAAAAACACTGCCTGGGAACAACTGCAAACGACGCTCACGCTACGAGGGAAAGGCTGCAGGGATGGGACTTGGAGTTAGGGGACAGCTACAAACGGAAAGGGAGTTTGGGGGTGAGCAGCAGGACAATCAAGGCTGCTGAAAGCAGTGGAGGGAGGACACCCCGAGAGGAAAGCTCCTCATCAAACACACCGGCATGCACAGTTACTTAAAGAACAATGGCTGGTTGCTTATAAATGCAAGAGAAATACAGCACATGTTCTGTTTAGTCTGCCTTAGTCTAAGGAGAGGAAATAACTTCCTCAGAAGTCTACTGTGAGAGTCAATCAAAGCAGGAAAAAGCTGCAAGTACACTCTCAAAAATACAAGAAGCCAATAATAATAACTGGCTCTTCCAAACCATATTTGTAAACCAATTTTAAGGCATTACTTAGGTCAAAATCTGAAAAAGATGATGCCTTGCAGTGAACAGTTACCTGATGCTGTTGTGTCCGAGAGGGTTCCAGCATCGAGGGAGGAGGAGCTGGGAGCTTGGCCAGACAGTCCTAAGCTCTGCAGTCCAAGGGCACTGCTGCTGCTCCCTGCAAGAAGAGAACAACTTATGAGCATCTTTCTTTGAGAGAATGAAGTTAACTCGGGCATTTTCTGTACATTCCATAGTTCTGCTATCTTTGGTTTATTGGTGATGACACCAACAGCTTTGCCTCATTTCTTTCCCAGTTTTCATCCCCTTTTTGCTTCCCAACAGTGCCCACATCTGACCTTGCTGATCTTGTTGCAGGCTCAGGGCAATAGCCAACTCCACCATTGTCTCATCATCTGCATCTGGAGGGATATCCAGCATGGGAGGGAATCCCTCTGCTCCAGCCAGGAGAGCCTCCAGAGGAGAAGGGTTCCCATTATTCACGTTCTCAGAAGTCTCCAGAACCATGGATTCAGACTATGGAGAGGAAACACAGTGAGAGCTTTCCCCAGACCACCAGCAGTAAGGGAGCACTACAAGCAGGTTCATCAGAGCTAAACTCAAGTCCTGGCACACTTCAGAGGCTGCAAGGAGAAGCTCTGGACTCACCACCATCTCAAAGTCCCCGTGATCCACCTCGCTCTGCTCCTGGCTCTCCTGGCGGATGTGCTCTCCATTTGCTATCCCCGAGCTCTGCAGCTTGTCTTCTGCATCGTCATCATCATCATCATCCTTATCTCCTGAGTGGCAAAGCAGGAGTTCATAAATGCACAGCTCCTCAAGCCAACCCAAACAAGGCAGTTAATGCAGAGAAAATACCCAAGCTACCCTCAGTTCTCAAGAGACTTCCTGACACCTACAATTTGCTTCAATATTGAAAAACCTCTCTCAGATGGAGCTCTGGTAATTTTGATCTGCACACACCTTTGACTGATTTATTAGAACCTGAAAACATGCATAGAAATAACAACTCTAGATTACTACTCTCTAGATAAAATGATCAGATTTTCCTGTCATTGAAAGGGGAATATCTGAGAGAGATCTCCTTTTTGAATCCCAAAATATCACTGAAAAGGTGAGAGTTTATTAAATAAAAAGGGGTTTAGGGGGTAAGGGAGAGCAAAAGAAAGGAAAAAAAAAAGCCGATTTTAGTCCTTTTTAGTCCCAATCTATAACATTTGATTTTCTTGTCCTTTCTGACCAATCAAACAGGTTTTGACTGGTTTAAGGCATGGCATACCCATGGGAGTGTTGCTGCGGGGGGACGATGGCAGCGTCACGTGTCGCCGCTTGTTCCGGGGTCTCAGCACCCTGATCAGAGCTTGCTTGCAGGAAAAGCTCACTGCTGGGTCCTGCAGGGTTAACAGCCCATCATTACACTCCTGAAGCTCTAAGTTCTTATTCACAGCATTTGGACAGATGGCTAAAAATACACTTGTGACTCTTGCTGGTCATGTAGGACACGAGTCACTGCCTCAACTCCCTGCTTCCCTCAGGAGCCACAAAGCAACACTTGTACTTCCACATGACAAACATTACTAGAACACAAGGAGAGAGAGAATTCTCCTTCATTCACTCTGGCTGGGTGTTTCTGGCTGTATTTTGTGTCTGTACTATGCATTCACATTCTACGCACATTTAATTTTTTTCCCCTTATAGAATCACAGAAACATTCAGGTTGAAAAAGCCCTCTGAGATCAAGTCCAACCATAAACCATAAACCAAACACTGCCAATCCCCCTAACCCATGTCCCCAAGTGCCACATCTACACTTTTAAATCCCTCCAGGGGTTGGGACTCAACCATTGCTCTGGGCAGCCTGTGGCAGGCTGGAACACCCTTTCCATGAAGAAATACTTCCCGATGTCCAACCTAAACCTCCCCATGTGCAATTAGAGGCTGAGGCAGAGCAGAGCAAGGTGACATACTGGGCAAAGTAACATCTGCATGTAGATCTTGGATGCAGTATGGATGCAGTCCAGCTCACACGTGCAGTATCCATGGATAATATCCACCAAAGCATTGACTGTGGCTTCAACGTGAGTGAGACCTAAGAGGCATAAAAGCAGGACTGAAATCAGCTCTCTCTGTATTTCAGCACACAGTGAGGCACTGCAGGAAGCATCTTTTGTTTGCAGACTTCAAGGCACAATGTTAACAGCACAAATATATTGATTTTCAATCCAGACTGAGCCAGTCTTGTCTGTCTGATGGAATATTGTGAACTCCACACACCAGCACCACTGAATATCCTGTACCACCACCCACGAAGCCAAATGTGGGTAAATCTATCATCAGTCCCTTTTTCCTGGCAAAATACACGTGGCCCTGACCAAAAGCTTCAGAGCAGAATCTGCAGCTCCACGTCACAAAGCCCTCAGTGCAGCACTAGCATTGAATAAGTCATTTTCTGTGCTTACAAACTTAAAACAGGCCCCTTGAGAAGCCAGAGGCTTGCCAATAGCAAAGGAAGAGCTCTCTCACCTGGCAGGCAGGCAGGGGCCAGGAAGGCATTTTTGGGTTTTGATGCATGGAGCTTCCAGAAGTGGTTCACCAGCTGGGTAATGAAGGTGCAGCCCTCTCCTTCCGTGTGTTTCTGGGCCTCCTGCCCTTCCTCACTCTCTGCACAGATTAAAAAACGCCTCTCAGAAATGTGCAGGGGAAAACCTTAATGAGGGTAACACCAAGTTTATATGAAATAGCTTTTTTCAGAGGCTTTGATGTTCTCATCAGCAGGATATCACACACCTACCAAATGTGTCAAATACAGTCCCTGCCACTCTGAACCCAACACCCCAGCACAGCTTCAATTATCACAACAGAAATTTAGAGAAAATTACAGACTTATCTACCTGTTTCCAGCTGTGGCAGCTTTGATTCTGTGTAGTGGACCAGATTGTTGGGTCTCATAATAGCAATGGATCGAGCAGTGATGACCAATCTCTGGAACACCTCAGGATCAAGGTCTTTTCCTTCTTTGGTTGAGGAAGTCAAATACTGAATGGCTTTGCTTAGCAGTGCTTGATCCTGTAGAGTGAAAGATAACACAGACAAAGAAAAACAACTGACTGCAGCACAAGAAAGCAGCTGAAGTACAGCCACAGGACAGACAGATCCCGGGGAAATCCAGCACTCAGCTAAGGAAGGACAAGCAATCCTAAATGTCACAGAATCACACAACTCTGCTGAAACACAAAAGTCAGCAGGGCAGGCAGCAGAAGCTAAAGGGAGGTGAGACAGGAGGTTTGTGTTGCATGGAGGAAGGGCTCTCTAGGTCTGTGCTGCACCTCAGCCATGACCTGGCAGGTTCCAGGAGCCCCCAGATCCATCCCTGGGCAGTACCTTGTGGTTGTGGTAGGCTGAACGGCTGGTGTGCAGGCTGGCCAGGAGGCTCTTGGTCTGCTGCTGCACGCTGGAAGGGGCTGGCATGGACAGCAGCACTGTAGCCAGTTCCTGAGCTGCAATCTTATTCTTCTCCTAAGAACACACAAACCCCATAATTCAGTATATTTACCATCACTCAGTGTACCTGCAGCTCCCTTCCCTCAATACCCTTTTGATAGCCTCCCCCCATTTACTATTTGACATTTAGGGAACATTTCACATGTCTACATAAGAAAAGTCCTTTTGGGATTTACGGGCTCCTACCCTGCTGTTTCTGTAAACGAGGTCACTCAAAGCACAAAAAGCCCACCAGCGCTAAATGCAAATGCCAATTGTCATTCTAAACTAGTTTCAAACGCTTTTGGCTAAGGCAACTTTCAGATCAGTGCTCTGAGCAAAAGGGATGGCTCTGCTCCTATCAGGCCCCCGGGGCTGCAGGAGGTAGTGCTGAGCTCGCCCCTCCTCCCCCAGCTCCAAAGCTCAGGAATGTATTCAGAAAGTTACTTGCCTTCTCGTTGACTGGTCCCACAGCAAAGCAGCTTTCCAGCGCTTCTAAAGAACTCACTACTAGCCTGGAGGGAGAGAGGAAAGCAGGCTTGAGTACAGCAACCCTTCTCTCTCCTTAGCACTTTGCTTTATGCGGGCTACAGTCATGAGTAGCTCAGAGACAGCTAACGAATGCCAAGTACAAAATCAAAGCATGATAAAACCTGCCACAGGCACCATGCATATCATTTCATTGTGTTACAGACCAGAGTTAAACCTGGCTCACGCTCACAGACAAACTTAGGACTGCTTTAATAATCCACAGCTGAAAGACAGGGGCTTTTCTCTCCCAAAGAGGATAAAACATTTCCTTACGCAGCCTGCAGCAGGGATAACTTGGATTGTCTTGACAGTCCCAATTCACCATGGCCCCCAGACGTACAGATGACTGCAGATCAAGGCTGGCTATGACACATGGGAAAAAGCGGAACCGACTTTGCCAAGGGAGCAACGTTCTACTCGCTTGCTATTTCCACACAGGTTGCTCTTTCCAATTTGGAGTTTCAGCACAAAATACTCCAGAGGAAAATTAACTCAGAGCACTGGGTGTGACCCCGAGAGAGGGATGCTGGGGTTCAAGCAGGCTGGGGAAACACTTGTTCCGAGGGAAAACCTGATTTACAAGTGGCAGCAAAGTCCCTGTAGCAGCACTCCATGCCCCCAGGTAGAACTACCTGAGATGCCAGCTGACACACCAGAAGGAGCAGGAAGATACAGGAAAAAGCAGGGAAGAGAGAGCATTAAGGGGAAAAATAACACTGCAGGATTGGAAGGTAGAAGGAACAATTGCCTGGGCTGGTGGTGATAAGTAACACCCCACTCCCCACAGCCACCCTCATAAAGCTTGGAGGGAACTGAAGTGGGACAAGAAGGCACAAGGAAGGAACAAAGCAGAGAGGAGTCTGTCAAATAAGCAACAGTTACGCTGTGTACAGCAAAAATCTGCAAACAACCTCATCTTTACATTTGCTAAACCATCTGCCATGCAATGACCAGAATGTAAAGAAGCAAATGTCACTTGGAAAACAAAAAAACCCCAGTCACCAAAAGCCACACCATGTGTTCTGTCTCTCTGACACACACTCATTCGTGCAGAGAAAAGGATGCCATACTAACCGGTCCAGGGTGGTTAGGGACTCAGTGTCAGAACTTTGGGGGAGCAAAGAAAAAGGAAAAAAAAATAAAAATGTGTAAAGCTCACAGAAAAACTCCCTAGAACACATTCTAAGCAAAAGGCAAATTAAATGGGGAAATCAGGAAGCCAGGGGAGCGTCAGTCTAAGCAGGGTTTTTCTACCTAGGCAGCACACACTGGTCTGGAGCAAAACAAAGACAGAGATGAGCCAGGTCACCTCACACAGAGAAGCCAAGCACCATTTAAAGCATCACCCAGGCTTAAATTCGAGTGCAGACACCACACTTGGATAGAAAAGCTGCCTCCTGCCTGCCATTAGCTGCTCCTACCCCAGAGGCCATTCAGAAGGTAGCACCAAATAGGAAGAATAATTTTTTTATATCCGAATTTTTAGAATATAATCCCACTGCTCTGGAAAACCAGAGAACATGTCTGTGCTGAGAGGGACATCTTGTGGGGATGTCACAGCAGAGGAGGGAAGAAAAGGGAAAATAAACACAGGAAAAAAATCCCATGAACTATAAGACAAAATATTAGATGGCTGAAGAGGTCCTTCAACTAGGCCTAACTGGCACTTCAAGCCCTAAGCCTTTATCTGAGAATTTCAGTCAGACAAACTTAACCAGCACTTCCTCACAGCTGAGCAGTGCATGTATCCTCTGAAATGCCCATCTTTCAGCAGCACCAGTTCCTCTTTGAGCTGCTTCCCTCCTGTCCTTGCTGCTTTTACAGCCCTTATGATACAGACTGTATGACATCAAAGAAAAACACAGTGTGGACATAAGAAAGAACACAAGTTCTGTTTATACACTAAATTTATGTCCAGGTCAGCCTTGGGGTTTGGCTCTCAGCAGGAATATGGGGGAAAACCCAACACTTCCCCAGCACAACAGCTCAGCCTGAGGCACCTGGGCTACAAGGCAAGTTGGTGGGAGCCATGAGTCTAATGCAGGGCCACACACAAAGCCCTTCTCAAAACTGAGCTTAACTTCAGAGAGGCCTGACCTTTGTGAGCTCCAGAGACCAAAAAAGGGCCAGCTTGAAATGAGACAATGTACCAAGGCAGCAGAAATTGCTTTGAGCTCCTCGAGACTGCTCAAACATGAACTAGGCAGCAAAAGCAAGCACACAGATCAACCCATCTACTGCCCCAGGTCAACCAAGAGCCACCACAACCTCTCCTACAAGATAACCACTGCTTACAGTTGTTGCTGTGTAAGGCAGTGAGAACAACTCACTTCCCTGCAGTTCTCCAGGTTAGGAAAAGCACACAAGTGCCACAACAACAACCCATTTCCAAGGAGAAATAAGGGAAAGACTGTGGAAATACCTTTCCAGGACAGTCCCACTGGCAGCAGCAGGGGCAGCTGACTCGGTGTCCCCAGTGCCATTCCCTTGGTTGAGGTTTGGGGGACAAACGTTGCTCACAGAAGCAGATGGGAAGTCCTCGGGGGGCTCATCAGGCCAGCCAAACTGCTCTTTGGTTTTGCCATAAATTTTTATGGAATCCATCATGGTGACTCCAGCAGGATCCACAGAAGCCCCAACTGTAGCAATGAGAGAAATTTCTTAAAAACTGAGAAAACTGTTGCTTTTGGATACAAGCCAGTCTCGTTTCACAGGGCCAGGACAGCAATTACACTGTCATTAATACACAGCCCCTGACAATGCAATCTCCTTTGCAAGGAGATTTTCCTTCTCTTGCCTCAGCATAAAATCATTGAGCTAAACTACACTAAACATTCATTCACAGCAGCAATAAATAACTGTAATATTTGGTTATATATATATATCATGACCATAAATAAAGTTATCAAAGTTCAGGGTTCCCCCCTCAGACTGTTTTTGCAATCAGGGCAAACGAACAGATGATGGGAACTCCCTGCTGTGAGGTGAAGCAGCTTCATCCCACCCAAACCAACCCAGCAGCTGGTCAGAGGCAGCAGGGCACAGAGCCTTACTGAAGATGGTGAGTTTCTTGTCAGCCTGCAGGGCCTCCTCCCGGGTGAAGGGGAAGTCGAACCAGCGGGCACGGGTCATGTTGAGCTGCATGGTGCGCCCGAAGATCTCCAGGTAGGAGGGAGCTCTCTCGATGGCCTGGGTGCCGATCTGGATCCGCATGCCCGTCATCACCATCGTGCTGTTGTTGTTGGTCACTTCAATGGTGAAACCCCCAGGCTGCAGAGAACAATTCACAGCTCAAAAATTCCATCTGAAGCCAAGGACTCTGGACAGAGGTGCCTGCACTATTTAGTGAATTACAGTATTTGTGGGGGTAATTTGAACGAAGCAGACTCATTAAGGCAAGGCATGGTATCGACATGAACAATAACATCACCTGGAAGCCCAGAGTCCCCAGACTGCCCCACTCACCTTTGTGTTGGCCACGTACATGCCCGTGGAATTGAGGCGGTGCTTTATCTGCTGGGCATTGTACACCTGCAGCAGGTCATTGCCTCCAAACTCCACATCTGTGAGCTGCTGGTTGTGCTCAAAGAAGTCAATGGGGAAGTTCACCTGGCTGGATGTGCGAGTTGCTAGAAAGGGAAAAAGATCTTTATGACAAAAGACGTTTGAAACAGGGGAAAGCTGAGGTAAAAAACCTGCAAAACAACTCGCCTCCTTTGGAAAGCATTTCTTTATAAATCTATAGAAACATTTTACCCACTTAGCCAGTACTTAGGTCATTGTCAGAATGAATGTTGTAAGTATTTAGATGATGTTAATCAATCTCTGCCTCTCCATTGTTACAAAGGTCATGTGAGGAGCCCTTACTGATGGCGGCTGCCTTGCGCTTGCGGACGGGTTTCATGATGCTGATGACACTGCTGGGCTGCAGGGACGGCTGCAGCCAGTAGGACGTGTTCTCCACGTTGGCCATGTAGATCCTCAGGCTGCCATCCTCACACAGCAGGATCATGGTGGTCCTCTGCTGCTCGTTGCAGGCTGTGTGACGGATGGCCACCATGTCCTGGATCTGCAAGGCAAGGCAAGGCAAGGGCTTGGCAACTCTTGCTTGGAGGAACAAACTCTCTGTATTAGAAAAGCTGCCAAGACTAGAGATCTGCTCGATAGAACAACAAGAAATCAAAATACAGAGAACTCTAACTAACCTTTGCTTTGGCTGGCAAGGTCTTAATCTCCTGGATGAGGAAAGTGTCTGGCTTCACCATCACCACCAGTGGGACACCCGTGGTCTGCTGGACACAGCACACCAGGCCAGGGTGGTTCATCACCTCAGACCACTGACACAGGGCTGGAGAAGTCTTACTGCCACCATTGGAACTGCAAAAGACAAAGGACACAATGACATTCATTTAAGGAGCAGCACAAGCAAAACCACACAAATTTCACTGTGTTCAAATCAGTTAAAGCTTTGTCCTTGAGCAGGGACTCAAACACTGCATCGATGAACAGTGTCTGGTTTACAGGTGAGAAACGTGACACAGTCACCAGAGTGGGCAGAAGACACGAGCATCCCAGTCCTCAGCCCTGATCCCTACCATGCAAACACGAGGAAAAACTAGCTTAGTGCTGCATTCTATGCCCCAAATCCAAGAGGTAATTTATAAATGGCTTTCAGCAATGTTTTTATCTGAATGAATGAACAGTTCCACATTTCAACACACCTAGCAGGAATAAGCAGAGACCAATGCAGGAGAATCAGTGTCTGTTCACTGGAAAAAGTGGAAACAGAGCTGCAAAAGGACTAAGCCAAACTCAACTGGAGTTCAGGAGCTCTGGGAACCTGACCCTCCTTCAGAGCTCACTCGTGACAGTGGCTTTGTGTCAAGCCAGTGCAGAGTCTGGCCTGAGTGCCCAGCACTGGGTATCAGAAAACACAACAGAACTGTCTTTTCCTTGCCACATTCACAGAGTAAGAGATTGGTTTCCCCCAAGGGAGTCTGAAAATCAGCCTGAACATGCACAATGCACAAGGTGCACTGCAGCAGTGGTGCTGAAAGGAAACAAAGGCTTCCTGCTCGGCTGCCCCGGCGAGGGCCGATAATCCCATCGGTTCCAGCACCTCCAGGAGCTCCCTCTGTGCAGCTCCACTGCTCTGCACACACCTTTCTGCTCTGAAACCCTGCTGGGAGGACAAAAGGCATGCATGGCCCACTGCTGAAACAGTCAGCTTTGGTTTCTGATCATCCTGCAACTGGGATATCACAGAACTCCTGAGCTGGAAGGAACCCACAAGGATCATCCAAGTCCATTAAGGCAGAAGGACCATGAAAAGTAGCAAAAAATCATCAGCCAACAGGGAATTTTCACCACAAGGTTTGGCCATTCAGATCCAGGATGTTAAACAATTAGCAATATTTATTACAAGAAGAAGGAATAAAAATACAGAGAGTGTCCCCCAGGATCCTCACCTCTTGATGTTAATTGGGAAGAGCCGCTGCACTTCCAGGCTGGCCCGGCTGATGGTGGCTGCGAAGGATTTGCCTTGGCAGTAGCTGAAGAACAACATCTGCAGCACGTGGGAGTAATAGACTGACACCCCCCCTCCTGCCACCTGGCCATTGCTGTCCTGGGGGATCCAGAGAAATGCCAACATTTAACATAAACACAAATATCCCCAAACACTCTGTCAGGCTTTTAAATTTACGATGGAATTATTCCCAAAGCCGCCCCTCCTCCCCAGCAGTGAGAGAACAGAGCCCTAAATGACAATTTTCTAAGCTGAACTCCTGGGTGAACTCATCCATCAGACACTTCAAAGGCTCTGGGAGGGGATGCTGAGCCTGCACACCCGGAGGCTGTAGGTAACACCCTGAGCTCCTGCAGCTGTGAGCCTCAGCGCTGTGTGACAGTGTCACATGGAGCATTCCCTGCATGCCCAGCTCATAAAAGCTCTTCCTGAGGGCCTCCTTCCCATCTATTCCTGTTTTGAAGCAGGATGGGGTAAAAAACACTGGAGAGATTTTAAAGGTCACCCTCAAGACTAGAAACAAAGGCTGACTGCAGCTCTCCAGCCCCAGCCATGGTGATTTATCCCTTCTGCTCCTGCACCTTTGGAGTGCCTTGCTCTGAGAACAGCACTGCTCTGAAGCCATCTCCCTGCTGAGAAATCCTGCTGGGCATGACTTCAGAGCCAGCCATGGAAAACATGCTCCATTTTCTAGATGAAAGGATCAAGGGGTTTAATTTTCACCCCCACCTCCTTTTACTGCAAGGATATTTCTCTCTTTAGAGGAATGAGAAAGCTCCTTGATCTAGATCAGGGGGCTTAAAAGGAAAAGGGGAAAAAAAAGAAGGAAACTTCTGCCTTCAAATGGAAGATACAAAAAAAGAGAGAAAGGGAAGTCACCAGCACCTTCAGATCCTCGTGGTTGACTTCAAGCACATTGGTGACATAGAAGGGCCCGTGCTGGGCACTGCTGGCCTCCTCCATGAGCTGTGTGTAGATGTAGCCAGCAGAGGACATGATCACAATGATGTTCTTCCCTTCCTCGTTGAACAGGAAAGTGACATCCCTGATTTTAGAACTCGGTAGGAGGAAGTAAAAAGTTGGACTCAAGGCATCTACTGAGAGGTCATAAATCTGTGAGAAGAACCAAGGAAATAATTAACTACAGTCATCAAGGCAGTAATTAATTGCTACAATACAAAACAGTGCAAATGAACAAGACCTGAGATGAGGGACTCCCTATGAGATGTTGCAGTTTGGGGCTGTTTTTCTCTTTGAATTCTTTGGGTTTGCTTTTCCTTGCAAAACAGTCCAAACATTCCAAATTTATATTTCCAATTTCTAAGAATATTATCACATTCTCCCACGTGTAACTCCCTGAGGATCCAGACTCTGATGTCTGGCAGAAGCTGTATCATCAATAGCTCATGGCCAGACATACCTTCACAAAGTCTGCAGTGACAATGGCCAGCTCTGTTTGAGATCCTGGCAACCACACGGCTTTGATGATGAAATTCCCAGTGGCCAGTTGGGGATGAAGCACCAAATGATCAGAGACTGATCCAGAGCTGCTGAATGTTAACACATGGCAATCCTAGAGTAATGAAGAAAATTGGTTAAATATTAAAAGAAAGTGTTTATCAATATTTGAAGCCAAGAATGGAGTTGAAAGTCAGCATTTCTCTTATGGCACACAATGATTCAGAGAATCTAAATCTCAATTTCCTGCATTGAAGAGAAATGACACGAAGGTTTGAAAAGAAAAGATCTACAGAGAGTGGAGCTTTTCCTCAGCTAAGTACCATCTGTAGATTCTGCACTGGGAAGGCTGAATCTAAATTTAGGAGAACAGAAGAAAGAGGAGTCCTTGCCAAAGAACACGAATTGTTACAGACTACTTTTAACACACTAAGTCTGACATGACTAAACCTTGGCTCTTGTCTTAAAACAAAATACACTGAGAAATACTACTTGAGGCACTGTCTCATTAATTACATTGCTCATACAGGTGCTGCTTCTTTTGCCTCATCTATCTAGTAGAAAAGTGAATCAGGAGCTGAATTAGTGACAGAACTTTGAAGGTAGCTCTGCATTAACTCCTCAGAGGAAACAAAGAGAGCTGGCTTTGAGCTGATGTTTACAGCTCCCTGCAAAAGGGTTGGGCAGGCCCTTACCTTCAGCCCACACACAGCCAGGTAATCCTCCTTGCAGGGGTTCCCAGTCAGGCTCAGCACCGTGAATGGGACGGGGGCAGACGCCAGGCGGGTGAGGGTCAGTTTCCTTTTGCTGGAGTCTGCTTGTTTCAGCAGGGCTGAGAGCTGCAGCACTGTGATCTGCACCACAGAACAAACCCAGTTATCTGGCTGGAATGAGGGGAGCCAGGCACTTCAGATCCAGATCCCAGCTCCAGAATCAGAAGCACAGAATGAACTCAGTTATCTGACTTTGTATCTGAGGGGAGCCAGGCATTTCAATTCCAGACCCCACAGTTACAGAATCAGAACCACAGAATGAATCATCAAGGCTGGAAGGGATCCATGAGATCACTGAGTCCAACCATCACGCCAGCACCACCATAACCACCCCTAAACCACATCCCCAAGTGCCAGGTCCTGACACCTCTTGAACACCTCAGAGTGGGTGATTCCCCACCTCTCTGGGCAATTTATTCCAGTGCCAAACCACTCTTGCAGTCAAGTTTTTGTTTATAGTAACAAATCTGAACCTTCCTTGGCACACCTTAAGGCTACTTCCTCTTATCCTTTCACTGAGTCATGGACCCCACCTGACTCCAACCTCCTCTCCAGGAGCTGCAGTGAGGTGGGTGAGGGCAGGGAGTTGTTCTCACTGTTCCTGCTGTAGGAACTCTTTTCCCTGAAGAATTTTTCCTACAAGAGGTTCCCCTAAGCTACACAACACTTCATACAAGATCTCAGGATGGGCAGAACAAACCACAGTCCTGTCTGTTCCTCAGCACGTTTCTATTTCCCTGGGAACCCAGAGATCCAGCACTGTTCAATTTCCCTTGGGAACCCAACACTGTTCCATTTTCCCAGGGAACCCAGTGCATCCAGTGCTGTTCCCCTTCCCTCAGGAGCCCAGCAGCTCCAGCACTGTTCCATTTCCCTCAGGAGCTCCAGCACTGCTCCATTTCCTTCAGGAGCCCAGCAGCCCCAGCACTGCTCCATTTCCCTCAGCAGCCCCAGCACTGCTCCATGTCCCCAGGAGCCCCAGCACTGCTCCCTGTCCCCAGCAGCCCCAGCACTGCTCCATGTCCCCAGGAGCCCCAGCACAGCTCCCTGTCCCCAGCAGCCCCAGCACTGCTCCATGTCCCCAGCAGCCCCAGCACTGCTCCATGTCCCCAGGAGCCCCAGCACTGCTCCATGTCCCCAGCAGCCCCAGCACTGCTCCATGTCCCCAGCAGCCCCAGCACTGCTCCATGTCCCCAGCAGCCCCAGCACTGCTCCATGTCCCCAGGAGCCCCAGCACTGCTCCATGTCCCCAGGAGCCCCGGGCTCACCTTGCCCTTCTCGTGGCTGACAGCCAGGTGCTGGCGGCGCCCGTGGGGCGAGGACAGCACACACATGGCCACGCGGCGCAGCACGTGTGCGCTGATCAGCTGCCGGATGGTCTGGCCCTGGTCCCCGCTGTAGTTCATGCGCACGTTCTCAAAGGCGCCTTCCTGAGAGCCGAGGGTCGGGACCTGAGCCAGGGGAAGCATCCAAAGGGTGTCACTGGAATGTGTCTGTTTAAAAGCCACTCCCCCCTATCCACACTCTGCTCATTCCTTTTGTTTCCTACCATCAGCTGATCTGTCATTTCTACTGATTTGTCCAACGTGTGGAGCTCACTGAGAGCCTGCTGGGCTCGGCTGCTGCTGCCCATGGCTGAAGCTTGCTGGAAGTTGACCTGAATGGCGTCCATCAGGAAATTCAGCATCTCCAGCACCAAAGGTGCAAAGGAGAAGTTGGCCTACAAGAAACAGATTGGGCAAATGAGGAACAAGGTGCTCCTGATGGGAGCTGCACATCAACTGCTTTTAAAGCCTGACACCCTTTATGACCCTCTCATCTCAGCTCATAACCAACCCAGCCTGCCCAAAATCCTCATCATAACCCATCTCTGTTTAGCAGCTGATAATTGTACCTGGGACTGCAGCTCCTCTCGGCAGCCCTCCACATTTCTGCACAAGCTGCTCTTTTTGGGCTTTTCCTCGTCGGGGCCCTTGCCCTCACTGATGGTGACCTTGGCCTTCTCAGCTGGGGACGTGCTGGCGTGGCGGATGACGCTCTCGGGCACGCGGGGCTCGCTCTGGAACGCTGATTCCTTCATGGTAGAGCTCATCCCACTGCTGGGAGTTCTCTTCACCAATGCCTGGGAATGACAGAGGAAAGCCACAATCCCAAACCACGCTCAACCTGGCTACTGATGAAGTGAATAGATTGTAAGAGCAGCAATTAGAGCACACTTCTAAAGAAACAACATCCTGCACATGACTCTCCACCCAAGGATTAAAAACTTGTCATATATAAGATATAATGATTTCATTTGCTGCTAGTGGAAAACATGGGAAAAGGTGTTCTTTGTGTGCAGCAAATTCTGTAAAGGCAGGTGGAATCCCAGGAGTCACTAGACACAGATCTACCAATGCTCTTATTTGGTGCAAAAAAATTAATTTCTAGGCAAGCTGTAAATTCCAAGGGTTCATTCTAAAGTCAAAGTCTTCAAGTCTTAACACTCTTGCGTACTCAAATACTGACATAACTTACTGCAGAACAGAAAATTGCAAAGGACTTGGAAATCTGAAGACATAAAGAATTTACCAGGCAGCTGCCATCCTCCTTGGCTCCACAGTCACAGAAGAAGGATCCGTACTTGGCGTAAGAAATCTCATGATCCTTGTGACAAACTTTAGCACAAACTGTGCAAACACCAACCCCATCAACCATCTTGCAAGTGTGACAGTGGTACCTGCCCAAAATAAGCCAGGTGAGTTTTGAAAGGCAGTGCCTTGAGGCTCACAAACCACACTGGTTTCCTTCCCAATGGCCAGAAATACCAGGCTGAAACTCTGAACACAAGCTTGAGAGTCTTACCAGTGCTGATTCATGAATTCTTTCTGTGTGATGGTGAAGGTACAGAGTTTATTACAGAGAGAATCTTCATCCTATCCAGAAGAAAATTGTTTTAGGAAGGTGTCATAACTGCAGCTACAGTGAAGTACACGCACAGAATAAATTTCCCAGACACCAAAGGTACATTTTAGGAATAGCAAATTTTAGCAGCACTGAGATAGAAGGCAGCTGGTATCAAACCACACGGAGAGAGGGTGACACACTGTAGTAATATGAAATGGTTAACAAGAAAAAGAAACAGTAACAAATACATTGATACAAAAAGATAAAGAACACATTCTAACAGCTTTTTTTTCACCACCCAAAGCACTTAAAAGTATTAATCTGAGTTGCTTGCTGATACAAAAACTAGTCACTGCCCACCATCCAGCAGGAACAAACCCATTTTATTCAATTTCTTAAATTATAATTTTTTAAAATTTAAACAATAAATATTTAACTTTTGTTGATATGACAAAGTCAACACATCTAGGCAGGAATGACAGATCCTCTCCTCCAGACCTGACATGTAGGGTCCTTCACTCAGTCGCTCATCAGGAATAAACACAAAATCTCCATTTACAAACTGATTGATTTGGGAGGTGTAAAATAACCCCTCCTGTCCTTTGCAGCATTCCCTGTGCCCGTTGCCTACCGAGTCCTCAGCCTGGGAGTCCTCCTCCTCCACGGCCAGCTCCTCCACCCAGTCCGAGTCCACCTCGATGGCGCGCTCCTCGCCATCCACCGACAGGTGGCTGGGGCCCTGCCCGCCGCTCTGGCTCAGGGCGTTGGTCACATCGGCCAGGTAGGACACGATGTGACATGTGCACTCCAAGATTGTCACGTGCTGCGGAGCAGAAGGCAAGGAAAATCAGAGGCAACACAATAACTGCTACAGGGCATGAACACAGGACAGTCACCCCTGACCAAACTGCTTTAAAATTCCCACGTGCAAGCAAACCAGGAGAGCTGAACTTGTGCCTGGGAGTTATTTCTGCAAGTCTTACCTTCCCTTGCATGACGTTGGCATTCATTTTTTCCACCACGTTCTTCTGAGACAGGTATTTCTTGCTGCAACACAGAACACTGGGAATTACTACAGAATGGTTTAGGATGGAAGGGATCCTAAAGCCCTCCCCATGGGCAGGGACACCTTCCACTATCCCAGGTTGGACCAAACCCTGTCTAACCTGGCCTGGAACATTTCCAGGAATGAGGAGCCCAAAACCCCTCACTCCAGCTGACAGCCTTTGGGAAGTATAAACTCAGTCCTGACCAACAACTTCAAGCATTCACTTTGCTTTAGATTAACAACACGGAATGTATAAATGCATTAATTAAACCATTTAGAGTAAAGAAAAAAAAGTGGTTGTTTGGAACAGACGGACACAGATCAGCCTCCCTCAGACACTTTATATCCCAACCAACAAACAATAAACTAAGAGAGAAGGGAGTATCTGTAAACACAAATTTCTGTCCCCAAAACACCAGAAAATAAATAAAAAATCTCCCACAAATGAAGAATCAGCAGTACAGAGTTCACTCTTACCATCTGCTCAGCCAGTCCACAGCAGCACCATGAAGCTGGAGGTGTCCTGCCCCTTGTCCTGCACTGGCCAAAGTTGCCATGACGACCATCAGCTCAGGAAAGCCCGTGCCATCCCCATTGGCCAACATCTCTGTTGCCATTGGTATCAGAGTGCTTAGCAGAACAGTGCACACGCCTTCCCCCACTTGGCTGAGCAAAAAGAGGAGAGTTTCACACAGGTACCACAAAGAACCAGCAGCAACTCACATGAGACTGTTCTAGAGAACAAGAGGAACACAGAGCACACACACAACAGGACCACGGCTGTGCTTTACCTGTTCTCCCGAACAATGTACGTGGTCAGGAGCTGCAGGAGCTGCCTGTTCTCCTGCACCACATCCAGCTGGTCTGAGTCCTTGGGTGGGGACATGGTCATCCTGGTCAGCCAGGCCTGCAGCCTCACGGGCTCCACGCAGGCCAGCTGGGCCAGGGAGCCACAGAGGCGCAGCAGGCTGGGGTTGGGGCTCTTCTCAGCTGGGGGGAAAGTTACTGTCAGTGACAGATGCTCCAAGGAACACGTGTGAAAATGGCTTTCCTTGAAAGCCTGAGCCTGTGACACTCCCTCCCACAGCTTTTCTTCCAAGCACCTTCCAATCTCACTTCAGCATGAAGTGAAAAAGGCAGGATGGAGGAGATCCCACTGGCACTTACTCAGCTGGAAGAGCTTGGTGAAGAATTTCAGCACCCTGTTACAGAACTTGGCTGAGAGGTTCTCGTTGGCTGTCGCCATCATGATCTGCACCAGTTCTCCACTGTAGAGGGGAGAATGAAATCAGCTTTGTAAAAAGCAGCCCATTCCCCTTTTCCACTGGCTCCACTTCCCTCTGCCCTCACGTTTCAGACTGGCAGGAGTTTGTGTTAATGCTGCTCAGCAGCCAGACCACAGAAAGTGCTCTCAGCCAAACAGCAAACCCAGCTCAGACCAAAACTCATAAATGGACTCCTCACTTCAGTGTTCTCTACATATCCAGTCACAAAAGGGCCTGAACTGGCTCCAAAACAAAAGTCAAGATTTTCTTGCCTATCTTTCCCTTCCATATTAACAATACAGCCATGAGGCTGCTTTCATTCTGAGCTTTCACCAGGTAGAGAGAAAACCAGGCAACGGTCAGCTTTGTGCTGGAGAAACCCTTCCTCTTGTTCACCTCATACTCAGAACACTCTGGTTGTGCCAGGCTGTTTCTATCACAGCTGTTCTAGGCTGCTGCCAGCATTATTTGTCTTTATGATTCTAAGTCAGGCCAATCCCCCTCCCCCACCCTTAAAATTATCAACCTGTGGCCCCACAGAAGCACTGAGAGAATTTGGGATTTTGCAGCTTGGTCTGTAAGTGCCTTATGGAACAGCATCTCTCAGAAAGCTGCTCTGACAGAACAATCACCCTGCAAGATTCTCCACTGACCATCACTGTGAGGCCTCACTGAGTATTTCATTTGGACAAAGATTCAGGTCCTCTCCCTCCCAGAATCTCTTCCCACTCTCCTGCACTGCCTGAAGGATATCCTGGCTTTACAGAGTCTGTATTTTCCTACACAATGGCATTAACATCTTGGTATCTACAGTGACAAGTTAACAGAAAGAGGACAAGAAACGAAGTCCTTGGGCTACAACTTCAGTGGTGACATCACCTTTCTGAAAAGAATTCCTCCATGGCTTTTCTGGCCTGGCTACTCTCCAGCTGTTTCTCCAGATGCTGCAAACATTCCTCCAAGATGGACTCATCCAGGCCACTGAGGATTAAAAGAGGAATAGATAGGGATCAAATACATGAGAATCAAATAGGAACATCTATAAACAATTTCAACAATCACAACAGTTCTGAGAGGCCAGAAGTGATCTATCTGCCATTACAATTCCAGTAAATTTTCCACCAATTGAAAGCAGCTCTTCTTCCAAGAGACAAGAGAAAAACAAGTGATGAACAACTTTACATAAACACCAACAAATTCACCAAGTTAGAACAAAGGGACACATGATGTAAGGGACACTGGCTGTAAGGTAAGTCCCAGTCAGAAACCTAAAATAATCCAGGCCTTTCAGACACCTCATACACAAATTCCTATAAAGACCTGCTCTTTTCACACTTTAAGTCTCTTCTAGTGTTACTCCTCCCCATTCTCTCTTGCTCTCATCCCCACTCCACAATTCTGGTAATGTGAATAATATATCTCATATTTACAATATACGTACACACAAGTACAGAAGCTTTCATCAGCTAAAAATAAACTGATTTTTTTTCTGTTCCAGAACCAACCCTGCTGTAGCCAATCTTTCCCCACAGCTCTGTTACCTGTTTGGGTCAGAGTGATGGGCCAGAATGTTATAGCACCCTGTGATCAACTTCTCATAAACACGTGCCAGGAATTCATCAGACTCTGCCGGGCCCAAGATCCTTTCCAGGGAGTTGCTGCTGATTTCTGCCACACTCTCTGTGCTGGTCTCCAGAAGGAGGGGCAGCAGGGAATGGATCACCTGGGGTGGGTTCAGATCATCTGACCAGCTTGAAAAGAAAAGGACACAAATTAATTCTCCACACGAGGTATCGAAGATCATCCCTACTGGAAACCAGAATTCACATTCAGTGAGGCACAGCTCTGGCTGGAGTCAGTGATGAAACCCTTTTTGGAAAGGTGGGATAAAAACACTGGCCCAGCTATTCTCCCCCTCAGAAAAACAGTCACCCTTTGGAAAATACTACATGTCACTTTTGCATATACAGAGTTACAACATCTGCCTAGACAGTCTCACTATCACATATTGTAGCTTTGGGGCTTGTCTGCAATGTCAACAACTACTATTTGGTTCCAGAGTATTTTAGACTAAGTCTCTAAGGAAAAAAAATGGCATTTCACTTTTCCTTACACATTAAAAACTTCACACAAATGAATGATAGCAAAACACAAATGAGTTAATTTGATCCACAATGTGTCAGTTTATATCCCAGTTTCTTCAAGTCCATAGTTGACAAAAAGGTTTCCTTCAGGGAGCTCGACTTTTGGAGACACCACAGGAAGACAGAAAAACTCTGTCATTCATCTGGTATTTGGAACTGTGAACTGGAAGGTTTAGGACAGAAGCAGCACCAGGTCAGTAAGTGCTGCACAGACAGAGCCTGAAGTCAGCCCTGGAGGACACAGAGCAAAGCAGCCAGCAGTGAGTGGAACACACAGTGGAACAAAAGGCCTGACTTACACGATGAGATCCCCAGTGAGCCTGACCAGGGACAGCAGGGTGTGCTTCAGGGAGGCTGCCAGGGGCAGGCTCTGGCTGCAGAGGGTGCCCAGGTGGGCAGCCTGCACGGCACTGATGTAGCTCTCTGCAGGGATGGTGTCGTTGGCAAAGGCGTTGCGCTGGGGAGGGACACACAGACACATCAGAGCCTGGGTCTGGGACAGAGCCACACGCTGCCCCCATGGCCAGCAATCCCTGCAGCTGCACTCACACCAGATCAGGCCCTGAGGCTGCACTCACCCATGAGCCAATGTTGGGGAACTCGTTGGTGTGGATGTTGTTCCAGGATTCACACAGGGTCTGCACAGCTGATGGCAAGTTCTGGACAAGGGTTGGACCTGCAGTTACACAGAACAATCAGGCACTGAATAAATTCATAGGTCTACAAGTCTAAATCATCCCTAAGTCTTTAAAAGCATCCCAGCTTCTTTCACTTCATTAAAATTGCAGAAAACATGGCACAAATACTAATTCACAGAAGTCTCCAGCATACCAACCCCTCATAGTCCCCCTTGTTATTCCATGCCACAAGCTCCAATATGGTTACTAAAACATTTCACTAATGCAGAGGAGCCCACACGATAATGACCCTTTCAAGGTTTGCCCAACTGTCAGTAGGATACTGAGGAGACTTTGCAGCGTGCTGCTGGCAGCACAACTCATTCGTTTGAACAGTGGTGGAGATCACTTTGAAATTGGGGATTGGAAGCATTGTGGAAAGATTCACTCAGAGGGGGAGGCGCCCTGACCCCAGCAGTGCCCTGGCCCTCACCCAGAGTGTTGGAC
Organism: Sturnus vulgaris; assembly: GCF_052056855.1. Lineage (NCBI taxonomy): Eukaryota > Metazoa > Chordata > Aves > Passeriformes > Sturnidae > Sturnus > Sturnus vulgaris. The sequence goes on along the minus strand of NC_142267.1, from coordinate 6,512,320 downwards.
TTGCAGCGGCTGGAGCCGATGGCCAGGACGGCGGCGTAGCCCCGCAGCTTCTCCTCGGAGGGTTTGCTGTCCGAGGAGCCCTCCTCTGACAGGCTCCGCAGCAGGTACGACCTGCAGGAGGGATGGGTGGATGGATGGATGGAGGGCATTTACCTCAGCAACAGCTCTGCACTTCACAGCTCAGTGTGTCAATGTGACAGATAAAACACCACTTCTCAAGCTCTGCCCCACACCTCAATCTCACACCACTAAGGGAGTTCTGGGCTTTTATCCCCTCTAAGCTACTTAGCAGGAGAAGTGCCCAAAAAGAAAAAGCTGATTTACTTTTGCTTTCTTCTTCACAGGTTCTAACGAGAGTTTAGAAGAATTTAGATTTTTAATGTAAGAATTAAGCCCCCTCTCTTTCTTGATGGTCTGACAGCCTCAGTATTATCCCAGAGAAATAACCTTAAGTAGCACTGTCCTAAAGGGTGTTTTTTCTTTGGAGGAAAAGCTGGTTTTGCAAACTTGCAAGGAAGCCTTGGAAGAGCAGACAAGGAGGCTACTCAGAAACAACGAAGTCCCACACATGGCTTTGACAAGCTACTTGTTATTCTTCTTCTAAAGCAATGGACTCTCTAGAGCACATAAAGTAATTACTCAGAACTTTAAAACTCCCAGGCACTTCTAAGAAAACAACACAGGAAATCAGAGAAAGCCCAAAGCACAGCAGGAAATTGTATTCCTGCTGGAAATCCCAAAGACTGTACCTGGTAAAAGTAGCATAAGTGTCAATGAGCTGCAGTGTGGCAGGGAGGAGGTTCTTGGTTATCTCTGAGGACTTCTGAGGATCAGTTTCTGCAGCTAACTTGGAAAAGTGCTCATCTAGAGAAACCTGGATTTTGGAGATTGCAGCATCAAGGGTGTAGATGGATTGTAAACTGGGGACTTCATGCAGCTGGAGAATGGTTGTGCAGTCAACAGCACAGAAAGAAGAGATCTGAAAATATAGAAGATGGAACAGTAAGTGAAGATCATCCCACAGAAGCAGAAGTTTGTGTACCCAGCTGCAGTCCCACAGCTCACCTGGCGAGCAAAGTATTCCTCTGCTATTTCCACATCGTACTTCACTGAGATGCACTTGCTGGAGGTCAGTTCAATGAGAGGAGCAGCATGTTCAGCCTTCATGCCCTGCTTGATAAGGTGATCCTACAAATGCCAAAACCCACATCCATCATACTTGAACTGGTTCTGGAATGAACCAGTTTAGAAAAGATAGGCACGAGTTCCCCCAAAACAAATCCCACGTGCAGTCAGCATGGAGGGGCTGACATGGACACTGTCACTGTCACTACCCCCACACCCACAGAGCTGGGGCTGTACCTTGATCCACACGACGTAGGAGGGGATCTGCAGGCGGGAGGACCAGCGCAGGGTGTGCAGGAGGTCACAGTCACTCATCTCAGGGGTGTTCATGGCCAAATGGTGCATGTAGCTTTTGGAGGGAGGCAAAATCCCCAGGATCCGCCACAGGATCAGGAAGTAGTACTGAAGGGCACAGGCTTCCTGAACAGAGCAACAGTTGGAAAAATTAGTACAGAAAGATTGCAGTTTCCATCACTACAGCTACTGAAATACCTCCACACTCCTGCAGACGTGCCAAATCAGATGGACACATTCTGGACTGAGTTTCTGTCATATTGAACAATAAAATATGGAACACAGGAGAGAGAAAAGAAAAAGGAAAAATGATACCATTTTCTCCTGTTTAATCGTGTTCTAGCCACACCTCCTGGAATTACCATGGACTTATAGCACGACTGAAGCACATTATAAATGAAAAACTCAAGCAGATGTGCAGCCCCACAAACATATGGTTAGTTATGAGATTTTTAAGTTCCTAGTTACTCCAAGCACAGTTCAAAATACTTCAGTTAAATACTTTGCCCGAAAATACTAAGTTTGAAAACTTGTTATTGCTCAACATCAACAGGACAGCAAGATTCCAGCAAAACCAGCAAGACAATCTTACCAGTGCAGTGACATTTTTGTTCTCCCTCCTCCTGAGTGTATCAAACTGGGAGCCAGCAGCCAGTAACGAGGTGAGGGCTGTGTAGAGCTCATCGTACTTTGCAGCCCTGGAGAACAGGACCTCACAAACCTGCAGGAGATGACAGATCACAACCTTTGCTTTGCAAAGCTCTTTAAGTATTCAGAATACCCACAGCCCAAAACCTTGCAAAATAAACTTCAGGGAGAGGTTCTGTTAGGACTGAGATTAATGGACTGGGGATAAGGAGCAGTCAGGAGAGAGAGCCCATAACTCTGGTGATAACAAATTTAGTGAGGAAACAAAACCCAGGGAGAACCTGGAGCAAAGTGATGAGAAAACAACTCTAATGTCACGTGTCTTTGTCTGAATCCCAAGCATTCCTGCAAGTACTACAACAGATCTTCACCAACTTTTCACAGTGACTGCCCTGACATCCAACTAGGGGTAAGAAGGAATCCCATGTGATCTTATCTGGCCACTCTTTTCTCCACCTAGTGAAAGATTCCTGGTCCCTCTTTATAATCAAGTCTTTCCTTCTTGTCTGTTTTCCTTGGCACTTGGCAAACCCCCATGGCCCTCCACAAAGGCTACTAGCAGTGCCATACCGTGCTATCCAGACGGTTCAGATCATCCTCAGAAGCTTCTGGAGACAGGATGCAGTAGAACCTGGGCTGTGGAGCAGAGTCTGAAATGTGAGAACAAAAAACAACCTTCAAAGTGGCAGTTTAAACAGGACACACTGTGTTATATTCTCTCCTCCATCCCCACAACCTTCTCCACTGTATGACCATCACCAGATTCCAAGCCAGCTCCATGACACACTAGAGATGCTCTAACCTGTGGTATAGGCAGCCAAAGCTTTCCTACCTCTACAATCCTGGTAAATAAACATATTTTTAATTACTTGCTGAACACGTCTAGAAGAGAACAACTTTAAATTTTTTTAAATAAAACAGTTCTTGCACTATGAGATGTATTTTTACCTATTGTAACTATGGCCATAAAAAGCAGGAAAAGCTGCCCAAACCAAGGCACAGAAAAGGCTCTCATTTATTTATAAAAGCAAATCTTGGAAGAAAAAAATCCTTTGAATGTAAGGAATTCATCTTACCTGATGAACAGTGTTTGGTCCAGTTTTCTTCCACTTCTTTAAAGCCATGATAAAGTGGGACAGACGTTCGTCTGCTGCTGTCCTGGGACCCACTGACCCAGCCAATGGGTGGAGTCAGCAAATTATATTGGACCTGAATTTAAAAAAATCAAACAAAAACCCAGCTATGGCATCCTTGTCACTGAGGGGTAGGGGGAAAATACCCCACGGAGAAAGTAACACAAAATAGAAACAGTCCTCTTCAAAACACAACATTCCACTCTCCTGGGGGAAGCCCTGGACCCTCCCTGATGGTTTTTATTCTGGACTGAGCAGTTTAAATCCATGGTCAAGCTTCCCACAATTGGAAAAGCCAGGCACAAAGCACCATCTCATCCCATTAATGAGGACAGTGCCAAAAATCTCCACACAGAAACACTAAGGCAAGGAAGTACAAAAGGTATTAGTGAAATAAACAGTTAAATACTCAAGATTTTAAAGACATGGTGGGACAATCATTCTGTCCTTACTAGGATTTATTAAGACCTCAGTCACACCAGGAATTTACACCCCAACTGAACCTGCTGCTAGGAACCAACCATGACAATTTATCATTCCTTGGAACTCTGAAGTTTGGTAACAACATCAAAACTGATTTACTCACAAGGGTCATGGAAAAAACACACCAAATGATTGTCCATTACAGATTCCTGCTGGGTGACCAATTCAGTATCCACATGTCCAAATCTCACCTGTTCAAACAGGTACACGGGGGCCTTGGAATACTGGTGGAGCAGGTAGTCAAACACCAGGAGCAGCCGTGCCACGATCAGAGGCACAGAACTCTGCTGGGTCTCCATGTTTGCTGTCAGCTCCACGATGGTCTGGATACACAGCATCATGATGGACCTGCGGCCCCTCTCTGAGAAATTGTGGAAAATGAGCAGCAGCAGCTGGAGATGCTCCACATTCAGATCTTCTGTGTCACTGGGGAGAGTCCCCTGCAAGGCATTTTGCTTCAGGGTGCCCACAAACCTGGCAACAGGAGAGGAAGTTTGTCAAGTGTAGTTTTCCTCTGAGATCCTTCCTTAAAATCTCTTTAACTAGAAGTAATTATATTTTTCTGCTTACTGTTTTAATACTAATTTCACAAATGTTCACTATATTATGTATTGGAATGAGCCTGTGTGAGCAGTAAAAACTACTTTTTAAAGTAAATTAAAATCAATGGCAAATATAAATATATTTAGTGGGAAACAGGAACAATCATTCAAATGGAGAAGGGGTGATTCAAACCTGCTCCCTGGGAAAGGCTGTCCATTAGAGCTTTAAATCACCTAAACCCTATCAGTGAAAGCCAGCTAATGGCAGAGAGGAACAATCTCAGCATCATCCTAACAGGACCTACCAGAAACCTGCTGAAAAATAAGAGATTCTCTTTCCCATTTTTCAGCCAGCCTTGCTACAATTCAGCCTCCTCCCCCCTAACTCCTGGTCTCATTTCCTGGGCTCTGGGTAGAGGATTCCCCAGCACAGCAGACTGACCCTCTGCTCCTCCCACACCGGGGAACACACACTTGGAACGCTGGGGCCACAGAATTTTCACTTGACAGGAAATGAGAGAGGTAAGAGATGATTGATTTATAGCTTAACATAAAATGATCTCACCTTTCCCAGACTTTAAGGCATTCTGGAACATCAGGATCTCCCTGGGCACTGGCTTTATGCTGCCAAATCAGGAGGAGTCGGGACAGCACCGACAAACTTTGAGGGTGGATGTAGAGAGGCCACGGACCTTCAGAAAAAGGAGCAACTCCCAGCTGCTGGAGAAGTGTGTTCTGGAACAAAACAGGGGCTTGTTGGAAAGAGGGAAGTCCTGTCTGATGTTTTAATTAATAAAAGTATGATCTGAGCATATAGATGACAATAAATAGCAAGGCTCTCAGCTCTGCTCACACAGCAGTGCCTCTCCTGTCTCAGATACAGGGCAGAGCTACTGAGGGACACTCAGTGCTGTCACTTTGCCACTTAAACACAACGAAGTTTCAACACCAATGCAGAAAAAATGGCACCAGTGAGCTTTTCTCATTCACTGCAATATCAGAGCAGGAGAGATTGTGCTGCTGTGTTCACTATTTGTTAATCTCCAAGAAGAACCTTTTGACTGATTACAGCAATATTTGCTTCTTTACAAGTATAGTAAAAAGGCAGATTGATGAGAAGTCTAACTGCTTTTAAAAATTAACAAACAACAGTGTTTTAAATACAGTAGAAAACAGCCCACAAAGTACAGGGGTTGAATTCAGTGATGGGTGAAGCAGGTTCATAACCTCCATGACAGGGTTAAGTCAGGTCAGCCCATGACCCAGCAAAGAAACCTAGAGGCTACAAAGTTAAGACATGAAAGCAAAAGGATTAATTTGATTATCTCCTGAGAAATTCCAAGGCCTTTTGGCATCAGTCCTGACAGCAGAGCAAACCTGTAGGAATGTCTCTTGATAAACTCATGTATAGAGGCAACTCTCCAAGACAAAACATACAAACCAATTTCCTTCTCAGCTTTCATCCCCTTCAAAGTCTGAACTCTAGATGTTAAGTTTACACCGTGCAGGATGTTTTGTGCTGGGTGATTGCAAAGGTCATTCAAAACACAGGACTCAAAATATTCCAACCTCTTTTTGTAGAATACACTCAAGGCCAAATGGAACAACCAATACACTACTCAAGGTGTGGAGAACCCATACAGAGGAATAAACAGACACCAACATTTATTCATTTTATTTATGCATTCAATCCCAGCTTACCTGCAGGGCAGGGGACTGAAGATCTGAGGTCACCAAGGAATGGTTGAAGTGATACAGAGCAGCAGCAAACTCCTCATCTGACGTGCCTGTAAGACAGGGATCGAAAGCTATTTTACTACCTTTGTTCTCCAGTATTTAAAACTTTGTCAAGAAGCTAAAAACAAAAGACACCTCTGAGCTGTAGTGCTCTACAGAAAGGTTTGCTCACTCACCCTTCAGGCCATCCTTGTCCACCTCCTTGATGATGCTTGCCAGCGTGGCCATGTGCTGCTCCGACAGGGACACGCTCAGGTAGTTGCGGATGAAGTTATTCCTGGAGTTCAGCATAGAAGAAGTGATAAAGTTCAAAATGTTTGAAGCTAGGCTCAAAAACTGAAAAGAAAAGAGAAACACGCTATAGAAGCAACAAAAGCAGAGGAACAACATTAAACAAAAACTAAGCCACCAGCAAAATAAATCAAGTCCCTTAAGCCTCCCCTCTGCAGTGGAGGAAAGGTGCACTCATGGCAATCCAGCCCCCTGCACTGTGGGCTGGACCAGGACTGATTCCAGAACTCTCTGAGAAGGTTGGAGGCCTCCAACTTCTCCCCTGCAGTATTTATTTTTGTCTTTACCCAAGAGAGTTGGAGCTAGAAGCATTCTATCATGTCACTTGCAGCTCTGCCCCCATTTTCCCTCTCTCTCTGTAACCCAAACAGATACAATCTCCAGCCTCTGCTTCCCTGGCAGCAACAAATCCTGAGCCACTCCATCTGACAGGAGAGAAAACATCCTCTTCCCCAGCCAGGACACTCCCTGATTCCCCTGAGCAGTGCACCAGAATCAGCTGCCATTTCCTAGGGAGGCTGCCCAGCTGTTCCTGGCAGCACACGGTGCCAGGGCCCAGCAGTGCCCGCCCCGAGCCCCCCCAGCTCCCCGGGCCCAGCTCCGGCCGTACCAGCTCGGGGTCCTTGCGGCTGGCCAGGATGTTCCCGTTCTCCCCAGCACTCTGCTTGTTGGGGCTCTTCACCCTGGGCGAGCTCTCCAGAGGAGGGGGTGGAGGGGGTGGTGGTGGAGCCACTTTCTCTTTGCTGGGAGAGATTGTCTCTTCAAACCATTGCCCCAGGATTGGCTCACTGTCGTCATCTGGCACACAGGCAGGAACAACAAACCCATACTGTTATAAGGAAATACCTCACAAAACTACCCAGCCTCAGAAAGAGCTAAAGCAGAATTTCAGTGAGCGGCCTTAAGGTGTCTGCTATCTTCATCTTTTCTGTCCGAATCACAAGGCAAAGCTCTTTCACAGAATCCAGCAGGAATTTACACAAAGAAATTATTTCCACTCTCCTCTTAAGCAAACACTGTCAAATCCCAGCTACTCAGGCTTCAGTTCACACAAAAGAGTGCAGTCAGCACTGCTCCTGCCACACAGACCTTACAAACTGCTCTGTATTTTCAGTGTTACAAGTCATAGTCAGAGAAAGCAACAGCACAGTAGCTAGGCTTCCATTAAATGTGCAAAGCAGTGTAAAACCCTGAGCTGCTGCAAACTCTGTTACCTTGGCTGCTGTCCTCCTCAGTGCTGCTGAAGTCATCCTCGTAGTAAGTGTTGGAGTCAGTGGAGGCACTGGCATCGCTGCTCATGGAGCCCTTCCTCTGGCGCTGCAGGACACAGGCCTGAAGAACAGCACAACCAGGAAAAGTTTAGGATTATGAAAGTTGACAATTTGAAAATAACAGTCACTTCCTCATGCCTTTTAATTTTCTTCTAGCAAATTTGTCCCAACTAGTTTATTAACGGTTTTTCAAGGCTTAGGTTGTGCTAAAAATTACACAGGATGATTGAAAATAAACAACCTACACCAAGCTTATAAGCAACACTTGAAGTAACAGTTCTAATATAAAATCATATGTTACCAATATGAAGCCTTTTCATTTTCCCACTAAATTACAAATACCACTGAATTTACAAAAAAGTGCATTTCCATTAGCACAAGTTTGTCGAATTTACATCTCTGAAAAGAGGAAAAAGAAAGGCCCTGGCTGATGACTTTTGAAAGAGGAATTGTATGTTTCCAGCACAGCCCCAGTTTGTTACGTGGTGACAATCTGGAGTGGCTCAGCTCCAGAAGTTCTCCAGCTGTGTGCCAGTTCTTACCTTTCTGTAGGAAGTGGAGAGCAGAGTCAGCAGCAGATTAGTGAGTGGCACAGAGTCTATGAGCCTCTGGATCCTCTGGATGGACGTGCTCTGAGCCATGACATCCAGCACTGCTGGAGGCCCATCGCTCTCCCAGCCCTGGAGGACAGAATTTTAAATGGAATTGAAAGAAAGAGAAATTGGTAGGAGAATTGCAAGTGTGATCAGCAGAGAAGGCAGAATGTCTCAGGACAATGTCTGTGCTACCTGCATACCTTGTGTAATGCTTCCACTTGCAGATCTTGGAAAAGAGATGACAGCAATTTGATGGCATGATTTGCCAGCACCACTGAAAGCACCCCAAACCCTTGATGCCTGCAGAAACAGAAAACACAAAATGTCATTTCAGGAGGAAAATAATAAATAAATAAATATTAAATAAAGTGCTTTGCTAAACTGGAGGCAACAACTTCTCTCCAAGAATCGGGACTGGAATTGCAAACAGGGATAAAATTTCACGAGACCAACAAGACCCTGCAGCAGCTGCTTGCTCAGGCTGGTTAGACCCCTGGACAATGCTCCCTGCAGGTGTCACATACCCTTTGCCAGGTCCCAGCTTGGGAGACCCCACGCCCTCCTTAGTGCGAGCAATGATGTCTCTGACACGAAGAGCAGCCAAGGGATCCTTCTCCTTCCCCTTATCAGCCAAGGCCGTGGGGCTGAGGTTCAAGATGAGGAAGAGGCTGTTCAGCAAACACCAAGCCCCGAGCAGCTGGAAGTTCTGATAATGCTATCGTGCCAAAAGTCATGGGGAAGGGGGGAGAAAAAAGCACCAAAAAGACAAAACACCGTCAATCCAAATGCCAAAATACACCAGCACAAAAAAGGTGACAAAGCCTCCTGAGATGGAAATCTTACCTCCCCCCCTGCACGGCGTGAATTGCTGATGGCTTGTCCAATCATTTCATAGATTTCAAGCTGCAAATAAAGCCAAAACCATGGTAAGACACCCCACCAGACAGCAACAAAAATAAAACTCCAAATGCAATTGCATTTTACCATCTACAATTAGCCACTCCTTTAACTCCTTTACCAACAATGATGTCCCAAATCATAGCGATGTATTGCAATGCAAATAAATACAAATTCTGTGCTCTTCACTTGCTGAGAAGGAAAACAATCAATAGTCTGTAGTTGACTTACACATTTCTGTACAATAGTAGCAGCATCGTTTTCATAATCTTCTTCTTTGGAGCTCGTCGAGCCGGTTCGTACCTGTTGGGTGCTGCCCACGTGCAGGATGGCCATGCAGGTGGCCACACTCACACCTCAGGGAAAACAAGTGCAGGGGACATTCTTAGGAAGAGCCGGACTTGGGACAAAATATTCCTATTTAGCACATTAAGACAAGCAGTATCTAATGGGTCCATAACTTGATGGAGCAGAGAATGCTCAGTATTACAGCCAAAGATTAAAAATTCTTTAGTACCCTCAAAAGAGTGAAGTTTTACCCTACAGAAACACATGGGAGCAGTTAAAGGAGGTAATGTTTTACCATGTAATTCAATACCATTTTAAGACAATCTTCAGACTTGAGTGCCACATCTCCTTAAAGTCTCCCCCATATCAATTAAACACTCAGGATTTTGGTGTGCCTAAACCACTCTTGGGAAACAAGGCTGATTTGGGGCTTGTTAACAAGGCTTAACAGATTAAGCTGAAGCCTAAAGTAAAAACATATTATGCTCTGAATATAAAAAGAAAGAGCAGAAATTACAGGTTGTTAAGAAAATGTTGAGTCATTCAGTCTTTTTTTAGATACTGACAGGGACAGGAGCAGTGGCAGAACATATCAGTAACAACTTCAATATTAACCCAATTACCACACTGTGCTGCACAGCTTCAAATTCAAGAGAAATAAAAGCTACTTGTGAGCTGAGCCTCCACCATGCAGGTAACAAAGCACAGCCAAAAGCTCAAAAAAACTACTGGAGGTTGAAAGGATAGAGCAGGATAGTCCAGAAGGCAATTTTTCCAGATGAATTTCAGAGGTACTGACTACTGAGGAGTGGAAACATCTGTGCTTGCCCAGTGAGTTTGGGTGTTATAGAACAGTGGGTTAGCTGGCCACTGCTACAGTTGGAACTAGTGGAGACAGTGAGATGGAGTTGGAGCTTGAGAGTCTGCTGCAGTTCAGGTTGGAGCTGTGCTGTGAGGAGCACAAGGAAGAAGGAAACTTGCAGAGAGAAGAGAAGGAGTCAGAGCTGTGTGAAGCTGCCTATAGGGAAGGAGTCAGAGTTACCTGAGAGAAGTTCATTGAGAGAAGGCATGCAAAGTTTTAAAAGAAGGCTGGTGTTGGTGCCAGTTGTGTCCATCTTGACTTAATTACTGCAGAGATTCACTCACCTGCATAGAGACAGCTGAGAGCAAGAACAGTCACATCCTGGAGACGTGTGGGTGTCAGGGGCTCCAGCACGGGCAGGGACAGAGTATCCAGAGCCATGGTGACATCGATGACCAGCGAGTGGAACCTGCAGGCAGGACCCACAGTGAGGACAGGCCAGAGAGCACTGCCCTGCCAGCACAGTGACCTCCCCCAGGCACAGGGAGATGCCCCAGTGCTGGAAAAACTAAAGATTTAACAAGAAAGTTTCACAAGTATGTATGTATGTATAACAAAAAAATCTTTAAATGTAAAATCTGGAAAAAGAATAAAAATAGTAGCAAGTTTTAATATTAAAAACAATTACTAAGCCAATCTTACTAAATAATTAAAAACCAAAGTGTATATTACATGTAAATTTAAAAAAGATTTATAACTTAAAATAAAAATTAAATCCACCTCAAACAAAAAATGTTTTTACCAAACAAAAAAAATCTTCACAAACAAAAAAAACCTCAAAATTTTCCATTACCAAAAAACTAAAAAACAACTTCTAACTTAAACTAACTTTTTATAATTAAAAGAGAATAACATAAATATAAGAATATTAATAGTTAAAATAAACGGTAAAAATATTAATTATCATCTTTTAAAATCCTCTACAACAAAAAGCACACAATACATTGCAACCAAAAGGAAAGCTAACTCCAGACAAGCCCAGAGCTGTAACTAACAAGGCAGTGAGCCAGGCCCTTGCTCCCCGCAGCCCACAGCCGGCTGTCCCATGCAGCACAGCACAGCACAGCACAGCACAGCACAGCACAGTACAGTACAGCACAGCACAGTACAGCACAGCACAGCACAGTACAGCACAGCACAGCACAGCACAGCACAGTACAGTACAGCACAGTACAGCACAGCACAGCACAGCACAGTACAGCACAGCACAGCACAGCACAGCACAGTACAGTACAGCACAGTACAGTACAGCACAGTACAGCACAGCACAGCCCAGCACAGCACAGCACAGCACAGTACAGTACAGCACAGCACAGTACAGCACAGCACAGCACAGTACAGCACAGCACAGCACAGTACAGCCCAGCCCAGCACAGCACAGCACAGCACAGCCCAGCACAGCACAGCACAGTACAGTACAGCACAGCACAGCAGCCCGAGGTCCCGGCTCGCACGTGGCACTGACCCGTTGCGCACGGCCGTGGCGTCGGCCACGGTGGCGGGCATGATGAAGAAGGAGTTGGCGGACACGGCGTCCTGGAAGCGGTTGATGTAGCGCAGGAAGTAGGGCAGGTTCAGGCACACGCGCAGCAGCTTCTCGGAGCCACCTGCCAAGCACAGCAGCAGGGCTGTGTCACTGCCCTAACGGGGCTCCGTAATTCCCTTAATTGCTTTGGTGGTGAGAAAATGCCATTGGAGATGAGGCAATGGGATAACTGCACCAGCTGCTCAAGTGTGCAGCCCACATGGTTAACACATGGGTGACACAAAGCTCTGTGTCCACTTACGTGCAGCTGGTGGCACTCGATGATCCCAATGGTCTCTTCCGATCCCAACAATCCTGTGATTCTAATCCACGTCTACCCAACAATCCATCCCATCAGGTATTTCACACTGTCCACCTAATTTACCCCTCCAAACAAATATACACTGAGTTTGTCTTTGCAATGAGAACTCCATTCCAGCCATGACCTCCCTTGGCAATCACCAAGCAACTCGGGGAACCCTTCAGGTCAGAGAGTTGCTTCCCACTCAGAGCTGTGAGATGTAACAATGGAGAGACATTTTTCCAGTACTTTTTTTGGCCCCAAGCTAGAAAGCTGATTCTCACCAAGTTCTTGCAGGCTGGCCACATTCTGAGCAATGAATATGCTCTTGGTCTTTGCTGCAGAGGTTTGATCTGTGGCAGCTTGATCTTCACTCTCTCCTTCCACCTAAAGCAAGCATGTATTAAATATATTACAGAGGCACTAAAAACACACAGTATTTCTCTAAGTCTCTACACAGAAAGAGGGTGTATCAGCATCACAACTCCAAACAGCCATGGATGTTGCATTCCCTGAGGAAACAAATCTAGTATTGCTGCATTGCCAATACAGCACAAACAGTATTTGCTTGTTTGCCATTTATCCCTTGCAAGCAGAATTTATGTACTTAAGAAAGGTTCTCTTTACACCTGTATTAAGAAGTACCACTTAGAGCTCTGTGTCCTTCCCTGCACTGGGAAGTTGAAATTCAGACTGTTTCTGTTTCGGATGTTTTTTACCTGTGTCTCTGTTGTGATTGATGGTGATGATGAGACTCTGGGGTTAAAGACTGATGTCAGCTGGTTGAGGAAGTTCATCTGCACTTCCTTCTGTCTCAGCTCCGGGCTCACTGGGGAGGCCAATTCCTTCTGGTCCTCAACTGCAGGGAAAACACCAAACCCCATTTCAGACAGCAAACCTCACATTTTCTGTGCCTAACTCCAGTGCTGCAGTGAAACACACACAGCTGAAGCCCCCTCCCTACCATCAGAGAGGGTTTTGACAGTCTGAGGCAGCTTGGCTGATTTCATCATCGCTGTGAAGGTGATGATTTCTGTCCGGTCCAGGCGGCTGCAGCCTGTGCACAGCCCCTTGATCAGCAGAATGAGGTGTTTCTACAGAAAACAGACACATCAAGTACCACTGAAACTCTCTTCATTCCAATCCCACCTCCATATCATATACTCTAAGCAGATGGAATAAGAGTAATGCAATTTCAGCTGGTGAGGCCACTGCAACAGCCCTGAGCCACTCTGATCTTCCCTGAGGATGGAAACACATCCCTGACTGCAGGTAATCCAGGTAACTGACACTGCCTGTGCTTCCCATGGAAAACACCTGGAAAAGCTCTCTCTGCTGTGACACACTACATTACAGCAACACTCCTCACAGGCCTTCTCTCTTCCCAATATATTTAAGCTTTCCCACAAGATACAAATAGAAGTAGGCAAGAAAACATCTTTAAAAACTCAACAGATAGCTGGGATCCAGGTGGTTGCACAAAACCAAACCAGAGTGTAGGAAACTGGAACTGAATTAACCAAGGCTTCAGGTCACCTTTATTTTGAGTTGTGAGCAAGCTTTGATTCTGAGTGTAGAATGCAGAGGGAAGATTCAGCAGGAATCAGTCTACCAAAGTGCACACCTTAAATATTTTTAAATCTTCATTAATTTTGCTTTATGCATTCATCATTAGAGCAGATATTTCAGAATTAAAGCCCAAAGCCCATTCTCACACTGAGGCTGGCCCAGGAGGTCCAAACCTGTGCTCACCTGTGAAACAGCACATGCTTCATCTGGGTTTTCAAGGCGCAGCAGGGAGAATTCAATCAGGACTTTACACGCAGCTGCCACTGACTGCAACTGGTTTCTGGGTACTGAAAAAAGCAGATCCTTGTACTCAGAGTAAGCTTTAAAATAGCCCAGTGTAATAAGCTGCCAATGCTGTCAATAAAGCAGGATGCTCTGCAGTGTAGGTGCACACTCAATCTCTCCTGCCTAACACAGATGCAATATAAACTCAGTCTCATTACAATGTAACCCAAGAAATGTCAGCAAAGTGAGGATAATTCCTTCTGCCAGACAGGGGAATTCAGACAGATAAAGCAGTTTCCCCAGCAACATTATTTAATGCTGACAGAAGCTCTGAAGAACATGAAACAAATTCACAAAGACCATTTCTTCTTGAAATTGCTAAATTGTCAGCCAAAATAACAGAAAATATTTTGAGTCACAATGTTTTGATTATTAACTCCAACACAGTAACGTAACTACAGAAACCCTGAATGGTTTGTGTTGGAAGGGACCTTAAATCCCATCCAGTGCCACCTCCTGCCACGGCCAGGGACACCTTCCACTAGATGAGGTTGCTCCAAGCCCCATCCAACCCAGACTTGGACATTTCCAGGGACAGCAGTGTTCTAATTGCTGAAGGGTAATCTAAAAATCCTGAACACTGATCTAAGCACTTGACCAAAAATTAAATCAGGTCAATGAATAAGCAGCCAAAAAGGCAACACTGTCCAGTAGTTGGTGGCCAAATACTCCCATCAACAAGCTTCCCTTTCCATCAGAGTTGACATTTCGTGGTACAAAAGCCAACAATGCTGGCCCAAAAGTCTGATTCAGCAAGAAGGCAAAAAAACAAATACAAAAAACAACAGTTCTGATTTACTGCATCCAGTCATTACACAGGAGCAAGAGAAGCAAAGGAACACTTACTGAGACCACACACAGTAGTGATGTAGTGTGTGGAAAGTGCAACGAAGGAGGAGTAAAAAGGCTCGTACTGCTTGTCATGGTGCAGGATCTCAGATTCACTGCAATGGAGAAGGGGACAGAGGTCAGCCAGAGCCAGCACAGCAGCAGCACCACCCAACACCCCAGTGTGTCCAGTGACAGGGGCAAGGCAAGGTGACAGCTCTGGGAACACAAGCCTCATGTCCCCAGGACTCAGTCCTGCAGCAGCAGCAGCAGCAGCCTGATCACAACATGAGCATCACTGCCCACACAGGAACTGTAAGGGAATACTGTGCTGCCAGTGTTTCTCCTCCACAGCATCAACAGGTCAGGCTCTACCAGCCACACTCCCTGCCAGAGGCTCATTAACCTTTAAGTTGTTCTAAACTCAGCTGCCCAGAGCCTGGACTGTGTGTTCTGCTAATGCTGGCAGGACTTGCCAGGCCTGGAGCACAGGCATTCCCTTCCTGTCACGGCACCGAGGCAACTGGAGCTTGTGCAAGTCTGCAAATCAGAGAGATCAAACCAGACAAGTGCAGAACCCCAGCACACATGGGCACAGCACCTGTGAGCACCTGGGGAGGGATTTGGGCAGGTAAGGAAGAGTCCCTGAGGCTTCTCAGCTACACTCGCTGGCCTTAGAGATCAGCCTTTTATGGCAGAGGTGACACCTTAAGGTTGTCCCACCACATCCCACCTGCACAGACACAGAGAACACAAACTGCTCTGCCTCCACACCTATTTCTGCCTCTCGTTTTTCCTGTGACAAGACCAAGGGATGTGCATATCTGCCTCATAAATGATCCATTTACTTTCTCTCATGCAGTGATGTGAACGAGCAAGCTGCAAGAACAGATTATTAGACTCAGCTTCACTCTGCCTCTGCAAACCCAGCCAGGCTTCCCCACCGATGGGACAGAGGGCATTCCTGGAGGGCAGGTGGGGAGCAGAGGGCAGCAGCCCATGCCACAGGCTGTACCCAGCTCCAAGCACAATCTCACCATTCCCTGCTAACCTGAACAAAGCCCAGTTTATGCCCAGTCACCTTCCCTTTTTCCACACTAAGCCATCATTTCCAGCTGTAACAGGAGGTGTGCAGCTAAAACAGAAACAACTGTGGAACAGAACCATTTCTCCACAAAAACGAGCAGAAAGAAGTACCCATCAGCTTTGTAGTTTGATTTCCTAGGTCTGAGGTTTTATTGAGTCTACCTAAAAAGCTAAAATAGAAAAACAGAAAATTAAGAGAGAGGCTTTACTGGAAGATATTCAACAGTGTCACACGACCGAGTTCCAGCGCCTCAGGCCTCAGCTCACCCTCTCCTGCCAGAACTGCTCTGGTGAGGAACAAGCCCCTGAACATGCAAAGCAGTCTGTGCTCTCTCCTCTTCAGACATTAATTTTGCTCACCTACCTCTCAGGCCCAACTCCAAGCCCGCAGCAGTAGATGGATGTAAGTATTGTTAAGAGAACAAATGAGAACAATTTGGGAATAACAGAGTACAGGAGAGGCTGACAGCTCCTAAATTACTGCACAGGTCAAGCTGTGCACCACACAGTGCCCACAGGGAATAAAGAACACAGAGGTGCAGAATCCAGCAAGAGATAGGGATTGGGCAATGGGAGGTTTGAGTTGTACTAAAACACACTGTGGATGTTATGATAGTGCAAAGTGGAAGGCAGCAGTCAAGTAATCATCAATCCTTGCAAATAACCATCGACAGAAAAGAACAGCTCAATCTGGGATGTGCCAGAGCGTTATTCTGGGTATACAGTAAGATTTAATAATGACTTTTCAGCCTCTGTACTGGGGTTTATTGCTTAGAGGGGTTTTGCTTCCCAGGGAAGCTCTTTGCTCAGGCTGAGGAGAAGCCTCTGTCACTTATCAATGTTAATCAGCACCAAATCCCAGCCCTTGCCTGGGCTCTGCTCCCCAGTCCCGAGCAGCCCCGAGCACAGCCAGTCCTTGGGACAGTGGGCACAAGGCAGCCTCCTCCTGGGGAAGGCACTGCTCCAGGAGCAGCTTCCCCCTGTGGAAACCCCTTCCCCAAACACCAGCCTGGAATGACTTCACAGACACTGAGCTCCCCTCCAGTTGCACTTTTCCAAGTCAGCATTTCCATCATTTATGTCAAATAGGGGCCTAATTTCTGTCAATTCTTGAAGACACCTGCTAACAGAGGAATACCACTAACCTGATGATTATGAAACTTACAAATGAAATACCACAGTAGCTAAGAAAAGGAGTTTATTGATTTATTTTGCAAAGAATAACACTGGTGATTTCGCTGTCATCACACCAAGTTTATTTAAGGGGAAATCCAGACACTTTGGAGTTGGCTGACACCATCAAGAGTTTAACAACTGCCTTCTAAAAATAACTTGAACACATAAAATATTTTCTGTGAGAAATCTAAAGATAGATTCTCATTCAGCACAGAAAAGCACAGCTCCAGACACGAACAAGTTGTAATTTATTCCTTTGTCATTTAGCATGCCACACCAAGGCACGAAACAAAAGGTACCATCCTTCAAGAGCCAAATCCTGCCAGACCATCAGGCACACAACTCCAACCTCAGACAGTGCTGCTGGAAGGCAACAAACTGCTGCCTCAAGTGGAAAATAGAACCAGCATTCCCTCTAAAGGAGGAAACAGCCCTCTCCCAGAACTCAAGTGGCTCCACTCGAGTGTCCCTGGGATATTTGATGGAACACTCCACTAATGAACTTTGGGCACTGGGACAACAGAGCTGCACGAGGAAAATGGAATGGTCCCTAAAACAAAGAATTGGCCAAAGAACTGCCCAAACCCATCAACACCGAGTGTGCAACTCCTGGGGGAACAACTGCTCTGTGGTGCAGGCACAGAACTCCTCGAATTAACTCTTTGAATCTGAAGCATCCACTGCGTACTCAGCCATTCGACATTAAACCAAACACCACAAGGTTTTATTTTATCATCTTCTTCAGTGCACTGTTTATTTTATGTTTCCTAACAACTTACTGAGGCCAGGTTATATATCTGTAACTGAGTATGATGTTGTGGCATTCACATCTCGTGTTTTAGATCATAATGCAAGCTGTAAGTTGAATTAAGCAGCTGCGGTGCGTACTCTTATATTCTGACTCCAATCTGTGTGGTTAAGACAAGGCAGACTTGATTTGGTTCTGCTTTATTTCTACTTTAAATAGGAGAAGCATTGCAGTGGCAAAGACTTAGAGGGAAGTCTGGTCCCCCCAGAGCCCGGTGAGCCAACACTTCCCACGGCCCAACCGGGCAAACCGTGACACGCCTGGACAAAAGCAAAACCATAAGAACAGTCCCGAAGGCTCTCGGCGGGCGCCTGTCGGAGGTGCTGCGGCCGGGCGAGCACCCTCAGCCCGTTATGGGGCCCGAGGGCACCTCCGAGAGCTCCGGCCCCGGGACAGCGGGAGGAGCCGGCGACAGAGCTCGGGGCTTTGCCAGGGCAGCCGCAGCCCCGCCGCTTGTCCTGCCGGGCACCGGGCACCGAGCCCCTCACACCCGGACGGGCCCCGCCTCAGCCGCCCCTCAGCCGCTCCCGCAGCGGCACCCCCAGCGCTCCCCCTGAGCGGGCGAAGCCGAGGGGCGGCAGCCCCCGCCCGCGCTCCCTCACCTCTCGATGACCGAGGCGAGCAGCTGCGGCAGCTCCTTCATGTCGAAGGCCGAGTAGGACGCGGAGAGCAGCGGCCGCACGGCCACATCCCAGCCGGGCCCGGCCGCGGCCCCCGCGCCGCCCGCCGCCATCTTGGGCTGCCCTGGGCCGGGGGCCGCGGCGCGCACAGCGCCCCCTGCCGGCGGGGAGGCGACCGCGCAACGTCGAGCCGCCCCATTGGCCCGCGGCGGGGGCGCGTGCGCACTGCGTGAGTCAGCAACTTTGGCGCGCGGCGCGTGCGCGGAGAGGGCGGGGCGGGGATTGCGCATGCGCCGTGTGCGCGCCCCGCCCCCCCGCCTGCCCAGGGGCAGTGGGGGCTTGGAGCGGCCCGAAAAATCATCCAAAAACCCCAAAAACGCTGGAACAGCGAAAATATCCTCCGCTTCAAGAGTCCCCCAAAACACTTAAAGAAGGAAACAACCCCTCTACGAAAATACCAAAAGAATTCCCACGTCAACAGCCAAAAATCCCCATTTAAGTAACTCAAAACCCACTGATACAGCCTCAAAAACCGCCTCAAGAACCCCCCAAAACCCACTTAAATAACCACTAAAACCCATCTAAAGAGCCCCCAAAACCGCACCTAAATACACCCGCAAAACCTACTTAAATAACCCCTAAAAACCACCTAAAGAGACCCACCAAACCCACTTAAATATCCACAAATGCCCACTTAAACTGCCCCCAAACCCCTTAAATAGCCCAAGAAACCGCTCAGTAGCCCAAACCCGCTCCCTGCTCCGCAGCTTTATTTTGGGATCTGGACACTGGGTGGGGGCACACGGCCACTCCCGGGGGGAAAAGTTCGATGTCAAACTGGACCTTAATTAAAATTAACAGAATTTAGAGCCGTGATCCCGTAGAAAACGCTGAGAGGCTCCACCCCCACCGAACGACCCCACCTTAACCCCAAGTGCTGAACAAAAAAAAAAAAAAATGCAGGACAATTTAGAAACAAATGGGAAGGAACTGATGTTGTCATCATAATAAATAAAGAACATGGAGAGTCTTTAGGTTCAAGTTCTTCCCACCGCAGCTTCGTCAGTGGCTCCACGAGGACATTTCCCACTGACAGACACCCAATTCCCAACATTCTTCTTAAGGAAATCACCCAAGGTCTCTCCCCCACACCAGGAGCTTGTTACCACATCTCCGCAGTCAACAACCTTCCTCTCTGCCAGATGTGGGGCACAGCTGGTGCCGAGGGAGAGCCCAGGATGAGCAGGACACACATCCTGAGTATTCTCTTCACCAACATCAGGGAGACACTGATTTGGGGGCTTTAAGGGAGGTTTAGGACCTTCTTTTTCAGTCAGAATAGACTAAAAAAGTCTCTATTTTTCATCTCTTCCATTTCTCCTCATGGGAGACACATGGGCAGTGCAGGTTTCGTTCCACCAGCAGCTTTTCCTCACAAATCTCTTCCAGCCACATGGAACAGAGGTGTTTGGATCCATCCCTCGGGGTGGGGCTGGCATCCCAGCCCAGCTGCTCTCCAGCCTGGGCCTCCCTCAGCGCCAGGCCCGGTTCAGCAGCTTCACCTGGGCCAGTCTCTTGGTGATCATGGTGGCAAAGACCAAGCCAAAGAGGACACTGCTGATCAGCACGTAGTCATAGTCGTCCTTGAGCACATCAAACTGCTTGGAGGGGTACACCCGGGTCTGGAAGATGTCCAGCCCGTAGGCTACAACCTGCAGGAGGGAGATCAGGAGCTGGGGATGCAGCTTGGAGCATAAAACCCCAAAATGATCCACTCAGGGCTCCAGTTCTGATGGATAATAGGAGTGATGTTTAAGCTGTGAGCAGCCACATTATGGGAATTAGAGCTCCCTGCCATGGGCTGTGGACTGGACCCACCCCCAAATTCCACACTGAGATTCCCCCCCCCCCCGCACTCACCAAGCACGTGGACTCAAGGCCAGAGGGGGCTGTGTAAATTCCCCTCATCCTGGAGATGGTCTGGTTGTAGTTGATGAACCTCTCAGCATGGATCTGCACGTCTGGTGAGTATGGGATCAGGTTCTCCTCTCTGCAAGGCACCACCAGAGACATCAAACCAGGCAGCACACAGGGGATGCCACCAGTGTTTCCTGATTATCAAAAGCTAACCTAAAACAGCTAATTTGGAAGCTTTTCTCAGAGCAGACTCATTATTGCTGCAGGACGAAAATCAAATGGATCAGCTGGTTCAGGCTAAACTGCAGCCACCTCCTTCCAGGTTTTAAAATTTTACAACTAAGTCTAACTCTAAAAAATCCAGTTCCTCTGACTGCTTCTCCCTGAGAATACAGAGACCAAGCTGGTTTAACGACTGACCTGCTGTAATACAGACAAATGTATCCCATCATGACAGACACAGACGCACAGAATACTTCAGGTTGGGAAAGATCTCCAAGATCATCGAGTTCAACCTCTGACCTGAAGGAACTTCCCTTCATTCCATGCCAAGACTGTTCTGAATCCAGCCAGGACAAATTGTTCCTCTTCACACAACGTATGACACACAAAATCCAGCCCTTTCCAGAGCCCAGGAACAGAGGTTCTCATCCTTCCCTACCTGCTCTGCTCCGTCGGGATCTCCGGGCGCCGAGGGTCCAGCAGAGCCTTGGGAAGGGACAGGATGGCCCCAGAGGGAAGCCCAACTGTGCATTGAAGGAAAAGCATCTTAAAAACCACAGACTCCCAGAACAGCTGGGCTTGGAAAGGCCTTGTAAGGGATCACCCAAATCAAGCCCCCTGCCCAGGCAGGGTCACCCGGAGCAGGTAACTCAGGAATACATCCAGGTGGGTTTTGAATGTCTCCAGAGAGGGAGACTCCAGACTCTCCCTGGGCATCTGTGCCAGTGCTCTGCCATCCTCAAGGAAACGTTCTAAGTTCTTCCTCATGTTGGGGTGAAACTTACTGGGTTTTAGTTTATGGCCATTGCTGCTCTGGGCACCACTGGAAAGAGTCTGGCACCTCATGGCCATTCCTGACAGCCAACAGAGACATTCTCCTGGTGCTTATCCCTGCACTTGCAGGAGTCCAGGACAAGATCCAGCCATGACTCTTTGGCAGCAAAGTGCATTTTGCTTGGATTTCAGTGCCCCCCTTTGACTGAGCAGGTACTCACTGAGCAGGTGGCGGCTGGTGATGCCCCGCTCGGTGATCGTGGCCTCCATGGCACTGATGGCAGAGGGGAAAATGTAGGATTGCTGCAGAACCTGGGGCAGGATGGGGCGGTCCAGGGAGCTGAAGGCTGTGGCATTGTACTGCTCTGTGCCCTCGTAGAGCTCCAGCACCGTGAACTCGTTCCGCCGGGCCTTGGTGTTCCAGTACTGGTACTGCAACGAGGGGTTCCAGGAATATCAGAGCAGGATCCAGGGAAATCACACAGGGTGGTCACAAAACTGCCCCCATGCATGGTCAGGAACTGGTCACAAAACTGCCCCATACACGTTCAGGAACTGCCCCGATGCCAAAATGGTTTTGAGGCTTTTCACACAATCACAGAATGATGAGGTTGGAAGAGACCTTCAAGATCATCGAGTCCAACCCATGCCCTAACACCTCAACTAAGCCATGGCACCCAGTGCCACATCCAGGCTTTTGTTAAACACATCCAGGGATGGTGACTCCACCACCTCCCCAGGCAGACCATTCCAGTACTTTATCACTCTTTCCATGAAAAACCTTTACCTAATATGCAATTTTTATACATTTTCCACATATTTGTAGCTCTGTAGGCTACTATTACATAGTTAAACTCCCCCTCCCTTTGATTTTCAAACAATAAGCTAACCTTGCTGGAATCTTATTTACTCTATAGTCAGTCTCTATATATCACAGACATTATAAATGGGGGGTTAGAAGCTGGGGGGGGCAGAACTAAAAGGGGGAATTACTTAATTAACTGCCCCTCTCTAATGATTTCTGTTAAGTATGCCAATTTGTTAAAACCTATAAAATTGTCAGTCTTGCATTTTGTGTGCATTTTGCCATATTTGCACCATGAATGACCTTCATTACAGGTCACTGCTTTTTATCACCTTAATATTGGTCAGTTGGTGCTTTTAGGGGTCCCCCCAAAGAAGCAGCAGCTCTCACCACCACCCAGTTCTCAGAGTGCACCATGTGCACGGGCCCCTTGGCCTTTTTCTGCACGGAGGAGTGGATGATCCTGCCCGTGACCCCGTCCATGAGGTAGATGCCGATGAAGGTGCGCTCGTGGTGCGTGTCCGTGCTCTCGGTCACCACTGCCAGCAGGTTGGGGTTCAGGGACTGGGGACAAAGGAGAAACAGCTGAGACACCTTCCCGTGCCACAGACACCTCCTTCCTGCTCTTCATCTGGGCATAGTGTGAACAAATTAGCATCAACCAAGCTATATCAGACTTTGACTTAATTGCTGCACGAAAACACCTTCAGAAAGAAACCTCCAAAATGAGCGTTTTTCCAGAGACACTGGTGCTCATAAAGAAAAACTGGCACCACAGGGCAGCTCATCCCAGTGTAGCAGCAGGGAATAGTACTGGGATCTTCCCACAGGATAACCCCTCACAAAAAGCCAACCCAGAGCTGCAGCAGCACCTTGTAGAGGACGCTGCGGTCGCCCATGACGCGGCCCTGGGAGTGCACGTGCTCGTTGGACCTCTTCCCTTTGACAGTCACAATCCTCTGCACCTCCGTGGGGATGGCCACCTCCCAGCTCTCCTCTGTGCTCAGGTCCTGCAGGGAAAAAGCACGTGGGAGCTTGGATCTTGTCCTCCAAGGACACCAGCTCCCACCAGCCAGTTTTCCGTGCTTTGGGATTTCCCAAGTTTCTCTGGCGTGTTTTGAGGCTGAACATTCCATGAAGGGAACTGAGATCTGCCATTATCCATCCACAGGGCATTCAGGGAAGTGCAATGGGTCTTCCATACCTTTTTCAGCCTGAATCCAGAGAGTTTTCCCTGCTCAGCATCAACTAGGTAAAAATAAATGGAATGGGCAATTTCTTCTAACTGGCGAAGGACGTTTTTAGTGGCTGGGAAAGGTGTAACCTGGAAAAGAATTGAAATACAGGTTAAAAACAACTAATACAGACAAAAAAACCACCCTGGAATGAAACAGAAATATTATTTCTAACGTGTTAATCAAGATAAGGTCTGTCTTACCAGAATAACCTCATAGTTTTGTGTGAAATGTGGCTCAATGGCATTTTTTTTCCATCTTGCTCAAAAAGGGAGGGGAATAATTAACCAGAATGTGAACAAAACTGCCTCCAGGCAATGCAATTTACCTTGTACTCATCATCAATCAGGAGCAGCACTTTGGCATAGTCTTGATCCATAATAGGCAGAAGCAAAGTCTGGAGAATTGGACGTTTCAGAACAGGAGGAGCTACTTGGCTTTTCTTCCCAAAGATGGGGTTAAAGACGTACAGAAAACTCATTTTGGTTTCCTGAAAAACAGGGTAAGTTATGCCTCTTGTTTAAGTAAAAAAAAAAAAAAAAAAAAAATAATAATTAAAAAAAAGGTGTTTTTTTTCCTAACTGTTACTTGCAGGTGTTGCCTATTCATAATACTCTGGGTTCAGCTACTCCATCCTGAAAATATTATGTCTGGACACACACATTTGTCCAAACATTTATCCCACATTTGTCCATAACAACCACGATCAGTTTGAAGTTTTCTAGGCTTCTGTGTCTGCTTCCCTCCAGATCTTTCTCCCCTGCCATCCTCACAGGAGTGATAACCAGATGATGCCCAAGAAGATGGTTTTATTGCCCTGTCCAAGGGCAGATTTCCATGCCCAGTGGAAGGGCAGGGAAAGGGCCTCACCTTGTCCTTGATGAGCAGAGTGCACTGTGGAGGGTGGGGGAAATGGGCTGTTGTTCTCTGCACCATCAGCTTGAAGGAGGAGCCTGGTCTCACATTCCTGAGGTATTGCTTCCACAGGATGGTGCCAGAACTGCTCTCAATGCCAAAAAGCTGAGGAAAAACATGTGGGAAAGCCAAAGTTTAGGAAAACACCTCTCCCATTCAAGCACTGCATCCTCCTCTGGCATATCCCAAAGAAAGCAGAGTCTTAGTCTCCCTTTAAAGCCACCACAAAACATCCTGTCCATCTTCCCATTATTTCTGCCCAAGCCTGGCTAAAGACAGGGCTGGGAATTCAGAGCTGAGACTCTTTGCTCCAGCCTAGAAACAGAGTCCTGCCCTGGCCTCCTCACCTTGCCCGAGGCAGTGACCATCACCATCATTTTCTGAAGGTTGAACTCATCTCTGGCCAAATTGTCAATGTTAATCTCATTTTTAATCTGGCTCCGGGGCTTCCTGGCATCATAGAACATCTTCCAGAGATGGGCAGTCCAGGCTTGCAGCAGGATGAGCTGGGATGAGAGTCTCTTCAGGAACATTCCCAGCAAGCCATCTGCAAGTGGCACCCACAGTGACAACAGGAGGAAACAAACACATCCCACCCCAGCTGAAATCGTGGTGTCAAACTCTGCCATGCACAAACCTGGGCTAAGTCCTTGCCTCCCCCTCTGCACTAAGTTACAGTTACCATTTCTGTGACAGCCTCTGGCATTTACCAACCTTTCCCACTCCACATTCATTCCAGAACAGGCCCTGATCAACTGAAAGCAAACCTTCATGCAGAGGATTTTGTGTTCCTTCTCACTGTGCCCACCTACAGCTCTCCCACCTGTACAGAAATCCCTCTGCACACAGTACTCAGAGGAATTAAAAATACTTAATTCTGCCCAGTCGGGGTTTGTATTTAACTTCTTAAAGTAACCAAAACTTCAGCTCTGTTTCAGCCCCTGAGGAAAGCAAGCAGGGGGGAGCAGTGGCACCAGGAAGCATTAGGCAGGAGCAAAGCACACTCCATGCAGGATGGGGTTACCTTGGATGGCTGCATCCAGGACAGCAAGGAAAGACAAAACAAAGCAAAAAAAAACAAAAACAAAAACAAAAACAAAAAGCTATTGGAAATGAGTCTTCCAGAAAGAGTCACAGGAAACATTTAGGAGACATGGCCAAAATCCCTCCTACTGCTGCTGACTGTTTTTTTAATGTAACAATGTAATATATTCACATCATCTGGATTGGATTTCCAAAGTTTAGACAAAAAAGGGTTTATTTCTGCTCATCTTAATTGGTATCAGTAAAGATTTAAATTAATCTCTCAGCTCAGAGTAAACAGAAAACCATTAACACATTTATTTAGGAAGGAAAACAAACTCACAGAGGTCATTCTGTTAAACTCACCTGCTTTTTTTCCAAATTCTCCCTCCAACTCAGCCTGTGCACCTGTCAGAGGCAGATCCACCATCTCCAGGCTCACCACCTCTGCCAGCGACTCCTCTCTGCTCCACACAACTTTTCCTGGAAATAAGAGTAAAATATTGGAAAAATCAACCTAGTATTTGGGAATTGACTCATTCAATATAAGAGTATCTTTCAGTGCAACCCTGAAATGCAGATCACCTCTTGATGAAATGCAAAACAGTGTATAAATATCTAATATCATTAAAATAACTATTTCAAAAAGACAAATACTTCATGCATGGAGCAACTTCTGGGAAGAAAACCTCAGGATTAGTAAAAGCAACCTGGTGCTCTAAAAAAGTTACAGTCATTGAACCTATTTAAAATCAGGGATTCACAGTGTGAACTCCTGAACTCCTTTAGAGCCATGGAAAATTCCTGTTGCTGAGATGGGACTTTCAACCCTTTCTGCAAATTAACATTTTTGCCATGAGGGATCTTTTCTTTGAGGAAGAGCTACACCAGAACTTACACTCTCATCCTATAAAAAGAGTTTTGAAATCTGCAGAAACCCCCTGAAATCCAAAGGCTCTGCTCACACAAAACAGGGCACAATTGCTTGTCCAGGTGAGGGTGAAAGAGTCTCCTGTGTCTTTCATGGGGCTCAGAAGAGTTAAATTCATTTTTTCAGTTTCCAATGAAAGTAATGACAAAATACAATCCCTGAGGACACAGAATTTTCTCCTGGTGACTGTTACAAATGGAGGAAGCTGTTTTGGGGAGTCACCTGGCTGCTGGAGGAACATGAGCATGTGGTCCTCTGTCTGCACCAAGGCTCGATAGCCCACTGAGTCATCCTTCTTCAGGAAAACTTGGATGTACAGCTGGGAAAAGAACAGAACAGAACAAAAAAGAGCAAGGAAAACAATGAGATTAATGATGACATCATCTCCTTGAAAAAAGCAGAAATACAGGTGAAACTAGAGCAAGCAGGGTGATGCTGTAATCCCTGGAATGCTCTTCCCCTTGGCTCAAAGGCTCCCATCCTGCCAAACCAGGGAAGGGAGGGCACTGCAAGGATGGAAATGACCCCTCCCTGCTCACCTGCTGTGGCTTGGCCCCTCCTTGTTCCAGGTTAAAGGTGATTGTGGTGTCCAACAATCTTTGCCCAGTTTCAACCAGGTAGAGGTTTATGTTGTAGGTTTGATTGGAGCAGGTTAAGGAATCCTGTAGCAATGGGCAGAAAACAGAGCTTACACACACACCACACCAAATCCTGCAGCAGAATGCCATGTCCAGCAAAAACTGGGGCTTCAAGATATTTTTAGGCTGTGTTTTCAGGTGGTACAGCTGGTGTAAGATCCCTGTCACTGTGCTCTGTAGGGGAAGGGATAAAATGGACTGACAAGAACTTGGGAACAAGAGCACCCCGTACCTGCCTCCGGGCATCCTCCAGTGTGCTGCCAGCATGGAGGCCATCAGAGCTGCCAGGTTTCTGAAATGAGCATGAGAGGAGATGTAACATGGCTTCAGACACCAGTAAAGCATGAAAAATTAGGTTTTCAACTGCATGACAAGTCTCAGCTTGCCTGTGACATCAGGCAGCTCTGTTCTATTCTATTCTGTTTGTGATAAAAATGAAACTATGTTTGATATCCCCAAGAATTTAAATCCTCTGTGGATCAGGAAAGCCATTTCCTTGCCACATGCCCACCTTGCACAGGACTGAAATAGGATATTCACTGAGCCAGGCACAGCCTGAGCTAGACTTGAAACTGCAACTTATCAAATCCTCCTCTTCCTCAAGGGGCTCCCCATCCCTGGGCCTGTGAAACAGCAGTGGGACCCACCCCCAGCACACATCCCCAGAGCTGGGCTGCTCCCAAAGAACAGGAATTGTGCTGACCAGTTCACTCCTGCATGTCAGGACAGCAGCCACCGTCTTCTCTCCAGTCGTTGCAAAACTCACCAGAGCTGCCTGGAAAAGGAAAAAAAATAGCAATAAATTTTAAAATC
The DNA here is from genome assembly GCF_052056855.1 of Sturnus vulgaris. Lineage (NCBI taxonomy): Eukaryota > Metazoa > Chordata > Aves > Passeriformes > Sturnidae > Sturnus > Sturnus vulgaris. Next base: position 6,484,682 of record NC_142267.1, on the reverse strand, counting down.
CCTCAAGAAACCCCTAAACCTCGCCAAAAATTACTTGTGAAGTAAATAAAACCACAGTGGAATTAAAAGCAGATGAACTGTCACAGCCAAATTTTAAAATTGTATTGTTTCCCCTGCACTCAAAAACTAAAGAGACCCTCTCATAAAAATTGGAACAGTTGACCTGCCACAGGTTTTTGAGCCAAGATGCCCAGAGTTACTGAAGTTTTTAAACCCTGCCAGCTGGCCCAGCTGGTTGAAGGATGTTCAGCTGCACTTGGCCCTGTCCCTGGTACCTGCTGGAAGTCTCGGAGGTGGCTGAGCAGCCCTTGCTTGTACTGCAGCAGGGAGAAGTGGCTGGGGGACAGCTGCAGGAAGAACTGAGTCCTTGAGGCACTGGTCACACTGGGCTGAGTGGCCAAGATCCTGGCCTGGAAGTCATCTGCAAACTCCAGCTCCAGGGACTGGCAGGGAAGACAAGAACAAGTGCTGAGAGTTGGTCCTTGACTGAGACCAACACCTCCCTTCCCTCAGCAGCAGTCAGAGGTTCTCTGAGCCAGGGGACACAGCAGGAGCAGGGAAGCTCCACTAGAGCAGAAGACATCGATCCAGAAGGAATAACAGACAAAAAGCTTTCCCACCCCTCCCTGAATGTACAGATCATGACCCTCCACCTCCAATCACTCCCCAGTTCACCAACAGACTGGGGAACCAGTTCAAACTGGAACCAGACCAGTTGGGTAAGGAATGAAGGGATGCTGCTGCAGCAGTTCTCACCTGCAGAGGGATGTGCCTCATGTCCTGCTCCGTGTCCAGGGCGCAGACGTGCAGCGAGCGCGCGGCCGTGTCCACACACACCAGCACAGCCTCGCCCACCACGCCACAGGAGCCCTGCAGGGCCCCCAGCCACGGGGCTGCCACCCTCACCTGCACAGACACAGCCAGGGCTCAGGGGACACAGCCTCCACAGCACTCAGCAGCAAGTTCAATCAATTCTTTTCAGCCACAACTGAGAAAAACTGCCTGTCAGCCTCAGGGCTATGGGATAATCTGGACTAACTGTGGAGAGTTGGGAGGTAAGGGACAGGTCATGCAAGGGGCAGATATGGTGACATGTTGAGTAAGGGACAGTCAGGGCTAGGGGTCTGGGAAAGGGACAGCTTGGGGTTAGCCAGTCATGAAGAGTGGAAGGAGTCAAAGCTGTGTGGAACTGCCTGTAAGACAAGGAATCAGTGCTGTGTGAAACTGCCTATAAGAAAAGAAGTCAGAGTTACCTGAGAGAGAGATCTATGAAAGAAAGAGTAAAAGTTATGAGGGAAGAAGTTTGTTAAGAGAAGAAGGCATGTAGCTTGTTACTGAAGGGCTGCTGGTGATGCCAGCTGTGTCCATCTCAACATATTAACTGCAACAACGGCTGCCAGTCTGTTCAGTTTGGCTCTCAGGGCATTCACCCATGAAATCCCTGGTGTGGAGGCAATGCCTCAGGGAAAGGGAGGGCTCTCTGTAGCACAATTGATTCCTCTGCCCACCACACCACAGGGTTGGAAGCATTTTTGTTCACATCAAATCCAGCATTTTGGCTGCACTACCTGTTTTGTGATTTCTCCATCTTCTACGTTGAAGGTCAAGACATTCAGGTGGCTCTGGGGAACGATGCCAACCACGTGGATCACTCCAGTGCCACGGGAATACAGCAGCTGGTACTGAGTGCTCTCACTGCAAGACAGGCAGCAACCATGAAGCATCGTCATCCTCTCACACTGCTGTTTGCAGAAGCACAGATGCAGCCCCCTCCCCTCTGCTCTGTGCCAGGGGCTCACAGATCTCCTCAGAGGTGTTCTCACCTTTCTGGCAGGTGTTCCACCCACTTCTGGTGCCCGTTGGACAAGTAGTGCAGAGACAGGGCTGCTTTCTTCAGCACTGCCACGTACTTCACTGCCTCGGGGAGCCCCACCAGGGCAGCCCCCTGGAAACTGAGAAGAGGAATGAGGAATTAGGGAATTATTTTCCTATTTTACCCTGAGGAAGAGGCTGGAGCACCAGGAGTAGCTGAGGGAGCTGGGAAAGGGGCTCAGCTTGGAGAAAAGGAGGCTCAGGGGGAACTTCTGGCTCTGCACAACTCCCTGACAGGAGGGGACAGCCGGGGAGTTGGGCTCTGCTCCCAGGGAACAGGGACAGGAGGAAAGGAAATACCCTCAGGCTGGGCCAGAGGAGGCTCATGTTGGACATCAGGAGGAATTTCTTCACAGAGAGGGCTGTCAGGCATTGGAAGGAGCTGCCTAGAGAGGTTTGGAGTCCCCATCCCTGGAGGGCTGGACATGGCACTCAGTGCTCTGGGCTGGGGACAAGGTGGGGACTGGTCAAGGTTGGACTCGATAATCTTGGAGGGTTTTTCCAACCTCAGTGATTCGGGGATTCTCTGCAAAGTTCACGCATTCATAAAAAATTAATCCGAAATTTGGTTTGGAAACGTTACATCTGACTAATCTTTCTCTACAATGCAAGCCCAGACTGAGTCCAAGATCCATTTTTTTCCTTCCCAGACCACTACTACAAGGAGAAGAAATCCATGCAGACAGCAAATCCCACCTGCCAGTGTCCAGGGAGGTCTCCCAGTTCAAGCCCCCGATGTTGGTCTCCCAGGAACGCAGAATTCGTCCAGCACTGGACACGGTGATGGCATCTGGAGTGGAGGGGGATGAACACAGAGCTTGTACCCAACTAAGGGATGGGCTCTGCAGGTCCAGCCTGTGCTCTAAGGCTGGCTACACATTCCAGGAGCCTTGGCACCTACCCTGCCCATGGATCAGCATCGCATCGATGGCTCCTTCCGGGGTGCCCTTGTCCACATGGCGCCACACTGCAAGAGACAGGCCCAAGGGAGAATGGCATTTGTCCCCACAAAGGCGTTTCTGCGGTACTGTCTTTAAACCTGGGCTGCTCACAGAGCCAGCCCTAAAACAGGGCTCAGACCAGGCGGCCGAGCCGTCCCGCCCGCCGCGGCCCAAGAGCAGCGTTCACATTCCCGGAGGAACAACCAGGACAACCGCATTGACCCCCGGCCCCAAAGCGGCCGCACTCACGGATTTCGCCGCTCCGGGAGTTGAGGGCGGCCACAACATTCTCCTCGGTGGCCACGACGAGCTTCTTCGAGCCCTGCGAGGCCTCCAAGGAGGCGAACTTGAGCTTCCCCACATACTGCTGCCTCCTGCCAGAGGGAACGGGAGCGCCGGTGAAATGGGAGCGGAGCGGGAGCGGCGCGGCGGGCACGAGGCCTGTCCGCGGGAGCAGAAACCCAACCCGGCGGGACCCCCGGCGAGACCCCCGGCGCTCACCAGTCGAACTTGCCCACTTGGTCCTCGTAGACGGCGGCGGCCAAGGGCAGCAGGACCAAGACCGTCAGCAGCGACCGCGACCCCGCCGCCATGACAGCGGCCCCGGCGCCCGGGGGGCCTTCTGCGGGGCGAGGCCGCCCGTAACGCCGCCTGCGCGGGGAAAGGGAGTCAGCCCCGCGGGGAGAGCGCAGGCAGCGCACGGGGCAGCCCCGCCCGCTCCCGGCAGCCCGCGCGCGGCCCGGGGGCCTCGGAGCACGGCGGAACCATGCCTAAGTCCAAGCGGGATCGCAAAGGTGGGAGCGGGACCCCGCGCCCGGGCACATTCCTCTCCACACCCCTATTCCTGTCGCCTACTCCGTTGTTTTCCCATTCCTCGATCCCATCCCCCATCGCCCCCTTCCCTCTCCCCACCCCTTCCCTATTCGTGTCCCCTTCATCGCTTTCTCATTTCTCGACCCCATGCATCGATCGCCCTCTTCTCTCTCCCCGTCCTCTTACCTGTCCCGTGCCGATCCCTATTCCCTTCCCTATCCGCTCGAGTCCTTGCCCATGTCTTATTGCCATCCCCATCCCTCCCTGACGCTCTCTCCGCTCCGCTCCCCGCAGTGTCCCTAACGCGGACGCCCCGCAAGGGGCTGGAGGCCAAGCAGGCTCTGATCACCGAGGTGAGTGTGGCCCAGGCCCGGGCCCCTGTCCCCTCTCCCTCTCTTTCCCGTTCCTCCCACCCCCCGTGCCCGTCCTGGTCCTGGTAACGTCTCCCCCGCAGCTGCGGCGCTGTGTGGACACCTACAAGTACATCTTCGTTTTCTCCGTGGCCAACATGAGGAACAACAAGCTGAAGGATGTGCGGAACGCCTGGAAGCACAGCAGGTGGGCACGGGGGTGGTGCAGGGTGGGAGATGCCGAAGGGGATGAGCTCCAGGGCTGACATCCTCCTGCTCCTGCTCCTGGGCAGGATCTTCTTCGGGAAGAACAAGGTGATGATGGTGGCGCTGGGCCGGGAGCCGAGCAGCGAGTACAAGGAGAACCTGCACAAGGTACCTGCTGGGGGCTCCTCTGGGTGTCCTAAAGCTTCACCTGGTGTATTCCCCATCCTGGAATGACATGCTGAGGTCACCATTCTGTGGGTGTTTTAACTGAATCCATCCATGCCCTGCCATAAAGGGTCTGTTGTGAGTGAATCTGTGCAGGGCTGAGCCCTGGTGAGTCCCTGGTGCTCCCCAATCCCCATAGATGCTCCTTTCTTCCAGGTAAGCAAACACCTGAGAGGGGAGGTCGGGCTCCTCTTCACCAACCGCACCAGGGACGAGGTGGATGAGTAAGTACCAGTCTGGCACAGCCTTTTTGTTGCCACAAAACCCCAACACTCCTTGCTGCTTCCCTCAAAGCAGGGATGGTCTCATGGGCTTTTTCTGCTCACAGCCATTCCTGCAACAGCAGGGCAGAATCATGGAAGGGTTTGGGTTGGGAGGGACCTTAAAGCTCATCTCATTCGACCCCCTTGGACACTTCCAGGGATCCAGGGGTAGCCACAACCTCTCTAAGAAACACCAGGTCCTAGGGCAGGCTGTGCCCCAGTCCCTGTCTCAGCCCAGGGATGTTCCTCCCCCAGCTGAAGCTCTTGTTGCCCATCTGTGTCCCAGGTGGTTCTCCAAGTTCCGGGAGCTGGACTTTGCCCGTGCTGGGAACAAGGCACCGTACGGGGTGAGCCTGGACACGGGGCCCCTGGAGCAGTTCCCCCACTCCATGGAGCCACAGCTGCGGCAGCTGGGGCTGCCCACGGCGCTGAAGAAAGGTACAGCAGGGAGGGGGGGCAGCCCCAGGGTCTGTCTGTGCAGCTGGGATCTCTTATGGACGGTGTGAAATATACAGCAGGCTTTAGGTCTGGAGAAAACCTGAGGGACAACTTTCTTCTTGTTGAGCTGGGGCTAGAACTCCTTATGTCCTTGTGCTGTTGTTCCCAACCTCATGTCAAAGGCTGAGTGAAACCCCCACATTTCTCCACAGTGCCATCCTTTTCCAGTGGAAACAGCTCAGATTAACCCACTCAGGAACCAGGTGTGGGGTTTGAGAGCAGATGTCACCCCTGTCCTTGGGGTGCACTGATACTGCATGGGAAGGTGTCAGCTCCAGTGGGTGGGTTGGAGGGAGTCCTGGCTCTGTCCCCCACATTCCAGGGGAGTTCCCAGTGCCTGGGATCCTATTCCCAGGGGTTTTGTTCTGCAGGAGTGGTGACACTGCTTTCGGATTACGAAGTGTGCAAGGAAGGAGATGTTCTCACCCCAGAACAGGCCCGTGTGCTGGTGAGTAACACAACAGCTCTGCTTCGTGACACAAAATGGCTAATAATGAATTAACACAACTCACAAAACTCAGCAGCAATTATTTTAGTTCCTGCTTTGCTCCACTTCCCACCTGGAAGCAGAACTCACTGTTTTGAGACAGTAAAGCACGAATGGATTTGTGTCCTCTCCTAGAAACTCTTTGGCTACGAGATGGCAGAGTTTAAAGTCACCATGAAGTTCCTGTGGAATTCTGAGACGGGAGACTTCCAGAAGCTCGTAGAAGACACAGGAGAGGAGGAGGAAGAGGAGGAGGATGATGACGATGGCAGCAATGAGGACTAACAGCTTGGACACCAGACAAACTAATTTTAGGGACAAAAAGAGGAGAACATTTCCCTTCCCTGGGTGCACCTGGACTGGGACGATCTTCATATACAATGACCTAACTATGCTTTTTTTATATTTATATAAATATCTACGTGAAACTTCAGATGGTTGTTGCTGCTGCCTGTTACTGTTGGTGTATCCTGGGATCTGAGGAAATGCCAGCTCAAACATGAAAACTGGGCAGAAAGGGTGTAAATGTAATGGAAAACTTTGATATAGAACAAAGGGAAAGATGCTGAGGGTTTGTTATTCTGACACAGAAGAAGATATTTAGCTCAATCCTTGGAATTTTGCCTTTTCCTTGGCAGTGTCCATGGCCAGGCTGGATGGGGCTTGGAGCACCCTGGGATAGTGGAAGGTGTCCCTGCCCATAGCAGGGGGTGGAACAAGAAGAGATTTAAGGACCATCCAACCCATCCTGAAATTCTGTGATTCCAAGTCCCCAAGTGCTGCCAAAGAGCTGCCAGATTCCAGGCACAGGTCAGACACGGGGTCTGCACTAGAAAGAAGTTTTATTCTTGTATGTAATTATTTAAAATTTCACATTAAAGCACAACAGGGCCTTCACCTCGTTAACGTGTTGATTTTCCTGATCAGCTGCATCCTGAATCACAGGGTGTGCTGGGGGAGCTGAGGGGCCAGGAGGGATGACAAAGGCACAGGTGTGGATCCTACAAAGCTTCACTGATTCAGGAAAAACCTGCAGCCCTCCAGCCGTGGATGGGAGGGCAGGGTGGGCAGTACCTCTGCAGAGCTGTGCCGGCTGTCCCAGCCCTCCCTAGCGGAAGTAGTTGGGGCAGTCGTGTGCACTCAGGTTCCAGGCCTCGTCAAACGCCTGCACCACGGCCGGCAGCAGGGGACCCTCCTCGCTGTAGTTAAGGTTCTGCTCCAGCTGCTCCAAGTTGGACATCCCAATGATCACTGCATCTCCAAGAGAACCCTGGGAAGAGATGGGAGGTGTTGCTGATCCCAAAAAAGAAAGTTCACCTCTCAAGCCACTGTGTTTTTTCCCACTAAAGAACATCCAGGAATTAAGCAATTGACACCACAAATTCTGCTCACTCCCCAAGTCGCTCCAAATCCTCATAAGCTGCCAAATCCTACTTTATGATGGGCTACAGGAATATTTAGGGGACATCAGGAATATTAAGCAGCAGTTTCTGAGCCCAGCAAAAGGTGAGTCCTCTCTTGCAGGGAAGCTGAGTGCATGGGAAGCCAAGACCCCAGTAACTGGCACCTAAAATCTTCCATTTGAGGCTTCCAGTTCTGACCATATGGGATACCATGGGGAAAGGCAGACCTGCCTCACTCCTGCTGCCTGGCAGAGCCTGTAAAGCAATACTCACTTTGAAACACCACAATCCTACAGGATTAAAGGACACCTACACTGAAATTTCTCTGTGAGCCATGGCAGCAGTGCCCAGGTCAAGCTCTCACCTGCAGTTTGGAGTGGTTGTAGAGCCAGCGCAGTGCAGCAGACGCCAGGCTGGGTGCAGTGGAGCCATAAGCCTCTTTCAGAGCTTTTTCTACCAGTGCAATTCCCTCAAAATTGTGTTTTTTCCAGTACCTGCCAAAAAAAAAAAAAAATCACTGCCCTTGGGACCTCTCATCAGTGGTACACCTATATTCCATCCAAAGGCTTTCACGAAGCCTCATACAACTCTTTGTAGCCTCTGAGGACTTCTGCAATCTCCCTTGGGAGCTGTGAGGAAGCTGAACCTAAAAACCACCCTGTAGAATTCAGTCACACACCACACCCCCCAACCATGTGTGCTGACATAATCCCAAGCTTTGGTCAATTCTGCTTCCTCTCAGCTATTAGAACTAAACACTCTTAAGAGTGTTTTTTTTTTTTTAATGCAGCCATTTCTGCTCATCTGTCAGCTCAGGACATACCTGTCCCTGTAGGCCTGAGCCCAGTCATTCCCAAAAAATCTCCCAGTGGGCTGGCATGTGTCTTTGTCCTCGTACTTGTACTTGCCGGTCAGCAGCCCCCCTGGGATGGAAGGCAGCAGCAGGTTTGGGGATGGGCTGGCTCTGCAGAGCCCCCATTCCAGAGAGTTCTGTCCCAAAGCCTGGCCTTGGCCCCTGTACCTGCCAGTGGGTTGTAGGCATAGAAGCGCAGCCCGAAGTGCCTCAGGCAGGGGAAGAGCTCGGTCTCCACCTGGCGAGTGGTGGCGTTGTACATTCCCTGCACGGGGTGGGAGACAGCCTCAAACACAGCTCAGGGCACAGCAGCCATCCCTTCCCACCCTGCCCTGCCAATACACATCCAAGAGAGAGGGTTCAGATCACACAAGGTTATGATTTGCTTAGGAACAGACTCACTGAAGGACTGCAAATCATTTAAGTTCTATGCCAGGGTAGTCACTGACTGCAGCAATGAACACACTGAGCTGTTTCTGAGCAGCAACCTCACCCAGCTTCCTGAATTTCCTCACTGAAAGGGTGGTCAGGCCTTGGCAGGGGCTGCCCAGGGAGGTGTTGGAGTCCCCATCCTTGTAGGTGTCCAAGGAAGGCCTGGATGTGGGCTAGGTGACAAGGTGGGCATTGGGTACAGCTGGGCCTGGAGGTCTTTTCCAACCTCAGTGACTTTGTGACTTCCCAGACTAAGTGCAGCAGCTTCCTTCTGTGTTTATATCTGGCACACTGGGGCTGGTCCTACATTTGGGGAGCCCAAATCCAAGCTCCCCCCCCGTCCCTCACCTGGTACACAGTTGGCATCACCCAGTTGTTGTACTTGCAGATGGTGCAGATTTCTGCCACCTCCCACGCAGCGTAATTTGACAGGCCAAGCTCTTTAAACTTCCCCTGCAGAGGAGTAAATGGGAAATCAGTTTCAGTGTTTCAAAGTTCATCTGGACCCTGACAGCACAAAATGGGTACAGTGAAAAGAATAGTCATCAAATTTTCATCCAGAAGGGTTAATTCTTGTCCACCTTTTCAGACAGACTATGAATTAGTAAGACACGACAAAAATATTCTCCATTTTCTGTTCATTTGGAATTTACACCTTCTAGTTTAATTGGTATAACCAGATAAACAAAACTTAGGAATTCTTTACTCATTATCAGCACTAATTTTAACTCAGACTGTTAACAGGGCTGGAAGCAAAGTTCAGATGTTCTGAGAGCTCTTGGGAACAAAGTGCACCACACGAGCACACAAAGAGCAGCAGCTGCTCAGCTCTGCCCTGGGCTCTGTTTCCTCTTCCCAGAGCTGCACAAACACAGCGCTGCAGATGGGCATAAGCAGCAGCCCTGGTTTAAAAAAAAGCAGTGGGAAGAAGGGAATCAAGGATTGTCCAGGCTTGGACTCTGCACTTTTACCTCTTTGTGCAGCTCATTGCAGGCACGCAGGGTCTCCTCCACCGGGGTCCCGTGGTCAGGAGCGTGGAGGTAGAAGAGCTCCACACTCGTCCTCTGCAGCCTCTCCAGGGACGTGTCCAGTTGGGAGCGCACGCTCTCCGGCTTCAGCGTCTTCCCATCCCACGGGTTTGCCTTGGTGGCCACTTCCACTGGCAGAGAGAGGAGGAATGAGCAAGGATGAGGAGGGGAGTGGGGATAAGGGACATGACCCAAGTGTTTGAGGTGTTTCAGGGAAGGTGCCTCTCCTCAGGAATCCAGCCAGCCTGGCAGGGGAGGCTCTGCCCCAGACAGGGAAGGTCTGTCTGCTCCTCAAGGTCTGGGGGCCAGCACTTGTACGGGGGTCCCTTCCCCTCAGGCATGGCAGGGAAAACTCTTGTTCTCAGGGGATGGGCCCGGGGCAAGTCCGTTTTCCTCAAGAGGTAGTCAGCCGGGCAGGGAAGATCCCTCTCCTCAGGGAATGGACCCTGAGGAAGACCCTTGTCCTTGGAGACAGCCTCAGACTGGCAGGGAAGGCCCTTCTTCTTCCTATCTCCTTAGGGAAGTCTCAGGGAGGGCATTTGCCTATCAGGGAAGACCTTGCTCTTCAGGCAACGAGTCCTGGCCAAGCCTCTTCTCCTCAAGGACAATGTCAGCCTGGCAGAAGAGATGAGACCTTCTCCTCAGAGAAGACTCTTCTCCTCAAGGCACGGTTCCCAGCAAGTCCCCTCTCCCCAGGGAAATCCCTTCTCCTCAGCAAAGACCCCTCTCTTTACAGAACGAGTCCTGGCCAAGTCCCTCCTCCTCAAGGACAATGTCAGCCTGGCAGAGGGGACCCTTCTCCTCAGGGCAGCGCCCTCTCCTCCCACACGGGCCCCGAGGCAGCCCCTCTCCCGCGAGGGCAACCCGTCCTCCGCCGTACCGGGCTCGGTGCCGCCGGCCAGCAGCGTGCCCAGGATGCGCTCCGACTCGCCGCCCGCGTACATGAAGGCGGTATCGAGGAGGCGGTACCGGCGGCGCAGGAAGGCTCGGAGCAGCTCGGCACTCGCCTCGGGCCCGGCTCGCCGGCCCATCTCCATCGCGCCCAGCACCACCGCAGGCCGAGCCCCGCCGCCCGCCACCGCCGCCATCGCTGCCCGCGCCGCCATCGCGCCTGCGCGGCCCCGCCCCGCCCCTCATGGCCCCGCCCCTCATGGCCCTGCCCCTCAGGCACGGCCCCGCCCCTCAGGCACGGCCCCGCCCCTCACGGCCTCTCACACGGCGGGGCCGAGCCGAGCGCCCCGAGCCGGGGGGAAGCGGCAACTTTGGGAAAGGCGGTACCGGGAACCGCGGGGAGTGCGTGGAAAAACAGCGACTTTGTGAAAAAGATTTCACGCTGCGGGTCCGTGAAAAATTGCCGGTTTCCGGCAACTTCCTGAGAAAGCGGCAGAGGAGCGGCGGGACTGGGACAGCGGCAAAGGAAACCCGGGAGGGTTTGCGAGAACAGCAAAGGAAACTGGGCAGGATTTGGGACTGCGGCGAAGGAAACCCGGCGAGTGTCTGAGGGGTTGTGGATTTGCGAAGAAAAACAGCCCAAGTTTCAAAAGAGCGAGTTTTCAAGGAAAAATAAAGTTCCGAGCCGCGTCGGTGCTGCGAGGACAGGTTGGGTTGGATTTCTTTTATTTATTTATTTATTTTAGCCCCTGCTTTTTTTCCTTCTCCTTCTTTTCTTCTCTTTTTCTTTTTGTTCCTTTTTTTCCTTTTCCCCTCCCATTTCCTTTTTTCTTTCATTTTTTTCCTCTTCTTTTCTCTTTTTTTTGCCTTCTTGCTTCTTCTTTTTTTCTTTTTTCATTTCTGTTTCTCCTTTGAGGCCAAATCCTGCCGGGCTGGCAGCAGAACCGAGGCCAATAAAGGTGTATTATCCACTAATGATGCATTTTTCCACCATGAGCCAGCACCCGGCGGAGCCCCAGCCCTGTCCCTTGCTCGGATCTGTCGTTCTCCAGGGTTATTACATTTCCCATGTGTTATTTCCTTTTTCCCAGCGGTTCCATGGCTGCGCTGCGCTGGAGGGGTCTCCCCTTTGGGAACCTCTCTGATTGTCCCAATGGGTCCCGGTGGATCATGGATGTGTTCAATGAGTGTGCCCAGGACAGCCGGGATGTCGCCAGCATCGTCCTGGGGCTGGGCTCCATCGGCTGCTTCATCGCTGCAGCCTTCCCGTGAGTACCGCTCCCAAATTCCTGGGTATCGCCCCCATATCCCGTAGTACCGCTCCCAAATCCCCGGGCACTGCTCCCAAATCCCAGAGTGCCTCTCCCAAGTCCCTGGGCACCGCTCCCAAATGTTGGAGTATCGCCTCCAAATCCCAGAGTGCCTCTCCCAAGTCCCTGGGCACCGCTCCCAAATCTCAGTGTATCACCCCCACATCCCGGGCAGCCCTTCCCGGGGGATGGCAGAAACCGGGGTGCCAGAATTATGAAATCCCCGCGGCAAAAGCAGCGAGGGCTCGGCAGATTTCGGGTGAGGGGAGCAGGCAGCGCAGCCCCGGAGGCTCGGCGGTGGCCACGGGGTTGTTGCTGTGCCTGGCAGCAGGAATGTCCCACGTCAGGCACGTGCAGGGCCGGCAGGACAGGTCATCCTGTCCCGGGGAGCCCGGGGGTGCTTGGAAGTGCTGACACAAGGGTGGCAGAGGGGCACGTGAGGGGTCACGGTTCTTTCGAAACCACAGGGGAGGATCCTGCAGCCGGGATCATCTTCCCTGCTCCTCCCACAGGGCACTCGGCGAGCACCGCTGGGGCTCAGGAGTTCCACCTGGGGCCAGGGCAGCGTGTGGCCTTGCTTATCCTCCCGGGACTGCTTTGGGATCCACAGGAATCCTGGGGATGGCTCCAGGTAGCGCTGAACCAGCTGTGGGTGATGTTTGTGCCTCTGCCCAATGCTCTGCAGGCAGTTTTACCAGGCCTGCAGAACGGGCATCATGGACCAGGCTCTCTCCATCTATTTCCTGCTGGGATGGCTGGGCGGAGACCTCCTCAACCTCATCGGTTCCTTCCTGGCTGATCAGCTGCCCCTGCAGGTACCGAGGCCGGGCTGGCTCTCAAACAGCCCAGCTCCAGGGAGGAGGGAGGGGCTGGGAGCTGCTTTATCCAGCACTGGGAGCTAGAGACCCAAATTGCCCGGGATGCTCCCTCTTTGCCCCCCAGAAATGCTCCCCTCCAAACCTCCTGGGTTTGCTCCCTTTTTCCCTTCTTGGTGTTTTCCCTTCTCTCCCAGGGATGCTCCCTTCTTCACCCCCTGAGTTACTCCTTTCTCTCCTTCTGAGGCTGTTCCCTTCTCCTTCCCGGGACACTCCCCTCTCCCCAGGGACACCGGGAGAGCAGGGAGCATCCCTGTGGGACCATCCCAGCCCACCCAGGTCCCCGCGGGTGTGTTCCCAGCACGTCCCCTCCCCACAGGTGTACACGGCCATTTACTACGTGCTGGCAGACCTGGGGATGCTCTCCCTCTACTGCTACTACCGGGTGAAGAACGGGGGCAGAGCCTGTGAGTTGGGGCAGGGGTGGGGCCTCTGCTCTCCTGGGCACCGGGAACACAGAGGGGGGGATTCCAGGGAGCCCGGGGACACTCCAGGCACAGTTATTACATGCCTCTATTGCTTGCTGGGTTTGTTTTTTGTTTTTTCCCTTGAATAATTTGAGCCCCTAGAAGAGCAAAGCTAACAAACACCTACAGGCTGAGCCTGGGGCTCCTGCAACCTCCCCACCACGGTGTCCAGGCTGAAAACAACCCCCCTGTGAGCCTCACTGGGAACAGAAATAAATAAATCCCCCACAGTTCCGTGGTGACTCTGCCTCAGAGCTGGGAACCACAGAGCTCCTGACTCAGGCAGAGCTGGGAGGGAAAGGGGGAAGTTTTCCAACTGTTTGGCCTTCACAGGGAAGTTCCTGTCTGTTCAACTGGACTGAAAAGGGAACCTGAGCAGTTCTTGCAGGGTTTAAACAGTCAGAGAAAACAGAGAAAATCCCCTTGCCAGCACTGCTGAATCCCAAGCAGGCTCCTTGGGACTGGGATAATTATTTAAGTTAGTAAAGACATGAGAAGTTATTAGCCAACTGGTATTTGACCCATCAGATATAGTTTTGTTAAGCTGGAGAGCTTATTTACTGAATCATCATCACTAAAAATTACTGGAAAATAATAAATTACTTCTAACGAATAAGCGACAGCAAGGCTTGCTGTGGCAGGCATTTGAGAGTGACTTAAGGCAGTGAAATCTTCTAGTGGGGATGATTTTTAAGAGCCCTAACCCTAAAGAAACCGAGATAGGAGCAGTTTCCTCCCTGATAAGGTACAAACTGGGCACATCACTGGGAGATAAATCACATCAATCACCCAGAGCAGCCACTGCCCCATCCCTTGGTGAGATAAGGGACAGTTTGGAGGTTTCTTCACCCTGACAGAGTCCTGGCACCCCTGGGGCTGTTGGGGGTTCCTGGGTTCTCCCTAACCAGGCTCTCTGTGACTCCCTGCAGTCCCTGCTCCCATCAATGCAGCCTTTGTGTTCCTCTCCGTGGGCTCCCTGTCCAGCCTCCCCCTCCTGGGCAGTGCCAGCACCGAGGATCCAGTGACCTTCAGAGGGAGATCTCTGCTGTCAGCTCCAGGGGATGAGCTTGGATCAAAGGTGAGCCAGTTCCTAAACCTGGGAGGTGGGATAGAGCTCTGCTTGGGGATGTCCTGCTGGATGCTGTCATCCCAAAAAAACCACCCTGGACCCCACCACGTGTTTTGGAGTTAGGGGTTGTTCCTGTTTTAGGGTCAAATTGTTCTCCAGGAGACTGTTACAGTCTAGGAAGGTGACACTGGAAAGAGAACTTTTCCGAAGATTCCTCCAAAATTCAGGAGCAGTTTGCTGCAGGATTTCAGACATTTCAGGGCATTTTCACTTCAAACTTCAAGTACTTCTATGGGCCTGCTCAAGAGTCAGCAAACCTCACATTTCCCACATCTGCTTGCAAACAGACTTTATCTCAGGTAGCTGCATAGAATGGACAGTCTGCAAAAAAATGTGGTTCCTGTTTTCAGGAAATTTGAAAGACTTCTCCCCTTTAATTCTTTTTCCAGTTATCCACATTTATATATTATGGAAAATCAAGCAAGAAAGTGCAGCAAGGTAACTGAGTTGGCTGAAACTGAAAGTTAGGTTTGCAAAATAGTTTTGCTCTGGCAATAGAAAAGGACCTCTCAGAGCAGTGCAAACAAACCCAATTGCCATTATAGCAGATTACATTGGGTATTTGACTGTGGCAAAGTGAAATCTAATTATCAGTTGTGATTAGCAGCGGGCAGTGAGGAGGGGAGCTGGGCGTACGCGGGGCTGGCTGTGGCCGTGCTGGAGCTCTGAGCACAGGGGCTGTCCCTGTCCCTGTCTGTGTCCCCGCCCCTGCCTTGCAGCCTTTCTCCAGGACTGAGATCATTGGATTTACCATCGGCTCCATCTCCTCCGTGCTCTACCTGTGCTCCCGAGTGCCCCAGATCTGCACCAACGTGAGTGCCCAGCCTGGGACCCCGGGGCTCCTCACTCCAAGGGGCTGGGGAGTCTCCTTTCTCCCCGGGGGTTTTCCTTTCTGCTCCCTGGCTCCAGGCCCCATCTCTGATCACAGACTCTTTCTCTCTATTTATTTTCTCCCACTCCCTGTAACCTACCAACACTTTGAGGGTGGGGCTTTCATTTTGTCTTACAAGCCAAAGGGGAACTAAAAGACTCTCAGCATTGAGTCACCACTTCTCTTTTTTTAATGCTGGAGGAGAGGATGATTAATTGTTGTAGAGAGATTTAGGAGAGCTGCACCCAAGCTCCTCTGCTCTCCCTCTTTTCCCAGTACAAGAGGAAATCCACCAGTGGGGTCTCCTACTCTCTCTTTGCCCTGGTGATGCTGGGGAACTCCCTGTATGGCATCAGTGTCCTCCTGAAGAACCCGGAGCCAGGCCAGGGCCAAGGTGACTACATCCTGCACCACCTGCCCTGGCTCGTGGGCAGCCTGGGTGTGCTGGCCCTCGACGTGGTTGTATCCTTTGCCCTGGGCTGGGATCCCATCCTGCCAGCAGGACCTGGCAGGGGATGGAGCAGGCAGGGCTGGGCAGGGCTGGTGCTGCTCCCTGCGGGATTTGTGGTGTTTCATGGGCTGGGAAACGCCTCAGCCCTGGTCTGCATTGAGCTCCTTGTCCTGTTCCCACCTCCCCTGACACAGACTGGGGGTGGTGACAGCCAGAGCATCCCTGAGATCCTCCCTGTGAGTGTGTGAGTGTGCAGAGCCTTGACCTCTCCCCAGATCTCCTTCCAGTTCCTGGCGTATCGGGAAGGACGGCCTGGAGCCCTTGAGGAGAGGGATGCTCTGCTTGGGGAGCAGGATGAGAGCCTGGAGAGCTGACAGAGGGCCCTGCCCCACGGCGACAGGAGGAGGAGGAGGATGTACATGAGGAAGGTGACCTTAGGCCCAGGCAGACTGGCCCCTCCATCATGGTGGCTCCTGGCAGAAGAGGCCCTGAGCCTGTGGGTGACACCTTGTGCTGCCGAGGCAGCAGAGGATGCTGCTGGGACACCTCGTGCCTTTTTTGATACCAATGATGCTTTCAGGATAAAAGGGAATTTTTGGATACCTCAGCTGCTCCCGTGCCCCACATCTGAGCCTGGTCACTGCTGCATCTCCCAAGGGTGATCTGGAATTTTCTGGTGCTGAAAAATGTGGGGAGGGGACAGAGATGACTGACCTGCCACAGACACAGCACCACTGTGACCTCACAACTCCCCCCTCAGCTCCTTCTGGAAGACTCAGGGCTGGATCCAGTGGGGAAGGAGCAGCAGAACCAAAGTGTTCACTCCACACCTATTTTAATTATCATGGCTCACCCATCTATAAAACATATCCTTCCCCACCTGCCTCCCTTGGTTTCATTTTGCTGCTTTACCTGGCAGCTCCTGCCTCTTTCCTAATGAGTCTCACAGTCCCATTTCTGACTTCTCATTTTTTGCCTCATCCATATTTTAATTGCAGATTCATTAGGCAAGTTGCTCCATTAGTGTTCCCCAGCAGAAGAGCTGCCTCTGCTTGCTCTGGTTTTCAGTTCCTGCCCTCTCTCCTTGGTGAATTCATCAACTTGATGAATTTATCCTCAACGTGATGAGTTTATCCCCAGCACTGTTGAGTTTATCTGCAACACTGATGAGTTTATCCCCCTCTTGGGGTCCTGAACTCAGCACAGTGCTCCTTGACCAAGGAAAGCAGGGGTGGTCTGGGACAAGCTGTGTCCCCATGAGCAGAGTGCAGGTGTAGCCAGGCTCCCTCCCATATCCTGAGCAATTCCTGCTGGGGATGAGCAGCTCAGTCTCCCTGGGAAAATGAGGAAAACCCACCAAGGCTTAGAGACCCTTCAGGAAAAGCTACCATAGCTTGGCCTTGTGAAAACAAGAGCTTTCCTTTTCCTGCAGTTGCTATCAGCTCTTCCTTTTGCTTCCCTTTCCCCACTCCAGCTCCCTTCCTGATACCCAGCATCGTGTCCCTTTTGGCTTTAGCTCCATTATCACTCATCTGTGATTCCTCAGCCAGTCCATGACATTTGTCCTTCCCAAGGAAGTTACTCTGCTTTGTCCTCACACTGAGGACATCAATCCAGGGTTCCACAGCTCAGCCTGGATCCCACATTAAACTGCTCAGTGCCCACCAAGCTGCAGCAGCAGGTCCACTGAAACACAAGCTGGGCCAGTATTTGGGTCTGACCCAGCTGTTTTCAGAAAGGAAATCTATTTTTCAGTCTCTCTGAGCCCCTTGAATCAAGTGAGTGTTTCTTTACTGAATGAATTAACAATTCTGCCCCTCTGGATTCACAGGCAAAGGGGCTGCTCACCTCCTCCTGAGGCCAGCAGCATTTCCTTTCCTGTCTTTGGGAATTGCAGAACAATTCATATCCAGTTTTGATCCAAACCATGAGCAAATCCCTCCTCTTTTGCCACTCACAACACTAAGTAGTTGTGACATACTGACTTTTCCTAAACTGGACAAAGAACCTCTGCCATATGGAGGAAAGTGCACATATACAAATGTACATATATATATATATATATATGTGCATATGTGTGTATATATATGTATGTGTATCCC
This sequence comes from Sturnus vulgaris, assembly GCF_052056855.1. Taxonomy (NCBI): domain Eukaryota; kingdom Metazoa; phylum Chordata; class Aves; order Passeriformes; family Sturnidae; genus Sturnus; species Sturnus vulgaris. The sequence continues at coordinate 6,467,214 of NC_142267.1, read as the reverse complement.
AGCACCTTGAAAGGGCAGCAGGGTGAGTAATGCAGGGCCAAAGAGCAGTGGGACATCACATCCCCTTCCAGACAAACATTTCTGGGTGTGGGACATAAAAACAAACCCCAAGTAACCCTGCAAGGAAGGAAAGAGAAACAAGGACACAATCACACCACACTTCTTCCTGGGATTTTTTTTGTTTTTATTGTTTTAGGTTTTTTTTTCCTTTTTTTTTTTCCATTTTTTAGTATGGAGGCTCAAGTATCAGATGTAGATTCATTTTAAGCTTTACAAAAAAAACAAAAAATCAAAACAAAAACCCCTTTTGCATTCCATAAAAATTGACAGAAAAGCGCCTTGGAACCAGGCTATAGAAGAGCAGAACTTTCAGCAGGTCTCCAAATCACCATCTCCTGCACATCTGGGTTACTCAGTATTGTACAAGCCCAAGGAACACCCTCTCTTCACTCCCTCCCTCCAGCCAGCCCCTGTGCCCAGCCCCCAAACATACGTGGAATAGATTATTTTTCTTTTTTTTTCTTTTTTTTTTTTGTTTTTCCAGTTCTTCCTCTTTCACACACCACAGTATTTAATAAATTTTTGTTTTACATTTTTTACACCAATGTAACAAAAGGCAGGAGGGGGTGAGGGAGGAAAAGACAAACAATGATCTGTGGTGATGCATATAAATGGGGGAGGGTGGGAAAGGGGGGGGGAAGAAAAAAATAATACATGGACTTCTACAGAAACATAGCCTAACTCTTGATAGTAAAATGTGGTGCAAAGTAGGCCTCAGAGACTGAAAAAGTTTGTACAGCTTTATTCATGGGGAGAGGATGGCTTTGCATGGAGAATATTGGATGCAAATCGTGACGTGACCAACAGAAAAGGGCGGGGGATGATTCTCTAGGAAAGGAATCTAACGAGTGCATGGCATGGCTGGTTAGCACAGACAGAACTTTAACTTTGCTGCTTTCTCTTCAAAGCCTCCACCAGGTCGTTTTTAAGAGCTTCTTGTTTTGATTTGTCTGCAAAAGTCTGCACAGACCTGTGGGGAAGAAGGAGAGGCGAGTGAGAGGCAGAGCAGGGGGAAGGGCTGGGAGCAGTCCTGGGAGTCAGGAGGAAGGAGAAGCCCCGGAGCCCAGGCTCAGCTCTGCCTGCGGGACCCGGGGAGCAGAAGGTGGAGTGACCACTCAGTGAGAACACAAAGCAAAACTCACTCTGGCAAGGATTGACACCAAAGGCTTCCCCAGCAGCTCTGCCCAGCCCCGGGCTGCCAGAGGGAGATTCCCAACGTTTTGTTCCAGCCTAGAAGAAGCCCCAGCGTCCCACAGCCAAGGGGGTTAGAGCCCCTGCTCCCCCGCAAAGTGCAGAGAAAATCCAGCCCCACCCGGAGAAGGGCCGGGCTGGGCAGCTCTGGCCATTCTGCAGGACTGTTCACCTGGAGCCTTTGCACCACTGGGAAAAGCAGCCAGAGGATCTGCTCACAAATTTGCCTTTTTTTGTACCTTCCCTAAGGAATGAGTGATCAAAGCAGCTGAAGAAGAACAGAGATACTGTCACAAGGTTATTGCAGGGCTTCCCTTTGCCTGAAAGTACAGAGGAAAAGCTCCACCCTTCAGGAATCACCTGGGATCAGTGCCCTGGGAGAGGCCTGTGGAGGAACCTCTGATTTAAAGGAGACAGTAAGACATTTCCACTTTTAAAAAGGCCCCTCTTAAATAAATTGATAGAATGGGTTCTATCCAGAACCAAACTTTTCCAGAGTGGCTACCACAGAGAAGTGGCAGGATCCAATTGGGCAGGATTTTTCCCCACCTAAACCACATTTCACAGCCTTTACAGCACCTGGGAGAGTGGAAGATTTCCCTGCCCGTGGCAGGGGGTTGGAGTTGGATGAGCTTTAAGGGCCCTTCCAACCCATACCAGTCTGGGATTCTGTGATTCAGAGCAACCTCATTTTCTCTGGTTGCTGTCTCCTGTAAACAAGGCTGCTCTTTGTGGTGGTGATTTTCCTACCATTTTTATAACAGTATTTCCATTCTCTTGTCTCTGGAGACTTTTGCTGCTTTAACAAAAACATATACATTTATATTTGCATTTGTCATAGGTTGAAGAAGTGGTTCTTGGCCACTATCAACAAATAGCGAGTTTCCCCTTGGTCAGCTGGATGAGTTTGAAACAACATCTGGAACTCGTTAGGAACTGGAGTGGAAGGTTAGGCTGGCTCGGGGTTAGTCACTGCCGTGCACCCTGACACTCAGAGCTCCAGAGCAAACGAGCACAGCAACAAATCCCTCTGGAGGCTGTGCAGAGCACAAGCAAGTGGAGGCTGGCAGTGTCTGAGCAGGACTGCCTTTCAAGCTCCAGGGAAATTCAAAATCCACCGTGTGGGCAAGAGCACATTTACTCTGAATTCATGGGAAGTACCAGGCTTTTTTTTTTTTTTTTCAAACTGTGAGACTCCCAAGATTTCATTCTGCAGGGAGGACACTGGGATTACAGGGAATTTCTTCCTGGAAGTGGTGTACCACAGGTGTAACAAACTGCTGGTGCCCAAGGGACAGAGTCCTGGGGCTCCTGGATTGGATCAGCCCAATCCCACAGCACTCCAGGCACAGGACCACGTGCTCCTTTCCTGCTCCCAAGCCAGAGTGCAGAGTGGTAAATCCTGCCCCAGTTCCCAGTGTGAGGTTTCCATGGGGGAGGAGGTAACAACATTTCAAACAAGAGCCACAGCACTGAGTGGCTGCACTGAGCCAGACCCCGGGGTGCCTGGGCTGTCCCTGCAGGATTAGGGGTTAGTTCTTCCCGGTTCCATGCAGGGCTGGGCTGGTGAGTCCTGGTTTAGTGCTGCTCACACCTCACAGGCAGCGAGGGTACCTGGATTGGTTTAGTTATCAGGCTGGATGTAGATCTGGCGCTGGGTCAACACTTGAGAAAGTTCCCTCTGCAACTGCTTATACTTTTGGTTGTCAGGAATAGCATCGATAGATCTACAGAGAGCAGTGGGAAACCAGGGAGCAAACAGGGAAAAGAAGAGTCAGAAGAAGTGGGTAACACAGAGCTGGGGCTCTGGGAACCACCAGGGAGGAGAAGGGGACACACAGGTGAGGAGGAGCAGGGAAGGGCTGCAGGAACCAGGTGCTCTGGATGTTCCCAACAGGAGCTGCACACAGGGCCAGGACTCTGAGGGAAGGGAGACACAGCAGAGATTCGACCACAACAGCTCAAGGCAATGTTCACAAGACAAAGACTCTCTTACAGATTCTGATGTCAATAAAAGCTTCCTGACTAAACCCTGCTCAGCACAAAGGAAACTGAGGCTGTTCTGAGCTGGGCTTGGGGCAGAACCCAGAACCACTGAGTTCCTGTTGCTCCCTCTGCCTACACAGCAGCATCAGTATTTAATTAACACCATTCTTCTCTCTTTTTCCACATCTCAGGGAAAAGCAGAGCATTTCTTTTTGCCCTTTGGTTATTTTACATTACCACACTGTGCTGGGAGGTCTCTCTGTACTTTAAAATGATTTGGCATCACAGTTCTGTACTTTCCTCTGTGAGCATGAGAATTCCCAGCGTGGGATTTCCATGCCCAATTCCTGTCCAGGAATGAGCAGGGGATGAAAAGTACAGCACAGTTTCCCTACAGAAAGGCACAGGGAATTTAATCTCTTCTCATACATTGTATTTTGACTAGTGGTGTTGAGAGAAAGACAGAATTTAAAACCAAGTCCAAACACTACAAACCACTCATGTCATGACTTAATTCTGGGACTATTTTTAAGGATAGTAGAAAGAGAAGACAGAATTGAAGTACAGCTTGCAGGACTGTGAAGAATAAAACTAATGAAAACTAAGCCAAAAGCAAGTGTTAGTTGGGCTGTTTTGTGCCTGGTGAGGGAACAAGGGATTAAAACATTGCTTCAGATTTCTGCAGTAGAAGAGTTCCCTGAACTCCACACAACAAATACTGTCCCAAAGCACAGGGAGGGGAAGAAAAAGCAGCTCAAGACTGGGGTGGCACCGCAGGGACACAAAGGGTCCCCACCCACTGCAGCTCCCTTACCTCAGCCCATTAACGATGTCCTTTGTTTTTCCAAAATAAATCTCATTCAGTGTACTTCTGATTTTGTTTTCCATGTCCTGGAAAAGGAAGGAACACAGCGGCTCTTCAGTCACCTCAGCTGTTTGCAGGGAGGGTGCAGCACCAGGGTCCCTCTGACAACAACTCCTGGAGCATTCCCAGCACTCAGATCCCACCAAAGCCACGGGGACTCAGCCTCTGCTCCCACCCAGCTCTCAGGGCTTTGCTCCTGCTCTCCCCTCCCAGCCCATCTCTCCAGCCTAGGGGAGCTCTCTGCACCACGAGAGGGCAGCTCCTCCCCAGCTCTCCAGTTCTGAGAGAAGGAAAACTCAGCACCCAACCTTCCCGTGCAGCTTCTGGGCACTGGATGGGCTCCAAGTGCCAAGTCAGTCCTTCAAGATAACCAAGAGTCCAGAGTTCTGTGCTCAGGGATGACTTTCAATTTTTGACTTTTCTTTAAAGCTGAGAGAGATCTTGTAACAAAGCAGCTTTCTTTTTTTCATTGTATTGCTTTCACTCGAGCAAAAAACTTTAAAAAGGGATCAAAAAAGAAGTAGCTGCCTTTAATTTCCCGGTTCCCTAAAAATGCATCATAGTTGAGAATTTCCTCCTTTCTTGGCTATAACAATCAAGGAAATCTGGAACATCTTCAATCAGGACAGTGCAGTGAAACAGGAAAGTGGTGCTGCACCTTCTGAGCAGCTGCACTCCTCCTGCTGAGCTTCCAGGACTGAGAGCTGCTAAAAATCCAACACTAAACCCAGCTCCAGGGGTTTCATAAGCACTTGATACACACTGAACTTTCAGTTCAAGGGACAGTGCTGTGGAGTGGCTGCAAAAGCAAAATGGGGGTAGGAAGTTGTGAATTAGTGCTCAGGAATGGAACTCTCATTTTCCAGGAAGTCACTGCAGTGCTGAGCAGGAGACAAAGGGCAGAGGGGTGGCTTTGTACCCACAAACAGCTGGAAGGGATGGGAGGAGGAGCACTGAGCCACCACACACCAACAGGAGCAACAACAGCAATGAGTGAATTCTTTGTAAAGAAAAACGCAACAAAATTCTGAGGTATGGGAGCAAATTTGGGAAAAGAACCTGCACTCACCTCTACCAAGCGGCCGATATTGGCTATGTGTGGAGAGGAGTCACTCACAGTCTCATCCTTCTCCATCTGCAAAGGAAAGCACAGACCCATCCATCACAGGCATCTGGGCACAGGGTCCAGGAGGGCTGGGACAAGTGGGTCTCACCAACTCCCCCCGTGTGCAAACACTGCAGAACTGTGCAGAACGTGCTGAGAAACTCCCAGTTCTTGGTAACAAAGATGTGGTGGAATAAAACCCAGGAATAAAAATAATCCCTGTGCAGACAGACCCCACAACCCAACAGCCACTCTCTCCCCACTGAGGAACAGCCAAGTGTCCTCTGCAGGAGAAATCCAGAGCTGGAACAACTCCAGAGTAGAGTGACACCAACGCCCTCAGTGCAGGACTTGCACAGGGCCCTGAACCACCTGAGATCTTTTACTCCAACATCAAAACTGGGAGCTGCAACTGCAGCTGCAACATTTGCTTCATTTCATCTGACTGTGCTTCATGGAACATCCATCCCATGGCCTTCCATGGTCTGTGCTAAGGCAAAGTCCATCTTCTCCAGAGTTCCTGAGGTGAAAACTGTGGCCACGACACAGCCAAGCTGCTGAACAGTGAACATCAGACCCAGGAACCTCAGCAAGATTTGCTGAGACAGCACGAAAACAAAACTGGGAGACAAATGTAGTGGGAAGAACAGTCTTCAAAGGGTTTTATTAATCCCACTGAATTCTCTTATCCATCTGTTCCTATCCCTCCCTCAGGGCAGAGTTTAAAAATCTGGGCCAGCTACAGGTTTCTTCTAATAAGCCAAGTCTGTAACAGGCTTGGGGAAGCATGTAATTTACTTGGAGCCCCAAGGCAAAAGATAACCTGGAAGAGGGGGAGAAAGAGCAGCAGGACATTTCATTTTGCCTTTAGACTGTTTACAAGGAATGGAGAGGCTGCCTGGAGAAGGGATCCAGCTGCACTGCAGGGACAATGCAAACCTGAACTCCACAAACACATCCACACACTATGGGGAGTTGGGAACTGTCACCAAACTGCCCAAATCTGGGGCAGCTGGGGGCTGGCAGTGGGGCAGTCACTGCCACAGGCTCCCTGCTGTGCCTCCTCCACACCTGGACAGGCCCAGCTCCATGGTTAAGAAGCAGAATCTGAAAATAGAAATCTTTTTTTTTTTAAAAATGTATATTATTACATCTCCATAAAAACTGCTGCCAGAAGGAAAACATTTTTATGTGCTCTGGAAGGCCAGATGTTACAAGAGGCTGTTTAATGGAGTGCAGAGTCAGGATCAGCCATGTCCTACAAACAGTTGGGTTTTGTTGAGTTGTTGGGGTTTTTAAAGGTTCCTTCCGGTGGCTGGCACTGCACAGGCTCGAGCAGCAGGACTTTTGCTGCTTAAATACAGGGGGAGATTTGCTTTGAGGGGAAATTCCCTCTACAGGCTGATGTTAAGGAGCTGCTCATCTGCCCCTGTCACTGCCCACTGCCTGCTGGGCTCAGCCAAACCCCAGGGTGAGCCCAGTCTCAGCCCAGTCCAGACCAGTCCCAGCCCAGTCCCAGTCTCAGCCCAGTCCCAGCTCTCCTGCAGCAGATCCAGGGTCTGGCTCCCCCAGCCATCTGCTCTGAGTCTGACTCACAGGGAAACTCCTCTGGGACATCTCGAGGGCTGCCTGGTCACTTTGGATGTTTCCTGCACAGAATAAAGCAGCTGTCTGGGCTCTCTGTAAACATTATTTGGAGGAATAATATGAAGAGGGACATTTAAGCAGGATAAACACTTCGTTTCATCACAGAAGTGTCTGAAAATACCAGCAAAGGTAGAAGGGGACTCATCCTCCATTTTGCTCTGAAAAGCCAACAACACCCACAGCTGCTCTGGCCACGGAGCAAAGTGAAAATCCCTTTAATGAAACACAAACAGCAAAGTGTGCCAAGGGCTCCCAAAGCCACAGGCAGTGGGCAGGCTGAAGGCTCCAGGTGGAAAATATGTGGAATTATTTGGATATCAGTAAGGCAAAATTTGGCCTGCCTCTCCAGCCCTTATTTCAAACTATAACCAATAAATGGAGGCTGTGATCTCTGCAGGGCTTGCAGCGTTGTAGGAATCAGCTGAGAACTGAGCCCATCCCTCCACAGATCTGCTCTCACCACTGTAACCAAACACATCCCATTTCCTTTGCCAAACTGCCCAGCCAAAACCATGGGCAAGCCTGGGGATGCTACAGACCTTTACCTGCCTCACCTCCTCTCGTCCCCTTTTCTCAACTATGACAGAACTGAGCCTCTGTGAAACCCATACAGGGTTATACATACAGCCCAGCCCATCCCACCCCTGCCTTGGGCAGGGACACCTTCCACTATCCCAGGCTGCTCCAAGCCCTGTCCAGCCTGGACTGGGACAGGGTTCCAGGGGCAGCCACAGCTGCTCCGGGCAGCCTGAGAGGTGCCACAGCCTCCCCACCCTCATGATGGAGAGGTGAGGCAGAAATAATTCCCTGGACAACCCCTGTCAGCACATCCCTGCTGTCCCCTGCACCCAAACACTGCTTAGCTGGTGATTACAGAGACTCCAGTAACTGCTGGGGGGGAGCTCCAGGATCACAAGAAGATCCCACTGGTGGAAAAACAAAGTTACAACATCTGGAAGTCGGTAGGATGGGCCCTTCCATGAAAGCTGCCCTTGATGGAAATGGATGAGTCCCCTAATTGCTGAGCACAGGGATTCCCTGTGATGATAAATGGCAGAATGGCTCTGCTGGGGTTTCACTGAGCAGCAGAAGATCCCAGGGCAGCTCTTTCTGCTCTGTTTGCACAGTCCAGCCTTCATCCAGCTCTGCAAAACCTTCTGCCCTCCCTAGAATGTGCTCCAAGTTCAAAAATCAACGTCTGTGCTACTTGAATCCCAAATCTCAGGCCTCACTTCCCTGTGACTTTACATCCTCCCCACATCTCCAAATGTAAATAAACTATAGGTTTGGAGCCAACTTCTTCCTCAGCAAACTCACTTCCTCAGGCTCATCAAGCACACACACAGGTTCTTTGTGCACAAGGACATCTCAGGAAGGCACCTGTTGGTCCTGCCTGCAAGGAGGGGCTGCAGAGCCCATCCAGCAAAGTGCAGTGCTGACTGTGTGCCAGGAAAGGGCCTTTACATCTCCTCTGCACCAAGTGAAACAGGATCACACAGCTGCTCTTACCTTCAATAAAAGTGCAGCCTAATGAAACCTCAAAACGCAGCCAAAGCCACTCGGAGCGACACAAGTGATTCCAATGTACACAAAGGGGACAGGACCCCAAAAGCTGCCAGGGAAAATCATCTGCCAAACATCTGGCTTCAATCAGGAGGGCTGGGAGGTACCTGCAGTCCCCAGAGAACGTGCAAGGTAATTGAAAAGCTGCTGGCACGTTTCATTTCCCTGTAAGTTCTGCTCCCCTCGGGCAGTATTTATGTAGAACAATGTTTATTCCTAAAAATTCCAGCCAAAGCCCCCCTGGGCAAAGGAGAGTCACTGCCACACAGGGGCACTGCTGCAGGCAGCACCTAATGGAGTTCCAGGGTGAAGATGTCACTTCAGCTTGAACTCTCCCTAAGTTTCAGGCCAGAATTACATCCATGGATCCTGTGTGCCTGGAGCTGGCTAAGAACTGATCTCACCCTCTCAAGGTAAGTTAATACAAGTGGATACACAAAGCAGGTATGCAGACAGATCAATTATATAAAGTAGATATGACAACACACAGGGGTTTGTGTTGCACACTCCTGTGTGTGTACAAACACTCATTCCTCTACTAGATCAGTATAGAATCTGAAATTCTGTAACTGAACTGATAAAGCAAAAGCCTGAAATTCCAAAACCCATCAGGTAAAGTAAACTAAAGCTACACCAAGGGGTGTTTTCCCAAACAGGCTGAATTCTCTGTCTCCCCCCTTCCTTATTCTGTCCACTCACAAATGTAAAACGTTTGTTTCTTCCTAGAAACAGAGACAACTTATATTGCAGCAGATGAAAAACTGCACTGGGAAATCAAGGAAAAGTAGTTCAAGGCCCTGGAAGAGAGATGTCAGCTCCCAGTATATGAAATAAAACAGACACAGGCCAGGGCTGTGACCTCTGAGCAGCATCTACCCAGGAGGGACGAGCACCTGGCCCAAGGCAGCTGTAGGAACACTGCAGGAGAATCCACAATCCTGCAATGGTTTGGGTTGGAAGGATCAAAGCCCATCCAGTGCCACCCCCTGCCATGGGCAGGGACACCTTCCACTGTCCCAGGCTGCTCCAAAGCCCACCCAGCCTGGCCTTGGACACCTCCAGGGATGGAGAAGCCACAGCAACAAACAGAGAGTCTTGAAGAGAGAGGGAAAAATTCCTCCTCAAAAACTCAGCTCATATTTAGGAACAGCCCAAGCAGGAACCTTGCAGGAACCAGCCTGGGGATGTTCATGAAAGGCTGAGTTTTTCCAAATGGTCTTGACAAAAGCCCCTGGTTTGTGTGGGGGGCAGAGCAATCTCTCCCCTCAGGAAGTGACTGCAGACAGCAGCTATTTCTAGAGCCTCAGTGCAGCTCCAAGCTCAGCTCCACCACGTGGCACTCCCTGAGCTGCTCCTCTGGCCTGTTCCTGGCCACCAGCTCATCACTCCATCAGCACTCACAGAACAGCCCATTTGCAGCTACGGGGCCAAACTGGTTTTGGAGGAATGGCTCTCACCAGACTTCCCCTTCCAAGCCCTGAGAGGCTGCTCTGCCATCAGGTTGTGAGCCAGGGTATGACCAAGCTTGTGAACACTTCAAAAGCTTCCTCTCAAACACAAGGACATCTGCTACTCTCATTTTAGCATCAAAGGTGGTCAAGTAGCTTAAATGCTGAGTTGACCAAAACCGTGTAAACTGACCATGTACAAAGTTTTTACAAAACATAACTGATACCTGTCCAGGGGAAACTGTAACATGCTATTCAAGAGACAACTAAAACCAGCTCTTGGTGGCTCTGTTTGCTGCAGGCTGCAAAATGGGCTGATCAAAAAAGGAGAAGTAAAACTTGCAGAGCTTGGGTGATGTGGCAAACTGGACTTAGAGCAAAGTCCAAGCCTTGCACTCAGGAGTTTCAATTTCCAGCTGGGGACAAGAGAATGCCTTGAGGCACTGTGGACACTGCAGTTTTGTGCAGGATTCTGTGCCATCCCCAGGCAGCAAGCCCCAGGCTGGGATGTGCCCCCAGGTTCCCCTGCTCCTGCAGGGGCTGTGCATCCTCACCCCAGTGCTGCTGTTCCTGACACTGGAGCCAGGCCCTGGCTTCATGCACCACATCTGAATCCAATGTTCTGCTGCTGAAATGATGACAGAAGCATGAATCTCCCCACTGAAGCTTTGAGAGGCAAAGTCAAACCAAACAAGGCCCAGCAGCTCAGGCCAAGGTGTACTGAGGACACCCATTCTCCACAGCCCTTGTTTTCCTTGGCACAGCTCGTGCTCCAGAGGCCATGGCCAGAGTCAAGCCCTTGGCCTGCACTTCACAGCTCTGATTTACAGGATTAGCAAGGCCTGTGATTAAATATTTGTCCGGGTCACCATAACTCGGGTGTAATTAGAGTCAAAAAAAGGCTCAAAACTGTCTCCAGATGCCTTTTTCCTTCACTTGCTTTTCCATCAGCTTCTTCAATGTCAACAACATGGAAAGAAAAATCACCCAGGCTGGGGAAAGCTGTGCAAGCCTAACCCAGTTTCAGTCCCTCTCTGCAATCCCAGACCCTCCTTGCCTTCACCTGGCTCAAACCTGGACAAAACCATGAGGTTTTTAACAGAGTCTGCATTGTCCTTTGTATGGAAAGGCCCAGTCTGCCCTGGGAAGGCTCATAAAGGAGTTTCAGCTGCTGCCAATCTCTCCAGTCACTCATGACCTTACAATGTGCCTCCTGTCCTCCAGAGCTGATTACTCTGCTCCAGTCACTGACTTGCAGAGCCCACAGCAAGCCCAGTCCCTCCTCAGCAGGGAGCAGAAGCCTTTGGCCAGAGGCAGCCTCGGCCAGGGAAGGGCAGTGGGCACATCCTGCCTGCCAGGGACCAGCCCTGCTGAGATCCCCCAGCCTGGCACCTTCCTGATGAACACCAGCCAAAAAACATTCATGCTGGCACAAAACCCCGATGTTAGGACAGATTTATCTTATCTTTCCAGGAGATTTTTTAAAATCAGTGTCTTGATTGCTGGAAATGACTGCAGGAAAAAAACACTAAAGGAAGATACTATGTAATTGATGTCCTTAAAAAAAATCTTACTGTCAGTGCAAAATACAGGTTTGTTCTCAGTGGTTTAGCTGGCTTTTAAAAGAGATGCAAGGAAAGAAGTCATCCTGTATTTTTATAATCCTACTGGAATCTTCCAGTGAGAAAGTGGGCAAATCTTACAGATAAAAATATCTGCAACACACATGGAAAAATAAAAATTCAGGAATACCAAAAGACAAACTGAGACTTACAAGCAAAGTCTAAACTCCTGCTGAATGTTTTGTATTTTTAATTGCAAGCTCCAGTGTGTCAAGCACAGTTCAAGGAGCTTTCTGGTAATTACACACTGCTTTCAGCATTTCCCTGGGCTGCAGAACAGCAGGAGAAGAGATGTTTATACAACACCTCACAAAAGCAACGTGCTGTGCCTGACTGGGGCTGTGGAGGGAGGCAGGGGCAGCCCTGCAGGGCTCAGCCATACCTGTCTGGTGAGGCTCCCCCCCAGGTTCATGGTACCAGAGCCAGTTTTGTTGGTCTGCAGCCACAGCATCACTGTGGAGGTCAGCTTGTAATGGGCAGTGCGGCCACTGGACTTCTCCTGCAAGGGCAAGGGGACAAAAAGGGACACAGACAGAAGGTTAAAATCCCTCCTGGACACAAATGGGAGCTGGCCTGGCAGAGCCCACAGCAACAGGCCAGGTAAGTCTGACCCCACTCATGCAGCACAGTCTCCTAAAGACAATCCCAAGTGTGCACATTCCTCTAATTTTCCAAAGCAAATCTAGTTCGAGCAATTTACCCCCCTATTACCTTGTTTTTATTACCTAATTAGTGATATTTATCTGTAGCTCTTTTTGCTAAAAAACCGCCACATCTCAGGCTCACATGCACAGAAAGTAACATACTTTCAATTCTTCTGGGATTCTTTTTGATTACAGCCCTGACTTATCTCCATCCAAATTGCTTCGGGGCATTTTCAAAAATTAACAAGGGAAAGAAGTTTACAGCCCTGACACAATATTGCATTGTTCAGTAGAACACCTGTGCTCCTTAATTGTCTGGAATTAACCAGGTTTTGTTTTCACTGGGGTGTATCAGCTGCCCCAGAGGCTGTACCTGAACCTCCACCACGTGGATGGAATCCCAGCATCCCTTAATCTTCTTTGATCCATCTCCAGCTTTCTTAATGAGGATCACCCCGGCAAAGCCATGATCCAGATCCCAGAGGTAGACAGAGGAGACTCCACCTTCAAAATACCTGCAGGATGCAACCCAAAGGCAAGTTAAAAGCAAGCAGGACCCAAGCCAGAGTCAGATATCAATAATAATAATCTTAAATAAGCAGAATTTCTAAGTCCTAATACAGATTATTTTTTCTTTCACAGTTACACACCCAGAAACAGCAGCTCAGATCACTTCATAATGCAGAGACTTTAATTACAAAACAACTGCACATTTCTCTGAAGGAGAATAAAGGTCTGGTGAGAATCAGAGCTGTTTACAAATTTCTACAGGACTTGAGCAAACAATTCCTCTGATTCCAATTACCTACAACAGCTGGTAAAAGCATGAGCCACAAAGTGGGCTGAGAGTAAGGCTTTATTTTACAATTTGGTCTTTTTTTCCCCTCTTTTCCCTCACTACTGGCAAAGTCTGGAAGTTCTTTACAGCAAAGTTCACTAATTAAGACAAAAGGGAGCAAGTAACTTTCTGTTGCTGCCTCAAAAGTTTGTGTGAAGCTGACATTGATTTACTGCAAAGGGAGCTGAACTGAAACCGAGATCTCAGAAATACAGAGATGCTGTTGAGGTTTTATTATTCCAGCATCAGATATGGAAAACAAGAGAAAATACACCAGACTGCCTCAATCTCAGGTGTCTTTTGCTGAAAGCAAACTCAGAAAACCAACGAAGCAATGGGATCTGTAGAGCCCCATTCCCTCTGGATGACACTGGTGCAGATGGGAAATGTATTTTTTACAAAATAATGGTAAACAACCCAACACTGTTGGTAGAAAGATGCACGAGGAGTAATTTTGTCTTCTAGAAAACTGGAATTGCAACCCACAGCATTTTACCCCTTCCATTCTCAAGTTAGCAAAGCCATGAGGAGGATGAGGAAAAGGGAATAATCAATACTGGTTCATGGCACACAGCTCTCACACCTCAGGGGTGACCATGGCACACAAGGATCATGTGAAAGGAGGAGAGGAAACTTCATCAGCCACACGAAACGTTGGCAGTCAGACTTTTCATAGCCTGCAGGAGGGCAGAATCACTCGAGGAGCTGCCAGGACTGCCAGGCAGATGAACCTGCTCTGTCACACACACCTGGAGTGACCCCTCCTTCCTCTTCTGCAAGAGAGGAAATCCTCCCTCCTGGCCAACATGACGAAGTTAGCAAACCTTCCCACCTCTGTGCTCCCCTCCTTTCCAATCACAGCCTTCCAGCTGTGAATGGTGCTAAAAGGCAATTTACAGCAATCTGGAGTCCATGGGTTACCTGGAAGCACCGTGAATTAAAGCACAGTAACCCCACCCTTGCCAACAGTCAGGAGAAGACACTGGGCAGTGAATGGCAGTGACACTTCCAAAATTCCAGCAGTCACCAAAGAGCCCCAATTCCATTTACCTGCAGACACCCAAGCCTTTACCCAAACCAGTGCTGACCTCAGGAGGGATAAACAATTTCCTGTTAACTCTCCACAGCCTTTCATGTTTCATGGGTGGCTCTGCCTCTCCTCACCAAGCCCAGCCCGGGCAGTTCAGGACCCACTGTCCTGTCCTTACCAACCACTGATAGCTCTGCACTCATAAAGCAAAGCCCAGCCACGCTAAAGCCAGGCTGCCAGCAGGCAACTGCAGCCTGAAAAAAACCAACAAAAACCCTTCTCATATCCCCTGGGGAATTCACAAATGGATTTTGGTTAATGCAGTTAATGGGAATTCCAGTCCTGCAGTGAACCTCAGCTCCAACCTAAGTGACCCTTCCTTCAGCAGTGGGAATCAAAGGCCAGAGAGAAGCAGTTATTGTCCCTTCTCAGACTGCTTTAAAAAAATATATAATATATTCATTTTCATATACAGAATCAGTGAGTTCACTCAAAATGAGCTGGCAGTCACTGAGAACGTTACAGTTTGCACAGACAGTTTCCCCATTACCCACTTTACGACCTTGCTACGAGCATGAAACATTAATTAAGAGAAGGACCGAAACAAGGTTTTGGGAAATTTATTCTTACCTACTGTACTTTGATCCTAATGACATGAAACAGGAAAAAAATCATTTTTATGTGGTTCACCTTTATGAGATTTTACATAAAGGCTTTTGTGGGTATTTTAAGAATGTGCTAAAATGTTGTCTGAAACCACATAAAACCATGTGAAGAACCTCCCGCCAGAACCAACAGTGCACACATGGAAACGCTTGAACTGCCTTTGCAGATCTAATGAATCAAATCTAGGATTAATATTGTTTTAAATACCAACATGCTATTTCAATAAAGCTGCTTTGCCATAGCCAGGCCCAGGATCTGGAGATTGGAACAACAATGCCAGTGACTGAATCCAAGGCACGCCAGGATTTACATTATCCAAAGGCTCCTCTGTGCTCCAGCACTAGAGAACTGTGCTCCAAAATCCCCTCCTCCTTCATGGGGAGAAAATATATAGCACTGATCACTACACTGGATTTCACCTTCACACAGCACTAAAGTGGGATTTCTGAACCCAGGAAAGTCACAGCTGGAGAGGGGAACATTTCTGTTGGGTTTTTTTTTTAAGAAAAGTAAAGAGGTGCCACAGGCTAATTGCTCCATAATAGAAAATGGGATGACAGATTGGGAGGAATTTAAACTTACATTCATGGACTTGGATTTGCTGCAGGAGGGCTGGGCTTCCTCCAAAAAACCCCTTCACCATGGACTGAAATGCAGCACACAGTAAAATCCAAGCAGGAGAGGAAGCAGTTTGGAAAAGGCTCCAGGAAGGCACAAACTGGGATCTTCTCTTCTAAGGAAATGGGTGAGCAAGGCCCAGAGCCAGAGCAGCAGAGCACTAAAGCTCCTGCATCCAACACCTCTTTCCTTGGTGGCCTCCTCTGGATGTCCCTGATCCTCCTGCACAGCCATGGCTGGAGAAGACAATCTGCTCTCTCTGCAAGCTGCAGTCACAGAGTCCTTGAGGCTGGAAAAGCCCTTTAAGGTCATCCAGTCCAACTCTCAGCCCAGCACCAGCACGTTCAGCACTGACCCACATCCACAGGTTTTCTGAACACCTCAGGAGTGGTGACACCACCACTGCCCCGGACATCCTTTACAACCCTTTCCCTGAAATTTTTTTCCTAATATCCAACTTAAAGCTGCCCTGGCACAACCTGGGAGGCCACTTCCTCTTGTCACCCGACCCCCACCTGGCTACACCTGCCCTCTCCCACAGCATCCAAACAAGCAGCAGATGCTTTTGGGATGTTCAGGAGGCCACAACTAAGAGGAATTCCCAATGTGGTATCTCAGAAACACCCCAAGGGACAAACCATTCTCGAAGGACAGCTTCAGAGCAGAGCAATCACTGCTCTGTGCCTAAGGACACCGATCAATCCAGGACGTTTCAATCAAGATCAATCAGGCTTTACCTACAGACACAACTTTGTTATAAAACAATGAAAAACCGGTTTATGGTTGTCATATCCCTTTATTAACAACAAAAGCACTGCTAAGTGATATCACAGTTCAGTTAGAAGGACCTTAAAAGATCAAGAACAAGTGACATCCCTGTCCTTGGAGAGGACAGCCAGTGTTCTATCTCTGGGAAAATAACTTTTTATAAGGCTGCCCAGGAAGGTGGCTAAAAGGCATAAGGCCCAAAGTAATCATTCATTCTCTTTACAGAATTCAGAACAGCAGTTCACTCAAAATCAATTATAGTTTTAATGTCACGATCAAACACTGAATTTTTATATCCGTTACTCATCAAACCACAGAACTCCTGGAAAAAGCTGTTTTTATACAAAAAATGTCACACTTAAGACTGACCTACTTTACAAATGCAAGAATAAAAGAAAATATTTAAGCTAAGAATGATCCAAAGCTTTATGAAGTGTTTGAAGTTGAAGCGGGTGGAGACACAGGATGGAAACTTGTCTAAGGAGCAGGAGCTGTACCATGAAATAGAGGCTGTGGCCAGAACAAAGCCAGAACTTCAAGAGGGATGTGATAGGGGAGGAAATCCCCCAGCTTCCAGCACGGCCCTCAGGAAAGGAGGGCACATTAATCACTTGGTTTTACCACTGAAGGACAGCTCAGAAAAGGCTCTGTGACTCTCCTGATAACCTTCTGCTCCTCCAAGCCTCACCAACAGATCCTGCATGCTGTGTGGAGAAAATGACCTTCCAGCAGAGCAGTAAAAGCAATTTCAATTACACCTCTGAACCAAATCACCCATCCATAAAAACATTTGTGCATTTTCCAGTAAGTAGCTGAGAGCCAGAGACAAAAAGTCTGTGGCTTATGGCTCTCCCAACCCCCTGATGCCAAAGCACCAATACCTGGAACCTCAGCCTGGCTCTGCAAACCTTCCAAAGGCCTGCACAGGGTTTCAAACTGGCTAATTTAAAGCAGAAAAATACATTTTCTTTTATTCCCTAAAGGTCATATAGTTATTTCTTCCAGCTACAGAAGTTCAGCATAGAAAGGGAAATGTCTCCAGCTATTTGGATCAACAGACTTCCAAGCAAACTGGCATTTAAAAACCCTACCCCAAAGGAAAATACTGAGCATTCAGCTACACATGTTTTTATAAGAGTGACAATGACTGAAGTCACAGTGTGAGCAGCTGGTGTCTCACAGCAACCCAAAACATTTCCTAAATGCCAAGGTGAGGGAGCACATTCCAGTGACAAGTGACATGGCACAGCTCCCCCCGAGTCCTTCCCTGTCACCTCAAACCAGCACAGGAATCACAACAGAAATAGGAAGGAAGTGGCAAATTGGAGCAATCCACCTTCCACCAAACCCAAAGCATTGCTCAGGTGTTCAACAAATCCCCTGCAATCTCACAGCTCAAGGAGGAGGGACAAATTCTTCAGGAGAATTGCTGTCCCTAAATAATTGTTGCCTCCATGCAGCTGCTGAGTGACGAGGCTGCTCTTTAATGAGGGGACAGGCTGGCACCAGGAACGAGCAGGATGTGACACTTCTGTGACTCCAGATGATTTACAGCTCCTCTCTCCTGCCCTGGCCCCAGGACCACAACTGTGGAGCACTTCCACAATCTCACCCAGAGACTTAAAATGAATGAAGAAAGTAAAATGTCTGTGCACAGCCCAGGGGTTTTGCACCCCACTTGATGAACTCAGCCCAAATTAGGCTTGGGGGCTCTGTACAGGTATTTTACAGGAATTCTTTCCAGCATACACAGGTGCAAAAATCCCTGGAGCAAACATACCAATCCAGTTAGGTATGTGTAACTTCAATGCCAGTTGTACTTAAAAGCACACATCTGGACCACGGTGGGATGACTCAAACTGCTCAGCAGAGCTGTGAAGTGCAGGAACTCTGCAAGGAAGGAAAACAGTATCCAAACAATGGGATCCTGGAGGCTCAAAGTCTCCCAGAACCTCCCAGTTTGTGCTTTTTAACACCTTTCATGATTTAATGAAAACTGTACTGCTCACATTTTCCTTCTCATCTGATTGCTCCTGGCAGATGGGAATTAATGACCAAATCCCTCTGGAGAAGTCACCTGGAAAGAGTTCCATCTAATGAGCCACCTAATGAGCAAGGGGTCACTCGGGAACGTGTCCTAACGAGGAACTGCTTCATTAACACCAGGAAACTTCCAGTGCTGCCAAACTCCTCCCGTGCCATCCCTGGGCACCACAGACACTGCTTGTGCCACCTGAAATCCAAACATGGAGAGGAGGGGAAGAGACAGCAGAAATCTTTGTCGTGGTTTAAGTCTCCCAGGATCTTTGGAAGCTGCAGATTTCACATTATCAATTCTCTCACAGAAGAATTCTGTATCAGATCTGCCACAAGAAGGCTGCTGTTGTTTTAAGTTACTCTGTCCCCAAACCCATCATTAAAACACTGTCCATTTGTGAAGGCATGAGGTAAATTTCTATCCATACAATACAAAGTAAGATTAGAGACAACTAGTTCCAGAACTCCAGATCACAATAAACTGACAGTTTAAAATTTCATCTCACTTTTGAACGTAAGTAATTTCTTCTTAGGGATTTAAAGCCTTCAGAGAGCAGTGTTTGAGGACAGTGCTGCATCACCAGTGCTGACCTCCTAATCCAAGTGTTCAGTTTTTATGTAATTACAGAGAACCATGGGAACCCAAGGGAAAAACTCCTCCTCCACCCAACATCTCCGATTCAGAAGTTAAGAATGCAGTGTGTGCAGAGCTGCTCCAAAATGGAACTCCCCCCCCAAAAAAATCAAAACAAAGCAACTGATTTAATTTCCCAGCATGCCAGTACATTTAATTTTCCCCTCTTTTCTAAGAAGATTCTTTAATTTGTCTAATATTTATCAACGATTTCAATATTAATTCTGCTGTGAGCTGCCCATGGGCACACTGAGGAGGGGATCTCTCCTGCTCTGTTTTCTACATCCAAATAATTTCCTTGGGAAAAACAGCCTGGCTGTAATTGTAAAAGCACACAGACATGAAAGCAGAGAAAGTCTTGGTGGTTTAGACCTGTCTTAGGAGACTTCATCTCACCCTTATTAGGCTGACCCGAGGCAAAGATCTCCCTGGTGCCACAATCCTGGTGTCACACCCTATCCTGCAGATCCCCAGAGAGCAGGGGGATGCAGAGGCACTTTCCTTAGTGCTGGGATGCACAACAAACCCATCTGGATTCAATCTGCAGGGCCCTGGCTGTGCAAGCCCCAGGAACTCCCATGCCCAGGAGAAAGCCAGCACAAAGGGCTGCAGCAGTAATGAGGAACAGGGAGCTGGTGGCAATAAAGTCACTTCAAAGCCTTCCAGTTCAGGCAGCCCAGGTTTGCATCTGAACACAGACACAGGGCTCATAAAGGGCTCATGGTGAGCTCCAACCCCGTCCAACCTGGCCTTGGACACTGCCAGGGGCTGGGCAGCCACAGCTGCTCTGGGCCAGGCCAGGCTGTGCAGAAAGTAACCCCCTGTCACACCTCACATCTGCTCTTTACTCGGTGGAACTGGGGCTGGTCCAGGCACAAAGTACAGCAAAGTTGGTCAAACAGATGAATGCAGCAGTGCTACAAAGGCTGTGACAAATGCAAAGTTTTTGTGAGTTGGCCTGAACTGCAGTGTCAGGGAAGGAGAGCTCAGGTGACACCACTGCAGATCTCAGATCTCAGGAACAGTTACAGCCCAAGGGCAGCACTGACAGAGGTTTCCATTTATTCTTAGCAGGACAAGTGGACTGAGGGAGTGTCAGAGGCTGTTCAAGCACACAATCCAAAATAAACTAGGAAAAAGGGTAAAACCAGCTGAAGTTAAACTATGCAGCAGTTCATGGCACGTGTGAACACACTGGGTACAGATGATGGCACAGGTCAGTCAAAAGGAGCCACCACTGAAGCCCAGCAGAGCCAGGCTGTTCCACAAGATTAAACAGAGTAATAAAAATAACAGATACAGTCAGCCCTGAGCACTCTAAAAACGAAAGGGCAAACTCATGTACTGGGACTGCAGTGCTGTACCTGCCCAAACTCTGGCAAGGGGCTCCTCAATTCCCCCATTCCTGAGGCAGTGGCCCAGGGAATTGCTGCTCCAGAGCAGAGGAAGGCAGGGGATGCTCAGCTGGCTGCAAAGAACACCTGGGATCTACCCACAGGAATATCCAGGCTGCCAAGAGCAGAGGCCTGGGGTGCCACCCTCAGCACTGCTAACCCTGCCCAAAACTGCAATAACTCTGCTGGACCAGATTCCAATCAAAATTCAATAATAAAAGGATTACACACAACAAAGACGTTTCAGAGGTCAATCCTCTCCCAGACCTCCTTCCACTCCTACCAAATTCCTGGTCCAGAGCTCTAATATAACAAGCTGAGAATGGATCAACATCAAAACACAGACAGAAGCAGAAGTTCAAAAGGTTTCATTGCTTCCTCTATTGAGGAAATTCAAAATCTTAATCAATACAAACATCGTCAGGAGCAGAATGATTAAGATGATGTTTTATCTTTTTTTAAAGCTGTTAAAAATCAAAAGCACCAATAAATCCAATTTAAGCCATGGGAAAAAAAGGAGGAATAGCTTTTTAAATGTATGTCAGTCACTAAACCATTCCAAAGTTGCCAAAACTCATCCTGTTTGCAGACAGACCAGCAGCATCCTTCCCAGGGGAGGTCTATTTAATCATTTCAGAAATTATTTCTTGCAGACAACAAAGAGCCATTAGATTACTTAATTAAAGCCTTGATTATCTCCAACCCAAAACAAGGGAAGGCAGAATCTAAACTCGGGAGATTTAACCAGCTGCCCTGCTCCTCATTATGCTTTGATTTCAATCAAGCACACACACGTCAAGCAAAGGGCAATAAATTACAGCCATGTGTTGGAAGAAATTATCTTCACCATATTGGAAGTGGAAAGGCAAGGCTCTGAGTGGTGTAAGATATTAGACTTCCATCTGGGAATAATAACCTGCTGAACACAAACATACCAGGGCATTAGCTGCAGGCACTGCTGCAGTTAAACCTGGCAGCAGGAGATGGAAATGGAACAGTTGTTTTTTGGGAAAGTGACATGGATTTTGGTTAAAACAGATAACCGAGAAATGTGCTTGCTGTTTAACACAGAGAACAGAGAGGGAACTAAAACCTGGTGTAATTCCTCTTTAACCCAAATGTCTCCAGAAAGAAAAGGTAGGGAACTCCAGAGATACTAAAGGTAGTTTGCACTAAAACAGACACTTAAGGCCAATTCAGCACTGGTTCACAGGCACTGAGGTTCAGCAGGATTGTTCTTCTTACATGATTTTATTACATGCAATATTACAAGACCTCCCCAAACTTGTTTTCACACTACAGTCACTCAGTGGCCACTAAGCTTTTGTGGACAAAATTGAATTTTAAGGCCCTTAGCAAGCAAATCAGACTGGATTATCCCACACAAACTGTTAACAAATCCCTAACAGGCTGTTTCCCTCAAAACACCCACGACAGCAGGTGCCAACCCCTTGGGAAATGGCAAATACAATGAAGTGACTCACTGAATGTAGGTGGAGACTTACCACACCTGATGAAAAGAGAAATCTAAAAAGGAAAGGTGTGTGGGCCAGATGGGACTGACACAAGGAAAAACTGAAGCAATCTGAAGTGTTGGGAGAGGCCAGAGATGAATTCTGTGAGATATCAGCACTCTGTGTGTGAAAGGTAAAATGGGAGCTGGTCCAGGGGAGGTTTGGACCACGTGTGGAGAGCAGAGTGGGATGGAGATGTTCTCTGGGGCACCCATTTATCTACAGATGCTGCAGTGACCAGCATGTATTTGGTATTTGGAAACTCAGCATGAAGTGAGCCCCGTGCACAGCAACTTCTGAGAGCCCTGGGATTGCTCAGCCTGCAGAGGAGGAGGCTCCAGGGTGACCTGACTGAGCCTTCCAGAAGGAGACAACAGCAAAGATGGAAAGAGCCTTTGGACAAAGGCCTGGAGTGCCAGGACAACAGGGACTGGCTCCCCACTGCCAGAGGGCAGGGCTGGATGGGATATTGGGCAGGAATTGCTCCCTGTGAGGGTGGGCAGGCCCTGGCACAGGGTGCCCAGAGCAGCTGTGGCTGCCCCTGGATCCCTGGCAGTGTCCAAGGCCAGGCTGAACAGGGCTGGGAGCAACCTGGGAAGTAGAAGCTGTCCAGCAAGGCTGGACACAAAGCCACCACCTGTCTGAAAAGGCCAGCAGAAACTCTCATTACAGGAATAAAATGCCTGAACAGCCCAGGAAATTCAGGCACGCTGGGATCTGGTGTTCCCTGTGAGTGCTGGGATTGCTTTTGTATTCACTGTTACCTCTCTTCCATAAAACAACAGCTGTGGTTACAGAGGCAGCTCAGAAACATTCTGTGCCCCACAGAGGGACAGAACAGCCTCTTAGGGGACTGCTGGTGAGGAGCTGATGTGTCAGATTTGAGGCTTCTCCTTCAGCACCATTTTCATCCTCTTCATCTGCAGCCACTGCACTTGAACTCTTATTTTTTAAGAGAGAATTTGTAATGTGAAGGATCAGTTAGCCTGGTGTCCCCTGTGAAGGATTTGTGTGGGCACCCCACCAGAGTGAACAGAAAACATGAAAGTCTCTGCAGGTCACCTTAAAATGTAGATTTTCTGCACAACTGCCTCCAGACTGATCCCTGTTCCTGGAGGGTGAACCTGGAATAGATCTCCCCACCTAACAGTAACCAGAATTTCCACAGAAGATACAGTCTTGAGGGCTGCCAGCACACTCAGCTCTTTATTAACACATCACCAAGCCTGAAGTCTGTCCCAGTGCTGGGCAAGCTCTGCTGTGCTGGCTCTGGAGCTCTGAGGACACTGGTACCTGCCCAGCTCCAGGAGCTGCCAGAGCAGCAGGGCAGTGACACCTCCCTCCACTCTGCTGGGCCCAGCCCCACTGGGGGCTCCAGAGAGCACTCCCAGGGTCACCTCCCAGCCCCAGCAGCCATGGAAGGGACATCCCTGCCCTGCCATCCCCTTCCCATGCAGCTCCAGCAGCTGCTCCATGAGGAATTGCTGAAGTCATTCCCGACCTGAACATTGGCAAGAGCAGCACTGAGAGAAGTCACCACCCCTGAATTCCCACTCTGATCTCCAAGTAAAAATTAAGCTTCTGCTGTCAAAACACAAAAACGCAATTGTCTTATTCAGGAAACTGCAAAGTCCAACTGCAAAAACAAAATCCCATTTCTCTCCACATCTCTGCTGGAGGTGAAGTACAAATCCTGATTCTGAGCACGACGAATCCTTCAGACACTGAGGTTAAGTTTCCTTAACTTTGCAAATTCTTTCCACAAATTCCAGATTTTTTTTTTTTTTATGCTGTTCAGCCAAACATAAGCCACCCTTGTCCTCTTTTCCTCCTCCACTTTTGGGATCACAATAGGCACTGAAGTGTCCTGTGCTGGCACCTGTGCTCACAGTCTGACCTGTCCTCCTGACTGGGATCTCTCTGGATTCCCTCTGACCATTCCTGCCTGTAAAACCTGCACTGACAAACACAAAGATGGAATTTGGAACAACCTCATCTTTTCCTTCCTCACAATACATGAGCACTGCTATATAAAGGTGCTGCTGTACCCCACGCTGAGCAAGGCTCAGCAGATTCACCTCAATGAGAGAAACCTGCCCTGTGCTTCCCTCCTAGCAAATTCAAGCTGTTTAAAGAAGTTATTGTATCCAGTCATGACTTCAGGGTCATCTGAGCAGAGAGGGATTTAAAAAGACAACCTTGGTTCCATAAACCTCCTCATTTTCATCCCAGGGTATCAAAAAATCTTATTGGTCCTGCTCTGTTCTGCATCTGGGGAGTAACTGCAAACTTGGCTTTGCTGAATATGCAAAATTCCTTTCTTCCAGTCAGTTCAGACACCAATAACAACTGTTACTTACAAGAGAAGTTGGAGAGCTATGAAAATAATGCATGAAAAGAAGTAAAAATTTGATACCTGTAACAGAAATGTGACACTTAACACATTTGGACAGGCTACATTTCCACTGAACCACAGAACCCAGCAAGAAAAGTTCCTTTTAATGTGCTTCTATCAGCACTGTAACATGAACTACATCTAAGGCTGTGTTTTATCTCCCTTTCAGGCAACATGAAGCAGCAATGAAGTTTGCTCACTTTTTCCATGGTCTTTAGGAACCTCCCTAACGAAGTGTCCCAGTGAAGGACACAGTGGCTCATTCTGCCTTGCAGCACTCACTTGCTGTGTAGTTTTAGCATCACTTTCCACCCCAGCACTGCTCAGGAGACCACAGAGTACAGAGCCCACAGCTGAACCTGGTCACATCCCAAGGATCTGGAGTAAGTGCAGTGCAGGACCAGCACAGCCCAAATTTACAGAAAAATTGTTCAACTGATAACTCACCCAAACAGCTTCCTAGCTCTTCTTTAAAAAAGCCATGGCCTAATCTACATTTAGCTCACATGTGCTCTATTAACTCCTTTGCTTTACACCTCTTTAATAAGACAGGGCCTGAAACATGCATCCTGCAGCAAAAATAAATTAATCCCTGTCCAACTGCTGCATTTCAGCATTCTGAAATGAATGTCTGTGCCTGTCACTTTACTGAAAGATGTGAGAGTTGCTGCTGCACATAGAGATTTTTTAAGAGTACAGCCTTGAGGGAATGGAAAATGCAGATGGTTTAAGACTGAACTTAGAGATCAAAGAGAAGCCAGGTCATGCCAGGACAGAGACAGCATCAATCTGTTAAAGGGGGAGGAAGGTGGGAAAGCACCTCAGCACCTGCCTTTGGCACCAGCTGACAGATTCCATCGTGTCTGGCATCACAAACCCCAGCACTGCCTCCTCCCCACTGCACAGACACACACACAGACACACAGACAGCCACACAGCCAGCCAGGGCTCAGAGGGTAGGACTGACATACAAGTCTCTGTACTGGTCGAAGGCATTGTTGGCTTCCACCTCCAGCTTGCGCAGGCGAGCCGAGGGCATGGCACCGTCCTCCAGGGGGGGGTCGTACTTGTTGCTCCACGGTGACCTGCCAGGGAGACAGGGAAAGGGACAGTCAGACAGGGGGACAAGGAAAACAGACAGTGAGAAACAGCCTGGTGACAGCCCCGGGGCTGTGGGTTTGTTTGGGTGCCCGGGATTGTTGGCCTGGATGGTCCTTGGGGGCCCATTCCAGCTCAGGACAACCCTTGGCTCTGGAAGGTTTCACATTGGTGGCTCTGACCTCATCCACAGATGCTGAATTTCCAAAAAATCCAAAAAGGTGCCCAGAGCAATCTACCTGTAAGAACTGCACCCTACACACCCATTTCAAACACTGGCAAAAAGGGGACAGTGCGCCCTTGAAACTCACCTTGGGGCAATTCTCTGGCTTCAGGTTTTTCTGTACAAAAAATATCTCTTGGCTTTGAATCTGTTCCTTCTTATATATTCAACAACAAGGCTTCAGCTGTTGAACATTAAATATTTAAAATTGTTTTCATGCAAATACAAATCGATTGTGTAGTTTATTTGGGATCTGACAGTATTTGAGCCAAACACTGCTGGCTATGATTAAGGTTCCCATTTTCCTCCACTATTCTGCTTTGAAATAAACTCTACCTTTAGCATAACTTCAGGAAACCTTTTGAACAGTTTGAAGGATTTAACCAGGTTTGTAAAGCTGCAGGTTTTACTACAATTTCTGCAGCTGTGGAAGAGATTTTTGTACTCTTAATGAAAGATTTGGTATTAAAAGATTAATGGAACCCTTTGCCCATCTGCTTGAGGCTTTTATAACTCCCATTCTGGAAACCTGCATTTTGCTTTTCATTTCCCCTTGGAGTAACCAACTTACACAGATCACTGCTGGCTTCAAGAAAAGCACCTCCACCCTTTCTCTGCCCTTTTCCCACTCACTTGTCCCAGCCCCTGGCTGCAGCACCGGGTCCCAGTGCTCCCCACAGGGAAAGGCTGTTTCTCAGCAGCCCTTTGTCACTCATTTCTCAGAAAGGCAGGGGGGGCTGACACCTGCTTGATGCAAAGCACAAAGCCCAGGCTCTGCTTTGCTCCCTTCGCTCCTTCCAAGCACACCTGACAGGAAAGGTGAGACCAGGAAAAGCGGAGTTGTTGTGTCACATCCACCACAGTGATGTTATCAGGTCATGGTTCTCACCTAAGGGCTGTGTCCAGTTCTGGGACCCTCAGCACAAGAAGGATCTGGAGGGGCTGGAGCAAGTCCAGGGAAGGGAATGGAGCTGGGAAGGGGCTGAGGGAGCTGGGAAGGGGCTCAGCCTGGAGAAAAGGAGGCTCAGGGGGGACCTTGTGGCTCTGCACAACTCCCTGACAGGAGGGGACAGCCCCAGGTCAGACTCTGCTCCCAGGGAACAGGGACAGGAGGAGAGGGAATGGCCTCAGGCTGGGCCAGGAGAGGCTCAGTTGGACATCAGGAGGAATTTCCCCATGGAAAGGGTGGTCAGGCCTTGGCAGGGGCTGCCCAGGGAGGTTTGGAGTGCCCATCCCTGGAGATGTCCAAGGAGCACCTGGACATGGCACTCAGGGCTCTGGGCTGGGGACAAGGTGGGGACTGGTCAAGGCTGGACTCGATGATCTTGGAGGGTTTTTCCAACCTCAGTGATTCTGAGATTTTGTGATTTTAAACAGCTGCTTAAAATGTGGTTGCTTTGGAGGGGAGTCAAAAGCCACAGCATCCCAGCTGGGTCAGGCTGGAAGGGCTCACAAAGCCTCACTTGGTGTCACCTCCCTGCTCCTGCTCCAGCAGGGTCAGCCCAGAGCACAGGACTGAGTGAGGCTGGATCTGGAATATCCCCAGGGAGGGACACTCCACACTCTGTCCCTGTGTCCCACAGTGTGTAAACAAGTTCTTCCTCGTGTTCAGGTGGAACTCCCTGGGTTCAGTCCCTGCCCTTCCTCTGGTGCCACTGCTGGGCCCCCAGAGCAGAGCCTGGGCCCTGCTCAGAGCCCTCCCTGCACACAGGGACACACAGGGATCAGGTCCCTTCTCAGCTCTTTCTCACTCCTTCACCTAAAATCTCTGAAATCTGGGAGAGATTCACATAAAAATCCCCCTGGTGTTCCCAAATTCTCAGCTACTGCAGAGGGTGAGCAGAGAACTCGTGCAGCACCCCTGTGAGATGCTCTGAGCGCAAACACCAAAACTCCTCCCCTGGCTGCAGAGCAGGGTGGAGGGGCAGCCCAGAACAGACCCTGCCAGCCAACAGCCTGTGGCATTTCCATCCCATTCCAGTTGGATCCAGCAGCAGCTTTGCCAACAAAAAAACCTCCTAACACAACCCAGTATTTTTTTATTTTTGTGGAAATGCACTCACAACACATTTAAACACTTAACTGGAGGCTATTTGAAGAAAGACAGATGGACAAGCACTTAAATTTCAAAAGTCAGACCTCTAATTTCCCCAGAAGAGAATGGTTTGTGTTTCAGTTAACAGGTTTCAGTGTTGTTGGCCCCAAATTCCCCATAAGGATTCCATTTAACAGAGTGATCAAACACACTTCGAGTGGAAATGTATGGACAAAGTCAGGGACCTTGAAGTCTAATATTAAAAAAAAAATTAATAAAAGCTCTGCCTCCACAATGTGGATTCTATGACTGTTTGATATCCTTCACAAACCTTCATTATTCCAGGAGCACTCACAGAACTACCTGTGAGACTCTCATAAGCAGGATTTGATAATATGAAGAAAATAAAAACTATCTATTTATGAAGATCCAAGGAGACTCCAAAAATCCTCCTTCTAGTCTGATTCATGTTCAACATGGACCAAACCTAGTCTGTCTAAATATAAGGAAAGACTACACTGTGATGGGCTAAGCATTAGGAAATTCATTGCCCACAGCACCTTTTTTTTTTCCTCAGGCAAATTCCCAGTCAGATTGTAAAGCCACTCAAAAACCCAGCCCTATAAAACTGGATTCCCAGTGAGAAAAGTCTGACTACCCAGCCCCACCTCTCCTGCTGAAGGACATCGAGGCTCACTTGCCCATGGAATGCTTTGAAATCCTTGGATTAGTGCTAAAAGAAATGCAATTAGCAACCTGTGCAATATGAGGAAAAGGTGTTTAGCTTGGACTGTGCAGGAATTGGGGATGCAGCATGGTGCAGCCAGGGAATAAGATTCCCTGGGACTTCTAATTGAGCATGTGGTTCTGAAAAATGGCTGTGGAAATATCAAAAGCTTTTAAAAGCCCAGTGAACTCCTCAGTCTCAGCCTAATTGATTAAATTAGTGTAAGAGCCACTTCCCAGTAACAACTGCAGATTTTATGAGGTACGAAGCAGTGTCTGGACACAGGCACAGAATGGGATTAACATGCACAGGGCAGTGCTGCTGGGCTTTCAAAGGCTTCTGCTGTGTGCTGAAGGAAAGAATTTACTCCATGAACCAGAGCTGGGACCAATCAATTCCAGAAGGAAGAATCACTTCAATCCAGAACGCCTGAATCAAAAGCTTTAGGAACAGGATTCTTTCATGCCAGTAATTAACACATGGTGCCTGTTCTAGAGGAACAAATGAAAGAGCTTTTCTGAAACCTCATTACTTAATAAGTCCTGAAAATTTCAAAGTGATTTTAAAAACCAGATTCCTCCTACTTACTTGTAACTACTTAATACCTTCTCAGAAAGAGATGGAGCAAATTTCAGAGGCAAGAGTGACACTGACCTTAGAGGAAGGGCTGTTATGTGCCCTAATTAAACACAGGAGGTTATTAGTGATTGCACAATGTCCATTACTGTCTAACCAGTGCCTTTTCCAGTTCTCTGTGTCCCTGGTGATTGATGTCCATGTCAACAGCCTGAGCAGGATGCAAAGGGGCTGCAAGAAACATCAGGACCTCAGGGAGAAAGCATCTCTTGAAAGATCCACACGAAATTCAGGATTTAATCCTTCCTCCTGCATCTGCCAGAGGGGCTGCAGCTGTGTGTGAACACCTCGTGAGGGGCAGAAGCTCTAAACTCCTATTTTATCTACTAATTCAGAAATTATTAAATGCAAGTAGCTGCTAACGGGGATCTGACCAGCTGACACAAAATTAATGCAAAATGCTTCTAGAGGGCACCAGGCTCTTCTGTAGAAGGCTGGAATAATTTCGAAATATGACATTAGTACCCTAAAGAACATGAGTGACACTCTACCTCCAGGTCCTGCTCACCTGTTGGCCCCCTGCAATAGGTTCTGTTTTAAACAACTCATGAGGATTTACACTCAGCCACAATCCACAGGCACTGTCAAACCCTGCATCCACTCTCATTCTCCATCTCCTGTTTTTAGGACAGAATGAATCTCAGCATGTTCTGTGTAAATCATCCCCACACAGATGTGTTTCACATTAGAGAGGGACCTTTCCTGCAACTCAAAGCAACTGAACCAATTCATCTCGAATCCTTTACAAGCTCACCTGCTTCTGCAGTGATTCCTGAGCCAAAGAAAAAAGATTTGTTAAAAAATATTTTCTGAAATTCCACTTTGAAGCACAATTCTTGAAACACTCAGATCAGATGAATATAAAAAACTACCACAAATATACACAGAGTTAAGTGAGATTCTTCCTGGAGATAATTCCAAGCACTGAAATGTAAATTCTGACACTGAAGCCTCAGAATCATCCCCTGAAGCAGGAGGATGGCTGAGCTGGCAGTTCAGGGCAGGAGATGAATGGGGTCATTACCTCACAGCCCACCACCCTTCGTTAAGGGAAAGAATAAAAGTGTTGCAGGAGTCACAAAGGTTTCTGGACTGTAAACTCATGGTTCTTAAATTAAATGTCTGAACTACACCACTGTCACTACAGCCATTAAGAAAAGACAATGTGAGAAAGTGAAGGGATGATTTAAAAATAAAATTAAAACATCATCCTTATGGCAAGGTAGGGGAAAACACATTAAATCAAAACATTGAAACCTGATTGTACCATTCCAGTATTACAGCCCCTCCTACCTCAAAATTAATTATATTGTAATTAGACACAGCTTACAGGGCTCGAATATTTTCACTGTTTTTGTCTACAGTCCTCAGAATAAATCAGCTATTTTGGTAGATGGGGATTCCTTTCCTTTGGTAAAAACTTAGGCCAAGATTTTCAAACAGAACTAATGACAGTGAGTCCAAAGTCAGTCAATTCCTTGCAAAACATGAGTGAAAGAGCCTTTCCCAGCTGGCAAATCCTCCCTGTTCTGCACAAGCTGAAGATGATTTTGTTTAAACCCAGAGCTTGCATCATCTCTTTTCTGTCATTATCCATTCCAGAGATTCTGGAATCTTGCAGTGGTCTAATTTCCTATCAAGGCCATTTCTGCTAGAGAACTGACTTTTTTTAATCTAAAATACAGAAAACAAAGAGAAATAGATCAGTCACCCCCCTTTAGCAAGATAACAGCTGCACATTTTGGATTCTAAATCTTTGAGTGACTGATATTTTCTTGGCTGAAACTAAGAGGGAGAAAGGCCTGCAAGACCTGCACATGGATGTGATGAACAGAGCAGCCCTGGCTGGGAACTCACCTGTACGAGTCCCCATCTCTGTTGTAGTCACACAATAGATAATCCTTGCCCACCACCTTGTCTCGTGCAATCTTCAAGGGCTGATCCACAGAGGACAGGAGATCTTCACACAGGCTGGGGACCTGCAGGGTGGGAGCAAACAACAGGGAGGGGAGACAGGGCAACACGTTAAGGGTGGAAGGCACTGGCACCCCTGAGAACAGATTTTGTTATTAACAGCACACATCTGTCCCAAAGCCAAAACTCCTCAAGAAATCCCTTCACTTACAACACACCCCCCTGCTCCCACCATCTCAGATTTTATTACCAAACCACTGGTGTGGTCCAGCACATTCAGTACACAGTGCTCCATGGTCACTCTGTGCCAAGGCTGGCAGGGAAGTGAGTGGCCAGGGCTGATGGATAAAGGGAAATATTTACAGAGCAGTGGGAATGGAGTGGCAATGAGGGATCTGCTAAAGGAACTCACCATCCATACACTGGAGTGAGCTTTCCCAAGCTCCCACCCTGGGTCACCCAGAGCAGCTTCCAGGCAGGCAGCCAGGCATGGCCAGGCTGGCTGATGAGAATAAACGTGTCTGTGTGTGTGCACTTGTCAAACCCAACACACCTCCTGCCCCCTGCACAGCCTCCCATGATCCAGAACCACACTGCCTCCCTGCCCTGCACATGTCAAACCCAACACAACAGGATCACAGGACAACTGGGAAGTTCTTCAACAGATTGGTAACAATATGATAATAAGAAATGAAAGAAAGCAGCAGTGTGGAATCTCTTCTACATTTCACTCTGCATCGTAGAGATGAAAATCTGATTGAGAATATGAGGACAAAAGGCAATCAAAGGCAAAATTAATCATGAAGTGATGAATTCACAACTCATAACAAATGAAAGGGAGAGGGAGGAATAAAGAAAACATGGAAATGTGCTTTCTTTGATTCAGTGAATGGATTAGCATCATTTCAATGAAAAGAAGCCTAGAGGAGAAAAACAAATTTGGGGTGCAACAGCCCCCAAACTATTTTAATGAACTGGATGGGACAGAAGAGATCAAACTGCCTGCAACAAAAACATTCCTAATCCCAATTAAAAGGCAGTAACATATAGAGGATGACAGTCAGAGTGAGCAGGGACACACATAAACCAGTATGACTATGAAAGATCAAAAAAAAACCCAAAAAACCAAAAACCTAAATGGAAATGACAAAACAAATTGTGGCTACCCCATCCCCAGCAATGTCCAAGGCCAGGTTGGACAGGGCCTGGAGCAGCCTGGGACAGTGGAAGGTGTCCCTGGCCATGGCAGGGGGGACACTGGGTGGGCTTTAAGGTCCCTCCAACCCAAACCATTCCACGGCTCTAAGATGTGACCAGCAAGGGATGCAACACCTGACCCACACAATCAATCCTTAAACACACAAAAAATCAGAGGCAAAGCAAGACATGGTTGGTAAAGTGCTGAAAAAGCTGAAATATTCATTTGAGTGTTTCTATTTTGGTCCCTACAGGCTGTAATGTGGCCACAAGAGAGAACTGCAGAGCCCAGGCCAGAGCAGGCCAGTTCAGGATTTAACCCAGCTCAGGGCTCTCATGGGAGTTCAGCCTTTGGTACCTGCAGGCCTGGCTGAAGAGGCCTCAAAACCACAGCACAGTCCTGGGCAAACAGAAGTAGACAAGCAGCTTTTAGGGGAATTCTTCCTTTTCCTGAGGCCAGACAACTCAAATACTTCCCAGAGCTGATCCAAACCAGCAGTGTCACGGCACAAGGAAGGTGAAATGATCTATTTGTGTCTGTGAGCACATCTGGCTCCCCTCTGTCCCTTCCTCCTCTTCCCCCTTAACCAGAAATTTTGGGTTGACTCAATGTGCTTTGCTTCACCTTCAGATGCAGCAGAGGCAGCCCAGAGCAGCCCAGCACTGGGAGCTGGAGCCAGAGGTGGCCACTGGAACACATCCCATGGCCAGGAGCCCATCAGCACACAGAAATGTCCAGGAACAGAATCCTGGACCTGCCTTTGGGATGAGTAATAGTGATGAAAACAGAACTGGGGGGAAGTGGCTTTTTCCCAGGCTCTGTTTCCACTCTGTTTCTTTGGGAACAGCCTACACTACACGTGTGGTGAGGGAGCACGAGAGGCCTGGCTGTGCAACCCCTCAACCCCAAATATCCACACAAAACCTTCTCACAAGAAACCCCAAACCCGAGGCAGAGCCGATTCCCCTGCAGAAAAACTGAATTTACAACCCTTATAAAAAAACCCCACACAAGTAACTTTCAGATTTAACTTTCTTTTCAGAACAGCACATGCCTGGTGTGGGGTTTCTGCAGGGCTCAGAGCACAATCCCATATTGACTAGAAGGAACTTGTAACCCATTGTTTTTTTAAGATGCAATCTACTGAACTAAACTTATCTGTGGATGATTTGGTAACAAATATTCGTGAGCAGGGTCTCTTTCCCAATTTCTGAGGGCTGTGGTTATTCCTACAGCCATAACAGTGACTGCATTATATCACACACAAACTAGAATATAATACTGCACTGTATCATAACCTCCATTGTAAAGCAGGCTGTATAGCCCCTGGCTCCCTGGTACAGACACTCCACAGGACTTCAGGCAATTTATTCTTTTCCCCTTCTCGTCTTTCAGAATAAAACAGAAGAAAACCCACTCATCTAGTTTGGAAATATTAGAAAATTTCTACAGTATGTATAAAAAGAACAGATATTCTAGCTGATGGAACTACTTGTGTAGTTCTAATTATTGGAAAGGCACCCAAGTGTGGAACAGTTACCCTAAGAAGGTAATTTTTATACCACTTATTACATCAACTGTACTTCTTAAGAATGAATTTACAATTTATATGCACTGCCTTTCCTCTTCTACTCTTGAAAACAGCTGACAAGGCAAAGGCAGTAACCTGAACGAGGTAATTTGCAGCTTTAAACACTTCAGCTTTCTACTCATGGGACTATGATTCCTTCTGAATTTAGGTCCTTTGGGATCTTGTCCATGTCAAGTATTGAATCTTACTAAAACATGTAAATGTCTGTTGTGCACATTCAGACTCTTGCAGGATTAGTTTATCTTCTGATCCCAGCAAAGGCAACGCTGATGCTCTGAGTTTTCAGCCTCCAGCAGTGGATTTGTATTGTTAATTTTTCTTGTTAAGGTTCTTCCATGTTAACTGAAGAGCCAAAACCACTCAGCTGCCTGAGCACTTATCTATGGCAGTCATTACATGTGGAATTTGGACTTTAATTGAGAAACACAAGAATTAAGGCACTCCTCAGGCCAAACTGAAGCAGTGAATTTGCTCCATTCATCACCACACCACAAATAAATGTCACTGTGATGCAAACACTGGAGGATGAGGTTCTTTTGTGAGCAAAGACTGGGTTCCCACCTTTGCTGTGACACAATCTTTTCCCACTCTAAGCACTGGGAGGTCACATGCAGAACACAATCTGCACCTTGTATCTCCAGCTAAAGGCCAGCATTAATGTCACCTGGCCCTAATGCACCCTGGTTTCCCCAGAGCAGCTCTGTCATCTCTCCTGGTGGCTCTGGGCACTTAGGAAGTGAGACCACCCTCAGAGTAAATTGGAAAGAAAAAAAAGAATATAATCCAGGGCTTGGCCTGGAAGAACAGCAGCATCATTCAGAAGGAACAGGGCACGGTGTTTGGGGGATATTTTTTTCCAAGGACATACACAAAGGATGTGTAGTGCAGAGGAAAGAAAACCTGAATGAGAAAGTGAGGGAAACGTGTCCAACAAGGATCCTGTTGTCCTGTGTAACCAAATTCTGCAGCACAGCTGCCCAGGTATGTGGACAGTGTTTTAATTAAGGCAACTGCTCTGCTATCAAGACAAATAATCAGTTGTGCCAAAGTGGAAACTGGACCCTTTTTGGAGTTGCTAAGCTCAATCATTCCTTCTGGACTCACTTCTTGCTTCAAGGAGCTTATTAGCAATTAAACAATTGCTTCTGAATTATTTTTAAAGTACTTTTAAACCAGTATCTAAAACCAAATTCATAGAGGAAAGAGGAGTAATACCCCAGTTCTCCATGTGTTACACACATCCTTGCTTTGGCCACACTGAATTGCATCAAATTCTGCACTTCACATACTCAGGACAGCCAATATTTTGGCTGTGTCCACTCCAGTTGAGTACACCCAGGTGGCTGTTTTCTTCTACAGCCTTGACTGAAATGTATCACATCTACCACTGAAACAGCAGCATTCCTGCTGTACCACTCCTCAGAAATACTCTTTTTCCATGTTTATTCAGAGGTCAGCATTACTGATCTCCACAGGAACCTTACACACTGGAAAACTATGCTAAATGCAACAAAATTAAAGATTATACATTTATTTCCTTAAAGAAGCAGAAGGAACAAGGGGGAGCAGTTTCAAACTGAAAGAGATTAAGTTGACTTTGGAGATTAGAAAGGAATTGTTCCCTGTGAGGGTGGGCAGGCCCTGGCACAGGGTGCCCAGAGCAGCTGTGGCTGCCCCTGGATCCCTGGAGATGCCCAAGGCCAGGCTGGACAGGGCTTGGAGCACCCTGGGACAGTGGAAGGTGTCCCTGCCCATGGCAGGGGTGGCACTGGGTCATCTTTAAGGACCCTTCCAACCCAAACATTTCTACAATTCTGGGAAGATGAGGCAAACTTCAATTAGCCAAAGAGCCATTCAGATCCATCTGTGTTTTGAATGTGCACCTGCAAGGTGCAGGTATCTGAGCACACGTGATGAGAGCAGTTTTGAAATAAAAGCCCCACCAGGAAGGTGTTTTTATCCCATGTGAACTTCCAACATTAAAGGAGGACAGAAGCTCTGCTCCCACTCAAACACAGAAGAGCCCGTGGAAGCTCCCTGACCCTCTCACCAAATAACCCTCCTGGCACAGCTCCAGCTCAGATCCTCCATCTAATAAAACATTATTCTGATGTTTGGGAATCCTTGCACAGCCTCCGAATTTCCTGTTGCTGCAGAAGGCAGGCACGGCCCAGCGGATGTTGTGGGAACTCAAGAAGGAAGCCTGGCTCCACTCATCTTGGGCCTAAAACCACCAGCAAAGTCACTCCCACAAATCCACCCAGTGCTAAACCTTAATTTGATCCATCACAAGTCCAAAGGCCACACAATCATCAAGCTTTATTTATGAAATGACACTTAAATGGACTTTTGTGTTCAGACAAGATATAATTGACACTGCAAACAGCTCAGTGTTATTCACTGTACTTGCACTGAATACCAGCACTGCAAGAATTGGCAAAACCACAATTAAGCCAAATGAGTTTTTCTGGAAAAACACAGATGTTAACAAGGTTGCAAATCCA
Organism: Sturnus vulgaris; assembly: GCF_052056855.1. Taxonomy (NCBI): domain Eukaryota; kingdom Metazoa; phylum Chordata; class Aves; order Passeriformes; family Sturnidae; genus Sturnus; species Sturnus vulgaris. The sequence continues at coordinate 6,431,263 of NC_142267.1, read as the reverse complement.
GGTTTCTCCAGCTAACTCTGTCATAGCAGACATGCCACATTAATTAGAGAATGTTTTAATTCAGCTCGAGGAACATTTAAAAAGGTGACAACCATTCATAAAACAGGATCCTTGGCTTTCTTCCTGTGCCTTGCTGGATAAAACAGGGCTTTTGCTGGATTCCCCTTCTGAGAAACAAAAGGCAGCCATCTGGCAGGCTCAGCCAGAGTGCCCTGGGCTGTGACTGGTGACCTGCAGGTGAAGGCTCCTGTATCCTGTTACCAGTCCCAGGAGCCATCACAGAGTATCAATATCTTGGGAAGTCCTGACTGTGTCAGAGTCCAGCTGGGCTTGGAGATATCCAGCAACAATTTAGGGATATGCAGGACATACTCTCTCCAGTGGTATTTCTCTATCCCAGCTTTCCATTCCATTCTCCAACGAGGTTAGGGAGGTCTCCAACTAGGATTCATCTTCACTCACACTCCCTTCAAATTATATTTAAACAGGTATTTTAAGGGTCTCTAACACCAGCAGTGCAGTGGCAGGAGCTTGGAAGACAAAAAGGCTTAAAAATAGAAAGAGTAAGTGATATAAGGCCAGAATTGAAATTCCCCTTTTCAATCTCATGCCAGGAAGTGGGGTTGCTAGCTCTAAGCCAAGCCTCCCATTAACAATTTACATATAGTAATTGCTATCTCCAATTACTATCAAGATATCCAAAGGTAATCTTTGCTAGCTGGAAAAGCTCCTGCTTACAGCCACTCACCAAATGGAAAAACTGGCTCTCAAGCACCATAAATTTATTCAGAGAGCCAGAGCCCCTTTCTTTAGCCAATACTCCTTGTGTTAGAAACCAGCCTGGCTGCTGGGAGCTCATCCCACAGGTCAGCAAGTCCAGGCAGAACAGCAGGTCAAAGACTCAGCCTTGAGCCCATAGGGCTGTCAAAGCACTTCTGCTTCCACCACCTTTTTCAGCTTTCACTGGATCTGATTTTTTGTTTAAAACATCTCCCACCCTCACCAGACGCTCAGCTGGCCATCTGCATCCAATTATTTTATCTCTCCCTGCAATGCTGCTCAGTGCTCAGGCTCTTGGACTCCAAACACAAAAAGCTCCAGTCACATTCTCATGTTCTTTATGGTCTGTGCAGCCCAAACAGTGCAGTTTGCCTGGGGGTAAATTCTGTAGCTTCATATATCTTCAGTGACTGAAGGCATGCAAACAGATTTGGGACTTGCCTGGAGCTCACATGAAGCCTGAACTGTGTTCAAATATTTCACAATCAGAAGTTTATACATTTTAAGATTCATCACTCTGGGATTTTCTAAAAAGTAACACATTCTACTAAAAATACTTCAGTATTCCCCTGTGATGAGAGAGGAGAGCTGATCACCTCCCAGATTTAATTGCAAACAGATAACCAGCCAGGTTATGACTGCTGTGTCTATAAAGGCTGGACTGCTGTCCCAGCCTTACTGGGAGAAGAAAAGGAAGCTGTGGCTGTGAGCAATCCTCCCTCTCCTGGTGAGCCTGTCCATTCTGTGAGAACCATTTGCTGTCCCCACGTCATGCCAGGCATCTGATTTTCCTGAGTCAGCGAGATTTTTCATCTCATTTATATTACACACACCCAGGCAAACATCCAAATTAAACACTCAGCAGGAAATTTGTACTTGCTAAAGGAACCTGCTTAACTTTCACCAAGACTGAGAGTGCATCAACTTCCACACTCGAGTCAAAGCCATCAAGGCAATCCTGTCACAGATCTGTTATTTGCTGCACATGGCCCATGAGGACAATAAATCCAGTTTCCTTCCACCTTTGCCACCTCAGCCCTCAAAGACACGTCACTGAAGCTGTCTGAAAATACCCCAAAGGACTCAGGAGGCTGCAACCCCGGGCACCACTCACCCACCTCGTCCTGTTCTGCCAAGGTGTCCTAGGAAGGAACCCTCCATGGCAGCACAGCCCAGAAGCTGATCCTTCTTTGGGATTTCTCTGGGAAAGAGCACAGCTAAAAGTACAGAGGGCTGACTTTCTGTACAAGTGACCTGAAGAGAAAGCAAGCAGGAAGACGATTGCCATGGACTGTTCTGACCTTTCAGAATGAGCTGCTCAGCCACTTGGGAGCTTCCCTCCCTCACACCTCCTGCCACTCAGTGTGACTTTGCTGAGCCAAACAAAACCTCACCCAACTGATCCAAGGGCACATTTCCAAGCAGAGAGCACCCTCACAGTCCCCTTTCTGGCAGGTGATGGGAAGAGATGTGATTCCATGGGAAGCACAGTGAGTGGGCAGCAGCAGCTCCTGGCCAATGTGAGGCAATAAGGAGGTGACACAGCACTGATGTGACACAGTTAACATCTCAACTAATGCTCCAAGTGCTGTCACTACACACAGAATAATTTAGGTTGGAAAAGATCTTGAAGTTCATCAAGTCCAACCTTTGACTTGGAGCATTTTCATAACAAACCTATTTAAGAGCAGTGCAATCACCTCTCTGTCTCCTCTTTTGGGAACCTCCTTTCAGCTTGGACTTGGCCTACAAGGTGGAAGCTTCAAACTCACAGTGTCCAGAGGAGCTCCAGGGAAAATTATTCCAGTTTAACTTAGTTGCCCTTAAAAAGGTATGTGCCTTCAGCAAACTCAGTATGTAGAGATTCAGAAGTCCTCTTGCACATTGTGACAGCCCCTGAGTAGTGTATTTACAAATAATGACTAATTGAACCCCAAGCACAGCATTCCATGCCAAGGCCCATTTCCAGCACCATGCACAGCTTCTTTCAGGCAGGACTTCTGGAGGGCTGTGATTGACAAGGTCTCTAATGAACTCTAATTGAAGCCTCAGCAGTCTGAAAAACCCAGCAACAGATGTGGTGAAAGGGCAAACCACAAACTGTTTTGCTAATGAATGGAAAGTGTCTGGGCTGATGAGGGCCAGTGACCCAAAAATTCTCTTCTTCCACCCACCCTTTTACTTCATGTTCAAGTTTGGGCCATTTCCCTTGTCAGCACAACACTTGGGGGCAGTCATGGACAGGCCTGGACATACTGCACGTGTCCAGTTGGGGACCAAGATGCTCTTTTATGAGCCACAAGCAGCAGAACATGGATAGAGTAAGAGGGACCTCAGGGAGGGCACTTACTGTGGGTATACTTGCCAGCAGGAATACCAGCCTAGGAGTGGTTTTAGACTTCCAGAGGGCATGGATTGGTGGGATATTGGAAGAAATTCCTTCCTGTGAGGGTGGGGAGGCCCTGGCACAGGGTGCCCAGAGAAGCTGTGGCTGCCCCTGGATCCCTGCAAGTGTCCAAGGCCAGGCTGGACAGAGCTGGGAGTGAGATTGTCTCATGGAAGGTGTCCCTGCCCATGGCAGGGGGTGGGACTGGATGAGCTTTAAGGTCCCTCCCAATTCAAACCATTCTGGGATTCTGGCAAGGAGATGCCAGTTTCTTACTGTGTTAAGTTTTGGAAAACTCTTTACATACAATGACATTTCTAAGCCATCTTCTCTCCTTTCAGTGGATCTTAAGCAAGCAGCCACCATCAGTCTGGAGATCAAGTCCTATAAAAAGACCATGACAAACTGAGCTCCAAACAGACTTCAAGCCATACCCTAAACTTCAAACAGTGACATGAGCCTCTGCTTCACACCTACCCACCATGGCAGTGCAGTGAGCAAGGAAAAGCAGCACAGGAAGCCAAGAAGTCAGGGTGCCATGTTTTACCATTCTCCTCCAAGTTGGATGAACCTGCTCATGCTCATCGTCCATTTGGAGTCTGCCCTTTTCCTCAAGGAGGTTCTTGTCTGCTAATGGGACAAGCAGCAGACTCAAATCAAAGTTCTGGATGAAAATTACCAAGAAAAGGTCAAAAACTATCTGCTAGAGTCTGGCTCTTGATGTTTCAACTATTCCAGGTGGCAGAGCACACACTGCTCTTGTCTAACCAGTGGAGACTTCAGGTGCTCAGGCTGAGAGTGGCTGCAAAACAGGTCTACAGGTGTCTCAACAACAAAGGAATCGTGCTGGATTTAACAAATTATTTCATCTCTGCCCCAGAGGAGGGGCTGCAATGCCTCCTAACAAGCACCAAACTGCTCTGGTTCATGTTACACTGTGAAAAGGAGCCCAGGGAGCGTGTTGCTGATGGAAAGCATGTAGAGCACTAATGAGCACCATCCAAAAGTAATTCCAGCATTTAGAGGTACCCAGCAATTTTCTGAGTCATTAAAAAACCTCAGACCAATTACAAAGCCAAGCTTACCATGGCTCCCCAAACAACAACTTGTTTGGAGTGGTCCTGGGAGCTGCTCAAACCCCAATCCCTGCTCAGTTCTCCCAATTTCATCACAAACCAAACCATGTCACACCAGATCACATCAGTGATTTAGTTACTTGTGTCCTACCTCCATCAACAGCCACAGAAATGATGCTTTAGGTTGCCAAGAGTTTTGGGGGCACAGATGTAGCCAATTACTAAATGGTTTCAAGAGAGAGAAATAATCCCTTCCTGCAGGGAATAATTTCTTTCCTGACTCTCAAAGTTCTCTTACCTGTACCTTGTCTTATATAAGTAAAATAAATGTTTAGAGTTTGATAAATTTAAGTCAGCCACAACTTTTTGACCAGAGCTTACCAACACCAGCTTTAGAAGCATTTCCCAACCAAACCTGTACCTGGTTAGCAGCTGCTCTTCTGCACAAATTTAGAAGCTTAGGTCAGAAATAAGCCATGTATTTATAAGCCATTATATTGTATTTAGACTGGACAATAGACTCCAGTTTTCTCACTAGCAGACTCTGTATAAAGCCATATTTCAGTAACACCTTTAGTTATTCCAGAGGCAACTGTGCCACACACTGTTTTAAGGGAAACAGTTGGCACTAACCAGGTTATTACAGCCCAAACTTGCATCACAGGATGTGCAACTTGTAATGAGCCTAGAGATCCTTCTTAAGTCTGTTTTCTTCCCTAGCAGTGTGTAAAGGACAACAAAAGTTCCAGGGACAAGCAAAAAAAAAAAAAAAAGTATCAGAAACAAGATGGTCAGCCAGGTTTGGTTTTTGACATTAGACTGCAGAACATCTGATAGAGCACAAATTAAAAATAGATTTGGGTGTTCTCCAGATGTCCAGACATTCCCAGCAGTGTTTTTGCAGCACAGCCCCTGCACCTCCCATAGCTGCACACAGCAGGCTGTTTACCAGGAGATAATACCCAGGTACTGCATCCATCTGTACACACTGCCCCAAATTCAAAGAGCAGCCTCCAACCTGGCACCTGGGGGTGAGTTCATTAGGAGAGCTGCTAATGACCCTTCATCCCTAAGCGTGCACACACAGCCCAGAACAATCACGTGGATTCCTCACATTGCTTGGTCAGGGGTTGTTTGTTAAAAGACAAGGGACAGACAAACCACCACAAGTCCCAGATGGCCCAGAAGAAATTCTTACATACCAGGCTTTGTCACAGCCACTTCTTGGGGACAGCATCCAGTACTCACCAAGTCAATGAGGTCACTGAGATTCTTCTCTATCTGCTGGGGAGGCAGGCGCCTCATCAAATCCAAGGCACAATCCAGCTGCTGGTCACTCTGCAGGAACAAAAAGAGCCCCTGGTCACAAGGTGGGCAGGTAACAACACACAGCTCCCAGGTCTCAGCACTGATACAAATAAAATTCATTCCATTTGATTGTGGATTATTGACTTGAGTCCAGTCCTTGCCTCACCAAAACCGCTTCCAGTGTTTGTGAAGTGTTTAATGCATTGTTTTTCTGCACTATCTCAATAATAAACTGAGTTAGGGAACTGAAAGTTCCTTCTCCCAAAGTGGGTTTAACACTTCCTCATTTGCACTGATCAGTTTGAGATAATCAGCATCCAAGACAAACTCTGTTCCACTACAGAGCTCCCTCTCCCCTGCAGCTTTATCAGAAAACCAGAATGAAACATGCACATAAAGCATGATCCATTCTTTCCTTCTTCCTACAAAACACACACCAAGAGCTGCCTGTACCTAAGAAATCAGGGATGTCAGCTATTTAGAGCTAACACAACTTTCTCCAAAGGGCTCACTGTAGCTGGTCTGACACAAAGAAACACCCTTAAACTCCAGAGTCAGAAAATGTGCCCCAGACACTTGAGGAGTTGAGCCATGGTCTGACATAACCTTTAGTTGTCTTTTCCATCAACAGACACGTTCCTGCTGACCTAACAGCACCCAAAATCTGCACAAGTTCCTTTGATGCCAGGTCAGGTGAAGCACAGCCAGTTTGTTTTCACTGCTCCTTCCCTCCTTTTTCTCTTTGCCACTTCCAGCCACCCAAATCGCACGAGCTGAGGTTTCATTTCACCCTCCCGTGTTCTATCAAGCTCCAAAGTCTTATTTAAAAACAGCTTCAATACTAACACAGTCCCATTATCACATTATTCAACAACAGCAGCCCCCAGGACAGGGAGAAACAGGAAGCCAAGTTTCCTGCAATTAAGCTAAACCTGGAATGAGGGAAGGAGGGAGGGCTCAGTTCAGTGGGCATCCATTAGGAAGCTGTTCATCCAGGGGAAGGGAACTCCTCACTCACAGCTACTGAACTTTCAGACCCCAAGGACAGAGACTCTTCAGGTGGCCTGTGCTTGCCCAGGCACGGATCTCCCTTCCCAAGTATTGTCTGTACCTCCTGCTATCTCCTGCATCCAGGAAGGAAACCTGGCACATTGGCACAGGGCTGTGCTCCTCACTTGTGGATCATGGGAACATTCAGGGAAGTGCTCTGTCCTCCTCTGCCAGCTGGAGTTGTTTAAAAGACAAAAAAGCCCAGGGAAGGATGTTAAAAACCACCACTAAAGCTACAACCCCAGAGTAAGTATTTTACAGGAAGGCAAACTGAAAATAAAATACACTGCCTGGAGTAGAATCCACACTCGCAGTGTTTCTGGATTAACCAACAGAACCCGGAGGGACCATTTTTACCCAACCCATTCAATAACAGCTGTAAAAGACACGAGCAGGATTGCTGAAGGCAGAGATTCTCCAAGGGGTTCAGACACAGCTGACATACATGTTATGTGCAATGGAAAAACAAAAATATGCAGGCACATACAGTGCATGGTACAATGTACTTCCCCAGTACCCAGCAGGTAAAAGCAAGGCTGAGCAGGACTCCTCTGTATCTCACAGAGCATTTAGGTAATTAAACAGCTTGCCAGGAGACCTCTTCAAGCACCAAAATAAAGGCAGGCTCTGCTGCAGTTGTGTCCCTAAATCCATGGCTATACAGTCACTTTAATCCAGCATAAATCCGGCTGGAATGGTCAAAAAGGCAACACAAGCTGACAGATTACAGCTCAAAGTGGTACCTTGGGGTACTGGAGACATCTGGTATTTCAGAATTGAACAGTCAAGTGAACCAGGATCCTTTGCTCCTGGTTCTTTCTCTGCAGGTGAAGATTTAAAAGCCAGGTGTGTCAAACTCAACCTTTGGTTTAAACCCAGCCCCTGCCCAGCTGGAGGAGACAGAGCAGCTGCAGGCACTGACACACAGGGACAGGGAACCATCCCAGGTGCCAGCAGCAGCTCCCTCATCTTACAGGTGAACATCCCAAGGATGTGCAGTTTGGAGAGTGGCACTGGATTCGGGCTGCTGAAACCCCCCAAGGCCTTCACACAACTGGGGGAACTGAGGACGTGTCACCCACCTCTCCAAACCCCACCTACTTCTCTCAACCTCACCCGTCCTGCATTTCCACTCGCTTAATTCTTCTGCAAAACCACTGCAGACCGGGTTTCTTAGCAGACCTCCAGTCAAAACATTTCCATGGAATTTTTGCCTTTACCAAGAAGAGGCTCCTGCAGCCCTGCTCCCTGAGCAGGTGATCAGACAGCCTGTCTCCCAGGCTGGGCTGCTCCCAAAGCCAAGCTCTTTGAGCTTGCACGACTTAATGAGCTTAGTGTTTACTTGATAGGAGGTCATTTTCCACCATTCCTGTTTCATCCAGCCCAGAATCTCCTGTGGAGGAGCAGGGAGTTCAGACAAATTCTAAATGAAGTTTTATTACAGCTGAAGTCACTGAAGGATTTAGAGATCATAGGAATCTCAGAGACTGAAAATATTAGCTTAGATGAAAGCTCTTTAATAAGTTTCCTTTCAAGATGTTTGCCTATCTAGAATCTCCACTTAAGCACCTGTTATAGCATTCCCATGGCACTACCCCAGGGAACAAGGTTATGAGAATGTCTGTAGTAGTTATTTTACAGCTTCCTTTGTCTGCACCTCGTCTTCTTTTTGGTCTTTTTGCTGTCCTAAGCTTATTTCCAAAAGACAAACCCCCTCATAACAGCCATCTCTGGTCATCTAGGCATTCTGTGTTAAAGCTCAAATCAGAAAAAAAAAGTGCTGAAAAATTTTTTTAAAATTGCAAAAATGTGCAGTTGTAAAGGGGCACAGCTGTGCACCTTAATTTTAAAGGTTGAGTATGGGCAGATGTCATTCAAGGCAGAAAACACAAAACACCCCAGATAGTTACTCTAAGTATGGAAATCACAAAAAATGAAACAGGCAACAGCTGGGCTTCCTTTTGACTCTCACTTGTCATGTGTAAAGCCCAGAGCTCCTTGGGGTGAGGGGCACAGGGAACAGGGGTACAGGAGCTGACCCAACACGACACCAAGCTGGGAGCAGAGAGCTGCTCCTGCACAGCCCCTGCACACACCAGAGCCCAGCTGCAGCCCTGGCAGTCACCCACAGCAGGCCCTGGCACCGATCAGTGAGCTCTTCTGCACCAGGAGACACATCCAGACACATCCAGAGCCTCTCCAGCTCCAGCTGAACCAGCAACACTTCACTGAAGTGGCACCTGTTTGCCCTTTTCACCAGACACCAGCACTCAGATGAGTTATTACAGGTATTCTGCATTCTTCAAATACCTTTACACATGCTTGTGACTACATACACTAACAGAAATCCACAGGCTTTATTCCCAAGTTTGGGAATGGACAGTTCTCCAATTTCAGTTACCTGAGACTTAACCTATGTTCCACCTTCCAGGAGGGCTTCCACAAACCTGCAGCTCTCCCCATCCCAAGGCCATTCCACTTGTAAGGAGATAAAAGATCTCATTTAAAGCTCCTGGCCTTTCAGTCAGCAGAATTTGCTCCCATTTATCACAAAGCCCTGTGGACTGAATCTCCCTCCACAGCTCTGTTGGGACACTCCTGCTCATCTGAGCCTGTTATTGCAGAGCACAGACAGAGCTGGGCGGTGTCTTCAAACAGAAACCCAGGCTGGTTTCACTTCTGTGCTCTATTTCTGTATTAGCCCCACTCACAGCAAGCTCCTGAGCCCAGAGCTGAGCCAGCTCACAGCTACAGCAGTGGGAGCTTCTCCCAGTTTAGCCTCTCCTGGCTATAGAAATAATAATAAATAAATATAATATATTATATATGCAATATAAAATAAATAATAAACAAATAATTCAGTTGGGCCACCACATCTTTTCCACCAGCAAACCCAGTACAACATTTCTACTCCAGGCATGATGGTGCTACCGACACCCTTTTCCATCTGTGACATCCCCTGAGAACAACTGGGGGACTCAGAAATTACTGCAGCTGAAAAAGCCACACACCTGATAGGACAGAAAAAAATCTTGGAGATACTTCATACCCAAGTTTTACTCAAGACTGGCATGTGAAAGGTTACCCAAATTCAAAACACAAGCAGCATCTCAATGTTCAGACAGTAAAAACATAAGGTAAAATCCTCAGAAGGCACTGCAATCAGAACATTTGCAAAATGCCATGCAATTCAAAATAATCACACATCAGAGCACTCTGATCACTGGTCAGTTTGCAGGCAAAATCTCTCTGTAAATTAATCCAGGGCCAGAAGTACACAACAACAAATGACTCTTTTTCCTTCCTTTCAAGCTGCAGACATACCCAAGATTGTAAATCACATTATTTCCTGTCAGTTCTCCCAACAGGAATGCCTGACTAATGTTTCAGCTTTGTGGTACTACAACACTAAGGTTTTTTTAATTGAAACAGATACCCAGCTTCCCCTCCTGCTTGTCATTTTAATCCCTGCCAACTTCCAGAGCTCCAAGGGCAGAAGACTCCCTTTTCCAATTACACAACAGGATAGTATTACTGCTAGAAGCTGCAGCAAGGGTTGAATTATTGTAACCCTTGGGTAATAAAAAGTACAGTAGTATGTTAAGTTGCAGGGTTCCCTTCTCAGCTGTCAGCATTCACTTTTTAGGATATTAGATGGGAAGGGGAGTAACTGTCTGACCTGGGAAAGCCCAGAGAAGTTCTGCACTCATGACGTTTCCATCAGCTGCACATATTCCTCGCAATCTGTTTCTCCACATTATTTTTCCCTTGACTATTAACCCTCCTCTGGCAGATCCTATCTAAAACCATTTGTAATGGACTCATAAATCACAGCTCTGTGACAGCAAGGTGTGCTGGGGGAGAAACAGCAATAGCACAGTAAGGAAACAATCAAAGGTAATAAAACCTGAACGCAGACTCTGCTGTGGACAGTCATAAAAGGTCAAAGATTATTAAAAGACAAGACACCAATGCAGACCTCATTCTCCTTCTCTTCAGCTACTTTTACCTTTGTCTGGTTTCAGCTGGCATGGATTCAGTGGCTTTTATTATCTCAAACACTTGTGACCACAATGTATGCTCAGTAACGAGTTCAGCCCAATTTGCTGTGGTCGAGACCAAACAGCCCCAGTGCTGACACCACCCGTTCCACGAATACCAAGTGAGGAGGATTAGAGATTAAAATAAAAGCAGAAGTGATGGATCAGAAGGCTTTAGCAGAAGCTGCTGTACTGTGTCTCCCCCAGGTCTCCTGTAATCTGTATTTATTTACAGAGCAATTGTACAAGGCACGTCACAGCTTTTGAGTCAGCGAATCCTCCTTGGAGACGTTTTCCTGCACATTATTTATTTTATTCTGCTGTGCTCTAACTTTTAAGTACAAGTGAGCACATAGCAATACTAGCCTCCATTAATGACTGAACACACTCTCTCAGCTTGTTTTCTGAATTCAGGTCTCAGTGTTGTACACACTGCAAACACAGCCAAAAAAACCTCAGGAACACTGAGCAGTTTTTGTCTTCCACTGCTCCAGGAATGGAGCACACGGGAAGTTCAGAGGGACCTCTTTAAAGAGGTTCTCTACAAACAAGTCACTTGTGCATCTGCCCTGAAGCCTCATGCAGGGGAACTAAAATAATCCAAGGAGAGAAGTGAGGCAGCTTCACTTTCTTTGGCCCCAGAGTGCCGCTGACATTGGATCCTTGTCACCATTTTGGGCTGCCAACACAGCCTGGCAAGTTCTGCACAGTTTTAAAGGAGTTGCCATGGGCTTCCAGGGGCAGCCACCAAAGAGATCTCCTCCTCCTCCAGACAAGCTCAATGGTCAGCGTTTTGCCAAATCCTTGTTGATCACTTTAGCCTCCAGCAGCTCTTCCAAGCATCCTTGCTATCAGCTGTACTCGATTTCCCTTCCTCATTCCCACCTCCAAACCAGGCCAGTTCTCTGTCCATAGGACAAGTCCCAACATCCCAGCCCAGCTCTAAAGCAATTATTAAGTGAATTATAATACACTGAAGGCACTCCCATCTGTGAGTTTGTAAATAACCCAGAGCTGCCTGCAGCCTGATCTCATGGACCAAGCAGTTGTCAAAACATTTTACATCCAGGGAGAAGAAACTACAACCCCTGATAGTCTGGATCAGGGCACTTGTCTGTAATTTTTTAACTGTTTACAAGTAAGGATCCAGCACCTCCAGGAGCACATTCTGCAGGTGGTTTCCATCCCTGTAGGTGTTTTGTGACCAGATGCAGTTCCTGTTAGCACACCTACAGAGGTGTGCAGCACACAGGGAAAAATTAACATTTCCTTGGCACCTCCTCAGCAAGGATGCATTTCCACATACTTGCATGTACTTGTGTCTACTCTCAAAACTAATTTATCACTTTAGCTTATACAAATCCAGTGCAAGTCTCCATCATGTGCCCAAGGAAAAGAGCCATCACACACCACCAGAAGAGCAGGATGGAGCAGCACCAAGGCTTTCTGGGAACAGCTATTCATCCCGACCTTTTGCCAGGATCACTAATGATTTCTGCACCAGCATTTGTCTTCTGGGTAACAGAAACAATGTTTTATTTATTAAACTTGTCATTGAACATGACAATGCAATTTACTGGCTTTCATCTGGTGCCAAGAATTCCCGTGAAGCATAAAGTTTGCAAAAAGTCACTTCCCAATAAATCATAGCACTGAGTGACTATGCAATCTGTTAGCCCCACATGAAAGAAGAAAGTGGGGGCTACAGATAAAACTTGCACAGATTGCAAAAAAACGTGTCTAACTTTTAATAAATGGATTAAAGACATTCAAGTTGCCTGTAGAACTGACCAACTTTGCCAATAGGTTTTATAACTAATGTTACTGCACAGTGGGGGATTTTTCACATTTTAAGTCTCAATTTCACACAAAATAACATTTTCTTTGTTAGCTCTAATTACAGATAGGAAATCTTAGCTAAACAAAATGCAAATAACCCATTACAGCACAGCACTGAGAGACAAGAACTCTGCCTGATTTTGCAAACTCTTCATGAGGCAGCTGCAAAACCAAAACCTGGTTTCACTGCCAGGAGAGATGAACACAAACGTGTTTGTGCCCCAAAAGGTTTTGCAATCACCCAGTGCAGTAGGTGTGAGCTGGTTCACCAATCTTGTGACCTGTTTCTCACTCTGTCTTCCTGCCTTCCACTCATATCTTCTGAGGAAGAGCCCCAGTGCATCCTTAGAGAAGGGCTGCCTAATTTTTACAGAGGTCACTTCTTTTATTTTTTTAATTGAAACAATAATTACTACAAATACAGCAGCTCTTGAGATTCACTGCTGCCATTACCCATCCTGACCATCTACAAACATGTCATTTGTGATGCTTTCTTTTAATCCAGCTAATGCTCAGTGACCTTCCCAAATGCTCTTCTCTTCTATGCACTGTTTGCTTCATGTTCCAATCAGCCTGGTCACAAAAGTTCTGGAACTGCTCAATTGAAATGGAGAAGTTTTTCCTTGCAGAATGAGCAAAGTTGGGCAAGTTGGTCTTGGCCTGACAGATCCAGGCTCTCCTTCCAGTCAACTGCAACTTAAATTCTGTTTTGTGAGAAATCACATCCAAAACATTTGAGAAAATACACCCTGCAGAGCAGCAGGGAGCGTGCCTTGTATTTGAAGGTGACAGTGAACACCCTGTGCTTACTGACAGCAGAACTAACACAGTGTCAACAGCCCAAATTCAGGATTTGCTCTATCCCAGCTCTCCGTGGAGCTGACAGCTGCCCAGCTTCAGATGCAAACTCAGCATTTTCCAGCTCCTGGAGGCTGCAGCCAGGGTTGTAAATTCAGGAGATAACTCTGGCAAGTAACTGGATGCCTGGCAAGGCAGGCAGGAGGCAGAGGATCTCTCATTAGCCCTCTTCCCTGAAAGTCCTCCCGTTCCTCAAAGGTCACAAAAGTAGGTTAATATGCCTTCTGTTTGGGTCTCACACAGCACACCCCAGTGACTGCCCTGCAGAGCTCCCACCAGTCCAGCTCTGTCCCAGGAATTCCAAGTTTTAAACCAGGAAGTTCCTGGTTTTGCATACCTATAGGTCATAAAAATATCATACCTAGCAACATCACACCTCCTAGAATTCCTTCCTCGGCTGGAATTCCCCAGACCTGCCTGTCCTTGCAGTTTTTTCATGCCTTCTTCACCACTTCTGAACCCTCCTGACCTGTCCTCCATCACACCTGCAGACAGGCACCCAGCTCCACACGGGCTCTGCCATCAATCCAAGCAGATGTTTTGGTGGGAGCAGGGCTCACCTGGCACACACGTGCCAGCTTCAATCCCTGTCACATCTTCCTTCACTCTCCCATGAAGTTCATTATTCCATCTGGCCAGTCTGTGCCTTACCAAGCTCTGGATTAGCCCTGCCTGGACTCATGGCTACACGAAGCTGGTTTAGACTCTCCAGTGGAGCCCCATCAATGCTGAGCCAAGATTACACACAAACCTCTCTGCACGACCCCTGGATCTGCAGGGTCACAGCACCTGGTGGATAAATACAGCTGTAGTCAGCACAATGCAGCTGATATTTTACCTCATTCCTCCATTTCATGGCTCTCTCCTTCCTTGAATTAACACACCAAAAGCCCCATCTCTTGTTTCCTGAGCCTGTCTCAGGTTGCAAGCCCAGGCTGGCAGCCAGGCCCCAATGCCTGGGCTGGTAGAAGCTTTTTAAATCCTGGTATTTACCAAGGCAAAAATGTCCAGGGAAGGCAGGTTACAGGACAAGGCTTTCAAAGTCAGCAGTTTGTCTAATGGAAAAGAGAGAAAGTATCACCTGAAGAAACACAAACAAAATTCCCTGAGAGAATAAAGAGTATTTTATTTATAGTGGCTTCAGGCAACCACTAAGCTTCTGTCTTCGGTGCAGTCTCAAACATTTTTCCTTCCACACAAAATCCTCTTCCTTAAGTGCTGTTTTCAGTCTTGTTTCAGCTGATGCTGCTAAAATTGTGAGATCCTGAGTTCTGCTTTCACCCAGGCTCGTAAGGCTCCCACTTTGCAACAAGGACGTGATTGAAATTCCAAGTCAATGCAGCAGGGAAGGACTCGGCTCCACTTGCTGTGGAGGACATTCCCTTCAGTCTCAGGGAAGGACACGCTCTGCAGCACGGCTGCAACACCTGGAGCCGAGTCCCAAGGGGCTAAACCCAGAACCGGGGCTCCCAAACCAACACTGCACCGAAAACAATGCAGGTACACTGATCAAATATAAATTAGCAAGGTTTAATTTGCATAGAGTAGGAATAAAGTAGGCAATTTATGAGCAGGACAGCCAGGTAAGTCAAGTGCCTGCAAATGCATTCCCTAATTCTTCAGCCCAGTTTGGAAGGTGCAGCACAAGGAGCAGGAGCTCAAAGCAAGCTGCAGGTTTCCTTCTGAAGCCTACAAGAGGGAGGGAGGAAAAAACAGCACCAGATAATACAAGGAAATCAATCTACTGGTTGGTGCCAAGGCTCAGACCACTACACCAGGAAACACAGCACCAGGTATTACCTAATGCAACTGAAGTCATTCTAAACAGAAAATTATTTTGGGCACAAAACAACAGAATAGAAGCTGCTTTCAACTCCTCACTCAAAACTTCACTGCATCAAAAATGCAGGAGGAGAGGGCTCCACTGCATGTGGCATCACAGAGGAGAATTACAGTAATTTAGCTGAGAAACAAGCAAAGCTCCTTCCTCAAATCCACCCTTCCATGATAAACTCTCTCAGCCCAACTACCAGAGAAACTCCTTTAAAACTTCCTCAATAGCACATTCCCCCTCGTGCCCCACCAAGGAAGTTTCCAAAGCAAATGTCTTGTCTAGCACACAGGCCAGAGCTCCAGCTCCCCAGGACAACGTGTTTGGAAGCATCTGTTCCCATCCTGCTGTAGCACACAGGACTAAGAAGTGAATTTTGGCCACTGGGTCAGATCCAGAAGTTATTCAGCTCAAGTCACAAGAGCTCCACACTCTCTCAGTTTCAGTCACACCTTAGCCAGGTTTCCACTACAGTACCTGCTCACTTCTCACAGGAATATCAGCAGGAACCCCTCAGTCACAGACTATTAAATATTTAAGGAGGCATCACACCAAAGATGAAGAAAAAAAATCAGTTTATCCTCCAGTTTGAAGTGGCCACACCCCCACTGAACTGGCCTGAGCTCTTGATCTTCAAGTTAAAGAAGCTTTTTAATTACCACAGCCTATCAGCAAACAAAATTTGGGCTAAAGCCCAACTAGATAGAGCAGGAATCCTGGGAAAAGCTTGTGTTGGTCAGAGATATTAATTACTGCTTCAGGGATGAAGCCTCTGTGGCAAAGAAATTCAAATTTGAAATCCCATGTTTTTAAGTGAGATTTTTTTTGCCCTTATTCCTGGAAATGGCAAAGGCTTAGGCAGAACTGAAGCATTTACAAGCATTGGGCCTTTCTCCTTGCATTAAGAAGAGACACAAAGATTTATTTGGTTGAGGCTTTTTTAAATTCTTCAGGACTCCTAGCATGAATCAGTGAGAAAACAGGAAATTTTGTAATGCACCTTAAAAATCAGTTTATGAATCACTTTATAAAGTGATTGTCTGAAATATGATAAAAACAGAAGATCAACATCTCTTTTGAGTATCTTCTACTTCTGTAATCATCTCCATCACCTGGGAAAAGTTATTAAAGCACATTGGATTAAAGTAGGGTAAAACAACAGGGCTGAGCGTGGACAGGCCTCTGAGCAACCTGCTCTAGTGAAGGTGTCCCCTTTAAAGGTCCTTCCAACCCAAAATATCCTGGGATTCCATAGCCCTAAACTGTGAACCTTTCAGAACCTCACATGTCTCCAGCAAAATTGCTCCTTTGAGCAGGCACTGAAAATAGTTTTATTTTACATTGAGGTGGGTCTATCACAGTGTGCACCAGCTCAAAGGGGACAAATCACAGCAAAACACTTCTTTAACAAGTTTATTTTGCAGGGTAAGGAGCTCCTTGGATTTGACCAAACATCCCCACAAAGGGCAGGCAAAGAAAGACAAACACGGGCGCTGGCACTGCCCATTGAGTCTGCACAAGTATTCCCAGTGTAAATTTGAATTTTAAGGCTTTGGAGTGACCTAACTGGGGCCTTGCAATGCCTGAAGGGAGCTGGCAGGAAGGATGGTGACACACTATGGATAAGGGATGGAGGGACAGGACACAGGGAATGGCTCCCACTGCCAGAGGGCAGGGATGGATGGAATATTGGGATGGAATTGCTCCCTGTGAGGATGGGCAGGCCCTGGCACAGGGTGCCCAGAGCAGCTGTGGCTGCCCCTGGATCCCTGGAAGTGCCCAAGGCCAGGTTGGATGGAGCAGCCTGGGACAGTGGAAGGTGTCCCTGCCATGGCAGGGGTGGAGTGGGATGGGCTTCAAGGTCCCTTCCAACCCAAACCATTCCATGATTCTGTGATGCACCAACAGCAAACAGGAGCAGTACAGAGCACTGGGGAGTGCTGGGTGATGATGTGCATCCCCAGCTCCACAGCCATCCTTCATCCTGGGAAGTCAAGGGATGGATGGAAAGCAAAGCTGACAGCTGTGCAAGTAGAAACTGAGAAGGGCAGCATTGTCGTTTTCCCGAAGAAAGTCATTTCTCAACTCAACTCCAGTAATAAGGACTAAAAATAGTCACCCAAAAGAGCTGAGCTGCACTTTTCATTCTCTTTCCCTCCCAGATGTCAACTAGTCCCCTATCAGCATATATATTTACCATATGAGGAAATCCTGTTTGAACAACTTCAGCTTATGAGTGTTTTTCCCTCCCTAATAAACCACAAGATTAAGCATCACTGCAGTGGCAGTATTTCCTACCCCAGTGATATCCTCTGACTTGATTATTTTGGGAATTTGCTGTTTAAGATAACATTTAGCTAAGCTCACACACTTGGCCTGCCTAATAAAACACAGACTCTACAAAACAGCTGAAGTTGGTGTTTCTCAGAAGGCATGGGGTACTGAAATTGTCCCCACAGCACATGGTGGAGGTCCAAAAGGGACATAACCAGGTTAGAGATGGGCTCTGATTCCAGCCAAACAACTCCTATCCTGAAAATCTTAGTGACTCTGAGCAGCACACGAGGTTTGTGTTGGTGTCACTGTCACATCACACACCCCAGGCTGTGCTTCACTGCTCCTTATCTGCCTCACAAATCCTAGATGGAAGATGCACAGCCAGCACTGCACTAGACAGTCTGAATTTATGGATGATTAAATCACAAAATTTTGCTAAAATTGTCCTCATTTTCCTCAAAAGTTGCATAGCAGAAGAAATCCTTGCTAACATGATCAGGCCAGTTTACATAACCTGGAAAGAGAGGGTTTTATTTCTACAAAGAGCAACTGGATTCCATCCATTCATAACCCACAATTCCAGAAATCTCAGCAGATCCACTCTCCCAAGTCCTGCTTTGCCCTCAACAGTGCCTTCCATTTATTTTTAGCACAGAAGACACTATCCATCCAGGCAGTTTTCAAGCTTCATGTGTTGCCCTGCCCTGCTTCCCTGAGCACCTGACTGAAATGTGGGCACAGCTCCGAGTTCTCCAAGGAGACAAAGGTTCCCCTCTCTGCTTACACAGACATTGGTAACCCTGTGGTACCAGGAAGGTGTTTGACCCAACATCCTGCACCACACCAACTGTTCTCTTCAATGAAAGGGCCATTCCATCCTTTCAGTGCTCCACTTCTGTATTCTGCTCTCAGACCAATAAAAGTAAAGATCCTGGAAGAACCCTAAACACTGGGTTTGCCCATGAGTTGAAACTGGAGGCTGCAGGTTCATCCCTAAGTCCACTCAACATTGGAAACCACCACATAGCGTTGGAAGTTCTAATCAAATTTCTCCTATGCCCAGTGGTTTCCATGACTAAACATGAAAAACTCAGAAGCAGCAAAACCTTGAAACACTCAGGAAATTTCCAAAGGAATTGTCCTCCACCTCCGACTGACACAGATACATTTAAACCCTGACTAGATTCATTTTTATATCCCGTCCAAAGAAGTTGGTACCACCGTTGTTATATCACATGAAGCCTCCTTGTATTCTTTGAACTCTTTTCCTGTGAGGATTTTTGCAGTGGCAGAAGTTAGGACAGTCTGTTGGAATCCCAATTTGAGATTGCACACACACAGATTGCAGTGTGTTAAAATAAGGAACACAGCTGCAATGAGATGCTCTGTCCTGCCAGGACTCAGGTACAGCACCTGCTCTTGTCTGAACCTACAAGGAACAGAACTTGGATCATAACTGTTCTTCACCTTTCACCTGACATTAAAGATCTTTATCCTGAATGATACAGGTGGCTCCAGAGAAAAACATAAGGCATTGCCTCTGAAATTCCTATGAATGAAGGCAAGAAGTACAGGATTACACTTGCATGGTTAAACCGCCTTAACATTGCTGTAGAGCCGGGCTCTGGGTTGTTCTTTTACGAACTAAACACATTCAAACATCGTTGAATTGTCATGCTGGAAAATCTGAATCACGAATCCCCAAGAGCATGGGGTGATGTGATTCCCGACAAGTGACTCCATGCATGAGGAGGCTCGGGAAAAGCCGCTGTCCAGGAAGGCAGGGAGCAGAGCAGGGCCTGGGCCAGCTCCCCTTTTCTGATGGAATCTGCTCCCTTTACACAGCACCAAACGAAATCGAAAGGATTGGTGCCCCGGGCTAATCCATTCTGGAAACACAGCGAGATGGAGATTATTCCACACGGCTGAGGAAACTGGAGGTTCTCCGTGGGAAAGAAAAGTTCTCAGCCCTGTGGAGGAGCAGCACCCACGGCTGTAGCACCCCCTGATCGGGCGGCGCTTGACTTCCCTGTATTTCGCGGATTCCATGAGATCACAGCACACTTAACACCAATCCCAGCTTCCAGACGGTGGGAGACAACTTGGATTTACGCAAAGGAGCGATGGGATGGGCCCAGCGCTGCCAGACGCCGCAGCACCCGCGCCGCTCGCAATACCCCGGGCGATACCGCTGTCCGCCAGAGCAAAACCATTCCCTGTGGAATTCTACAGCATTCCCTCTGGAAACACCGCCCGGCACCGGGACCAGAGACCGGGCAGTGACCGGGCAGCGGAGCCCCGGGCGAGCCCCCCGCCCCCGGGCCCTGCGGAGCCTCAGCCCCCCCGCCAGCGCCCTCAGGCCGGGCCATCCTTCCCTGCGTCCCGGCAACACCGCCCTCCCTCCGTCCCTCCGTCCGTCCCTCCGTCCGTCCCTCCGTCCATCCCCGCCGCCGGGAAGAGGCCGGGCGAGGCCCCCCGGTGCGAGAGGGCGGTGTGGGCGCGGGGGGGTTGTGCGGAAGGGCGGAGGCCGCGGCTGAGGGCGCGGGGCCGGGCCGTTCTCACCATGTCGGCTGGGCGGGTGCGCGGGGCGGTAGAACGGCGGCGCCTCCCGGTCCGTCCCTGTCGCTTCGACGCCGCGGCCCGTCCGCTTCCGCCGCCGCCCGGCAGTGAACATCCGGGTCAGCGCCGCCGGCCCCGCCCCCGCGCCGCTCCCCGCCAATCAGCGCGCGGCTCGCCGGCCATCGCCAAGTATGGATGCGCGGCGGCGGGGCGGGTGGGCGGGGCGGAGCGAACCACGCCACCGGCGCGGGGGGGACGGAGCAGACGGCGGCACCAACTGCAGCGCGGGGGTGAGCGCGGCGGCCAATCAGAGCTCGAGGGCGGGCCCGGGGGCGGGGCCTGCGGAGGGCGCGCCAGCATCTTGGCTCCGGCCCTCAGTCGGTCCCGGAGCGTCCGAGCGGTAACGTCGTTCCTTTTAAATACATTTGTCTAAGGTTAAACGAAAGACAGTACTAGGTAGGCGGGTAGCACGGTAAACGCCACCCAGGAGAGGTAACGAGTAGCAAACTCGTCACCCTAAAGCTGAGTTTTACACAGGTAAACTGCATTTTATACATGCCTGTAACACATCTCCCAGGTCTAAAGTGATGTGAATAAATAGGCAGCCTCCAGCTGCTTAAGGTCAGAGATAATTATTAATTATTTTCAAAAGGAAGTATTCGGTGTTGTCTGGGAGGTACCCGCTGGAAGACACTGACACAGTTGGATGCCTCCAGGGCTCAGGCAGTTGGGACAGGGATAACAGGATCACAGATTTGTTAGGGTTGGAAGGGACTTCAGCAGACATCTAATCCAATCCCACACACTCTGCCACACAGGCAGAGTCCCTTGGAGGTGACTTGGAGTAGGATCTCCAAAATCAGGGTATATGTATTAATAAAACATTTATCTTTGCTCAGGCTGTCCCAAAAAAAACATTTTTTCCTTCTACTGGACTAGCTCACATACAATGATTTCAGGTAAGACATTCAAATTCCAGACTCCTGACTTGTCCTTCATGGGGGAATCTCAGAGCTACAAAAGACAATTATCCCAGGAAGACAAGGATTCATAAGCAACAACGCCTTCCTCTGCAGCTTCTTTTGGAACAGGTCAGGCCTTGTTTCAGCCCAGATTTGTTGCCAGGACCCCAAAAAAATCTTTGGGACTCTGTGCTGCAGACTTGGCCCTGGGGAGCCAAAAGCCCTTCCCTCCATTTGCTGTAGGAGCTGGAAATGCCAACATGGGAATCACACAGGGCTTTTCCTTTGGATGTCACAGACACGGGGCAGTCACACAGGGCTTTTCCTTTGGATGTCACAGACACAGGGCAGTCACACAGGGCTTTTCCTTTGGATGTCACAGACACGGGGCAGTCACACAGGGCTTTTCCTTTGGATTTCACGGACACAGGGCAGTCACACAGGGCTTTTCCTTTGGATGTCACAGACACGGGGCAGTCACACAGGGCTTTTCCTTTGGATGTCACAGACACAGAAGTCACACAGGGCTTTTCCCTGGGATTTAACACTGTGGCACGTCCCCCCGGGGGAAGATGTCCCAGGCCAAGCTGTGCCGTTGCACTCACACATTATCGCAGGTTTTTGTGACTGGACACTGAACGTTCTCAGCTATCAGATACCAAACAGCACCTGGCAGGAGGTAACAGCTCTGACTGCTCCTTAACGGGACAAACCAGCCAGGCTTTCAGTCTGCAAAGGACAACTCCGATTTGCAGGGAAGTGCACAGCTAGGACACGGATCGGGTTACAATAGCCAGAGACAGGACTGCACCGCATGAATTTGCACCACAATGGAGCCCATGCAGACGGAACAGCTCTCAGTGGTGTTTTCAGCGCAGGAACAAAATGAACCTGGGAAGGGAGGAGAGAAAACAGTAGAACGATCTCAGGAAAAACAGGAGCTGTATTACTTTACAGAAACACAAAACCACAAAAAACTCCATCAATAACCAGTACCAAACAAACCCAAATGTGGGAAATTATCCTTCCACATCTGGGAGAGCAGCCACATGACCTCAGAAGGCTCAAGAGACCCCAAATTCAGTTCTTTGCCACTACTCCTCAGCCTAACCTCCTTCAACCCGCTTTGTAAGATGCAGCAATCCCAAATGGCTCCTATTTTGCAGTCCCCAGATCCTCCTCCAGTCCTTGCACTCCCTCAGAGCTGCCTCCCAGCAGTAATTAAGAAAAGCAAACCTGTTCATTACACAGGCCACATTTTTCATTTATTTTCCAGGGATCCACACATCTAATATACGTGTACTCCTCAGGGCTGGGAGGCTGGAATTGATAAATTTGAAAATGCCTCTAAAATCCCCTCTTTCTGTCACAAAATTCATGCAAAGGATTCAACGGCAACTCTACTTGTGGTAGCTTTTCGTTTTGAACAGAACCAGCTCCTAGCTGCTTGCTGGAGCAGCACAGCAATAGCAGAATTAGGCAGCACAGTATACTTCAAACACTTTGAGCTCTAAATGAATGTCGAGGCCAAGAGGATGTTTTTCTTACTGGAAGAAATATAAGCATCCTGGATTTTGTTTTCCTCCTAATAGGTATAAAGAAGAATAAACAGCTGCTCTATGTTTCCCTAGAAATATTTGCATTAAGAAGATCTGCAGATTCATTTTGAAATTGATGTCACATCTTTTTTTTTCAAATGAGGACCAGCTGTTTGCTTTGCTTGTTTATAGCAGGCCATGTTTCAGGGATTTTTGGTTGTTTGTGTATTAAGATGTAGGACCAGACTGTTGCAGGCAGGCTGCAGTTTGGGGTGGGGAGTGGATCCCAGCAGGCAAAAGGTCCATGAATGTCAGCACCATCCCACCTTCCACCTTCTGCTGGGATTTGTGGAGGGGTTCACACCAAATGCAGCAAATTCAGGGATGTTCCATGAATCCAAGTGCTGTGAGGGAGTGTTACCTGTGCCTCAGGCATTTCCCAAACCTGCTGGCATGGATCACCCACCTACAGGAAAGAGCACTCCAAAGGGTTCCTGCAGGCATTACCCCTCCCTAAAACCAGGGTCTATAAACAAAGGAAGCAAACAATGATGTCAGTTGACATCTTAACGGCCCAACAACATCAGATTCATGTGCAATTAATAACAAGGCTTTTGATCCTGCAATCAGCAGCTCTAAAATCCATGTGCTTTCCCTGTACATTTGATTACATTTGAGGAAGCAAAAGGATAAACACTTATTAGCATTACAAAGTACTTTTCACGTTCAGCCAGAACTTCCTGAAGCATTTCTGGTCCTGCTCGATGTGGTTTTTATTTTATCCTCCTGCATGTGTGGTGAAATGCTATTTATTTTGTTTATTCCAGCATTTATCCAGGACCAAGGGTGACTGGGACAACATGCTGAGGAGCAAGGTCTGAGAGAAAACCTTCATGCTTCACTGAATAGTCTTTTTTTTTAAATAAAGAAACATCTTGAGCTTTTTTTTTTTTTCTTCTTTTTTTTTTTTTTTTGGTCAGATTGCCCATTTTATTTCATGGCACTTGAAAGATATGTAAACTTTTTATTAGGACTTCTCATAAATTGAATTTATTGCTGCAAGAGTCTTCCAGCAATGGTAAAGTTTAGCTTGCTGGGTTTTATTAGTCAGAGTCAGTAAAACAGCAGCATCACTTGGTTTGAGGCTGAAAACCGAGTGTTTCTTGGAAACTAATATAGGAAAAAGGTACCTACAACACTACCCAATGTCTTGGAATTCTATGTTCAAGCCACAGATAGTTCTCACTATGGAGATATTTGTACACAGTGTCAAAATAGCACACAAACAATTAAAAAGTCCCCCATCCAAAGCAGCTTTGCTGAGTGTACTCTTGGAATTGAAAAGTTTTTCGAGTTTCCCCATTTCCTGCAGGAACTGATGAGTAACTCCAAATACCACATTTAATGAAAAACAACATAGCCCCATTTAGTGAGAGGTTTGAGGCATTCCCCTCCCTGCACTAAGGGTGTTGAACCAGAAGTTTTTCCACTCCATCAGCACCCAAGCAGATCTGCTCCTTTGGTTAATGGAAAGGATAAACCCAGCAGCAGCCCAAGATGTCCATGCACTGCAGGAATCCCTTTAGCTATATCCTAGGACACTTTATTCCTCTTCTTGCAGCTGCTCCTTTAACTTTGTATTTTCAGCTCAGAAAACTTGAGAGACAGGAGCTGTCTTTAGCCTGAGCAAAGAAAATATTGAGAACATTCTTGTCAAACTTGGTCATTAACTAGCAATAATGTCTGTGGCTTGTCATTAAAAAAGAATCAAGGAGAAGCTGATTAAATACAGCAGAAAGAAACAAAACTTTCCATTCCCTTACTTTTTCCTTGACACGTTGCACTTCATTTGAAGCCTGCTAATATACCAGCCAAAAGAATTGTAAGGGTCTGCCTGGATTCTTTCTTAATACAATGGTCACGGTTCAGTAGTTAGAATCTGTATAGAATTAGCCAGAGACATGGACGAATGGAAAAACAGACTAAAAGGCTGAAAAATAGCACTTCTTCATGGGCTTATTCATTAGACAACCTCATCAATACAGCACAAGGAGGTTTTCTCTTTCTACTATTCTAAAAAATGATCACAAAATAGTACAGAGAAAATAGAGACATGAAATGTCAGAGCACTGCTTTTGCCTGGGATTTCAGAGTTGGCAAAAACTCAGGTCAGTGTTTCCATGCAAGTGCTTTCCTGCCGAGATTTTTGGGGCAAACTTGATGTTCAAGGCAAAAGCAGCTTAGAGCAGAATTAGCACAATGAGCTGTGACACATCTTGTCCCATTTTTCCAAGTTCTGCTTCAACCAGCCATACCTGACAGCTGGAACCAGCAGCACCACACACTGAATCCAAGCAAAGCAGCGTGGAAATCCATCAGCACAGGCACAGAACGTGCTAATTGACGTGGAGGTGATCCCCGTGGAAAGGCTGCAGGATGTTTCACTGCAGCACAAACCATCCCTCCTAATGCAAGTCAGCTCAGCCTCAGAGGATTGCTCACCCCACAGCATCTGACTGCACAGAGCACAGACTCCACATCAAATCAATAAGGACAGCACAGGAGGCTTAATGCAGTCACTGGCACCTTTCCCATTTCAGGGCAAAGTCCTGCTGAGGAGGGGTTTCTTTCTCCTCAGACTTTTGTTGGGTTTTTTTTTTTGTTGTTGTTGCTTGGATAGCTAAAAGGTTTTCAAAGAGACAAGCATCAATGTCTGTTGGTGAATGTGGCTTATGTTTGCAGGAAAAACCCAACACACAGGAGTGGAGATTGAGAGTTGGAGGTTCCCACCCAGGTCTGAGCTCTCTGCAACAGGAAAGAATTGTTCTGGAAGTACAGGAAACAGGGAGTGGGGGCCCACACCGAGGCTGTGTCAACCATGACAAGCAGATAACTCCTACACTGCTGCCTTCCTGTGCAGATCTTGGCAGAAAATAAATAAAAAATATATGTGTGGGAGGTGATTGATGTTATTTAAATCTATGGGAGAAGCTGCATGTGTATTCTTTGGAAAAGAGGAGAGCAAGAGTGAATTAGTATCCAGTGGGGAAATGACACAAGGGATGCTTTAGGATTCTTTGAAAAAATAGGATAAGAGGTGATATTCTCATGCTGGGGAAGGTTCAAGATCTAAAAGAAACTTGCTGGGAAGTTTTGAAACAAGAACTGGAGAAGGCAGATGTAACAGTTGAGAGGAAGTCTGTTCTGTTGAAAAGGATTTGAATTTGGGCTGGTGCAGTTCCAGAGGAGCTCCTCACCTCCAGGTGCACCTATGGAACCACAGAATCCTCCTGGTTGGAAAAACCCTGCCAGACCATCGAGTCCAAGCTGTGCCCCATCCCCTCCTTGTCCCCAGCCCAGAGCACTGAGTGCCACATCCAGGTCTTCCTGGGACACCTCCAGAGATGGGCACTCCAAACCTCCCTGGGCAGCCCCTTCCTATTCCTGACAACCCTTTCCAGGAAGAAATTCCTGCTGCTGTCCACCCTGAGCCTCCCCTGGCCCAGCCTGAGGTTGGGCTGAGCCCAACTCCCCTCACTGGCCCCTCCTGTCAGGGAGTTGTGCAGAGCCACAGGGTCCCCCCTGAGCCTCCTTTTCTCCAGGCTGAGCCCCTTTCCAGCTCCCTCACCCCCTTCCCAGCTCCACTCCCTTCCCTAGACATGCTCCAGCCCCTCCTTGCCCTTCTTGTGCTGAGGGTCCCAGAACTGGACACAGCACTGGCTGTGCCCTCTGCATGGATTTTCCACTGGACACCAGGGAAGCAGCAATTTTGAAGAATAATAATGGTACTTATTCATCTGAGATCCCCAGTCCTGCCTCTGCCTTATCTGCTGGCATTCTGCTGGAAACCTAATCAGTGTCTAACTCCTAATGAGCAGTGCTTAATTCCATACACAACTCAGTCAGGGGTATATTATCAACAAAACCAGAAATACAAGGTCTGAACCTACTTCAACTAGAAGGTGACATCCACCAAAGAAATACAGGGCTCATTTTGAAGCTTTCTGGCTTAATTTCCTCCATTTATTCATACACTTATTACTGGAAAGAAAGGAGGGGGAGAGCACGAGGGGAGAAGGGAGGGAAGGAATCCTGGGACAGCACATGCTGGGCTGTAAAATGCAAAAAAGGTTTTTCAAAACCGCATGTTCTAAACATCACCTTGGAGTCCCACAATAATAAATAGTTGATATTACACTGTGACTAACTGCCAAGTAACTATAGCAATGGAGAGAAAAGCCTGTCTTTGGACACATTCCCTCCTGCCTTAATTTTTCCCTGGAGTGGGGAAGGGGTACAGAGAATGTGCTCTAGATCCTTAATGGATAACGTTTTCCAGAGCCCCCTCTGATCACTCAGTGACTCTGGGATTTAAAAGCAGCAGAGTAATTTCTCCAAAGGAAGCTGAACGTTCAAAACAATTATCCTGAACTATTCCATCCCCTTGGAAAGGGTTAATGCACCAGGTCCTGAGGTGAGGCTGTCAGGATACATTGAGACACAGCAACACAAGCCTTTATGATGTGCCTCACAATCCAGCTGCTCACCACTGCTTCCTTCATCCCGAAAAACTGCATTTTCCAGGGATCCCAACAGCCTGAAAATGAGTAAGTGTGAAGTGAGACTACACTGGCCTGCACTGAGCATTTGTTTTTGCCAACAGAAGACCACATTTCTGGGTTGGTTTTAAACACTGCCTTCTGGAATTTAATTTTCAGGATGAAAATTAAAGAATTATTTTGGAAGCTTCAAGTTATCTTTCCCCTCTTGATATTTTCCAGAGCTGTTTGGAAACGGGAGGGTGGAGCTGGCACTGCTGGGGCAGTGGTTTCAGAAAGCCCTTCTGTAGCTATTTGGGGAAAAAACTGCTGGATCATGTTGGTATTTTTATAAGTAACTCGATGCGTGGTTCTATTTTGGATACCAACTATGCAGCAATGCAGACTGTTTTGAGCAAATTGCAGGGGGAGGAAGAGAAAAGGAAGATCCCCTTACAGAACGAGGGCTGCCTTCTCCAGGGAAACCTCTTGAATCTCAGTTTAACCATGTGCCTTTTAAGCCAAGTTTTTAAAAGCCATTTAGATTTTACAAGGAAGAGAAAATAATGGTTAATTGTGATTGTTCCGTGATATGTGAAGGAGTTGAATCAAACCAATTAAAAGTAAAAATCTTCCATTGTGACTCTAGATCAAAACCAGTTGTACTTTTAAGATAAATTAAAGACCTAAACCAACAATGACTTAATCAAATTTCTGCCAACTTCAAGAATTTTTCACTTCTGTTTGTGGCTTTAGTCTGTAATTGACTTGCAAAAGAACTTGCAGTTTTATGAAGCAGCAGGGCCTCCTCCACCTCAATAAAGAAAATTGCCAGAACTTGAAGAAATCAAAACAAGTAATCACAGCTAAAAATTGCCTCACAGTGTGAATGGGGACATTAGTACTTGACAAACACCCTGAGGTTTTTTTCACACGGCTTCTAGAGGATGCCTTCCAGGCAGCCTACACACCATTTGCAACACAAAATTCATTCTAGTAGGTTTGAAGACATTCACAGTTATGTTGCTGGCTCCACAAAGCTGTAGCACGCTGCAGGATGGGCTGAAGCACCAGAAGTCAATGGGAGTCCTTCCCACAACCACTTCCTCTAAAATTAGGAAATATATACATATATCTACCAGGGCGAAATTCCTCCCTGTGAGGGTGGGGAGACCTTGGCACAGGCTGCCCAGAGTAGCTGTGGCTGCCCCTGAATCCCTGGAAGTGTCCAAGGCCAGGTTGGATGGGGCTTGGAACAACCTGGGATAGTGGAAGGTGTCCCTGCCCATGGCAGGGAGTAGAACTGAATGAATTTAATATTCCTCCCAACCCAAATCATTCTGTGATTCTCATTATCAACCTATTGTGTGGAATAACTTCTTGAATGTGACAGAAGTTTATTCAGCTCCTTTTCTCAAAAAATAATATTGGGAGCCCAGGTTGCTCTTAAAATGAGGTGATTCTTGGGATATTGATAGGGATTGACAACAGCTGTCACATACTTGTATGTCATTTCAGGCCCTGAAGAGCAGCTGAGGCCAGACAACAAAAATCACAGAATTATTAGGGTTGGAAGGAATTGCTGGAGGTCATTCATTTCAACCTCCCTGCCAAGGCGGGGACACCTGGAGCAGGTGACACAGGAATGCCTCCAGGTGGGTTTGGAATGTCTCCAGCGAGGGAGACTCCACGGCCTCCCTCGGCACCAGTGCTCTGCCACCCTCACGGAATGTTCTTCCTCCTGCTGAGGTGATGCAGGAGCTGTGTGGGATGTAGGACCATTGCCAGGGAAAACCTACACGAGTGTGTGTGTCCAGTGATGCACCCAACGCTGCAGTGAGAAACTTGGCACAGCTCGGCTCTTACCATGCATGAGGCGAGAGCCCTGCGGGCAGGGGGGCGGCGGGCACGGGCCCAAGCCGGGCGCCTGCGAGGAGGTAGGGACGCTGCCATAGGCTGAGGGAGACGAGGGCTAACAAGGACACAGCAGGAGCTCTAGACGGAGAGGTGGAGCCTGGGGACGTGGCGAGCCCGGTCTTACGGGGGAAAACGGTGTTTTGGGCCGGATCCTAAGGGTAAAAAGGGGATTTTGGGCCGGGCCCAAGGTCGGGCGCGGCGGCCATGACGCCCTCCCGTCGGTTACCGTGGCAACGACGGCGAAATCTCGCGAGATCTGCCGGTGCGGGCGATAGGTGGAGTACTAGGTCTCGCGAGAGTTGCGCGGGGGAGGAGGTGAGGGGACGGGCAAGATGGCGTCGGAGGGCGACCTGGGCAGGAAGTGGGACCGGTGTGTGGCGGACTCCGCCGTCAAGCTGGGTAAGGGCAGCACGGGCATGACAGAGTGGGAGGGCCCGGGGAAGAGCGGTGGTGGTCCCCCAGGCTCCCCGAACTTGGGAGAGCGGCCGTTGGCGTGTCCCCGTGGCGCGAGGCCCACTGTCCCCCGCCGCCCCAGGTTCGCCTCAGAGCGGTTGTGAGCCCGAGAGAGGCTCGAGGTGTACCGAGGATCCGCCCTCATCGTTGCCTCCGGCGTCGGGTAGAGCCGGTGGCTCCGGGCCTGGCAAGGTGACCTTGGCCGCGGGCTCGGACCCCCGGCGGGCCCGCTCCCAGCTCTGCGCCCCGGCTCGGCCCCGGCTTACCGCGCTCCGGGCGTGTTTGACCTCTGGCTACTCCCTGTGTTGGAGGTAGGAGGTTTCCGTGGGAAATCTGGGCTCCGTAGGGAATCTGGGAAGCCTCCCGGGTGGAATGAATGAGTGGCGGGTAGGCGCCACCGGCTCCTGGCTTTAGGCGACCTCGCCCGCCTTCGGCTTTGCTGCGACGGTGGGTTTGGAGTCAGTGTGTGCAGAGCTGTTCACATCGCTCCGTGTGCCAGGGGGGCTGCGTTTATTAAAAGCAATAGGCAGCGTGACACGCTGAGGGCTTTGGCACGTGTCACTTAGTACAGCGTGTGGAGTGTGTGACATTGAGAAGCGCCGGCCGTGTCCCAGCCCTGTAGTTCTGCCTTTTCCTCAAGTAGGGGAACAGTTCTGTTGGGTTTTTTTCCATATTTGTTTGCCCTTAAAGTGAGAGTTATGCCCGTGCCTCAGTTTTCTGCAGCAAACCATTCACGAGATTTCACTGAGTACTGTGAGTTTTAGGGGTGGTGATGGCTCTGGTGGCCGTGCTTGCCCTGTGACCACCTGCACAGTGACACCAGGCAGGGCTTGTGGTTTCACACAATGTGTTTACAAACCCAGATCTTCAAATGCAATGTATAGACCGATAAATGCAGTATCTGACACAAAAGATATTTATTCCATGTTGGTACAGATGTCTCTTTTAGAACCATAAATAATATCTGGGAAATGCGAATGTTTATTTCTTGTTGCTGCAGTGGCCTTGTGCTTGAAAGCTGATGAGGAACTCGGGGGTTTTAGTTGCCTAATACTTTTCCATTAGAAAAGATGTTTAATAATTTTAAGTAAACCGAAACTTCCATTGTTTATAACAGACCTTTGAAAAGTGTCAAGTGCTCCAGAGCAGTGTTTTTCCCTTTGAAATTCTATTCAGGTTTGTCTGACAAACGTATTTGGACATGTTTATGTTTCCATAGCATTGGTTGCTTTATCATAAAATATTAAGTATGCCAAATTATAAACAAGAACTTGTTCCATGCCACAGCTGTACATGTCAGATTCCTGTACATCCTCTGCCCTGGAGGCTGAAAGAAATGGATGCAGAGTTGATTTCACAGAATCTCACGCTGGTTTGTGCTGGATTAAAATTCATCTCATCCCACCCCCTGCCATGGGCAGGGACACCTTCCACTATCCCAGGGTGCTCCAGGCCCTGTTCAGCCTGGCTTTGGACACTGCCAGGAATGGGGTAGCCACAGCTTCTCTGGGAAATCTGTGGCAGGGTCTCCCCACCCTCACAGGGAAGATTTTTTTCCCCATTATCCAACCATATCCTCCCTCTGTCATTGGGAAGCCATTCCCCCTTGTCCTGTCTCTCCAGGCCCTTGGAAACAGTTTTTTTCCTGTCAGCTCCCTTCAGGTACTGAAAGGCTGCAATGAGGTCACCCCAAAACCTTCTTTTTTCCAGGCTGAGCAATCCCAATTCTCTCAGCCTTTCCTCCCAGCAGAGTTGCTCCATGCCTCTGATCATCCTGGTGCCTCCTCTGGACTCACTTCAGGTCCTTGCTGTGCTGGGCCCCAGGGCTGGGGCAGCTCTGCAGGTGGGGTCTCACCTGAGTGGGACAGAGGGGCAGAGTCCCCCCTTTCCTGCTGCCCACACTGGGGGATCAGCCCAAGGCACAGGGAGTTTCTGGGCTGGTCATGCCCAGCTCTCACCCACCAGCACCTCCGGGTCCTTCTCCCTAGGGCTAATCCCAGTCTTCATCCCTCAGCCTGGATTGATCCTGGGGGTTGTCCTGACCCGGGTGCAGCAGCAGCACCTGCTCTTGTTAAACCCCATGGGATTGCCATGGGCCATTCCTTGAGCTTGCCCAGGTCCCTCTGGACAGCCCTGTCCTTCAGATGTGTCTGCACCACTGGGCTTGGTGTCTGTCACCTGCACTCCTGACTCTGCAGTGGGCCTTTCTTTTGCTTCACTGTTTTCTTCCACCCTAAAGTGGCAACAAAAGAAAGAGAACCTGCTTTGCCTTGTGCACTGGTGCTCCAGTCTGAGGATTCCCAGTGTCGGTTTCACAAGGATGCTGAGCAGAGATTTCAGTCACATCTCAGTTTTTTATTAGACTGCCCAAAAAGGTCACCTGTGCTGCAGCATCTTCACACCAAACCCAGTGGCATGGGCTCACACGTGTTTCTCTCATGTCTGAGGGCACTTTTCTGGTGTGTGTGTTTTTAAAACTGGTCAGTGACTGAAGCATTTGTACTGGCAGCCTCCTGCATGAACTGTGTGCTGACAACACAAATTTTTCCGTGGTATCCCAGTGGGAATAATTGTTTTCTCTGCAGGGACATTAAAACCACGAGTGGTTGGGTTGTTTGGTTTTGTAATATTACTGCAAAGTTTGCTGGAGTTTCCAATAAATTATCAAGGGTGGTTGTTTTACTGGAAAGAAAATATACTTTTTTACTTGAGGATTTAGTTGTTACATGGGACACAGGATTTGGTAAACATCTTTTTTTGTGAGACTTTTCCCTTTGGTGGCCACAATTTCCTTCCCAAATGCTCCTTTACATCCTTCCCGAGTGCTACAGCCAGGGAGATCTTCCCAGCCAATGGCTGGGGAAAAACAAACATTGTGATTAGCCCAGTGTTTTCCCATTCCAGACTCTCTAAATAAAGGAAAGCACAGAATTTCTGGAGTCTTGCATGCAGTGTCTGTGGGAACTGTGGACAGATAACTCTTGTGGATTAGTGCGAGGGCTGGTGGGACATGAGAAACAGAAAAGGGGGTGAAGGGGAGGTAGAGCTCTCAGGCTGGCTTTATTAGCAAAAATGTGCTTTGAATTCCAGCCTGTCCTTAGCCCATCAGGATTCCCACTATGCTGTGTAAGTCAGGGCTTGTCCTTAGCTCTGTTTGTAGTTGTGCAATACTGTTTCAGTTGGAGACCAAGCTCCTGAAAAAAAAATTGATCTCCTGCCACAAAAACTTCCAAAATAAATATTTATCTTGTGTTGCATCTTTTGAAATGCTGTATTATGTTTTCGAGCTCTTGGTCACTACCTGTGTGGATCCTGTACTTTAGTATTAATTTTTTCCTGTTAGTTCCAAACAGAGGATGTTGTCAGGCAGTTGTTAGTTGTTAGAGGACGTTGTTAGGACAATATTTAATTTCAAAGAGTTAACCAAACTTTTTTTTGCCTGCAGAGAACATTGAGCCATTGTTAAATGGAGCTTGTGGTCACCTCATTTTTCCTAGGGTGATATTTATTTGTTTTGTTAATGATATGGCTGTATCCAGGTGGTTTTGTTCCTCTTGCATTGCAGATGTAGCTGTGGGCACAGTGTTTGTGTGCAGGGGACTGGCTTGTGCTTTCTTAGCTGGCCGGGGGTTTCTGACAGAAAATCCAGGTCCTGCTGCCTCTGGCTTTGCACCATCCTCAGGGCTTTTCACCCAGGCAGTCATTTAAATAATTTACATTTCCGTTCATTTTTTAAATTCTGATGCTGATTTTCATGCAGAAAAGCTAATTGTTACTTTCTTACAGAAAACTTGTTTGTTTGGAGTGTGGGAACAGGGACTTGAACTTGTGTGGCTTTCTTTTCCTTCCCAGCTTGCAAACCTCCCTCAGCTGCTGTGTCCTCCCCAGCCCTCGCTGCCATTTCTTCCTTTTCATCAGCACAGCTCTGCGGGGGGGGGTGATGAAGTAAACACTGGTGTGGTCTTCCTCTGTCCTGCGGGCTCCAAACCCTGTTCAAAGGCTTGGTTTGTTTGTTTAACTGATTGATGGCTCACGGCTGTTTATTTGGAGAGACAATTACTCACAAAAGATTGACAGAGGTGGTTTTATTTTGCTGAAAGGCTGTAATTTTGGACAAATTATTATTATGTGCTGTTTCCAGGGGACAGAGAGGTAATAAAGAGTAGTGTGGAAGAGAGGGAGGTTTTTGTGCCTGCATGTCTTGGTTTGTTTTGAGTCTGTTGTTGTTTTGAATGAGTTGAACGCTGCAATTTCCCTGATACTGGAAGGTCATCCTAAGGAAACTCTTTGCTTCTTGACTTGGATGTGTGAAGTTGTTGTGTTGAAGTTAATTTTTTTTCAGAAGAGAAATGTTTTGATGTATGTCTGTGACTGACCAAAATTCAGCCTGGAAGCTTGTAAATAACCCAGTGTAGTGATTTCATTTTCCTCTAATCCTCTGTTTTGACATCTGAAAATAAAATGCTTCTAATTTCCATTTAATAGGGATTTTTTTAAAAGAGAAAAGGGCACTTTGAATTCTCCTGCAACTGTTAACATGATTTCTTCTGCCTTTCATCATCTGGCCTGCTTGAATAGCTGTTCTGTTAATGGCAAGGATGAAATTGTATTGTTTGTGTCATTCCACAGATTGGATATTTCAGAAAGGATCATTGTATGGATTGCAATGTCAGTATTTTTAAATAATCCTTCACATGGTTATGAATAAGATAAAGTCAGTCTATATAATGATAAAACTTGATTACACTTTCTCAAAACTGGATTAGACTTTGTCTAAATATACAAAAATCCTGAAATTCCTGTTTTGAAGTGTTTTTTTTGCTTGGCAGTTGTATCGTGGCCATCCAGTCTTAGCTACCAGGCCAGAAGGCTTGTTCCAAACTTCTTTGGGGTTTTGTTTTTAGTGCTGGAGAACGTGGATATCATGTGAGCACACAGCTGCATTGTTGTGTGAGCTTTCGTGGAACCCCAAGTTCTTTTTCTGGTTGTACAGAAGATCCAGCTCTACTAGTTGTGTCTTGCAGCAGCCCAAGTAGTGTAAACATGGACTGCTCGTGGCTCAGGCTGTGCAGGGAGGCAGCATAGACAACAAAAAATGTTTTCCTTGGAAGAGGTGGGCAAATGCTGTTTTGAGAATAGGCTTTTAGTCCAAAATCTAACAGCAATATTTAGTTATGATGTTAGCAGAGCTCTGAATACAATGTCCATTTACAATTTAAGGGAGTATTACCTTCTGTTGGAAGAAAAAGACAGGAAACTTTAGAAATCCAGGTCTTCTCCTACCTACATGCCTTGCAGTTCCCTTGGTTGGAGCTCCAGATGTGTCAGGCAGCTGTGCCCTGCTGGGGTGCGCCTCTCCAGCTGTGCCAGCTCTTGGTGGCCTTTGGAGCAAGAGAAGAGGAGCTGTGACAATCCATCTGCAGCCTTTGCAAACCCCAGACCTCCTGAGCTCTGCTCCATGGGACATGAGCCCAAAATGCCCTGACTTCCTGAAGCTCTGCTTTAGTGCAGTGATGAGATGCCAGCTCTGCCTTTTTTGAAGGTGGCATGCAGTGGCAGTGCCCAGGGGAAAGGGGCTGTAGCCAAGTGATATCCTGAAGTTTGGTCCTTGAGAAGTTACAGCAGTAGGTGGGAACAAGACTTTGTTGGTTTTTTAATATCAGAAACAGTTTTCTGAGAAAATCCTTTCAGGGCTACTTGCACATCCTTGGTAATTATAATTGAATAGCAAGTGGTTTGAGAAGGATGAGGCTCCTTTTCCCTTCATTCCTGGCAGTGAGATGCCCCTGAAACTCTCGTTGCTCTCGGTTATCTCTGTTTCTGAGCTGGGCCAGCAGACGTCAGTACTGGCCAGCCTGTGCTGAGTGGGTGTGAAGCAGCAGCATTGCCAACCCTCATAGCTGGGCTGCAAAAGCCCTGAGTGTGCTGTGTTTACTCCTGCTAAATATTTCTTTCCAGCACGGTTACTGTTTTTATCAGCAGAACATGGAATTGCAGTGAGACGAGGTGAAGTTTCCTGTCACAGGGGTATTTTCTGTGTTATGAGAATACTGATGATTTCTTATATAGGAGCTTTTAAAGCAAGCACAGCCCTGATTTGTCTAAAAGCTTGGTCCAGCATTGATCATAGAATCCCAGAATGGTTTGGAGTGAGAGGCACCTTAAAGCTCATCCAGTCCCACCCCTGTCCTGGGCAGGGACACCTTCCACCACCCCAGGTTGCTCTCAGCCCCATCCAGCCTGGCCTCGGACTCTTCCAGGGCTGGGGTAGCCACAGCTTCTCTGGGAAATCTGTGCCAGGGCCTGCCCACCCTGACAGGGAAGTTGCACTATCTCATCATCCAGCAGCTTCCACTCCTCTCCCCCTCCCCTTTTGAAGGAGGGAGGAAATGTTTGTGCCCTGAGGTCTCACAGTTCATTCAGCAGTCTCTGGTGTGAGGTTGGAGTTTCTGGTGCAGTGTCCCCGTGGTTCCTTGGGCCCTTTGTGCTGCTGCCTGTGCCTCTGCAGCAGTGCTGATGTTTACCCAGGCTTTGCCTTTGAGCAGCACTTGACCTGACCCTGAGTGCTTAAGGGTGAAAGCAGCCCCTGAAAGCATGTTGGGATTTTGGATTATAATGATATTTGGATATTAATATTTTGTTATTCCAGTTTTTCTCTGTTACTACAGTCAGATGCTAGTATAAAACAAAACTCTCTTTTTTTCTGCTTCTTTCTTGAGTACTTGGTATATAATTTCACTGTGTTTTCTTCTAGTGTCCATGCTCATTTTTCTGTCTGCTCTGCAAACAATCCACACCACAGGGGAGATGGGAATGAAAGCTTCAGAGTTAGTGTTTGAAGAAAATCTGATTCCTGCCACTAAGACCTTGCAAAGAGTCTGCTTAAAATTAATTCTCTCCGTAAATAAGTGATTTCATGGTCTCGGATTTCTAACTGGTGCTAAGTGCTGCCCTGTGAAGGCCCTGGTGTATGAAGGAAACTTCCCTCCACATTTTTGCAAAGCAATTCTTTATGTATCTTGTCAGAGTGCGATTGGAGGCTGAAGCTCTCAGTTTTGTATTAGTGTGTGTGGAATGGCAAAGGAAAATAATACTTTTCGTTTTGGGATTAAGTAATTGAAAACCTTCCAGCTGCTATAGTAACAGCAACACATCTGCCAGATGTCAATGAGCATATTTTAATCCTTCTATTTTAAGTTTCAAGCTATTGAAGCAAAGTACATCTAGGTGTGGCTGTGTTAGTAGCTGCCTCAGCCTGTAGCTACTTGGGTAGCCTAGGGAAGAACCGTGTAGTATCACTGCTGGAGCCACTGTTGATTAAATTTATAGAAAAAGCTTTTCCCAGATGTTCTTGTGGGGCAGGAGCCCATCCTGAAGATTTGTGTTTCTCTCCTAGACACTTTTATGATGTCCTGTTGGGTATACAGCACGTGCTCTCCTGCGTGTTAGATTGATTGGAGGTACTGGGACGTTTTTCTTGGAAGGTGTAAAAGCCAAAAAAGCAGAAAGAAAAAGTTCTGGCGCCTGGGCTTGCTGCCTAATGCCAATTCCGTGTGGCTGTGCCGCTCTGTGTGGCTGGGGAGCAGGGCTGAGGTGTCCACACAAGTGTCCTGTCCCCTGGTGACACTGTAAATGAGTTTAGGCTGAAGTGATGAATGGGGGGTGGAAGAGGCTGTTTTTCTAGTTAAACATTTTAAACTGTCAGAGAAGGTGAAAAATGGGTTGTACTCTTTCCTGTGGCCTTTTCCTCCAAAGAGTCTGTCATGCAAGAAAGAGAGGGAATATGTGCCTGGTGTGGATCAAGCCCTTTGCTTTTCCATGTTCATTTGTTTTTATTGTAAGATAAACCTTTCATGTTTTATTGTTATGAAGTTAAAGGCCGGCCTAGAGGTGCTGATCTTCAGGAGGAACAGCTGGAGTGTCCCCTGCTCAGGTGGGAGGCTCTTTGAAGTGACATGTTGCCTCTTTAAGAGGAAATGGAGCATGTGAGAACTTAAACCTGTAAAACTCATCATCAGCTCTGCCATTGTTTATCTCTGGTGTAACTTTATATAGAATTAAAGTGAAATGCATTACTTTGCTCCCGAGGCAAGATGGTTTTGCTCCCCCTTGGTCTTGGAGACACAGGAAATGACCACATAACCACAAATACTTTCTAGTGGAATGAAGATGAGTGACAAACTTCCCGCAGAAAGAGGTTCTTAACCAGATGGGCTAATGAATTAAATGTAGCTGAAGGTTCTGGTTTTAAGTTAAAACCAACTTCTAACTGTTCAAACCAAGTAGAAAAGAGCAAATGCTGTACATGCAGTGGCTGCTGTGAGGGGCAGAGCTCGTGTTTCTGGGGCGTTGTGATCAGCGTGGTTTGGAGCACAGGCTGTGCTCTGTGCCTCAGTCAGGAAGGAGTGACCCAAGGAGCCTGTGAGATCAGGAAAGATAAAGTACTTTTTTGCCTTTGTTTCTCATGTTGCCTTCTTGCACAGAGGGCCAGAACCCATTAGTTGTCAGATCTCCTTCACTTCTCTGTAGCATTTTCATTACTTAAAGCAAGGCAATAGCTATCTTCCCATCCATCTTTTCTACTCATTATCACTGTAGACTCCTTATTCCCGGAATAAAGTGCAATGACAGCCTCTAAAATTGCACCAAAAATGTGTTTGATGAAGAAGAATGATCCCTTCAAATGAGCTGTTTCAGAAAAAGCTTTCTAAAGACAGAGTAGTTTTTCCTAAGTCAGTTGTGCTGGACCACATCTGTTTAACAGTGATATTGGTGTGGGGGAAGGCCTAGTTTGTGTTTTAGGCTTAAGCTGAATTGCAGTTGACATAAATAATAAATTTTTCACCTTTTAAGTGTATCCTGTAGCTTCCTCATGGCCAACAGGAAGCAACATTGATGGCATGTGAGTGCAGCCCTTAGAGAGGGGCTGTAATGTGAGAGAACATCTGAAGGAAGTGAAGAGAGTACGAGATAATGATAATTTCTGGAATAAATTGAAAGAAACTGTATTAATTACAGATGCTTCCTTAGTGCAGGGTTGTATAAAGACAAGAGAAGAAGCAGTTCAGCACCAGGCTGGTGAGAAGAATATGGGTTTGACTGGTAACGTGGAAAATGTGGTGAGGTTAGAAACTGCCCAGGCTATGCATGGAGATGATGCAGAGTTTGTCATCCTGTAAATCATTTCTCATTGATTAGCTAAGCTGTTTGGATTGGCAGAGGGGATCTTCCTAGGGACAGGAAGGGCAGGACTGGGATTGCTCCCTCATGGCAGGGTGCTGAGCCGGACACTCCAAATAGTGCAGAAAGAATCCCCCCACCAAGTCCTGGAGTGCAGCAGCCCAAGCAAACCAGCTGCACCATGGGCTGGAGGAGCAGGCTGGCAGAGCAGCCAGGCCCGGGCACCAAGGGCATGGAGAACTATCATTAATGGCACAAACACCGTGCGAGAGGCAGCAGCGGCTGCAGAGGTAGAGCAGGAAGGCTCTGCTGGGAGGGGCCGGGGTTGGAGGAGTGAGCTGAGCCTGTGGCCTGATGTCTGTCCCAGGCTGCTGGGGTCTGAACGAGCTGCTCCAGGGGGTGTCTTTATGTCTGAAAGGCACAAAGCCCTGAGCTCTGAGCAGACAGTGAGGATCCCAGGCTTTCCCTTAGGTGTTCGAATGGTCAGAGTGAGGAGCTGACCTTGCAGCCGGGCTCGGGCTCGGCAGTGCCGGGGGGGTGATGCAGGATGGCCTGGAGGGCGCTCAGAGCTCTCTCCTGCATGTTTTGTAAGTCTGCTCCCAAGCTGTAATGACCTGGTAACGTAGTTACCTCTGGCACAACTGAAAATCTGTAGTAAAATGAAAAGGGTTTTTTTCCAGCTCAGTACTGACACAGTGAACGTGCGGGGCTTTGCTCAGTTCATGTTTGCTCACCTCTGTCCTAATATTCAGGGGTTTATAATCAACAAAAAACGTGGGATGCTTACTTAAGGTACGAGGTGGTGCATCCTAAAGTACTGAGGATTCAAAGTATTTTTTGAGTAATCTTCTTCAATGGAAACTATCAATGTACTTTTTACAAGGAAAAAATTTTGAAGGACACAAGGAAACTTAAAAAAAAGAAACCTCATCCTGTATGCCACAAGGGTACACGATTCCTTGGCATTGTTCTGGACTCAACCCAATTACTAATGCATTCAACAGGATCATGTGCTTTTAGGAATATTTAAAAAAAGGATGTATTTTAATTAACAAACTCATAATATTTAATTTCTTATATTGAAAGGAAAGAGTTGAAACCCATAACAGGATGTGTTTGCTGCAAAATAAACCTGAAGCTGTTGGTTTGGTTTTTTTAATGAGAATATGCATGACTGACTTTTTTTTTTTTTTTCTTTTTAAGGCATTTCCATGCCTTATCTAAAATCCTTCTCTTCAGTGGACATAATTAAAGGTAGAATTTGGCCACTCAGCTGCAAGTTTTCACTGTGATATTTATTGGGTCCTGAGAGGAGTTTTGCAGACTTGCCTGACATCTTGCACAAAATCATAAGCTCACCTTCCAAGGAAAGCAAAAATTATTTTTAAATATGCCAAGTTTTTTAGCGGCGCTGAATAATTTTGTTTCAACTGCTGCAGTTATTTCTATGTATAGTATAAGGATGTGAAAAGTCATTCACTCCTAATGTGTTTAAATATGCTCCATAATGAATGTTGTGGATGTGAAAGATAAGCAGCCTGGAGCTTTCTTTGTAAGGTATAGGGTAACACAAAGCTTCAAAGTTCTGCTGCCCTCAGGACACACATTGAAGCAGTTAAAGTAGTGAGATAAATGAAATACAATGAGATATTCATCTGCAGAATCTGAAGCTCAAGGACACAATAAGTTTTCATTTAAGTGTTTCTCATTTGCTGACAATGAGCCAAATAAATTTTAATTCCACATTGTAGATGGTGACAGAAATTCAGGAACGTTCCCTGGGATGAGAGTCTGGTTTGTTTCCCAGATATTTCTGATAATGTACTTATTGCATATGTTGGGATTCTAATCTGAATTAGCTGCTTGCAGTTATTTAAGAAAATAAGAATTGTTTTTTTCAGGTTTGTTATGTAAGAACTCTCTGGTTTGGTGTGCTGAACTAACATGTAGTTGGATAGTCATAGTCTGATGTTCATAGTCTGATATCCCTGAGTTGGAATAAAGAATTACTGTAAAGAAGTAAATCATTTTCCATTACTTTGTTTTATCCTTATCCTCACCCACTGCATTTCTTCTTATAGGTGCTGGATTTGGATTAGGAATTGTTTTCTCAGTCATCTTCTTCAAAAGTAAGTACTCTGCATTAATCTTGGCTGCCTGCTTCCCACTTTCCATCTGTTGTAGGTACACTTAGAAGTCTTTGAGGCACATAAAAGTTAATCAGCTTGTTAGACCAATTCTTCCATTGTTTGTCCTGTCTTTTCCATTGGAATGGAGTTCCCAAAACTTTTAGCTGTTGTGTGACAAGGATGTTCTCCATGGCACCTCCCTGAGCTGCTCCCGAGTTCAGCCCAAATCCTGGAGTGGCAGGAAGCCCTGAGCCAAATCACTGGAGCCATGTGTCTCGACATCAGTTTATGCCAGCCTTGCCAGGGCTTTAAAACTGATCTTAGTTCTTCAGCTGTGCTTTAAAACAGAATAATTTTCAGTAATACCTTGAATTCAGAGATTGCTCTCTGTTAAATTCTAAACACATGTTACTGTTACTGTAATGGGCTGGCTTGGAGGATTTTAGAACTTGAAAATGCCTAGAATGCATCTTCTAGTAATTTCTTCTTTCTTGGTGCTTATAGAACAATGTAAAACAAACAGTTTTCCTTGACTTTACTTTTTACTCTCTGCTTGCCTCTTCCACAGGAAAGACATGGCCAATTGCATTTGGGTCAGGGATGGGGTTAGGAATGGCTTATTCCAATTGTCAACATGACTTCCAGTCTCCATACCTTCTCCATGGTAAATTTGTAAAAGTAAGTATCAGTGTGTCATGGTTGGCCACTGGCCCAATGCCAGGCACCCAGCAAAGCCTCGCTTGCCCTCCCCTGCCACAGCTGGGCAGAGCAGAGAGAAAAAAAATAATGAAGGGTTCATGAGTTAAGGACTGGGAGGAAACACTTCAAGGGTGTTTTCAAGTTCAACTTAAAGTTGCAAAGTGAATTTATTACTAACAAAATCAGAGGATAATGAGAAGTAAAATAAGGCCTTGAAATACTTTTTTCCCCCCATCCCCTTTCTCCTTCCCACAGGCAGCACAGGGGGACAGGGGGGTGGGATCTTGGTCATTTCATCACCCGAGGTTTTCTTCCCCTGTGAATCTGTGAGTGCCTCCCACAGGAGACAGTTCTGCCTGAACTTCTCCAGGGTGGATTCGATCTCACCAGCAGCAGTCCTCCCAAAACTGCTGCAACATGAATTCCCCCATGGGTAAACTGTCCCCCAAAACTGCTGCAGTGTGGGTCACTCTTCCATGGGGTCCAGTCCTTCAAGGCCAGCCTGGGAGCAGGGGTCCCCTCTCTCCACCAGGTCTTCCCCTGGGTCACAGCCTCCTCCAGGCATCCACTCACTCCAGCCTGGGCACCTCTGCCATGGGCTGTGCCTGGATCCCTGCATCCCCCATGGATCCCCTGCATCCCCCATGGATCCCCTGCATCCCCCATGGATCCCATGGGCTGTGCATGGATCCCCTGCATCCCCCCTGGATCCCCTGCATCCCCCATGGATCCCATGGGCTGCAGGGGCACAGCTGCCTCACCATGGTCTCACCACAGGCTGCAGAGGAATGTCAGCTCTAATGCCTGGAGCACCTCCTGCTCCTCCTTCTCCACTGGTCTTGGTGTCCCCATGTTGTTTCCCTCACATGTTCTCACCTCCTCTGGCTAGAAGAAAAGCTCTGCACCTTTGTTTTGATTTTCTTCTTACATGTGTAATCACAGAGGCATTCCCATCATCTGTAATTGCCCCAGCTTGGCCAGTGGCATGTCCATCTTCAGAGCCATCAGGGACTGGCTCTGCTGGACATGCTGGAAGCTTCCAGCAGCTTCTCACAGGAGCCACCTCTGTAGCCCCCATGCTACCAAAACCCAGCTCTCAATGCTACCTACCACTGGTTGGTAACTGTTTATAAGTCAGATTATCCATTTACATGGCTATTCCTGTGCCTTTCCCAAAGGAGTGCTAATAGGAAGAAACTTGTGTTGCCAAAGCTGGACTGTTCTCCTGTTCTTTAATATCTGGTGTGTTTAACAGTAAATTTACTAGACTGAATACAGGGAATTAGTTTAACAGATCCTGCAGGTAGGTTTTCCCACAATCTGAAAACACAATAAGAATACATGTCAGAAAAGCAGAAAAACGAAACTAGTATTAAGGTTCTTCAGACTTTAAAAGAGATGAGCTGGGAAGAAACTGAAAGTCATGTCAGGCATGTCAGGTAGATCTGCCTGTGGAAGTGGATCTTTGATCTTCTGTTGGGCTTTGGGTTTTTTTTATTCAATATGAAAACACTGATCACTTGTAAGTTTTGTGGCTTGTTTGTCTGCATAGTAATGTAGTAGTTAGTCTGGAAAAAAATGTACCCTGTAAGCAGTTTTGTAATTTCAATGAGTTCAGTATTAACGCTGAAGTAAAAGATTTTTAAGTATTCTACCATGCTGAAGTGAAATGTTAAAGAATTGATTAATTAGCAGGAGCCATTTGTGCAGTCACAAGCTGGCTGCAGTGCACCAGTCCACAAACTGACTCCATTAGTATTTTCTTAATTTCTTCTTGTGTCAGAGCTGGGGCTGTTCTCAGGGTAATTTATCACTGAGGCATCTGGAAACAAAAGGAATGTGGGTGTGTGTTTTGGATCCACAGAGCCATGGCCTGGTTAAATGGTTTCACTTACACTGCTGGAGAGGTATCCACCAGGACATATTTACAGTGACCTCAGCACTTCAGAAATACTGAGGTAACACATTCTGCCAGGAGCAGGACACACAGTGCAGAAATCCCTCCTGTGTTGCTCCTGCCTGGTGCAGGAGGCCTGCAGGGCTTTCCAGGCTTTTCCTGGTGCTTCTAGAGCTGCAAGTTGAGCCCTGTCCTCCTTGGATTTACTGCAGATGAGCTTTTGCCAGCCTTCTGCAGCCCTACCAGACAGAGCTGCTTACAAATATTCTCTCCAGCTGCCTGTTAAAGGGAAATAATAAGATTCTCCAACAAATAAAATATTTGGAGAGCAATATAGAGAAAGTGACTTGGATGCAGCTGATGAGCATTGCCAGCCACTGCCCAGAATCAAAAATCTGTTTGGATTTGTTAACATTAAAATGTGTTGGTACTCCACAGCATCCTGAGGTTGTTTCTCCAGTTTATGTCTCCAAAAAAAAAGCTGGAATGACATGTCTGTGGCTTTATGTGAGAGATAAATGCACTGCTCACATGTTCTGAGAGAGCATTATCCATTCAAGGATGCTTGTTCTTAGGGATGTTGGGCAGCAGAAAGCAGTGTCTGGTCACCCTAGGAAGGGATTTTATTTGGATTAAGGACTAATCTGGAGCAGGGTGGTCCTTGGAAGCATGAGGTAACTGGAAGGACACTTCAGATGCCTGCTTGGCACAAGACAAATAGTTTCCAGTGCACTGTCTCCATTGC
This sequence comes from Sturnus vulgaris, assembly GCF_052056855.1. Taxonomy (NCBI): domain Eukaryota; kingdom Metazoa; phylum Chordata; class Aves; order Passeriformes; family Sturnidae; genus Sturnus; species Sturnus vulgaris. The sequence goes on along the minus strand of NC_142267.1, from coordinate 6,387,201 downwards.
TTTCTCTGCCACAGAGGCTGAGAGAGGGAAAATGCAGATGAAGCCATCTAATGGTTAATGTCATTAATTCCCTCCAAAATGTCATGTCATGGATAATGGCTCCAGGGTTATTACAACAAAATTATTTCATTTCTCTTGGTTAGGAACATGGAAAATATTGTTGCATTATCACTCATCTGTTTTTTTCCTAGAAAAATTTGTTATAACTAAACTTTGTAGGATTTCCTTTACAAAACGGAGTTCTGTTCAAATGCTAACTTGTCAAAATGATAGAATCTGCAAAAAAATCAACTTTATTAGAGGGAAATGTAGCACATATTAACTTGGTCAAAATTATTTCTAGTTTTCTGAGCCTGTCAAGTTCACAGGATCACAGGAGAACTCAAGTTGGAAAGGACTTCAAGGAGGTCATGAGGGTGAGCTGTGAGGTCAGACCAGGTTACTCAGGCCTTTACCTGATGGGGATTGTTCATTCTTCAGGATCAAGTTCTTAATTCTGAATCCTGAGTCAGAATGAGAGGACTGAGGACCTTCAAGGTTCTGAATAATCAGGAGATGTCAGAGTGACTTTGCAACCTGGGTCATCACACTGCCCATCCTTTGGGTTAGAAATTTCATCATGAAACCCCAGCACCAGTGCAGGAGCCATTCATCTAGACCAAAGAATGCTTAAAGTCCAGAAGACTTCTAAGTTGTGGTCAGAATGTTCTGAGGGCTTTTTAAGTAATTTGATCGAGTGGTTTTTACTGTCAGCAGAATTTAAAATCAGCATCGTCACTGTCATTGTGATTTTTTCAAAGCTTAAAATGCTATGGCTGTGAATTACACAGCCTAGATTTCCTTGCAAAATGAAAAATACCCTATTTTTCAGGTTTTTATCCTGTATTATCACCCAAACCTCACAGTCCTGTACTTTGATAGGAATGTGGATTTATATTGATGTGCAAGAACACAAGAAGGCTTTGATTTCTCTTCAGCCTGTGAATAGTTAACTTGACCAATAATGTGGGGTTTTTTGAAGTACCCAGTTTATCAGAATGGAGGATTATGCAGGAAAACATGAAAATAGCTGCTTAATTCCTCCATATACAACCTTTTGCTTTAGCAAAGGATGAAAACATTCCCACAGCCTCTGGAAATGTTACAGAGCTCTGTGACTTGCTTTACATCCTGCAGCACCTTCCATGTAAGGAACCCAAATGGCTTTTTAATAATATAACCTTCTTGCTTTACAGGAACAGTGACTAATGGCTGAGACTATCCCAGTGGGAAGGAAGGAGAAATCAATGATTATTCCTCAGGAATACTGAAGTGCCCCTGGAATAAGCCAACATTCTTCAGTAACGATCACCAGTAACTCTTTATACTCCAACAAACTGTTTCTGTCTATGAAACAAAGGTCTGTTGCTTGTTTTGTATAGTGTCTGAAAAGTACAAGGAAGACCTCTTCTGGGAAATAAATAAAAGAAAATTGGCCTTCTCTGGTGTGTTGACTTTGTATGTGAGTGAGAAAAAGGGAGAATGGAAGGAGAGAACTTCATTTGGAGTAGCCAGCAGCTGGGACCACCTGGGCCACTGGGAGAGTTCCTCAGCACAGCCAGCCCTGTCTGCTCCTCCCCAGTCCTGAGAGCAACCCCCATCCAGCATCAGTTCAAAGAAGCATTCCCACCTCATAAATCACCACTAGACCCCTGCTGCTTGTGCCGGTGTTTGGAGAGGAATATAAATACTCCTATGTCCTGTTTGTACAGTTGCCCTTTAAAATTGGAATTTTGTCCTCTCAGAAGAGGCAGAATCCAAAGAGGTAAATCCAAACTGTGTGATGGATGCAGCAAGGCCCTGCTGTCTCCTGTAGCTTTGGGTCACGGAGTGACCCCTGTTTGAAACTTCCCAGGATAGTGGGTGAGTTAAACACATCCTCGTGCCATCTGGCTCTCAGCTTACCTTTTAGGCTGATTGTTTTTGCACCCCTCTTCTGTGGGAGAACAGAGAGGTTTCAGTGTCTGGGAATGGGTCACAACTACTTAAAGCTCTTCATTACCTTGGCAAGACACTGCTCTAAGCACTCCCTTCTTTACATCCACCCCAGTCCTTGTGCTGCCTTGTTGGCACATTACCTGCTGCTCCTCCCCTGGCTCAGGAGCTTGTCTTCACTGCTGCTTTACTCAGCACGGTTTTCTAGCTATGGACATGAGTCTTCTTTGTCCCACATTTGTGTGATGTCCATGTAGCACAAGGAGTGAGTGCATGTCTCAAGAGGGAAAGGGAATTGCTTAGGTTGATGCAGAACTTGCCTTTATTGAAAGCCTGTTGTGCTGCATGGTGAGTGCTGATAGATGGAAAAGTGACAGAACAACTCCTCCTATTCTGCACAGCAGATAGGAGAAAGGAAAACAAGCTGTGTGATAGTTGTTTTTTAAACCATGCCAGTAAAGGAAGGGCATGGACTGCTAGGCTGTAGTTCAGAGGGCTGCAGAGAAACTCCTTATCCTGCAGGCCTGAGGTGTGGGTGCTGCTCAGCCCTGCGTGCCCAGCTCTCCTGGGCTCTCTCTGTGGATCCTGCTCTCTGGAGCTGTGGGTGCTGCTCAGCCCTGCGTGCCCAGCTCTCCTGGGCTCTCTCTGTGGATCCTGCTCTCTGGAGGAACGTGTCGAGCTGTGCCCAGAGTCAACAGACGCTGCAGAGCTCGCCTGGAGCAAAGAACTTGTGAAATAAAATAGCTCCAGTGCCAGAGCAGCATTAAGGCTGTCAGAGCATGATACCATCCAGGACCATTGCTCCAGCATGTCCTTGTTTTTCCACCTCCTCCCTTGCCGGACTGCATTCAGCAGTCAGGTCAAAACAGCTTATTGAAAACAGGATATATTTCTTTCTTCCCAATTTTGAATCATTTTATCTGGCCCCAGTTTTTAATTGGAACTATGTACTTTGGAGCCATAGCTCCTCTGTGGTTTGGAAAGGGGTTTTATTGAGTTCTCTGTGTGTGTGCTGCAGTCTGGGGAGCCAGTGGGATCTGCTGGAGAGAGGAGCACCAGCCTGGGCAAGACCCAGGAGAACCAAAAGTAGTGGAAGCACCACACAGAGAGACTGTCAGTGTGCACAGAGAGCTTCAGTTCCTGCCAATGATGAGTTCCATTTTTATTTAGTGTCCCTGCTCACGAGTCATCCTGCCCTTACCTGCTCTGCTTCAGCTCAAATAGGACTTCCTAGAGTTAATTCTTACCTTGGGCTGCTGTGGGCTGTGATCAAGTAGTTCTTCTGGCCCTGGAACTCAGAGATATCGATTGTAGAGATCAGTTCCCAGTGTGTCCTTTACTGCTAGAGTGAGAATAATCACAACAAAGGTGTTCAAATCAACATGGGTGAGTGTGAAAATAATGCACAATTCTAGAAGTGGAATTTAAATTTGTCATTGCTCTTTAAATGGGGTAAAAGCTTCACTTTTTTGTTTTCTTCACAGCTGCCTTGCTTCTTGTTGTCTGTGTTGATGTACATAAATATATGTATATGCACATATAATTACCACGTGAAGGATCTGTATTTGTTTTGCTTTATTTAATTAAAGATGTATTGTCCCAAACCTATTTTTGAACCTGTCCGTGTAAGCTGTGCAAAATATCTTCTTGTGAGGACAGGTCTCCTTTTTCCCTCTCTGGGAAGGAGCCTGTACCCTTCCCCACTGAGCCTGGAATAGGAACAGTTTCCTGATGCTTGATTTCTAATTGCATAAATGGAAGGGGGAAAAGTGGAAATTCTAAGTACCAAAAGGCATGTTAAATTTAGTATAATACACTCATCTGGAAACTATCACATTTTTCCTTCTTTCTTAAGCCTGCTGAAATCATTGCTTCGTCTGTGGCGTGATTTGGATCGGGACCAAAAAGTGCAAACAAGATAGGGCTGAAAAAGGCAGGTGTCCCTACCCAAACTTAATGAGACCTTTTAGGAGAGAGCTTGTATCCCAATTGTAATAGGAGTATACAGTGAGTAAGGAAACCATATCACTACCCAGGAGAGGGGGGAAAAAAAAGAAGCTGTTTGCTGACTAGAACTGGTTTTGAACGTTTAACAACTCCCCAAGTGCTCAACTGACCACAAATCTGCCTCTTTAACAGCTTGATTAGATGTCTGCTGAGGCTTTGAGATGAATAAACAAGTCACGGAAAAGCAGAGACAGCGGGGAAAAAAATATCAAGCTGCTTTTCTATTGTTTATCCGAGTTGTTCATGTTTGATCAAGATACCGTCATTGCTTTGTGTTCCAGTCCTGCCTGCAGCCCTGGCCAAGAGCAGGACCTGGCTGTATGTGGTGCTGTACACACAAATAAAAACCAGCCTCTGCCCTGGAGAATTTACAAACTAAACAGATGGGCTGCAGGGAGGTAGGAGGGTTTGTAATTCCCGTTTTAAAGATGGGACAAGCTGTAGGCAAGGTCAGGATAAGTCGTGCAGGGAATGTGGTGTGCAGCCAAGACACTGATTGGAGTCCAGCAGCCCATCCTTCCCAACTGGTTTTTCATGTGGTGGTGGAGTCTCAGGGGAAGGCTGCCCTTCATAGACTGGGAGACTCCAAAAGTGTTTGTGCCACCCTTTGCTATTTTCAAATTGCCCCAAATTCTTACTGGCAAATCCCTAAGAAGTTGAGAATGACTTTTCACTGTGCAGAGGCTGATAGCTTATGGAATCACTAGTAGGTATAAACCACTGTGATCCTCAATATTGACTTGGGTGATTATCTGAATCTGATAAGGAGAGAAAATACTGAAATATATTCCCAGTTCTTTGTGCCTCATGGACAAGGTCACTGCTGTGTTAGGAAGAATATAAATATAATACCAGGAGAAAGTCAATGCCTTAGTAAATCTACCTTAAATATGAATTTAGGTAACAGATTGAGAAAGAGGAAGAATCAAGGAGAAAGCAGCAATCCAGTACCATGGAATCATGGAATGGTTTGGGCTGGGAGAGACTTTAAAGCCCATCCAGTGCCAACCCTGCCATGGGCAAGGACACCTTCCACTGTCCCAGGCTGCTCCCAGCCCTGTCCAGCCTGGCCTTGGACACTTCCAGGGATCCAGGGGCAGCCACAGCTGCTCTGGGCACCCTGTGCCAGGGCCTGCCCACCCTCACAGGGAAGAATTCCTTCCCAGTATCCAATTTAAACCTCCTCTTCCAGTCTGAAGCCATTCCCCTCGTCCTGTCACTCCAGGCCTGTGTCCAAAGCCCCTCTCCAGTACTGGAAACACAGCAGTGATGCTGCAACTCAACTCTTCCAGGGAGCTCACATGGATGATTCTCCAAAGGTGGAGGAATTGGTTTCCCAGCTGTTTTTCTTGGGTTCCCTCTGAGTTTGGGAGCAATGCAAAAGAAATCACCAAGGTGCTTGTTTGCAAGTGCAAATAGTGGGTGCACAAGCAGACTAAAGGTGGCAGGTTGCTGTGGTGGCAATATGCCATGAGGTTCAGGGGATGCTGCAGCTGGAAGGGACAGGCTTGTGGAACTGGGGAAAAAAAAAGCCCATTTTCCAGCAGATTCTGAACCAGCGAGGCACTGCTGACCCTTCTTCTGCTCCCAGCCAGAAGGTTTGGTACTTACCCCCATACCACACACACCACATAATAAGAAATAAACTTTCTCCTCATCTCCCACCCCACTCCTGCCTTTGGAAGTAGGACTGGTGCAAATTTTGGCATGGCAGCTCTGTAGGCAGCTGGATGCAATGTGCACTGTGTGTGTACTGCTCTGAGAGTCCAGCCTATAGCCCACCCACAGTGAAATGCTTAACTGAGATCGAAGCTAAATGGGAGCACAGTTTATGGAAATTCAGCTGTGGATGGCCGTTCTCTCGTGCCTTCTGGCTGTCAGCACTTTGCTGTACAGCACTGCAGGCTGCTGGAGCTGGATTCTCCTCCTGGTGCTGGATACCCACCTCCTGGAGCTTATAAAGATGCTTAGAAAGTTGCTGGTGACTAATAAATCACTCTTCATCTCTAGTCTTTATTGGTGGTGCTTGTAAAGCCTCCAGCTCTGCGTTAGGAGTGGATGCCCCTTCCTGGAAAAGGTCATGCCCTGATCAGTTCAAATTCAGTTCATAAATCATGCAAAGGAGTGTGTTTCTTTTTAGAGGTTTTAGAGGATATTCTTCCTCCCCCTCGGTGCTGCACTTGAAGTTGTCAGCAGTGACAAACAGCTAAACCCAAACCCATGACTGCTCCCCTGAGCCGTGCATTCCCTGTGGATTGGACTGAAGGACCTGGAGCTGCAGGGCAGAGTCCAGAGGAGGCACCAAGGTGATCAGAGGGAGGGAGCAGCTCCACTGTGACAGAGGCTGGGAGAATTGGGATTATTCAGCTTGGAGAAGAGAAGGCTCTGAGGTGACCTCATTGTGGCCTCCCAGTGCCTGCAGGAGCTGACAGGAAAGATGGAGAGAGACTGTGGACAAGAGCCAGGACAAGAGGGCAGGGTTAGGTGGGATATTGGGAAGGAATTCTATCCTGTGAGGGTGGGGAGGCCGTGGCACAGGTTATATTTGTATCTGTATCTGTATTTGTATTTGTATTTGTATTTGTATTTGTATTTGTATTTGTATTTGTATTTGTATTTGTATTTGTATTTGTATTTGTATTTGTATTTGTATTTGTATTACTTCCCTTCTGGAAGTAAATATAAAAGGGTGGCAGACAAGTAACTGCTATTAGGTGGGATGTTGTGTAAGAGAAAAAAAAGTGGAGCAATATAGATTTTGGCCCAGTCAAATGTGAAGTTCAGCATCCAGGTGCAACAAACACTGATAATACCTGGAGATGGCACAGCCTGGGGGATTATGGAACCCCAGGAACTGAAGGGATTGCTGCTCACAGGGAGAGGCACAGTGAGAAGCAAGGGCTGGAGGCTGAGACACTGAATTCCAGACTGGGATGGGCTGGGAGAGCCATGGGAGGCCTTTCCAACCCCTGACATCTTACATGGAAGTTACTGAGCTCCACCTGGGAGTGAGTGGGTGAAATCCAATGACCTGTAACACACATGGATTCAGATCAGATGATCCAACTCTGTTCGTTGGCCATAAATTCTCTGAAACTTGTAAGGCCACAAAGGTTGCCTGCAGAATTCCTGGTCTCAGTCCTGTGGTCTGAACTAAAGGCAGAGTGTTTTCAGCTTGAGGACCCTGCTCGTTAGACACTCCCTGATGATGTCCCTGGTGTGGACCTCAGAGGAAAGACAACCTATTTCTGTGCTGTTCCTTGCTGCTTTGTTCCTCAGCTCCTCCCTCCTGGGCTGTTTTCCTTGGGTTTGTTTGAGGGAATGGCTGATGGTGAGCGCTTCCCCCGCTCCTTTTTCCAGGCACGGGGCCCATTTTTTGTTTAATTCTCTCTGAAGATGACACAGTTCCATAGATAATCTGTCGAGAGATGGGTATTTCATATGTCAATAAATACATCTTTGGATGATGGATGGAAGCCTGGGGCTGGAGCTGCACGAGTGGAGGTGCTCTGGAATGGCTGCACACATCACCCTGCTGTTTCCCCCACAGGCAGGACAGGGAAAGGGAGTGCACTGGCTTCTCTTAAGGCCTGAGAAATAATTCCTTTAAATCCTTTGGAGCATCCTAGCAGGCGACACGCTCGTGGGAGGCTCTAGTTTACTATCTGCAAAGTCATGGATTTTATATCCATATTAGGTATAAATAGAGGTAGGCTGGCAGATAGAGGCAAGGTCACTGTGACTCCTCCAAGCACCGGATGAACCCACGATTATTTCACTGGAGCTTCAGATTTAACTCTTGTCATGCACTGCAGCAACCACTGCTGCCAAAATTAAAACCTGAGCGATGCAGTTAGTCTAACACAGATGTCTCAGCCTGTTCAGGAAAGCTGTGATAACATGAGAACTCACGGCCACTTTCATTTTATTCCTCATCAGCTGCAGTAATAGTCTCAAAAATCCCAATCCTGCTCCAGGGCAGGAGGAGAGAGAGGCAATAAGCAGATTTCTCAGGGTCCCACATTTCTGATGTTGTGAACCAGACCCTTTAAACTATGAAAATCACAATATCACTTTAAGAATAGTATTTTCATTTGTGTTTTGGAAGGTGGGAAGATTGTGAACTGAGAGCTTTAGTTGCTAACAAAAGCACATATATTCTTTTTTCTTTTTTATTGTTCCTTTTTTCCTCAGTCATCCTAATTCTAAACAATGCTGACACTTGCTCTAGCAGGACTTTGAAAAACTGGCACTTTAAGGCCTCTGATTTTTCTTCAAGGCCAGAGAGTTTGTGCATGAGGCTCTTCCCATGCAATATTGCTCTGTGAGTCACCCCGTTTCAGGCGGGTGCTGGTTTCCTTTCAGTAATGTGCAAAATGTTCCCTGCACACATGTGGATGTTCTAAGTTTGTCCTGCTGGTTGACAGTTCAGAGGAGCTTTGGTGCCAGAACTGTCTCTGAACACACACAAGCACCTATTGTGACGAGGCCTGAGCTTGGCTGGGGCCTTCAGGCAGTGCTGCAAGAAAAATAATTAATATAATAAGAGGTTCTGAGTGATTGCAGCAGGGGGAAGTTGTGCAGCAGAGAATAAGATGGTTATCAGAGGGGATTTAACTGGTTGTAATGGAGTTGGAGGAAACTGGTTATTTTTGAAGTACAAAGAAAAAAAAAAGCTGTTTGAACTTGCAGGGATGAGGGCACCTGCAAATGAAGCCCAAGAGCTGCTCAGAACTGCCCCTGCAGACATGAACTGAATGGGAGAAGGATTTTGCATGACCTGAACTGCTGGGAAAGCAAGGGAGGGAGGATGGAGGGGCCTGGAGTGCCTGGGAGTGGGGAGTGATCGGGCAAGGTGGAAAAAGCAGTGATTAAACACACTTGGACTTGCTCAGGGATGGGAGGGGAGCGTTTTTACTGCTGCCCCAGGGCCCCAGAATGCATTGGCACGGCACTACAGAGAAACCACTAATCCCAGTGACCAAGGGGAGGGAACTTTGTCCCGCAGCCCCCCTGGAAGGCAAGGCTGATGGGATTAGAGGAAACAGCTGGCTGGAGTGGGAGCCTGCAGGAGCTCACATTGCCGGGGCCGGGCAGGAGAGGAGCACCCCGCTGCCGAGCTGCATTCCAGGGCATCTCTGAGCCCACATGTTTGCTAATGGGCTCGATGATAAATCCTTTTCCTTCACTCCTGAGCAGTCCCTGCCAGCCAGGTCTGTCCCCAGATCTTGCCTTTGCAGTCCAAGCCAGCCAGATTGCCAGCAGGACTCCTGCCTTTCCCCTTGGCCTGCACAGGAATTCAGCACAGAGCTCAAATCTGGTGTCCTGAACCTGCAGCCTGACGGAGGTTGCTGCTCCAAATTCCTGAATTTGGAGCTGAACCTTCCCTCCGGCCTCTCCTTGCCTCCCTGCAGGCTGTGAAGCTCAGTGAGTGCTCCTGGTGGATTGAGGGAGGTGTGAAGGAGCAGTGAGGGGCTCTTGTACCCACGTGCTTTGGGGGAATCTTAGCAAGCAAGAACGGTGCTTGTAAGCTCTGATCCATGCTTGCCCTGGGCACTGGAGCTGCACAGATGAGACAGCAGTGAGAGGATGTGGTCTTCACACCCTCCCTGCCACCACTGTCCCCTCCCTCCCTCCACCTACTTGAGGTGGAGGTGGGAAATCATCCCTCAGCTTTTTTAGTTGTTCAATCATTGTCTCTCTCCTGGCACGAGTGCTCCATTCACCCAGGGTGGGTATGCCCTGACACAGCACTTTGGGGTCCTGGTATCTTGGAGATGTCTTTGGGCTTATTTAGGAACCGAAAAGCTGGAGTTTAATCCCAGCAGGTGATGGTCTGGTAAGAGGATCACAGAATGGAATCACAGAATGGTTTGGGTTGGCACAGACCTTAAAGATCTTCTTGTTCCAGCCCCTGCCAAGGGCAGGGATGCCACTCACACTTAATCAAGTTGCTTCAAGTCCTGTTCAACCTGGCCTTGATCAACTTTGATCCAACCTCCTCAGAAGGGAGCTGATAAACAGCTGTCTTTATTTCAGGGACCAATTCTGCACCCATTTGCAGATCAGATGCAGAGGTGAAGGGTCAGGGCAGGGGTCTGGTCAGACCCATGGGCAGGGTCCATGGCAGACCCAGACATTGGCCCCCTAGTCCCTCATGGGTCATGCAAGGGGCAAGGAACAAAACAGCAGTGGGGGAAGAGCTGGAATTCAGACCCAGCTGTGGGATATGTGCAGGGCCAGTGTCCCCACACTGCTCCCTGCAGCCCTTCATGGACACACACACAAATATTCTCCCACTCACCTTTCCCCCCATGTGTTTTCCAGCACCTCACCATGGGCAGGCAGGGAGCCTTGGACGCCACACTGACACAAATCAAAGAAATCCTTTCATTTTTAACTTACAAATACACCCTTTTAATTCTCACGCCCACAGTGCCAGGTCCTGTCCTGACAAGCAGGGAACCCCTGGCACTGTGGGCGTTTGTGAGGAGCCCAAAACAGCAACAGCAGGTGAGGGAGGGATGTCCTGGGTTTGTGTCCCAGTGCACAAAGCCTTGGTGATCCAGCAACAGGGGGAAGGCTGGGGGGTGTGGATGTTTTGGGCAGGGCTGTGTGTACCTGGTGGAAAACCAGTATGGAATGGGCTGTTGTGGAGGCGAGAGTGAGGAGCTGTGTTGGACTCCAGTGTGCTGTGGGAGAACATCACTGTGCTTTGGCAGGGCTGTTTTGGGGCAGGCAGCAAATTCCCCCGAGCCTGTGGGGAGTGGGAGCTGCTAAACAACGGGGTGAGGTGTGGAGCAAGATCCTAAAGCTGCTGCTGAAGCCAGAGCCCCTGGCTAGGGAAGAGGGGCTGGCTGGGGAGCTCGGCTCCTTTCCCTGCTCTCCCTCCCTGCAGAGCTCTGCTCTGAGCCCGAGCCTGTCCAAATGACATCTGCAGGCATCAGGTCATCACTCCTTGTTCTGGCTGTGATATCACATTGCCAGGGAGAAGGGGAAAAGTCCTGGCCCAGGGCTTTGACAGCCTTTCAGCAGCTTCTTTCATCCCCCAGCCAAGCCGCTCTGTCCTACAGCACCTCTGCCTGTTCCTCCTGACACCAGAAAACCTGAACCCTGCTCCTCCTGCCTCCCCACCCCCAGATCCACAGATTGCTGTTTCCCTTTCATGCTGTTTACAGAACTGGAACAGGGATGAATAGTAGGAAGGAGTGAATGAACTGCAGGCTGGCTCACAGCTCCTAGCAGAGCAATCACACCCCAGTGCTGAGGATCCCACAAATCCCATCCAAATACTGAACCATAGACCTCAAACATTCGGCTGAATTTCACTCTAATGCCCATGGACTGTTGCTGTGTAGCTGGTTGCATCTACATCTTATTTTTCCTTGTGAGAATTTGCTTCAAAGCCTCAGATGTCTCTTATTTCACTCATATTATTCAGAATAAAGTAGCTTCCTGGGCAGGAGTTTACTGCTGGCCATGGGGAGCAGGTAGAGCGTTGGTCAAAGGCCTGGGTTCAGCAATGGGTGAAAATGCTGGGAAATTAGATTTTGGGCTCGTGTGGGGGTGTGGTGATGGCTAGAGGCTGTTCCTCTTGTTGGCCCTTTAGGAGTTGAGCAGTGCAGTACAGTTCAGGGCTGGGTAGGTTGCATTTAGCAGGATAAGAAAGTGATGCTGGAAGCAGCTTTTTGCCACCCTGTTTACAAATCCTATTATCCTGGAGCTGGAAGGAACTGGCAGCAGGAAATCATTCCTTCACTGGCAGCCTGCAGCCTCCTCCAGCAAACACCCAGCCCCAAAGCCTCTCCCCACAGCTGCTGCCAGGGCACCACCAGCACTTCTCCCTGCACAGCTGCTGCTCCTCGCCATCTCCCCTTCCTGCTTCTCTGATCTCTATGCAAATCCTCACACCAACAGCAGCCAGCAAAACCCAGCCAAGCCTGGCAGGTATCTTTTGATTTGGGTAGTGTTTAATGTGGGGGCCTTTTTAAAATCATTTTGCCTTAACAGAAACAGAGCCCTTCCGTCTCCAGCAATTCTCGTATCTGAAAGACAGCCGTGAATGGGGCTTGCCTTTTGGTTTTTTAATGGGAAAGAGGGAAAGAAAAAAGAGAAAAAGAGGAGAAAGAGGAAGGGAAATGGAAGGAAAAGCAAAAGAGAAAACCGGCTGGAAAACTTTCCCAAAGTCTTCTCTGCAGCCAGGACTCTGCCCCACGGACTCTCTATCACGAATTGTGTTTAAATAAGAGCTGTTGGTGATCAGTGAGCCCAATCCCGACTGTTTGTGCCACTGTAGGAGCAAGTGCTGGGACATCCCCAGGGCTCTCCCGGCCGAATCCCCCTCGTTGTGTGCCCGGGTGTTTCCAGCGGGCTCTCCCCGGCAGCTCCAGCACTTGCCGGGGTTCCACGGCCCGTGTGGCTGCCGGAGCTCCGTGGCCCGCTCTCGGTGCCCCGGCTCTCCTCGGCTCTCGGTTCTCGGTGCTCTCGGCGCTGCCGCCGCCGCTCCCTCCTCCCGCTGTCCCTCCCTCCTTTCCCCTCCTCTCTCTCCCTTCGCAGCCCGATTGTGCAATCGCGAGCGGGGCCGGCGGCACCGCCCGGAGCCCGGCACCGGGGGGAGGAAGGGAGGAAGGGAGGGAGGGAGGGAAGGAGGGAAGGACGGAGGGAGGCGGCAGCGCCCGCCCGCCCGCCCGCCGTGGCCGCCCCGCCGCGCCGGGGATGCGGCAGCCGCCGGGCACCGCCGGGCCCCGGAGCCCGTGGGATGCGCCCGCCGTCGCCTGGCTGGTGAGTAGCCCTTGGCTTTGTGTGCCCCCCCCGCCCCCGCCCCGAACCTGCTGCTTTTCCCCCGCACCAGATTTCCCGTCTCTTTTCCTCTCCCTTCTCTTCTCCCCCCACCCCGCCGGTGATGGATGGTCGGGAGGATGAGGATGTTGCCACGGGCAGAAATGGGTTGCAGATGAGGCGGACTTGGGGGGTTCTGCGCTGCAATCCTTGAACTATTTCCACCGCCGCTTTAGCTGAAATAGAATAAAAGCCTGGGAGCCGCGCTGTGTCGGTCGCACATCTGTGGTACAGAGTCCTTCCCTCCTTCCCATCCCTGCCGGGGTTTGGAACAAAAGTGCCGAGGGAAGAACGGGAACGCTCAGTATCGATTAACCACACCGCCAGCGGACGCGGGGTGGTTCAACGATCATAAAAGAAAGAAGTTTTCCCGATGGCAAGGCAGTAAACTTTTGTTCCTTGAAAAGTTCATCCCGGGGATTAATTTACATCCTTGTTTCATGGAAATAATTTAAGCACTTACTGTAAAGTTTATATCCAACATATCCCTACCTGTTTTTTGAACCCCGACGTAGCATTTCAGTTTGTCTCAGGATCTGCAGCGATTTTTATTTGTTCTATAAAATAGTCTCTGCATTTTAAGATCAGTGAGGATTTCTCTTTTTCTCTGGTAGGTGTTTTGGGAACAGAACATGCTTTAGCTCACTTTCAGGCTGCATTAAAGTTGCATTCATTGCTGGACAATCCCTTACTGCTTACTAACATTTCTCTTACGAGAGCACCAGCAAGTTCTGCTCCACTCCACAATCTAACTTTTACATATAGGATTAACCCTATCAAATTAAAAATTCAGCCTGTATGAAGTGTTTGTGGATTTAGGACACCGTAGCTTTTCCGTGCGGGTTTTTTGGGAAAAATCTGCACCCTGCTGAAACAAGTGGGAAAGATCCTAGCAATATGGAGAGACCCATATTTTCCCTTGTATTTTTAGCCAAAGAACTCAGTGCCCTCTTTGCAATGTCCAACCAGCCAAAAATCAGCTGCACACACCGGGCACTTCTGCCTTTTGAAGGCAGTCTCCCATCTCATAAAATGCTGCTCGCCTCAAATTTGCAAACCGCAGGATGGGAAATGGAATTTGCCTTCAGTATAAAAATCCCAAGTGTTTGCAAACAGCCCTGAGAAGAATCCGGGCTCTTGGCGTGACCTCTCAGCACTGAATTCCAGCTTGGGGAGTTTGTGGTCTCACAAAAAGGGCAAACGAGTAAAAGCCTTCCCGAGTGCCCGCTCCTGTTTCTGGAGCAAGGAAACCAGTGGAGCTGGAGGGAATTTTGGGTGCTCTGGAGGTGCAGGATGGGCCCTGAGCCAAAGTGCTTTTCGAGGAGCCTTGAAGACCTGCCCGTGCTGGAGGAACTTTGCTTGCAGCGTGTGTTGGCATTGCCGGGGGCGGATTGAGCTGGTGCAGCCATGGGAAACCTGCCCGAGGAGCAGAGGAAACTCCTGGGCACTGATTCCTGCCCAAACTCCATGCTGTTCCCATTAAAGCTGTAGCAGTTCCTCTGCCAGATCCCATATCCGACCACGGGGCACGCAGAGCCAGGTTCTGGCTCCGTCCTTGGGCCTTGCTCCTGCTCTTTTTGTTTCGAAGTCTGCTGGAAAAAAAACACCCTCGCCCCGGCTCTGCGTCCCCTGTGACAAAGCAAGGAGCAGAGAACGGGGGTCCAGCACGGCTGAGGGCAGAGAAACTTCACAGCCGCTCAAATCAGACTCTTCAAAACCCGAGCAGCTGATAAAATTGTCATTGTGGGGGAGTTCCTGAGCGGGAGTGAGGGGTGGTCTGTCCTCTGTGAGCCCCGGCAGGGCTGTGCTTGCTGTTCCCAAACCTTTGTTTCTTGTGCGGTGCTTTAGGGAGGGAGGGCTGTGGGGGCCAGGGCTTTCCTGGACATAAATTAGCACTGAGGGTGGGAATGGAGCAGCCCAGCACCCATCCCAGCAGTTGTGGAGCTGGGCTGGGCTGCTGCCCCCGTTCCAGCCAAGATCGCAGCCCCGTGGAGCTGAGCTCTGGAAATGGTGTCAGGATGGAGCCAGCGCTCGGGTCACTCTCACATGTGGTTTAAGCCTCTTTCTTCTCTCACACAGAGCTCAAGCAACCTGTCCGGGGGGGAAGGGAGTGCTCTTCGGGTCACACTGTGATTTCTTTGTGGGCCCAATCCTGCAGTTTAGGAGAAACTGTCTAAATGTCAAATGTGAGGTCAGCCCTGGTAGTGACAGAAAATACCAGCTGGGCCATGAGCTGTTACATTACCTCCCAGCCCCTCTGGCCTTGCACTTCCATGTGTTTTTGTGCTTTGGTCAGTGCCATGGGTAAATAACACAGACATTTGGTTTATGCCATCAGAACTGAGGAGGCTGGTGTGCTGTAAAGCAGAGACTAAAAGAGGGCAAAACCACATCAGGTCACTGAATTTCTGCTGCTGTGACCAAGATATGGCCTGAACAGGAATAAAGGGAGAGGGAGGGAGGATCTTGAAAGACCCACGGCTCCATCCACAAGCTCTTTTCTCCTTTCCTCTTTCCCCTTCTTGCTCCAGCAGCTGGGAACCTGATCCTGCAGGCGCAACCCTGCTGCGTTGGGTTTTTATGCAAGTTTGGTAATGAATGACCGAGCCAGGCGAAAGCCAGCGTGGTTGGCATCCGAGACAGCTCCCCTCGCTGCCTGCAGGAATTAAAAAAATCATCATCCTGGTGGCCACTCTGCACTGGAACTGGTTTTATCTGGTTCCAGTTAGACTTGTTTTGAGTAAGACGAGCGGTGCCAGATTCTGATCTCATTTGCACCAGTGGAGTCATTTGGAGGAGCCGGTCCCAGTTTACCTCACAGTGAGTGAGAGCAGAACGGGGCCTGCTGGGAGAAGCTGTCCCGGGGCAGAGCCCGGTGCCTGCCTGCGGATCCCACCCGGGCAAAGGCAGCGCCTCCCGGAGCCCTTCCCGCAGGCTCCAGGGGTTTTAGTGCCCTGAGAGCTGTGATCCAACAGGGAGCAGAGGCTGTGGATTCAGGGAATGGGAGTGACCGAGCTCCAGCAAGAGCCAGGTGCTCTGGGAGGTGCCCTGGGCGAGGGGTGATGGTCAGGCTCCCGTAGTGGTGCTGTGCTGGAGGAGGAGAATTCCCTTCCCAGCTGGGTGGGAAACTGCTGCTCACAGGGGCCAGGGACAGCGTTGGAGAAAGCAGCAAAATCCCTCTTATCCATGGGATTTCCAAAGGAGTTGTTGGACACCTACCACTCTCCTGCACATCCAATGCCCTGGGTCCCAGGCTGGCTGTCCTGGCTCTGTGGCCGTGTGGGAATCACCAGCTCCAGGGAGAAGCAGGAGGCAGCCGGGCCCCGCTCAGGTCCAGGCACGCGAGCGAGGCCCCGGGCAGGAACGCTGCTCCCAGCTGTGCTCACATCAGCTGCACCGGCCCCGACCCGGCCCTGGGACTGCTCCAGACACAGCTTCAGACCAGTCCTGCCCCGTGCAGGGCTTGGCCAGAGCCTGCAGCACCCCCTGTGCCCCGTGAGCTGGGGCTCCCCAGGCTGCTCCCCAGAACTGCTGCTGCTGCAGCCTGGTCCCAGATTGTATTCAGCTCCCCACAAAGTTGATCTGGTCCCAGATTGTATTCAGCTCCCCACAAAGTTGATCTGGTCCCAGATTGTATTCAGCTCCCCACAAAGCTGATCTGGTCCTAGGCTTCTTTTCCAGCTCCCCACAAAGCTGATCCTTGCTCCCATCCCACTTGTCCTGCTGCTTTTGGGGGCTGCAGAGCCCCACGTTCTTCAAAAAAAGGAGGAGTGGAGGTGTTGGTCCAGGATATGTTCCTGAGCCTTAGACTGATGCATTTTCCTGGCCGCGATTGTTCTTAATGCTGAAGAAATTGAGCAATTGAAATAAATTACCAGAAACTGTTTATGTGACTCTTGCCTCTTCTGCAGGCCATTAGTGTGTTCCTTTTCCAGCAGAGCTCCTTCAGGACCCCATCCTAAGCCTAAATCCAGAGGTAGCTTTGCAATGACTTTTGTAGGTAAAGCAGCTTGGATTTTTTTTTTTATCCAACTGCAAAAAATGAATCTCCCAAGTGCTCAGTGCATGGTCGAGAAGCCAGATTAAAACTCTCAATGTACCATCATCTTTTGGCATTCTGGCCAATGTGGGGGGGGCAGAGGGCTTTAAAAATGCTGTACTGCTTTTCTTTATTTCTGCTTTATTTCTGTGACTTGCCCAACCATGCCTGAGTGGAAATTAATATGTTACAGAAAGGGAAGCTCCAACATCTGCTTCTGAAAGGAGCAGACACAGCCAGGTCCACAGTGAGAAAAGACACAGCTTTTGCTCCACTATCAAAAAGTTCTTAGGATGGATTCTTGTGGTTGTTAAATATCAAATGTCTTCCTGTGGTAGTTCCTTGTTTATTTTTTTGTAATTTCTCCCCAGATTTTGCAGCTCAGCGAAGCAAGACTGGAGCTCTGAGCTCGGGAGAGATTTCTGTGCTCATTTAAGCACTTTTGTGTCCTGCTGTCCTGAAGAATTACCTCCAGACATTCTCAGTGCAGAGTTCTCTTCCCTCTCCCCTCCCCATATCGTACCTCAGTCAGATTCCTTAGGGCTGTTACAGTCACTACAGTAAGGGTCCCCAAAACTGTAAAGTTTTAGCTAAATGCAAATTTCAAAAAGGAGGAAGTATCTAATAAGAACAGGTTTAAATAACATCTGTTGTTTTGATAGATGTTTTTCAATACACTGTGACTTTTCAATTTTTTGCAGTTGAGATTTAAGCTTTTCCTCTTAATAATGCTGGCTTATAAATTGTTTTGTTCCATGTAAGTAAATATTATTTGAGTTGAGTTTCCTACGAGCCAATCCCCAGTGGTGTTGAGAAGTTACAGACCTAATCCCGTGCCTGAGGAGAGCCGTGCCCTGGATCTTGCTGGGATGTTTCTTCCCAGTTGCCACCTCGCAGACACTTTACTGTGGCTTTGCATCCTTTTAGGTGCCTAAATAAGAATTTTCCTTTCAGCATTTCCTGGCCACCTGCACAGCCAGGAGTGATCCCACACCTTGCAGAGCTCCCTGCCGTGTCCTGGGGTGACTCCCCCACCTGTCCCTACCTGGCTCCCACCTACCCTGTGCCTTCCCCCAGCACCTTCCAGCAGGAATGTGGGGCAGGGGCTGCTGGCAGCCAGGCCCCCCCTCCTGCCTGGGCGGCTGCTCCTGTCCAAGGGAGCTGGTGCTGCAAACACCTCCCTGTGCTTTCCACGCTCCCTGCACCCATCAGCTCACTCAGAGCTCCCCTGGCCCTGCTCTTGCAGCCAGGGAAACTGAGGCACGGAGCATCTTTGGGCCCTCCTGTGTTCCGTGTGGCAGCTCTTGTCACAAGTAACCAGTGGCACACAAAGTGCTGTGACTCCTGTCTGCCACCAGCCTGCTCAGAGCCCGGCTGGGCGGGGAGCTGGCTCCACCAGGAAGGACAGCCTTGTGTCCAGGGGGGCAGGACAGGAGGGGATCCCAGCTCTGAGCCAGACCAAGAGCCAAAACCTTCACCTTGCCCATCTCTGCTGAGATCTCTGTCACAAAAGGGATCCCCGAGTCACACATGGGGTGGGCGCTGTGTCTGTGCTGTGCTCACAGGCTGGGAGCCTTGGCCAGGTGATGTTTGTAAAGCTTGGGGGGCTCTTGTCTCTCAGAGGCTGCAGTGCCTCGCATGTGGCCCTGAGCACAATCTACCTGTGTGTGTGGTTCTCTGTATTTGGCAGAATTGCAAGATCCTGGATAAGAAAAATACCTCTAAACACATTAAACAACTCGTGAAACGTTCCCCTTGTCCACCTGCAAGCTTGTCTTGTGTTATGGTGTAAACTTCCCACTGGAAAAAGAGGGTAAAACTGATTAGATCTGTTTTATTTTCCTCCAGAAGTGTTTGGTTTCCAAATGTCTGGGAACAGCTGTGGGCTGGATGGTGGGAACGTGGCCTCCGAGGTAATTCCAGTGATTGTCCTGCGGCCGATGTAACGATGGAGATTTCCCCAGCTGCCTCCAGGCGCTGCTGTTCCCTGCTGGAGGGACTGCGGAGAGTGCTGGGATGGGGTTCGGAAGGAGGTGACACAAAACATCTGAGGTGGCACTAGATGATCTCCACACCGGGAATCTGAGCTGTCAGCAGAACTCCCAGGGGTGCTGGGGTGGTACCCCGAGACCCAGCCGCCCTTCAGGGCTGGAAAAGGGCTCGGGAGCCGCTCACCACGAGGCTGAGAAGTTGTTTGTGTCAGAGCTGGGATGTGCCAGGTTCTGGCTGAGTCATTTTTGTCCCCAGCGCTGCTGCAGGGATGGCGAGGGAGCTGCCGTGGGCTCCCTGCAGAGGAGCAGGGGGAGACTCTCACGGGCCGGTGGCTCTGCCGGAACTGAGCTGAACTTTCTGCTTGAAGAGCTTTGACTAGAGAGGAAAAAAATGTGCCTCGGTGGGGGGAAGAGAAAGAAGCCCCTGTGTGCCGGGAAGTGGCTGCTCCCGCCGGGTCACACTTGTTCCTCTGGGCTGCAACGTGTAATTTAGCTTGTCACGGAGGAATGTGCTCAATGCCTTCATTTAATCGCGAGTTTGCAAACCTGCTCGGGTGCCTCGTCTTCCTTTTTCCCTTCCCTTCCCAGCCGGGGGGGAGAAGGAACACGGTGCTTTTGTCTGCATCCCTGTGGCTGCTGTCAGATGAATGGTGCTGGTGGCAGCTCTGTTCGCATGGCTGCTTTGAGCTGTGGACACGCTGCTCCCAGCCCCGGCTCCCTCCCAAACTCAGCTGCATCCCATGTTTTCTTAGGCACTGGCATAAACCTCGTAACTTACTCGAAAAGTAGCCCTGCGGGTTCCAGGACATTCCTGGGAGAAGGAAAACACCGTGTGCTGTGGATGTGGTGTGCTCAAGGGGCAGGACAGGGGGGGATAGCAGTGCTGAGGAATGGGGGATGTTTGGAATTTCTCCAGCTCCAGACGGGTGCTCGGTTCCTCTGCTGGGGGTGCCCAATTCCCCTGCTGGGGGTCCCCAATTCCCCTGCTGGGGGTCCCCAATTCCCCTGCTGGAGAATCCCCCAATCCCCCACTCTTCCACCACTCCTCGCAAAGGGGACTGGCAGCGCTTGGGGCCCTGGTTACAAACACAGCCCTGCTCAGCACAGGACAAGGCTTGAGCACATGTTTAAGTGCTTTTCTGAATCCAGGCCAGTGCTTTAGCAGAGCACAGCTTCACTCATCTTCCTCACGGGAGCCCAGATGCTGGGACAGGATCCCTCGTGCCTCTGGCACTGGGTCTGCAGGGACACCTCCGTGGAACACCTCCCTCCAGGAGCACAGATCCCAGGAAACAGGACTTGTCAGCACAGACAGGAATATTTGCCTCTTTGCAGCTGGGTAGAGATGCACAGAAACCTGGAAAAACCTCACCTTTTTTAGGAAAGAAGGAAATTGCTCTGTAATAAGGCATGTGGAAGTGAACTTGTGTGCTGACTCCAGAGGAATTTGGGCTGATCCCCGGGGGGTTGTGATTGCTCTTTGGGTCACATCCCAGCTCTGATCTCGGACTTGCCTTTGGGAGCAGGATTCCTCAGCACAGAGCTGCTGGCATTTGAGGAATGAGTGATGCTTGTTTGGGAAAGCAAGCCAAGTGCGTGTGAGTCTGTGTGTGCAACTTAGCCACGTTCTTCCTTCAGAAATTGCAGAATTCCCCACTGAAATGGAAAAAAAACCCCCTCAGGCACGAGAGTCCTCTTCAGGACAGATGTATTTAAACCCACGAGTCTCATTAGTGGCAGTGCAAGCTCAGGAGTTAAAACCCTCTGCTTATCTGCAGCCAACACCTGCAAAGTCTCCTTGGTGCAGGTATTCCCACGAGGGACCCATGGATTCACACCCCACAAGTGCTGGGAGGATTACAAAGCCAGGGCTTTGCAGGTGTTGCTGCATTCTCTTACTGTGGTTCTTCTATCACCAGAAAACGAGGAAATTTAGGAGAGACACCACAAGATTCCCCCAGAGATCCCGTGAATGAGGATGCTCTTTTCTGTGTGCTGTAGGATGGAAGAGAGGGAAGAATCTTTCTCATCTGTCTCTTGATTCAGATGCAGGAGGCTGAGCTCAGTGGAGGGATAACAGGGCAAAATCCCATAACGATCTTAAAATCCCTGAGTGCTTAGGAGGGCATCTCAATCATTGAGATAATTCTGATGGTCCTGCAGCCCAGGGGGTGTGCATGAGGACTCTGGAGGATCAGGACGTTTTTCTTCTCCTTCCCAGCAAGTGTTAGAGGGCTGGGCCCAGGAACCATGAGAATCAACAGGAGTCTTTCCAGTGTGGGCTGTGGATCATCGTCTGGATAAATAAATAGAAGGGAGTAACAAATAACATGGTTCTAACAAATATCCTTGGAAGTATAAATGCCTTTTGCCATGACTCCATCCAAACCCCACACAGGAAAAAATTTCCCTGTTTCTGTGCTGCTTTTCCATCTGCCTTTCCCCTGCGACTTGGGAGTGTTAATTCAGGCACCTTGGCTGGAAAGCAGAGCAAGGAAACCTCGTGGGGATTTCTCTGGGGGTGAGGAGTGACCTCCAAGCCAAGCCTTAGTTTGCCCTTGTGACAAACCCCCCTTGTCTGCAGCCCCAGCTCCCATCCTCGGCATAACCCTTTGCAGAATTCGAGTGGCTCTGTACAAATAAACGTTGTATTGTTCTTTCCTGCGGGATTCCAGCCTCTGGGCTGAGGTTTCCACGTGTCCCTGCGTGCTGCTGCCTTGCAGCGACACCTGCTGCGCACTCCCTGGAGGAGAGGGGTCCCCAGCAAGGCCAGCTTTGGCTTTCAAGGTGGGAAAGTGGGAAAGCTTGTTCCTTCCTCAAATAAAAACATTTCTCTGGTGTGGGACTTCTCTAGCCTGGCTCGACTCGTGGCAGTGAGACTTTTGGTTTGCAAACTTCTCCCAGCCCAGCTTTGGGTGGTGGGAAATGAGGAAAAGCCTGCTGTTATCCCAGGCACAGAGCTCAGGAGAGGTAACACGGGTATCTGACTGGCCCAGAGTGTGTTTGGAAGAGGAAAGAGGCAGAGTAGCACATCCCATTCCATGGGCAGTGTTCTGGGAGCTGCCCTGGCTTGGCAGTGGCTCTGGAGGGGGATTTGGGGATGGACCTGTGCTTGGAACGACCACAGGGTAGGAGAAATGGGCTGCTTTGGCAGTTTTCTTTGCTGCTGATGGTTTTGTCTCCGTGTGCAGGTGTAGGATTTTGGCAGAGCTGGCCATGATGTTATGGTTTGTGGTGGGGGCCTTGTTCCCAGCGCTGCTCCTGGCTGCTCCTCCGCCCATCAACAAGCTCGCCCTCTTCCCGGACAAGAGCGCCTGGTGCGAGGCCAAGAACATCACCCAGATCGTGGGGCACAGCGGCTGCGAGTCCAAATCCATCCAGAACAGGTACAGACCCACCCTCAGCCCAGGGTAGAGGCAGCTGGTGGCACTGGAGGGGCTCTGGGGGCTGTCACTGCCTCTGTCCCAGGGGAAGGTAAAATCTCTGCCTTTGCTGGGAAGAGCAGCCCCTCCCCTGAGCCCCCACCCCTCCTGCTGTCTTTGCAGGGCCTGTCTGGGACAGTGCTTCAGCTACAGCGTCCCCAACACCTTCCCCCAGTCCACAGAGTCCCTGGTTCACTGCGACTCCTGCATGCCAGCCCAGTCCATGTGGGAAATTGTGAGTATCCTGCTCTGCTCCATGGGGCCTCAGCTCTGCTCTGACACCACTTCAGGGCCAGTCCTTCTCCTTCTCTGGGCTTTTCCCACTCAGAGTTTCCTTCCAGGGTGTGTCTCAGGTGGCTGTACTGTGTCTTGAGAAGCCTGGGTGGAAGGAGCTGCTGGAAGCTCTGCTGAATGATCTGCTATCTCTCCATGTGCAGAACCATCCCCTGTCATTCCCTGCAGTATTTATCCCTGTGCTTATCCACATGCCTGCTCTCACCCTTTCTCCCTTTGTCACCTGCTCCCCCTTGGGACATTTGGCTGTGTTTGATGTGCAGAAGTTCCTCCCACAGCCAGTCATCCTCAGACCTCACAGTTCCATGTCACCTCTGATCCTGGCAGAGCCACAAACCAAGAGAAGCCCAAGGAACTGACTCTGCTCTCTGCCTCACTTTCAGCTCACATTTGATGAGAGGGTTTAGTCCAAACTACCTGGGATGCTCAGCATCACCTCTTGTGGGTGGCCTTTGCTGTCTCACTGATATTCCAGTGCCAGCAGTGCCTGGGAGCTGTGTCCTGCTGGGCTTGGTGCTGAAAGGAGGTGGGAGTGAAGTGGGTTCAGTCTCTTCTGCCATGTCTCAGGTGAAAGGAGCAGAGGAAATGGCCTCAGGTTGCAACAAGGGAGGTTTAGATTAGATATAAGAAAAAAAAAATCACTGAAAGGGTGGTCAGGCTTTGGGAAAAGCTCCCCAAGGAGGTGGTGGAGTCCCTGTCCCTTGGAGGTGTCCAAGGAATGACTGGACACGGCACTCAGTGCTCTGGGTGAGGTGACAGGTGGGGATGGGTCATAGGTTGGATTTGATGGGTTTGGAGGTCTGTTCCAATCTTAATGATTCAGTGATTCCATGGCGTAGAGGTGACTCTGGAGGTGCTGGGTTGATGGTTTGACTTGATGAGCTTGAAGGTCTCTTCCAGCCTTGATGAGTCTGTGATTTTCCCTGAGTGTCTGAAAGTTCCCAGAGAACTCCCACCTTGCAGACTGACCAGGGGTTTGTTTCTATGGATGGAAACCCATCACACCTGGCCTAAACCACCCCAAATCTGCAGGGTCTGGGGCAGGCCAGACCTCCCACCACGGGAGCCTGAGCTCACTGTGTGGTCACTGCGCTGCAAAGAGAGAGAAAGGACAGCACCACACACGGGAAAAAAGGGAAAAAAGGCCAATTTATTGTACAGACAGCCCGGATTTAAAGTGTGTTAATGCAGCCAGGACAGGACAGGAGCTCATTGGACAATTGGGAAAAACATCCTTGGGACAGCACCTCAGGATGTGTCCCACGAGAAAGACACCAGGGGTTAATGTTGGTGATGAATTCCACTCTGTTTGTCACCATGTTCTCACCCTGGGAGACTCCTCCCTAACTGAAGCTGCTGTCAGCTTGTCAGCCTGGGAATGGAGCTGAGAGTCAGGAGAAATCCAGGCCTGAAAAGAATTTCCAAGCTGTAATTCCCTAGCTCTCTGAACGTGTGTGTCCACATCACTGTGTCCTTGTCCTGCTGCCCAGGTGACACTGGACTGCCCGGGCAACGAGGAGATCCCCAGGGTGGACAAGCTGGTGGAGAAGATCCTGCACTGCAGCTGCCAGGCGTGTGGGAAGGAGCCGAGCCCCGAGGGAGCGCTGTTCAACGTGTACCTGAACGCCGAGGAGAGCATGGCCCCCGAGGGGCCCGCGGCCCTGCAGCACCCCCAGCACCCGGAGCTGGAGGAGCCGCCGGCCTCCAGCCACCACCAGCACGAGGAGGAGGGCGAGGAGTGACCCGGCCCCTGTGGACTGTCCCGGCAGGGCTGTGCGGGGGCCAGGGCCGGGCTTTGGGGAGGGAGGGGGGTGCCGGAGTCTTCCCTGTCAAATCGCTGCCCCCGACATCCCGGGAGGCTCCGAGGTCAGGCAGGGCTGAGGCTGGAGCTGCGGGCTGAGAC
Source organism: Sturnus vulgaris (assembly GCF_052056855.1). Taxonomy (NCBI): domain Eukaryota; kingdom Metazoa; phylum Chordata; class Aves; order Passeriformes; family Sturnidae; genus Sturnus; species Sturnus vulgaris. The sequence goes on along the minus strand of NC_142267.1, from coordinate 6,362,733 downwards.
ACCAGGGCTCGGCCTTTCCTGATGCAAAACTACTTGCACATAATGATAATAATATATTGAGAGGAGTGGCACGAGGGGCTGTGGCTCTGGTCGGGCTCCTGGGGCTCTTTGCAGGCTCCCAGCCCTGGGGGGAGCCCTCTGAGTCCTGCTGAGCTTTCCTCATGCCCAGTGTGGAGGAAGAAGGGGAGCAGCCTCTCCACAGTCCCACAAGGGATCCACATCTCTCCTGGGCTGGTGGGATCAGCAGCAGCCCTTCTGCCTCCTCTGTCCCTGCCTGCCCACAGGGGCTCAGCGTGGAGCCCCTTGGTGCCCCATGCTCCTGGCACCCACTGGGTCTCAGTCCAACCCCAACCCTTTCTATCAGGTGGCTCTTGGGGAGGGTTTTGCCCCAGGATGCCCCTCTGGGGCTGTATGTGAGGGGATTGGGGGCCTTGGTGGTGACAACCCTCACCTTGCTTGTCCCCAGGGCCACCACGTTCCACGTTGCTCCCTGGGGATGAGGGATTTGGGTCATGAGTGCTGGGGCTTCACCTTTTGGGGTTGCAGGGGAAGGGGATTGGGGAGTTCAGGGGAGGTTCCACCCCTGTCCCCCCTCTCCCTGCTGCACTTCCATGGTGGTGGAGGGAGAAGGGGCTGAGGGCTGGAACGTCCCTGGGCAGGGAGTGCTGGGGCAGGGCTGGGGCTCGGGGTGGGCACGGCCTCTGCTGCCCCTCTCTCTCTGTTGTATAAAGCTGATTCCTTGGAGTTGTCCTGACAAGAGCTTCCAGAGCTTGTAATCGATGCCTCCCCCTCCTTTTGACAAGTTTTGGGTTTTTTTTTTTCTTAAATAAATTAGTTCTGACTTCCACTGCTCAGTGCTCTGATGCATGTCTGGTTTTTGGCAGTGCTGACACCAGGGCAGGCAACGGTGCCCGAGGGTCCAGGACAGGCAGAGCCGTGGTTCCTGCAGTTTCTGCTGCATCCCGGTTGGGAAAAGGAGGAGACAGAGCTGCTGGAAGGAAAACCGAGCCCAAATTCTGAGCATATGGGCTGCATGTGGCCCTGGGAGCCTGCAGGGCAGCTGGGGCTGGGCGCGGTGGGTCCCACTTGTGTGGGATCCTGTGGGATCTCTGGGATCACGGCACCTTCCCCAGCGCTGTTGCCACTAGGTGACAGTCTTGGTCCGGCTGTTCCCTGGCATCCAGATGCTCACAGCCCCGGGAATGCTCCGGAAGGTGAACTCGGACAGCGCCGGACATCCCTTGGGGGAGATGAGGAGGGGCTGAGCACCTTGGCTGGAGCCAGAGGGCTCTTCCCAAGGGTGTTGGGATCAGGCATTCCTGGGCACGGCAGGGCAGGGCAGGGCAGGGCAGTGTGTGCCCTTGCAAACCTCCGGCCCCACTGATGCCAGGGCAGTCCTCGGCAATGATCAATGATGGATCCTCAGCAATGATCAGTGATGGACCCTCAGCAATGATCAATGATGGATCCTCAGCAATGATCAGTGATGGATCCTCGGCAATGATCAGTGATGGACCCTCAGCAATGATCAGTGATGTGCCCCCAGGAATGACCAGTGATGCTCCTTGGTCTGAGCCTGACCCTGGGAAAGGTCCCTCAGCTCCCAGATGGGCCAGAGGCTGTGCTGGGCCAGCAGAGAGCTCTCATTGTCCCCTTACTGATGTCAGCTCTCATTGCCCCTTATTGACACCAGTCCTTATTGCCAGCTCTCACTGCCTCCCTCCGTGAGGCTCTGGGGACTCTGCACAGGTTGGAAGAGCAGGTCTGTGCTTTGGGAAGTGGGAGAGGGTTTGCATTAAGGCAGGAATTGCCTTAATGGCAATAATGGAGGGGATGGGATGAACAGGGAGGGCTTGGCAGGGCTAGAGGTGCTCTGTGTGTTACCACAATGTTTTTAGGCTGTGAAGTGTCTTCCCAAGGAAGACAGCTTTTCCTGAGTGCCAGGAAAAGATAGAGATGTCTGTGGTGGTCACTGAGCACCATCATGAGGCCCTTTTACTGGTGTACCTTGGAAACAGGCTGGATTTAGCAGGGGGCTGTTCCTGTAAACTCCAGGAGCTGCAGTTCTTGGTGTTTGGAGCAGAACACCTCCACTTCTGTTCCATCCAAGGTGAGCTCCAGCAGGGGCAGGCAGTGGAGGGCTGGTGTGCAGATGAAACCATAAATCGAGGTAGTTAGCCAGGCTCTGCCCAAATTCAAACTCAAGGAGCCATCCCAGTTAAAGCTTGGAAGGACATCCCAAGAGTGCATTGCACTGTTGTACGTTGCTGTGTGAAGCCCTGGACTGCCTGTATGTCCTCACTGAGGTCTCTCAACTCCCAGTTTGACTCCCTCTGTCTCACTCTTTTTTTTTTTTTTTTTTTGCATGTTGACACTTGGATGGCTGTTGACAACCTGGTTTTGCTTTCCCTGCTAATGGTATTGGAGAGCAGAGCTGGTGGGGTCCATAATCCCTGCAGATGTGTCCAGAAAATCAGCACAGGGAGACAGCACAGACAGGCCAGGAACAGCTGCCAGCATGGAGAAGCTTTTGCAGGGACAATGGTAGGATCATTTTAAGGCAGGTTTTTTAAACACATTTTGTTTCAATCAGTTCAGCTTCACTTCCCCAGCAAACTCATCCGAACCAAGTGTACAAAACCTCCCGTGCGTGGAGGATGTGCTGTGGATGTTGGGAAGAGGTTGTCCAGAGAAGCTGTGGCTGCCCCTGGATCCCTGGAAGTGTCCAAGGCCAGGTTGGATGGGGCTTGGAGCACCCTAGGGTAGTGGAAAGTGTCCCTGCCCATGGCAGGAGTTGGGAATGGGATGAGCTTTAAGGTCCCTCCACACCCAAACCATTCCACCAATCCATGATTCTGGATTCATGATTCGTGATTCTCCTTCTCAGAAGCAAAAGCTCTGGAGACAAACTGGGATGTTCCTCATGCTGGGATGCAGCAGGGCTGAGAAGCAAGGCTGGCTTTGCACTATGGCATCACTTCCTCACCGTGGATCCAGCTGGGACAAATCTGTGCTGCTGCATTCACTTATCCTGGCTGGGGAAGCTGCTCAGGGTGAGCTCAGGGTGGGGTTTCTCTCTGCTGCCAGCACAGATGGGCTGGGGAAGTGAGGGTTTCCTGGGGCAAAGGCTTTTCCAAGGAAACGTGCTGCAATCAGAGCCTCACACATGCGTGCACTGCCCTGGGACTGCTGCCAGCACAATGTGACACTGAGGTGGCCGGGGAGGTTTGGCTGGGAGCATCCAAGGAGAGGAGAGGGTCCTGGGGAAGCAGGGGGAGGGCAGAGCCTGTCCTGGCACAAGTGGCAGCAGCTGTTTCCAGTGGCAGCCTGACAGAGATCCTGTGTGTGTCTGGGCTGGGTCCCTGCCTTCCTTGCTCATAGATGGTTTCCAGACCCGGAATGCCCATTCAGGCACTGGGAAAAGCACAACAAATTTGTTGGAAAGATGATTGGAAAAGCAGGGCTTGGTAAAGAGGCTGATTTCTGTCCTGGGGTGGGGGGCTGGGCAGTGCTGGGGGTGCACAGCTGGCTCTGACCCACACATCTGCAGCACAGCTTCCCAGGGAGGCGTGCTAGGGAAATCTTTAGTGGGCACTTGGGGAGGAATTGGCAGCAGCTGGCAGTGCCTGGCGCTGGGAGCACAGGGTGGGTGCCAGGGGCACACCCTCAGCTCTGCTCTGTGCTGGAGCCACTGCCCTCAGTCCTGGTCTCCTCCAACGGAAATCACAGCCCTTTGCTGGGAAAATCCCACCTTTGGGTAGCTGGGTTGTTAAAAAAACCCCAAGCAGTCCCTCTCCAGCACCCTGAGGTGTTTGCCCTGAGCATGGAGGTGGCAGCATGGAACTCCCAGCTGCACACAGAGACTCAGAAGGGTTTTCTGAGCTGGCTCCTCTCACATGTTGCCTCTCACTTGTCAAAGGGCAGGTTGCTGCGACTCCATCCAGGATTGCCCCTCAGGCTGCCCCAGGAGCAGAGGGGCCAGGCTCTCCCTTGTCTCTGCTCCTCCATCCTGGCTGCAGATTGCTGGAGTATCTGCTCAGGCTGCTTCCTGAGCGCTGTTGTGTGCAGCTGTTTGCAAAATTTTGCTTTTTATCACCCAGTGTGGAGGATGGAGCCTGGAACTCAGAGCTGCTGGCTGGGCTTGGCCACTGACCTGCTGGCCCAGCTGCCAGGTGCCTCCAGCCAGGGTTCCAGGGCTGGCACACAGATGGCAGGGATGGCAGAGCACGGGGCTGTCTCTTTAAGGCAGGAACGGGAACTCTCCGGCTGCCACTTTGTGGAGTTTAGCCCAGATCTCCGTTTTCATTAGCGCTTCATTTCATCTCCTCCTCTCCCCCCCAGCCCCACCTCCTCGATCAGCATTTCTGCATCCTTTGTGAGCATCCACAGCAGCAGGTGAAAGTGAGGCTGGCACCTGCACACACCCACTCTCACACTTCCCTGCGGGCTGGACGCTCCTCTGCCGCGGGAGAAATCCCTTCCACACTCCGGATCTTCCTCCTCCCGGGCGAGCTTGGCTGGGAGCAGCATCCTTGTCCTGGCGTGAGCTGCTCTGCCGCTCCTGACGGCTCCGGCTGCAGCAGCAGCAGCGCCGGGCACGGAGGAGCGCTGGGACCCCGGGGACAGAGCTGTGCAGGGAGCTCAGTTCAGCTGAGGAGCGACAGCTGAGCCTCGGGGGGCCGGAGCAGCATCCCCAGCATCTGGAGCAATCCGGAGTCCAGAGCATCCGCAGCGTCCAGGGTATCCTGGGTACAGAGCAGCCCTGGCATCCGGAATATCCTGGGATGCAGAGTATCCCCGGCATCTGAAGTATCCTGAGTGCAGAGCATCCAGAGCACCTCGGTGTTGTATTATTCCCTGGTCCAGTGCATCCAGAGCATCAGGGTATCCAAAGCATCCTGTCATCCCTGGCATCTTGAGAACCCTGCCATCCAGCTCGTCCCCAGCAGCCAGAAGCAGCATCCAGGGACATTCCAGAGCAGGGGGATTTACAGACACGAGGAACTGCTGTGAGTAATGGGGAGGGAACCTTTGTCCTGCTGATCGGCTCCTGGGAATGTCACTCTGCCTTGAATGCCAGTGAAGAGACAGAGTTGGGGAAGAGAGGGAAGGGAGGAGGAGAGGAGGAGGAGGGAGGACGGACACAGAGCAGAGAGAGATGATCTCGCCTCCCCAGCCCCGGTGATGATCACGTAGCACAGGCCACGCCAGAGAAGGTCCCCAGCCCTGCCCTGGCTCCTCATGGAGGGGGACCTGGGGGCCCCCAATGCCAGCGTGCTGGGGGAGCACTCCCTGCTCGTGGGCAGCAGCTGGGTGGCCGCCTTCCTCTGCTTCATCATCCTGCTGACCACAGCAGGCAACTTCCTCCTCATCCTCCTCATCGTCACCCAGCGCTCCCTCCGCAACACCTCCAACTATTTCCTGGTGTCCCTCTTCATGTCGGACCTGATGGTGGGGCTGGTGGTGATGCCCCCGGCCATGCTCAACCAGCTCTACGGCCGCTGGGTGCTGCGGGGGGACTTCTGCTCCCTCTGGGCCTCCTTTGATGTCATGTGCTGCAGCGCCTCCATCCTCAACCTGTGCGTCATCAGCCTGGACCGCTACCTGCTCATCACGTCCCCGCTCAGGTACAAGCTGCGCATGACGTCCTGCAGGGCCCTGGCGCTCATCCTGGCCACCTGGACCTTGGCCGCGCTGGCCTCCTTCCTGCCCATCAAGATGGGGTGGCACGAGCTGGAGTTTGAGGTGCGGCCCCTGAACGTCACCGGCCGTGGGGACGAGGACCAGTGCCGGCTGCTGGTGAGCCTGCCCTACGCCCTGGTGGCCTCCTGCCTCACCTTCTTCCTGCCCTCCGCCGCCATCTCCTTCACCTACTGCCGCATCCTGCTGGCAGCGCGCAAGCAGGCCGTGCAGGTGGCTTCCTTGGCCTCCAACGTGGCCACCACCGACGAGGCCACGCCGCAGGTAAGGTGCCCACAGGGATGTTGCTCGGGCAGACCCCACAATTTGGGTGCCTGCGCTGTTTCTGCCTCCTGGATGGCCTCGGGGTAGGAACCAGTTTTGGCAACCGCAGGGAGGGAGATTTTGGGCAACATCCACCTCCCTGACGTCCTCTGAGGTGCCCCATGCCTTGTCCCAGCAATGGAGAGCTCTGAGGCTGCTTATGAGCACAGAAATAGCGTGAGCAGAAGCAGAGAAATAAATAAGATTCAGGCAAAAATGCTCAGCAGTGCAAAATAAAGGCTGTTTCGCCCCCCTCTTGGCTGGCGTCATCTCCGAGGGGTTTAATCTTATCTGACTTTCCACTCGTAAATCTTGGCCGTGGTGGGTGTGAGACATACGGGGGAGAAGGATTTTAACTAATAGCAAATGCCACATTCCCGAGAGCACCTTATTTTGAACAGAAGCTTCTATTTTTGTTACCTGCTCTATAACAGGAGCTGCCAAACCCCTCCTCGTGCGCTCGCCGGTGGAACCAGAGTGTGTGGGTTTTATAACAAAAACGTGGCTGCACTTGTTTGTATTTCTCCAGAAGGTAATTGCCACTAAATCTAACAGCTTTAATTCCCTGTAATAGGCTTTACTGACCTCATATCCTACAGGGAAAAGGCAAACTTAATTGCCTTTAAATACCTTGATTTAGTTTGTTCCCTCCAAGAGCAGAGCCAGGACTCTGGCCAGCTCCCACACGTAACAAGCTGCACTAGACAGTCAAAAGGAAAAGAAGAATTAAAGAATAAACAGACAATATCATAAAGTGTTCGTTTTCTCACAGGATGCCAGGATTTTGGACTCCACAGAGTCAGGGGATGTTCAGGGGCTTTGCTGTGCCATGGAAGAGCAGCATCTATCCCCTGTCATTCAGCTGAGGCCCAAAAGGTTCCTTGAAGCTCCAGATTGGCTGAGGAACACCAGTTCAGCCAAGGAACCCTCGAATTTAATCTTTTAACCTTTTTCATCTTCATCTCATTTTAGAGATTTTTGTTCTCTTTTTGGGCCAGAAACTGAGTTGCAACAGGGCATCATTTAATTCCAGGGGACGGCTGAGATAATCACTTAGTTTTAGATTGCAGGAGGGGATGGAGGGCTGGGTTATGGTGTTTGGAGGCTGAAATGTTTCATGTCCTGCTTTTAAAACCATAATTAGTTTGCTGCTGTAATCAGCAGCTGGAGCTGCCTATTTAGGGCAGTCTTTATCCTCACATAGAGTGAGCTAGGTTTTTCTCTAAAGAGCAGCCTAATCACAAACACCCGATTTTACAGTAAATAAAATAATACTCTCAGTGTTGAGGGTTTCTATTGCTTCCCCTTCCTAATTTGTGCTTCAGGGCTTGTGGTGTGTGACCAGCTCCTGCCCCTCGGAAAAGGGAATTACTGACAGGGTTTTTGCAGGATGTGGAGCACCAAATGCCACTTTTCTTGGGCAGAGGCCAGTGCTGATGCCAGGGAGAGTTGCCCACCACTCCCTTTCTGTGGCCACAGGTCCCACGAGCCCCGAGCCAGCCCCTGGCCAGCAGTGAGAGCAGGAGGTTCACCAACAAGCACAGCAAGAAGGCTCTGAAGGCCAGCCTGACCCTGGGCATCCTCTTGGGCATGTTCTTCGTGGCCTGGCTGCCCTTCTTCGTCACCAATGTGGCTCAGGTAAGAGCCTGTGGGGGCTTTATGTTGCATTTCCAGAAGTTTTCCCTTTGGAATCCAACTGGGTTCAATTGGAGGCACTGGAAGGTCTTGCTGGACTTCTGGGACCAAGGATGCAATTTCCCAGGGAGCCAACAGCAAAGAAAAAGCCCTTCAGAAGAGATTTGAAGGTTTCCTTTGAAAGGGGAATGTTGGTGTGCCCGGAAACTCCTCTGGGCTGGGGCTGAGGTGGGAGGCTGCTAATCCTGCTAATCCCTGCTCTGTCCCCTCCAGGCAGTTTGTGACTGTGTCCCGGCGGGATTCTTCGATGTGCTCACCTGGCTGGGCTACTGCAACAGCACCATGAACCCCATCATCTACCCACTCTTCATGAGGGACTTCAAGAGAGCCATGGGCAAATTCCTGCCCTGCTGCCGGCGCTCGGCCGAGCCCCGGCCCAGCGCCATCTCGCTGTCCATGAGGAATTCCAACAGCGGGCCCCGCGCTGCCACCTCCCTCAAGAACGTGCTCAGCCTGCAGGCTGAGACTGACTCTGTGGACTCTGGGGCACCAGCGAGTGAGCCCAGGCTGCTCCCAGCCCCCCCCGGCCCTGCTGCTCGCTCCATCAGCCTTTGGGACGCCGAGCCCCCGGACTCGGAGCTGCAGCTCGGCACCCCCGTGGCCTGAGCAGGGCACACACAGCTGGCTGTGCTGGCAAGGATCCCCCAGGAGCTCAACACAAACCCTCTGGGAGCTGATTTGCCACAAGCCATGTCCCAGATTCTCCCATGGAGCAGCTCATGGAGGGGACGGTGGCCCCAGGCACTCTCACAAGGAGGATCAAACCGTGCAAAGCCAGGTGTTGCTGCTGAACTAACCTGCCTTGTCTCTCTTTCATCCCTCCTGTGCTCACAGTCACCATCCCATAACCCTTCCTGTGGCCTTTCCATCTCCGGTGAGTCTGAACCTCAGATCCCAGACTCTCTGTCTCCCTAAGCTCAAACCAAGGCTTGGTTTTGCACACAGAGCTCAGCAGATCTCCTCCCAGCACACCGAGGGGAGTGGTGGAAAAACGTCCTGTGGCTCATGGACAAGAGGACTGGGGCTGCTTCAGCAGGAACACTGAGGTTTGGGGTGCTCCAGCCCATGGAACATCACATCTCCCTGGAGCTGGATCTCCTCACTGGAGTGTCTGTCTCAGGTTCCTGTCACACAGCACGCTCCAGCTCAGCAGCACTGCTGTGTCTTGTCAGGCAGAGCTGCACTGCAGGGGCTGAATTTGCTGCAGAACGTCCAACATTGATTTTGGGGTGCTCAGTGGGGGTGTGGCGTGCAACTCATGGTGGCTCCGTGGGTAGTAATGGGATCTGCTCCTCCCACAGGCTCCATCCCACAGCTTCCCACTCCTGGCACCTGGGACCATCCCTCCAATCCATCATGTCCTTGATGATGCAATTAAAAACTACACTTTTCCCCCCTCCCTTCAAATAAGAATCTAAAGGAATATTGTATTTTAAATGACAAAGCCAGCCCCCTCCCCAGAGTCATAAGCAGAGGGAACACTGAGTAAATGTGACAAGTGGGCTCTTCAAAAAATCAATAAAACAAATTATTTTAGTAAATTCTTCCTCAAGTGCCTTTGGGCTGCTGTGCCCTCCCTGGACCCTTCCCTCCAAGCCTTCTGCCTAATTCCAAGACTGTTCTCCTGGGACTTCCTGATATCCAAACAGACACATGGAATTCCCTGGGATGTTGGAAGAAGCAGCCACACTCCAGGCCACTTCCAGTTTTGTTGTCCACATAGTCCATGGATGTTCCAGAACGGAACAGGAGTTTGTAGGACCAACCCAGCATTTCTTTGCTACAGGATGAGTGACCACGACACACTGAGGGCTGAGAACAGGCTCAAACCTCAAACTGTTCAATGCATTTTGCCACAGATGGAGCTTGGGGCTGGTGTTGAGCACCCAGATCAAGATGTACATCTTCCCACAATGGTCTTATATAAATACAAGCTTGGACTACAACTCGAGTTAAAAAGGAGCAGAAAAAGGCACCGTGGAATCTAGAAGTTTGTTAGGTACCAAATCAGCCTTGGGAGATGGACAGAGAGAGAAGGAGAGTCACCTCTTCAAGCCAAACGTTCAAAAGCAATAATTCCTTACTGTCTCATGCAGGCAGTTCTGTGTGATTAGGTGTTTGATGAGCAGAGAAATCCCATCCCACCCCTGCAGCCAACAGCACCAACTCCAGCTGTAAAACAGCCCCATCCCTGTGGGATCCCACAGCCAGTCCCTCCCACCTCCAGCGAGGCACCACTCCAGGTCACAGCTGGGCAGGTCTGAGCCCCCTGGGATGCTGGATTTAGGGAGAGGAATTGCCAGGCACTGTATCCAAACCGTGGTGCTTTGCTGGGTCACAGCATCACCCCCAAACCAGCCTGTGTGTGACTCCATGAGGAATGATCTGCAGGTAAGGTTTGCAGGAAGCTGGGAGTGGAAGGAGAGGGGGGATTGATGTGGCTGCTGGGTCAGTAGGGAGGAGGAGCGGGAGAACACTGTGTGAACCAAAATTGGAAGGTGGAATCCCAATTATTTCCCCTCTCATGAGTCAACAGGACCCCTCAGATGGGGATGGGAGAGTTTGAACCCTCCCTTGCAGCACAGTATAAAACCCCAGAGGTGCTCCAGAGGGGAATTGCCCACCTGCCACACTCCTGCCACAGGCACTTGCCTGGGCTCAGCAGCAAAACAGGCCAGAAAAGGGCTTTTATGGGAAATATGGATCCTTCCCACAAGGTTCTGGAGCTGTGCTGGCAGGGGATGTAGAGCCGGGTCCTTCCCTCTGCTCTGAGACTGGGGATGAAAAGGGTGGAGCCAATTCACTTTATGGAAGGAGGTAGAAATCAAACACATCCATGTTTATCCTGTGCCAAGTATTGGTTTTGTCCTAAGCCAATTAAAAAATATGTCTGGGACACAAAAGCAAAGTCTTAGTGGGTTGTTGGCTTGGAGACCCTGGGAGGAATTTTCATAAACCATCCAAAAGCCTCTTGGTTTTCCTGCTGCTTTCACCCAGGGTCCCAAACATGTTTCTAATAGGAATAGGGCCTCCAGCACCCACCAACCCCAATCTGGAGACAGGGAAACAGTCTTGGAGATGGGAAAGTGCCCGAGCCCTGGCAGCAAACCTGCAGCAGGCAGGGGAAGGAAACCTGGCAGCCCGAGCCTTTCCCCTCCTGGTCAGCAGAGCCAGGGAGCAGATGTGGATCCATCCAAAGTGGGGCAGGTAGAGCCTGGAACACACCTGAGATCCTCAAACCAAACTCATCTCCAGTGGAAAAATGTTTTTAATTTCCTAGTAGCGAACCCCTCTCTGTGAAATGCTTCAAATCCCCTCAGAGTCACCTCCTTCCCCCAGTCACAGCAGGGACACGGTGCCGAGGGGTGCAGCTGCTCCCTGCAAGGATTTGGATGGATCTGTCTCGGATTCCCGAGGAGCCGCAGGCAGGAATGAGCCCTCAGTGCAGCCCCAGGCAGGAACCAGCCCTCGGGGCGCTGCCGTGGGGGCTGCTCCACGCACTTTGATCCGGTGCCACGCCAGTGCCACGCTTTTCTCCGGAGGGGCTGGAAACTGCGGCTGCAGCTCCGCCAGCTCCATCCTCTGGGAATCCCAGTGCCACAGATGTGCTGACAGCGGTTTTTGTGCTGGCTGAGCAGCTCTGCCCTAATTTGCTCCTTTCCCCGCTGCCTGGTCCTCGCTGTCCGTGCTGTGTGAGCAGTCTGGGCAGGGAGGGGAGGGTTCTCCCAGCGCAGAGCTGCAGGAATTCTGTTGGAATTCTGTTGGAGCCTCACCCCCAGCTTCATCCTCCTCTTTCCTGGTGTTTTCCTCTCCCCCAGCCTCGCTGCCAGCTGCCCGCTGGGATTTCTTGGCTTGAGGGGAAAAAAGACTGCCACTGCCCTTCTCTTCTGGCTGGCATTCCTTGGTTTTAATGCCCACGGCTTTTAGGATCGTGTCCATCTGCTTCATGTAGTCCAGGTGGCCGTTTACCTGCAGGGAACAAGAATCCTGTGAGTGAGGAACCCACAGAGATCCAAGTCCTTCATCCCAGCAGCCACCCCTGCTGAGAGACTTGGGTTTGGCTCTGACAGATGGAAAGAATGAGGCTGGAAAAAATCACAGAATCGTGGAATTGTTAAGGTTGGAAAAAAATGTTTATGATCATCAAGTCCATCATGCCGAGGCCACCACTAACCCACGCCTCCAAGTGCCACATTCACATGTTTTCTGAACACCACTAGGTAAGTGCAGGTGTCCATCAACCAGCCTGAAGTGACTGCAGTGTTTGGGGCACACTCTGGTGCTGGATGACTTTTCCTCTGAGATGTTTAAAAGCCTGGAGCTGGCTGAGTTCCACTCCCCAAATCCTGGGTGCCAGGAGGGTAAAGGAGGAGCTCTGCCCTGGGGAGAGACACCCAGGCAGGAGAGTTCTCTTGGTTCATTTGCCTGCTCTTGCTAAAGGTGTCCTCCAGGTGCCTCAGCTCCCTCGTAAAAGCCAGGATTATTTTATTTAAATTAGGACAGAGTCATTGAACCTCACACAGCTCCCAAGCTGAGAGTCTCTGCTGGAAGCTGCACTGATCCATCCCACCCCGTATAAAACTGGGAGCCCAGGAATTATGGGTTCATAAACCAAATAAAGGTCAACAGTACGTGTAAAAACCCAGACAGTTTTATTATAAGATGAATTCCACTATAAGATAACCCTTTTTGAGATGGATGTTGGAAAGTTCCCTTCCAAGAAGGGCACAGGAGGAGAGGAAATCTCCTCTGTGGGTGATTGTTCTTGATGCTAAAGGCCATGTGGCTGGAGAGGCTGAAATTCCTTCCCCATTCCAGGTGTCCCGAGTGCCTGATGTACCAACAGCATCCCCAGATGCTTCAGCATCTCTGGTAAATCCAATTTTTAGCAGTTTAAATCTTCCTGACCCAGCCAGAGAGCTGTCCTGGCCTTTTATTTTCCCAAACCTTGTTAGTAATTAGGGAATTTCCATGGCAGGGAATACCCATAACCTCAGTCCCAGGATTCTTGCTTCTCAGACACAGGGATGCCTCCCCCAGGAAAGGATGATGATGGTAAGAGCTTTGTAAAGATTCCAGCCCTGGATCCTCTGCTCACCTCCTGCTTGCTCCTGCCTGGTGCCAGAGCAATCCTTGAGCTGCCCCATCTCTGGAAGTGTCCAAGACCAGGTTGGACAGGGCTTGGAGGAACCAGAGATGGTGGAAAGTGTCCCTGTCCCTGGCAGGGGGTAGCACTGGATGAGCTTTAAGGTCCCTCCCAACCCAAATTACTGTGGGATTCATGGCTGTGCCAGCACCAAGGTTCCCAGCACACCTCTCCCAAAGCTAAAAACAACCTTTTCTTCACAAATCCAACCCCCTGAGCTGCTTGTGTGAAGCAGCTTTGCAGGGGCACATTTGGCTGCACTGAGGCTTGGAGCAAAGGGAAGGATTTAATCAGCACATCAGGAAAACAAATATGTGACTTGAATCCATCCAGATGGTCCAACGGGCTCTGGGTGTTTTGAACAGATTAGTTAATTAAAATAACCGTGGAAGGACTGGGAGCTGTGGACATTGTCCTCTGGAAAAGTACAACCCTTTTACTGCTCAGGCAGGGGGGCTGGAGGAAGGAATGAGCACGGCCTTGGGGATGGTGGGCAGGCAGGAAGGGACTGGAGTTACTGGGAGCAAGGGCTGAAGGCTCTTGGTCTGCTGCATTCAGAGCCTCTCCAGTCACACCATCTGCCTGCCCTGCCCTGGGAATTCTCAGCCTGGTGCTACTGAGTCATTAGTCAGAGAGAACAAATTTCTTTTGCCACCCTAAGGACTGATTTTCATTACTCCTCAGTATATCCAGCAGCTTCCACTAAAACAACAGGGAATTCCTCTTCCCTGAGCACCAGGATCCCTGAGAGATGCTGGGTATGAGCCATTCTGAGGAGCTCATGCAGCTGAAAGAGAAGCTGAGACCTCGTGGGAGTCTGTCCCTCCTGCAGCTTTGCTCAAATCTCTTCCAAGGAAACTCAGTCCTGTCTCTAGGACAGCAGAGGAGAAGATTCCATAAAGCTGGACCAGAGTAACCCCTGAGAAGTGTAAGAGGAAGGAGGACTCTTCTCTGCTGCACTGAGCCACCAGCAAAAGAACAGCAAACAAACTGCCTTGCCAGTTTAAAGCCATTAAAGCTGGTGGAAAACCCAGCCATTCCAGCTCTCTAAAGCCTGTTTTCATCTTCAGTCTGAACACCTGAATTCCTCTGCTGGGCAGGTGGTGCTGGAGATGGGAGGGGAACATCTACAACGTTGTCAATAAAAACTTTAAAGGGAAATACAGTACTATTCTAATATTTGACAGAACAAAGTGCAGGAAGAACTTAGGACAAAAGGAAGGGTGAGCTCAGCACCAGAACAAATACATTTCTGCTTTTTTCAGGAAAGCAGTGGAGTGGATTCATAGGGATGGTTTAGGTGACTTCTCGCAGCCATATTTGACTTTATGGATGCTTTGACTCACTGGGACCCACGAGCCAGCTGCTCTGGCACTGCTGCTGCAGGACCCCAGTGCCACGCCAGGGATCTCCAGAGAACAAAGCTGATGGCTTTGCCCAGAGGGATCCATCAGCCCATCAGCTCAGCATGTTTGGAAAGGTTTTCAAGTCCAAAGCCACCCAAAAGTATCCAAAATGTCACTGAGCACCATCAGTTGTGATGACTGAACTGCCAAGGAAGGGTTTCTGTTGGACCCAGAGGATGAAGAATTCCGGCTTGTCTCTGGTTTGACCTCCAGGAACACAGCAGGGGCAGGGGCAGGTGCTGCCAAGGGGAGGGCACAGGAAGGGCCAGGAAGAAGGAGACATTCCCCAGACCCTGCCACTGCCAGGACTCAGGTACAGACACGACTCAGTCACAACACTGTTGTCACAACACGGTCATAACAGTGATGTCACAGGGACAAGCTCGACACAGCAAGATAACACTGCATTGCTCACTCCAGTGCCAGGAACCTTCAGGTCCTGTCCAGTGTCCTTCAATAAAAGCTCCTCCACCCATCCCATCAGCCAACACAGGCGTGCACATGGTTCCAAATGCTCTGCAGGGCTCCAGAGCTGCCAGAGCTCAGCTGAGTGTCCCTCACCCCTCTGCTCCCTGCGGGCAGGGGAAGGACAGGGCAGCTCAGCCGTGCCTTCCTCCTGCTCCCTCTCACCAAACGCATCATGGATTCACAGGGAACCACTGTGGAGGCAAGCAGTGTGGTGGGGAATGCACAGGTCACTTATATTCCTGAGAATTTCACTGCCTTGATGTGTTTTAAGCCCATCAAGTGCACAGAGCAAGTTTATTCTGCAGCAAAAGGTCACCTCAAGTTCAAACATATCTGCAGAGCTTGGTTATTTCAGCAGGAGCAGCAACAACCTTGGAGGGGATTCTTCAGGATTCCCTTTTGGCTAATACTGTCTGTTTTCACAGTGAATGGTATTTTATGGGAAGTGAAGGAGTTCCTGGAGTGAGCTGCAGGTTCTGGAGCTCAGTGGATAATCACAGGAGCCCTCACTTGCCCTGAGTGTCACACACACAGTGAAACCAAAGAGCAGAGCCAGCTCAGCCCCTCTGGGTATTGTTATTATTTACTCTCCCTTTCCCAAGGCTACAGTGAATGTGTTGTCCAGGACAAGCATTGGAACTGAACTGGCAGGTCCAGGAGCTGTTTCTGTTTCAAATTTCCCTGCTGCTTTCCAAAATCTCCTCAGTTCTGGATGCTTCCTCTGAAGCCACACAGCCCAAATGGTGGCACAGGCTGATGGATTGCAGGATGGATCCCAAGCTCTGCCAGGCTCTCCCTCAAAATCCAGTCAGCTCTGCCAAGCTGGCAGGCTGCTCTGGTCACAGATATTCCCACATGTCAGTGAAAGCCCTAATTCTGAGTCTGGCTACATCCTGCATGACAGAGGGCATCCACAGAATCCCACAATGGTTTGGGCTGGAAGGGACCTTCAAGATCCTCCAATTCCACCCCTGCCATGACAGGGACACCTCCCACTATCCCAGGCTGCTCCAAGCCCTGTCCAGCCCGGCCTTGGGCACTGCCAGGGATCCAGGGGCAGCCACAGCTTCTCTGGGAATCTGTGCAAGGCCCTCCCCACCCTGCCAGGGAACAATTCCTTCCCAATATCCCATCCAACCCTGTCCTCTAGCAGTGGAAGCCATTCCCTCTTGTCCTGTCCCTCCATCCCTTGTCCCTAGTTCCTCTCCAGCTCTCTTGGAGCCCCTTTAGGTTCTGGAAAGGGCTCTAAGATCTCCCTGGAGCCCCAACTCTCACCTGGCAGGAAATGTCCTGAGTTTTCCCAGAGTTTTCTGAGAGCTCACAGCAAAGCCCTGATGCAGCCTGGGCAGAGGAGCTGGAAAATCCAGAGACAGAGCAGATTGCACAGCAGGAAACAGAAAACATTCAACATAGCTTGACACAGGCTGTGCTGAATGAAGTTAGAATAGGAATAAAATTCTTCTGTTTGGATTCTCAGGAAACAATGTTTTCTCAAAGTGAGAACAGTGAATACATCCACTAATTCAGAAGCTGCAATTTAAATGGATTTATTTAAAAATTGATTCAATTCACCAACTGAATTTGGCATCTGCAGCAATGTTGCATCCTAGGCACCAACAGCCCTTGAGAAACGAATAAAAATATATTTGAGGAAAAATTGATAGAGCTGAATTTATTTTGGAAATCCTGACAATGCCATTTGCATTATTCCTCTTCAATGTTTCTATATCTGCTCTGAAAAATTGAGGGAATAAAGACTTGTTCTGCTGAGGCTCAGAGGCTTTGCTTTCACATCATCCCTTTGCACAATCACAGTCCTTGTGGACAGAATAAGACACTCAATTCTTATTTTCCTTCTCATTTCAAAACTTGCTTGACTGGTAAAAGTTCCCCTTTCATTACAGTGATATTTCTGGAGCCAGACTGTAATTTTTCCCTGCAATCATCTTTCAGCCACAACAGATTGATCCAGTCATTGTCACCTCTGGGGTGGTAGTTGAGGGATGTTCCCCTCAGACACCCTCAGGCAATTCCACACCAAGGCAAGAGCTTTTTCTAGGAGTTTTTTCCATCAAATTCTGATTTGTTTTGTGATCAATGTTGAAAATTCTGAGTAATCTTTTGCTGGATTCATCTACTGCTGAAAATCTCTGCCAGCTTTACTCTCAATTTACCTCCATCAATTCCAAGAAGAAGATGGAGAGGAGTAAAATACAGAATATAACAAGAAAAACCCAGGAAGCAAATGGAGGAATCAGGTTCTGGAGGTCTAAGGGACAAATGGAGAGCAGCTGTACAATAGTGACAACAGGCAACACAAAACTGGGAATTAATATTCTGAATTAGTAAAGAGTCCTTGAAAGAGTTTCAAGGGAAATGTGCCTTCACACATTCTGCAATATTCACAAATTTCTCTCTGTTGCCAGTAATTCATTCCAAGCCATCCCACTGAAGGAAACAGCTCTTCCATTGATTTTTCAACTGTTTGTGGAGCTGCTGTGGACTATTTTTTGTTGGTGCTCTCCCCAATGAGACCACCACTTGTTTATATGGTAGCTACAAGTAAATAATCATTTTTTTGGTGCTAATCCAAGTAGGAATTATTTAAATTTGATGGTTTAAAGAGTGTTTTTAAAGACCCAGCATAAGCTGTGCATATAAATATCACTGGGAAATAATTTGAACATAATGTCTTGGGCCATAGAGGACAAGAGATCCCAAAAATAAAGACTGGATTGATACACTGGAGTGTTCCAAGAGAAAGCATTTAGGAGACCCAAGTGTCTGCCACTAGGAAGCACAGCAGGCCACTAGTGACCCAAAATACTGGACATATTGATTACACCAGGATTATGGAAAATTTTTCAGGATTCCACACAAGAACATTGAGATGAGGTTTGGTCTCCATAGTCAAAAGGATGCAGCAGGACCAGCCTGAAGCAGAGGGTGACACCCAAAGGGATTGTCACCCTTCTCCCCATCTTGCTCCAGGAATACACAAGATTTGGCAACTCAGACATTACCATCTGTGCTGTTTTCAAACCAGGTTCTCAGCCCAACCCCATAAAACAATGTCACCTGAGATTAACTGAAGGAATTTTTGCTGGTTTTGGGTACAATGACCTGTTCTGACTCATCCCTTATGAGCTGATGGCAATAATGCACCTGGCCAGGAAGTCCTGGGCATTTGGGAAATTCCAAGAGCTGTGGAGTAGTGACACATCTCTCTTTAGCAATGTGATATCCTAGAAATCCTCCTCATGGGGATTTGCAGTAGGTTTAAGCCCTCCCCTTCCCCCAGTGTCACCAGGGCAGTGACACTTTCATGGCATTTCAGTGACATTCAGCTTCTATCAATAATTCAGCTGCTCTAATTGCAGCATCTCAAACCCATGATGTGCACAAGGTGTCACCAAAGTCAGCCTTCCCCTTGATTAACACTTTTAATTGGCTGTTGCACTGGGATTTTGTTTCCATGTTAGCTGAGCAGGTCAGAATCAGAGCTCAAAGGGAGCAGAAAAATAACACAGAATCAGTGTTCGTGTTCCAGCAGAAGAGAGGAAATTAAAGCCTGGATTTTCTATCTTTAATTCACCTGCCTGGGCTCTGTGTGGCCATTCCTGAAGAATCCAGCTGAACAGTACTTTGGGAAAACTCCCAGTGCTTTGCTCCAGGAAGGGCTGGGATGGGGAAAGCTGCCTGCAAAACCAACAGCTACAGACCTGCCCACTGCAAAGCAGGAAAGAACAGGGGGTGCAGTGCATGCACTTGCAGGGACTGTCCCATTTCCACGTGCAAAGTGCTCTAAGGGGGAATAGAAAATCTATCAAAGGTGATTTGTGATGCCAGTTGCTGTGTTCCACAGGAGAAAGATGTGCTGGCATCACAACTTTGCTGGCTCTGCAAATGAACAGTGAATTTCCTCTAATGAACAGTGAATTTCCTCTGCTGGACTGTGTTTGATGGAAATACAGACCACCCATGGGTCACTCAAACGTGGCATTGGTGCCCTCAGCTCTTCTGAAGGAGAAGCTGCAGTCCCAGGAATTCAGCCCTTCCCAGGGTAGCTGGGGGCTGTGAACACTCCACAGGTGACGTGGCAATCTCCTGTGGAAGGACACACACGTGTTCCAGGCACCATGGTGGAATGGGACAATCCTGACCTGCAGGAAATTGTGGCACTCTGCTGGTTCCCAGTTGTGGGAATTCGGGAATCTGGGCACCAGCCTTACAAAATACGAGTCTGTCAAATGGTTCTCTCTGCCTTTAGAAGCAGCTGAGCACCCCCAGGCTCCCCCACAGCACATCCAGCTCGAGCAGTCTGTGTGTGCTGGAGCAAGGAGGGACATTGGCCTTTGAGGTTTGTCAGCCACAAAGCAAAAACAAACTGCAAGTTATTAATGGCCTCATTTGAACCTTTTTTTTTTTGGAAAAGCTTATTCAGTTTCTTCCTCTGTTCTAACACTGCCAGCACCCTCTGCTTGTGTCCCAAACATACTGAATATGTATTTAATGTGGGATTCTTGGAGCTCCCAAATCAACAGCAACAAGGAGCACAGAAGATGAAGCCACTGATGATTCCAGGGCTGTGGAAGCCATCTCTGTGACCTCACAGCCTAAGAGACAGATGGAATTGTTTCCACAAAGCCCTGCACCTTCCCCTGAGGGGACAGGGGCTCTCCCAGCTCCTGCAGGCAGCTGCCTGAAGCTGAGTTCTGCTCCAAGCTCTTGTTCCTCCGATCCTGCTCTTGGGGAGGTGGCACTGCTCACTGGGAACAAGTGAACAAAGGAGCAATGATATACTGGCAACCCTTTTTTGCCTTTCCAACTCCCCAGGGTTCTTAATTAATCCACACTTCGTAACCACAATTAGTTCTTTCCTGCAAGTCTTGGGAATACAGTGGGAAAAAAACCACAAGTTAATGTGTTTGGAGGTAAAAAACCTGACTCATAGAAGTGCCAAATCAATTGGATTTCACAGAATTCAGACTTTCCATCTGCTTATGGTACTGATGTACCTGACTGCCTTGAATCTCTCTCCCTTCATAATGGGAATTTTGGTCCCTTTTCTGAGAGCTCACAGGAGGGTGGATCCAGGTAGGGGGCTGGTCTCTTCTCCCAGGTGACAAGTGAGAGGACAAGAGGAAATGGCCTCAGTCTGTGCCAGAGGACATTTACATTGGATATTTGGGAAAATTTCTCCATGGAATGAGCTGTTCAGCCCTGGCACAGGGCAAGGATGGAATTGCCTTCCTTGGAGGGATTTAAAAGCCTTGTGGATGTGACACTTGGGGACATGGGAACAACTGGCCTCAGTGTCTCTTGAGAGCTTTACCCCCTCACCAATTCCACTATTCCAAGATCCATCCCTGCTCTCCACTGGACTTCCAGCCACGCACTCTCACTGCCTCTAAACCTGCAAGTTCATCCCTGATTTCTGCTGGTGTCAAACTGCCCATTCCTGACTTGTTGCTGACTTCTGAGCCTCCCCGAAGATGCTCCCTGAGCAGTTCTGCAATATTCAAATATTAATTCAGACTGTACTGAACAAAATCCCCTGGGAACAAACAGCAATCAGGATAATCCCCTGCAGCTCCATGACTTCCTTGGTCTCTAACAGGTGCTGTCAAATAAATCCACAGAATAAATCAGCCCCTTTGTAACCATGAAGAAGGATTTTATAACTGCATTTGCTGAGTGGGAGGACATTTTTCTCTCTGCTTTTTTACTGACAGTCAGATAAAAAACACACTAATCAAGAGAGACATGAGACGGAGGCCTTGGAGGTGAATTCCTGTTTATATTGAGGGCTCCTAATCCTCCACTCATTTGAGGATTCTGGTGCTACCACAGCAAAGAGAACCAAGCTGTTTGGATCCAGACCAATTTTCATTATGGATGGACTGGGAGATGCCAAAAATACTGACAGTGCCTTTGTAATATTTTCATGCTGAGCACCTTTGCATCAGTTCTACTTTATTCTTCTATCACAGCTTGTCCTTCTCATGGCAGGACACTCACAGGGACCTCCAACAAGGGCATCTGCAGGAGTGGAGCTGGTCTCCATAAAGAAAATACCTGTATCTCTATATATCTCTAAATATCACTATGTATTTTTCTCTTAGACTACTGCACTGTACTTGCAGCAAAATCATCTTTGCTTTCTTGCCACTTTAAAAAATATTGCCCCTGGATATTTCCTTCCCCATTCTAGCTCCTTTTATTTCTAAAATGTTCACCAGAATGCACTGTATTTCTTCCCGTGGTCTGGAAAATGGATCAAGCCAATGACACCTACTTAATATAGATTTTTCCTCCCCAAAGCTTTGCAGTGAGATGATGGAAGTGTAAATTCCTTCTGTGGAGAGCAGCACTGGGACTGAGTGCTGGCAGCAGGCAGCTGGGATGCAGACACACAGCCCTGGGAGATGAGCAGAGAGCAGCTCTGCAAACGTTATTCATTCAGCTGAAATGTAAATCCTGCTCCTCTGAGGGGAGTGGAGAAGCTGCTGTGATCCAGGCAGGATAAAGTGTGCAGGGCTCTGGAGGGTTTCATGCTTCAGGAAGCAGAGGGTCATGAGAAGGAGAGAACACAAAAAGAAAGGGATGACATGGACTGACAGACAGGAAATGTCACCCTAGTGCCACCACTTGGCATCTTGGGCCGTTTTCATGCCAGCAACAGATGTCAGAGAGCAAATGAGCACTGGCAGCTCTGGGATGGTGAGAAAATGGATGTGGGAGTGTGTGGAAATGCTGACAACCCAGAGAGATGCAAAGATGCATGGACCATGTTTAAAAGCCTCCACCATGTGTTTAGAAGCCCTTCCTCCTGAGAAGCCTCTGTTTTACTCCTCCAAGTGTTTGTTCTCTCTGCTCAGCACCAAGCCCTGTGTGTGCTGCCAAGGGCTGTGCAGAGCTCAGTTGTCATGAATGAAATGAACTGAGAACAGTTGGGTATTTATAGGCTCAGCAAGCTGGTGCTCCAAAAAATCTAAAAGCTCTTCAAAGTGCCTTTAGCTCCAGAGCAACACTGGCAGTCCCTGTCAGCTTGTGGGGACACTTAGGAAGAAGAGTCACGGCAGGAACGCTGACCATGGAAGTATCCTGAGCTTTTTGCTGGGCAACTTCCAGTTTGCAGAGAGTAAACAATAAATTAAACCACTAAGATATGGAAAAAACACAATGGCATGTCCAAGATTTCTGTGAATATGGATACACAAGTTAAGTTCTGCATAGTTTTCTGTGGAAGAGCTCACTTCTTCTGTGGAAGAGACATCAATGTGGTGATGATTTAAAGATAGCTGAGTTGAATATTGCTTAGATATATTGCCAGATGTTCTAACAGTGGCTTATCACTAATGACACCAGATAGCTTTGAGGAAGCTAAATGTTTCCCAGATATAGCAGTGAATCTCTCCCTGTTTCCTAGAGACACACACTCTGAAAAGGCAGCAGGAGCTGGCAAAACAACCGTTGCTATCACAGAACTGCTGTAATTCCAGACCAATTCTGGCTCCTGCAGCCTTGGGGACCAAGGTACAAGGAGCCTGCCCCTGGCTGAACCTGAGCAGTGTGGAAGGCTCCAATGAGATAAGATAGAGGATTGCACGTGCTGTGCAGGCGCGTGTTTGAGATCTAGCCACGTTTTCCAGTTGCTGATCCCAGGATCAGCAGGATCCCCACGATCCACACTCACAGGGCTTGTGCTCTTTCCAACCCAAACCATTCCATGATTCTATGACAGCAAAGCCCCTTCCTGAGGAGTAACAGCATCTTCTGTCTCCACTATGGGATATGTCAGAACCAAAAAACCTCAAACAATCCAACAGGAGAGGTAGATTCTCATTGTTTTGCTCAGTGTTGAGCTCTAGCTGGGCCACAAAATCCAGAGGGAAGTGTGGATGAGAGTTCTCTCAAAGACAGGAAAGAGGGACAATGTACCTAGAGGGGCTCTCTTCAGTCCCCAGCTTCCCCAGCACAGTGAGTGTGGGGTTATAGTGCTGCAGGCAAAGAATCATGGAGAAAAAAAGAGAATATGAGAACTTACTACAGAGGAAAGGTCCATGTTCACCATCCTCCTGTCATCCAGGTCGACTGGCTGGAGGCCTGCAACGTTGAGCTGGACAGAGGAGGTTCTGTAAACAAAGCTCAGCAGCCAGTCCCCCCTGGAAGTAGAGAAGAGTGGGAATAAATCCTGCTGCCCATCCAATGCCATGTGGAATCAAAGAATTCCAGAACAGTTTGGGTTGGAAGGGACCTTAAAGCTTATCCTGTTCCACCCCCTACCATGGGCAGGGACACCTTCCACTAGACCAGGCTGCTCTAAACCCTGTCCAGCCTGACCTGGAACATTTCCAGTGTGTTACTACTCAGACACAGTGATGGCTGGACCAAGACCTGCTGTAGGTCTGTGTGATGCAGCAGTCACATTAGGAATCACCTGCTGGATTCAAGGCAGGTTTCTGGGACACAGGGGTGTAAGTCTGAACTGAATCCTGATCCATGGTTGTCCTCTCTTTACCTGCAGAGAGTTTAAAAATCTGACCCTTCTGTTTATTTCTATGTTGGCTTAGGGATTGTACATTGACGTATTTCATCTTTTTCATGTACTGATAGTTCTCCAGCCCATAAAGCTGTAAAGGTGCTGAGACCCACAACACTCATGTTGTGACATAAATATTGACTGTGAAACCCCTGGGAGTGCTCCTGATTTATAGGTACTGTAGAAATACATGGCTTCAGTGACAGAACTAGGAAGAGTTTGTTCCCACTCTAAAGCAGTGCCATAAGTCACTGTGACAGTTTCAGGGTAGTCTGTGGTATGAGGAGAGAAGGAAATACAAAACTCTTCTGAGCTGAGCAACAGCATAAAATCTGGGCACTGAAATGCCTCTGTACCCTACAGAGCACATTTAAGAGGGACATGAGTGGGATTTGTGCTCTGTGATGGCAGCAGGTGAAATGCTCCTGGCACAGGTGCCCATTCCTGGCTACTCCCAAATAATCCACACTAGGAGTTATAAATCTACACAGAGCCCTGCAAGCCTTTACAGCACATTCACGCTGCTCAGGTGTGGGTTCTTTCAAACGCTGAGCCAGCCCAACTGATTTGGGTGAGGCTTCCCACTGGGAATTTGTAACCCTGCCATTGTTAAGTGGGAGGGGACAGCTCTGACAGCTCACAGGGCTCTCACTCGCCCTGTCCCCTTCAAATTTTGTACCAATATTCCAAAGCCAGAGGAGAGCAACGACTGAAGCTCAACAACTGGGCTCAAATCTGATCTCACAGGAATTCTATTCAGTGTAATTTATCCGACCTAAATAGTTACTCCTGAAGTGACAGAACGAGGCCACCCTTTGTACAAGCAAGAGACCAGAGAAATGAGAATCAGGTGAGGCCTTACCACAAAATGTTTGTATAATTTTTCTCTCTACCTCAATCCTCACAGAAATTCCCCAAATCTCTCAATTCCCTCCCCCAGCTCCCCCTCATGTTACCTGAATAACACTCTACACACACACACACACACACACTGTATTTTATTCCAACAGCACAGGCAGATTTAGAAACTATAACAAGATCTTTTTGTGTGTCTGTGTTATAGCAAATGGATACACAAAAGTTTTTACAGTGAAATTTCTTTTTGTAGAACACAGAGAGGAACAACATTTTCTGGGTGAACTCAGTTATATGCAATGATTTCTATCCTTTATGGCTCCTTAGTGGAAATCAGAGCACTCCTGGGGAGGCAGATTTTCCTTATGGCACAGGAAGAAACACTGCAAGTGGTGTTTCCATCCAGCATCCTTGAAAATCCTGGGATCCAAAGAGGACAAAAGCAACGATTTCCAGCCTAGCTGAGAGATAGGATTGATAATTTGTTGTTTTAACCTTGAATACTTTAAATTATTTAGTTATTCTTTCTAAGTTCAAACACTCTGTTAGAATTACAGTAACACAATACCTCCCCACCTTCCACCTATGTGTGCATGGAAAACACCAGCAGCATTTTCACCTGTCCTTGACCTGAGGGCTCAGCTTATAAACTGTCTTGACTTACCGGTTCTTTGCTAATTTTCTTTCCTGGTTATTTCTCAATTTAGTTCCCCATGCTCTTAGCCTTCCCCACTTCATTCCTTGGTTTTAATTTCCCCTTATCTAATTGTGCTGGTAAGCAGTGTTCCTGCCACAATTATCTTCCAAGACACAGTCATTAGGTTTGAAGCTGTCACTTGAATACTTAATAGCTTTTTGAGATTGCTTCAGCTGTTTCAGACCTCTGAACCTCCCTCTTCTCATCCAGCAGCTCCCATAGCTCTGCACAACAGTTGTCTGCTTTTATTTCTAAAATGTTTTTAAATGTGGTTTTAAAAGGCTGGTATTTGTTTTGAAGGCAATCTTTGTATTCTTTCACATCCTTACTAAATTTGCTTCAGCTATTCCAGCTATTCTTCCTTTACAAGTTAAATATCTTGTTCATGTGGAGTATCTTGACCAGAAACCCACTCCAGCTATAAAACCCTTCAATTTGCTTGAGCTTCTTCCCTTCCATTGTGATTTTCACATCCTTTTCCCCATAAGCAGCCACAAGTGAACTGCATCTTAAAGCTTTTATAGGTTCTCATTACCATTCTTTAAGTCAGCAAACTTAACTGCTGTATTTATGGCTCTTCACACAAAGTTGAGATGTAAAGGGGCTTTAGAATATATCAGATTACACCCACAAACACACTTTAGGCTGTGAGTGGTAGAACACTGTCCCTCTATGAACAGGACCTACATGGGCTTCCCATGGCACAAAGAGCCAAGAGCTGAGTCAAAGCCTCCAAGTGCTTCCTGAAGCTCCCAGTGCACCTGAGGGAGAGGCCTGCAGGGGACGAGGCTCTGGCACTGCTGAATCAATGTCCTCACCAGCATTTACAAAATGCTTGACAGAGATAAATACCCCAAACCATTTCCAGGCCACAAGGCCAGGCACTGAGCACACACTGACCTGCAGAAGCCATTTATGATCCTGCCTGACACCACTTTGGTGAGAGCTTTCCAGTGCTTGGCTTCTCCTTCCACTGGAGCTCCCAGCAAGACAACGTCTTCAATGATCCCTTGTGAGTCTGTCAAGGTGAAAGGAGAACAGTTCAGATTTAGAAGATGGATCAGAAAATATATGAAGAAGAATTATTTCTGTGCACCACAGAAAAATCATCATTTAGGTGACTTCAATTTGAAAGACAGAAACAATGGAAAGGAGGATCATAAATAAAACTTTGCATACATTTAAGTGTCCACAATTCACTGGAGGCAGTAAATGTGAAAAATTGAGATCCTCAGACAGTGCAAAGGACCAAGCTGATGGCATAAGGGAGAAGTGGCCTGGCCTCTGTGCAGGAAAATGCTGTTTGAGCAGCAAGCCTCTGGAAACCTCTGGAAAGGTCTTTCTGCAGAGTCACTGATGTGGGTTTGCACAGAGTTCTGACACAGGTGAAAGGTCTGAGATCCCACAGAGTGAGCAAATGTCATACATGAGGCATGAAGAGTCCTTCCCACAGCTGATTCTATGAAAAACACGACCTGAACATGCAAGAGGAAATCCCAAATTGTGCATATTGATTTGGAAGCAGCAACAATGGAGGCACTTGCCAACACCCAGTGAAGATCCATCAAACTGATTTTCTTCTGCTGTAACCTGAATGCCCAGACCTGATTTGCTGAACAGCAATGTTGACTTTCAAGCATAATAAATCTTCCTCACTTATCAGAGACCTGCAGCTGAGCAATTTCAGGAGGAATAACGATGGAATGAGAAATATTGGGCAGCTCTGCTACTTTCCTAAACTCCTGAACAATATATCAGTATCTTCCATAAATCTTTGCAAAGAGAGATGAAGCCTCTGATGCCACAGCAATTAAATGGAAGACTCATGAGCAGAACATTCCAAATCTACACTCTGCACCTGTGGGAAACCAGGCTCCACAGACACTAGCTAAACCAAACATTTGAGGCAGAAGTACTGCCTGGGTACTTTTCAAATGTAAATCACTGAGCTTCCTTCCCCGATATGGCAGTAAAGGATTGGAGCTGCCTGCAGTGCCTGCATCCTTCTCCATGTAAATCCCAGTGCCAGACAAATCCAAATGAGTTCTCCTTGAATTATTTCTTATTGCTGAGCAAATTTTGCTAATCAAGAAGAGCAAAGGGCAATTCAATTTTGTGAGTGTAATCTGTGAGCAATAAAGCCCTGCTCCCATAATCATGGGCAATCAAAAGGAAACCCAGAGCCTTGCTAAGGGGAAGCTCATTCCAACCAAGGTTCTAAATTCCATGTCCATGGTGTGAGCCAACTGAATAAACAAGCAGCTAATTCATCATGATCCTGAATATTTGGGCAAGGTTTTGGAAGCTTTTGTTTCTCCAGTCCTTTGCCCCTTATTGCCTGCTCAGAACAAAACAAAAATGTTTAGCCTTGGCTGAAAAATGTTCATTTTCTTTGAATGTTGACAGGACAGAAACCTGGGAACAGATCATTGGCCTGCAGAGCAGCTGAGGCTCAAGATAAATGAAATGTATTTCACAGTTCGTAAATCTTTTAGATGAGGAAGAATAATGAAGTCTGCAAAAGCAGTGAAAAAGAATTAATTCATTAACCATGTTTTATAGAGAGTGGCTACTGAATAAGGAGTTTTATAAATAAAAATTTCCAATCAAGTCCAAGCAGGTGAGAACAGAGTGAGAATGAGAGGCTAAAATTCAACCTGATTAAGATGATTTCTCCAGAAAAGATGTGGAAGATAGAAGCTGTCCCAGAGACCATAACCAGTCCTGGGAGCTGGTCTTTGCTGTGCCCTTGGGATGCAACTCACTGGGAAAGGGAAAGCACCTCAGCACATCAGTCCTGACTGCAGGGAGAGACAACAGGGCTGGGATTCAGCTCTGCCTGTGTGCACATGTTGCAGGGTAGAGTTGGCAGCAGTGTTTCCAACACCAAGCACAGCAGGGATCACAGCCTGGTGGGATGCTGGTCACATGAGCTGTGATCAGTACCAAACACCAGTGTGTGACACCTCACTCCTGTCACACACAGCTGCCTTTCAAGGTTCAGTCTCTGGTGGGAACAGCCATCATCAATTTGCATTCGTTTGCTAATTACTGATTATTTACTAAAAGGCATGGGAATCACGATGAAGAAATCAGAGCAATGATCTTCCCACGCAGTAACGTGTCTCTGCTGGCTCACTGACTCCAGCTTCTGCCATGATGGCATTTCTGGAAACCTGCTGAGCTCTGGCTCCCCAAATGATCCGTGATGAAGTATCCAAAGGTTATGCCATGGCTTTGCAGAGAAGCATTTGAACAAAGTCTGAGTTCCTGCCATGGTGTTTCACTGGCCAATCCATCATGAGCTGTTTGTCTTCAGCAATGCCACTGCCATCTGGATACCGAGCCCTGCATGACGAGGCCGTGTGTTCCTTTCGTGTGAGACATCCAAGTCCAAACCCAAATCAGTCTCAGCTGTCCCAGGTCCCAGCTCTGCTCCTCCTGTGGCTTGCTCTGGAATGTGCTGTGAGAACGCCTTGGCAATCTGTGCTAAACATGCTGCTTTTCATCTCACAAACAGCTCAGCTCTCAGAATTCAATTAAGGAATTGAAAAATCAGTGTACAGTGAGAGCTGTTCTAATACATCACCAGGATACTTGGATTTCTTTGGAGTGGCAGCCAACCTTCCAGACCCCTAAGGATTTCCTCCCTAAGCTATGGGCTCGTGTCATTCCAGAGCCTGTAGACTGAAATAAAAACCTGGAAATACCTCAGGCCTTAGCATTCTCTGGACACAAAAAGTGTAGATCTATGGCCAGATTAGGATCTGGGTTCTGGCCTCAGTGTAACTCCATAAGGATTATTCTGGATTTGATTAGATTTATTTTGAGAACAGAATTCCTGTATTTGAGGACTTTTATCTTAAATCAGAAGGGAAGTTCTGGCACACAGCTGTCAGTCCTGACCTCCATCCTCACTTGACTTTGTTCCCACTTTCTTGGACTTTACTGGACATTTTCCTTTATAAAATTCCTTATTTATGATTTATTGTGAAGCTGAATGGTTAATGAGTTAAATTGCTACGTGGGGGAAGGCAGGCTGCACACACTCACTGCTGACTCAGCTCCAAGACACAATTTCCATCAACTGATCATAATGATTTTATTCATTTTTTTTCCTAAATTAAAAATAGAAATCTATTAATAAACAGAACCACAATGGGTAATAAATTGGCAGATGGTTTTATACTTGACTTTGGGGGAAAATTACCATGAAAATAGCAGATGACAGTGGCATTTCAGTGACTTAAATGGAAGGCAGGACTCAGGGAATCAGATACAAGAGCTTCAGAGAGCTCCCAAGAAAGGCAAAGCATCCTCTGCTGGGATCAGGCAGTGCAGAGGCAGCTCCAGGCTGATCACAAATGTCATGTTGTTGTTTACAGACCAAAATGACCCCCTGAAACCTTAAGACAGTGGATTTTTTCTGCTGGACTGGGGGAAATGACAGCAGAATTTGTATCCAAGGGCATTTAAACTTCTTTTTTTTGTTTGGGTTTTTTTTTGTTTCGTCCTACCCTAAAAGAGCTAAGCTGTGTTCTTCCTCTTGGAAGAAAAAATTCTCCACCAGGAGTAAGGAAAATAAAAGAAAAAATGGTTAAAAGGTGAATGTTACCTTTTTCCTGAGCCATTTCCTGCAGGCAGAAGTAAATGACTCTGGCACCCAGGCTGAAGCCAATCAGCGTGACAGGTCTCTGGCCCTGAGAAAGAAGGAGAGGAAAAAATGCCACCAAATGGTGTTTTCTCTGGGAAAAAAGACAGGGCTTGGGGTCCCTGAGAGCCTGAGACACAGAGCACCTGCCTGTGTATCACCTGTGAAATACTGGAGCAATTTGGTCACTTTCAAGGGGATCAGGTCTCAAAGCCATGCCCAGTTCAATATGGAGAATTCTACATACTGAATATTTTGTATGTTTTAGTCTTCAGAAAATCAACTGCAAAAATCTAACTATCAGAAGTTACAGCAAAGAGCATGTTCCAAACAGAACCAAAGGAGATGCTGTCGTTGGTTTGAAATTTCCAAATGAAAACCTTACTCAAGAAACAAAATTTTCCTAGAAATGTTTCACTACACAGAAGAAGAAGCTCTAATACAAAAATACTGACCACTTCCAGATTTCAGGCTGAGTGACAGCAGCAGCATGCAATGATTATAAAAAATGATGTGGCTTTTAAGCTTTTGTTTTGAATAGCCTACTAAGATTTTCTGCAAGATTAAAGGGAGCCTAATCCAAACATCAATGAAAAATGGTCTATGCAATATCCAGGGAGCAGGTGTGGGAGTGACACCCCAGACATCTCATTAACTAGTTTTAGACTCTCCAGCACACTGGAATGTGTTTTTACAACAGCAATGCTTTACAGGCAGGAACAAATGCCCCATAGCAAAAGAAAGGGTTGTATGAAATAAAGTTTATTGAGTTTTTAGGATCGGGTTTTTATGAGAAATCAAGTTTGTTCCTCCTCTGCTGTTCTACCTTGCTGAGACATCTCTGGGACCATGGCTCCCCTCGGGCTCCTCTATAATCAGCAATGAGTGGTGTGAGACAAACATGTGGCCAGCAAAAACCAGTGCTGGCCCAGCAAATGATGGCAGGCTCTTGAGGGGCAGAAAAGTCTTTTTTTCAAGCCTTTTCAGAGAGACTTCTGTCACTTCTCTGTAGGCTGTATTGTGACATAGTTAAACTATGGATCATCTATGACATGGATCTCTTCTTCCTCATAGAGAAAAGCTTTAGGTTAAATAGAACAAATCTCAGCAGGATTTTTCTCATCCACTTGGAACCTTCTTTTCCTCAGTGAGCCAGATATCTGCTGGTCACCTTCACTTGCAGCAACTCTGAGTTTTTGTTTTATTAAACAAATTTGTCTCCCTAGAAAGATACCATTTAACCAGCATGACTAGAAAACTTCACCTCCCTGGGTGAAGTTTTCCAATTCCCATCCAGGCATTATTCCTGGATAACTGTGGCCAGTTACCTGCTGTCTGCTGAGCAGGATATGTGCCAGGTGTTTGCCCACTTCAGCAGAGCGATGCAGACACACTCCCCAGGGGTTGTCAATGACACTGGCAACAGTCAGGAGTGATGCTGGCCAAGTCAAGGCTGTCACAATCCCTGCAACACACAGAGGTCTCTTAGAAAACTTCAAAATCAAGAGAGTTCACTGAAGTTGAAGGCTAAGCCTAGGAGATTATATCATCTCCAGCTCTTCTTTCCCAATAGCTGTGCTGAGAAATGCTTTGCTGGACTAAAGATAAGAAAGAATCAGATATTCTGGCATAGGGAAGTAAGTGTTACCTGAGTGTTGGGACATTTCTGTGCAGCAGTAAATGTGTAATAACATGGGGAAAGAACAGTCACAGGTGAAGGAAGGTGTCTCCAGCTGTAACTTTAACAGAATGACTCAATGGCACGGTGGCTCAACAGTCCAGGAAAGCACACCTAAATTACAGGTGTGGTAGAGGAGGTTCTCAGGTCACTTCTGCTGGGCACTGCCTCCTCCAAAACATTCCCTCTTTAGGAAAGCTCCTTCAATACTGAAACTTCACAAGAGCCACTCAAGCAGATCTGATAGGATTTAGTTTCTTACCTGACAAGACAGTGAATTTTAGGGCTTCTTGAGCCATCATGTTCACAAAACCATTCAGCAGGGAATCCAAGGCATTGCCAAGCTCCATCAGGTACCTGGATTCCCAGGCCAGGCAGTACTGCTCACTCGAGTGCAACATGCTGCTCCATGGGACTGTGAAGCTCCCTGGGAAAGGTGGCAAAGATGGAATTCATGTTTGGAGAGAACACAATGGCTGATTCTTGGCAAGAGGAGCCCAACAGAGGATCAGAACAGAATCTGCAGCGCACTGGAATATTCTAGAAATGCTATTAATGACAGATCAACGCTGAAGAGCAGAGCAGAATTGTCATCTTAATTAATTAAAAGCCTTCCCACTACACTGTTCCTTCTCCAAACAGTGCAAGTCAGGTTGAGGCAGCTGCTGCACAAAGTCACACAAGATCCCCACAGTGGTTTGTCTTATCTGGGGACACGAGGCTTGGCAACTACTGGCAGCTCCAAAAGCACAAGGTGGCAAATTCCATAAAACTGCTGTCCTCAGTCCCTCTGATTGAAGGAGTGTGTACACAGACAGACACTGCTATGAGGAGGAAAATGGATGACAACCCTAGTTTTGCTCTTTAAAACATTCTAGCAGATTGCTAGTTATGGAAGAAGAATGTGTGTCATCTGTAACTCCCTTTTAAGGGCAAACAGACACAAAAAGGTTCCTGGAGGGACACACTTGCCTCTCTAACTGTGCCTGGGAGCCCTCCAGCCCTGAGGATTTGGACCTCTGGCAAGTAAAGAGAGAAGCCAAAGCACAGCACTGCAAAGTGAGAAGTTCCCTGTGACAGCAAACTGCAGCCTGACAAGTGACAGGGTGAGACATCCTTCTGCATTAATGATATCCAGAGTTAATTATGGTGTTTCTCAATAAACTGGCAGCTGTGCAGTCAGCTTGCTGAGCACATTAGCAGACAGGTGACATATTTTATATGACAAGATACACTGGAAAATAAAGCACTATAGACCTTTCAAGGTTTCCCCTGTAAGTCACCTCCGGAGTGCTGTGCTGAACAGGATTGACTTGACAGAACTTTCTTGCCAATAAACCTCATTAGCTGGCCGATAGAGAGAGAGAGAGTAAAAACACACTATTTTCTGTTAATTCCTGGAGGATAAACATAAGGTCTCAGAGACACTTCATACTAGTGCTGGCAATCATCTCCCAAACAGACCTTTCCTGGCAAAACCATGCACAGTTCCTAACAGAAACGATTGTGCTATGGCTGCTCTCAGTCCTGCAATCACCACCAACTTTATGCCCTCTTTTTTGTCCTCTGTTTGCCTGGGATTGCAGATTGGGTTGCAAAGTCTTACAGTGAGAATTGATGTGGTTCAGTTAGCATGCCATGGAAATGTGGGACAGACATGGTGCTTTGTGAGCACAAACTCAGCCTGGAGTGGGACACAGCCATGGCTCTTGGAGATCCTCTCAGCTTCTTCATCATTCTCTTACCATATTTGCCAGTGCACAGCCATCCAGTGATTGCTATGGTGATGTGGAGCTGCTTCCCTTCAGTAAGTGGGAGGAATTCAAACTCTTCTATGGCTCCCACACGTTTCTTCATTTTGTATCCTACACACAGCCAGGAACAAACACATGGCTCAGAGAAGGCACAGAAAGGACACCCTCTGCTAACAGTAGGAGTTCGTTAAGAAATTAATCTGGTAATCTGGAGAGGGTTTTTTTTCCTTTCCAAAACCCTCAGTCAGCCCATGCATTACTTATAGCTTGGTAAGGAGCCAACATGATCTTTCTGAGCTTGTGTGATCTGAGGAAATCCAGCAGAAGGGTTTTTTTGCTGCAACAGCTGCTTTTCTCCATGGCAGCATCTTTCTAACCCAAAGCAGCAAGTTTTCATTTCCTTCACTAACCACACACCAAATATTCTTTCCCTATTTGGTCACCAGAGGTTGCACAGTAGCACTGAGACAAAAAATCTCA
Organism: Sturnus vulgaris; assembly: GCF_052056855.1. Lineage (NCBI taxonomy): Eukaryota > Metazoa > Chordata > Aves > Passeriformes > Sturnidae > Sturnus > Sturnus vulgaris. The sequence continues at coordinate 6,329,355 of NC_142267.1, read as the reverse complement.
CAGATTACACAAATCGCTTCCATCACTCTGCAGAGAGCTCAGTGGGGTCATTAACTGTGTTTGCAGGCAAGATTCTGTGCCCCAGTGGCTGAGAATGGTGTGGTCAGTCTCTTACCAGTAAGACCAGCTCCTGCTGCTCCAAAAAGGGATGCCATGACAGCAATCCCAGCAGTCGATCCTAAAGCAGCTGCTCCAGCACTCCCGATGATTGTGGCAGCTCCTGCAGCAACCAGAGGGGCAGCCAGGCCTCCTGTCAGACCTGAGGATGCAGCAAGAGATATCACCAAACTATTTTCCCTTAAAAACCCCAGGCAGGCATTTCCCTGTGCTGGGAGCATGCTGCTACTGCTGCTGGAAGAGCTTCCTGCATGTCCAACAAAGGGGCTTCCTGAGAGCCTCCCCAGGCCCTGAATGTCTGCCCAAATTCTTCGACTGACTTCAAAAAAATGAATAATTTCAAAGTCAGAGGAAGACTATGTGGTGATCTGGGGTGAGCTGTGCTCTGTTTGCTCAGGAAACCTTGATCTAATCTCACACTTTCGATTTCAGAGTTGAAGATCTGATCCTTTTATAACATGAGAGCAAAGAAGAAGAAAACATTTTTAAGGGTGACAACCCCAGTTTAATACTTCCCCCAGTTAGTGGAGCTACATTGGAATAACTTTTCCAGATAAGTCTTTGCTGTTTATTTTTGTGGGGCTGAAAATACTTTTCTACCTCTCTGTCCCTGGTGCTGTGTCCCCAAAATGCCAAGGGCAGCCTCACCAATCACTGTTCCACCCCCAACAGTTGCCAGACCAATCAGCAGGTATCTCTTCAGCTTTTTCCTTCTTTCCTTCTTTTTTCTTGAGACTTCTGCAGTTCTGTGAGGGGATTAAAAATACAAAAACTCAGGGAAAAGCCCAGTGGATAACAATGCTGCACCAGAATCTGCTTTTATTCTTCTCAGTGTAACTTCCCTCCCAGGAACAGTAAAATGGAACATGCAGGTGTGGACTGTGACAGCACACCGAGATTTATGAGCATGGATTTAGAGATTTAAATCGAATGGATTAAATGGACCACAGATTTAAATTGAAACGATTTAATTGCTGACAAAAGCCAACAGATATTACTTACTCAGAAAACCCTTCCTAATAGGGCTGAAGCTTGAAAAAAAAAAAAGAAACAAAAAGTCAAAAGCATTTCATTAACTATATGCTGCCTAAGTGTCCTAAAAAACCACAAGAAAGCTAAAAAGAAACAGGGAGAAGTGTTTGAAATAAAAGGGAATGGGGTAGTTTGTGCTAACAAATAGAGATGTAATTAAACTGTTTTCCAACAGCAGTGTTTACTTTGAGCTACTTTCTAATTGCATATCACAATATAATAAAATAATAGGAATCAGTGTGCATTTAAGGTGTATTTTAACAAGCTTATCAGAAAGAGATAAAAGAGAGAAATAAATCTAAAAGGAACAAATACCACTTATTAGCCACTACTTTTTATTTCTCTCCAGTGTCTTACAAGAAGTGCTTCAATTTCAGAGGAAAGTGGGAGAAATAGAGGCTCCTGGAATAAGTTGTTTCCTTCTGGCCTGTTTACACAGCAGTTAATCCAGGCCTTGAAACATGACAATTTATCTTGCTTCCAAACTTGGATATTTTCCCTGTTAATCCTGGCCTAATTTTGGATTTTCATTATCCATATAATTGCTTAATCCTTCCTGGAACCCCCTAAGCACACTGTAATTTTGATTAAGACAATTTTACACAAGTCCTAAACAATATGCAGCTTTGTGAGGCACAGCAGGAGAGAATGGAGCTCAGTGGGTGAAATCCCTGAGTCACTGCACTCACTGGCAGAACTCCCACAGACCTGCACGTCACACAGACTTTGTCTCCACAGAGACCCTCCAAAAAACCATTGCTCATGACCTTGTGCAGATGCAGAGAGCAACACCTCTCCAATTTCTGCACAAGCACAGCCACTTCTACAGCCCCATGGACAGAGCAGTGTTTGGCTATCAGAGAATCATGGAATCACTGAGCTTGGAAAAGATCTCCAGGACCATCAAGCCCAAGATATTCCCAGTCCCCATCTTGTCACCCAGCCCAGAGCACTGAGTGCCATGTCCAGTTGTTCCTTGGACACCTCCAGGGATGGGGACTCCACCATCTCCATGGGAAAGCCCTTCCAATGTCTGACAGCCCTTTCCATGAAAAAATTCCTCCTGATTTAACCTGAACCTCCTCTGGTGCAGCTTGAGGCCATTTCCTCTCATCCTTTCAAAATGCTCTACTTTGTGCCTTAGTCACAATTCTGAATGTTTGGCTTTGGATAAAATTGCTCCTGGAGTTCTTTACACGAGTGCTGCAGCCAGGCTGTTCATACCTAGGCTGGCAATACCCAGCAATTTCTGTTCTACATGAGGTTCAGCAGCTTTTACAGTCACTGCACTGTGTATCAGCCTGAGAATAATGACAAGAGAGCTGGAACATGTCTAACCTGGAGTCAGATGGAATAATGAGCAGTTTGATTTATGTGGGGAGAGTGGCAGCTAAATCCTGCCTGCTGATGCAGTAAATAAAAGGAGAAGTTTTGCCTGTCACTGCTTCCCTTCTGGAGCTGCCAGCAGCTGCTTCCTAATGGCTCCTCCATTACCATTATCACTGGATTAGCAGACTGCTTTTATCCACTGTCATAATTAACTGCTGCTTCTGGTACTTCTCTACCCTCACTGAGCTCAGATGTGCAGCTTCTTGCCTGAACCACAAATTATGCTCAGAGAGATTGTTATGGGGAATTTCAGGTCATTTTCCAATAAGGAAAAGTGGCAGGAACACACACTAGCAAGCAAATGTTGTGATATTTTCTAGTTTCTTACAGAGCTGTGTACAAAAGAAAGGTTCTCACCTGCAGATCAGAGCACATTTGGTGCAACTAACGTGGATTTAAATGGTTGGAGCACTATTCTTTAGAGGATTATACATTTAATCTTGTAGGTTCTAGGCCTCAATTCAACATATCCACAGCATCAAAGGCAGGAGCAAAACCTCCTGTTAACAAATATCAGTAAAAACACTGGTGCAGGAGCTGCCAAACTCCTGGTTGGTTATATCTGTTCCAAAACCTCTTGCTGGTCAAAGCTGGAAACATCCCAAGTACATGATGGTGCTCTCAGCCCCAAATTCTGTGAGGTCAAGGTGGTGACAAGCTTATATTTTGCTTCCTTTCTCTATTGACTCCTAACTTCAAACCAAAAAAAGGGTCATGGATTCTCCACAAATCTCAGCCTTATTTTAGCATAGAAATAACAGTGTGCTCACATTGCAGTCCTGGGCTCCTCCCACCATAAGGAGGTTTTATCCAACAGACATTTACTCCCATGGATGCAATTTGGGCAAAGGAAAAGCTAGGAATCCCTGTCTCTGTCCACAGAGGACACACAGAACCCCACTGGGCTGGCAGCAGGGTTTGAAATCCATGCTGTTCTTTTGCTGTTATCAGACACAGTTTAAAGGCCCAGCACTGAGTTTCCACAAACTACAGCAAAACAGCGCCCATTAATCCCAACCCTTGCTCCTGCACACCAAACACTTAGCAGTCCATGATCTTTGAGATTATTCTGACTTTTCCTTTTTACAGTGCGCTATAAAGTTAAGCATTATTTACATACAGCTGTTACTGGAACATACCCATCACATGCTGGACCCCATGGGAACATCTGAGCTGAACCATGGCAAGGGTGTCCATTAAAGGCTTCATTAGAATCCTGCGTGATCTCATAATCCTTTGCTGAGTTGACAGATGAAAATATTTCCCTTGAAAGTCCACTATGGACATGTTTACTGCCTTAAATATTGTTAAACTGTCACACTATTCCTGCCTGATGAGACGAATATAAAGATATTCCTTTATTCTAAATAAAGAATAATAAAAATAAAAAATTCTATTCCAATAAAGATATTCCTATATTCTTATATTCTTATTTTATTTGTTATAGAGAACAAAACTTAATCCTATGTTAATAACATAGAATTATGAGCCAGGTCTGTATGTATCTGAAGATTCAGCCTGTTCCCTCAGAAATGTCCCTTCAACAGGAGTTATTGAGCTGTCTCTTAAAGATGCTTAGACAGATCCAGAGACAATGAACAGCTGAGGATCTAATCCTGATTATCTGTAGGAACTTCATTCTGCAAGAGGCAGTTCTATCTGAAGGATATTGGGCCAAGAGACAACAGATCTCTGTGATGTATTTATGCAGAATCTACATTTTGAGAGGCAACTGGAAAGAGGAAAGGAGGCAGCTCAGTGCAGAACACCTTCTACCAGTGTGCAAGGCCAGGTCTCAGCTCTGATTTTAAGAATGCTGAACTTTTCTGCTTGTCTGTGTTGTGAGGGCTCTGCAACCCTAATCAAGCCATAAATGATTACAGTAAGAGCCATGTTGGGAATAATCAGAGACTGGACTTAGGCACAAGTAATTACTGCGAAGTTTTTGAGCATTGGCAGCGTTTCTTGATTACCACGTCAATCCAAATGTTCTTACTCTGACTCTTCCTCTTTTTGGTCCTTCAGGCTCTCAAGCAGAGATTCCTCCAGGACTTCCAGATCATCCAAAGGAATTCTCAGCAACCAGCTGACACGGCAGATCAACACCCTGGCTCGAGCATCATAGGATCCTTGAAGAGAGAAAAGCCCAGGAAATCAGTCTGGTCAGTCTTATCACACAGTTTATTAAAGAGCAGAGTGCTCAAGGAATGTGTCACGGAGCAGCTCCTCCCCCCAGGCTCTCTTTTTCCTCCAGGAACATGAGAAGAGACTGATAAAAGGGAAAACCTTCTTTCATGTGAACAGAGCCACCACACCAGGTTGCAGGTAATGCCTCTGTGGCAGGAAAAAGATCTCAGATCCTTTGGTCTCCATGCTCTGTGGCAGAGGCCTGCTGGCAACTTTTCAACAAAGAAATGCTGCAGCAGGACCACTGCTAACTGGAAATATCAAACATGTCTGTGTGGGTAACTGGGCACAGCCCACCTCGACTGCACCATTTGTAAAAATGCAGCTCCATGCAAAAGCTTTACCTTCTTTTTTGGTGACACTCATGAGTGTAAAGCTGTATAGCTACACACCAGCTCCCCCAGCAGCACCACGCACAAATTTTTTTTTGCACTCCCTGCTGGAGATGCAGGAGTGGAGAGAGCACTCAGACAACACCAGATAACAGAACTGATTAGTCCTGGTTTTGGAAGCAGGTGTTCTTGAAGAAAAGACATCTTAAATGTAATAGATTTTAAATTATTTGTGCCAACTCTTGCTTCCTGAAGGTGTTTCCGCAGCATCTACTGCTTTCTGATGTCTGGCTTTTATAAATGGTTCTTGGTGTATTCTGGGATGAAAAACACAATTGTTTTTCTCAGAGTGGGTGAAGATACCAGCAAGACTCAATAATGAAGAATGTTTGTGATATCTACTGCACGTAAATCAAATATGACATTGGGCAATAAGATTGTTCATTTATTACCATAATTACCAAGATACCAAACTAATTCTGTGACCTTTAATGACATCCTTGATCAGGTTTGTGCTTACTTGAGAAATGAGGACAGAATTTATTTCACTCCTCCCCGAAATGTGGCACGTCCTGCAAGTCCAGGCAGGTGTAACGAGCCCCCTTCTTTTTTCTTTTTTTCTTTTCTTTTTTTTTTTCTCTGTCTGCTGACACTGCTGGGCTCCTTCCTCACCAGCCTGGTGGAAAGGCAGTGAGACTTGGAAAGATATTTCTCCTAAATTCCAGCTTCACAAAATAAGCTGTTTTTCAATAACGGACTTGTCAGTTTTCCATTAAAAACAAAGCAGGAACAAAACTTGTTTTGTTCTGCAGTGCAACAGGCTAATCAGCAACCAGTGAGTTCTTTCTGTGAGAACATGTTAAAACACAGATTTAAAAAATGCAAGTAGTGATATAATCCAGGCTTCTTTTAGAAATGAACATTCTGTTCAGCAGACAGTCTTTATTTCATTAATTTTATCAGACTAATCCATGTAATGGATTGCAAACCAGAGAATTGTTTTATGTGTAATATAATATATGAGAAAAATCACGTTTCTTTATAATGGGCTTCAAAGGACACTCTGGAATTTATACCCTGATTTTTTTTTTTTTTTTCTCTTTTTAGGCAATCAGGAGAAAAGATTTTAGGCTGAGATTTTTATAACAGCTTTAGTGCCTTCCTAAAGCAAGAGGTCACCTGCTTCCCTGGAAACATTGGAGAAAAATCACCCCCCTCCACCACCATTTACATCTGCTTGACAATGCATGGTGGGTGAAGGTAAAGAGGTGAAGAGCTGTTCAATTTTCAGTGGGTATTATTAACCATTCCTAACATAAGAGTTGTTTTTCCTGAAGGGTATGCAGGGAAGGAGTGTGCAGCTTTTGCAGAGAGGAAACTGAGATGAAATAGGATAAAAAAATGCAAAGTATCAGATGTAAACTCAACTGTATTATTTTCACAAAGAACAATTGCTAAGTAAACTTACCATCTTGAAGAGAGAAGGATAAAAGGTCCTAAAGAGAGAAAAAAAAAGAATATTCAATTTAAAACTGATGATGTAGGTCTGGAGAGATCAAAATGGAGGCATGAAACCCATCAGACTGATTGAATTACTGCAGCAGCTCAGTTCATAAGTGAGAAGCAGAAAGTTACAATTCAGTGAAGCAGCACAGAGCAAAACCAGTCCAAAACTCTCCCAAGACCAGTACAAAAGACTGGACAGAAGCAGATAATGCTTGGTATATGCTGAGGCATCCCACATTTTTTGTTATTTTGTTATCTTGCACCAGACTTAAAAGTTTGGAGGAACAGGGCTCTAATCCTCCCACTCTAATGCCTTCTGCTCCCTATGTACTCACATATGCAACCTCACTAACAGGTCTGAATGTTCCTCTAATGGCCCCTATTTTCTTTGGCATTCTGGGAATTCACAGCTCTAGGCAGTAAGGCTGAACTGGCATGAAGTTCCTTTGGATTAAGTGAGTTAAAAAACTCAGAATTTATGGCCATCTGTCAAGTTTGAGGGTCTTGACTTCTGTGTTGGCTCTTTAGCATAAAAAACAGAAAAACAAATCAATGCAATAGATGGTTTCTATGGATAAATCCATGAAAAAAGGCCAGTGTTTTTACAACTGTGTTCTCCTCTTTTATTGCCACTGGACAAATTCTAAGCTTTTTATGTGACTACATTAAGCACCAGCTCAGTTGAGCTGCTTCCCTCTCCTACACACAAATACAGCACAGCTGAATTTTACAGGGAATCCTTTCAGCCCTTTGGGAACACAAAAAATGCAGCCAAAGATGTAGGAGGCTGCCAAAGAGTTTATGATTATTAGTCCTGTAAGCTCCCAAGCACAGTTTGTATCGTAAAAACATCACTAATCTGAGATTCCTACACTTGAGAAGTACAGAATGCAGAACAAACCACCCTGAACCAACCAGAAGAGGGACAAACTGCAGACTGCTCCCCAGGCTGGCTGGTGGAATGTGGGAATTAGAGACACCAGTCCAGAGGGAGGGATGTAACTGGTTTCCCAAAGCATGAGGGATCAGATATGTGGGCACCATCACCTCCTCTCTGGGTGCATTTCTGGGCAAAGGGCTGGCACAGAGGTGTCAAAGCCCAGCAGAAGGTGCAGGGCTGGCAGCCTTGAGCAAAAAGATGACCAAGAATAAAGTGAAGCTTGTGACCTTGTTGCCACAATTTTCCATGGACTGATGTAAGCAGCCTCTGGAAAAGGGTGATGGTTTGTGACCAATAAACTCTTCTTTTGTGGATAATGAACTCTCCCTGAGTGAGGGTCAGGGAGATGGGACAGTGACTCAGGTCCCGCCCTATCTGCCCAGTATCACCCGTGTCACCATGTCAGGCAGCACTGACAGAACCAGAGCGCACAGTTTTAAGCTGTGTCAAGGGAAAAATACAGGTTGGATATCAGGAAAAAGTTTTTATAAACAGAAATAGAAATAGAAATAGAAATAATATCATAGAAATAATAAAATATTATATATATAATAGAAAATAAAAAATATATATTATAGAAAATATTATATGATATAAATATAAGAAAGAATAATAAAGTACTGGAATGGTCTGCCTGGGGAGGCGGTGGAGTCACCATCCCTGGATGTGTTTAACAAAAGCCTGGATGTGGCACTGGGTGCCATGGCTTAGTTGAGGTATTAGGGCAGGTTGGACTCGATGATCTTGGAGGTCTCTTCCAACCTCATCATTCTGTGATTCTGTGATTCTGTGATTCTGTGATTCTGTGATTCTGTGATTCTGTGATTCTGTGATTCTGTGATTCCCTGTCAAACCACCCCAGATAACTCTGGCCTAGGCATGTACACAAGTGCCTTTCAAGAGGTCAGGGATGCACGTAGGTAATCAGGTGATAAACTGGGATGTTTTTATGGCATTCGTGCCAGTTAGCACTCTGAGATTCAGGCTGCAGTTTAGGCTGTGCACATAGTGCACATACAGGCAGCTGGAATCCAACCAGTAGTGATTAGATTAGTTCACAACTGGGTTGTTTTCCTCCCTAAGCAGCAGTTGTTATATTGCAGCCTTATTTTGAAGTCAGTGTTTTGAATCTCCATCAAAACTCTATGACAAGAAAACCACCCATATGACTAAGAAGCCTTATGAAAGAAGGGAATCTTTATTCAGTCCTTGCCAGCTTTTTCTGAGTTGATGGAAGTTCAAAACCCATTTCTTTAACAACAGAGAGCCCCAAATCCACGTTGCAGCGAATGTGAGTAGGAAACTCCTGGAAAATAGGCATTCTAAATATGTTGAGAGCAAAAAACATATTATTAACAAGAATTTTTAACATTTTGTGACCGATTCTACACCTCTTTTATTGCACTGCCTTCCCATACCACACCCACAGCCTGCTATGACTACTGTCTTTAAAGGACTCAGTTTTCCACCATCTGCCTGTATTAGTCATCTGCAATGAACACAAAGATAACAATCCATAATCCTCAGATGTTCATTGAATCAATGGTGAGCTCATATCTAATCTCCTGACTTCATGGATCATCCCTTCAGCTCCTTTGAGATGAAGGGCCTTCAAAAATGCAGCATTAGTGCCAGCAAGGCCCTGACACTGAATACACCAAGCAATTAAAGCAGATACTTAATAAACAGTAAATATTGCGTCAGCATTAGCTGAATACAAAGGAGCACAAGCACCATAAAGCAAAAGATCAATAATTCATAAAGCTTTGTCCCTTAGCTTGTTTATTTCCAGGTAAGAAGGAAAAAGCTGATCTCAGCTTATCGTTGAGGTTTCCCACACAGTGTTTTTCTCCAGTGTTTTTCTCTAGACACACCTCTGCTGCCTTGCTCTACTGAAGTCTTTCATTCTGTCTGTCCTCATACAAAATCAATCACCTTGCCCACATGCAGATTAATGTATAAGGGATTGCTGCTGTAGCACTAGACTGATAGTTATTCCTCATCTTTGCTTCCAACTGATCAAAGTTGTCTATGGTTTCTGTATTCCACTCAAATCCAGGGGATTTCCTCAGTTTCCTGTCAGAGCAAAATCCCATGTGTTCCTGCTGATCCAGAGCCACTTTTGTACAAGCACATGGAGTCCTCATGCAGCATAAGCTTGGAGCAAGCACAAGCTAAATCTCACCCTTAATAAACTCAGCAGCAACGCAGGAAAACCTGCCCCAATGTAGAGAATCCATCCTGAGGCAGAGAGAATGAAGGAAATTACACAGGAAGCACATCAAGGCAGAAGGAATGAGTGTGGATGTATTGAATTTGAGGAAACAGCAACCAAAGAGACATTTTTAATTGTGAAGATCTGCTCTAAATTAATAACTAAGATCTCTGTTGTTGTCTTTGTACTACTGTAGGACATTGGGCACTGGAACATTTGGATAAGGAGCAGATCCTCTGAGGCATTTCATGGACAGGAGACAGAAAATGGTAGCTGAGGAAATGGTAGCTGAGGAAATGGTAGCTGAGGAAATGGGAGCTGGTCATGGTGACCAGAGAAGTTCACTACTCCCTTATCTCCTGAGTTCTCACATCTGCTGTTCTGCCAGGCCTTTGCTCAAGGTGAGTGTGGAATAGCCCTTAAACAACCTGCACGGAGGGTGTCTGGCACAGGTGGCACAGAACAGGGTGACAGTGTCCACGTTCTGTGCAGCACCAGCAGCAGCCTAATGCTCTCTTGACCCTGCATGGCGTGAGGTTGGATGACATCTTCCCCAGTAAAAGAAAATGGTGCCAAAATGCATAACCTCTTTTATCTTTGAATCGGTTTTTACAGCAGAACATTACGGAACAGTCCCAGTTTCACTTCCTCGGTGAAAGAAAATAAAGTCACAGTAATTTCCTGGTCAAAGTGTACTCTGGGAAAATGACATTTAAACATTGTGCTCCTTGGAGCATGTATGTGGTTTGTGATACATATATAGTAAAGGGGCTTTTAAACAAGTGAAAATCAGGCCTACTGTGTTCAGGGTGTCACTAAAATCTGTATAACACGTGTATGAATGGAGACCACTGCAGTAACACAGTTCTCTGCTCTGTAGAGTGAAACCATCAAAGACACAACTCAGCAGACAGTGACCATGCTTCACATTCATCATTTCCATGAGGTCTTTATGGATAGACTGCCAGTCCTCCCACAGCTGCTTATAAATAAATGCCTATCAGAAATACTGACCTTATTTCCCTGACTGCACCAACAGCACTTCAGCTGCAAACAGACAGATACAACAAACTCCTTTTGCAAAGCAAACATGGCTGAGGCGAGCACATGGACTTACCTGGGTAATGAGAAGTGGATTTTCTTTCAAAATGGGATCCTTCAGCAAAATTTCAGTGAAAGTTTCTGTGCCCTCACCTCCTAAGCCATCGGCAAAGGCTGTCATGGCAGGTAAGACAGCATCAGGCAGGTCCAGCCACTTCACAAAGCCCTTGATGAATTCTGTCCTGAAGGAGCTGTAAGGCAGCAGAAGCAGTTAAGGCTTCACAAGTGGCTGTTTCAAGGCTCCATTAACTGGGCATTTCTGGAAGCTTTGAGCAGTCCTTGGTTTCAAATTCACACAAAAATCAAAGCATCAGTAGTTAGCAGAAGGTGAATTGCTAACCAAACTGGCTAAATAAACAAGGAAACAATCTGAGTGGGGCTAGACCTTGCTTCAGAACATGCTTTGATGTCTGCAGTGTTAATGGATGTGTTTTGTGCTGAATTGTCCAAGTCTTACAGGTGCAAGAGAGAAAAGATCTCCCACTCCCCCAACTTCAGAAGACCCCGCACAGAGTCTGATACCCCAAATCCACCTGCCCTGGCCAGCCCTGGCTCCACTTGTACCTGTGCTCGTTTTCAGGGAACAGCCAGCCGAGGGATATCCCACAGAGCGCGGCGTACGCGAACCGGCCGGGCTCAGGCAGCTGCCGGCCCAGCAGCACACACGGCTCAGCCTCCTCCTGCTCTTTCACAGCCCAGCCTTTCCACTTCTCTGCAGCCATCTTCACCTGCAAGTTCGAGGAGGAAAAAGCATCATAAAAAAACCAACAGCAAACAGTTGGAAACCAGGAAGTGAGGAGACAAATTGCCTTTGGTTTTACTGCCACACTTGCTAAGTCAAGTCTGGCCAGATCCAGCTTGTCTGTTGCCCCCAACACACTGCTGTGACCAAAGACACAGGAACAGGACACAGATGAACACTTCACCAATTCTCAAACGTTTTGTACAAAATTAGCTGTCAATAAATATTTTGACCTGCAAAAGGACAAGTTCCCTTTGGGATGCAAAAGGACTGGGATCCATTCAGGCCTCAGTCCCACACTTACTGCAAAAATAACATGAAAATAAAAGCTCTGCACCTGGCACAGGGACCAGTACAGCTGCCTGGGAAATAATTTTCCTCTCTCATCCTCAGCCCAAATTGCTCCTGCTTGTTTTGCTGACAGGATTAGAAAAGTTGAGTCCAGCTGCAGCCTGTGAGAAGGACTTCGATGTGTCCCATGCTCATTGCTGTGCTTTGCTTGTAATATTCCTCCTCCATACAACCTGCCACTGCTTTTTCCCTAAAAACAAGATCCCTGGACCACACAGACCTTGAGCTGGCCAAGATATGATTTTTTAGAGTGTAGCTGTGCACACTTCCAAGTGAAAGGGCTTCCAGCTGCTGTCCTGATGGTGCCAGCAGCAAACTGAGACCTCATGCAGAGGTGACAATATCTCATTTCAAATTCAGCCTGGGTAACAACCTGCTCCATGGCTCACGTCCACCTCCTGGAATTTCTACTGATTTCCTTTAGATCCAATCAGTTTCTAAGAGGCCCAAATCACCCATTTCATTTTATAGTTCAAATTAAAATGTTTATTTTCTTCCACACCCTGGCTAAATAGGAATTAGGAGCCCATGACACTAGGAGTGACTCCCAGGGGATGCAGACACCATTTATAGATCATGAGATCATTTTAGAGCCCTAAAAGAAAGAAGTGCAACAGGAGCTGCTCTTTTAAAAGACATTTTATTATCTGCATGCCATCTGTCATGGTCCTCCAGGAAAGGTGTTTGTCCTGTCTTCCCACTCAGAAACCTTAAACATCCAAACTTCCAGAACAATTTTCCAAAGAATAATCTGTTGCTAAAGTTTCACTATTTTTACAATTATTTGTCATGTCACAACATGGACACATTATGGGAGACAGCACTGAAAACAAAACCCCCTTCCCTGATCAATTTACTGATTTCTTAACTTGGGCTTATATGAAAAGTGAAGCAGCTAAAAACTGATCCATGACCTTTTAACTGTTGAACCATAACTTAATTTCCTAATAACATAAAATATGGAGCAATAATGGAGCAACACCATGGTGGCTCCTGGCATGCAACAAATAATTCAGAGTGCTGAGAAGCTAAAATACCCAGAGGAAGTTTCTGGAAGATTTTGCTCTGAAGATGCTCAGATCCATGTACTTCCCTTTACACAAATATCTTTTCCCTTATAAACATGTAGGAAAAAATAGGCTTGGGATTTTCAGACATACACCATAATAAAAGGGCAATGTGTGATTTACTAAAGAAAATTTGGGCCAAGAAGTTTTGCTACAAATCCAAGATGAGGGAATTGAGAGTTAGATTCCAAAAGTTATTTATTCCAAGTTTTTAAGTCTCATGACACTGGAATTCTGATCCCTGCCTCAAACAATGTGGTTCAGCAATCAACACCATTGCCATAATCTGAACTGCCACTTGAAAGAGAATTTTTTATCACTTCCATAGCTCTCATTTTTCACACAAAGCCGTTTGTTTTCTTGAGAGATGGTGTATTTTATACAGCAGGTCATGCAATCCTGTTTGGAGAGGAGAAAGATAATTCCTTTGGGGATCTAAAGCTGCACGATACACGTGTTCCCTGCAGCTGAAAGAGGAAATACAGACAGGGCGGCATTGCGTTTGTCCTAAACTGTGACAAAAGCGACATCTCCACAACTGCCCAAAGTTAATGAGGCATCTAATTAACTTCAGAGAAGCGATTGTGGGTAATTATTCAGCCGGGGCAGTCCCGTTAAGGCACAGTGGGGACAGCGCAGCCCCACTGTGGTTACACATCGCACACAACGCTGGGACTGTGAAAGTGTTTGGGCAAAAAGAGAATTTTTCGGAACGTGCACTTGGCTCCAGAGGTGCTGGGAGCACCATAGCCTCTGCTTTTAATCCGTGATCCGAGGTATGAACACAGTTCTGTCTCAATGCAAGAACACATAAATGCGATATGGATGGGCCACAGGGATCAGAGCTCGAGGGGACAGAGACACAGAGAAGCCGAAAGCTTAAGCAGTTGGAAAAGTGAGCGTGTTTAATTCGGTTCATCCTAAGGTTTGCACAGCAGCGGATCAGAAGCGATGTCCTCAAGAATGAAGTGAGCAAAGCTGCGGAGAGGGAACAGCACATTGACAAGCGTGAAGGCACCAACTCAGCAGGGGAAGCTGTGAGGGCGGACACTGCCATCTACGCTTTTACCACGAGTCCTTCACGTCCGAAGTCTCGGCGCATCCAACACACGCACTTACTGACGGAATGCAGCGCTTCAGGCCACGCCGAGGGGAGGGAGGCAGCGGCGGGAGCAAGGGAGCGGCCTGAGGGGAGGGTCCCGGCCTGAGGGGAGGGTCCCGCCCGGCCTGAGGGGAGAGTCCCGGCTTGAGGGGAAGGTCCCGCCCGGCCTGAGGGGAGAGTCCGCTAACCCCTCAGCCCGTCCAGGCCCTCTCCCACCGATCGGCCTGGCCCTGACCTGCTGCCGGCCCGACCGAGCACCGAGCACCGGGAAGCCGGCACCGACTGCCGCCGGCGGCACCCGCCCCTTCCTGCCCGGCCCGGCCTTGCCGCCGGCACTGCGCCATGGGCGCAGCCGAGTGTGTCGGGAGGGTGGGAGCAGCGCTGGGCTGAGGGGATGGAGGGCACTGAGGGGATCACAGAATATTCTGCATTGAAAGGGACCCACAGCGATCATGAAGTCCAAGTCCTTTAAGTGAATGGTAGAAGGGATCAAATCCACGATCTTGGTGCTGTCAGCACCATGCTCCAAACAACCGAGCTGAGCCTGAGGTCATGTGAGAGAATGGCCAGGGATGAAGGGATGGCGAGGGATGAGGTGATGCTGCCCAGCCTCATTTCTCATTACAATTGTGGTTACTGCACTGCAAAGAGAGAGAAAGGACAGCAACACACACGGAGCTCTGGGGAAAAAAGGCCAATTTATTGTACAGACAGCCCGGATTTAAAGTGTGTTAGTGCAGCCAGGACAAGACAGGAGCTCATTGGACAATTGGGAAAAACATCCATGGGACAGCACCTCAGGATGTGTCCCACGGGAAAGACACCAGGTGTTAATCTTTGTTATGAATTCCACTCTGTTTGTCACCATGTTATCACCCTGGGAAACTTCCTAACTGAAGCTGTGGTCAGCTTGTCAGCCTGGGAATGGAGCTGAGAGTCAGGAGAAATCCAGGCCTGAAAAAGAATTTCCAAGCTGTAATTCCCTAGCTCTCTAAATGTGTGTGTCCACATACAATTCCCTCTATTTCAGGCCATAGTGTATTATTACCCAGTCACTATCTGAAATCAGGAGCTAGGCAGGTACGATAAACAGGGCATGGGACTTAAGAGCTAAAATTTCCTTAACAAAATGACCAGCATGAGTTAAAAGTTGAGAACAAACAAATCCTTTACATTTTGGAGTAGGAATAAATCCCATTAGCCTTTTCTCTATAAACTTAATTGCCTCTTCAAAGTCTTGCATGGTTATTGAGCCTTACCTTGTCAGATGGGAATCTGTTCAAAAGATAGCAGGTTCCAGAGCTTCATGACTGCTACCAGCCTCTGTGAACTCTGAACTGCCTGGGTGTTCATGGCTCTCAGGCTGAAAACATTTCTGTGGAACTGCTGAAGGAAATCTTGGAAGGTGCTGCTTCATAACTGTGGGTCCATAGGGATTCTTTCAGAGGGCTAGTCTTTCCCTGGAAATCACACTTCTGTATGCTGCCCTTTCCTGTTGACTTTTTTTTTTTCTTTTTTTTTTTGACTCTGTAGAAAGTAGTGTAATAAAACAATTCTTTTGGAAAGGCATAGTAACAGATTTTACTGATCATGTTAATTTTGTTCTCATTTCTTCACACCCATGTGCTGAAAACATACATGGGCTGGCAGGATCCCTTGTGAGTGATCTGTTCAGGGCAATATTAATACATTTGTTACAGACCGTTACAGTACCAGTCAGCCACTGGTGTTGGTGAAGGGACCTCGACAAGAATATTGTCTGTGAGCTGAAGGACTTGCCCAGTGTTTTTGAAATTATTTTCAGTGCAGCTAAATATCTGGTCCAATCTTCATATTTGGAATAATATAGTATTTGGGTTTAAAACTACCGCCTTTTTCCCAACTGGAAAGCTTTTTTTCTGGTTGGTTATTAGCAAATGTCATATGTATTCTGCAGTAAGCCTGTTGCTGTCCAAAGAGATGAGAAAACCCAAAGGATTTATTTCCCCTAAAGGCTCCCGTGCCTGGCAGAAAACAAACCTGTGTTTTCCAAGACTTCAGGAGCACAAGAGCTCCTACCCTCTTAGTCTAATCCGTTTTATCTGCTGTGAGACACTCTGTATATTTATATACCGAGTAACTGCAGGACATCAGTTTCTATTCTTATCAAACACAAATATTTACCTGATCCAAGGTCTCGTGAGATCCTTGACACTCTTAAACATGTCGTTTAACTAGAGAAATCTATTTTTTCCCCTTCAGTTTAATTTTAGCTGAGTTTCAGGGTATTTTCTTAGTAACTAAGTATTTTTTTAAATGCAGGAGCACTCTAACACATTACTGCTTTGTTTTACTCACCAGTTCACCTCTGCAGACTCCCTAATTCACTTTCTCAGCAGCAATTCCTGTCAATAAGGAAACTAGGAATTGTTTTGACATTAATTGTCCACGAGGAATTGAAACAAAGAAGTCAATGAGCAATTAATATTATTTAAATTTAATGGAGACATTCCATTTAGATATATCACGCATGGTGTGGCGCAGCAGTTGATGGATTTCTGTTTTCTGTGAGCAATTCCAAGGGCAATGTAAAGAGGGCAAGAAGAGAGGTCCTGCAGGTTGCCAGATAAAGGAATGCAGGTGAGAGGAACTATTTCTGTGCTAAATAATGTGGGGAATTTTAGCCTTGCCCTTTGCACATCACAGACTCAAGATTGGGAGTGTTGGTTTTGCCTCTTCCTCTCCAATTTTGTGTGTAACTTTAAATGGCATTCAACTGACATCCCTTTCCCCAGTCCCTTTCCCATCCCTGCCAGGGATTAAGGTGATGATCTGGGCTAAAACTACTCTCTTCTAAACCCCCACTGCCTGATTTAGCAGCCTTTTTCCCACACTGTCCCAAGGAACGGTGTTTGTGTGTTCAGAGAGTGGGAACAGCAGCCGTGGGGTTTTGCAGGACATCACCTCCAGGGTGTTCCAGATAACATCCTGCAGGGCTGATCAGGAGGGGACACAGACATGAACAAAACGGCAAAAGCAAACCAACACAATTACTAGTCTGGGTTACCAATTGTGTGGAAAACACATAAATATCAACATATAAGTAGTTCATTTTGTTTGCAGTAATGAGATTTAACAACAATGTGCCTTGGCCTTGAGCCAGCTCAGCCAACTGTTGAATTTATTCTCTGAGAGATTGCTTTAAGTCCATAACTCACTGGTGTGCCCAGCCTGCATTTTGGCCCAGTCCCTGATCTCTGGGACTCGCAGATCAGTTCTTTCAGGCAACAGTAACAATGTGGATCTCCTTGTCGCAGGGGCTGGGGGAGTCTTTCTTGCACCTGCAGTGGAATTTAGGAGCGCAACAAAGCATCAGAGACATGAGCAACCCCAAAGTAAGCAGGAGACAAATTACCCATTTCACCCTCCCCGAGTACATAAATGGGAGGATGAGCATGGCGAGGATCACCCCCAGCAGCAGGAGCAGCACGAGTCTCTGCACAGCCAGGCTGGTGTGTGTTGGGCTGTTCTCCTCTCTGGTTAAAATGTCTTGGCTGCTCTGAGTCCAGCTATTGCCATCCAGCCCCACGGCACAGATGTACACCTCAGGGTTGGAGTCAAGGTTCTCCAAGCGCTCCAGGATGTCTTCTTTGTTCTGGAGCGTGCGGATGAGCCCTCCTGACACGAAGGTGGGTTTTCTGCAAAGAGGGCAGGTGATTATCCACACGTTCTCCTCTTTTCTGAGGATCAGCTTGAGGCAGACGGCGCAGAAGGTGTGCTGGCAGTCCAGGAGCTTTGGGACTCTGTAGATGCTGTACTTGTTGAAGCAGATCATGCAGTCCATATCCAGAGGGGCTGTGTCTGAGCACTGGTGGTTCATTTCCAACGTGCTCATTTCAGGAGAGTTTGTGTTCGTTGGCACAGCAAGCGGCTGTGAGTTTGGAGAGTCTCGTTCCAAAACTGCTGGTTCAGAGGCAGCAGGACTGTCTCTCTCTGTTCCTGAAGGTCTCTCCATTTCTTCAGTACACTCTTCAGTGAATCCCACTCTCTTCTTGTGTTTTGAGTTTTGTGTTACGGATCCTGCTCTGCTCATTTCTGCAGCACCTCCCGCCGCGGGTGCGGGACCGTCTGCCTCAGCCTGCAGTACTCCAGGAGCTGACGATCTGTTTTCCTTGTTTGGCTTGTCAGTGGATTTCTCCATGGAGATAAACCTCAGTGCAGCTTGTCTCCCCTTAGCTGACGGATTTCCCGAGTCTCTGGCTCCTTTTATGTGTTGCTGTATTCCTGCTGTATGCCTGACTGATTAGTGGGAACCTTAAGCGAGTCATGCTCTTACAATACGATGTTTTTATGACATGGGGACCAGAGTTAATGATTGATTTCTCAGCCAAGACAGTTTACAACAACTGATAATATCAGTGGGCAATTCCTGTCCAGAAGCAGACTCCATGGCATTAGCAGATCACTCTGACAGCCAGATACCATCATTATTTTTAAATTAGAACCCTCTTAGTTGAAAGCAATTTTTTTGTTCTCTAAACAGTGCTTTGCTGGACAGTGACAGGCTTGGGGGAATGACCTCTTTCTAACATTGGTGTGCTGAATGCAGTGCTTTGATTAGAGTGTAAGTATCACCAATTTTGAGCTCTCTGGGTAGGAAGTTTGCTCTTGGTTTAGAAATACTTAATACCCTACAGCACCAAGTGAAGAATGAGATTGAAATTATTGACTTGACTGTTGAATGTCCAATTGTTATAAGCTCTTTTATCCTAGGGTATCTCTTTTCCATCCTAGGATAACTTTTGTCCTGTTTGTTTTAGTCATCAGAGGGTTCCCAGTACAAACTGAAGCATGACTGAGGCCCACACAGGGTCTCTCAGTGTCCATGAGAGAGCTCTGGAACCTAAAAGCAAGATCAGTGTCCTAGATGGTGGAACCATGTTCTTTCTGTGGTGTTCACCAAAAACAACTTCATGCACTTGGGAATGCCCTTCCTGAGTGGTTTTGTGAATATTCATCTCATCTGAAAAAAATGCCTGAACAAAATCCCTCAGTCTCTAATTTCTTTCTGTCTTTTTATTTGGGGAGTAAAATACAGATAGTTTCTCATGAAGAATCCCATGGAAGGAAGGAATGAAAGAAGGAAGAATCACTAATCCCAAAAACTCAGATGAGGTCAGCAGAAGGCACAGAGTACCACGCTGGTAGCCTGAAGTGCACCTGAATGCTCACACTGCCTGTGCCCCCATGTCCCAGCCCTCCCTCCCAGAGAGGAGCAGCAGAAAGAAATGAAACAACTGCAGATGAGGAGGGCAAGGAGTTCAGGAAGGCTCTAATCTCACAAACTCACTGGAGGGGGGGATGAGGGGAGAAGAACTTGTTCTTATTTGCTGAGAAATGGAAGGTTTGTCATAAGCAAACTTCATTAAAGTGTCTGAGCACTGCTGTGTTTCTGCTGACGTGGCAGGTGGTGGTGCTTGATGGACTTTTGGCTGACCTCAAATTTTAGGAGCCTGAGTATCTCTCAGTTGCAGAAGTTGGTATCAAAGTGCAGGAATGTCTGGAAGTAGACTGGTGAACTGCAGGACTCATTCATCTTTAAAAAGAGAATTTTCTTTTGCATTTCACATAACTCTATGTCAGCAAGCTCATGCTGTTAAAAACATCCAGGAAAGTAGAAAACAGACTTGCCACTATTACAATAGTTTAGAAGCTTCAAATTTGCTCTGTCAGTTTCCATGGCAAGGATGGAAATGTCTTAAAATTTCCTGATTCCTAATTATTAGAACAATATAAAAACACCTTGCAGATGTTGAAAGTTGGAACAGACACCAAGAAGGACAACTACACTCCTAACATAAAGTTTAAAACTGTTTGGGATGAATCTATGCTCCATGTCTATCTGCTCTGTGTTCTACCAGTAGGTGAGGGTGACTTGACTGTCTCTTTTGTCTTACACGCTGGAAAACAGATTTTTGTTGTCCTCCACTGGCAGTTTTCAGCCAAGCCCTGATTCCAGCTCTGCTTTGTCTCTGGTGTCACGAGTGATGCTCCCAGGCTGGCATGTGATGCTCCCTGGCTGGTATGTGCCTTGTGCTTATCTGAATTGCTCACAGCCCGTTAATGCTCCTCAGGCTAATTACTGCCTCTTTAATCATTTGCAATCAGTTTGTGTACTCACACTGTTTTACGGCTTTTAGTGTGTTTGCATAAGAAAATGTGTTTTATGAAATGCTTTGTATGGAATTGTTTATAGCAGGAAATAAATATAAAATAGCAGTTGTGTCCTAGTAAAATTCTCACGTGCCAGAAGCCAAACACCCCAGAAGATATTGGGGATACTCCTGTGAGCTTCTCCCTGTGCTGAGCTGTGGTTCAGGTTGTCCTGACCTGGGACAAGAAGAACATAAAAATTATATACAACTTAAAAATCACTGTGATGTGAAGCCTCTTCTTGTGTTCCTGGGATTGGTTTGTTAGTGTTCCTCACAGAGTTGTTTGGATGTGCCTCGTGAGCTAGAACTAGAAATTCATAGGATCCCAGATTGGTTTGGGCTAGAGAGGACCCTAAAGCTCATCCAGTGTCCCCCCTGCCACAGCCAGGGACACCTTCCACTGTCCCAGCTTGCTGCAAGCCCTGTCCAGCCTGGCCTTGGACACTTCCAGGGATCCAGGGGCAGCCACAGCTTCTCTGGGCATCCTGTGCTGGGACCTCCCCACCCTCACAGGGAAGAATTTCTTCCCAATATTCCATCTGACCCTGCCCTCTGGCAGTGGGAAGCCATTCCCCCTATGTCCTGGCACGCCAGGCCCTTGTCCACAGTCTCTCTCCGTCTTTCTGTCAGCTCCCTGACAAGAAAGGTACTGAAAAGCTGCAGTTAGGTCACCCTGGAGCCTTCTTTTCTCCAAACTGAACAATCTCAGTTCTCCCAGCCTTCCCTTATGGGAGAGGTGCTCCATCCCTCTGCTCATCGTGGCCTCCTCTGGACTCGGCTGATGTGCAGCAGTTCTGACAGCATCGGGCAGTTTCTGTCACAATACGAGCAGAAAAACCCGAGTCATGGGCACAGCAATGCCCTGCTGGGTGCTGCTGCTGGCCGAATCCTTTACCCGGTTGCTGTGGGACAATTGGAAGAGCCAAAGAGCATAAGGATGGCAGGAAATCCTCCCCAAGAGCCCTGATCCAGCCAAATCACCCATCTTGCTGTGCCCCTTTTCCAGCATCCTGTGAGGAGTCTCTCTCAGAGCTAGAGGAAACAAGACGCGGAGGTTCAGTTTATTACACTTAACACATTTAATTAATGGTTGCTGTCTCGGCTGCGCTCCCGCCCCGCCGCTCGTCTCAGCCCTGTTCTCCTGGTGCCACCTCGCGGGTATTCCATTATTCCATCTGCTCACCTCCCTGCTTTCTGCCAGTTCATTTCGCAGCAGTGATGGGGGCTGAGCAGCCACGGGCTGGGGTGGAACACGGTCCTCGTGTAGAACGGCAGCACAAAGCGCCCACCCGTGCGGTCAGTGCGAGGCGTCACCGTGAGGGTCGGGAGTGTGCTGGGCAGCAGGGAACTGCTCCTGGGCAATTAGCAGTAGCGGCCAATTAGCCGGAATCCGGCAGCTTTTGGTACAACACTGGTGATTTGTGGCGCTGCTTTCCGCAGCCTCCCCAGCCTTCCCTCGCGGACACGCCGCTCCCGGCGCTTGGCTGCGCCGTCCTTCCCTTCGCCGCTGCCGCTTCTCGATCCGCAGGCTCAGTTTTCCCCCGGGAGCCCTCCGTGTCGTGTCGTGTCGTGTCGTGTCGTGTCGTGTCGTGTCGTGTCGCGTCCTCCTCCTGCTCGAGCATCCCCCGGACGGACGGTGGGTCACGTGAGCCGTCCCGGCGCCGTGGTCACGTGATCCGCTCCCATTGTCGCGGTCACGTGAGCCGTGTCCGGTGCCGGCGGTGCCGGCGGTGCCGTCGGTCCCGGCGGGGATGTCCCGCAAACAGGCGGCCAAGGCCCGGCCCGCCGCCAGGAAGGGCCGCCGGCCCCGGCATTCTCCCACCGGGCCGGCACCGGGCCCCGCTCCGGGCGACAGCGGCGGCCTCGCCGGGCAGCTCCGGGCCCTCGGCCTCAAGCTGCGGGAGGTGCCGGGAGATGGGTGAGCGCCGCGACGGGTGACCCCAGTAACCCCGGGGCCGGTGATTCCCGCACATGCAGCCCTGAAGGCTGACGGCTTCCTCCTCCCGGGCTGACGGGAGCCCGTGTCCCCGGGGCCGAGGGCTTTCATTCCTCCCCGTGTCCCGGGGGACGAGGATTTTCCCCTCATGGCTGAAGTGGGCCCTGTGCTCCGCAGGGATGAGGAGATCCCCGCTGTACCTCTCAGGGATCTCTGCTATTCTCCGCGGTTCTATAGGGCCCGACGGCTCGGCCAGTCCCAGCCCTGGTGCCCAGGGGCCCGGGGGCTCCACTGTCCAGCAGAACTGAGCATAGGAAGGTCCATAAATGTTCTTATGGAACACTTTCACCCTCTTCTTTTCTGTAAGGTGAAAGGGTAGTAAACGTTTTGCTGAGAAGTTGCTCAGTGGGGCATTGCTTTGTCCTTTGTTGCTTTATGTCCCTTGGCTGGTGTCAGTGTGAGAGCTTGGCCCAGCAGTTTTACCGTGACACGATCACTCAAACCCAGCTGTTCCAGCAGCAGCAGCCATTCAAAGCACAGGGAATGAGCTCTCCTTTGCATTCATATCCTTGCTAAACTGGGCAGAATGAGCACAGCCCCTTTCCCTGTGACCTCGTATTCTTTCTGCTGCCTCACACACCCACTCCTCGTTTCCTTTCCGGCAGTAACTGCTTGTTCCGTGCCCTGGGGGACCAGCTGGAGGGGCACTCCCGGAACCACCTGCAGCACCGGCAGGACACGGTGCAGTTCATGGTGAGGCAGCGCGGGGACTTCGAGCCCTTCGTGGAGGATGATGTGCCCTTTGACAAACATGGTAGGGGCTCATCCTGGGAGGCAGCATTGCGTCATGGGCTTGCATCTCCTTAGAGCAGCTCCTCACTAACCAGTTCCTCATCTCAGAACTCCCTTAGGGCTCCTCTCTAGTTTTTAGAAGCAGACACTTTATGTTCACGGCTGTTGTGATGCTGTGGGAAGGTGAGCTGTATAATCCGCATTGAATTTGTCTTGGAAATTATTTAAATTTAGGAGAAACTTGGAAAGAGAGACCAAAAAGGCTAGGAGTAAAAAATTAGGTGCTTTCAAAAGGAACTTAAGAAAAATTGTCTAGTTTGCTTTGAATATTGGTGGGTATTTGGCTGTTTTGGTGAGTGGCTGATTTTTTTTTGGAATCCTTTCTCTTTGGCACTCAGTATTTCCTCCTGGGAACTAAGGGGAAGATCCAAAACCAGAGGCAAATACCACCTTTGATGTGCCAGGTACCATGCAGGTGATGCATGAAAGTGCTTTGGTCACTCAATATGTGGCACTCCTCCTTCTGAGCTAACAGAACCCGTGCCCTTGCTTAGACTAAGAGTGTAGTGCCTTTTTTAGATATTTCTATGGTCATTTAAATGCATTAACTCATGTTGCAGCCAAATTCTTGCCTCAGCACTCACTGTTTCACAGATGGGATTTCCCTTCCAGAATTTCTTGGGCTCATGTTGAAATCTCACCCCTTGTTATCCCTGTATGAAGTATCAGAAATTAGGTTTCAGCTCTTACGAATGTTTTTTCCTTTAGTTGCCAATTTGGCCAAGCCTGGTACTTTTGCTGGCAATGATGCTATCGTGGCCTTTGCAAGGAACAATCAAATGAATGTGGTTATTCATCAGCTCAACGCTCCACTGTGGCAGGTGAGAAACAAAGCTTCTACATTTTGGCCTGATTTTTTCCCGAGGGATATAAATTATGTGGAAAATTCCTGATTTATTAAAAAAGAACAGTAGCTGCAATGATCATGGGCATGGTGCAGAGCTGTGCTTGGTTTTTGGAGAGGGAGAACACTCGAGATTTTGGCTAGGAGAGAAGGGAGGGAAAGAAAAGAATGAGTACCTGAGAGATGGCTTTGTGGAGGCAGAGCAGTGTGTTTTACTTGGGTTTTAAGCTATGAGCTTCAGTGCCATGCTCTGTCTCATGGAGATCAGACTGCAGTTGAGCTGAGTTTTCTGATAGGAATCCCAGAATGGGTCAGGTTGGAGGGGACAACACTGGGATCATCTGGTCCTGTCTCCTTGCTCTTGAGACTGACCAGCCCCAGCTCCCTCAGCCTTTCTTGGGCAGGGAGATGCTCCAGGCCCTAAATCACCTCTGCAGCTTTCACTGGCTCTGCTCCAGGAGCTGTCCCTGCTGTGCTGAGGAGCCCAGGGCTGGACACAGCACTCCAGCTGTGCCTCCCAGGGCTGGGCAGAGGGCCAGGGTCACTGCCTGACCTGCTGCCAATGCTCCTCCCAGTGCACCCCAGAGCCTCTTGGCCCCCAGGACATTCTCCTGGCTCCAGGACAGCTCACTGAGCATGGGACCCCCAGGTACTTTGTGCAGAGATGCTCCAGCAGGTCACCCCTGCCTGTGCTGGTACTTGGGGTTGTTCCTCCTCAGGGGCAGGACCTGAATTTTCCTTGTTGAACTTCAGGCAGTTCTTCCCTGCCCATCTCTCCAATCTGGTGAGTCCTTCTGAAGGGCTGCATAGCTCCCTGGAATTTGAGCTAGGCTTAAGGAAACCTGTACAATAAGATTCAGGAAGATGGAAATGAGGGTAGAGCAGGGCATGCACTGTGTTGGAGTGAAGCTCCATCAATTCTACGTGGGATGTGGAATGCCAAGGTTTCTGACAGATAGAGAAGCGAGGTTTTAAAAGAAATTTTAAACCCTAAAGTGGTGTTCAGTCAGCTCCTGGAAAGGACTGTGTGGTGTGGTTTCCTCTGACAGAGGGGCACAGAAACATGCACCACGTCCCTTGTTTTCTCTTAATTGTTGTTTTTCCATGGCATGTCCACACTGGAATGCTCAGTCTGCCTGGTCATTGAGCAAGTGAGAACGTATATTCAAGTCAGGATTGTTTCTGGCCTCTATTTACAGACAGAGCCAATGAAGTATAAAGATTAAACAGGGCAATAAAGATAAAAACCAGATGAAAGCTGTCGGTGACGTCTTAAGTACATTCAAAACAGCTTCACGTGGATTCCTGAACTCAAGTTTAAACTCATTTCTAGGCAGCCATGGGCAGTGGGACAGGTGGGTGAAGTGCCTGTGCAGAGGCAGTGACCCTGCAGGGGAGGTCACAGGAGTGGTTTTATGTGTTGTTGCTCAGTGTTATAATTTACTGAGATTTTGATGTCCTTTTGAAAGACTTGGTTCTTTAATCTCCTCTCATTGACCTCATGTTAGGATGTCAATACAGAGTTTGTGATCAGGTTCTGTCTTGCCTGAGCAATGTTGTTAGTGAAGGGTTGTCTCAGGCCCTTGAGAATGGTGTGAGTTAAGAGAGCTGTGAGTAGAAAAGCTCTTTTCAGGTGCAGCATGGAATTTTTTGGTCTTTGAACACCTCTTTTTTGGTAGTGACTGTAAATTATAGACTTGTTAAAGTTGATAAAGACCTTTAAGATCATGGAATCCAACTGTAGACTCAAGTTAGCTGAGATTTATAGGTTATTTTATTGGCTTTTTGGATAACAGGCTGGTTTTTTCTCCCCTCTGTTTTTAATCTGCAGCTCTCATTTACTTATCAGTTTCAGTGTGTTCACAGAATCAGAGAGTCCCAGGTTGGTTGGAGTTGAGAGGGACCCTAAAGCTCATCCAGTGCCCCCCTGCCATGGCAGGGACACCTTCCACTGTCCCAGGCTGCTCCAAGCCCTGTCCAGCCTGGCCTTGGGCACTGCCAGGGATCCAGGGGCAGCCACAGCTGCTCTGGACACCCTGTGCCAGAGCCTGCCCACCCTCACAGCCAGGAATTCCTTCTCAAATATCCCATCCAGCCCAGTCCTCTGGCAGTAGGAAGCCATTCCCTGTGTCCTGGCACTCCAGGCCCTTTTCCACAGTCTCTCTCCATCTTTCCTGTCAGCTCCTTCAGGCACTGGAAGGTCACAGTTAGGTCACTCTGGAGCCTTCTCTTCTCCAAGATGAACAATCCCAATTCTCCCAGCCTTTCCTCATAGGAGAGTTTCTCCATCCCTCTAAATCAATTTGGAGGCCTCTTCTGGGCCCACTCCAAAGTGGAAAGAGGCTTCTCTAATGAGCTAAATTGGCTAATTTTGAAGTCTTTAAAGAGCTTTGGGATTTGTTAGATACCTATTCAAGCTCTGGCAGAGGAGAAATGTTTTAAATAAATCTCACCAAGTTTCAGCAGTTGAATAATTTAATAGGATAGAAAACAGGAGTTAAGCATAACCAAGTGTTGAGTTGGAATCTGAAGGTGAGCAAATGTAAAATAGATGAATGGAGAATTATTTGTTGGAAAACCTGAAGCCATTAGTGCAGCACAGACTGCAGACACAGCTGGAAGGTGACTTGGTGTGTGGTCTGGGAGCTGAGATAAGGCAATTCACAGACGTAAAAGGGTTGGGAAACTCTGGAGCCCTAAAGCAAAGAGTTCTGGTCCTTTGCTTGCTGACGTCTGCTCCAGGAGAGTTGTTGGGGCTTTGAACTTGGGCTGCCAGGTCAAGCCAAGCTGGTCTGCAAGTGCAGTGGGATTTTCTGCATTCCTGGCAGGAGCTGAAATGCTGTGTAGCTCTTATCTAACAGTTTGAGACACTGCTAATCGGGGTGGGAACTATAGTCCCATCAGTACAGATAATACTCAGAGCAGGAATTCTCTGTGGAAACTGCTGTAACTTGGTGCTGACAAAGCAAAGCAACATTTGGTTATTAACAGAGCTCCTGAATGGAGTTAATAGATTTTCATGGGTTTGCTTTCTTTTAAAAACAAAACACAACTGCTTGGAATGCTCTTAAAACAGCATCTGCAGACCAAAATTTACTCTGAGTGATTGTTCCCACTGTTGCTGTCACCTGAATGGCCTCTCTTCCCTCATATTTGAGGGTAAAATGACATGGTACATTCCCTGGGAGTTCTTGCTGAAGCTGGTTCTGGGAAGATGATGAGAAAACTGATAGCTCCTGTGGAAAGTTCAGGAAATAGTTCTGAGCTTTCCACAAAAATATTTTCATTCCACATTTTGTTTGTTCTGATGTAACTGCCCAATATTTTACATCTGGCTTTCAAACTTTCTTCACTTCCTGTTTCAAATGCTCCAGCAGCCACACACTCGCTTCCTTCACAGTGTTTGCAAACAATGAATACTCTGAAAATCCTGAGGTGGATTCCAAATGCTCATTTGCAGTTGGTTTGTTTTGTTGAGATCCGGGGCACAGACAGGAGCGATGCCAGGGAGCTGCACATCGCCTACAGGTACGGGGAGCACTACGACAGCGTCAGGAGGATCAGCGACGACTCGGAATCTCCAGCCTACCTTCGGATGGAGGTGGGACTGAGCCACCTCTGGGTGACAGACACAGCTCAGGAATGCTGCCAGCTCGTTTCCACTCTCGTTTGGGATGGAGGGAGGAGCTGGGTCTCTGTGTTGTGCTGGGAGAGCAAAGCCCTGAGGTCACTGTAGCTCATGCTGCTAGCTCTCCCGGGAGGGGCCGGGAAGGAGGATTTCAGCTTCTGGGCTGGAAATGAATCCAAAGCTGGTGCTGTGATATGAGATGTTGGAAGCAACCTCATCTAAATGATGTAATCATGCACCTCAAATGGAAAAACAAAGGGAAGGGAGGAAAGAGCTGGAAATGGAACAGCTGGATGTAGTTGTTCTCTTCATATCTCCCTTTTTGTTGTTGAAGAGTAATTGTGCTGTGCTTGAGGTTCTCTAATATTCTCTAAAATAATCCATTTAAAAGCTTGTTTATTGTGATTCATGATGTTGTAGTGTGGTTACTGCACTGCAAAGAGAGAGAAAGGACAGCAACACACACGGAGCTCTTTGGGGAAAAAAGGCCAATTTATTGTACAGACAGCCCGGATTTAAAGTGTGTCAGTGCAGCCAGGACAGGACAGGAGCTCATTGGACAATTGGGAAAAACATCCTTGGGACAGCACCTCAGGATGTGTCCCACGGGAAAGACACCAGGGGTTAATGTTGGTGATGAATTCCACTCTGTTTGTCACCGTGTTCTCACCCTGGGAGACTCCTCCCTAACTGAAGCTGCAGTCAGCTTGTCAGCCTGGGAATGGAGCTGAGAGTCAGGAGAAATCCAGGCCTGACAAGAATTTCCAAGCTGTAATTCCCCAGCTCTCTGAACGTGTGTCCACATTGTAGTACACTGGAGTTTGTTCAGCAGTGCAGGAGATTTGGGAAGCTCTCAGTAATGGTTGAAGTTACACAATTTCCAAGATGGTTTGGTGTAGGATGCTCCCCAGAAAAGTGTGCCATGATAATTACTTTTATTACGATGTCAGACTGTTTTGGATTGCATGTTTGTGTGATCTGCTGGGATCTTCTTCAGATGCTTTGCAAGAACGATTCGAGTAAGGCAGAGGAAGTGAAGGCACAGAAGGGTGGCTCTGAAGATGAGACTGAAGTGGAGAGGGAAGATGCTGTACAAAAAGTGTGCAATGCTACTGGGTGTTCAGTAAGTATCGAGGAGCCTTTCTGTGCTTCATGTTCAAACCTGGAAGTAGTCCTGGGAAAAATTCGTCTTGTACAAACTTGAGTACCACAGCCATCAATCAGGGTGCATCTCATCCTAGAATCAACTCTTATATGCAGGTGAAATGCCACCTTTTTTGTGGATGCTTAATAATTTTGGAAGGCTTGTCTTGCAGCTCTCATAAAATTCACATGGAAACAAATCTTGTAAGTTCTGAACTCCTTTGGGGGTATTGAAGATCCCAGATAACTGGATAATCTGTGACTCTTGGCTGTTGGCACTGTGCAGGTGCCTAGAACAGAAAGGGCCAAGAGGGAAATTTAGACTGAAAACAGTGTATTCCTTTTTTCTGATATCTTCAGGAATTTAAGGTCTTCCCCCTCACCCTTTCAGAAATGAAGCACAGACTAACTGAATGATCATAAAAGCAGCAGCCTCCTCTCAGTGGTGCAGGTGTTGTTAAGTGAATGTAGGTCAGAGATTTGAACTTCTTCAGTGTTCTCCTTCCCCTTTTGTGGACAGGACACGGATTTAGTAAGCCACATTCTGGAAGTGGAGGACTACAATGTGGAATCTGCAATATTTGCCATCTTGCAGGTGAAGGAAGGGGAAGGAACAGGTGAGTGCACAGTTTGTCACCTGGGGCTCCGGGTGACCGTGATGTTGGTGTTGGGGACAGCAGCAGGACAGGTGGGGTTTGTGTGCTGCCACCTCAGCCTTCTGTGCTCAGGAAGATTGTTAGTGAGGGCAGCTTCAATCCAGCTTCCAAAAAAACCCAGGACTTTTGAGAAAAGGAATTGGCTGACAGTGCAACAGCTCCTGGGTAGAGATGTCTGAGGAGAACCTCTGCTGTTGGCAGGTACCGAGGAGCAGCAGGAGCCCCAGGGCAGGGAGCAGAAATCCTGCAGCAGCAGGACACTGTGGGAAGAGAATGGAACTGGTTCAAGAATCTTTGGAAATCAGAGTTTGCATCAAGGTGAAGCAGAAAACGCCAAGGGACGAGCTGGATCCAGGGAAGAGAACCGGGCCAGCAGAAACCCAAAGGTGTGTGAGGGGTTGGGCAGCACCGTGAACACCCTTCAGTGACTGGGGGGTGCCTTAGCATGGTTTGCACAGCAGCTCTCTCAGTTTAAAAGAGCTTCTGCTCACTGCATTTTGTCACTGCTGCAGCTGTGACTGCTTTGCCACAAACATTTCCTGGTGATATGCGACACTCCTCCCAAAACAACTTGGAATAAAGTCCTGATAAATAGTTAGTAATGTCCTCTGGCAGCTGCCTTGGTATCTGCTTGTGTCCTTTTTTACTTTTCCCCAGCTGAGCAGAGCACGTGTGGTTTGAACTTTGTGTTTCCATGCTTTCCTTTCAGGTAGCCAAGAAGCAAAGGAAGAAGCAGCAGTGGCTGGAGAAGAAGAAGCAGCAGGAGGAGAGGCACCGGCAGAAGGTCCTGGCCAGCAAGAGGGACAGTGCAGACACCAGGACAGAGGCAGAGCCAGCCAACCACGTCACCCTGGTGAAGGCCATGGCAGCCCTAAACATATGACTCAGTGCTCTGATGAGTAAAGCAAATAAAACTGATGAAGACAAAATTCCCCCGGGAGAATTTCCAGGCACTCATGGTTATCTTAAAATCCATCTCTGCTGAGATTTCCAAGCACAAGAGAACTTCCTCTTCCTTTACTTGTGAGGAGGACAATTGCTCATTGATTCTGCATCAACCTGTGGTGAGAAGAGTTGTTTAAACTTAACAGGAAGTAGAGACTTGGGTCTATAATCTTGGGGTTAGATGATGATAAGAATCTTTTATTTACACAACAGTGTCAGATTTGTTTTGACATCTCTTGATGTGCCTGATTTAGTTTTTTCTTTTTCTTTTATTTGGTTATGCCTGGAGGAGCTTTATTTTACTTTGCTGTCAGGGAAAGTTTAACGGATCTCAACTCAGGAATATCTCTGGTGGCTCTTTTTCTATTTAAATTCAAATAAAGTAAGGCAACAGAGTCCCAGAATCCTTTCCAAAGCAAAATGTGTCAGCCAGCACTGTCTCAAACATGACATTCCTCTTTTGTTTGCCATGCAGGAATGCAGTGACAAGTTCTAATCTCACTGGAACTGCTGCCCTTGCACTGGGCTGGTTCAGAAGTGATGAATACATGGAGGGAGATGGGGATTGCTGCATCCATGCTTGCTGAGGTTTGGGGTCAGCTCCTTTAAGATGAGACCTGTAGGGGGAAAAAAAAGCCAAAATAATAATCCCGGTGGATTCATGGGAATGCAGAGCTGATTCTTCTGATCTGGTAAAAAGTGACAGGAACAAGCTTGAAGTTTCTGGTGAGTGTTGTTACTTGGACACCTGGAATCTCATCCCCTTTGCTCTGTTCCAGAGTTTTTGGGCTACTCCAGGGCTTTAGTCTAAGGCAGGAGCTGGATAGGTATTAGTCTCCAAATGAAATCAGTATAGCCAAAGGACCAAGAGTCCTGGGAACAAGCTTCCAAGCAGCAGTGATCCCTGGGAAACCTGTCTATTTATTTCACTTCATAAATCAAGCTTTTTGTCCAGGGTAGGATTTTTTTCATCTTAAATTTCATTTTGGTGAGGTCACCAAGTAGGATGTACAGCTTGACTCCTGTGATGTTTTCCACTGTAGGACTGCAAATTTGGATCAGGGTGAAAGGACTCAGCCTTTGATGATGGCTCACAGTGTTTCAGCTCCTCTCAGGTTTTTGGGCTTGTAACAAGCACTAAGCTTGAAGAAAGCACACATGCACTTACACACTGGAGACACCTCATCAGCCAGGGCAGAGGGGAAAGGGATTTTTTAGAAGTAAGGAGTGTTGCATTTTAAAAATTTGTCTGTGCTTGAAAGTTTATTAATCAGCATGGAAATTCAAATGGGTTTTTTTTACTGAACTGCCAAGAACTGGGTTGGTACTTGGTGTGCTCTGCTGTTGTTACTTGAAGAATAAAAAGAGGAGTTCTGGAAGAATTGGTGGTGTAGGAATTTCCTTTTTTCCAAGACAGTCATTTTTACAGTAGTGGAAAGAGAGATGAGTCACAGCTTAGTGGGGAGAAAGTGCAGGTTCCATCAGGGGGTGATAAGTTGTGGCAGCAGGTTTGGCAAGGCAGTACAGGTGACTGTGTCCTGACCTGTCCTGTATTTTCGTCTGAAAAGCAGGTGTGTTCTGCAGGTTTGAAAAGATAAGAATTTGAGGTTGTGCACTGTGAATAAGAGGTTTAATCTTAAATGAATTGGGATTTTGTCCTCTGGAGACAGAGCTGATAAGAGATTCGTTGTTGCCCAGAAGCTGAGAGGTGTAAAGGGAGTTGTCCTGGAGGCTGAGGAGGGAACTCAAAGCTCACCCCATCGTGTGAGGGTGGAAGGGGGATCTGCAACAGCACCACAAACAGCAGAGGGAGAGACTGGCTGCAGCTCCTGGCCTCTGATACATGGAACAAAATCTGGGGCTGAAAATGCTTTCATTTCCTAGGGCAGTATGATTAAAATAAACTCTTAATGTGTTGGGCTCATAAATCTTGACAAACCAGTCAAATTCCCTTTATCTTGCCAGGGTAGCTTTGTGCCTGCACAGCCATTCCATATCCAAAGATGTTAAAACTGATTTTGTCTATTCCATATTTTTCCTGTTGCAATTTCCACCTTCTCAATGTATACTTTTTTTTTCCTGGGGAATCTTTGTGCAACAGAACTCAGTTTATGCAGTGACTTTGCTTTGTAAACAGGTCATGGATTTTTCTGGAAGGAGGAAGGGAGACAAGAAATGAGCAGAACATCACCGTGATTCATCCATGGTGTGTGTTTACTCCTTGGTGGAGCTGAGTGCTCTGTAATCTGCAGGCCAAGGACAGACAATAAGCACTGGATATTCCCTTGGGATTTGGGGAGGATGACTGTTTGTTTTTAGCTGCTGGCTGACAAATTTGAGGGTGTTTTGGCTGTTGCTGCAGCAGGGTCACTGTGAGCCTCTCAAGGGTGAATACACAGCAGGAGGATGTAGAAAGCCACTTTCCCTGCATCCTATTTCCCACCATCATCTTCCCTGGACTTATTTTCCCGAATCTTGCCCCTGCAGGTCAGCAATTCAGTTGAACTGGAAGTTTTAAGCATTTAGGCAGGTTCTGGCTGACCTCCATAAGCACATCTGTGTATGGGAAGGGTTTTCTGCCCGTGCTGCTCCTTGTTTCTACTTAGGAGCTGCCTTCTGGTTTATCTCACAGCTTTGCCACATCACCCATGGTCTCCATGTCTGCAGAGCTTTGGGAACTGCAGAAAGGGAGTGAAATTTGGCATGAAGAACAATCCATAATCCAGTGTTGGATAAAAGGGAGATGGTTTGTGCTGGTGTTGAGCTGTGGGGTGGTTCCTTGGAGCTTCCTGGCTGGAGGCACCAGCCTTAGAAGGCAGCATTGGCTCTGTCTCAGCTTCTAGAATCCTTATTGGCTGTAGAAAATGAGAAGAAATGAGTGTTTGGAGTTATAAAAATACCACATTTAATGTAGGAACGTGAGGTAGGGGTGTTGTTGCTTGTAATGAAGCACTTAACAGAGTCAGGCAGGAGCCCTCAGCACTGAGGTGAAAATCAA
This sequence comes from Sturnus vulgaris, assembly GCF_052056855.1. NCBI lineage: Eukaryota > Metazoa > Chordata > Aves > Passeriformes > Sturnidae > Sturnus > Sturnus vulgaris. The sequence goes on along the minus strand of NC_142267.1, from coordinate 6,296,078 downwards.
ATAAATTACTCTTAAAACTCCTTTATTTTAGGCAGATGACATCTCCAGAGGCAGCATTACAGCTGGAGGTGTCTCCATCGAGGCCCAGGATGCAGCCAGCCCTGGCTTGTTAGAGGTAATTAGGGCTAATTTGGGATCAGCTCTGGTGTGGGGCATGGAGCTGCAGCCAGAGATGTCTGTCTGCAAGAAAGAGCCACCCAAACCTCTGAGACCCCACCACTGGGCTCCCCCCTGCCTTCAGTGAGTATTAATTGCTTTAACAGTCATTAGAAGTGGGATGGGGCTGGATTGTGGATTGAGGCTGAGCTCCTGGGGAGAAGCTGGGTTTGGAGCCTGCTTTGGGGTTGGGATGCAGCAGCCACCTGCTTTTTCTGTGGGCTTTTTTTTTTCTGGCGCTCCTAAGATTTACTGGTTGTCTGCTAAAATGGCACTTCTGCTCATTTTTTAAGAGAAAATGTGTGCAGGAAGGAACATTTTCTTCAAAAAATCAATCCTCCAGCTCCATGCTCTTACCTACCCCTTCCACCACCAATTCCCAAGACACAACACTGGTCTCAATTTTAAAACAGATCTTTATTTGCAGGGTTTTTCTCATTGTTATGAATTATTAACCACAGGAAGCAGGTTTTTCCTGTGCTAAGGCTCTGGGGAAAGGTGCTGGACACCTTTTTGGTGCCACAGGGAAGGCAGAACCCCCCAGTTCCAAGGGTTTCTGTTGGTTCCAGCCTGGCAGGTGTGTTCAGCAGGAGGGTGTTGAGCCCTTGCACTTGAAGTTGGGGTAGTTTTTGTAGGATTGGCGGTAGGAGCCGGCTGTCCTCTGGAAACACTCAGCTGCCCTCTTGTCACACATACAAGTCCCTCTTTGGCACGAATTCCCAGCTCCTGGAAGAAAATTGTGGGGGATGGAGGCAGGTGAAGGGTGTGAAGGTCAGGGGGTGTTTTTTGACTGTCCCCATAGCCCCTCTGTTGAGTTAGGGGTGTCTCAGGTGGATTCATGGCTGGAGTGTGGAGCTACCTGGCCCTGGGGAAGGAACATTTACTTCACTTTCTGCCTGATGTGTCTGTGGGTGTTTGCCTGGATCGCTGGGATGGGCTTTGCTTTGCTCCGTGGAACAGTGAGTTTGCTCTGGGGGAATCAGGGTGGCTGTGCCAGGTCCCCATCCAGGATGGAGGGTCATCTCAAACCCTTGGTATTTGGCCTCTTGGGAAGGACAAGGCCCCTCCTCAGGGAAATCTCCAAGCTCTAAACTTCGCCATAATCCAGCAAACACTTATTTCCTTATTCCTGGAATTTTTCCTGTATTTCCACCCACTTCACTTTGTGTGGTTTCCAGGCCAGCATGGTCTAAAGGGGATGTTGAAAGCCCAGTTTCCCCAAGAGTGTGGTGGCTGTGCCCCCCTGCCCAGAGCTCTACCCCGCTCTCACCGCAGATTATACTGTTTCCTACGATGTCAAATTTGTATCTGGTCGTTATGGGTTTGCAGCCGGCGGAAGCCAATCTCCTGTAGCAGCAGTCGTGGGCATGGCAGCACCTGGGGACATGAGAGCCAGTTCAGGGCAGGGGACAGTTGGGACAATAGAGCAGAACATCAACAACATGCATCTTTGCTGTGGCTGCTGAACCACTTCTAAAGAGGCTTTAAGGATAAGCAACAATATTCTCACTGCTATTTCCATCCCCAGGAACAAGAACAAGATTCCATTTGCTGTACCCAGGGAGGTGAGGAGGGCTGGGGACACCTGCTCTGCCTTCACCAAGTCCCAACATACCAATCAGTGGCATCCAGGGGCTGTTTGGATCCCCCCAAGCCACAGTAGCAGCCGTATCCGTTGTAAGCCAGCGCTCCTTTCCCGGTCTTTTTCTTAATCATCTGTGCAAACTGGAACGAGTCGCAGCTGACAAAGGTCAGTCCTAGGACTGGAGAAAGGAGGTTAGGAGCACCAGGAAAAGCAACCTTCCATCCCACCTTTCCACAGGAAAAATGAGCATTTCACCCTCCCCGTGTGTCTATGGACAGCATTTGTCCTGTGGGCTTTCCCAGGGTACTCACAGAAGAGGAGCAGCGAGAGGAGCTTCATTCTGGCGATGGCAGCTCTGGGGTTTGGTGAGCCCAAGGTGTCCCTGGTCACACCTTTTATGGCTGTGCACCCTCAGCAAGGCCCCTCCTCCAGAGAGCCAGAGTGGGCAAATATTTACAATGCTCCCCATAATGGTCCTGCTGCTCTGCAGGTGTCCTGGTGCTGCTGGAGACCTTGGCTGTGGGATGTCCTGTATGGTGGAGGTCATGGCAGGAGGTTTTGGATGTGTGGGGCAGCCTGGGGTCGAGTCTGTGCATGGCTCTGGGTGCATTCCCAGTAGTTGCCTGAGTAACATGAGAGAACTTGAGGGAGAACAAGAACCACTTAGTACAAGGTGTCCCTGCCCATCACTGGGGGAGAATGTGGTTGTCTGAGGAGTCTGTTATTCCATGATCCACTTTCTTCCTGGATGACAGTTTTTTGATGTCTTTGCTACAAAACACCATTCTGTGTCTTACATTTCCATCCCGACTTACCTGGGCAGGGAGAAAATGCAGCCAGTGCAAAATATCCTCCCCTTCCAACTTGCCAGAGTGGGTGAGATACAACACTGGGAGTGGAGGAAGATCCCAGCATGGCTGTGGCTGGAGACAGAGCTGAGCAGAGGCCGTGTCTGGTGGTTTTCTTGACAGTGGGGCTTTCTCAGTGCCCAGATACCCCTCTGCATGTGGGGATGCTCTATTCCTCTCCTCGTGTGCTGGGCACTCTGTTTTGCTCTCAAATACCTCATGGCATGAGGTGTGTGGTTCGCCTTTATTTAGAAGCAAAATAATGCAAGTGGCAGGGAAGACAAGTGCAGGTGATGTATGATGGAAGGTGGGGGGAAAAGAGGCTGCTTGTGTCGTTTGCTCAGGGAGAATTTCTAACTAAACTGGTGGTACTGAACAGTCATTTAGCAGATATCTTCTGGCAGAGATTGCAACAGATCTGTGCTGCTTTTTGGGAAACCCCAGCATGGACAGGCTTTGAGGCAGGGGAGGAAATCCCCCCAGGGCTGGTAGGGAAACTGAGGCACGGAACAAGGATGCCACTTGTGTGGGAATCGGAGAGATGCTGAGAAAAGGGAACTCGGCAAAATCTCTTCCCCCCTCTGGCATGGGCCCTTTGTCTCATCAGCTCTCTGGGCTAATTTAAGTAGGCCCCTGGGTTAGTACTAATTGTCTAAACCAGGATTTGCCATAATTCAGGATTTTCCAAGTCCACAACAGTTTTATCACAGGTGAATATGATGAATTCTTGTCCATCAAACTGGCTGAGCTCCACTGAAAGCCTCTCCACCTCAGCCCATCTCCCTGTGGCAGGTTTGCAGGATCCCTTCTCCAAATGGGAAATAAGCCCCCCCTCAAAGCCAAATGCCTGCTGGGAAGCTGTGGATTTTGTTTGATGGTATGAAAACTACAACTCTTGCAGTCTGGTTTATTGCAATGCTCAGAGGGGATGCAGTATCTGAGCTAAAAGTTCAGCATTTGGAGGATTTGTATGAATGGATTTGTACAGCCAGATGTCCAAGCAGGAAAATTCATGGATGGTTAAAATTCACCCAGAATTTACAAAGGGAGAGTGTGATTCTGTTAATCCCAGCCTGCAGTCTGTCTCGGATATCCATCATTTCGGTGAGGATTTGATCCTTGATTTATGTATGCTCTGCAATCATCAGCTGCTGTGCAAAGGGTTCCTTCCTTGTCTCCCTTTTCTGTGGAAACCCCAGGATTCCACATGGCTGGAGGGGGGTGGCAGGGCCTGATTCCTGGCTGACAGCTGGCAGAAGTATCGCTGATTTCAGGGTTATTTCCTGGTGCCATTGGTTTCAGCTATGGGGCCATCCAGGGTGAGAATTCCAGCTGGACATCAGCCCCTGAGGAAACAGTGTTTTGTTGCTGTTTCTGTGGTTTTATTTCGTTGCTGAGCCCCCCTAAGGTGGTTTGGAGCACGGGGACCTGCCGGGGTTAACACCCCAAGACACAAAACCTGGTGATGCTGAAGTGGGGGGAAGCAGCCACTGCTTGGACTGCCTTTTCCTAAGGAATGTGCTCAGGGCTGTTGCAGAATTGTGCCAAAACATTCTTTTCTGGTGAGAACTCTGTTTTGTTCAGCACTGGGTGTGAGGCAAGCTCCTGGCCATCCTGTCAGAGCAGAGATTTCGGGGATCACAGAATGTCCTGAGCTGGAAGGGACCCACAAGGATCATCGAAGTCCAAGCCCATCCCTCCCACGCCATCGTGCCTGCCCCCAGCCCTTCCACCAGCCTCCACTTGCCCATATCTCAGAAAAACTGGAAATTTTCATAGCCTGAAGGTTTTCAGGCCTGAAGCTACATTGAGGCAATTCAGGGGTGAATTGTGTCACCTCTCAAGTGTCATTTTTGCTGAGTACTTCAAGAGGAAACCTGTCTGAGAGGTGAGGGGTGGTCACTGGGCTCGGCTGAGTCACGACACGCTGGGAACCGCTGCTTTTAGGCTCTCTGGTTTTATTTTGGAGCAAGAGGAGGGGATTTGCTGTGAAGCAGGAAGCGGAGGGAGCAGACAGGCTGCCAAGGGGGATGCTCCCCATCCCATCCCCACCGGGACGAGCCGCAGTGTCCACTCCTGCCTTGTTTTGCTGTGCTGGAGCATCACGGCAGCGCTGCTCCCCCTCCTCGGATGCCGTGACCGGGGAGCTGCTGTCCTCGCCTCGAAGCCGAAAGGCCCCGAGGAGGAGGCTCGCCAGGGCTGAGGAGCGCTGCCGGCACCGTCCCTTCGCGGATCAGCCCGGAGATGCTTTCACAAAGGGAGTTTTTGGTTCAGCACCGCCCGGCTCGTCCCCGGCAGCCGGCGCGGCGGCGGAGCTGAGCCCGGACGAGCTGAGCCCGGCACAGCCGAGCCGCCCGCTCGCAGCGACACGCTGCCCGCTGGCACCGCGACCCCGACCCTGCGGGGACAGACCTTCTCAGCGCACCTGAGACCTTCCCCGAGCTCCCCGGGAAACGGGATGGTCTGGGAAGGGGCATCCCGAGCACTCACTGCAGGTGGGGATCCCTGCCCGGGGCACAGAGAGGGGCTGCGCGGGTCCCAGGCGGCACCGCCGCGCTGCCAGCTTGGCATAGCAGCAGGCTCGGAGCAGGCAGCACCTGCGGGAGGAGGAGAGCCTGGGCTCGCCGGGAATGTGGCACCGGCTGCTCCTGCCCCACCTGACACAGGTGGGTGACACAGGCGAGCCGGGTGGGAAGAGCCTCCAGCTCTGCGTTCTCCTGCTCTGCATCACCCAGAAGCTTCTCTGTCCTGCCCGTTCCCACGCCAAGCCTCTGCCTCCCCGTGCAAGCCTTGCTCCGCATCCTGGCTTCAGGACCGGGCCTCTCCACCGGGCAGCTGTCACTGGCACCACCCTACTGACTCCCGGATGGAATGAGGGGTGAACACTGCCTCCCTTTCCTTGCTTCCCGAAAATCTAATTCCTTCCTGCTGCTGCCAAACACCTGGTCTGCGCTTTGCAAAGCTTCGGGTGGGGTTACTGGGGTTGTGCAGAGCCCCGGGGTTACCCTGGGGCCAGCGTTAGCCCTCTGGGGCCAGCGCTGACTGTACCGATCCACTGAAGCCCTCGAGGTGCCCAATCCCGAGTAGCATCCGTGGGCAGTCAGGTTTCCTACGGTGCTTCCCTCGAGTCCTGGTGTGAACGTGCGTGGGTGCTTCCCGTGAGCTGTGAATACACCTAGAGTGACCATAAAATGAGTTTGTTGTTTTTAGTTTTTTGGTTTTTTTTCGTAAGTTATATGCAGAAATGAGACCTGGGGAACTGGGGAGGGAATGAGGCTTTAATGGGAGTCTCCCTGAGGAGTGCTCAGGAGTTTGGGGATGAGCCTGGCTCCCATCTGTGAATCGGGGATACACTTACAGAAGGCAAACATCATCATCAGCACCAGCAGGACCTTCATCTTCCTCTCACCTGGGCCTGGGCGAAGAAACAGGGGACAGGCTCAGCCAGGCAGCGTGGCCTGTTTGACAGGAGCTGCCGTGAGAAGCTTCCTTTGAAATGGGATCAACCCCCAAAATCTGGAGGGAGGAAAGCAGCTGTGCCCCCTCACATCAGTGCTGCTGCCTGTTGACAAGTGGTTTCTGAAGCTGCCCCGGCACCTGAGCATCCCCCACCTCCTGTCCCACCCCTCCAGCATTTTTCACCTCCTGTCCCCCCTCTTTTGGCAGCAGCGCACCCCTCCCCGCGTGGTGCAGCCTCCCAGCCGCGTTTCCATTTGGAAGGGATTGCACTTTTCCTGCAGGCACGGGCGGCTCCCGCTGCCTCCTCCCTCCATCCCCCCGGATTTTTCTTTCCACAGCAGCAGGGTTAGGGGGGGAATTGCTTACCAGGGATCTTCCTCGCTGTCAGTCTGTCCTCCTGGGGAGAGCCTGGCCTCCGTGTTCAGCCCTCGAGCTCCGACTGGAAGCTCCAAAATGCCTCGTCTGTCCCAAACCCAGGGAACGCTACGCCCCTTCCCCGCCGGCCAGCCCCCCTGTCCCCGTGGGCTGCAGCCTCGAGTGACGCAGGGGCCGACACCGAGTTCCTGGAAAGTTTTGGGAAGATGTTGATTATTTACGGGGATTTCTCTCCCTGCCCAGCTCTCAGAGGAAGGGGGACGTCGAACAAGAACATTGTTTATTTTATTGATTTAAGTTGCAGCAGCTCTGGTGTGGTCAGCGCAGGGATGAAGGGGGATCCCGGCGCCGACCCGCGGGTGCTCCGGCCCCACATCCCAGCATCAGCACCGTTTGTTGGGGTAGAACCGGTAGCGTTTGCTGTAGCTCCCGACGTTTCTCTTCAGGCACAGCGCCAGGCTGCGGTCGCACTCGCAGGACAAGAAGGCGCACCGGGAGCCCTGTCCTGCGGGACGAGGGGAGCCCAGGGGGGTCAGTCCTGGCTTTGGGGGGTGACACCCCCTTTTCCAAGGTCATACTCACTGCAGGAGAGCCTGCCACGGTGGTAGTTGTAGTGGTAGAGCCGTGTCTTGGCATCGCAGTGGTACTTCAGGAGGTTTTCGTAGCAAGTATCATGCAGCTGGCAACATCTGCACAAGAGATCGAAGCTTTAGAGCATGAAGTTTTCTCCCCCTCACCCCACAAATGTCAAAATATTCAGATATTCAAGAACATGTCTGAGCAGGGGGGTTTTAAGTGGGTTCTCACCTGTCTGTGGCATCCTTGGGCTGTCCCTTGCCCCCCAGGCCGCAGTAGCAGCCGTAGAAGCCGTAATGCAGAAGAGCAATTTTCCCTGTCACCTCTGAGATCATCTGGTGCAGCTGCAGCAGGTTCCCGTGGGCTGGGGACAAGCCTGGAGGGGGGAAATCAGGGAGATCACACTGATTCCCTGCCCCCCAACAGCAGCTCCATCCCTCCAGCCCCCAGATTGGCACCAGGGTGGTGATGTCTTAGAAATTATAATGCAGTGGAGAGGAAATGTGTTCCCAGCTTGGCACGGGAGAGTTGTTGCATGTCTGGGAGAGCTGGTGATAGGGAGAGATGAAGAAATCACCAGCCTGGTCCTAATTTCAATGGATGTAGCTGCACTGAGAGCCTTGGGACTGAGGATGCTTACCCCACACAAACAGCACAGAGAGGCCGAGGAGAGAGTTCATCCTTCAGCTCTGGGGGAGGAAACCAAACCATTCTCAGTTACACCAACCACCTTCTGTCTTTCCTCATCATCCAGGAGCAGAGGTTCTCCCTCTCTCCGGGGACTAGGGGTGATGAGGGGGGTAAGGATGTGCCTGTTGTTTCAGCACAAAGCGTTAGGGATGGGAATCAGATGGGGAAGGGGTGGGAAAAAGCAAAATCAGGAGAAAGGGAGAAAAATTGGAGGGGTGTTCAGCCCTCAAGGGCTGCACCCACTGCTCCTCTTCTGGGCTGGTTTCTCAGGCAGCATCTCCCTCAATCCTGTTTCCCCAGCACAGCACTTCTCACTTACACCACAGTTTCTGGTGAAAGGAGGAAAAGAAGGAAAAGAAATCCTCCATCCCCACTTACCTTGGGAAAGCCCTGCTGCCCTGCAGTGCCCTGCAGCCAACTGGACTTGCTTTATATAATTTGCTCCCACCTGCCTGGGGTTCCTTTGACCCAAATCTCGCTGACTGGGTTTCCCTGCAAAGGAGAAGGTGCCATCCTTCCCCTTTCCGGAGAATGTCAGAAATCCCCAAAAGCCCCAGCTCGGTATCCCACGCCTGGGGTGGGTGCTGGGGATGGGTGCTGGGTGGCATGAGGTGGAACAGCAGCGTCACTTCCAGCCTGAGGAGGAAGCAAACACGCTCTGCCTTGGCCAGAGGTGCCCAAGGGCCTTCTCCTCTGCCCTTCCCAGAACCAAGGAGCATCAAGGGGGAAAAGAACAGCTCTGGTTCAGGCTGGGCATGGACACAGCAAGTTTGGGGCTTTCAAGGTGGTGTAAGGTGGTTCAAGGAGAATTATCACTTCTTTGGGAAAAATCTATGGGCAAAACTGAACACATCTCTAAATGTGCAGTTCCTGCAGACAGGAGGGTGGCAGACACTGGATGATTACACCCTCACTCACCATGAGAAAACAGAAAAGAAAAATGAATATTCTGCGGTGAGAAAGTGCAACTTCCCTTTATTTCTCTCCTTATGATTTTTCCGCCCCATCATTATACCCCTCTGCAGAAACCATTTAGTCATCAATTGCCCTCCTAAATTAGCACTTGTCTAATGTAGGTGGTTAAGGCTTTGAAATCTTCCTTCCTCCTTGGATGATTATTCGTTAACCCTTATTTTCATGAGTCATGGAATCGCATGATTTGGTTTGGCAGGGACGTTAAGGAAGGAAGGTGATCTGTCTGTGTTTTCTGTCTTATGTGCTGGAAAAGTAGGGTTTTTATTGTCCTCCACTGACAAAGTTTTTAGCCAAGCCCTGATTCTGGCTCCGCTTTGTCGCTGGTGTCACGAGTGATGCTCCCAGGCTGGCATGTGCCTTATCTGAATTACTCACAACCCGTTAATGCTCCTCAGGCTAATTACTGCCTCTTTAATAATTTGCAATTCATCTGTTTACTGACTCTGTTTTCCTGCTTTTAGTGTGTCTGCATAAGAAAACGTGCTTTTGTGAAATTATTTGTATGGAATTGTTTATAGCAGGAAATAAATATAAAATAGCAGTTATGTCCTAGTAAAATCCTCACGTGCCAGAAGCCAAACACCCCAGAAGATATTTGGGATACTCCTGTGATACTGGGGATACTCCCTGTGCTGAGCTGTGATTCAGGTTGTCCTGAATCAGGACAAGAGGAACATAAAAATTATATACAACTTAAAAATCACTGTGATGTGAAGCCTCTTCTTGTGTTCCTGGGATTGGTTTGTTAGTGTTCCTCACAGAGTTGTTTGGATGTGCCTTGTGAGCTAGAACTAGAAATTCATAGGATCCCAGATTGGTTTGGGCTAGAGAGGACCCTAAAGCTCATCCAGTGTCCCCCCTGCCACAGCCAGGGACACCTTCCACTGTCCCAGCTTGCTGCAAGCCCTGTCCAGCCTGGCCTTGGACACTTCCAGGGATCCAGGGGCAGCCACAGCTGCTCTGGGTAACTTGTTCCCCAAACTTAGAGCTCCACATTGGGATAGATGTGTGAATTACAGCCCTGTCCATGGAAATGTTGGGGTGTCAGGCAAATGTGGTTGAGATGTGGGATGCAGAAGTGCTCCCCAAACTCGGCAGTCACCATTGCAGTGCCTCAGTCTCAGCAGCCCTTACAGAAAAACACCACGGAGAACCAGTTTGCATCCCTTTTATTGTATCTCTTTATTATTTTTACTGGGAAATGAAACCAAGACAGGAGGAAGGGACAAAAAAGAGGAAACTGGTGTGTCTTTCCAGGAACTGCTGAGTCTCCATCCATGGTGTGTGTTCCCTTCTCACCCTGAGCAGCACAGGGAGCCTCGGGGGCTCTACCTTTTCTGAGCCCCCAACCCAGGCTTTTCTTGCTGGGGAAAACCAGCCAAAATCTAGAACTCTGTGTGCAGATTCCCCCTCCTCAGCACTGGAGCTTGCTTCCTTGGCATTGGAGCTTGAAGTAGAAGCGGTAGGAATCGTTGTAGGAATGCAGGGTGCTGGCGAAGCACGAGGCCACCGCGGTGTCACACAGGCACGTCTCTCTCTTGCACCAGCTCTGCTCATCACCTGCAAACAGGGGGGGAAACACGGAGCCCTGCGGTGCCTTTCCTGGCCAGAGACACCAGGGGGAAGGGGAAAGAGCAGCGTGTCCTGGTGCTTGCCCTCCCCAACCTGCCCACATCCTTAATGCCCATTTCATTATCCCAGCCGGCCGGGGATGGGGCTGGATTCACACAGGGGATGCTCTGAGTGCCCTGCTCCGGGGATGGGGCTGGATGCACACAGGGGATGCTCTCCTGAGTGCCCTGTCCCGGGGATGAGGTGTCTGGGGGAGCAGTGCTGTTCCCCACTGTTCAGTACTCACTGCAGGTGATGTTCCCATCGCGGGAGGTGAAGCTGTACGGGGTGATCAGGGGGCTGCATCTGCCCACCCTCAGCCTCCTGTAGCAGCAGTCGTGGGCTTGGCAGCACCTGCGGGGACACCACGTCAAACCATGGTCCCTGGAGGGCAGGGGAAGGTCCAGCCTCAAATTTAAGGCGAAGGAAGAGGCGGCAAGGCAAGATTTGCAAACCCGCACCCAGCGCTGGGAGGCAGAGCCTGGGAGGGGCTTTTAGGGACCGGGGCTGGGAATGGTGGTGCCGTTGTGGGTACTCACTGGTCGGTGGGATCCACGGGGGTCCCGGAGCCCCCGATGCCGCAGAAACAGCCGTACCAGCTGTAGGACAGCAGGGCACTCCTGCCCGTGGCCGCCCGGATCATCCGCTCCAGCTCCAGGACGCTGGTGCCAGCCGGGAGCAGCCCTGCAGGGACACGGGGGGCGGGGGGGATCGTGACAGAACAGGGCAGGGAGCCCGGGGACACTGCCTGCACCTTGCTCCAGGCACGGGCATTAAATCGGTCTGGCATCACTGGAAATTTGCACTGTCAGGATTTGAACCACGAGAAGCTTTATCCCCTCCTCCAGAATGATGGAATCATAGAATGGTTTGGGCTGGAAGAAACTTCAAAGCCTGTCTTGTTCCACCTCTTGCCATGGGCAGGGACACCTTCCACTATCCCAGGTTGCTCCAAGACCCATCCAATCTGGCCTTGGACACTGCCAGGATTGGGGCAGCCACAGCTTCTAGGGGCAACCTATGCCAGGGCCATCCTCTCAGGGAGGATGGCTTTTTCAGTCTGGCTTTTACAGCTTCTGGATTTGGTCTGGCCAGAGCCTCTGGACTGGCTCTGCCATGCTGTTAACTGCAATCCCCCATCACCAGGATCAGCCATGGGCTTGGCACAGGCAAGAAAGGTGACAACAGGCTCCAGGGCCTCCCAAAATAAATACGGATCTCAGCATCCCAAAGCCTCCCAGTCACCAAGCCCTCCAGGACTGCTGCAGTTCTACACCAAGCACTAGAGAGAAACTGCCAGATTTAAACAAAAGCCTGAATTATGCACAAAGGCTCAGGGTTTGTAGGTGGATTCTGGGGACAGCAGAGCACTTACCACAAGCCAGGAGCACGGCAAGGAAGAGATTCCTCATCCTGGGGCTGCCCTGGAGAGGGAACAAGGACAGGTGATGATCCAGGGGCAGGACAGGAACTTCTCCAGAGCCCACGCCAGGGCCATGAAGCCAGCTGTGTGCCCCTCAGGCGACACTGGTGTCACTGTGGGTGCACATCACCGAGGGACTCCCAATGGTTCTGCAGCCCAGTTTTGGGATGTGGGGCTTGGCCTGCCTGGGGCTGCTGGAGCAGCTCAGGACCTGCAGCCTTCCCCCCTGCCCTGAGCTGCCTGTGAGCACCAGGCACTGAAATCCCCTCTCCTTACCCCACCCGGACCTGCAGCTCCAGCGCTGCCGGCTCAGCGGGGTGGGTTTATATCCCTGCGAGGCCCACCCCCTCCTCTATCTGTGCTGATGGTGTCAGTCGTCCTAAGCCAGGCTTGCCTGGAGCAGGGAGCCGATTCCCATCCTTCTCTTCCCCCAAAACCATGAGTTTTCCCGCAGCAGTGAGCACCAATGCTCCCTCCAACATCTTGCTCATCACTGGGCACGAGGCCATCTCCATCCCTGCATGAGGCCATGGCCATGGTTTTAAAATCCATGAGATTTGGTGGCTGGAGAAATGGGATAAAAGTGATTCACACCCAGGATGGCACCTCAGAGGCCACTCAATCCTTTTCCAGGTGTAGAGGCAGCACTTTGGGCTCAGTGTTTCCTCAGTTTTTCCAGCTGAACCCCCTGAAGCCTCAGATGGTTTCCCTCAGCTCCTTCCATGCAGCTGCCCCCTCAAATCCATGGCTGCATCCAAATCCAGCTGTGCCAAATCGCAAGGGAGAACAGCAAACACCAGGATTGCAATTCCTGGGTCTGCAGTTTTCCTGTCCTGCCCAGGGGGCAAGAGGTCTGTGAAATTAAACCACCAGCAGCAAAGGCTGGAAAAGCCATGAAAACCCAACTTGGAATATTTTGGGAATACAGTTTATTTAATTACCATACCCCAAACATGATACAGAAACACAGAAGAGACAGAAAACCAGAGGAGATAAGGAACAAAAGCTGCTGTTTTCTCTTGAAACCCTGGGGCCAAGAGCAAACACAGACACAAATGCAGGTATTGAATGATAAGCACAGCCCCACCCTCCGGGATTAAGCACGCTCCTAGGGCAGGGAAATTTGGGTTGGGAATTCTAAAGAAATGACTGACTGGACTGGAGACAAGAAGAGAAACCTTTGCTGAAATTCCTGAGAGCCACCAAAGCTGACACTGGAAGAAATGTCACCTCTCAGCTGCCCTCCAAGGTGGCAGAGCTCTCTGTCCCAGGCTTTTCCTTCCCTCTAAGCTTCTATTTCCTGCTGCAAGTGGAATAAAACCCCATCCAAGCCTGTTAAGGATGGGGAGTGACATCTCACCTGCCTCCTCTCTTGCCATAAGCACAAGAAACCACTCTAAAATACCAGAGTTACAGCCCCAACCCCTGCTTTCCCCACCTGACTTTCAAAACCAGGACATCCCTAATAATAAATTAATCAACCCCTTCCCACCTCCTTCACAAAATATTCCCATTGCAGAAGGTTTTCCCCACTGTGGTAATTGTTGTCTGTGCTGCTCCTGCTTTGGCATTGCAGGCCCTTAGATTTGGAGAGAAAATCTGAGGTTTTGCTGTAGAGTTTGGATAAATTTGGGTGAAAAGCATAGTCCAGAGTCATAAATGGAGAGCAGAGGGATGGAATCGTGTGGATTTGGGATCCACACGTACTTTTAACCAAATCTCCTCGTTTTAAGCCTTCCCTCTCTGTGGAGGATCCACTCAGGGGAGTGGCCACATGAAGCCAAACTCTGTCTTTAACTAACCTACAAACTCAAGGCTTAAAAACCACCTATGGAAATTATTATGCCATTGGAAATGTGGAACTTTTCAGCCTTCCTATGGAGCAAGGAGAGCTGGGTATCAGCCACCCATCTGTTTGCTCAAGATCTTACTGAAGTGTAAATACCTCGTGTGCTTTGATCTGCAACATTGCTAAACATCCTGGGCTGAGGTGAGCTGATAGGAAACTATTTCCCTACTTATTTTATTTCTTTTTAGTGCACAGGTTCGCCTTGATCTTCCCACCTCGCAGGGTGGAGACCCCAAGTTTATGGTGGAAATTTATTGCTTGTTTCTTGCTGCCTTCGATGGGCATCTGTTAGTGGGAGCAGCAGCTGCTTAAGTAGGAGTGGGTTTAGAAAGGGATTAACAGGAAAAGATGGAAAAGGTCGGTATTATGTGAAGTGTTCCCAGAAAGAAAACTGACTCAGGGATCATTTGTAGCCAGGGGGATCAGGAGGACTCACCCTCCCTCACAGCTGCAGCTTTCCCAGCACAAAGAAACTCCTTCAAAAGAGTTGTTTTAGGTCCCCTGTGATCTTGTGTGCAAAGTGTAATTTTAAAAAGGTGTTTTCATCACAATTCACGAGTTTGAGGTTTATCTGTCTGGTTTGATTCAGTGGTCACTGAATAATGTCACAGGGAGGTTAAACCCTGTCTTGTGTTCCCATCCTGCTGCCTTTGCTCAGGACAGGCTGTAACATCTTGGTTTTAAAGTGTTAGGGCTAAATCCCAAAGATTTGGGTATTTAAGCAGGGTGACACCATCGTGGTTTTGTTTTGGGTGGGTTTGAGGAATGGGAATTCCTGTGGAAGGGCTGGCACACCCCGGGGTACCACGGTCACCTATGGGTGGAGTTTGTGAGAGGCCCCTGAGCCACCCCCTGCTCCCCCCACTCCTCCGTGTCCAGCAGGACGAATGTTCCCAATGTCCTGGGGCTGCTCCTGGGCCACACTGAGGCCTGAGGCCACGCCATGGCCCTGAGCAGAGCCCACAGCTCTGTCCCTGAGCCTGGGGACGTCCCCTGGCACCACACTGGGATGTCACAGCTATTCCCAGCCCTGGTTCCATCCACCCCAGGACAGCCTAGCTGTCCCCATCCCTGCATCCACACCAGGACATCCCAGCTAATTCCCAGCCCTGGTTCTAGGCCTTGGTCCACCCTGGAACATCCCAGCTGTCCCAAACCTGGATCCATCCCTGGGACATCCCAGCTGTCCCACTCCCACCTGTTCCACCCTGTTCCCTTTTGCATTCCTATCCCTGCTTCCTTTCCCATTCCCATCGTGGTTCTCACTGCTGTTCCTAGTGCTGTTCCTGTCCCCATTCCCATTACTGTTCCCTTTCCTATTCCTGTCCCTATCCCCATCCCTGTTCCTATTACCATCCCCATCCCAATCTCCATTCCTATTCCCGTCCTCATTCCCATCCCCTCCCCATCCCCCATTTCAGTTCCCATCCTCATTCCTCGTTCCTGTTCCCATCCCTATTCATATTCCTATCCCCATTTCCATTTCCCATTCCCATCCCCATTCCCCATTCCTGTTCCTGTTTCTGTTCCCATTCTCCATTCCCATTGCCATTTCCCATTGCCATTGCCATTCCCATTCCCCGTTCTCCGTTCCCCATTCCCATTCCCCTTCCCCATTGCCATTGCCATTCCCCATTCCCATTGTCATTGCCGTTCCCATTCTCCGTTCCCCGTAACCCGTTCCCATTCCCTTTCCCATTCCCATTCTCCGTTCCCGTTCCCCATTCCCGTTCCCGTTCCCGTTCCCCATTCCCGTTCCCGTTCCCCATTCCCGTTCCCGTTCCCCATTCCCGTTCCCCATTCCCGTTCCCGTTCCCGTTCCCCATTCCCGTTCCCCATTCCCATTCCCATTCCCATTCCCATTCCCATTCCCATTCCCGTTCCCCATTCCCATTCCCGTTCCCGTTCCCGTTCCCCATTCCCGTTCCCGTTCCCGTTCCCCATTCCCGTTCCCGTTCCCCGTTCCCCATTCCCATTCCCATTCCCATTCCCATTCCCATTCCCCGTTCCCCGTTCCCATTCCCATTCCCATTCCCATTCCCATTCCCATTCCCATTCCCGTTCCCGTTCCCATTCCCATTCCCATTCCCCGTTCCCATTCTCGCGCTGCTGCAGGCGCGCGGCGGGGGGCGGGGCGGGGCGGGGCGCGCGCCCGGAAGTGCCGCGGTTGCCCCGGCAACGGCGCCGTGCGGCGGGCGCGGGACAGGTGAGGGACGGCGGGGCCGCTGCGGGACCGGCACCGGCACCGGGACCGGGTGAAGGAGCGGGACCAGGGGAGGGACCGGGATCCGGCTCTGGGGCTCTGGAGCCGTGCTGGAGAGCCGGGCTCTGCCGGCGGGGCGCGGCCGTGGGCTCAGACCTGGCCTTGCTGTGGCACTGAGGGCTCTGCCTGGGCTGTGCCAGCCCTCACCAGGACAAGGGGCAGTGGGCAGGGACTGATGCCCGGCAAGTTTCACCTGAACATGAGGAAAGCCTTGTTTAAATGCCTGGAATACATTGCCCAGAGAGGGTCCCTCCCCGGAGATATTCCAGACCCATCCGCACACAAGCCTGTGCCCGTGCTCTGGGCTGGCCCTGCTGGAGCAGGGAGGTGGCACCAGACGAGCTGCCATTGTCCCTCCCAGCCTGAGCCAGCCCAGATCAGATGCCAGGTCAGGGGTGTGAGGTGCCCAGCCTCCCAGGCCCTGGGGTCACCGTTTTGGGGGCACCTGTGGGCACAGCCCTCCCTGGCTGTGGTTGCCCACCCCACCCCTCAGCAGACCCTGTGTTTTCAGCCTGTCCCCTCTAACACACGCCGTGCTGGGCAGCACAGACACCGCCGGAGGGTCCCGCCAGGGCTTCTGCCAGGCTGGTTGTTTGGGGGTTTAAGTGGCAGCGTTACTGGGGGTATTGTAAGTGCTCCCTTGCGTTTGGGAGTTCCGCCTCAGCGCGTTGTTGCCCTGGAGTTTATTTGTTAGCAGCAGCAAGGGGAAGGTGCAGCCCCTGTCCCTCCCACAGGCTCCTGGAAGCTGGGATGAGTCAGCTGGGCGAGTGTCCCTGTCCCCCTCGCTGGAGGCTCAGGAGGGACAGGCCTGTCAGCTGGGGCTGGGCAGGGTGTGCTGGACTCTGCCTTGGCCGTGCTGGGCTGGAGGAGAAATGAAATGTGAAATAACGAACGCATCGCTGGCAAAGCACCACAGGGGCTGTTCTCTCTGTTTGGTTTAGAAGAGAATCCCAGAAGGGTTTGGGTTGGAAGGGAACTTAAAGATCATCTTGTTCCACCCCTGCCATGGGCAGGGACACCTTCCACTGTCCCAGGCTGCTCCCAGCCCTGTCCAGCCTGGACTTGGACACTTCCCGGGCTCCAGGGGCAGCCACAGCTTCTCTGGGCACCCTGTGCCAGGGCCTGCCCACCCTCACAGGGATCAATTTCACCCCAAGATCCTGTCTAACCCTGCCCTCTGTCAGTGGGAAGCCATTCCCCCCTAGTCCTGGCACTCCATCCCTTGTCCACAGTCTCTCTCCATCGTCCTGTCAGCTCCTTCAGGTACTGGAAGGCCACAATTGGGTCACCCTGGGGCCTCCTCTCTCCAGGCTGAACAATCCCAATTCTCAGCCTTTCCTCCCAGCACAGCTGCTCCATCCCTCTGATCATTCTGGTGTCTCCTCTGGACTTTCTCCAACAGCTCCATGTCCTTCCCTTGCTGGGCCCCCCGAGCTGGAGGCAGCTCTGCAGGTTGTTCTTCTCCCAGAGCTGCTCTTCATCCCTCTGCTCTGAGCTTCACTCATTTCCCATTTGCACTGAGTTTCCAGCTTCAGAAGAAAGAAATTGTTCTTTCCATCAAAACCTTACATTCAGTGGCGAAGGGCACAACTCCCCAAAGCTCTGGGTCAACTTTACACAATTCCTGCCAAAGCCAGTCCCTACAAATAACACATCTCCTACCCTCTGTGACTCAGCCCTTACTGCACCACAGAGAATGCAGTGATACCCCAGATTTATTCTGTTATTACCTGACACACAGCACAGTGTGGGAGTCTCGGGGAGGTTGAACTCTCCTGGCCAGTTCCTGTAACTTTTCCCTCTGCTCCCAGCCCGCAGGTGCGATGGCCACAGCGGCTTTCTGGGACTCGGCACCAGCTCAGCTCCGCCTCCCTTCGGCCACAGCCACTCTGCCGTGGGCCAGCACCGTCCCCATGCACGTCTCCAGACCCAAATCTGCCAAGGGACAGAGGCCAAGCTTGAGCCACCGTCAGGGCATGGAAGCCTGTCCGTGCCATGTGCCGTCTTCCCCCCTGGCTGCCTCTCCTCGGGAATTAGTGAGCAGCCGGAGAGCAGCACTCACAAAACCAGTGTTCCCACCTGCCCAGGTGTCTCATGAGAAAATCCCAAAGCTCCTGCAGCAAGTGCCTTTGAAGACCTCCTCCTCCTCCCTGAACAAGTACCGGGTGCTCCCCTCCATCATCCGGAAGGGCGCAGGGAGCGACGCCGTGGGAGCGTTGGCTGAACGGACCAACGGGCTGGAAGTGAGTGAGGGAAAGGAGGATGCTCCAAAAGCCAGCAGGACTTTTTCTGGAGGACAGGGATCTGCCAGCACATTGTCAGGAAGTGACATTCCCACTGAAGAGAGCTCACACGGGCACTGTGCCCCTGAGCAGTGGGGAAGGCAGGCGAGGCAGGAGAGCCCTCGGGTGTTCCCTGCGGGCCCGGAAGAGCCGCGTGTGCTGCTCGCTGTCCGATCTCCCTCTGGGCAGAGGTTTGAGCACCACTTCAAGCCCTCTGACAGCCTCCACACAGTCCTTGCCGTGGCAGGACAGAAGCTGCTGGCCAACTACCAACACTGCAGGGTTGAAACCATGGAGGTTCCCCGGAGGGGCTTCTCTGACCTTACCAAGTCCCTTCAGGAGTGCGGGATCCTGCCCAAGTCCGTGCTGTGCATCCGATGGGATGAGCAGCACGATGCAGCAGATCTTTAGGCTCACAGAGATGCTGTAGGTCCTTCTGCTCACTGGGGGGCATTGCTTCTTCCAAAAAATGGAGTCTGATGCTTTCTGCACCTACTTCTTTATCTTCCATCTCCCATAAAATCCCTGTGAAGCAGAGTTATGGATATGTAATAGTATTTGAAATAGTATTTCACATGCATAAACCTGATTCATAGAGCAGCTTGTATCACTTGTGCCATCACAAATTTCTGCCTCAGCACCTCCAACCTTCAGCCTTTCTGGTTTGTTGAAGTTGCTGATGTTCTTTGTAAACTCAGGTTTCCAAGACCTCTCCCCTTGTCCTTTTCTGTGTTTTGGGAAGATACCACTTCTCTGAATGCAGAAGCAGCATTTAAGGAAGTAGAAACAGAACTGGTTTAGCTACAGGACCACCTTCAGTATCATTATCCTAAACGGCTTCTCAAGAGACTGAAAAGGAACTCAAACCCCAAGACCATCTGGAAATAACAGTAATAACACCTTAATGAGTTATTGTGAAGTATTAAATTGCAAGATTGATTGTAAAATATCTGTGAGTGTTCAGGTCTTTCTGGGTAACCTCAGTCCAGCTCTTAACTGTGACTAAATCATCTTTTTAAAAACAAATCGTTATTATTTTGGCTGTCTTGGGAAGCAGCAGGATTTTCTCCTTAGTCTTCCTTCTCTTACTTAGCTCATGTGATCATTAGGTGGATAGTTAAGAAGAGATGCTACAGATAATTCCATTTAACCCCTCTACACTGAAGTGAGTTAGTTCAAGAAGCAAGTGCTGCTTTGGGAATTTTAAAATAAGGTATTAATGGGATTTGACTGGGAATTGGCTCAAGGAATAAGCCATCTTTAGTAAACCATCATTAAAAGGCTGGTTGGATGACTTGCAGGTTTAGGCAAACACAATATGCTTGTGCTAAAAAAAAAAGAAATATCTTCTAGTTTCAAAGGCAGTGATTTTAATCTCCTTTAAAAATGGACCACTTGCCACACAGATGAGTGAGTTTAAATGTTCTGAGGCAAATCCAATTTATTTTGAAGCTCAGTGTAACTACCAAACCAACTCAGCACAGGAGCATAAACACAACAGGAGCAGAAAGCTGATTGCTGGTGCTGGCTATGAGTGTGGTACCTGATGCTAAATCAAGTGTTCAGGGTCCAGCAGCTTTGTAAAACCAGCATCTGATGGAACAGTGGTCCCTGCTGCTGTTGGTGATGGGAATCACTCAGCAGCAATCCCAGATATCGAAACACATGGATGTCTTCAACAAAATCACAAAGTATTTCACTTGGTTTCAGTAACAGGCACCATTTTCCCTGTTTCCTTCACTATTAGGTAGTTAATTCTCTATTTCTGCCTGTTGTGTGCACTGTGTTACTCCTACATTTCAGAGTGTTTCCATCCTGTGTTAAATAAAACCTTTTGGGCTGAAACTTGAACTTTATTTACATGAGCTGAGGTTTATCCATCACACCTGCTCTTAAGAAGCTTTTGATATGATGGCAAATACCTCAGGGGCTGCCAAAATCTGCCTTGGGATGGTCAGCTGCTCCCCACACCACCTTGCTGAAGTTTCTCTGTGTGCTGTGCTCAGTGCAGGCTTGCAGCCAAGGAGGAAGCACTCTGCATCAGTGACAAGCTGTGAGCAGAGCTGGGGACCAGCAGGCACCTGTGAGAGCCCAGGGGCTCTGAGCAAGAACAGAACAGACAATTCAGTAACCTGGCTCGTGCTGGAGGATGTTCCTCCTGATAAAGCTGGAGGAGTTTGGTTCTGATCACCTCACCCATGCTACAGCATCTCCAAAGATGGGCAAAAAATACCAAGTCTTGATCTGGGCAAGCACAGCACAGGGAAAACACCTCTTTTCTCCCTCAGTTCTCCTTCTCTTCCCTTCAGAACTGTTCTGGGGAGAATTTAGCAGCCCAGCACAAGAAGCATGGGGGATTATCTGTCCTCTTTTATGGTGTGGCATCATATAACAAACTTCTTTGTGGGAATCTTTTAAGAATTTCAGCATTCAAATTAATTCTGTCACAAATATAAAACTTTTGGCTGAGAATGTCCTTATTGAGGCTTTTAAACACCAACACAGTACTCAAGCAAGAAGTCAGCAAAGGGATTGTTCAGTATGTGTTCTTTAATTCCAATTAAAAGTACATTAGAAACAGCACACAGGACCAGCAGCAGCTTCCATGACAATTCAACCCAATACTCTGCTGTCACCAGGTCAATCAGCTGTACTAGGAGAGTAGGTGATTAAATCAAGTCTGCCACTCCACACACAAGCACTCACTCACCTGCCACTTTAAATAGGATTCCAACAGAATAAAAATAGATACACCCCAGAATACAAAAGGTTTAATTTTAAGCTGTTTTTTTTTTTTCTTCACTAAAGCCTTTATACAAATTGATAAAAGGGTGCACAATTTCCTAAAATTTTAGGTACATTTTAAATGAGCCTTTTTTTACTTGGTAAAAGGATCCATATTCCTGTCTTTGAACAGAATATGATGGCCAAAATTGCAAAGAAAACAATTCAGTTTAAATTTACAATTTATACATTTGTTTTGACGTGATTCCCACACTGAGTAGCAGGCCCATGGCTGCTCATGCATGTCCCATTTCTCCCCAACAAAGAGCTGTGCACCCTAAGGTCTGGTTCAGGAGCCTCCTTCTTCTGGAGACTGGGCTGGGGGAACAGCCCACAGTGTCCAGCTGTGTGCACAAGAGTGGTCCCAGCACACAGGAGGCACCATCCTTCCCTCTCCAGGAGCTGGGAATCCTCCCTTCTCCACGGAACACCCGGGGCAGGGACCAACAATTTACTTTGCACTATGGAGCACTTCCCACCTGCAATTTGGCTGAGCAATTTAACTCAAAACTCTGGTACTGAAACGTACTGCAACAGGTGAATTTGGTGTTCTAAGGGTAAATTTTTTTGGTCAATCCAGGCTATCATGACTTTTTTGTTCTTTTATTCCTGTATCTGATGGGTGAAGCACAACAGCTCTGTACATTATCCATGCTGAGCTTCACAGCACGGTGCATTTAATTACACGGTGAATTTAATGAGTACAGTTCCCTTCATACTGCCCCTCCCACCCCACCCACCCACACCTTAGCCAGGTTCAACATTTGGGATGAACTTCTGTAGTGTCACCACCACCCAAATCAGAGCAGCCATCCCAACAAATCCAGGACAAAGGAAAAGAAAATACTGCCCAGCAAAGCGACACGGCACCTGTGTTTGCGAGTAGGAGCTACTGGAGACATCCTCAGGACAATTTATGTGAGGAAAAGCAGGACAAATCCATCAGAAAGCCAGAAATGAGTCTTAAAGAGCTCAGGGGAGCGCCACAGAGAATGACATCCTACTTTGTACAAGTTGAGTATTTAGCCAAAAACCAGCTGCCTTGTTTGGGGCTTTTAGGTTTTCCGGTTTTTTTTTTTTTTTCTTTTTCCTTTCCTTATGTCCATTATATATTCAGCTGTTGAATTTAAACTGATCAGGTTAATGTTACACATTATTCCAATTAAAGGCAATGTTTTTTTTTGCTTTTAAAATTTTAGATAATTCCCTATTGCCTCTCTTTTGGCAAGTGTATTTCTCAGAATTCCAAAGATCATCCCATTTTAAGGCTAAACTAAGAAATGTTAAAAGCTTCTGTAAACATTTCCTCTTCCTCCCCATAGTTGCACAATTTGAAGTCCAACTGCAATTTTTAAAATGAGGTAATTTTTGTGTACTCATATCTTGAAGAGTCCTTTTCGGACGAGCCGAGAGGCTGTGCCAATCCAAACGCTGATCCAATTGTAGTGGGAGAGCTTCCACAGCAGGGCACACACCAGTTCCAGCAGCTATTTCAGTTATTTATCTTCTCAATTTCATCCAAGTCGTCAGTATCCAATTTGTTTATCTTTTTGTCTGGGAAAGAAGAGAAATATTCATATTTTTTAACACTGAGCAGAGAAGGGAATGCTGCTCTCCTTAGCTGGACTTGAGTTCTGGTTTATCAGGGAATTCAGTCAGGTTTTAAAAATATCAATTAAAACTGTTTCCTTTTATCAAAGGCCCCCCCTGGAACATCCACTTCAAGGACCATGCAGGCATCCAGCAAACACAGCCTGATTTATTCTGCTCCTGTCACAGGCAGCAGGTCACAATCCCAAGGGATGCTACACCAAACATTCCTGCTGTGCTCCTCTGCCACCCGTTTAAGGCTCAACAAACACCCTCAGACCTGCTCAGCATCCAACAAGCCAAATTCTGCAGTGATTCAAGAGTTCAGAGAAAGGAGAAAGGCTGAGGGTACGTACTGAAATGTTCCTGGATTCTGTTGAGAATGTTCATGCTGTGCTTGCTGTCCACCATGTTAATGGCCAGCCCTCGCTTGCCGAAGCGGCCGGTGCGGCCGATCCGGTGCAGGTAGGTCTCGTTGTCTGGATTTCCATCCTTATCCACAGGCAGGTCAAAATTGATAACAACAGACACCTGCTCTACATCGATCCCTGACAAACAGAAAGCATCGGGTTACACAACTTAAATCTTTCTGGAGCAGGAACAGCCTCCTCAGACTGTGGAGTTTTTCCACAATATCCTCATGGGGTACTTGGAAATAAAAACTATCAAGCTGTTAGGGCAGAGAGTCCCACTGAAACAGCCAAAGGCACTTAAATATTTTGGAAATTCTACCAGCACTTAAATAATTCAGAAACTCTCTCCTTATCTGCAAAACTCTAAAGATCACTTGTGTTTTTCCACGTACAATCCTGTCTTAACTGCTCTAGGATGTTAAATTACACCACAAATTCCTACTGGGACAGTGAATTGGATTTCACTATTTTCCAGTTTTCTGTTCTTGGGCACACACGTTCACTGCAAACCCTGAATGTCAGCACCACAAGACAGACTTGGTGGCAGATTCTCACAGGATGGACTTTTCCATGTCAAGCAGCAGGAAGCCAACAAGGAAACCTGTGTTTGCCCACAGGCATGCAGTGTAAGGACACCAATTTCTCCCAACTGGAACACCTGAGGATGCAAATTCTTCCTGCAGGCTGGCCAGGGCTATTTGTTATCTTAGGAACTGCTGCTACCAGTCCTCCCTGTGATGCCTTTTTGGGCTACCTAAAAACAGAGGCCAGACAATATTAAGGGAATAAAAAGCACTTGTATTTATTTAAGGGCCCTTCAGTACATTTAGGGCAGGCCCCTAGGGGCTGCACCCAAAAATGGACCACGGGTCACAGGTTTTCATACTTTTATAAGTTTGGTCCATTTGCATATTGGGGGTTAATCCTCCAATTACAGCTTCAGGTAATGAAGTCATTTACCCCAAATTTGCTCCCCCCAGCTCCCTTTTGTTTCCATTTCTCGGGGCCTGAGGCAGTGAGGTGTCCTTGATTGCCAGCCCAGAGAGGAATTGTTGTGTGTGACCAAAATGGGAGAGCAGCAGCTGACGCTGTGTGTGGAGTTTAGAGTTTCACACTAAAGAACTGCAGGGTTACAAATACATGAAAATACAAAAGCTGAAATCCTAAGGCATCACCTGGCCCCATTCCCCCGTGCCCTACCTCTGGCACAGACGTTTGTGGTCACCAGCACCTTCTCCTTGCCCTCTCGGAAGCGCTCGATCACGGCAGCTCTCTGCTCCACCATCATCTCCCCGCTCAGCAGGGCCACCTGATGGCCCTCCCGGGACAGCTCTGCCGCCAGCCACCCCGCCGTCTTCCGGGTCTGCAACACAGCCAGCCCCACAATTGGGACAGGTTTTAATGCTGGGAAGTGGCAATAAATCTCTCTAGGGGCCCGCTGGAAGCTCTGCGGCTGCTGTTTTTGTCTCCCTTAAAAACTGTATCAGGAGGACAATACACCTCAGCCACCACAGGAGTACTTAACTATAAAGGATGTTTTCTTTGTGCAATGCTCCTTGGATTTCACTCTGCTGACACTACACGTGTACACTGAAAACTCATGAAAATTGTCACAAAACCACAACTACTCAGCTTGGAAAATGGCAGGGTCAGACCTGAATGTAGCTGTGAAATCCCACAGAGGCTCTGCACAGCCTTGAATTTTTGAACAGTTTTTAAAACTCCAATTATGTCTCAAGACAGCCTAAAAGCCAACTGCTGCAGCAGACTCCAAACACTTTCATCCTGTCTGAGCTCACTTTGCTTGACTGTTCTGTGCTGTCAGCACTGATTTTTTTCCCTTAAAATTATTATGGCTGCTTCCAGAAACAGAAAACTAAGTCTCAGTATGATTCACAGTGAGATCCCAGAGGTGCATCCTCAATTACCTGAGGGAAATGAAGTCCCAGGAACAGCTCTGTATCAGCTAGAGAAGCAAAAGATTTCCAATCCCTCATTCTGCCCTATTTTCATCCATTTTCCAACTCCACTTTTTTTTTTTTTTTTTCCAGTAGTTCAGAGTTTTGGAAAAATGTTCATTACTCTGATCTTTGAGTCAGAGGACTTCAGGGATAACAATGACCATTCAGGAATAAAATAGTCCAGTGTTGTCTCCTGGATGGACAAACCCAGAGACTCAAACCAGCCAGCACTAACGTGGCTTTCAGGATTTCTCTCAAAGACTGAGCCAGAGAAACCAAAAAGGGGAATTTTGTTCTTAGTTCCTTTCTGGAAACCATTGGTTTTAGCACTTGCAGACTCTGAGGGGGTCACCAGGACTAACATTCCCTGGAAACACTCACATGGCAGAAGATCATGGCCTGGGCGATGGTGATGGCGCCGTAGATGTTACACAGAGCCCGGAACTTCTCATCTCTGTTACTGCACAGGACATAATACTGCTTGATGGTGTCCAGGGTCTCCTCCTCACGCTTCAGTTTGATAATGTTTGGGTCAGGAACAACTTTTTGAGCAAACTTCCACACAGAATCCTCGAAAGTGGCTGAAAACAGGAGCATCTGGCAATCCCTGGGGAGCATTCTGAAAGAGAGAGAGAGAAATAGGGAGGGTTCCCACACAACACTGTCATCTCCTGATATCCTGATGGAATTCATGCTATGAGCAAAGGAAAACCATAACCCTAGAACCAGTTATTTCAGTGGCTGGAAAGAGTGAAACCAAGCTTACCCACCATGATTGCTCCCTCATGGACCACAGGCATCCAGACTTACCTTCTTAAAAAGGAATAAACCCTGCTCCAGGGACAGGATTTTTATTCTGAAAGGAAATGAAACTGCTTGTCATCCCTTGACACTGTGCCTCTATGAACCCCCTGGACTAGAGCTAATCTATCATTTCAATCTTGCTGGCTCATGGGTGAGGACAGCAGTCCCACTGCAGCCCCCGTCCCTGTGGCAGCACTCTGTACCTCTGAATGCGGATACTCTGGTCCTGGTGGCCCTGGGTGGCAATCATCACATCTGCTTCATCCAACACAAACACCTTGATCTTCTTGGGATCTATGAATTTCAGTTTGGAGCACCAGTCCAGCACGGTGCCAGGTGTGCCGATGACGATCTGCTCCGAGATCTTCTGCCCTCTCTCCACTGCCGAGACAGAAGGAAGGGCTGCTCTAGGGTGGCTGTGCAGACAGGGAAATGCTCCAGCCCTCTCTGACCCAGCTATTTCACCACCTGACTGTTCTGGTGCACCTGAGGAGCACCATTCCCTCATTCCTGTTTGTGGTGTATCCCCTTACTCACGTTTGTTGCCTCGGACAGCGTATGCAAGTTTCAGCTCCGGGTAGAAGTTTCCCATCTGTTCAATCACTTTTCCTGTTTGAAGTGCCAGCTCGTATGTTGGGGAAAGGCACAAACACTGGAGGAACAGAAGGAGAACGAGTGAGGTGATCAACACTATCACACTTACTTTTTAAAATCCTTGTTGAAGTTTTCTTCAAGACAAACATGCAAGTGGCTGAACAGTTTCTCAACCATCCCATGAGGAAATCTGTTTTAAAAAGTACCTCTCCAGGCACTGTCTGCTCTGTTGTCAGAATTATCTTCTCTTCCACCACAAACTCACTTTCCAACCCCTTTCAGCCTGCACTACTCTGATTTAACTCCTCACAGATAGATTTAACTCCTCACAGAGCAATGGCATTCTGTGTGATGCATGGAAAGGACTGACAGGAACAAGCTTTGACCAAAATCCGCATCTTTAGCACTGAAGGCATTTTGATAAATCCCCAAACCTCCACCCCTTTTAAGCAGTTTAAAGAAATAACACCATGGCTCCATCAAGCCATGAATTGACATCTGAAGGCCTCCCAGCAGCTCAGGCTCTTCACTAGATGGCACTGCACCGCCAGGGAAGGCCCTGAAACAGCCACATCCCAAACTTTACCTGTGGATACTTGTTCCCAGGCTCCACCCTGCTGAGCATGGCCAGGACGAAGGCAGCTGTCTTGCCAGTACCGGACTGTGACTGCGCGATGAGGTTCTGCGGGCTGGGGGCACAGCAGGCACAGCTCAGGGGGTGAATCCTATCACATCTACCCCTGCTCTGGATCCATGGCCAACTTCACCAGCCATGAATTACTTCCTGCCCAACACTCTCCTTTCAGCACTTCTCACTTATGTAGATTTGGAAGGAGAACTGTGGCTGTCTCCCAGTAATTTCCCATTTCACACGTCTTCCCCAGTGTCTCAGTACCTTACATGTTCCAGCTGAGGGTTGTGAAGAGGAAAATCAGCACCTCAGCTACTCCTGCCCACCCAGGATTTCTGAGCTATTTCGTATTCTTTATTCCCAAACTAATGAGGAAAATGGCAACGACCTCCCAAACCCCACAGCACTGCATGCTCAGTACCAGCCCTAGGAAAAGGACAAATCCAGGGCTGCTGTCACAAAGTTAATAACCACAGAAAGACGGTGGCATGGGAACCCTTCCTCCATACTCTGAGAGTTTCTCCACCACCTTCCTCCCATCCACAATTCAGGAGCAGCACACTGAACCTTTCAAATCATTCAATTCTGGTAGAGAGTAGAAAGAATGTGTACATACGGCTCAGCAAGCATCATGGGCAGGGCATTCTCTTGGATCTTAGATGGTCTGTTGAAGCCCATGGCATAGACTCCTTGCAGGAGCTGTGGTTTCCTGAAAAGAGAAATTTTTGTATCATGACCTATTTAAGTCCATTTAGTCTTCATCTGTGTACAAAAAAGTGAGAAAAACCCTTGAAAAGATATCCTAGAGCTGTCCCTGCTACAACCCTACCCATGAAATAACTATGGTCAGCATCTGGAAGCTACAAGTGACGGCAGGATGTCTGGACAGGAAGCTTTGTAAAAATCCCTGGATTTAGTAAGTCAGCCTGTATGTCCCAGCTCCAGGGCAAACCCCGTGTCTAAGGCCAGCACTGCTTGGTGCAAAGCAGCTTTTCAGACAATCCAGGAATCCCAGAGCAGAAAACGTTAATCCTGTCCTTCAGGCCAATCCCATTTCCTCAGCTATGTCTAATCTGGGTGCCAAAATTATCACTCCTCGATGACTCAAACACGGGACAAAGCGTGAGGAACAGGAAAAAGGGATCATGAGATCCTTGCAAGGACTTCAGAAAGTTGTGTGCATTCTGTAATACAGCTGAGCAATGCTGGCTCAGGTAAATGAATGATAATTAGCTCGGTTTGCTGTGACTACACTTTGTGATCCGTGGCTGCAAGCCAGCCCTCACACCCAGAACTGTGTGGTGACACTGCTAGCCAGCAAACTCTCATCTGCTGCTTTCTCTCGAGGGAGCTTTCTACTCTCAGCAGACACTTGTGTAGACAAGAAGACCCCAGAAAAACCCAAATCCGGGTTATGGTGCTGGAAACTCTCATCTGATGACCCCCAGCTGCTGCTCAATGCTGTGAGTGCTTTCAGAAGGGCTCTCCTTTCAAGGCAGGTTACATCCTGCCCACATTTCCCACTGCAGTAACTTCCTATTCAGCACGACATGCTTTTGCAAAAATCTTGTATTACTTTCCAACGATGGCCAGAACAAAAGCTCTTTGAAAATGTAACCTTGTGCTGCTCCAAGCAAGGACAGACAAAGCCCAACTCTGCACCAGTTGCCAAGGATACCCCGAGTCATAACAAAATGAAGACTCAATTAGGCTGGCTGTCCCTGTCATTAACTCCCTGGGATTGTTTGCCTTTTGAAACATAGGAGTGAATTAGTCTAACAGGCACTGCAGGACCTCAGCTTCTTTTTGTAGACATTCAACCACAAACACTAACAAAGCAAAACATCCTGGTATTTCATGGGGAGAAGGCTCTTTAGCTCCCATTTTCCTGCAGAGCTTGTAGAGCAACAAACTTGAGATCAGTGCAAGCACAACAATCCCAACAGGAGGCAATCTTCAGCACATTAATACATATACCCATCAACTATGCCTTAAATAGTCACCGTCCCTTGAAGGCTGTACTGGGAGAGGTTTTCAGTGGGAAAGAAGTCAGAAAATACTGGTCTCTCCAGTACATAAATCCAGTATTGCTGGAAAAGATAAGCTTTTCCCTTTCTGCTGTTCACTGCTGTTGTTTCAGATGGAAACCCTCACCAGGCACTCAGATAAACCAACTCTCCTTGCATTTAAATAACACAAATGATACACTCAATTATTAATGACAGGTTGGAAGTAACCTGAAACACAAATCCATCTACTTTTAAGTGGTATCTCCTATGCAACCAGGGAACTTTTCAGAACATGAATTTTTCAGTTCCAGCTACCTGATGAGCTCCAAACTCACAACTGCTCTGGCAGTTTTAGCCAAACTGCTCTCTCTCCCTGAGCTTCCCATGACAAACTGAAAAATCCAGTAATAAAGGAGCCTATTTAATAAATCTGATCCCAGGATTTAACATCTCCACGCAGAGAAGGCTCTGCTCATCCCAGCAGGCACTTACAGGCGCAGCTCCTCGAAAGACTTGACAGAGTAGAGGGGTGATGTGGGGTCCCTCTGCAGCACCTCCACCTGATTTGTGGTGTCCACCAGGTTACTGCGGATCAGCTTGTTCAGTAACGACTGGGCAGCTCTGTCCTCTGGGAAACAAAAATCCATCAGTCACAGCCTGTTCCAGGTCTTGCTCCCAATGAACTCCTGAGCCAGTTAAAAGGGACAAGATCCCTCCAAATACTGAAATTCCTCATTAGAGTGTAATGGCTTGAAGAGCCCAAACCTCCTGGATGAGACATTGAGAGATCCCAGAGATTTCCCCATTTGATACCCAGGAAGACAAATCAAACGAGCACTATTCTAAGGGGACCTGAAAGATCCAGATGTCTGCTTATTTAAAATTATTTTAGCTTAACATCTACCTCGGACAGGGTAAGGCCTCCTCAACCCTCACTCTGACAGGCAGACACCTCCTAGGGTTTTATTTTTAAGGAAAGTTTGAGGATAAACAGTACTTTGAAAGATTTCAGAGCCAAAACACAAGGGCTGAGGATAAGGGAGATCCAAATGAGGTTAAACTGCTGCTACTGAGGTTTTGCTACTAAATCTGTTTCCTAAAACCATCTTCTGAAAGAATTTGAGCCTTTACCCACCTCTGAACAGCCACTGCATAAACGCAACTTGTTGGTTGCTACAGCAATCCCAGCTCCAGGTTATCCAACTGCTCCTGTATCCAGTCCTGCCTTGAGGATACTGCTATCCCCTTATTTCTCTCCACTCTAATCCAGGAGTCTCCCAAGTTATTACAGGACACAATGCCTTTAAAAGTGTTATGGAGGAAGGACATGTCTTACAATTAAGTCCTTGGGGCAGGATACAAGATCAGCAGTCCTGGGACATAAGGCAGACTTACTTTAAATATATATTAAATCAATAGAATTAAATTAAATTAAATTAACTTCCTTGCCAAAGCTTTTTATTGGGAAGGCACTTACCCTTCTCCTCATCCTCCGTCTTCTCCACATTGTCATCTGCCTTGACAACGGCACCTGCATTGGAATGGTTCAGGTTTAGGGGGGCACAGGTGAAGTCAGGCTCCAGGGACAGCCCACACCCCCAGAGCTTTGGAATATCCTGGGAAAAGCTACAGAACAGCTCATTTTCCTGAGGAGAACTGCACTGTTGTGCAGAGGAAACCCAAGCTCCAGCTGCAAGTGGAGTTTAGCAACCACACCAATGGATTTTGCTCAGACAGCTCCCTGAGACACCAAAATTTTTAGTCTGTGCTGCTGCTTAATCTCAGTTCTTCTGGAATATCATGATTTATAAGGAATTTACTTTAGCAGCAGTGCTCTGAACCCCCACAGGGAAGCATTCCACCCTTTCCAAGCCTATCTAAGCAGTTGGAACTCACCATTGGCATCTGGTTTGGTTTTTTCATCCTTCAGGTGTAAAGTGCTCAGCTAGAAATGAGGAAAAACACAAAATCAAATATAGCTCCCTATATTCTAATTCCAGCCAGGAAAACCAGAGCTTTGGATTTACCAAGTATTGCACAAACCCTGTTCAACTGGAAAGGATGAAGATACAAGAGGAACTTGATTTCAAGAGTTTTTACACAACTATTTCTAAGCAGGAGTTTTAACAGAAATATAAGCTTTTCTAAGCTGAAATGACAACGCAGGGAAATGGTTATTTTCTGTCCTGAAGCCTCCACTCTCTAATGGTTCTGCTGATGGAAAATGGGAGAAAATCAGCATTTCAGGATGGAAACAGGATCCATGCACTGTCCTGGCTGGCAAGGACTGGCCCAGGATGAGTTTGTTTCACCACCTCAGATGTGCAGGGGGAGCAGCCCTGAGGGTCTTCCCCACATCCAGGGACTCAGTGAGTGTTCTGTGCCCAAGCACAGAAAAAACAGAAAACAATTTTTCTGAGGTACGAAGTTACATCTTTTCATTAAGAAAAACATGAGAGAAAGAGGGATGTTTTGGATGGTGGAAGACAGAGGTGAGGCTGGATGAGTGGCTGAAGCGGTGCAGTGTCTGGATGGAGGGTGAATGGGACCGCAGGGACGTCTTTGCCCTTTGCAAAAAATAGATGAAGGCGAAGAAATTTTAAAAATAATGGTCGGTAAATAAATACATAAATGAATAAATACAAACTGGGGGTTTTGTTTATAAAGGAAGAGCCCAAGCCCAGGGACAATCGGATACCCCGGGCCCTCCCTGCCCCCACAGCAGAAAATGGGACGAAAAAAGGTTTCTGTATTCGCTGTTTTCTGTCAGGAGGCGGCGAGGGCCGCGCAGCCCGATGGACCCCGCGCCGCTGCACCGGGCCGGGCCATCCCGAGCCCCCGCGGGCCCCGGCGCGCACTCACCGACTCGGCCGCCGCCTCCTGCTCGTCCACGGCCAGGGCCCACGAGTCGGTGGCCATGGCCGGCCCGGGGTGGCCGCAGCAGCCGCGATGGCGCCGGGCGGGAACAGCGCATGCGCACCCGCGGCACCGCCCCGGCACCGCCCGGCCCCGCGCACCGCGGCCGCGCACCGGAGTTCCGGGGACAGCGCGTTCCGGGGGCGGAGGGGAGCGGGGATGGGCGGTGAGGGGAGAGCTCGGGGGTGCGTGAGGAGGGAGGAGGTGGGCACGGTGTGGGGTGAAGCTGTGAGCCCTGTGTGGGGCTGTGAGCTCTGTGTGGCTGTGAACCCTGTGTGGGGCTGTGAGCCCTGTGTGCTCCGTGGGGCTGTGACCCCTGTGCTCTATGGGGCCGTGAGCTCTGTGTGCAGTGTGGGGCTGTGACCCCTGTGTGCTCTGTGGGGCCGTGAGCTCTGTGAGCTCTGTGGGGCTTTGACCCCTGTGCTCTGTGGGGCTGGGCAGTCAGGTCCCCTGTATGTTGGGGGTCCTGTGGTCAGGGCCTGGTGCCCTGAATGCTGTGGGGCTGAGATCAGCACCCTGATCTATGGTCTGTGTCTCACCTGATGTGGGGCTCAGTCCCCTGTGTGACGTGGCCATCCCTGGGGGTCAGGCCCCCTGTGTGGTGTGGGGCTGGGGCTGTGCCCCCTGTCTGGTTTGGGGCATGGGGTCAGGTCCTGCTGTCCCATCTGGCGTGAGACTGGAGCTTCTGTTTCCCAGGGAATGGAGTCCCTTTGGGAGCCAGACCCGGGGAAAATCACACAGATAATGTGACATTTGTGAGGGAACTGCAGCTCTGTCTCTGGAACAGGGACGGAGGTGAAAACAAGGTAGTAGGATGAGTCATGGAGGTGTAGAAGTGACAGGGACTCCAAGAGTAATTTCTGTCCTGTCTCCTGCTGTAGGGCAGGAGCTGGCTTAGACCCAGTATCAAACCTGTTCTTCAAAGGTCCTGGAATAAAGAGGAGTAAAAGGGCAAGTTGAAATGAAAGAAGTGTTGGAATAGCCTATGGGATTTCCTCGCTGGGCTGCTGTTCCCTTTCTTGAGCCTTGTTAGACAGAGCAGCTCTCAGGGAGGATCTGAATTTGTGTTTTTATTCCATGCAGCAGAAATAATAAAATGGCCAACCCTGCAGGCATCAGCCACAAGTTCCCAAACCAAGGATTAGTTCCCTGACTCAGTATTCCCCCTCCCCTTGAATGGAGACACTTCATTTGTTCCCACAGCCTGAAACTTCCATCTGAGCTGTTATTTCTTTGTATGCTGGGAAATCTTATCCCAGACAGGGCTGGGCCCTTCACTATTGCTCCTCACACCAACCATGGTCGGATTTTTCCTTAAAACTAAATCCTGTCATTATCAAATATCATCATCTGATATTTTTCCATCTAATTCAGTTTCCTGCTTGGAGGTGGTAGCCCCATGTCCCTCAATCTGTTGGGATCCCTCCCCAGCCCCACATGTGAACTTTGGGGTCTGGCAGCTTTATTTGTGGAGGTGACATCATGGCATTTTTTTCCATGGCAACAGGAGGATGCTGAGCACAGGAGCTGAACGTGAGGAGATTTTCAAAGGGAACAGAAGAGGCAGCCAAAGGCAAGTCTGAGACATTAATTAGTTAATTAGGGTAAAAATAAAGATGAATGTGGGAAATCCCAGAGGCTGACATGCTCATGCTTCCAATTTAATGTTTTTTTGCAGACACACCTTCCATAAGCACATTTAATTGGGATTAGTCCCATTTTAGAGAGAGGAAAACAGAAGCACTGAGAAGACAACGGTGATCAGGCAGCATTGGCTGGGGGCAGATCCTTCCAATGCCTGCTTTCTGCTCCTTGACCTTGGCTGCAGTAGTTCCTTGGGATTTGCAGGGCTGTGCAGCCTGTCAGTGAGGTGTGACTGTGGTGGGTGTTTCTCTGTTCTGTCCATGAGGAAGGACTTTTCTCCTCAGTCTCTGGAGCAGGAAGGGGCTCTTGGAGGTGTGGGTTTCCTTTGGGTTTCATGCAGGGTCCTTGATTTTGCTGGAGACTCTGCTGTCATATAATTACATATTTATTCATTTTAACATGAGATAAATATTCAGATTAATTTAAATAAATGCTTAATTCCCCTCACCAGCAGACTTTGGCTGTGCTGGAATGAGAGATCTCCCAATGGTGGAGGTTGGATGGTGGAATTTCATTGGAATTACCTCTGGTTCTTACACACCAAACAAGGTCGCACACAAACTTGCTGCAAGGAAGAAGAAGAAGAAGAAGAGAAGGAGGAGGATGAGGAGGAGAAAGAGGAGTAGGAGGCAGTCCCTGCCCATTCCTGTCATCACTTTTTAATCATCACAGTCTCCCAAAGGGCGATTATTTGTTTCTTCAGAGCATTCCAGGCTGAGCAAAATGGCATTTACATAGAGGGCACACATGGAGATCATGGGAAGTGCTTATTGCTCTCCATCCTGCAGGAGATTTAGTTTAGTATTGTTTTTTTCCTTTTTTTTTTTTATTCTCAGTTTTGAGCCCATCTGAATCTCCCAGCACAAATGCACCACACTTGCACACTTGAGTGAGCTGGATAATAAACTTGGAAAGCCTGTCCTGTGCTTGACCAGTCCCAGAATCCACCCAGGCATGAACCAGGACTGGAAATACTCCTCTGTGGTGGTTAGAGATGCTGCTGTTGCCTGGCCCCAGGTGGGTAAAGCCACAAGCTTAGAGATACACTTAGGTCACCTCAAATGTTAATTTTAGCTTGTCCTCTCCCCGGTTTTTCCTCATTTATACCCATCCCATTCCCCCCTGCTGCTCCCTGGGAAGGGCTGGCCCTCATCAATGGTGGGGTGTCCTGGGCAAAGCCAACCTGGAGAAGATGAGGAGGAACAAACACCAGCTGGAGGCCCTTGTGAGCTGTTCTGGACAGCACTTTTGATCACCTCATTGATGCCTGTTGTGACACAGGTTCAACATCAGCACTAAATATTAATTCTCCCCAAAACAACTCCATGTGTGTCCTCCTGTCACCATGTCCACCATGTCAGATGCTGCTTTGTCTTCTAAATTAAATACCCTGCTGCTACCACATTTGTTGGTTTGAATCCCAGGATTTTTCCTGATGTTATTTTCTTCCTAGAAGCCCCAAGCTGTGGTAAACAAACATTTACAGGCACTGGGAACACGGAACATGGGTTTTTCCACAGCTGACTTATTTGTCTGGCAAGAATCATAAATTCTGGAGGTTCAGGGCTGAAGTCAGCCCTGGGAGCTGGGCTTAGGAAAAAATCTTGAACAGGCATTTGTTTGTGGAATTTCTTGCCATTTCCTCTAAAACACATTGTTCTTGGGGAACAAGATGGGTCATTAGGGATGCCACGTCTGGTCATCCTGATCCTGTGGCATGGATGTGTCCTTGGAGGCCAGGGGGAGAAAGAGGAGCTTTACCCTCGGTGTGTTCTGACCCAGGCTCGGTGTCCAGCTCTGCTTTGGGACAATGTCCAAGTCTGTGCCCCTCCAGCTGCCTCAGTTTCCCCTTTCTACAAGTTGTTTTTCCTGGTTTTAAGGGTAAGTTGCTCGGGGCAGGGACTGTATCCCACCAGGGGCATCCCTCAGTGACAGCATTGCTCCTGCGAGGAGGGTCCTTCTGGACCCCCACGGATGGGGGCTGTGCTTGAGGGGCTTTGGGTGCTCCTGAGGAGGAGAGAGTGCATGAGCTGAGATGGGAATGGGGGCAGCAGCAAGGGTGGAAGAGAGATCCAGCCTAGGGCTGCAGAGAAGGCCAGTGAGCAGTGAATCATCCTGATTTTGGGGGGCTTTGGGGTGTTTCCTTTGAAAGAGGAAGGGGATGACAAAGGTGAATGCGGTGGGTTCTTCCCCTCCAGCAGCTGCTGCGGAAAATCCCGGGGAGACAAATTGTGGGGATGGGTAAGGGGAGTTCGCAGCCTCTTTTTCCCACCAGCCTGCCCAGCTCGGGGGCATCTCCTCCTCCCGGATGGGCTTCACCCCTCGCCCTTTCCCTCCCCTGCAGCCCCCGGGCTCAGGAGGGGAGGGGGAACCGCCACAGTGTTCGGGGGGATTGT
Source organism: Sturnus vulgaris (assembly GCF_052056855.1). Classification (NCBI taxonomy): domain Eukaryota; kingdom Metazoa; phylum Chordata; class Aves; order Passeriformes; family Sturnidae; genus Sturnus; species Sturnus vulgaris. Next base: position 6,260,244 of record NC_142267.1, on the reverse strand, counting down.
CATGGTTACCTCCCTGGCAAAACAAATGGCTCCACTGGGTGATGATGATGATGATGATGATGATGGTCACCCAGACAGCTCCGGACACTTTGAGTCAGCGGTGGGGAGCGAGAGCCCCACCCTGGGGATGCGGAATCCCCCCCCATCCCAGGGGAGCCAGGCACCCTCCCGGCTCCGGGCAGAGCCTCCCCGGGCACATGTTGCTGCAGCCGGTTCGGTAAGAGCCTTCCTCCCCCCCGGGACCCCCGGACTCCCCGGGTTCCTCCAGCCCCGGTGCCCGGTGGGGAGGGTCCGGGGGGTGACACCACCGGTTGCTGAGGTGGCTGCTGGTGCAGCGCTCCCCCACCCCAAGCCCCGGCGCTTGCTCCTCTCCCTCTCTCCCTCCCTTTCCCTCTCTCCTCATCTCCCTCTCTCCCTGTCTTCCAGAGACAGCGCTCCGCAGCCGTGCCTGTCGCCTTCGGGATTCCTCCTGCCCCTCCTGCCCCCCCAGCCCAGCCGCAGAGGGGCTGGAAGAGTGGGTGAAGTTGCTCCAACCCCCCCATCCCCTTCTTCCTTCTCCTCCTCCTCTCTCCCAGGAAAGGTAAGAAAAGCAGTGGCTACTCTCCAGTTGCTCCTGCACCTTTTTAGCTCCGCAGGGGTGGGTGTGAGGGGTGTGTGTGTGTGTCACTTCCCAAGGCTGTGCACGATCCCAGCACAAAGCCGCTCACTGAAGAAATCCCTGTCATAATATTTGTGCAGGCACAAGCCCACACTTTGCAAGCTGCTGCTTCCCAGCCTTGCTTTTTCCCAGCTGGATGGTGAGTCCCGGAACATCCCATCCCTCCCCAAAAATTGTACAGACATTGGTAGTGACTGTGTCTGTCTCAGTGCAGGCAGAGGACAGGGATGGATGGGGGAATGGTGCTGGGGATGATGGGCTGTTGCTGTCCTGGGCAGCAAAGTGGGATAACCCGTCTGTGGACACATTGTCTGGGGAAGGAGGAGTGACCTTGGCAGGGTGAGGGGGGCTGTAAGGGTCAAAACACTGAGACCTGGCTGGAATCCACCACACTGGCTGGGGCAGGGCAGGACAGGGGTGGATGGAGAAGGGCAGTGCTGCTCCTGGGGGCCCTGTGTGGATCCTCCTTGGATCTGGATGCACCCCAAGCAGGAAGCAGCCCAGCTGAGGGGTGTCTGGGCCAACACCCCCCTCTGGCTCAGCCCAGAGATCTTCCCCACAGCTGTGAGCCCAGCAAGGTGGGGGTTAACTAACCCCTGTGTCAGAAATGTGTGATAAACAGCTCTAGGAAGGGGCTTGGGACATGAATCCAGGTCTGTGAGACCCAACTCTTGGGCCAGGCTGGTGGTCCAAGACACTTGCCAGCATTGTAGCTGACATTCCCCAAAATCTGTCTCTGCCAGGGCTGTCAATCATGTCCCAGCCTGGCACTGCATCACCTCGGGAAGGGGGACCAAGTTGTTTTCACTGGGCTCTGGCAGGAGCAGCTGCTTCCCAACCTTTCTCCAATTTCCATATCCAAGGCCTCAGGGTGCCCTTGGGGCCAGGAATCCTTGTCACTGCCGTGTTGTCACCCTTTGGGGGGTCTGCAGTGGCTGTTTTCCTGGTTGTCCATCAAGTGGGATATTCCACTTGCAGACTGAGGCAAGGGAAGGCTGGAGATGGGAGAACAATTCCTGTAGCTTTTCCTGAGAGTATCTCACAGGTCTGCCATGGTGGATCCATGGCTCTTCCACACAGGACAGTGCTCTGGGTGCTTTTTCAAGCCCCATTTCCTCCTATTGCTTCCTAGAGGTATTTTGGGGGTTGATCTCGGTTTCCTGGCCAGGTTTGAGCCTCAAGCTTTGGGATAAAGCAGCTCGAGGGCTCCTGCATGTCTTAGTCATGACCTGCAGTGATGTGGATCAGGCAGGTGAAGTCAGGGGTCCCTCAGCAGCTCCCTGAGCCTTGCTGCCCCTGAAAACCAGGGAGAATTTCCGAGGGTGACTCTACTTGAGAGCCCTGAGAGTTTGGGAAGTGCAAGGCTTCTCCTGTCTTGGATTTGCAAACAGGGGCGAGTTTGTTTCCCTGGGTGATTGCCCAGGAATGCTGATGGGAGGCTGTGGTGCAACAGGCGTCCTTGGCCATCTCTCTCCACTTGTACATCTCCACAGGGCGCTCCGGCTGTCGTCATCCCGGCGAGCCACTGGATGTCAGTGTTGATTGAGACAGACGACGTGGAAGGAATATTTTACCCAGCTGCAGAAAACCAGGCAACCTCTGAGCACTGGGGATGTGCCCCAGGTGTAGCTCGGACCTGGAGGCCAGATGTCCAAGGGAACCCGTTTGTGGCCGGTCAGGGGTGACCGCAGGGCGGGGCAGTGACTCAGCCGCTCAAAAATGCGTCTGACATCAGGTGTGGCATCAGGGCTGGGCTTCACACGGATGCCTTCCTGTCCTGGGGGGCAGAAGCAGCCGGGGTGCCCCTGATTCCTGCCCTACAGGCAGCAGAGCCGGGTGGAGCTGTGTCGGGTTTTATCCCAGCTCCTGCTTTGGCTCTCCCTGTCCTGTTGTCGGCTGCGAATGCCACAGGTCCTGTGGTGTGGAACAGCTGGGACCCCAACCCGCTCCTGGGAGTCGGGTCCTGCCAGAAGCCAGGCTGTGTGCTCACAGTTTTGCTCTGTTTTCCTTTTCAATACACCTCAGAGGAGCATTATTCTGCCCCTGTCTTTACTCCACATGCTCAGACAATATTTTTGAGGGCACATCAGTGCTTAGAGACACAGAGGGACTCCCAAGAAGCTCCAAGCAGTGCTCCAGGCACCACCCCCTTTTTTTCAGGCACATAAACACCTTTTCCCACCCCATAAAGTCCATGCCCAGGCTCTGGGGAGTGCTGGGACAGACTGTGCAGGGGCTGGAGCCTGTGCTCCAGCTCGCAGCCCCGCGCTCCCTGCTCGCCACCGGCACCGGCGGCAGCAGCGCCTTCCCCGGCAGTCGGGACCAGGAATTGGCCCAGGGTATTGCCTGGAGTGGGGTGATCACGGTTCACTGCCTCCCTCCCCTCCGCGGCCAGGAAGAGCAGGGGATTGTCATGGAAAGGATGCTTACAAAGGAAGGGGGGGAAAAAAGCTCGGTGCAGTAGCAGCCTGGTGTGCCAGGCTGGCCAAGGGACAATGTCTGTGTCCCCAGCTCTGAGGTGCTCTCTAGTTGACAATTACAGGTGTATTTTGAGGGCTGAAGGTATTAACCAGTGGTTTCCCTTTTCTCCAGATGCAGGGTGAGGTGGGAGGCACCTGGCCAGGTCTGTGGGATCACCCCACACCTGCTGTGTGTGGGAGGCAGGACACGTTTGGTGGCAGTGAGGGGACACTGAGCACTGGGTGGGTCTAGGGGTACCCTGTGCAGTGTCAAGCTGTTGTTAATTTTTTGGGATGCTGGGTCCCATCCTGAGAGTCAGGCCCTGTGGCCTGAATGGAGACTGAGCACATATCCCAGAGCAGCAAAGGCAGGATGGGGAGCAGGCAAGGGGTCGGTGCTGAGCTCCTGGGGGGCACAGGGCAGAGATTCCAGCCTTCCCACTGCTCTTCCTCACTCCAACCTCTCTGCTCTCTCCCTTTCCATGCTGCAGTCACTTGATGGCGTTGGTGACACGAGCTGTGTGGAGCAGCCCCATGGCTCTGCTGGCAGCATCCCCTATCAAAGGGTTTTTGCTGGGAAGAGCCCTCTGAGCCCTCCCTGTCCTTGTGGGGCCGATTTTTTGGCTGGCACAGGAGCTGGTGCCAGGCTCCTCTGAGCCACCTCGGAGCTGCAGGAGAGGTGCAACTTTCCTGGCTGGATTAAACAGGACATGGCACAGGGCTCTGCATCTCATCAAGGGTCCCTTAGTGCTTGTCCTGGCCCAGGTGATGCAGAAATCCCTGCTGGCAGAGTGGTTCCCATGGGAGCTATGTCCCCAGTTTTCCATGGGTGAGGAGATGTGAGGGGCTTGGATCTCACCTATGGCTCTGCACTAAGTCCCTGCTTCCAAGCTGAAGTCACACTCCTAGAGCCCAAATTCACCCCTCTGGCAGTCCTGTAATGAATTCCTGTTGTGCCAAGCTGGATGAGAGCTTCTTCCCATTATTATTTCTTCCCTAAGGTAAAATCATTCCCCCTCCTTCCTCCCCCACCTGGCATTAAATCACTTCCTTGATACCTGGATGGCCTCTGCCACATCTCGAAGTGAGGGGACCTTCATTATCTCTCCCTGTGGCAGGTGTACTCTTGCCAGCTCCTGAATTCCCAAGCCTTGTTGGCATGGCTTGGAGCATCCCGGTGTGGGGTGGCCTTCCCTGGCTCAGGCAGGATTCCTGTTCATCCCCATGGACGCATCCCCGACCTCCTGGGCAGCTCCTGGCATAAGCAGCGTTTGTGGTGGAAGGAAGGGTGGATTAAATCGAGAATGGCTGAGTTTTTTGGCCGGGATTCAGGGGCGTGCCTTGGGATTACTGCCCTCCATCATCATCATCATCTTCACTGCTGTTTCCTGGGCTCGGTTTCCCTGGCTGCTCTCCCCCATCCTGGACATTTCCCTTCTTGCTCTCCCTTTTTCCTTTCTGAACGCCGTTTTCCTGCCCGAGCACTCATCGAGCTCGTGGCCTTGATGTCCTCTGTGGCATTTGCATATAAAGGTGGGTTTTAATAACGCAGGACTGGTAGGGAATGATAAACTGATACATTTCAGTGCTGCTGGCTTCTCCTGGGCCTCGTAAATCACTGCATAAAGCATTGCAGAGCCAGCCAGGGAGAACTGCTGCCTAGCAACTTCTCCCGCTTCCCCGGGGGAGCGGGATGTGGCCCTAAAATCCACCTGAAAAGTCTCCTTTAAAACCCTGAGGCTTGGAGGAGAGGAGCTGTAACAGAGAAAAACCTGCTTAGGGAAAAGAGTTGGGATGTAATTGGCAGAAGGAGTCACTTTGCATCTGAATGTGCCGGCTGAGCACAGGGAGGGATGAGTCAGCCCTTTGCAGGAAGGATCTGGAGATGCAGGGCAGAGAGCAGTGGCACCTCCCCGAAATCAGCGAGGATGAGGATGGGCAAGGGCATGGGGGGGAGGGCAGGAGGATGTCTGGCTCTGCCTGCCTACTCTTCCTTCCCCAGAAGAAAACGCTCATGATCATAGTCTTATCCTGGAGAAAGTTGTTGGTTTGGAGGATAATGAGGGGAAAGAGGGACAGAAAAAGATGTTAAGACTGTTCTGCCCAGACTCCAGCAGTGTGGGTGCTGGGGGCCATGGACCTCCGGGGCTGTCTGTGCCCAGCCAGGGAGGTTTCATCTGAACCTCCTCCCTTGTACCAATGGGGATTTGGGGCAAGGGTTTTCCTTGTGTCTTCCCACTGGGCTCTTGCTCCATTCCCCATCCCCACTGCAGTCTGATCCGGGTCTCATCCTCTCCCAGGTCACTCACCTTTCTGTCCTCAGGGCTTCAGAATGAGAGCAGAGCCATGCAAACATTTTGGGCTCCACATCCATTCTCACCTTTCTCTCTCCAGTTCTCCATCATCACCCAGAGACCCTCGGGAAGATGCCAGGGCTGATGAACTGGGCCACCCTCTCCCAGCTGCCCCTCATTGCGTCCGAGGTGACATCCTGTGTCAGCGGCTACGCCTTTGGGATGACAGCCCTGCTCACCTACCACAACCCAGACCCCCAGGCTTTGGAAGGCAAGTTTTAAGGAGTGAAGCTTGGAATGAGAACTTCAAAGTCAGGATATGCCAGTGCTGGGTTTCTGTGCATGCCTTCAAGCTTTAGATGCTGGTGGGAAGCACAACCAAGTGTATTGTGTCCAAGTCTACAACTTTTTGGGTGTGAAAAATCCCACAAGTGGGATTTTTTTCCCACTTGGGAAGTGCCAAGAGGGACCTGGCCGGTAGGTGCAGGGAAGAGGTGGGTGTTGCTAACACTCCTCCTGGCTGGCAGGTCTCTTTGTGTACCCCTTGGACGAGGGCACGACTGTGGTGGGCTTCGAGGCGGCCGTGTCCCAGCGCACCGTGACAGTGCAGATCAAAGACAAAGCCAAGATTGATGGCACCTACTTCAACAGCTGCAGCCTCCCCCCTGGAAGAGCTGGTGATGGAAGTGGTGAGGGGGTTGAGGGTGTTTTAGGGAATGTGGGGAGAAGAGGAGGGGAAGGGGAGTGGGGAGGTGACAGGGGGTGCTGGCTGGTGTATGCTGTGGCACCAAGGGAGCTCCTTTTGGGAGGCTGAGGGGTTGTTGTGCTCATGCCAAAAGTGTCACTCTTATCCATCTTGAAAAGCACTGCAGCTGCTGAGCAGCCAAAGGAGTGATGCAGAAGTTGGGGCTCTTTAGAGAAAACTGACGTGTGCAGTGGGAGCTTTGGGTGTTTGATCCAGGCCTGGGGGTTGTGGGAGGCCTGGAAAGGAGCATTTTCCATGGTTGCAATACCTGATGTGGTCCAATCTCTGTGCAGGAAGGATTATGATGGATGAGGACCTGGAGAGGATCGTTTTTGTGGCTAGCCTGGGCATGATTCCTCCCCTGGAAAGTGTCTCCATCTTCATCAGCACCTCCTCTGAGCTGCAGACACTGCCCAGTGGGGTGGTGAGGGTCCTTCTGCCAGCTGTGTGTGTCCCCAGGGTCCCCCAGCCCAGCCTGGAGAATGCCAGCAGCTTTTCCAGCCACCCGCTCCGATCGTATGTAAAACCACAGGGTGGGCTGTGTGTGGGATGGATCCTGGGGAATGCAGGGCTGGCTGAGCAGGAGCTGCAGGAGGCTGGAGAGTGGCTGTAGGCTTTGGCTCTGGCCGACCTGCAGTTCCTGGGGGGATAGAACATGTTCACAGGGTTTATTTGGATTTATCTGACTGCAGGGACAAACACCTCTGTGGATCGGGGAGCCCGGAGCAGGGGAGCAGGTTCTGCCTGGCTCAGCTGCTGGACAGTGAGGCCACCAACCCCTTTGAGTATGAGTTCAGCTTCCACCTGGAGATCCGGGGGCCGTGTTTGCTGGCAGGTAAGAGCACTGGGGCTGTCCTGCTGCACAAGGCTGGTTTATCACCTCCCCAAGGCAATGTCCACACTCCTCCTCCACAATGTAAATCTGTGCTGGCACCTTCACGGTGCTGGGGTGGATTTACCAGTACAGGGTTGATGCTAAGATGGGTTCCTGTCTTCTGCCACCTTGTCATTTCTTCTCCCTGCTCTCCCCCATCCTCAATCCCTGCTGGCTCCTGGGTTTCCCCGGGCAGGAGTTGAGAGCCCCACACACGAGATCCGGGCAGACGCCGACCCCTCGGCTCCCTCTGCCAAGAGCATCGTGATCACTCTGGCCAACAAACACACCTTCGACAGACCCGTGGAGATCCTGATTCATCCAAGTGGTAGGTGGCCTCTGCTTCCCCTCTGCTGCTCTTGCCTCTTCCTGGGATCCTCGTCTGTAGCTCTGGAGACAGCTGGGTTAGTGCTGGTGTTGCAAATATTGTCAAGGTTAGGCTTCCAGGAGGTAATCCTGGCCCCTCTCAGGGTTTTCTGAGCTCCCCAGCTCACAGTTACAGTTGTTTTCCCAACCAAGAGTGCCTGCATCTCTGCCAGACCCAAAGTGTAACCAGGGCTGTTCTTCACACAATTCTCTGCATTTCCAGAGCCCCACATGCCCCACGTCTTAATGGAAAAGGGTGACATGACCCCTGCAGAGTACGAACGACACCTGAAGGGGAAGAACGATTTCATTAAAGGCACTAAGAAAGACCCCAGTGCCAAGAAAAAGGTGAGAAACACAAGCTGCAGGTGTCAGCTGAGGCTTTCCATGGACTGAAGCTGAGCTAGAAGATGATTCTGTGTTTCCAGCATCAGATATTACACTGTCCCAATGAGACCTGCAGCATCCTCCCTCAGAGAGGGGCTTGTGTGGAGGAAGAGGGGGAAATTCAGCAGTGCTGCTGATAAACTGAGAGGGGAAGGAGCTCTGAGATGGTTATTGTGTGTATAATTAGTGCTAGTCTAGCATAGCATAATTAGAGAGGTGCATTGTGATACCATTAAGGGTATTATAATTATTGCAATGACATAGAATAAAATATTCTTTTAATTGCTCAGTAAATGTTTACTGTTTCTGGGTAGCTGTCAGAAAGAAAGAAGTGATTTTCCTGGGAATAATGAGCTGAACTGAAGACAAGGTAGGAGAGACTTCTCTTTGTTCTGCTGAGCAGCAAAGAGAAAAATATCTGTGCTGGGATTTGTGCCTCGTCTTCCAGCAGTTCTGAAGGAATGAGTGACAGCCCAACACTTTGGCGTGTCTGGGATCAGTGGAAAGGGGCAGACAGCTCAGAGCCTTCCTGATTTCCAGGGTGGGCATCTTCCCCTAAGGGACAGGTTGTGCTTGTGTGGCCACAGCTGGGGCTGACAGCTCCTGTTTTACACAGCCAGGGCTCTCCTGTGTGCCCAGGGATGCTAATTTCCCCCAAAACTCCTTCTCCACGTGTCTGACCCCGGGTCCTTCTTGGCAGACATGCCAGACCTGCTGCAGGGGTGCCTCCCCGTGCTGCTGAGATTTCTCCTTTTACCAGAGACTTGTCAACCCTCCTCTCCTCCCTTCCCTTTGCCCTCCACTCTCTCTCTCAGGGCTGGGACTCTGCAGGCATCTCCTCTAATTGTGTTCAGTGTGTGGCAGGTGGAACAGATGAAACTCCCACGCTACGCCTCGGATGGCTCCCTAATTATTTCTGCGTCTTTAGCATGTCAAATTATCTCAGGGGGGATCATTCTGGAGACTTTTCCCTACAGGAAAGCCACCTGTGCCCCGGGAGGACTGGGAAACGACTGCAGGGAGCAGAGGAAATGCCTGGAATACCTGGGGTAGATGATGGGCTGGAATTGCTGCTGCTCAGAGCAGGGCACTGGCCACTTCTTGGCTTAAATTAAATTAGCCCAGAAATTTCAGCAGTAAATGATAATTAATTCTCCTCCCTCTGTTTGTTATGCAAAAGGCTTGGATGCTGTCAGCTGTAGGTTGGTGGGGATGGATGCACACTGGAATCAACTTTCCTCGACAAAATCTGATTAGTTTACTGTAATTGGATAATGGGTGAGGGGAAATGGAAGGGAGGTGAGGAGATGTTTTCTTTTCTGGCTGACCTGTAGTAGCTCCTCTGAAGCTGTTTACTGAAGATTTGCCTGTAAAATTCTCTCCAGCCAGTGAGAAATCCCAAAATATGGGCTCATCCTGATCACACAGGAAATTTATGTCATGGATACCCAAGAGCATTCCAGGCAGTTCTGTGGATAGGTCCAGGGCCATGATTCAGTATTTGGACAGAGACAGCAAGGAACACTCTAGTCTGGAATGTGATAAACTAGAAAAGTTGTTAAAGAAAATAATGTCATATGGCTGGAGGGAAATGGAAATGGAAAAAGCCTTTTGATTTCTCAGCAGCTGATTAATTTATACCCCATAGCATAGAAGGGAAAGGCAGGAGGATGAGTGGGAGCTTGGCTCGTTCCTGTGAGTGGGACCTGTCTTTTCACTGGGTCAGAGAAGCAGCACTCAGGCAGAGGAGCTGAAAGCAGAGCCTGTGTGTGTGTGGAGCCACTGGGAGTTGGTGAGTTTTACAAAACAAAGGTTGGTCGTCAGTTCTTAGACTGAGGTATATGAGTCATGGCTGGAGAAAACAAGCCCAGTTATCTGGGGTCTGGTTTACTCCCTGTGAAACCAAGGAGAAAAGCAGCCAGAAAGAGGAGAAAAGAGGCAAACAGGGCCCCTGAGGATCGAGCTGCTGTTGAGGAGTTGTTTCCACACTCAGTCCCAGGGATGAAAGGCCACGGCTGGGCTGATGTGGAGTCCTGGAGCTCCCTCCAAAGCAGCTGAGGCTGTGATACTGCTTGATACACACATAACAGCACATTATAAGCCCAGCACAAGAGGTTTTTACCAGTTTAATTTTATCCCATTTGTAATGAATACTTGAAATAGAAGGAGAGAAAATGCAGAGAGCCATTGGAGCTGTGTGCAGTGCAGGGATCGTGCAGGTTCCTATCGAACCACGGCCAGAGCAGACGGTTCAGCTTTCCAAAGCCTTTCAATCCCTACAAAGAAAAGTGATAAAAGACATGGGCAGAAAAAGCAGCAAACCAGAGGTGGCAGGAATGAATTGGAGTGCTGAATGCAGCAGATCAAGGGCTGCATCTCACACTTCATTAATGAGTGACCACGGAGAAAAACTCTGCTGTGCCTCGGTGGGATGCTGAGCTGTGCTAATGGACCAGGATTTTGGGAAGGATCTAATGAAATGTTTGGAGAAGCAGTTTTGCAAGGTGCTGGATAGGGCCAGGTCTTTTGATTTCTTCTCCAGGCTTTTATCTGAGTTTATCTGAGCAGTTGCTCCATATAAACCCAGAATAGTTTGGTGGAAAGGACCTCAAAGCTTACCTTGTCCCACCCCTCCTGTGAGCAGGGACACCTTTCACTATCCCAGCTTGCTCCAAGCCCTGTCCAGCCTGGCCTTGGACACTTGCAGGGATGGTGAATGCTGTGGGTATGGACAGAACAGGACCTGGACCTTGGCCCACTCTGCTGTTGTCACCTCTGGGGCCAGAACAAGCAGATTCTGGTCCACAAAAGGCCATGCACTCACATTTTTAGCCCTGCTCTGATTCCCCTCAAATTGAAATGGGGTGAAAAGACCAACCTCTCGAGCTCTCTCCTGCTTTCTTTTAGATGGAAATCATCAGGAAGCGACTGAACAAGGACATCCCCCACCACCCTGTCATCATGCTCAACTTCTGCCCTGACTTGAGGACTGTGCAGCCAGGCCTCAGGAAAGCCCAGGGAGAGTTTATCTTCCTGGTAGACCGCAGCAGGAGCATGAGTGGTGTGAACATCAGCCGTGCCAAGGTACCTGCAGGAGGGGAAGCACCTGCCTGTCAACAGGGATGAATGAGAGAGAGTGGTGGGGGTGCTGAGAGCATAAGTGTTCATTATCAGGGGATGGGGGGTAATTATGGGGTAACCATGGCACTTGTTTGGTGCCTGCAATGAAGGTGATTTCCCCCAGTCTCTTCCCTTTCTTCCTATCAGCACATAAAATGCAAAATGATTTTCCTTCCCTCTCTTGCTGGCATGTCTTGTGCATCCCTTTTCCAGTTCTCCCTGTCTCCAGGAGGACTTTGGCTGATGGCTGCCTAGGAGGAAACCTCCAGGGAGCTCCAAGGGGAGCGAGGTGCTGACCATGCATTAAGAGAGGTTTTGCTGATGGGCACCTCTGTGAACCCACAGAAATGATTTAACCATGAGACATCCCTTTTCCAAACACAAATGAACACCAGCAGCCTGGTGTGGATGGTTATGGGAGGTGTGTCAAGACCTCTAGATAAAAAATAACATTGTCAGGGTATTTTGTGGGTCTGAGGTTCCCCTGTCACATGTAGCTCTTACCCAGAGCCAGCCCTGGTGCAGGACCCTGCCCTTGGTCTGTTGAACCTCATGAGGTTCCCACGAACCCATTCCTGAGCTTGTCCATCTTTTAGCACATCTCTTTTCCCATCTGCCTCCAGTTTCCATGGGAACTGCTGAAGAAGGACAGACACCTTCAGCAACAAGGATGGGGATGCTGGGGAGCCTGCAGATGGCTGCAGCACATCCCCTGGGATAGGGAGGCTGTTCCCAAGGGGAGCAGGGTATCTCTGGAGTTGTACCCCCTTCCCCCAGCATCTTTAGGAGTCTGGGAATCTTGTCTCACAGTGGAGTTTTGCTTTTTGACTCCCAGCATGGCTGGGTTTGGGCACCACAGTGTCTGCAGCCTCTGTGGAGGCAGGATTGTCCCCTGGGGATAGGGACCTGCAGGATCAGAGCCCTTCTCTTAGAGGTCCTGAAATGGAAACCCCATGGCAGGAGGGCTGTAGTAACAGGAAAAAAGCTGTTCCCCTTCAGGAAAAACTATTTTGAGGGAAATTTTGGAGGAGATACCTCAATGGAGAAACTCACTGTCCCTCCTTCGAGTGTCCCATCCTTGTTTGTCACTTGCAGACACCAGGGACCTTGCAGGGGCTGTTCTGAGAGGGTTTGGGTGGGTTTTGATTGGTAGAACCTTCTGCATCATCCTCAGCTGCCTGGATGCATGGCATGACAGTCTTGGAGCTGTGCAGCCTCAGGATGCACTCAGGGATGGGGTGGAAGGGCCCGTGTGGAGCAGGAGGGCATCCTTCCAAAGCAGCTGGAGTGGAAAATTCAGGGATTTAAATTTAAATTTCCTGCAGCCAGTTCCTTTCCCACCCTGATGCAGCAGGGAGAAGAGCCAGGCTGTGATGGTGCTTGCTGGCAAAACTGCACTAATAATTGGGAATTGACTTTTCTAGAAGCAAACATCCCTCCTTATTGAGTTGCCATATAGCTATGGAGTGCAACAGGATCAAGATCAATATTTACCAGAAGAAGCAATAAATCTTTCTGCTTGCTGAAATAGCAAGCAGGCATCAGTTGCCCATTTTGGGAAGTGCTTTAAGAGAAATATTTGGAAATTTGTATTTGTGTATTTGTAATGAGTTCCAAGATGGGATGTCAGCACTGAGATCTGGAAGAGCCAGCATCCCAGGAGCCATCTGGGAGCAGTGGTATAAATATATCCTCGTAGGTTTGAGATAACAGCTTGGATTTGAGTACTCCAGAGCCTGTTAAAGGGCAGCCCTGTTCTTGTACATCATTCCACTGATTTTCAGTGCTCCAGCTCTGTGTTGGTGCTGAGTCTTACAGGCTTTGGGAGCTGGGCTGACCTGGCACCACATCCCTGCTGGACCCGGGCAGGGGATTCACTGTGTCCCTCACTTGGTCTTTGCCTCTGGTAGGACAACTCAGGGAGGCAGTTGGTGCCTGTTTGACCTTGGCAGCTCCTCCAGGGGCTGGCTCGAAGGTTTCTGCTGCCCTCGGCAGACTGGCAGGAGTCTGCCTTGATCAGCATTTAAATAGAACTGAGCTGCTCCTGAACACTTTGCTTTACATTTTGCTTTAAATAAACACTTGCTTTAAATGGGCCTCCTCTCCTGCCACATAATTGCTCCTACAAGCTCAAGAGCTCCTTAGGCAGCTCTTGCTCAGTTGCTGATCACAAGCTCTGTCCTGGACTTGTCCACAATATCACTGTGACAATTCGAGTTGCTCTTGCCTTATGTAAAGCCTAGGAATAGGCACATTAGATAACCACCTCTGGTAAAGAAAATAGCTTAAAACTGTTGTCTCCCAGTTATTTTAATTGAAACCAGCTATGAATACAAGAGAATTGGAGATGAGGGAGGCTTTTCCTTTTGTGTAACTTAAAGCTGTTTGTTTATTTTCTTCGAGTTTAGGCATTCAGATGCATTGCGTGTCGCACTTCTCAATTTCACACTCTGCTTCTCACCCACCAGCTCTGTGCTGCAGCACTGTGTTGCCAGCACAAATTGAATCCCTTAAAAACAAACAGAAAAAATTGTTCAGTTCTTTGTTGTCTTTTTTTCCCCAAAGACTCCCCGTTTTCCTCACTGCTTCTGGTCCCAAATATCATCAAGGGACTTTGAAAAGAGCAGGGTCATATGGAGACATGGGAAAGAAGCAGTTGGTTTGTTGAGAGATGAAGGTGGGGATAAAATGGGATGGTTCTGGGCAGAGCTTTTCCTGGGAGCTGGGGCAGCCAGGGAGAGCTCAGGTGTGCTGGTGTCTGTTTGCTTTCCACCCCTCAGGATGCCCTGTTGGTCATTCTCAAGAGCCTGATGCCAGAGTGTCTCTTCAACATCATTGGCTTTGGATCCACCTTCAAGACCCTCTTTCCTGTCAGCCAAGCCTATTGTGAGGTATGTGAACCCACAGTCCACAGAAACACAGACTGGTTTGTGTGGGGAGGGATCTCACAGGGACAGGGACACCTTCCACTCTCCCTGGGTGCTCCAAGCCTTATCCAGCCTGGCCATGGACACTTCCAGGGATCCAGGGGCAGCCACAGCTGCTCTGGGCAACCACCCTTATAGTAAATAATTTCCTTATAGTACCAAATCTAACCCTGCCCTATTCCAGCTTAAAGTTATTCCCCCTTGTCCTGTCGCTCCAGGGATGAGGACAGCTCCTTCTCCAGCTCTCTTGGAGCCCCTTTAGGCACTGGAAGGGGCTTTAAGGTCTCCCCTAAGCCTTTCCTTCACCAGGATGAGCAACCTCAACTCCCTCAGCATCTCCTGTGGTTCTCCTTGGTGCTCGGAGGGTGCTGGTGCTGACAATTCCACCGTTCCTTTGGGCAGGAGAGCCTGGCCATGGCCTGCCAGAGCATCAGGAGGATCCAGGCTGATATGGGCAGCATCAACCTCTTATCCCCCCTGAAGTGGGTGACCCGCCAGCCCATCCACAGGGGCCACCCCCGGCTGCTCTTTGTGCTGACAGCCGGGGCCATCAGCAACACCGGGAAGGTTCTGGAGCTGCTGCGGGACCACTCGTGCTCCACCAGGTACACACTGAGCCCTGCAGGGCCAGAATCTGGCACAGGCTGGCATGTGCCTCCCCTTGAGCACAGCTCCAGCTCACAGACATCCCCACTTCAGAGACAGAGGCAGGAGAGATTGCTGCTCTGAGCCATGGGAGAACCTCAAAGGGTTTGGAACGGATCCCAGAAGTTCAGATGCTTTTTAAACAATCAAAAGCTGGATAATTGAGCTGACAACTTCACAGCTCTCGGCTGATGCTTCCTGCTAGGAGAGATTGACACGCCAACAATCTTCCTTGCTTTTTTTTCCATTTTTTTTTAAAGCACATCTGGGGCTGGCCCCAGCTGCTTCCAGGATGGGGCTGTGCAGAATTGAATATGCTGAAAGGGAGCAATGTAAAAAGCAGCTAATTTGTGCACGAGTTCCCAGCCTGGCTCCCCAGCCCTGATCACAGGCTGTTCTGATTTCTCCTCTGCCTCTTTAAGGGGCACAAAACATGAGAAAAATATAAGAAATCTTGATTCCTCTTCCATCTCTCAGACTTCAGGGTTATGAGGGAAGCTGCTCTGTGGGTTTGTACCTGCACAGAGGTCTGAGTGTTTCCCAGTGTAGAGGGCATCCCACCCCTTGCTCTGTGGAGCTGCAGGGGAGGGTTAAATGCAATCAGAGCTCGAGCATGGTCTTGGGTGAACCTGGGAGGGAGAGTCCTGGGCATGGCCAGTCTTAAAAGAAGGTCAGAGCCTTATTTAGGAGGGGTGTGAGACTGGCCTAGGATTTGCAGCCATCTGAGGATTAAAACCCTGCAAGAGAAAAGCCCCTTGTGCAGATGCAGTTTGCTGCTGAAGGTGCTTTCTGTCTCAGCAGCCCACTGCCCTGCTCAAATGCCACATCCCACCCATTCCCATCCTCTTGGCTTCCTGGCACATCCATCCCCACTTAGCTTGACTTCCAGCCTTCAGTCCAAACAAAATCCTAATTCATAGACCTGAGAGTTGGGGGGAGCAGCCTCACCTGGCTTGATCCTCCTTCCTTGAGAAAATGTTTATTTTCATTGGAAGCAGAGATAATTAATGGATATTTAGTGCTATTGACCACAGCCAGCAGGGAAAAGAGCTGAACTGAGAGCAAAGCAGCTTGTTTGTGTTTGCAGAGGAAGGGAAGGCTTGAGGTCCTGCTGGGAACCCCTGAGTGTCACTGCTGAAGGCTGGTCTTTGGGGAAGGGGTTTGGGGTCTGCTGAGAGGGAGGGGCTGGCAGTTCACAGAACCCCAGAATGGTTTGGATTGGAAGGGACCTTAAAGCCCATCTCATTCCACCCCCCTACCATGGGCAGGGACTCCTTCCATGGATTAGGGTGCTTCAAACCCTGTTCAATCTGGCCTTGGACAATTCCAGAGATCCAGGGGCAGCCACAGCTTCTCTGGGCACCCTGTGCCAGGTTCTGCCCACCCTCACAGGGAAGAATTTCTTCCCAATATCCAGTCTAACCCTGCCCTCTGTCAGTGGGAAGCCATTTCTCATTGTCCTGTCACTCCATGACCATGCCCAAAGTTCTTCTCCATCTCCCTTGGAGCTTCTTTAGGCACTGGGAGGTTCCCAACCCTCCTGCCACCCACCTAAAAGAGGGGCTGGTTATTCTGCTGGATATAGCAGTGGGAAAAAGTCAGAGGGAATTTCTATCTGAGGGAGAGTGTGGGCTACACGGGGCTGGATTTTCCTTTGGATCCCGATTTTCCCTGTCCCTTTGCAGGTGCTACAGCTTCGGCATTGGGCCCAACGCCTGCAGGAGGCTGGTCCAGGGTCTGGCTGCCGTGTCCAGGGGCAGCTCCGAGTTCCTGGAGGAGGATGAGAGGCTGCAGCCCAAGGTAGAGCCCCCAGTCCCCGTGGGGCTGGAACGATGCTCTGCTTCACCGAGACTCCCAGCAGGTTCACTCCCCATCCCGGCCCTGCCTTCCCAACCCCTCCTGGCAGCAGGTGGGCGAGCAGGAGGGGGTGAAAGAACATCTCCAGGGGGGTGGGAGGGTGTTTTTCCCTCTGCCTGGGGCTGGGGGCTGCGGTGCAGCAGCTCTGCCTTCAAAGGCAGCTCTGCCGCAGATACGGCCGGGGCAGAGGCACCGGCATCAAAGCAGCCAATTAGTTTTGAAGTCGGGCTCAGCCCTGGCGTTGCTCAGGCGAGAAGGACTCGGGGTTGGAGCGAGAGGAATGTGCTGTGATGGCTTTGCTTATTAAGCTGACTTTAAAGCCTCTCCATTCCCTCTCTCCCCATGAAGAGTAAAACCGTGTGCTTCAAATCCGGCCCAGGGATGGCTCTGTCCCCTGGTGAATGCACTGAGCCCAGCCTGTCACCTGCTGCTTGACTAAACCCACAGAGAATTGGGTCTTTAGCTCCTAAATATCTCCAAAAAGCCAGCTCCTACTTTCTTGATCTCTCAAGGAGGAGTTCTGCAGCTCCACCCTCTGCAGGAGCCTGGAGCACACAAAAACCTCTCTAAGACAGAATGGCATCAACATTTCTGATGTAAATTAAAAGCAAAGACAGTGAAGAGAGAGGTGTTTAATAAGAGCTATTAATAAGAGCTTTTCAGGCTGTGCAGCTCGGTGCCTTCAGCAGTTTGAGGCGTCAATTAATGGCCTTATGAAACACAGCCTGGTGTGTCTTTCCAAGCCTGTGAAAAAGCAGGGAACAATAGGGAATATTTGAGCTGTTCTATCTCTAAATCCGGTGTTCAGTTCCCTTGGCGTGCAGGGAAGCTCATGTAGATGGCTCCCTGGGAGGTTTGTCCATGAGGTATTCGCAGATATTGGTCTTCTCCACATGTGTAACTGGCACAGCATTGCTGATCTCTGGCAGGGACTTGTGCCAGCAATGAGCTGTTCCAAAAACATCAGTGTGTGAGGGCTGGGCTCGGGACAGGGGCTGGGGCTCAGACCAGTGAAGGCTGACAGCGTTTCCTGGGTGCTGGAGGGGAGCAAGGGATGCAGTCTCATATCAGAGAAAGATCCCTCAGGCCATAAACTCCCACCTTGCTCTGGGCTGGCAGAGATGTGAGATCAGCCCTGTGCTCCATCACTATCTGCTCATGGTAAAAAATCATGGAATCATGGAGTCATTTCAGCTGGAAAAGACCAACCTCTGTCAAGTATAACTGTGCCGAGGAGATGGGGGTGCTGGGATGGGTGTCAGAGTAGACTGAGAGGAAGCAGGCTGTCAGGAGAGGGTGGGAATCAACTGATGGGTTTGTTTGAGGGAATGTTCCCCTTCCCTGCAGCACACAGCACGTGCACCGTGGCTCACACCGTGTCCAGCTGGTGTTGAACCTCCCTCCCCTGCCCTTTGCAGATGATCAGGTCCCTGAAGAAGGCGATGGCACCAGTCCTGAGTGATGTGTCTGTGGAGTGGGTGTTTCCCGAGAGCACCGAGGCCCTGGTGTCCCCTGTCAGCAGCAGCTGCCTGTTCCCTGGTGACCGTCTGCTCAGCTATGGTGTCATCTGTGACACCTCCCCGTACCTCTCCAACCCCAGATCTGTGAGTTGTGGGGCTGTGCCAGGAGTGGGGAGTGTTGGGGTGTGCACCAGAGTCTTGGCTCTGTGCATGGTCGGGGGGTGTCTCCTGCTGCCCAGCTGTGTCCTTAGGAAGGTGTTGGGTGGGGGTTTGGGGACAGCAGTGCCTAGGGATGCTGGTGCAGCCTGTCCCAGCTGGGAGCTGGTGGCCACACACGGTGGTGGGACCTGTTCCCTCTGTGTGCTTCCCCCAGGACAAGAGGCGGCGGTACAGCATGATGCATTCCCAGGAGTCGGGCAGCTCTGTTTTCTTCCACTCCCAGGAAGAGGGAGCAGGCTTGGAGAGCTGGAACCACTCCAGAGACTCGGAGGGCTCCTGCCCCACCAAGCACTCCCCCGACCGCCTGGGCGTGGGCAGAGATCCTGGGGGAGAGTCGGACACGGACACGGGTCAGGTTTCCTCTGTACACGCCCCTGTCTCTCTAATCAAACTCCTGTCACTGCCCCTCAGTTATTTTGCCTGATTTTCACATGTCTTCAGCTGCAAAGAGCTGGAGGAGTTTGCAGGAGAGATGACAGATCTCCTGAGGCTTGAGCAAGTCTGTTTGGTTTGGATGTTTTATCCAAACCTGTCAGGAAATCAAGGGAAGCCCTGGTGAGCTGGGTTCCCTGGAGATTTTCAAAGCAGCTTTAGCTTTGGCCACATAATTATTTACAAGCTTCCCAAGCCGTGTGAGGAGGAGTGGAGTGAGCAAATGAGTAGCTCTGCTAGACCATCCCTGTACCTGCAAAGCAGCTTCCCAGTCAGGAGTGGGGGGAATGGATCCAAAGCCCCGTCCCCAGGGTGTCACTCCTCCCCACCATGGCCTGGCTGCGTGTTTGTGTCAGCAGCGTGTAGCACAAAGCAGCTGGCTGCACCCCGGATCTGGGGAAACCTCTGTTACTCATGGGATGTTCTTCCCTTTTATTCCAAGAGAAGCTGTGCTGTGCATCCCCTCAAACTTGTCAAAAGCAATGAGAAATCGTGTCTTTCCAAGGCAAATTTTAGTCTTGCTCTGACAGGAGCGTGTCTGCACTAATTAAATTTCATTAGTAAACCCTTTGTCTTCTCTAGGGAGGTTTGGGGAAATGCAGTCAGGCTTTTTTTGGCTGAAAACTCCTCAGACAAAACCTTCCCAACCTGCTCTCTTGACATCCCCAGGAATTATGAGTGTTTCTATTTCCTTTTGTGGTTTCGTTGCTTTGCTTAAAACTTTGCAGGGCTGAGTGTGGCCCCCTGAGCTTTGGCAGGACCCTGGGGAGGGCTCCCTGCCTCCCACCATGAGCCACGGGGATGGTGCTGGCTGATCCCATCCAGAGTGGAGCTGATCCTCTCTCCCATCACAGGGATGGATGTGAAGGCTCTGTCCAGGAGACGAGCATACAGCACCACCCAAATCTCTGACCACGAGCCTCGCAGGAAGGTGCCCACAGCCAGCGACCCTGGCACAGCCCTGGTGAAAAACCCCCTCCGAAAAACTCACCTGCAGGACCTGCAGCAGGTCAGCCCCGAGCCCTGGCAGGTGGATGTCCAGGTAGGTGATGCCCCAGGAGGGCTTTGCCTGCAGGTGGAAGCCAGCAAGGAGAAGCAGGAAAATATCAGGTGGATATGAGCCTTAGGGAAAGGGCCTGACTCACACTAGCCCTAAAATATTGATATAGATAATGGATATAGATAATAGATATAGATATAGATATATAGATAATAGATATAATAATATATATAGATGATAGATATAGCCCTGCAGCACATCACAAGCACGGGGGAAATGAGCCAAGCAGGGAGCAGAGTCCCATCCTGATATCCCATAGCAGTCCCTCCCCATGGGAGCCTGCTTTTTCCTTGCTCCCCTTCCCCTTAGTGCCTGTGCTTCACCTTGCTGCTCATCTGGTCCTTCTTATCTCCCTACAATTTAGGATTCAAACTCTCCCCATGGCTGTGGCACTTCTGTGCCCGGCAGGGAAAAGGAATTCAGTGCCAAAACAGATTCCCAGCTGGAACCACAGCCTTACACAGCATCGGGATGAGATGTGAGCCTGTGTGATGATACATCTGCTGAACAGGGTTTTGTCCCCTGCCTGCAGCAGGTGGAATTTGGGCAGATTTTTCAGCTGATCTGTGGGAAGGATAGGGATAGTTTTCTCTCATCCTTGGCACTGCTGGGATGCTTTGCTCTGCAATCAGCATCTGCAGGGCTGGGAGGACCAGCAGCACTTGTGTTCCCATGGAAACTCGGAGTGGGATGTTGGGGACTTTCATTTCCCCTCTGCTGTGGGTTAGAGATCACTGGGTGAGGGGTGGGAGGGGAGATGAGGTGACAAAGGGGAAAGGAGGGTCAGGGCTCCACAGGGAGGGATGAGACCTCTGCCCTCAGGCTACAGCAGTGAGAGGGGTGAACAGCATCAGTGACCAAGAACAAGCAGGTTTTAGGGGTACTGGCAACATTCCCTGGATTGGGAAGGTGCTCAGAGCATCCTCCTGCCCTCGGTGTGTGGGCAGGGGTGGAACTGACTCCCTTCTGGAGGGCAGTAAATGGTTAACAGTATGCTGCCTGCTCTTAATTAAATGCAGCCTGGTTTTGCTATCCCTCCTGCTGCCAGGGCTCCCAGTCCTGCTGCCAGGGCTTGACATTTTCAGGGGTGTGAAGCAGAGCCCTCAGCTCATCTCCACTCTTGCCGTGCTGGGAAGGAAAGGTCAGCACCAGCCATGGGCAGCTTAAACCCCCAGCTCCATTCCCAGCTGGATTCCTCTGGCTGGGAGGAGAGCTCAGGCAGGAGAGGGAACAGGTTTGGAACAGAAAGGGTCAGGCAGGATGTGTCAATATTAGCTTGGTAAATCACGCCTGGAGCTGCCTGGCTCTCCGTTTTGCTGGTGGTGTCATACAACAACAAAATTTAGGTGGTGGTGGTGGAGGTCATATCCTTGTTGTCACTCAGAGAAAGTAACCTTCCATCCGCCACCTTCTACCACCTCTGTTCCTTGCTGGTGATGTCTTAGGAATGTAGAGTCTGGTTTAGATGGATCTCCTCGCAGCCCTGAGGACAGGGATGAAACCCAGACCTTGCAGAGGGGAGCATCTGTGTGGGATGTGGTTCCAAAGGTGCAGGAGTGGGGGATTCATGTCTCCTGAAAGTGGAGAAACAGTCTCATTAGAAAAAAAAAAAAAAAAGAAAAGATAAAAAGATAAAAATTCCTTTCTCCCATCCCCTGCGCCTCTCTCCTTTCGTTACTAAGCAACTGGTCCTTGATCTTTCTGTCTCTCTTCTTTTCTTTGCTTCCCAAGTGAAGTCATTAAAATGTCTGGAGGGATGAAACTCATATTTCACCTTCTGTGTGTCTGGGTAAGGAGCCCCTGGGGCCAGGGTCCCTTGGGGACACCCCGAGGTCCGGTGGAGGCTTTGGGCACGGATCCCAGCCGGGAATAGGCAGAAGGAAGGACCTGTGTGATTGCATCCCTCGCTGGGGTCAGGCAGGGAGCAGATGGGATCAGAGGGCACAGGGCAGGCGTGAGGCAGGATCAGAGGGCACAGGGCAGGTCTGTGCCAGGATCAGAAGGCACAGGGCAGGTGTGAGGCAGGATCAGAGGGCACAGGGCAGGTCTGTGCCAGGATCAGAGGGCACAGGGCAGGTCTGTGCCAGGATCAGAGGGCACAGGGCAGGTCTGTGCCGTTGGCTGCAGCACATCCAGCCCTTACATCTCTCTGCTCACAGCCCCTCCCGGCCGTCCCGCACGGTTCTGCCACCAGGATCCGTGGCACAGGTGCCCGGCGCCCGGCCCTGCTCCAGCACAGCTGTGTGTCCTTCTGCCACGATGCCACCTCCCCAGCACTGCCAGAGGGGCTGCAGGAAACCCCAGCCAGGGGCTTGGAAGCGCTGGATGGCATCAGGAGCCTGCACTCCTCGTCGGGCAGCCGGAGCCCCGGGGATCTGGGTAACCGGGACACGGGGACCGTGGGCAGGGAGCCCGTCCGTGCAGGGGTTTGGTGGCACCGTGTGAAAACTGGGAAGTATTAATGATGATTTGTGGTGCCAGTGGGGAATTCAGCTCCCAGGGAGGTGGTTAATGATCTGCCTCTCCCCTCTCTGCAGAGTCTGCCCAGCATCCATCCCTCACCTTTGAGACAGAGACCTCCTCCGACTGGGAGCCCCAGGACCTGGATATTGGCGCTGCCTGTGGCTCCCCACGCTCCCCCAGGACCCTCTGCAAGGCAGTGGTGAAAGGGCTGAGGAACAACGAGCCTGTGCAGTGGGAAGTCACGTTTGATATCCACCCTCTGTTCCGAGAGCGGGACAGCCAGGAGGATGGTGACACAGACCTGTGGAGTGAGACCTTCCACCACCTGGCAGCCAAGTCACTCATCCAGGATTTCGAGCAGCTCGCCGAGAGGGAGTGTGAAATCGAGCATGGTAATGCACAGCTGGCTGCAGGCAGACCCTGCCTGGCCTCGGGAAGGCTTTCCAGCAGTCTCAGCAGCCTCTGGAGTGAAAACAAAAGCTGCTGGTGGTGAAATATTAGGGAATGTCTCACACAGCTCCCAAATAACAGCCCTTTTCAGCTGCCTTGTGCTCTTCTGCTTCTGCACATGATCATTCCCAAGCTCATATTCCTTCTCACTGCTCAGGAGCAGGGGTTGGACTTGATGATCCTTGAGGGTCCCTTCTGACTCAGTATGTTCCATGATTCTGTGATTCCTCTGCTTCATGCATGAGGTAACACAGTTATTTTTAAGGAGTTAGTCACTCGGAGCTGGGAAGTGGCATCCAAGTCCAGCAGCAGCCACACATCACTGCCCTGGGCCACACACATCCCCGGGCTGTGTCAACCCTGAAGTGCATCTGGGCTTGTGAAATAAGAGCAGGAGTAGCAGTAGGCAGAGTTTAGAGGGACACAGGGATACAGCCCCTGCTGGGCAGGGATCCCCAAGCACAGAGGTGGGTCTGGGAGCTGGGTGTGAGGGGCAGGGGAGCCCACAGGGCCCTGTCAGGGCTCTGACCCTGCTGTCCCTCCTGTGGCAGGGTCTGGGCGGCGGTTCCAGCTCAGCGCTGTCCACACCAGCAAGGCCTGTAATGTCATCAGCAAGTACACAGTGTTTGTGCCCGTGGACCTGAGCACCAGCTCCTACCTGCCCTCCCTGGTCCAGTACACCCACACAGGTAACCTGGGGCTGGCACAGGGCTGGAACTTTGTCCTGGCGGGGAAGGTGTCACTGGGAAACTTCTCTCAAGGTAAACCTCATGAAGCCACAGCACAATTTGGCACCAGACCCATCCCCAAGGCCATGGCCAAGCTCTTGGTGGCAAGAACCTCTTCCCATGGCCAGGGAAAAGGTGACCATAGAATCACATAATGTTTTGGGTTGGAAGAGACCTTAAAGCTCATCCCATTCCACCCCCTGCCACCACCTCCACTGTCCCAGGCTGCTCTAAGCCCTTTCCAACCTGGCCTTGGACACTTCCAGGGATGGAGCAGCCCAACCTGTGCCAGGGCCTCACCACCAAATATCAAAGAATTTATTTCCAATAGCCCATCTAAACCTACTCTCTTCCAGTCTGAAGCCATTCCTCCTTGTCCTGTCACTCCAGTTCCTGACCAAGCTCATTCTGTGGTTTCATTGCCATCATGCTTGTGCCAGTCCCTCTCTAACACTGGCCATTCTCTTCTCTCGTGCCAAGGGGCAACATCCAAGCAAAGCAACCAGAGGAAAGAGAAGAGTTCTGGAAACAGAAGGCAGCGTGGCTGTTCCCCTGGACGTCCTCAGTCAGTGTGTGGCCAGAATGGAGATTATGGATTTTACAGCATGAGTAAGATTCCCTGGGGTTTTATCTCCTTCCTGCTGCTAGAGATCTCAGTGGTTTGAGACATTTTCTCTGGTCTTTTTAAATTCTGCCTTCCCTTTGCATACGGTGCTCACCAGACACGTGTCAGGCTGGGGCTCATCTCCTTAAATGGTGAGGAAGCTTCAATTTCCCCTGAAACCCTGAAATCACAGGTCCTGCTGCTGACAGTGCTCAGAAGTTAATTGGCAGCCATACCATGGATAACACGAAGGATGAAACAGCTGTAATTAGAGGCAGGGGGGATGTGAGATACTCACTTGTCACCAAATCCTCCACTAATGAAGACGAGTTGGATCGGACCTTGTCTGGCACTGTCAGAGCCAGAGCTGAATTAACAGAGCCCTGAAGAGGCTCATTAACCCCATCGTGCCATGGCAGGGAAGGTGCTGGTTTTGGCTGGCTGCTGATGTGGTTCCTTGGTTGCAGATGCTGAGGAGAGCAGCCCCACACCCTCCAGCACCCTGTCCTCCTCTGCCTGGGAGCGCTGCCGTGCCCCTGAAGGTAGGGAAAGAGCTGCTGGCACTTGGTGCAGCTCCATCGAGTCTGTGGTTTGGGCTTCTGATGAGTTTTGGGGAATTTTGTAAAAAATTTAGGACCTAAAACTGGGCTTGTGAGCACAGAGCCTGACTCATTCCGAGGTGCAAGGGATGGAACCTGATGTGGCTTTTGGTATAAATCTCCCCCAGGTTCATTTTTAAGAGGTATGGAAATTTTATAATCCATATAGGAAAAACGAGGCAAGGGGAGAGGAAGGGTTTTGCCAAAGATTCAGCAGCCAAACAAGCCCATGTCCCAGAGCCTGGGCTCTGCTCCCTTTTGTTCCCCTGTAGCATCTTGTAACCCCAGCACTGTGTTTCTCCCCAGGGCCTTTCCACAGCCTGTCTGCTTCCTCTGCACAAGCCCAAAAATCCATCGAGAGGCTCTTTGCTGCCAGGTATGAGCCAGCTCGACCTTCCTCTGACCTCAGCAGGTGCCTCTCACCTGCATGGGTCTGATGTGAACACAAGCAGGGGGAGAGGAGGGACTGAGCGTGGTGCCAGTGTCTGGGCAGCAGGGATGGTTTTGGGGGGGAGGGTGGTGTCAAGATGAGCACAGAGGGCACGAACACCTTTTCATCCTTTCACAGGCTGACCCTCAATAAAACCATGCTGCTGGTCCGAGCTGCCAAAGGCTTCATGAGTAAATCTGCAGGCAGAGGGAGCGAAGCCAGCTCTGAGGGTGACAATGAGAGCATGGACTACCTTCCCCTGGTGAGCAGCTCCTCCCTGGGTCTTGTGGGGTTGTGTGGTCACTGCAGGGGAGCAGAGGAGGATCCCCCCAAATCTCCCTCCTGCTGTCTCTGACAACCATGTCCACTGACCTGCTCAGAGAGATGGAGAGCTGTTCCATGTATCCCTTTTTCCTGAGCTACCCACAAGTGGTTGGTGTGCCAAAGCTTCCCTTTGTGCCCATCATCCCTTGCAGGTGTCCCTGCAGCTGGCCTGCGGTGCCTTCCTTCTGAATTCAGCCTTCTGTGATGCCATCAACATCCCCATGGAGAAACTGAAGTGGACATCACCCTTCGCCTGCCACCGCCTGTCCCTCAGCCCCTCCGGCTCCTACAGCCCCAAGAAGAGCAGCCCCTCCTCGGAGCACCGAGTCCTGAACTCCAGCCAGCAGCTGCTGGTCCCCGGTGGGCAGGGAAAGGCTCCCACCCCTGGAGATGTGGCTCGGGGAGCAGGGAAGGCTCCCAGCACTGCAGACATCGCTCGGGGAGCAGGGAAGGCTCCCAGCACTGCAGACATCACTCGGGGAGCAGGGAAAGCTCCCAGCACTGCAGACATCGCTCGGGGAGCAGGGAAAGCTCCCAGCACTGCAGACATCGCTCGGGGAGCAGTGCTGGAGGACAGCGGCCGCCTCAGGCACGTGTCGGGCAGCGCAGCCGAGAGCATCTCCCGAGCCCTGAGAGCCGAGAGGGATCTGTCCCCTCCTGCCATCACCATCCGCAGCTTCTCCTCCCCTCCCGAGTGCGGGGCCGACGGTGCCCGGGGCCGCGACAGCGACGGCTCCGAGCTCCAGGCTTTGCTCTTGGACGTGGAGCTGCAGCAGCAGACGGAGCCCGAGGGGATGCTGTGGGCCACGGCGGTGGCGCTGGCCTGGCTGGAGCACAGCTCAGCTTCCTTCTTCATCGAGTGGGAGCTGGTGGCGGCCAAAGCCAGCCTGTGGCTGAGCGGGCAGGGCTTCCCGGAGGGATCCAGCCTGGCCGCGGTGAAAGCTGCAGCCCAGCAGCTCTTTGTGCTGCTCCGTCACTGGGATGAAAAGCTGGAGTTCAACCTGCTGTGCTACAACCCGGGCAGTGTGTAAGAGCAGGAGGAGGGAAGCTTGGGCAGGTTAGTGAGGGCACAGGAGCAGGGATCTATCCTTAAGGAAATGCCTCCAAGGAGCTCAACTGCTCTGCTGCAGGGATGTGTGTGTTTATTAGAGCAAACCCTGCAAACAGAGCAGCCTGGGCAAAATCCTGCACTCAGCAGTCGGGATTTTGCCCTGGAAGGGAACCTACCACTGCCTGCAGTAGATGCTTTTTATTTTCGACTGGATCAGCACTTCCAGCTACAGCAGTTCCCTCCAATCCTGGTTTCTTCTGGTCTCAGCCCAGTTTCCAGAACAGATCTTGTAGCCTGCTCCACTTTCCCTGTCCTTGCTTAGATGCCTCTTCCCAGCCCTGAATCACTGCCAAGCCCCCACTGCAGCCCCTCAGCCCCAAATCCCTGCTTTCCTGAGGCTCCTGCCTGGCTCCTGCCATCTCAGATAGCTTTCAAAGGTCTGACAACATGCTCATGTCATGGATCAAAGGGAATCTGGGCTGGGAATGACCACGTGAAGAGCAGCCCTGCTCACACAGCCAGGAGGATCAAGCCCAGCCACGCAAAAAGAAGCCAGACCAGTTGGAGACTGGGACCAGACCCCATCACACCCACACGGTGCTGGGCTCCCTCAGGCCCTCTGCAATCCCAGCAGGAGTTTGTGAGATCCCTTGCAGCCAACGTGTGCCTTTGGAGCTTCACAGGCAGAGCCAGGGTGCCTGGGATTGAAGGATCAAGTGCCTATGGAGGGAGTTGTGTGCCACAGTCTGCAGTGTGGCTGCAATGCCCACGGAGCCCATCCCGAACCCGCTGCCTTTGCTCCCTTCCTTGGCATGTAGCAGCCTTGCCTGTCCCAGCAGGCTTCTGTCCCGTGTCTGTGTGTCTGGGGGTGACACAGGAGGGAAACCAGTGCTGAGGACCATGAGCACCCCTCCAGTCTCTGCTCTGGTGTCACCTCTCCAAGGTCCCCAGGACCATGAGTATCCCTCCTGTCTCTGCTCTCAGTGTGGCCTCTCTGGGGTCCCCAGGATCATCCTTCTGGTCTTTCCTGTGATTTCACTTCTCTTGGGTCTTCAGGAGCTTCCTTCTGGTCTCTGCTTTCAGTGTCAGCTCTCTGGGTTCCCCAGAACCTCCAGCATCCCTCCAGTCTCTGCTTTGATGTCACCTCGCTGAGGCCCCCAGAACCACAGGCAGCCCCTCTGGTCTCTGCTCTGGTGTCACCTCTCTGGGTCCCCAGTGTGGCGGTGCTGCAGGTGCTGCAGGTGCTGCAGGTGCTGCAGGTGCTGCAGGTTTGCTGGCTGGGTGCTTTGGCACAGTCGTGTTCTCTGTTGTTGCAGAAGTGTTGTTGTCCCAGTAAATCACAGCCTGCTCTACTTCCCAGTGTGAGTCCTTTGCTTTGGGGGGGGTTCTTGGTGGGATTCCCTGGCCACTGTGTGGCTGTTCAGTAAAATACCCCAAAACCCCATCATGATTTAGTGTGTGAGATTAGGTCTGGGTTTCAGAGGGGATAAGGAGCTTCCTTCAGGTTTTGGGGAGTTGGGTTTTGCAAGCCCTGGATTGCACAGCATTTGGTAAACTGATGGATCCAGGATTTTAAAAATCAGGGGAAATTTGGTTTGATTATTCTCTGAGGCAGAGATGGAGCTGAAAAATCTTCTGCTGTCAATTCTCTGCACAGTTTATCCTGTCACCTTGGTCAGTGCAAGGAAGCAGCAAAAATCCTGCCTTCATCCCACACCTTCCTTAATTAGTGTTGTAATTACAGGTATTAATAAAGCAGCCATTGTGTTTTCCAATCCCAAGCAGGATGTAGGAGCTCTGCCATCCCTTATTTTCTCCTTGGCAAGCAAGGACCCCCCCGGATGCTTTTGGTGACCTCTGTACCTATACATATATCACAAAAACCAGACATTTCTGGCCCAATTTCCTCTCTCTGGACTCCATCTCCGGGGATGGAGAGGTCTCCCAAGAAGGGGGTTGGTGTCACCAGCCCCAGCATCTCCAGAGGCCTCCTCAGAGCCCCCTCTTTGCATCCAAGGGGATTTTCACCCCAGTAAATATTTTCCTTAAAGAAGTGCACTCCGGTGCTGTTACCGGGGTGACCACAAGCGCCTCATTAAGAGAAATTAGTTTGGATACAGTTGTCAGCTATAGCTTAATAAACAACCCCCTTTATGCTGTGTAAATAAATATTTGCACGCAGCTCCTGCAAGGGGAGGGAGAGACGTCCCATCCCGGGCAGCCTCGTGCCAAGGGGAGTTTTGGGGCGAGAATTGGCCAAATTGGGGTTATGGAGAGACCCCGCAGGGACCCCTCCGTGTCCCCATCACACCCGCGGTGCTCAGATTTTGCTGCTCCTGTCAGGGCAGCGGCTCCTCCTCCGCAGGGGCTCATTAGCCAGGAGCCGGAGGAGCCTTTTCGTGCTTTGAAGGGTTATGAAACCTGAGGGAGAGGGAGAGGAGGAGGACGGCAGAGCTTAAAAAAGAGCCGTCGTGTCCCCCCCCGCCCCACCAGCCAGCCGAAGGAAAAGGGCTGGCAGCAGCTCCAGCACAGATTGCGCCTCTGCCCCGTCCCCCGCCGCCGACGGGGTGCAGAACTTTGCTAGAAAATGACATTTTTAAAAGAATTTGCCGTGTTTGGTGTGCGTGTGTCCCAGTGAGGGGTGGGAAGGGGGCGCAGAGGTCGCACCCCAGCCACAACCCCCCGGCAGCACCCGCTGCTATCCAGGCGCTGTTCCAGATGCTTTTAGCTCCCCATCTCTCCAAATTGATGCAACTTCTACCTGCGATGCTGGGGAGGGGGTCTGAGCCCACCAAACAAACCCCCAAACCCCCCAAACCTGACCCAGGGAGCAGCGTGGAGCTGCCTTGTGTTAACTACAAAAGAGTTTTGCTTCAGGCGTGTTTTTCACTTTGATTTTCCCCATCCCAGGACCCCGGGCACGCCAGCGGGGGATGCAGCCATTTGGTGCCGTGGGCTCCATCACTCCTAAAATAGAGCCCAGGGGCAGCTTTTGGGTGTCGGAGGCATCTGAGTGAAGTCATGTGGATGTTATGCAAGACTTGATGATAGGTTGTAAACAGCTATTAAAGTGATTGACAGGCCCAGGACGAAGTTTTGAGGGGGGGAAGAAAGGGGAAAGATGAGTAATAATGATTAAAATAATTATCAAATCGAGACGTTCCTTGAATTAGGGGAAAGTTTTGTGTGGAGGGAGGAAGATGAAGAAATCACATTTGAGTGCTTCCCTGAGCTGGGGATTGGGAGGATGGGGCAGATACTGAGCACATAAAGTTTGGAAAGGAGGGTTTCGCTTCTTCAAAATCAGCTAAAAAAGCAATTTCAGCAGAAATTTGGCGGATTTGGGTTCACTGAGTGCCGCTGGGTGCTGGCACCCCCAAAGCCCAAGGGCTGAGCAGCCCAACGAGAGCAGCCCTGAGTTAATTAGGAGAAACAAGCAGATTATGGGGAAGACAGCTTCTATTTATATATAAATACTTCAGTAATCAGCAGTGAAGGGCAAGGGAAATCCAATAGAAATATGTGACTGTTTAAGAAGCTTTTTGAGCAAAATGTTACACAATCAGTTGCATTTGCCTGGGCCTCGCTACAAGTCCCAAGAAATTAAAGGGAAAAAAAGAGTGACCCTGAGCAGAAGGAAAGAGAAGGGATTTGTAGAAGCCTCTTCCCATCAGATAAGGGGGAATCTTGGGAGCCTAAATGATGTTAAGGATGCCAGCAGCTCACTTTGACCCCAAGCCCCTCAGCTCCCCAGCCCAGAAGCAGCGAGCTCCACACCTCACGATGCTGGGGAAGTGCAGTTATGTACAGGTGAATTTCACTTGGGGAAAAAAAGATGCCTGGAGCTTCTCTGTGTTCCCAGGGTGCTGCTGTCAGTGGGTGCTGACACGGAGCAAAAATAGCTCCCCACGATTTCACACATCGCCCTCGCTGCCTCCTGCAGCTCTGCTGCACCCCAGCACAACACAGACTCTGGGGGGGCTCCGGGGGTCCCTGGGCTCAGAACCACCTTCACAATGGCTTTTAGTGGCAATCAGAGGGTTGGATGCTCACCTGCGGGCTGGGAGCTCTCTGAGCACCTGGGGGTTGTGTCCTTTCGTGCTGTTTCTCCTCCCAGGGCAGCGGCTCTGAGATTTTGGGGTTTGTTTATCCTGAAGGCACTATGAGGCCTGAGGCTGAGGTTTTGGGGGTGTCTCAGAGGAGGGATGGGTGCATGGCTGGGGTGTCTGACCCTGCCAGTGAGCTGGTTGTCCCAGTGTTGTGCCTTTGGGGTGGCTGCTGTCCCCATAGAGTCATTCCCTATATAAAGGAGGATGGAAATTTTTCCCCTTGGCTGCAAGGAAGCAGCAACACTGCCCAAGGGTCCCTGGTGAGTGTTTGCTTCAGCTCTGGGTGTGCCTGTGGCTTTGCTGTGTGGGTTTTGGGGGGATTGTATTTAAATCAGGAGAATCAGCCCCTCCTGTGCAATGACTTCTGGTTTTCTCTTTCTGTGCCATCTGTAAAGTTCCCTTTGCTGTGGGAAGTTTGTGCTGGGCTGGGATGCACATGAGTCCTGCAGGTTCTTGTGCCCTCCAAGTGCAGCCTCTTTGGGTCCCTTGTAATTGTTAAAATCATTAAATCTTCTCAAGACACAGGTATGATATTTCTAATATTTAAAAAGCCAAACTAGAGGTCTGTGGGCTTCTCTGCTCATTAAATTAGATAATTTCTTAGCTTTTTTGTTGTGATTTTTAATCCTTTCTTTGTACAAGGCAGGAAAACAAGGGGTATGGGTAGTGAGAGCTTGTGGGTTTGTGGGGTGGGAAGGACTGGAGTCAAAATATCAGCTCCAGTGCAGTGAACACAGCACCTGGGAATCTTGGAAAGGAAGGCTGTAAAGGGTGTAAATCCCTTGGGAAAGGTGACTTGGTTGGCCCTGCAGGTTCTTACAACCCTCTCTGGCCGTGTTCTCACTGACAGCCGTGGAGTTGAGCCAGACCCAAAGCAGCACAGCAGGCAGAGACAACGTGTGTTAGGGCATGAACGTGTTTTAGGGCATGAACAACGTGGTTTATGGAATGAACAACATGTTTTAGGCTGAGCTGCCCTGTGCCAAACTACCAAGGGTTGGCCAAAGGCAGCCCCGGGTGCTGGTGTGGTGCTGGTTTAAAGGCAGAGAGCAGGACTCCTGAGAGCAGGACTGGGAGCCCAGGGCTGCCACTCACCCACGGGTGTCCTGCCCCACAGAGGCTCCCCAGGAGCCCAAGCCCTGCAAGAAGCTTCCCCAGCACCTCCTTGGTTAAAAGGCTTTAAAAAATGGTTTTCCCCTGGGACTAACCCCAAGTCCCAGCCTGGAAGTGTCAGCAGGAGAGCACTGGATGCCATAGGGCATCCTGCAGCCTGCTCGCTGGCTTTGGGGGTTTTTGCAGCCTTTTTACAGCCGTTAAGGGTTGAATTCCTGCTGGTTTTGGTCTCTCCACAAGGATGGTGAAGGGATGGGGTCAGTCCTGCTGCAGGGAGTTGTGTCACTTGGTTTAGCAGTGGCTGCACCATGCCCTGCTCCAGACCCCGCGGGACTCTGGCCACGGATCCATCCCAAGGCGTGGCTTTGGGGCCGTGGTTCCTGCTCACTTTTCCTCCCTCCTTGAGGCTGCACATGCTGCTGCCGCTTATGCAAGCGCCGGGAGCCTTGTGTAACAGTGCCGCGGGCGGGGCACGGCCGGGGGGTGGCGACCAGGGGCCCGTCGGCATCGGCACACCCAGAGCATCCCTATCCTGCATCCCCACACCCAGAGCATCCCTATCCTGCATCCCCACACCCAGAGCATCCCTATCCTGTATCCCCACACCCAGAGCATCTCTATCCTGCATCCCCACACCCAGAGCATCCCTATCCGACATCTCCACACCCAGAGCATCCCTATCCTGCATCCCCACACCCAGAGCATCCCTATCCGACATCTCCACACCCAGAGCATCCCTATCCTGCATCCCCACACCCAGAGCATCCCTATCCTGCATCCCCACACCCAGAGCATCCCTATCCGACATCTCCACACCCAGAGCATCCTTATCCTGTATCCCCACACCCAGAGCATCCTTATCCTGTACCCCCACACCCAGAGCATCCTTATCCTGCATCCCCACACCCAGAGCATCCTTATCCTGTATCCCCACACCCAGAGCATCCTTATCCTGTACCCCCACACCCAGAGCATCCTTATCCTGTATCCCCACACCCAGAGCATCCCTATCCTGTATCCCCACACCCAGAGCATCCTTATCCTGTATCCCCACACCCAGAGCATCCCTATCCTGCATCCCCACACCCAGAGCATCCCTATCCTGCACCCCCACACCCAGAGCATCCCTATCCGACATCTCCACACCCAGAGCATCCCTATCCGACATCTCCACACCCAGAGCATCCTTATCCTGCACCCCCACACCCAGAGCATCCTTATCCTGCATCCCCACACCCAGAGCATCCTTATCCTGTATCCCCACACCCAGAGCATCCCTATCCGACATCTCCACACCCAGAGCATCCCTATCCGACATCTCCACACCCAGAGCATCCTTATCCTGCACCCCCACACCCAGAGCATCCTTATCCTGCATCCCCACACCCAGAGCATCCTTATCCTGTATCCCCACACCCAGAGCATCCCTATCCGACATCTCCACACCCAGAGCATCCCTATCCTGCATCCCCACACCCAGAGCATCCCTATCCGACATCTCCACACCCAGAGCATCCCTATCCTGCATCCCCACACCCAGAGCATCCCTATCCGACATCTCCACACCCAGAGCATCCCTATCCTGCATCCCCACACCCAGAGCATCCCTATCCGACATCTCCACACCCAGAGCATCCCTATCCTGCATCCCCACACCCAGAGCATCCCTATCCTGCATCCCCACACCCAGAGCATCCCTATCCGACATCTCCACACCCAGAGCATCCTTATCCTGTATCCCCACACCCAGAGCATCCTTATCCTGTACCCCCACACCCAGAGCATCCTTATCCTGCATCCCCACACCCAGAGCATCCTTATCCTGTATCCCCACACCCAGAGCATCCTTATCCTGTACCCCCACACCCAGAGCATCCTTATCCTGTATCCCCACACCCAGAGCATCCCTATCCTGTATCCCCACACCCAGAGCATCCCTATCCTGTATCCCCACACCCAGAGCATCCCTATCCTGCATCCCCACACCCAGAGCATCCCTATCCTGCACCCCCACACCCAGAGCATCCCTATCCGACATCTCCACACCCAGAGCATCCCTATCCGACATCTCCACACCCAGAGCATCCCTATCCTGCATCCCCACACCCAGAGCATCCTTATCCTGCATCCCCACTCCCAGAGCATCCCTATCCGAGCTCTCCCTCCGGATCGTGCCCCAGGTGTGCGTTTTCCCGGAGTTCAGGGCTCTAGGATGGATGTTCTGAGGTCTCGTGGCTGTTTGCTCCTGGCTAGAGCCAGAGAAGGTTGTAGCAGAGCTCTTGGCTTCCCAGCTGGGAATTAAACTGGGAATGCTGATACACCTGGACTGGGTTGACAGGGATCTGTGCCGAGCAGGGGTGGTGGGATGGGGGCAGCTCCCCAGACTCCCTGGAAGGGCTGTCCTGGAGGGTTTGTGTTGGGCCACAGCTCCCAGAGCCCAGCCTGAGCCTCCCCTCGCTCCCGAGGCACCGAGGTGCAAAGTGATTTTTTACCAAACCCTATTTTTTGCTGCTCATGGGGTCCCCACAAGCTCCCTCCTCATTCCTGCTTCCCAGCACCCGCTGCCGATCTGGGACCGAACCTGTTGCTATGGCAACTGGTTATGGATGCTGAGGATGCTGCCAGGGTCTCATCCTGATCCTGCCTTTTGCCTTTCCTTACCCTGCAGCACAGGGACGGTGCTTTAGCCCGGGATGAGGCTGGGATCAACCCCACCCGGAGAATCACGGGAGGTTAAACACCCTGGGGGGTTAAAAAAAAAGCTATAAAGTGTTCCACCCCCATGCATTTGTCCAGATCCAGTGAGAATAACCCAAGGGCAGCTTTCCTAAGGCATCTCCTCCAAAACCAGCCATCTCTTGTGGTTTTCCACTCCTCTGAGGATGTTGTAGGATGCTGTGGCTGGGACTGGATTGCACCCAGGTGGGAACTGAGTCTCATCCCAGCTCCACCAGCCCCCTCCAGTGTGGTGTCCTGGAATGAAGCTTCACCCCACTCTGCTCTGTGCTGGCTTCCCTTGTCTATGACCGGTGGGAATTGGTGCTTCATGTTTAAAACGATGCTAAGATGAGAAAATACTAATTAATTAGAGCCAGTTGGAAAATCCCAAGTGCTTCCTTGACGTGGCATCAGCAAGAACCTCCTGTGTGTGTGTGTTTCCCCCTCCAAAAATACATATTTTAAAAAACACTTCAATGGTCCCCGGACCTGGATTTTGTGGGATACTGGTGTGCCCAGCCCTTGTGGAACCATCAGGAATTCGGGGGGCTTGAAGGGGCTGCTTCAGGCTGAGCCCCACCACGTGTCTCTTAGTCACAGAGTATTTATTTATATTTGAGCAGGTTTGGAGCAAAAATGGGAAACAGGAGCTGTGGGGGGGGACACAAACAGGCTGCACCGGCTGCCCGGGCTGAGTCAGAGCTGGATCAGCCCCATCTCCACACCCGTGACTCACCGCCGGGTATTTCAGAGTGTTGTGTCACATGGCCTGTTTGGGGATTTATTTTTGTAGTTTGGTTATTTTCCTTTATTTTCTCTTCTTTCCCCCACCCCTAGCAGGGGCTGATGCTTTGAGTTGTGCACACAAAGCACCAAGGGCTCTGAGATGTTCCCAATCCGCTCCCCTGTGCCCATGGGAAGGGTGAGCAGGGTGGGATGTCTGGAAAGGAAGGGGCTCGTGCGGGTGTCACATTGATCTCTGCAAAAATTACAGATATACTATTGTATGTATTATATAATACCATGTATATTACATAATATTATATAGTATTATATAATGTAATACTATATATATTAATAATTGAGGTGTTATAGCATGGAGGGGAGACCAAATTCTTCTGGTTTTCTTCAGATTCCTTCATGTTCCTGGTGTTGCATCACCAGCACGAATTTCACAGGACAATTGCTACCAGAGGCACATCCTGCTGAAACTCAGGGGAGGAATTGTCTTGGAAGAATCTGTGCCAGGGAATCTTCTTCCAAAGCCAGTGAGGCTGGGAACTGGGGCAGCCCTGAGAAGGCAGTGGCCATCGAGGGTCTGAAAATACCCAAATGTGAGGCAGCACAGACATCTCAACCTCCCCAAAAATACAATCCCCCTCCCAAACACTGACTATTTCTCTGGGAAGGCTTGGGCCAGGTTGCAGAGCCTGGTGCTGTTCTCAGGTTTGGGTTTTATCTGAGCATCTGCTGCTGCATTTGGCTCCGGCTGGAATTTCTCTTTTTTGGTGAGGTGTCTCCCACTTGTTATTGTCATGCAACAGTTTGACACCTGGAGCGGTGTGTAAATGAAGATGTCTGATGTTTCCCTCCTAAGTGGGAACGGCTGTTTAGAATATCCTAGAAAAATTTAACTCCAGGCAAAATGAAAATGAGGAGCCTGGGGAGGCAGGCAGCTCCACTCCCAGGCTCCCTGAGGCAGCAGCAGCGGGGATTTGGGGATTTTCTTGCAGAATATTCCCAAGGTAAGGAATGCCACATCATGGGAGCCTCTTCTTGACCCCTCCATGAAATTCCTGGTGAGCCCAGGAAGGATGCTGCATGCAGGGCAGCACTGCCCTGTCCTCTGGGGGTGTTTACCTTGGGGCAGGACACACAAAATTCCTGCTGGTGCTCAGCACAGGTCTGAGCAGCTGAGTGGCTTGACCGGATTTGGGAAAAGTGTCCCTTGTTCCCTGTAGGGTCCCGGTGTGGGGATGCCCCTGGGGACACCAAGAGAGCTCAGGGACAACCTTGCCCTGCCCTGCCTTTCCCCAGTTTTGCTGCCTCTGTGGATTTGCCCGTTTTAGATTTTTGGGTGCCAATGTGTGTCCAATTGTCCTGCCTGAATAAATCAGCTGGGAGCACAGAGCCCCAGTGGCCTCTAGTGGCTATGGGACAAAGATCCCAGGGAAGGGGAACCCTCAGCCCCAAAGCCCCCCAAAGAAACAACACTGGGGGTCCATCCAAACCAGAACACACTCTTGCCACGGGGAAACCCAAAGGCAAAGGTAAAGCCCTCGGAAAAGCTCCAAGGCCATGACTGATGGGGGAGCATCCCAAATCCCCTCTGGGCAAGCATCATTCCCTGGAAGGGATGGATGGAGAGATTTTGGGTAGCCACTGGGTTTTTCTCATTCCTATGTTAAAAAAACAGGGGAAAAAACCCAAGCTTTTAAGGAGGGTAAAATTTCTTTCACATCTTTTTCCATTTTTCATTTTTCTAAAGTGTATTTTCTGTCTAATGCCACAATACAAAACATAAACCCCAGCGGTGAAAACAGTTGAGTGAACGGATCAAAAAGGGTTTGATACCGTTAAAATGACCATTTTTGTGTCTTCTTCAACAAAGGTCACTAAAGCTGCTTCCTTCTGAGTAATTGTGATTTTTCAACAAGGGAAGAGGGAAGAACTGACCCATTTTACTCCTTAAATCCATGGCATTCAGGGGTAGGATGGAGCATCCCCTTCTGCAGTCCATGCTGTCCCTCCTCTCTCCCCCCATGATAAATAAATTACTTTAGGAGTGCTGGCCTAGTTTAACATGCCCTAGTTTTGATGGAGGAGGGGAAAGAAAAAAAAAAAAAAGAGAGAGAGAATATTTATTTTGGGCAGTTGCTTCATGGGTGTCCTTTTGGGAAGAGCTTTGGGGGACTCACCCACTTCCTCTGCTCTGCTTTGCCCTGGCTGCAACACACTACCCTCAATTTTGGTTTCTTTTTCTGATTACTGCCTCAGTGATGCAGGAAATGGGTGGTGGGGACACTGATGCAGCCCCAAAATCCTTGTCCATTGCTCTGAGCCCCCCCAGGGCTGGTGTCATGCTGGGGGGGCTTCCAGGAGCTGATGCCTTAAAAGCCTGTGGAAAATGAGCAGCTTTAGAGAGAATGAGGATCCGCCCTGGTTCTGGGTGTAAGCGGTCAGGGTTGGTTTTGCTGCAGGAGCAGCTGTGTTAGCACCTTCCCCCAACGCCAAAATCCCTGGGAAAATGAGATTAAAGCGTGTGTCTGGGCATGGGAGTGGGATTTCACAAGTGCTCTGGGTGTCACTGGGACCTTTGCATCTCGCTCGTCCCTCCCGCACGCTGCTCTTCCAAAGGTGCCAAGTTTCCTGCGGTAAATAAACCTGCAAGTGGCTCTCTTCTATACATTTTATTTTTTCCTCCTTTTTTTCCCACCCCTGCCAAAACAAGCAGCCCATATGGGCAGGGTTGGGTGGGGATTTTTGCAGTTACCATGGGGATTTGGCTCTGGAGCTGCTGGGTGCTGGCTCCTAGGGTTTGGTTCGGATTTTTTTTTTCCCTCCCCTCTGATCCCTGTAACCGGAGCGTGGTGGTGGCACCAGGCTCCCTTCCCGGCCCCGGCATCTCCCAGCCAAGGTCACCGGGGAGACCGTAGGCAGCCGCCGCCTGCGTTGGGCCATCTGTTAAATAATGTATGCAATAAACTCCTGCCCCGGGGCCAGCTTAATCCTTAAATCCTCCTTCAGAACACCATCTCCCGGCCGTGCGGGATGCCCGGCTCGGTCTCTTGGGCGCATCTTTCCCCAGCATCCCTCGTGAATCCCTCTGTCCTCGCCCCTCCATCCCGCATCCTCCCGTACGCGAGCGAGCCGGGCTCTCCTGCTCCATTATTTATGCGCCGTGCATGAAAGATGCATATAAAAGAGCGGTTTATAATTTAGCAGAATCTCCTCTTCTTTCAGCCTCCCTTCCCCCTCTAGCTTCAGGCTTCCTCTGGTTCATTACTGGCCTCTCTCGGGCACCCAGGTGTTTTTTGGGGAGGATCCCGGGGCTGTGCCTGCTCCACATCCTGGGAGCATCCATAGATGGGGCTGGGTTTCAGGGTGGTTTAAGCACTCAGAGGTCTTTTGATGTATGGAATAAAGTGGGAAATCTGGTTTGGCAGACCCATAGATCAGTTTTTTTCACAAAAAAGGGGCTTTTTGGTAAATTTAATTAAGGCAGTGCTGCATCCAGCCCGTGGTTTTGTGTCTAATGAGCTCCCAAGCGCTGCGTCCCTGGCACGTGTGGGATGCTTTGCTCCTCTCTGGCTGTGTCTGCTCTCCCAGAGCCCTGGGCTCGCCCCCAGATGCTGACTGGGGCAAAACCCATTAGTTTGAGAGGAAAAACTCCTTTCTGGAAGCCATCTCATGCTTTGGAGGTG
This sequence comes from Sturnus vulgaris, assembly GCF_052056855.1. Taxonomy (NCBI): domain Eukaryota; kingdom Metazoa; phylum Chordata; class Aves; order Passeriformes; family Sturnidae; genus Sturnus; species Sturnus vulgaris. Next base: position 6,221,728 of record NC_142267.1, on the reverse strand, counting down.
CAGCAGATCCCCCAGCATAGAAAATCCTGGAGCCAAAAATGTGTGTGCTGAGTCCAACCCACACAGCGCGACCTCGGAGCTGAACTTGCTGGGGAAAAAATGAAAATAATTGGGGATTTTTCAAGGGATCAGTTTAGCAAAGCTCTTCATCATATCCTGGATGTGGGAGAGACTATGTTGGTTAAAAATGGAGCAATAAATAGCAAAGGTGGTGGGGAGGGGAGCATTACGCAGCCTTCACACCCCAAAAATGGCTCCAGCTCCATGTGCCACCCCAAATTTATCCATCTGCCCCCTACGTCATCCTATACAAATCCCAGCTCATCAGCATCCTGCTTTAATTGCAATATATTCTTTTCTTTGCAATAAAATCCCATCCCTGGACCTGTTTCCCATCCGTGATTATACCTTTGTTCTCCAAGCACAAAGGTTGGCTTGTGTCCTCGGTGGAGTGGGCAGAAGGGATAATGACCTTTTTTAACACCAGGATTTGGGGTTTGGGGTGAAGGGAGGCAATACTACAATGAAAATGCCCATTTTCCACAGCTTTTCCCATCAATGAAGGGGAAGCCACCTTTTATTCCCCATCCACAACAGTCACTCTCAGGACCCAATGTTGAATTTTTCTATTAAATTTGTGCCCCTGAAACATTTTCCTATCAAACAAAAAAACCCCACAAATAAATATGAATTACAGATAGTTATTCGGCATGAACAGGGGTCTGTAACAGAAAGTGGGGAGGTTTTCCTTCATTATTTTGGGATTATTTGGGTGGACAGGGAGGGATGCTCACGGCGCTGGGCCCTGGCAGCCCACGGGAAAACACGGCAGATCCGCATTTATAATTTTTTTTCCGTTTTGTTTCATTTTCCTTTTTATTCGGACATTGCAGAAATAGCCCTGTGTAGTGGATAAAAGTGCAACATACACAATATTTAAGAAAAGGAAGAAAGAAAAACCTGCCTTGAGGTCTGTCAGTCAATCGCAAACAGAAACAAGAACCAAGCCCGGGCGCCAGAGGCGCTTTTTGTTCCCCCACCCTTTTTTTTTTTCCCCTTTTGTTTTTATGCACGTCATGCAAAATAGTTAAAAAGAAAGATTAGAAAAGAGAAGTCAGAGAAAACCCCACGAGAGATCGACCGAGCCCTAGAAAGAGCAGAAAGCTCCGAGTGCTGCTCGTCTCGGGGAGGGAATCGCTGCCCTCCAGCATCTCCAAGTGTTTGGCACTCTTGTGATTACATTAAATAATTTCTTTTATAGATATGTTTTAATACAGTCTATTAAAGAGAGAAAACTGCCACAATATAAGGAAAAAAAAACCAAACAAACCAAGATCACCCACACTACAGACTGCATGGTAGTTAGAAAAGCTGAGCATCCCCCCCGCCCCCCTGTACATATAAAATCTGTCCCTTTGCTCACAGCAACCAAGAAGTACAAGCCTTAAAAAATAAACCAGCAATTCTTCCTTCAGGCCTTTCCTTTATAAAAGTTTTGGTTTTCCCCCTCGAGAACCTTAAAACGTGACTAAAATTAAATATATATATGTCTATTTTATATAATTTCCCAACATCCAAAGACACCAACATAAAAAAAAAAAAAAAAAGAAGAAACTCATACAGAAGGGGATAGCGTGGTACATCCAAGTGCACGGATTCATTTTTGCAAGATTAAATAATGTAAACAAGGTGCCCGCTGGGAACAACCCTGGCCGGAGGGAGGCCCCAGGGGCTGTTCCCCCCCCATTCCCGCTGCCCCCTTTCCTCTTACCCCCCGATCTAGCGCGGCACAAGGTTCATCAGCCCGACAAAAGCGATCCCGAGTAATTCAGAGCCGTGACTCCTCCGTCCGTCCCTCGGGGTGAGGGCTTTGAAGCGGGTGACTATTTTCCCGATTACATATATATATATATATATATCTATTTTAATTTATTACGGTTTGGGGATCCGTGGCTCGCTCGCCGCCCTCCCCTCCGCGCGTTCCGGAGGGCAGGACGCGCGGCGGTGCCGCGGGATGCGGCGGGCGCGGACGGCGTTGGGCATTCCCGGCGCTCGGGCGGTCGCTGCGGTGTTTCGGGGTTATTTTGTGCCGATCACCTGTGCCATTGTAAACCGACCCCACCCCGGGCTTCAGCCCAGCGTCCCCAGGGAGGCTTTAAACACCGGGAGGGGCCTTTTCGGAGAGGTTTTGCAGCACATCATCAATTCTATCATCTTCAATAACCACTAGAAAGCAGAAAGAAAGAGAAGCGCGATGAATTTTCTGCCGTCGTGCTCCCCTCGCCCAAGGTCACCCTGGGGGGTGTTGGAAGGGTCCCACATGCCTGGTGCGGCTGCTGGCAAAGCTGCACGGAGCCCGACACGCCGCAGGGTACCTGGTGCCCCGTGTCCCCACCCCAGGATCGCTCCCCCGGCACTGGTGCCCTGTCCCTGGGCACACCTGGCAAAGGGCTTGTTCCCAAGGAAGGTCCCCTCCCCTCTGTGCCCTGCGGATGGTCCCCAGGGAATGATGCCCTGTCCCTGAGGAAGGTCCCTGCTGCCCTATACCCGGTGAAGTGCCCAGGGCACCATGTCCTGTCCCCAGGGAAGGTCCTGGCTACCCAACACCCTGGTGACAGTCCTTGGGACGTGATGCCTGACATCCTGCAGGGAGGCTGGTGCATCGTGCCCGTCCCTGGGGACGGCTCCCGGTGCCCTGCATCCCCGAAAGGTGCTTGAAGCCCCATCCCCGGGGAAGAGCCACGGAACACGATGCACAACATCCCTCAGGGAGGCCGGTGCACCATACCCTGTCCCCGGGAACGGTCCCCAGTGCCCTGCATCCCTGGAGAAGGTCCTCGGGATATCCTCAGGGAGCCCGGTCATCATGCCCCATTCCTGAGGATGGTCCCCGGTGTCCCGCCTCCCCGGGGAAGGTCCCCGGTACACGATGCCCAACACCCCGCGGGATACCCGCTGCATCCCGGGCTGCATCCCGGGCAGCTCCCGGCGCGCCCCGCTCCCTCCGGCACCCACCTCTCTTGCTGCGGCCGATCTGTCCCAGCTTGGGCGGCCGCTTGCCCTGCCCGCCGGCCAGGAGCCCGTCACCGCCGCGGAGGCGAACGGGGAAGGGCAGCTGCCCCACGGCCGCGTCCCCCGCCAGCTGCCCCTCGCCGTAGGGCGGCCCCTCCGACATGGGGGCGGCGGGGGGGGACCCGCCGCCGCCGCCGCCCCCCGACAGCCTCCCGGGGCGCGGGGCCCGCGGGCCCGGGGCAGCGGCGCAGCGGGCGCGGGGCAGCCGCCCCGTCACATCCCGGCCCGGCCGGCGCTGCTCGCGGCTCCGCGGCTGCGGCGGCGGCTCCGGCGGCGGCGGCGATAGAGGAGCGGGAGGCGGGACCGGGCGGGGCGGGGCGGGACCGGCTCGGCCCCCGGTACCGGCGACGGCACCGCCCCGGCGGGCTGAGCCCGCACCCCGGGGATCCCCGGGACTGCCCCGCCGCCTGCCCCGCAGCGTCCCCGAGGAGCGCGGAGCATCCTCAAGGAGCCCGGAGCTGCCCCGCAGGCTCCCTGCGGAGCACGGAGCTGTCCTGGGGTGTTGCACGGCATCCCTGGAGATCCCAGAGCTGCCTGGCAAACATCCTGCAGAGCCCGGAGCTGCCCTGCTTCATCCTCAGGATTCCCCAACCTGCCCCTCAGCATCTCTGGGGAGTCCGGAGAGGCCCTACAAGGACCCTCGGGAAGATTAGGTGGTCCCACAGCGCTTCTGGGGAGCCCAGAGCTGCCCCATAGCCGCATGTGGGGAGCCCAGATTACCTCACAGACACGTTTAGGGAATTCAGAGCGGGCCCCCCCAGCCACTCCTGGAAAGTCTGGAACCAACTCCTCCACATCCCTGGGGAGCCCAGCCCTGTTCCCAGGAGCACTGGGCATGGCCCCAGCAGGAATGAGCCATCTGGGGACCTCTGGCACTTCGTGGGGGGCTGCAGCATGGGGGGACTGGGTGTGCTTGGCTATGGGCCCCCAGGACCCGTCCCTGCAGAGCCTTTCCTGGGGCACTGCAGGAGGGCTTGTGGGTCACTGTGAGCTTTTCTTGGGGTTTTCTATGGAGAGGTGCCACAACAGCGTGGATCATTGGGGTTATTGCCTGGCAAAGTGAATGATGGGAAGGTTGGAGATAACATTTTGGGACAGACCACAGCTATTTTGGGGTGTTCAGGCACCTGTGGTGCATCTCCCACAAAGTGGAGCAGGAGGACAGTAGCAGCAGCAGCAAAGAACCTGTTTGTGCAAGGCTGAGTTACAGGATTTCTCTGGAATCAGGAACCTGGCTCATTTTGGCGTCGAGCAGAATGGGGCACAGTAAGAACAGGGTGCCTGGTGGTGCCAGGGCTGGGGTGCACTGTCCCGGGGCTGCTCCCATCTCCATCTCGTTTGCTGAAATCCTCAGCCCCCAGAGCTGCACAAGCCTCTCCCCCTCTCCCCTGCACCCCCACCCGCCCCCGAGCTGTCAGCTCCTTACATAAGGTTGCGGCTACGCCCGAGATATCACAGGGAAAGCTTGGAAACAGAAGGCGAAGGGTATCGGGAAAGCACAGCCCCTCCAAAGCGTATTTTTAGGCTTTGCCTGGTGCTCCATTCCTGGGCAAAACGCCAAGGCTCGAGGCCATGTCCTGCTCTGGTCTGAGGGGGATTGACCTCCTTGCTGTCCCCAGTGAGGGGACGAGGCTTTTTGTGGTGGTTGGTCCCCTGGAGAGGAGGGACACCTCTTCCAGCAGATGGGATTCTGTCGTTTCCATCTGTATTCTGGGTTTTCGGGCTGCAGTGTGGCTTTTTGAGCTGTGCTCCAGCTGCTCCCTCTGGGTTTCTGTTTCGAGGGCTACCTCGCCCTGCAGGCAGCCACCGCCATCTACAGCTGGTGGGACGCGGCCCATTTCCCGGCACCGGGATAACCAGGGACCTGCTCCTCCCCAAAACCCAGCCGTGGGTTTGTGCCTCACAGCCGGAATGGCCTTCGGACACTGCCTGGCTGCTCTGGTTAATATTTGATGAGGAAACAACCCATTTTTTCACTGTTAAATTCAGGGGGTTTTAAATGCCAGTCGACGGGAATGTTTCTTTTTAAATGTGCCTGGGGGATGTGAATGGCTCTGCCGGCATCAGATGGAGCAGGGGTGTCCAGGGGCTGTCTCAGTCCTGGAGTTTTCAGCTGTTCCCCAGGAATGTTTCTCTAATTGTCCTCCCCAGCATATGTTAATTGCAGCAGCACTTTGGGTCCATTAACCCTCTTGGGTGTATATGGGATTTATGGCAAACTGGGGGTGTCAGGGAAGGGAATTTTCCTTCTTTGTGTCAATTTAGGGGTTTGGCACCACCTGTGTCATGAGGGGACAGTGGTGACTGTCATGTCCAGTGCAAGGGGGACAGGTTTCCCCCCTCTGCCATTCTCCTTCATGGCTCGGGATGATCCAGGCTGTGTCCACCTCAGGGAGGACAAACCTCACCACTCCCAGGGAATAATCCGACACAGACACACTTTTTGTCCTATTTTATTACTTCACACTCCATCTGCTATCCCAAGCCAAGCACAGCCATCAGCCACAGCATTCTCACATCTCCATCCTCATATCTTGGTGTGACAAAGCCATGTTGGGGGGAATCAGAGAATTACCTGTGTTCATACCCCCTGGTATGAGCTCTCTGACAGCCCCTCCTGCTCTGTTAGGCCTTTCAGCCCTCTGGCAGCCTCACAGGAATTCTGCAGCCTCTCAGAACCCTTAATACAGTTTATTTTTGTTTTCCCCATGTTTTTATCAGCTGGGTAAGGGGCTGCAGGCTCTGTACCCATGACACAAACCCTGAGAGTCCAAACCTTAACAGAAGAGCTTCAAGCTGCACCTCCCCCAAGCACCTCACCCTTTGCAAGGAATCACCTCTCTCAAAAACACCTCCAGAGCACAGCATGAGCAAGCTGCAGAGTCATCTTTTCAGACTCAGCTCTGCTCCACTGCTGAAGCACCCCCTCCCTCAAGCTCCCTCCCCTTCCCCAAAATCCACCATCCAAGCAGCGAGGCAAAAAAACCCCTTTGCCAGTGGCAGCTTTAAATCCAAAATCTCCCCCCCAGAAATCACAAAACATTAACTATTGTACAAGGGAACCATCCTGGTGATGCCCTGCCTGCAGATTGGGCACTTTTTGGGCTCGGGAAGAGCCTGGTAGCACTCGTGGCAAGAGCAGACGTGGCCACACTCCAGGAAAACGCAAGATTTGGTGCTGCTCAAGCAGACCACGCAGGCGTTTTTGAGAACCTCGCCCCCCTCGGCGTTCATCAGGCGCTCCTGGGCCTGCCGGAATTCTTCCTGCATCTGCCGGAGGTGCTGCCTCTCGCGGTGGTGCCGGTATTGCTTCCGCAGCAGGAAGAAGAGCACAGCGCAGGTGGCAAAGCCGAAAACCATGGTCAGGATTTTCCAAAACCGGACGCCAGACTCTTGTTTCTGCAGCAAGGACTCGAAATCCAGGGAGCTCAGGTAGTAGGGCATGCCCTGCTTCGGGGGCTGCAGCTTGATGGTGGTGTTATCCAGGACCAGCTCTCCCACCCCGGTCAGGGCCGTGCCCACCTTCAGCATCTGCTCGGTCTCCTGGATGCCCTTGGGACGCTCCCCGCTGATGTAGTGACCGATGACGTCCGTGAAGGACTGGACAGAGGGGTGGAATTTCTCGTAGACCGTCTCCAGGCTGAGCTCAACAGCATCCAGAGGCTTCATCACCCGCACAGTGACACCAGCACCGGCCTCGGCAGGGGCCAGGTCAAAGGGGGCGGTGTTAGTTCTCTGGTGGATGATTTTCTCGTAGTCATTCCTGGGGAGGGAGAAGGGGAGGAAGTGAACTGATTTCCCCTGATGGGAATGGGATGACCTGCTGGTTTTGGGGACTCCCAGTGGAGTTTCTTTGATGGGGATCTCTGGAGAGCACTTTTCCCCTCACGGCACTATCCAGGTGTGCACCAGGCCACTCCACCCTCACCTCAGTGTTCCACAAGCACTGGATGGTTTCCTCCATCCACATCTACTTCCTCCTCACCTGTTTGTGGCATTCCCAGCTGTCAAAACCATCCCCTGAGAAGCACCACGTGTCACACATCCCAATTTGATAAGTGTTACCAAATGCTTATCAAACAGCATCACTGGGCTCTGTTTCAGCAGTTCTGGGATCCTCCTCAGGTCCCCTGGATGCAGGGATAACCCAAATCCAATTAATTTCTGTTCTGCAAGTGAGGTTTTTTTGGGAATGCCATCCTCTGGCCACCTCTGTAACAAGGTGGGGCTGATCAATGTTCAGCCTGTGTTGGGTTATTTAACGTGCTCTTCTCCTCCAGCCCCTCTGTGAAAGCCCTAAAATCAGCCAAACACTCTCTGTTCCGGCAGCTGTCACTGTGGGGGCTACTTTGGGATCCAGCTCTGAGGCACTTGGTCACTCTGGCCATGCCTGATGCCACTTCAGGGTGTCAGACCCCCCCCGAGGGCAGCACAGGTGTTTGAGGGTACCAGGCACATACCAGAGGTGGGTGGTTCTGTTCCACACCATCTTGTGCTCCTGCAGTGTCAGCCTCTGCACCACGCCCTTGCAGTTCTCCACAAACTGACTGCTCAGGGTCTCCTTCACTGACCGCACCACACCTGCAACGGGAGTCCAAGGGGAAGGCGAGGTGCTCATTAAACAAAGTGACAGGAGTCACTTTGGAGTGACAGCACCATGGGGAATGGCTTCATACTGACAGGTTTTGATGGGCTGCTGGGAAGAAATCCTTCCCTGTGAGGTGGGGAGGCCCTGGGACAGGGTGCCCAGAGAAGCTGTGGTTGCCCCTGGATCCCTAGAAGTGTCCAAGGCCAGGTTGGACAGGACTTGGAGCAACCTGGGACAGTGGAAGATGTCCCTGGCCATGACAGGAGGTGGACCTGGATGAGCTTTAATGTCTCTTTCAACCAAAACCATTCTAGAAAAGGGTTAAAATGTGGTTAAAAGGGTTGTCAGGGATCTGTGGCTGCAAGGGAGGATATGACCTGATAGGCACAGAAGGAGGAGCTGGGGATGAAATCCCCCGGTGAGGAGCAGCCGTGGGGTGGGATGTGCCATTTGGGGCACCGCTTTGGGTCCTGTTTGAAAGAAATTAGGGATTTGTCTTTACAAACAAACTGTGGGTCTGCTGGTAGATAAAACTAGATACTGAGAGATAAAAGAAACAATGGGAAAACCCGTAAATTCTCTATGAATTCCACTGACTGGCACAAGGAAAAGGAAAGGGGGGGGGTGGGGTTATTAGAAGAGGTTCTTAGGTATTAGGCATTTCAGGAAGTCTGTACCTCTCAAGTACCTCAGCCAGTGGGGAAAGAGAGAGGGAAATGTGGCCAGGTAACAAGGATAAAAAGGAAGGCTGCGTCCTCTAGCAATTTGAGACACCCCATGCGAAATGCCCACGGCCTCTCCCTTTATTCGAATAAAGTTATAGGACTCCTCTGTCTCCTTTTTGGACACAAACTTCCGGTGTTTTTGGATTAATCTTCCTGACCCTACCTTCTATGACGGCATAGGGCACGCAGCGCCCGGGCGCCTCCAGGAGCACGGCCCGCAGGTCCCCGTCCAGCCGCACCTTCCTGGCGCCCTGGGGAGCAAACAGAGGCCGCGGCTCAGCCTGCGCGACCAGGCCGCGGCCCGGGGACCGGGCCCATGCATTCCCCTGTCGCACCCCTCGCACGCACCTCGAGCCCGCGGGCCACGCGAGCCTTCTGCCGGTAGACGGAGTAGAGCAGAGCAGTGATGGCGGTGCTGGCGGTCAAGAGCACGGCCTGTGCGGCCGAGGGCCGCCCGCCGCCCTCCATGGCCGCCAGGCCTGCCGTTACCACGGCAACCGCCCGGCGGCGCCGGCGCCTGGTGATGACGTCACGAGCGGCGCTCTGGCAGCCGCAGCGCCGCCATCGAGACGGGCGGTCCGCCGAGGCCGGGTGGGGGACGGGGGGACATGGGGACTCCGCAAAGCCTTGTTGGGGTGCGGGGGTAGCACAGACTGCACCCCCACAGAGGCTGCGGGTCAGGTCCCGGCCCCAGGGAGCTTTAGGGGGATAAACCCCATCCTCGGGAGTTCGGCGGGGCGGGACAGGTCGCAGCCTCTCCACCCCTTTACTCCAAACCTCCACCCTGGGGTCCTGGGGAAGACCTCAAACTTCAGCTTCACCAGTATCTGAGGGGGGATTAGCCCAAATCCCAGTCATCCCTTAGGATCTTGTCAGCTAGCCCCAAATCCTAATGCCCCCGGGTGCGGAGGGAGTGGGAGCATCCCCCGTACCCCCCCCTTCCACCTTGGGGATGGCAAGGCAACACAAATCTCACCCTTCTGCTAAGTTTGGGGGAGCAGTGGTCAGACCAAAGCATGTCCCCCGGTGGCTGGGGGGGGATATTTCCCCAAATCCCAGCCCTGCAGCACCTTGGGGAAGGGGTTACAACCCTTCACTGGGCTGTGGGGCAGCAGCATCAGTCCAGCTCCACTGCGAGGGCTCAGCCTCAGGACGCAGCCCCCAGCCCCATTTTGCAGAGTCCTTTACCCCCGTCCCACAAAGGGCCATGGCAGAGTGGCAGGGACACAATACCCCCCCACCCTCACCTCGCCATCTTCTTACCATCGCTCATTCTGGGAAAGCAGCAAAAAGGGAAGAAAAAAAATAGCAATTTTTCGTAAATTATTGATCTTCAGGCCCTTGGTGCTAATTTGGAGTGTGTATGTGAGGGGCTGCTCTCCAGTTCTGCTCTCCAGTGGGGTCCAAGGGGCTAAACCCCCGTCACTGCTCCCGCGACGTGGGCGGCACAGCCGTCCCCCAGCTCTATATTTTAAAAATCAAGTTGCCATGACTACACGGAGCAGCTCTCCCCAGCCCTCGGTGCCGCAGGAAAGCACTGTGGACACCGCAGCCCCCCTCCTTGGCTTTCCTTTCGAGGGGTAAATACAGCACAAACCCCCCAAACTGCCTCAGTGCCGAGCTTAACTCTGTCATCCACCAGGCTCCAGCCGAGACACAGGTGCCGTCACACCGCAGAAAACACACATTAATCTTTTTATTATGGCCACTGTGGAGGAGGCACGAGAGCAGGTTCATGTGCGGGGCTGGGGTGGGATCCCTGGGATGCAAACCCACCCCACCGTGGGTCTTCCTGCAAGCGGAGCCGCTGTCTTGTCCAGATTGATCCCCGAGGAGGGTCCAGCACTGGCTTGGGGCGCAGGGAGAGGGCACCTCATGCCCGGTGACCTCCGGCGCTCAGCACACGGCAGCCCGGGGCCCGCGCAGGCTGCACCCCCTCATGTCGCTGGCCAGCCGCAGCACGGCCGCTCGCTCGGGGTCCCCCAAGGGCGTCCCAGCGCCGAAGGCCTCCTCCTCCTCCTCCTCCAGGATGGAGCTGAGCCGAGGGGCGCAGCGGGCCCGCTCGGCCGGCGGGCGGTACGGACACTTGGCGTTGAGCAGCCTGCGGAGGGGCACCAAGGGCACGATGGCTTCGCCCAGGAGCTGCTGCTGGACGTGGCGGAAATCGCTCTGTCTCTTGAGGCGCTTGAACTCGTTGAAGGCGGAGGCCGAGGTCTGGTAGAGGAGCAGGGCCATGGCGCGAGCCTTGTCGGCCTTGGACACCAGCACGGCGTGGCAGCGCAGCACCACCGCCTTGTTCTTCACCTGGTGCCGGTACACCCAGGCGAACACCTTGGGGTGCCGGCGGTCGGCGGCGCAGTGGGTGATGCGGTGCAGCAGGTACGCGTGGCCCGGCCGGCGGGCTCCCTTCTCGCAGGGCGTCATGCGGATGCCATGAGGGCCCAGCGTCAGCTTCATCTTGGCCCCGCCGGCGCCCGCCTCGCTCTTGGCCCAGATCTTGCCCACCGCCTCCTCGGTGCAGCCCTCGCCCTTGGCGTGCAGGGTGACGGCATTGCCCAGGTACCGCACCGTGTACGTCGGGTCCTCCTTGTTCAGCTCCACTTTCTGGCGCTTCCCGCGGAAGACGCTGCCCAGGCGCTCCAGCGGGCACTCGGGCAGCAGGTCCGGGCAGGAGCGGAGGAAGCCGGCCAGCAGCGCCGCGTAGCTCAGCCCCGGCCCCAGGCTCTTGCCTTTGCACTTACGTTCATTTTCCACCAGCACGAACTTGCTCCGGCGCCAGGGCAGCATCTCGACTCCGCTCCTTTAATCCCGGCCTCGCTCGCAACCAGCGGGACCACCCCCCCCACCACCCCAATCCGGTTTGGGGGGGTGTCCCCGCACCCCCCGAGCAGGGGGTGAAGCCCCTACCCCAGCAGCGGGACCGCCGTATCCGATCCGGAGCCCACGGAGGATGCGGAGCCGAGGAGCCGCCGCGTTCCGGGCGCCGCCTGCGCCTGATGCTGCGGGAGCGACGGCGGCGGCTGCGGGGACGCGGCGGCTGCGGGGACGCGGCGCTCTCTCCGTGGGCTGCTCCACCTCCCCGAGCACGCGGGGAGCCGCCGCTGAACGGCCCCCGCCGGGGAATGAGCGGCCCCCGCCGGTGAACGAACGGCCCCCGCCGGTGAACGACCCCCGCCGGTGAACGGCCCCCGCCGGTGAACGAACGGCCCCCGTTGGTGAATGAACGGCCCCCGCCGGGGAATGAACGGCCCCCGTTGGTGAACGAACGGCCCCCGCCGGTGAACGGCCCCCGCCGGGGAATGAACGGCCCCCGTTGGTGAATGAACGGCCCCCGCCGGGGAATGAACGGCCCCCGCTGGTGAATGAACGGCCCCCGCCGGGAAATGAACGGCCCCCGCCGGGGAATGAACGGCCCCCGTCGGTAAATGAACGGCCCCCGCCGGTGAACGAACGGCCCCCCGTCGGTGAATGAGCGGCCCCCGCCGGGTAGCGGCCCCCACCAACTCCGTGCGTGCTCGCTCCGTGCCCCGGCAAAAATCAAGCCCCTCACCCCACGCAGCAACCAGACCCTGAGCGCCGAATCCCACCGGCGTGAGGGGTAATTCTTTAATTTCCCACCCAGAGAATGATTTTGGGAGGGTCAGATATGGCTTCTGACACTGGAACGACAAAAAGGTGGGGTTTTCCGCCCCCCAAATCAGTACATTGCACAAGGATGTGTGCCAGGATTTGCAGATCCTGCAGGTTTGCTGGCATTTTTTCCTCCAAACCTCCCATTTGCCCCTGTTATTTCCAAGCCAGACAGATCTCCTTGCTTCTCCTCTCCTTTTGGGCTGAGCTAGCTTTTAACCTGTTGCTTTTATCTCTGGCCAAGGCCCTAGGACAGCTTCTCTCCTGGAGAAATGGAATGTTATTTCCCCATGGCACAGCTCGGAGTGTTGTTTTGGGGAGCACTGCAAGGTTTCAGCCCTGCAGTGGAGTCTGAGGCTGCTCAGGATTCAGTGCCTTTGGCTCAAACCCTGATTTCCACCTTTTTTTTTTTTTTTAACCATCTGGATGTAAAGCAGGGAGACCCCCGGGCTTGGGGATGCTCTGTTTGCCTTGGGATTGACAAATGGGGAGGAGAAAGGGGTAAAATAACACCGTGTGCCCCCACTTTTAGTCTATTTGGGGAAGAAAACCAGGGTGGGGTGTTGCAGGGAACAGGAAGCCATTTCCCAGCAGCTTCCCAGATTTTCTGCAGTTTGAGTGAAGCAAATACAATCTTAAAATAGCAGCTTCACAGGCAGACAGCACCAGCCCCACTCTCTCACTGCCGCGGCCTTGACAGCCTCTCAGGTTTTTGCAGCCAAAATAATAAAAAATGCATGAATTAGTCTGTTTTTCAGTTTTTCTGATGCAAACATGGGCTGTGTGGTTTGTTCTTGGTGCAAGGATGGTTTTGGGGAGATGGCAATTAGGGAATTAGTGCTAATGAGGAAGATTTCTATCCATGCTAGCCTCTGTCTTTCATAATTTCTATTCTTGCCCTCATTGACTGAGGTGAGAGCTGTGTTTACTTGCTCCGTGTTCATATTGAGAGGGCAGGTGTGAACCCACCCTGAAAGCTTCTTTGTTTACAGATCCCACATTATTTGGGTCGGGGGGGAGGGCTGTGGTGTCCCTTTGCTCTGCTTTGATCCCACAAGTTGCCCTAGGACTGGTTTTCCTTTTTTCTCACAGATTTTGTGGGGCAAAGGAGACTCTGCACCGCATTTTATATAGGGCAAAACAACCTAGATTTGCACTTGAAAGGTGAAAAAGAGAGTTATGGGCAGGGCTCCTCTCACTCACTGCCCTGGCAAGTGGTGAACTGTCATGACTGGGTTCCAGAGGGAACAAGCACCCTCACAGTATGTGGGAGGTGGATTTCCTGGTAATCCCTTGGACAATAACGATCTCAGCATCCCAAATTTGGTTTCTTGGGGTGCCTGTGGTGGTTCTACTGTCCCATACTCTGTTTCAGCCCCATCAGAAGCCACTGCCAATTTGGATGCTGCTTCCCAGCCTCTTGTGGTTCCTCAGCAGCAAGATTTGCTGGCAAACCAGCAGGTAAAGTCCAAAACCTCCCAAAATCCAACAAACCAGATAAAAATCCCAGTGATAAATCCCTGGGGGCTGTGAAACCCATCATTGCAGCTAGAAAATGGGGCAGGAAGCTCCTTGGGCAAGGGGAAAAATAGAGAAATCTTTAATTAAAAAGCAATTTGATGATCACCTGGGAACCCTTTACATTGTGTGGGCTGATTCCCGTGGAAGCATCAGCCAAACTGAATTTGGGCTCCAGCATGAGGGCATCTCAAAAAGGGCTTTTGACCACCTGTGTCTTCAGCCATTTTCCCCTGCTGCCTGTAGTTAGAAGACCTGGGAAAATGTGATATACACAGGTATTTTTTTTTATGCCTTCAGTCATAGTAATTTATTTCTTTTGATCTCGCTGATCAGGAGCTGTTGTTCCTTTCCCCCCCGGAATGATTTAACGGCATTTTCCTGTGGAGCCACAGAACCAGTTTTGAACTGAGGAGGAAAAAACCCTCTAGGACGGCGGCAGAAAAATGCTCTGCCAGGACGGAGAAAGGAGGAAGTAAATAATGAAAAGAGGAGAATGGAAAAAAATGAGGCAGCAGGCAGGGAGAAGGTGTGGGAATCCCTGAGCACGATGCTTTGGGGGCCAGGGCTGCCCCTGAGGATGCTTCCCGGAGTTGAGCTGCGTGCCGGGGCGTTATCCCGGCGTCCCGGCCAGCCTATTTTCCAGGCGAGGAAATATTTAACCGCGGCGTCAGCGGGCAGGGCAGGCGGGTGCAGGAATGGAGAGAGGCGGGCAGCACCCGGTCCCTGCTGTCCCCGCGGGCCAGCCCAAGGGTGACCATCTCCAGCTCCTGCTGCGCCGCAGCCAGGAGGCCAAAAACTGCGCCTATTGTCCCTACAGCCACTTCCCGGTGGGAGCCGCGCTGCTCACCACCGGCGGAGAGATCTTCTCGGGTAAGATGGGGACCTGAGACACCCCTCCTCGGGGATTTTGGGGAGTCCCCAGCAAGCCCCGGGTGGTGTATGAGGGTGTAGCGGGGTCATGCCGGGGTGCTGGTGTTGTGCGTCCTCTCCCGCTGCCTCTTGGCAGGCGCCGTCCCGGACCAAGCCAAAGATCACAGCAGATGGGAAAATAAACAGGGGGAGCAGGGGAAATGGCTTTTCTTTGTGAATTCCCTAAGAAATGAGCCGGTGGGGTGTGGGGTGGCTGATGCCGGAGTTGTCCCTGCAGGGTGCAACGTGGAGAACGCCTGCTACAGCCTTGGGATGTGTGCCGAGCGCGCCGCCATTCAAAAAGCCATCTCCGAGGGGCACACCAGCTTCAAAGCCATGGCCATCGCCAGGTGAGGGTGCTCCGAGAGCTGGAATGGTGAGGGATGGGATAGCGAACCAGCAGCAGAATCCCTGCTGCTCCTCAGGGACAGCTGCTTTTGCAGCAGCCCCGTCTTTTGGGGAGGGAAATAAAGTTTTTGCGTGGTGTTTCTGGAGGAATTGGGAGGCAAATCTGTTGTGGCTTTGTATTTATCTGGGCATGAAGGTCTTCTGCAGGTGTTCTCCCCTCCTCTGACCTCAGGACTGAGCTCTGTGCCCTTCTCTTTGGCAGTGACATGGGGGACCAGTTCATCACGCCCTGTGGAGCCTGCAGACAAGTCATGAGAGAGGTGACAGCTCATGTGGGGCTCATCCCCTGACCCCAGAACACCATCCCCTGACCCCAGAACACCATCCCCTGACCCCAGAACACCATCCCCTGACCCCAGACACCATTCCCTGACCCCAGGCATCTCCCCCTTGAAACACCTGGAGGTACCAAGGAGGGTACAACTCCCCATCCTCAGCCCCAGGGCTGGCTCCAGGCTCCTCAAATTCTGTTATCTGCTGGGAAAGGGGTATTCCAGCCCTGAGTGGGTGTTCAGTGGGAATCCATCGCTTGCCCCCCACAAGGGGGTTTGTTCCTCCGGGTGCAGGGTTTTGCCCTTGAGTCTTTGCTCTGGCTCTTGCAAGCCTGAAAATGGGGATTTTCCAGCAAAAGCTGAGCTTCCCACAGATCCTGTCCGGCTCTGTCTCCCTCCCCTGCAGGAATCCCAGCACCCACAGCCCATTTTTGGGTTGTTAATATTTAATGGGTTGCAGGGCTCTGCTCGAGGGTCAGATTCAGCAGGTTCAGAGGTACTGGGGCTCACGCTGGTGGGGTAAAAACACAGGATCTGAGCCCAAAATATCCTCTGGGGGAGGTAATGCTGATAAGCCAACCCAAAATGCATGCAATAGAGAGAGATGCTCCCTGTGAGCCTGAAAAAAAGGGGTATATGAATAATTTGGGGAAGAAATGCAGATTCTTCCCTTCTTCTCCCTCATCAGGCTCTTGTTTCTCCTCTTCTCCTCCAGTTTGGCACAGACTGGGATGTCTACCTGACCAAAGCAGATGGCACCTACATTGTCAAGAGGCTGGAGGAGTTGCTGCCGCTCTCCTTTGGCCCTGAGGACCTGAAGAAGGTCTGAGCAGCGTGGCCACCACCAGCCTTTGCCCTTAGGCACAGGGGACCATGGCTTTCCCCAATTTCCTCAGCCTGTAAGCAACTTTCGGGAACAACACAGGGGGAAATGTATTTATACTGTTAAATTGCCTGTTCCTCTGGCTCATCTTCTGATTCAGTGTTGATTCGAAGACTCCAGCTCCACCTTGCCCCAAGGAAATGGAAAAATCAAATAATCCCCTGTAATTAGTAAAAGTCCTGTCCAGACATCCCTGTAGGCAAGGGAGGGCATGGGTTTGATGCACAGCTCAAACAGCCTTTGGTACAGAAACCACTCCTGAATAATGCAAAATCATTGCTTGGGAAAGTGCTGGATCCTTCAGCTCTAAAGAGAAGCAAAACCAAGAAGGAAAAGGTCCATCAACCCCAGAAGTAATTAGTAATTAGTAAACCAATCCAGATTAGGTGGATTGCTAGAACAGGATGTTTATCACACTGAGCGTGTCCTTTGCTCGTTTCTCCCCAGCTTGTTTTCCTTGCTTTTGTTCTGTTTGGGGTGAAGAAGAGGACAAGGTGTTTTTGGGGACTTCTGGAGGGTTTTGTGCCTCCAGGGTAATGCCACTTGTTGATCAATATTGTATTGATTTATAATACAATGATAAATGAATTTGTTACATTTCCCAACCAGCGCTGGGTTGAGCATTTCTGCCATGTCCAAGTGAAATAAAAGCACTTCTGGTTTATGTCCTGCAGTTGTAGGAAGTGACTAAACACAAGGAGTGGGGTCCTGGGGCTGTCCTGCAGCCCCAGCAGGGCTGGAGAGTGCTGGATACGCCCTGGGAACCTCATGAGGTTTAACAAAGCCAAGTGCAGGGTGCTGTACCTGGGTCAGGGCAACCCCCAGCATCCTTACTGGCTGGACAATGGAGAACACTCCTGTTGGGAAGGACTTAGACATGCTGGTGGATGAGAGGCTGGATGTGCCTCGGCTGTGGGGCTGATCCCATGGCATGGGCAGCAGGGGAAGAAGGGATTCTGGAACAGGGTGCCCAGAGAAGCTGTGGCTGCCCCATCCCTGGAGGTGTCCAAGGCCAGGTTTGGATGGGGCTTAGAGCAAGCTGGGATAGTGGAACATGTCCCTGCTCATGGCAGGAGTGGAACAGGATGGGCTTTGAGATCCCCTCCAGCCCAAACCAGTCTGTGATCCTGTGGTTTTGAAGATTCCACACACTGGGCTGTGCCCTGGCTGTTCCCAGGGCAGTGCCGTGCTCCATGCCAAGGCACTCCTATCTGTGTCCTCCATGCCCTGCATTGCACAAGGCTTCACCGTGGCTGCACTCTGCTCTGTGCCCTGTTCTGTGCCCTGCTCCGTGACCCATTCCATGCCCTGCTTGATGCCCCTCTCCATGTCCCCTTCCATATCCTGCTCCATGCCTTGCTATGTGTCCCATTCCATGCCCCCTCTACATCCCATTCCATGCCTCAGTCCATGACCCCTTCCATGCCCTGTTCAGTACCCCACTCCACGCCTGCTCCAGGTGTTGCTCTATGCCCCATTCCATGCCCCACTGCCATGCCCTGCTCCCCATCCCTGTCTCCATGCCCCATTCCGTGCCCCACTCCCTGTCCCATTCCCTGTCCCTCCCCATCCCTGTCTCCGTGCCCATTCCATGCCCATTTCCACGCTTCACCCCGTGCCCCATTCCCTGTCCTTCCCCATCCCTGTCTCCGTGCTCATTCCATGCCCATTTCCACGCTTCACCCCGTGCCCCATTCCCTGTCCCTCCCCATCCCTGTCTCCATGCCCCATTCCGTGTCCCATTCCCTGTCCCTCCCCATCCCTGTCTCCATGCCCCATTCCGTGTCCCATTCCCTGTCCCTCCCCATCCCTGTCTCCATGCCCCATTCCGTGCCCCATTCCCTCTCCCTCCCCATTCCCGTCCCCGTCCCGTCTCAGGGGGCGTGGCCTTCCCATGGGCGTGTCACCGGGCGTGTCCCGTCCCCATTGGCCCGCTCTGGGCCCCGCCCCCTGCGGTGACGCGGCGGCCATGGCGGTGCGGCTGCTGCTGGCCCGGGCCCTGCGGCTCCTCCCGCGGTGCCGCCCGCCCTGCGCGCCCCGCGCCCCCCGCGCCGACCCCCGGCCCAGCCCCGGCCCCGCGCCCGCCGCGCCGCCCGCGCCATGGCGGCCCTGGCTGGCCTGGCTGCCGGCCGCCCGCCGCCTCTTCCTGCGCGGCCCGGCGGGCGGGCTGGCGGCTGTTGCGCGGCGGGGCCGCGGCGGAGTCTGCCTGGCGCTGGCCATGGCGCTGGGCCTGGTGGAGCCGCGCCTGGAGGAGCAGCGCCGGGCTGAGGCGGCGTGTCGCCACATCCAGGTGGGAAGGGGCCCGGGCGCTCTCCGTGAGGGGAATGGGGGGGGGGTCCTTGCTGCGGGGGAGACCTTCAGTCACCCCACAAGAAGGGCACAGGGGGTCGTAGCTTTCCAGACATCCTTCGTGAAAGAGAGGATGATCCTTGATGTGTGGAGCGTCTTGAACCGCCCCCATGAACGTCACAGAGTGTCAGTGCTGTGGGGAGTCACTGAGACCCGCCTTCCATGAAGGGAAGGGGGGTTCTTGCTTTGGGCACCCCCCCATTGATGGTAGTGGGGGGTCAGCGCTCTGGAGAAGCCCTTAGACATCATCCATAAAGGGGAGGGGGATTCTTGAAAGAAAAGGGAGGGGGGGGTCGCTGCTGTGGGGAGCCCCCCAGACACCCTTGGTGAAGGGCAGGGGACAGCTTTGTTTTGTGGAGCCCCTCAGACACCCCCTTATGAAGGGAAGGGGGATCACTGCTGTGGGAGCCCCCAGACACCTCCCCACCTCTCCCCAAGGAAGGTGGGGGGTGCTGCAATGAGCAGCCCTCAGGCATCTCCCCAAAGGAGGGTTGCTGGGAGCAGCCCCACAGGTACCTCCTTCTCCCCAAAAATAGGGTGCTGGGGAAGTCTCTCAACAGCCCCTCATCACCCTAAAGCAGGTACTTTAAAGAGCAGGGGACCCTCACTCCCTGTCCCCCCACAGAGGGAAGGCTCAGGGCCCTGGTGATGGGGGTTTCATGTTCCAGGACAGGGATGGTGATGCCCAGGTCCATCCCCTCTGCCTGAGACAGACGGGGACCCTGTCGTGCTGGGCCAGGCCATCCTGGCAGGGCACAGGGGACGGATGGGGCTGAACATATTTCCTGGCTAAAAATAGACCATTGGTGCTCAGAGCCAGCTGTCACCTGCTCCACCGACCAGCAGATACATTCTCTGAAGTTTCTCAGGATGCTTTCTCTGCTCTGTCCTCGCTGGGTTGTCCCAGTTGCTGTCCCTGGGTCTGTGTCTGATGACACATCCCTAGGGTGTCACCGGTGCTCTGGGGCTGCAGCTTACAGAGAAGGCCACTTGTTTGTATCAGTCCAGGTGACAGCTGGGGCATCACCAGACCGGAACTGTGAGGAAACTCCAGAACAGCCTCCTGTGTGTTGTTTTCCCACGTCTCTTGATTTCCTCCCCCAGCTCCCTCCCTTTATAGGTTCACTCTTCCTCAAACTAACCAGTCCTCACAGTCGTCTGCCACAAAAAGGCCACTGTTTTTTCTGTTGCTGCTTTTAATTGGATTTTCTTTGAAGTGCTGTTTGCCTGATTTATTTATGGAGAGGGAGAAGAGTGTAATAATGCCTCTGTTTTCAGAAGTGTTTAGTTAAACTTTTCTTTACACGACCACAGAATCATGGAATGGTTTGGGCTGCAGGAGACTTTGAGACACATCTCTTTCCATCCCTGCCATGGACAGGACATATCCCAGGCTGCTCCAAGCCTTGTCCAGCCTGGTCTTGGACACTTCCAGGGATGGGGCAGCCACAGCTTCTCTGGGCAAAATATATTTATATTCTAGATAGGCATATGACTCCCCCTCCTGGTTCCTCTTCTTCCCTTGAAAAGGACACCTTTAGAAAAGACTGGTTTAGGGGTGAATTGTATCAGATAAAGATATATGGCCTGCAGATGATCTTTTATGTGGTTACAGTGATTTGAGCCCAGTGGTTAGACTCTGATTGAGACTTTCAGGTTGGACCAACCCACCGGGACATGTAATACCACTGAAACACCAAGTTCTCCTGCTGGGAAGTCTGGGATAACTGAGCGGGTTTTTGTGTTCATATTCCTTTCAGACCGTGTTTGTTGGGAAGAACAAGCCACAGAAAGATCCCCTGAGCTCCTTCCGCTGGCAGGGCTTCAAGCTGGAGGAATATCTCATCGGCCAGCCCATCGGGAAGGGCTGCAGTGCTGCTGTGTATGAGGCAGCTATTCCCTTCCTTCCCAGTGCTCGGGATCATGCAGAGAGCAGTCATCTCCCGGCCGTGCAGCAGGACCGTGGCTCAGCTTCCCAGGAGGCTGAAGAGGAGCCTGTAGTGAAGCACCAACCAAAAGGGGCTTTTCCCTTAGCTATTAAAATGATGTGGAACATTTCGGTAAGGAGTCATCACTGAATCCCCTGTGGCTGTTGCTGGGAATTCTGGCTGGAATGTTTAATACTGAAGTGTTGAAAGCACTAATTATGGAGTGCAGGATGAGTGTGTCACAACAAAGCTGTTGGTAGGTGACACTGGAGACGTTGAGTGTTAGCAAAGAGTCCCAGAGCGAGGTAATTAGCATTCATCATCCTCTGGAAGAGGCACTGAGAGCTGCTGCTGGAGCTGGTGGGTATGAAGGTGATGCTTTGGGAAGAAAAGGTTTTCTGAGGCTGGCTCTATTGGAAATGTCTAAGAAGGGCAAAGCCACTGCTGCCAGTGCTTTAGGAATTGGTGTCCTGTCAGTGTCAGGACAGAGGTGGGTTTTCTTCCTGAAGATTCAGTGGTCTCAGGGTGCACAGTAACCTGCCTGCTGTGTCCCCTTGCCGTGAAGTGACTGTCCAAGATCTGCTCCAGTGTTTCCCAGCCCGGGTGACTGGTGATCCAGTTCCTTAATGTGGCTCTTCCATGTTTAAAAAAATTCCATGTAGCTTTCCCCATTGATGTGACAAGTGAATATTTCAAGAGAATCTTCCAAAATGCCAACATCTGGAATCCCTTGGACTCCAGAAGTGCCCTGGCATTTAGCTGTGGGCTTTTCCACTTGAATTTGGAAGTTGAAAGTGAGTGCTAAAATGTAGTTTGGATTGCTGACAGTCAGGGATTAATTTGAAGAGACAAATAGATTTCTTTCTGCAAATAAAGGCCTTGCAGCCTCCCTTGGTGAACTCTTTAATTAGTTAATTGCTTTCCTTGATTTTCAAGGGAGGGAAGTCCTGGAATCTGGTCTCAGTTGATGCAGCTCCAGACGCAGTGCCAGCATCAGGATTATCTGCTCTCAGCTTGCATTGGGGCTGGATGATTTAGGAGCTGAATGATTTCGGTGTGATTGTTGTTGCAGGCTGGTTCCTCGAGTGAAGCCATCCTGGATGCCATGGGCCGAGAGCTCGTCCCAGCCACGGGTGTCGCCTTGTCCGGGGAATACGGAGCTGCCTCTGGCCGCAGGTAGGGAGCTGCCAAGGTGTCATTTTATCCCTTGATGAATTCTGCAGCAATTTGCACTGTTAAGAAGGTGGACAGGGTGTGGTTACTGCACTGAAAAGAGAGAGAAAGGACAGCAACACACACGGAGCTCTTTGGGAAAAAAGGCCAATTTATTGTACAGACAGCCTGGATTTAAAGTGTGTTAGTGCAGCCAGGACAGGACAGGAGCTCATTGGACAATTGGGAAAAACATCCTTGGGACAGCACCTCAGGATGTATCCCACGGGAAAGACACCAGGGGTTAATGTTGGTGATGAATTCCACTCTGTTTGTCACCATGTTCTCACCCTGGGAGACTCCTCCCTAACTGAAGCTGCAGTCAGCTTGTCAGCCTGGGAATGGAGCTGAGAGTCAGGAGAAATCCAGGCCTGAAAAGAATTTCCAAGCTGTATTTCCCTAGCTCTCTAAATGTGTGTGTCCACAGCAGGGCTTTCTAGAATAACTGCTGAAAGCAGGTAAACCTGGAGATTTTTAAGTTTGTTGGCATGCAGGGAATTGCATTGCTAAACTGTGTGGTCAGGAGGAGGTTGGAAGGGTGCATCAATAATTTGGGAGAATTTGGGGTCCTACCAGGGTCAGGTGGGTAGCTGTGGCTGTGTCTTTAGTTTCCCTGTATTGAAATGTGTTGGCATTTGCTGAGGTAAAGGCTGGAGGAGCCACTGGTTAAGCACCATTTAAATTTGTATTGTGATGCTTTTTAATTGCACTGCTGCAATCAGTAACAGTTTGAGTGTATTAAACATCAAATGATTTCACTGTAATACAATTTGACTGTGAAGTTTGAGAACTGGTTTGGTGTAAAATGGGTGCTGGACAGGGAGGTTGAAACTGTTTTTGTGCAGGAAAACTGGTGAGAAGGAAAATGGAAATTACTCAGTTCCTGCTCATTGACCTGAGTGGGAAATAAGCAAACAGCATGAAGGTGGAAAATCTCATGGAAACTTCTAAATTACCTCAAGTTAGCTATCTTTTTGTTCAGAAATTCATCTTTTTGTTCCATTTGAAACAATGGAGTCCACAGCCCAGATTGTCTGATTTAAATTTCAAATCCATCCCGGCTGCCAATACAAATGAATAATGAATGCTGTGCCCGTGGCTGGCTGGGAATGCACTAGAGCAGCCAAAGGGATATTTGACATTCAGGGGATGAGAGATCTGTGTTGCAGACAAATAGGTAACCTGCTTTTCAGGGTAGGGAGAGCTTCCTGCCTGTGCCATAAAATAGAGGGCTCAAATTGATACTCTCAGTGTGAAGTTGACCTTTATTATATCTAACAAAGTAATTGCATTTGGATGTTATTCTCTAGAGCTGCTGCAGCTCTTTTTGAATAGATAAGCAGCCTCTGCCTGGTTCTGCCTTTGTTAGCAGCATGGAAGGGTTAGTGGAGCTTGAGTAAAATGAAAGCTGCATGTTATGTGTGAGGGTTTTTATCAAAGCTTTGTTTGTAGTGCAGGTAAAGCACCTTATTTCCTGTTTGGCCGTTGTGAATAGGGAAATCCAGTTACAGCAGAGCCCCTGTGAGACCTTGGTTGGCTCAGTTTGCTCTGGGAGGCCCTGGGGTGGATTCTGAGCTCTGGAGAATGTGCTGGGAGATGCCTGTTGCTGCAGTGGGTCCATAGGGCTGAGGGTGCTCTGCATCCACCTGGGAAACACTGGGCTGAGATGCTTGTTGGGAAATGGGCCATGTCTTTCTCAGTGAATGCATTCCAGGATGTGAATGTCTGACTATTTGCTTAACGTGCAGTCCTGTAATCCACCCTGTGCAACTTAAATCTCCCTCTGATGAGGCTTCCAGTGCAGAACAAATGTGTTTGCTCACTGCTGGGGAACCCTTTGGTGTGGAGAACAGGCTGTAATAATGAAAAATAATTCAAGCAATAACAGCAGTGTGCCTGTGATCCATCAGAACTGACTGAGGGATTGGTGCAATCTGTGGTGTCTTTTCTCTGCACAGAAAACCTGTCCTTGGGAGGAAGAAGCTGCAACCTCATCCCAATATAATCCAGGTGATCCGAGCATTCACATCCTCTGTCCCTTTGCTGCCTGGAGCCTTTGCTGACTATCCTGATGTCCTTCCACTGAGCCTGAACCCCAGAGGGATCGGTCACAGCCGCACGCTCTTCTTGGTCATGAAGAAGTAGGTGGAGAGAAACTGCTTAACGTGACTTGGGTACTCTGTCCCTGCAAAGCTTGGGTCTGGGCTGCTGCCAAAGAGCAGAGTATGCTCTTGGAAACGCTTCCCAGGACCTGTTCCAAGTCCTTGAGGTTCTGACTGTGCTTCCACAATGAAGACAAACCGTTCTTTTTAATAATTACCCCAAATTGAAGTGAGAAATGTGGAGTTTGTCCCCATTTGTCTGCCCTTCTAAGCCCGAACTTCACCACTAGTCTGAGCACACTGCTAGAGATGGAGTAGAATCAGTGATGAGATGAGCCAACACTGAGGTTGAACTGCCAGTGATAAGCCTCCAGGACGCTAATTCCCTTTTTTCTCTTGTTCTGCCTAGTTACCCCTGCACGCTGCGCCAGTATCTGCAGGAGAACACTCCAGATGTTCACCTCTCCACAATGATGATTCTGCAGCTCTTGGAAGGTGTGGACCACCTTGTTCGACATGGAATAGCACACAGAGACCTCAAGTCTGACAACATTCTGGTTGAATTTGATTCTGGTACGTAGATCCCTGAGGATAAATGCCAGTTAATTCACAGAAGTGGTTCGGTCACATTGGTATTCAGGGAAGTCCCACCCAGCTTTGTGTTTGGGGAAAGAAGCATCAAACCTTTTGAATAATCTCAGGTTTAGTTTTCAGCTCAGTGTTTGCTGTCACTGCAGCAAGTCATTGATCCAGTGTGTGCCTGAGGTTTTGGGTCATTACCATGGACAGAGTGCATTGCTGAGGTGATGCATTGTGTGAGCACAGCCAGCATTGCCTGGAGCATCTGGGAACACCACATTTGGGATGCTGCAGGAGCCTTTGCTTCAGGCTCTTGGCTCTGTCGTCTTTCCAAGCCAAAGAGTACAGGGAGCCTGTTAAAATCCCACTGCATGGCCAGGTTAATAGTGCTGCACCCTGGGATGATGAAACATGGGGTGGGAGGGAAGGGATGCAGCATTTTCATTGACGTGTTCTCCTGTCAGCCTCTAATAACAGTTTTAATTACCTGAGCTCTTTTTTGGTCTGATTGAGATTCAAATTGGTGGAAGCAATAGGAGGCAGGCAGGTCTGTGTAATTAGGAGTGGGAGAATTTGGTTGAAGAGTATCAGGGAGAGAGACAGAGAGACCATTGGAATCCACCCTGCCTTCCTGGAGAGCAGCCCAAGAGGCAGGTGACACAGAGGATTATCTGTTCCCCATGGCTCAGGATTTGGAATCATAAAATCGTGGAATGGCCTGGGTTGGAAGGAACCTTAAAGCTCTTCTCATTCCAACCCCCAGCCATGGACAGGGACACCTCCCACTAGACCAGGTTACTCTACTGAATATCTTCACCTGCAGTCTTGGTAAGGGGATCGAATGCCCTCTCAGTCAGTTTGCAGAGGACACTAAGCTGGGTGTTGATGTGATGTGGTATTTGGTGCTCCCAAACTGAACCCTAACTCTGGCAGCCCTGTGTTGTTCACAGCTGGCTGTCCCTGGCTGGTCATCACTGACTTTGGCTGCTGTTTGGCAGATGAAAACATTGGCCTGAGGCTGCCCTTCACCAGCTCCTACGTGGATCGGGGTGGCAATGGCTGCCTTATGGCACCTGAGGTAAATCCCTCTATAGCAGTGCTTTGTGCTGCTGGTTTTCTGCTTGTCCTGTTGTCGGGGCTAAAAGTTTTGGTGGCATAGAAGGTTTGTGTCCTGCCTTGAGTTAGGCTTGGTGAACATCTGTGCTGAACTATGTCAAATAGACATCTTGAGTTCTAACAGGTGAAACATAATCAGTTGGTGTTAAGAGGCAGAATCAGCCTTCCCTCCCCCTCCCGAATTTACTCTTTAGTCTTTATGCAGGTCCCTTTCCATGTAACTATTAAGAATTTTATGCAACAGTCCTTGTGTTGCAACGGTAGCTTTTGGCTGAAGTTCAAGGCGGTTGTGAAATTATTTACAGTTCCTTTTTATTTCTCTGATGATAAGCCTAATAAAAGCCAAGACACCCTTAACTGTCTGCTGGGCCTGGAGCACCTTGCTGTGATGTTGGTTGTTCATCTGCAGGTCTCCTGTCTCCATAATTCCAACAGGAGACAGCCCTTGGGGCTCTGGGAATGCTTGTCAGGGCTAAAGCCTCAGTGCAATGTTCAGACTCCGCCCAGCACCCCAGTGGGCTGAGCAGTGCCAGAGGCTTAGAGCATGCCAATAGGGAATATTTACACCACAGATTCAGGTGCAACCCACCTTTGGGTCCAGTGTCTAAGTTTATTACAGGGAGAACACTGGTTTGAGCATTAAAAATCGAATTTCAGCACAGAGGCTGCACTCGAGCTGTTTATTTGAGAAGCCCCTTCTCTGTGGCAGGTGATCACAGCGTCACCTGGTCCAAGCACAGTGATCAACTACAGTAAAGCTGATGCTTGGGCTGTTGGAGCGATTGCCTACGAAATCCTGGGCCTGCCTAATCCTTTCTATGGCCACGGGGACTCGGCTCTGGAAAGCAGAAGTTACCAGGAGGACCAGCTGCCAAGCCTGCCCGACCACGTGCCCCTCGAAGTGAGGCAGGTGATAAAGATGCTGCTTCAGAGAGATCCCAGCAAGGTAGGAAGCTGTTGCCTTTGAGAAATCCTCTTTGGAAGTATCCCTGGTGGATCATTTTGCCTTGGAGGCCTATGGGTGCAGGGGTTAATCCAGATCTCACTGCAGGATCAAAGGACAGCATAAGGATCAAAGCCAAAAAAGTCTTTGCTGAGTGGTGCTGAATCATTTCAGGGATTTCAGGAGATATTTGTGTTGGGAGCAGACCTCACATTGGAGGGTTACACACAACGTTATACATATATATATATAT
The DNA here is from genome assembly GCF_052056855.1 of Sturnus vulgaris. Lineage (NCBI taxonomy): Eukaryota > Metazoa > Chordata > Aves > Passeriformes > Sturnidae > Sturnus > Sturnus vulgaris. The sequence goes on along the minus strand of NC_142267.1, from coordinate 6,195,238 downwards.
ATACAGTAATAGTCTCAAAGAGCTTTCTAATTGACAGGGTGGTGCCTTAGGGGGGCCCCAGGGCATGCTGGTGATGTGGCTGCGTGCAGCAGGATCAGCTAATCTCCCCTCCCCTTCCTCTTGCAGAGGTTGTCTGCGAGAGTGGCTGCGAACGTGCTGCACTTGAGCCTCTGGGGTGACAGTTTTGTGACATCCAAGACCCTGAAACCTGACCAGATGATTGCCTGGCTGCTCTGCCAGTCTGCAGCCACCCTGCTCACCAACAGGCTGGCAGAGAAGAGCCAGGTAGAAACCAAAATGAAGATGTGCTTCTTGGCAAACCTCGAGTTTGAAGACCTCTGGGCAGCAATATTCCTGTTGCTGGCCTGGAGAAGCCAGTCTGGGTGAAGGAATTACCTGGAACACGAGCATCCCACATAAATGGCACTTTTTAAAGGCACATAGGAACCTGTCCTTTCTGTCTGTCTGGAGTCCTGTAGTGCTTTAGGGAACAAGCTGCAGGCCTGTGTTTAGGAGCTTGAGTTTCTCTCTAGCAAGTGTTAACCACGCTGCTTTTCTGTCCCTGCTAGAGGAGATGCCCTTGCTTCCTTACCCTCTGGGGGGAGGGTGTGTGGACCTTGCAGGTGCCCAGAGGTACATGGTTGGTTTTGCTCCCATTTGGGAATTAAGTGACTCGTAAGTTGTGTGTTGAGGGAAGCAGATTCCTTTCAGAGGGCTGGCTGGGAGGAGGCACTATCTGGCTGCATCACAATTTAAACAACACACAGAAATCCAAGCTGACAAAGGGACCTGCAGTCTCTGTTATTGGGTAACCAGGGTGATTTGAAACTCATTTTCTTCTGAGCTGTGAAATGACAGCCTGAAAATTTCCTGATGAGATGCTGCCTGGTAACGTGAGCGTCAGCAGCACTAAAGAGCTCTCAGTTGTACGCAGGATAGTGGAAGCACATCATCCTCAAATCCCGCTTCTCATTGTCCTTATCTGTTGTAGCACTGTGCTGACGGCTGCCCCGGGGTCCAAGGCTGAGTCAGACTCTCCTGTTAGGGACAATGCTCCAAACAAACTGAGGTTGGGCAGCAGCCCCTGCTTAAAGAGCTTAGTGTTCTTTCACCTGCCTTTGTTTCCTTCAATGAATTAATATCCTTTGGTGGAGAAGATGGGAGACATCAATCTTTAAATAACAACAGCCATGTTTATGAAACAGCATTCAATTTCGTGGCTATAATTGTGTTTAGAGGAACTTGGGGAGAAAGTTATTTATGCTTGTTGCACAATAAATTAAAGATTAAGCTCTGTGGCTGTGTGGGTTCTCTCAATCCAATTTGGGCTGTGGAGTGTTGGTTCTGGGGTGTCTTAAATGCAAATTAGCTCTTTCCAGTGCTAAACTCTTGAACATGGTGTTTTACTCCATGTGGAGTTTCCCAAAGAGGAAGAGACCTTGCCTTGAGGATGTGTTTTGTACTCTCCTGCATGGTAAATCACTGGCTGCTCCTGCAGTTTCCAGGTGGATGACAATGGCTGATAACCCTATTCATCACAGGGTAACCTGTGCTCAGGGTTCTGCACATTGTTCTGGTGCAGCAAAGAGCACAGAGCATGGAGAATCGGGGGAAATGAGCTCTTGAGGGGGAAAACCTGCAAAAAAGACCTTTATAACATTGATCTGACCCCCAACCAAAGTGTGTGCTGCTCTTTCTTACATTACTGACCTCTTGCAGTGTGTTTCTGCTGCCTTTGCTTTGTGTGTGCCTGGGTCTGGCAGTGAGTCCCATGCCCTGGACACTGTGGAGCCTTTTGAGGTGTAAATGCTCTTGTTTGTGGTGGATCTCTACTCTGAGCCCTTTTTCTACCATGAACATCATTTCCATGTCTTTCCTTTTCTCTCCCAGGTCCAGTCTCTATACAAGTAGAGAGCAGAATTAGGGGCTGGAGCCATCCAGTATCAAGTGTGTTTGTATTTGCTCAATCAGGGTTTTATCTGCGCTGATGAATTCCACTCGTTGGAAACTTGCTGCCCCTGGAAACTGTTACAATTCTGTCCTTAAAAATGGCCTAAAATGCTTGTCCTGCAACTTGTCCCTCTGGTCCTTAAATCCCTGTTAATGCTTCCCCTGTGCCTGCATTTTGTCCCTCCGTGGTTCTGCTGAGGTCAGACTTCCCTTTTGTTTTCTTTCCCTTCTGCCTTCCGCTAACGAGAGGTTTTTATGATTCTTCAGCATTCTGGGTGCTTTTGTGGAGTGCAGGTTAAAAGTACAGGCTGTTAATGCAACAAATGCCGTGTCATGCTGTCTGTCTGCAAATGCCCTAGGGGAACAAACTGGGGCACATCTCCCAGCATGTCCCTCCTGTCCTGTCCAGCTAATCCCTGCACAGGCTCTTGCCCCTCACTGCCGTGTTTGTTCCCGGTGTTTGCCAGGACTATGCCATTGGGAAAGGGGGTGACTGGGAGGGTGAATGTGGAGGCTGGGCTGGATTTCTGCCCTTCCCCGGGCAGTGGAGTGTCTGGTGCACTTTGATCTCTGGAGGGAGGCTTGGCAGAGGCAGCTGGTGCTCTTCCCAAGCTGGGAACGGGCTCCACAGCACCCCTGTGTTCCCGGTGGGACAGAGGGTGGGAGTGTGTGGGTCAGGATGAGGCCTCTGCTCTGGGCTGCCTGCAGCCAGCTGCTGCCCCGGGGAGCTGGGCTCTGCGCTCCCAAGCTGGCTGTGACCACTATGGTGACCACCTCACACCACAGCCTGCAGCCCCCGACCCTTCCGGCCACCTCCAGCTCCCGAGCCAGTGCATCTGCAGGGTTCCTCCGGCCCCTGCTCCCAGGGAGCAGAGCCCCCAGCTGCTGGAGCTCTGAGTTCAATGTGCCCCCCAGTGCCCTGCTGGTGGCCCGGCCTGTGGGGGTCTGCTCCATGATGAAGCTTCCCATGCAGGCGTCAGCAGAGGGACTGGACGTGGCATTTGTTGGTGTTCCGCTGGACACGGGCACATCCAACCGGCCGGGAGCCAGGTAAGGGCCGGCCGGGGAAGCTGCTGCTTCCTTCTGGCCATGGAGCACGGCTCTCCTGTGCTGAGAGGAGCGCTGGGAACAATGCCTGCTGCTGTTTCCCAGCCGTGCCATCACCCAGGTTCGGCCCGCGTCAGATCCGCGCCGAGTCCGCGATGCTGAGGAGGTACAACAGCAGCACCGGGGCGGCACCGTTCGACTCCCTGCGGGTGGCTGACATCGGGGACATCAACGTGAACCTCTACAACCTGCCCGACAGCTGCCGCCTCATCCGGGACTCCTACCAGCACATCGTGGCCTCTGGCTGTGTGCCCCTCACCCTGGGTAAGGAGCCCGTGTCTCCCTGTCCTGCCACGTCCTGGCTCTGTCAAACTCCCTCTACTCTTCCTCCCATCGTTCAATCCAGGCTTGGCAGGATGAATCTGTCCCCTGCCTGGGCTGTTCTGTATCATGGGTAAATTCACAGGCTCTCTGCTGAACAGAATGTTCTGTGATGTCTCTTCCTTTGGGTCAAAAATGAGGAGGATGGGTCAGTCTGTAAATACAACTAGTGACGTGGTTTTGGTGTCCTGTTGAGCAGTACCCAAAGCAAGAGCAGGCTTTGTCCCTTGTGTCCCTCCAGCTGAGCGAGCACCAGGCTTTGCATGAGGCCTGATTTGGGTGCACGTTCAAGCTCACAGCTGTTACTGCTTGGCATCGCTGAAGGCAGTGAGTATGTGGAGTAAGGAGGGGCAAGTCACCAGTTACAGCGTCCTCAGAAGCTGATCGAATGTCTATTTATATGCCCAATCAAGGGTCCTGCTCCACAGGCTGTCCCTGCTGGTAGTCCTGGGTAGGTGCTGTGTCACACCCACACGAGAGGGGAAAAGGAGAGGCTCCTCACACCAGGTTAGGTGAACAGGAAAAGAGTACTTTATTTACATGACTTGTCTATTTAAAGACATCTAACAATGAACACGGATTGGACAATGATGATAAGACCTCCTGACTTCACTGGCCTCATCACCTGTCCGTCAGATGCTCTCTTCCTCATGCTGAGGAATGTAAACTATTCTTGTTTAGCAGAGAGCATGGGAACTGTTGAACAAATGTATAAACATCAAAGCATCAGAAGGCAGAGAAATTCATGGCAACAGTCCTGCATATCTGGGCCTCCCTAGAAGGAAGACCAGGAGAAGAGAGGACCCAGGAGAGGAAGCAACCTGCACCTGGGAGTGTTAGTTTCCCTTTAACAATGAAGCCCTGCATAAATAAGTGCAGGATAAATGCAAAGAGGGAAAGAACGACTTGGAAACAAAAGTAATGAGCACTGAGCAGCTCTTGTAGTGTATTCCCCCTCTTCCCTGTGTCCTCTTGCAGGTGGAGATCACACCATAACATACCCAATCCTGCAGGCCCTGGCGGCAAAGTAAGTTTTTCATCTGGAAATGAAAAGACCTGGGAAGGAGCCTCAGGAAGGCTCCTGGTTTGCTGTCCCTGCTGTCGGCAGGGCCACCATGCACAGGACAGGACTAACGTGGCCACTCTGTCCGGAGCAGGCACGGTCCCGTGGGACTGGTGCACGTGGATGCTCACACCGACACCGGGGACAGCGCTCTGGGGGAGAAGATCTACCACGGCAGCACGTTCCGGCGCTGTGCGGAGCAAGGGCTGCTGGACTGCGGCCGCGTGGTGCAGATCGGCATCCGAGGCTCCTCCTATGACCCCGACCCCTACAAGTACTGCCGGGAACAGGTAAAGTGATTCACAGCCCGGCGCTGTGTGCTCTCACTGCCACAAATATCATGTCAGTAATGCTTACTTGGCTTCAGCAGGGAAATAAATGCATTTTTTGCCTCTTGTTCCATGCCAGCCCTTGTCTGTAGGACAAGCACTCCCAGCTCGCTGAGTGTCAGCTGAGTGGAAAGTTAGAAAATGTGGCTGGGGAAGTTTCCTGGTGCACTTTGCAGCTTCGCCCTGGAATGAGGGTTGTTCCCCGTGGATATTCCCCAGCAGGGCGGGGGATGCTCCTTGTTACAAGTACATATTATATTATTGGCCTTTTGCAAATATGAAAATGAATGCTATATGTATTATGTGTATGTATATGTATATGTATAAAACTTTGCTGTATGAATATAGTTTCTTTTAGTTCTGCTATTAACAAAACTTAGAAATAGTAGTGTGATAAATATTTATTTTTCTTGGACTATAAAACGGTGATGTAAAAAGCTTTTGTTCATGTAACTAACTCAGAGAATGGTAAAAAAGATAATCAGGAAATTTTTCACATTCTTGGATTATTGGTGATGGACGCCAGACCCCAGGGAAGGAATTTATTGATCTTCTGTTATCAGGGAGTACTGACAGGATGGAACCACAAGGAGAAATTTAAAAAAAAAGTTGATTTTCAGGTTGGGGGGAATGATTTTGAATAATGCATGAAGATCTATGAATAGGCAACATGTTGATGCATTTAAAGAAGTATTTTCTGAGTTAGTGGTGTGCTCTTGCCTGAAGGCCAAGCACCTGGCCGTATAACCTTTTGCTTTATTGTTTGTCTCTTATTATCCTTTATTACACCTTTTATAATTTACCAGGAAAGTGAGCCTCGTTTTCCACACTCCTCATCCTCCCCGTTTCCCTAAGCAGGCGCCTGTGTGTCTGTGCTCCCGCAGGGTTTCCGGGTGGTCCCGGTTGAGGAGTGCTGGATGAAGTCCCTGGAGCCGCTGATGAGGGAGGTGAGGGCACAGATGGGGGACAAGCCAATGTACATCAGCTTCGATATCGATGGGCTGGACCCCGCCTACGCCCCGGGCACTGGCACTCCGGAGATAGCCGGGCTCACACCTGCACAGGTGAGGGGGACACTGCTGCCATTCCCAGTTTTCCCAGGTTTTCCCCTATTTTGCTCCCTTTAAAGGAGATCGTTTCACCAGCACAGCACAGTGGAAGTTTAGGGAGGCCAGGAAATATTTCCTCATGATGATGAGGAAGGGAAATATGGAACTGATAGGATTTGGTCTGTAGAGACGTTGGCTTTCCTTACTGGAATATGGGGAAAGCAGAGTCCAGACTGGTCTGCTAGGTCAGATGTGTTTCTTGATCCCAAATCCATTTTTCCCTAGGCTTTGGAGATAATTCGTGGCTGCAAAGGCCTGAACATAGTGGGGTGTGACCTTGTGGAAGTCGCACCAATGTACGATGTCTCTGGTGAGTCTGAAGATGCCTCAGGGCAAGACAAGTGCCTGGCACAGGCGGCTGTGGGTCAAAGCCCTTGGATATGCACAAACCTCTTCCTTTATTTGTCTTTTTGTTTTTAGGCAATACAGCCCTTCTGGGGGCAAACCTACTGTTTGAGATGCTGTGTGTCCTCCCAGGAGTGAAGACACTGTGAGGGCAGTTCCCACCTGCCCTGGGGCAATGCTACTTCGTGTCCTCTGCCAGGCTTTCCACGTCCCCTTCCCTTCAGCCAGCTGCAGCCAGCGTGGCCTTTGCAGCATGAAATAAACGCCATTTACTGCTAGAAAAGGCACTTCTAATCTGGGAAAGTGTAGGGAACAGGCTAGACACCCCATTTAACTGGGGTCTGGAGCTTTGAAGTTAGCCTGGGAAAGGGATAGATGAAGCTAATGCCATTTTGCCTCAGGAATGATTCACCCATCTCACAGGGCGCCTGGAAAAACTGTCACTGGTAAAAGGTTTGTCCCATTAGGATGTTGAAGGACAATGAATGTAGAAAAAGGGAGGACATGAAGGGGGCCTGAGCCTCCTGCTGAGAGTAGGGAGATAAATTTGACTAGATTTCCTGCTGGTGGAATAACCAGGAGTTTCATATGGTAGGAATGTTTTAACGCTCCTGAAATTTCTGAGAGGACATGGAGGTGAGGTTGGTTTGTACACGGAGACACAGAGCCACCTCATCACACATTAAAATAGTTTATTTTGGTTGCAAACCTGTAATTGTCTTAAAACAAAATGACATCAGTGCCTGTTCACAAATACAAAAACAAAACAAAACAAAACAAAAAAACCCAAAAGAAAAAAAAAACTCCAACCAAACAAAAACCCCCCAAATTAAAAAAAGAAAAAAAAAGACAAGTTTGCCAAATAAGTTAATTCCCCCCTTCCCAGTATCAAAAGTGCAAAATAGGTACCTAGTTCTCAGTCCTACTTGTCAGGCTGTGCTTGTGTCCTGGCTCCTGGTTGCTCTGGGTGAAGGGCGGAGACAGGGACAGGGAGGAGTGTGGAAACAATCTCCACTCCGGGGCCTGTATTCCTTTGCCTCAGCTCTGAGCACTGGCACAGTGCTCAGATCTCGCTAGGAAAGTGCACTAGGACCGAATCTCCTCAATCTTTGGATTACAAATCACCATGTGTGGAACAGAATCACTCAAGTGTTCAGAAGATGATGGGGGTGATGGCTCACGGCTGCTGGGAGAGGGCAGATCCTGGGATAAGCAGCTCTGACCGTGGTCTCAATCCAGCAAACACCTGGAGTGCCACGCTGGCACTGCAGCCAACTAAACCAGGGGTCAGAGCAGCTTGACTTTTGCTTCAACCCAGGCAAAAGTTTTCATAAAAATCCAGGAGCTGTGCTCCTGTCCAGCTGCAGCTGGCACAGGTGGAGTGATACAAGCATGCCCTCAGTTCGACTCTGGCTGAAAGGGGAGGTTACCCGTGCTAAAAAGAAAATAAACCCAAGGATTCTGGCAACATGTAACACACACAGTGGATGTGAAGGCCATAAAGCCTTCTCCCCTTCCTCAGGGTTGGGCTGAGTTCCCTTGCTATAGCATAACTAGGCACTTTTTTTCATGAGTTGAGGGTTTTCTCCTTGTTTCTGATCAGCTGAAGAGACAGCAGAGATCCAGAGAGCGTTCTGCTACTGCAAATGTTTAAGACATTATGTGGAGCCTTCTGCTGGGCTAAAATCTATTCCAGCCACATCCTGCATTGCAAGCTGTGAGAAAAGTGCAGGAATGCTGTGGTGATTGCTCCAGCCAGGTGGAAATAAAGTCTAGAAGCATCAGGCTGGTGTTTTGCTCCCTCTCTGCTCTCTGTCAGTGCTGCCTGTGCACCTTCACAGGAGCTCCTGGGCAGGGAGAAGACCTCACCTTCCTTCCTTCCCTCTATTTTAGTGCCTCATTTGGCAGCCCAGAGTGCAGTGGGCTGGAATTAACTAACCTCACGTAGGGATGGTTTGTAGCATTGCAGCCTTTATTTGAACATGTTTTACAGGGGATCTGAGGTACCTGTGGGGGTTGGAGCATGCCAGTCTGCTCTCAGGATGGGGAAATGCAATGAAGCAAGGCTTTAGGAGCAATTAGGGCATGTAGGGAGTACAGTGAATAGAGTATTCCCAGCTTCTGTGCAGGATTTAGCAGCTAGCTCAGGGGGGCAGTTATTCCTATGACTGGCTGCTCTGCTAAGATGGTAACTAAGGTGGTAAGGGCTGAGCCTGGAATTAACACCAAGTGTTCACTGAGTGCTCTGTGTTCCAAGCCCTGTGGCAAAGGCCAGTGGCCCCTATCCCTGTGCTTTGGCAGTGCCAGAGCCTGACGGTGCCACAGGGTCCAGATCCACAGAAGGAGGAGGCCTGGGTGCCAATGTCAGCCCTGGAGCAGTGAAAAGGAAGAACAAACCTCGCAAGATTTCAGTCCTGGCCATAAAGAGAAGCCATGCTGCCTTGCTTGGTCACTTGAGGAGTGTTAAGCAGCCACAAGGCTGCTGCCTTACCCAGGGCCACCCTTTCCCTGTGGTGTTGGAAGCAGCTGCCGGGGCACTGCTACAGCAAAGCACAGTCCAAACCCAGGGCTGTGCAGCTGCTCTAACCTTACACACCCCACCGCTTCCAAAGATGAAAGAAATACCCAAGAAAACAAACACAAAGCCAAGGGAGCAGCCTGAGTGTGGAGACATGGAGGTTTGGGGTAAGAATGGGTGAGAGGCTGAAACCAAACATCTCAACCCCAGACTAAACCAAAGGAGCTTCACACGCACGCAACGGTCTGATGATACAGCACTTCTGGGGCAACATTTCAGGAATACAATCGTTGAAGGATGAGGTTCCTCGATACAAAGGAAGGTTGGTTTGTACTACAGCTGGAAAGGTGTTTGCAAGGAGCCCAAGTGACTCCCTGGCAGCTACGTAGATTTTTACACATCTACTGGCTCATAGCAGCTCACGCCTACAATCTGAGGACGCAGGTAAAGTTATGGCTCTAGGATACATAGTCTAAAATCGACAGAAGCAGAAAAGGCATCTGAAAAATCAATGTGACATTTAAATGGCTCAACACTTTGACAGTATTTTACGGCCATGCCCTTTCCCTCCCTGTTATGGTTCAGCCAGTGCAGCTGCAGGTGGAACCATGACAGGAGGAGCACGAAGCATGCAGATTGCCCACAAGGCTGCACCACGGGGAAGTCCCAGCTAAGGTTTGCTACAAGGGAGATCCTCCTGACTGGATTCTGCATCACTTACCATGGGGAAAGCCGAGAGTACGACTGCCTGGTGGGAGGAGGTCTTTTGGAGGGGCAGGGCCTGGAGGGTCTGCAGGGTCTTGCCAGAGTTACACCATGCACCATGGGCTAAGCACACGGGGACGGGGAGGGAGAACCGGCCTGCATCACCGGCTGCAGCTGGTCCGGACCCAGGCAAGTCACGGATTTCTTCAGCCGAGGTAAAACGAGGTGGGACGGGGGCGACTCGGGAAGCAGATGTGGCAGGACAAGAGGGGCAGAACAGACTTCTTGGCTCTTCGGTCGTGTGGCGTCCGAGCGCACGGCGGGGCGGTGCAGGGCGCGTGGCTGCGCTTGGCCGCGCTCCCGGGCTCCGGACGCGGCACGTGTTCAGCCCCAGGAGAGTTCACCTAAATCCTAAGGTCCATTTATCACGCTTGTTTGAGTATTCCTGGAAAGAGCTGTCCCTTGTCATCTTCATAAAAAGTTTGTCCCCTTAGAATCTCTGTAAAATCCCTCAGTCTAGTGCGGGCCACGAGGGGATATAGAACCTCTGTAAGGAACCCTCTAGAAGGCGTTCCATCCAAAAGGACAATTTGTGTAATTTGTTTTTAATGGACCTAGATCCTGGGCTGGAGGAGGATTTCCCTCTGGCTTCCACATGTTGTGAAGCATCGTAATCCTTGCATGATCCCAGGGTTCCCCCCTCGTCCCCTGATTTGTGAGGCTTAAAGAGGCAGAAATATTTCTTGTGGCCATTCAGAGCCAGGACATAGCCCGTGTAGTCACGCTCGAGGAAATGCTTGTCGTACTGGTTTGGGATGGGGGCTGCATCCTGAGCAAACTCCAGCAGATACTCCAGCCACTCTCGGTGCTTGTCCAGGCTGAGGAAGGAGAAGTGAAGAGAGCTGCTCCTGGAGGAAGAGCAGAGAAGACAGTGGGGTTAGCAAGTGTCCTGAGTCTGGCTGGATTCCTATTCAACAGGTAAAGAATTGTCAGCAAGGGCAGGGCTGTTCTGTGTTGCCACAGCTCCTTTTTCAGCTCAATGTATGCAGCACTGTCGTGCTTTTGATTTGTCAAAAACTGGGTACAGCTAAAGTGGCACCAGCAACCGACCCCTCTGGCCACCATCACCAAGTCTGGCTGGGAACACCAAGTCTGGGTTTTTGGTGCCTCACTGCCACTGATGAGGGCAGAGGCCGCTTCGCTCACCAGAAGCATTCAGTCCTGGCCATGCAGCCAACCCCCCTCCTCATGTGTCACCAGAGCAGCATCACACGAGTGGTTAACACTGCAACAGAAGCCTGGGAGAAGGCCCAGCCTACCCTGTGAATGTGTAGACTTCCAGGGCGAACTTCTGGAGCAGGGGGGTTTTGGTGGAGTTGGACAGGATCAAGACGACGTTCATGTGCCCTGGCCTCAAGCGCACCAAGTTACTGGTGTAGTTGATGTCCGTTAGCTCAGTCACCTCAACAAAGCCCTTTTTGGGAATCCTGCTGCAACAAAAAGACTGGGTGAAAGGGGGACAAGGGACTGGGAGCAACTGAGAATGGAGAAACTGTGAGTGCATTTGCCAGCCCTTTATGCCAAGCCATCCCTGTGCCCTGTAGCAAAAGCCAGTGTAACTGGTGCAATGGCTTGGTTTGCACCTCCCTCAATGAGTGGGTCAGACCTTTACCTATCCCCTGAGGACGCTGTCTTGGGCAAACTTGGTGGGAATTGTTTAATAAGCAGATTAGTGTCCCCTTGTCCTTGCTGGCTGGGTGCTGGCTGCACACTGCTCCTCCCTCCCTGCTGTGCCTGCACTGCCCTGCACAACAACTGCACTATGTGCAACATCAGCACTTCTCTACTCTTCACTAACCCTCCCTGCACAGGTGCTCCCTGAGTAATGCTTCTGCAGAAAACATTCTGGAGAAGTTAAGAGAGGGAACCTGTTACTCTCTTTGCTGAAGTTCACGTCGTTCTTCTCCGTCTTTGCAGCCGTTTCTTCTTTCCCCGAGGGTGGAGCGTCCCTTGTGTCACTTGAATCACTGCAGAGGAAGGTGATTTTGTGTGTAAGGTTGGGATTGGACTGGGGAGCTGTCCCTGAGGGCATTTTGGTGTGCACTCACCTGAAAGCCTGAACAATAACGGTGCCAAAGAGAATGAAGAGTGCAGAGAAGAGCAAGGACAGCAGTGGCATCATTTCTCGCCTGAGGGGAAGATGTGCAAGCAGCAGTTAGATCTGTGAGTTCACATTTTCTGTCTCAGTTTTGGTTCCTGCTTATGTCAGATAATCCTGTCTGCCTTCCCTAGAAACTCAGCTTGTTTCTTGGTCTTAAAGACCATCATGTTTTTGAGTGCTGTCCTGTTCCCACCCAAAAGGAGGCTAAAATTGGATCTGTTTTAAAATAAAGTGACAGGGAAGCAGTGAATACCAACAGTGGATGCCCAGTCCGTACCAGTTACTGTGAAATAAACTGTCCCAGCAGTCTGAGATGTAGTCCAGTGTGGAGTAGAACCATCGGATAAGGAACATCTGTTGAAAAAGAATGAAAAGCAGAAAACTAAATGACAAAACTGCTATAAAGAGCCCCAACAGATTAGGAGCATGCCATGAGCTTCCTTCTGTAAGTAAGAAATCTTCTAAGAGTTTTGCCTTGTTATTTTATAATATAAATAGTGCCTGAACAACCATAATGTGACTGTCCACAAAGGTAACACATGGTTGTCAGGAATCTGGAAAGGCTGTGCACTTACAGGAGCAAGCTCGTCATTCAGGTCTGCCACAACAGTCTCTGATGAGAGAAGGCCAGGGTCTGTCCTCAGCTGGTCCAGGAGATCCAGGAGGATGAAGTTGTCCTCTTTGCTGCCTTGCCAGGCCTCCTCCAAGGCTTTATAGGCGATCTTCCCTGCATTATTGCGTCTCTCCAGAATGACCACCTGGATGAGCCAAGAGCATGGCAGATGTCAGAGAGAAAGAGGCTTTTGTTTTCTTCTAGACAGATGATTCATTTCAAACCACTGCCCAGAATCAGGTGTCAGATCAAAGTACAGCATCAATCAAATGACAGGTTAAGAGAAGAAGGGATTAAAAAAATAAAAGGAAACCCTCACAGCTGATTTTCCATGATACTTCTCCTCATCCATCAGCAAGGCGTCTGCAAATTCCGGCTGCCGATCGCTGTAGACATGCACAAACTTCAGCGTGTCTTTTGTGTTGGCCACAGCAAAAGTCAAAAAGGCCTCATAAGCCTCAGCAAACTTCTCTCCTTCCCCAGTAAGCAAGACCACGCAGTGCCTGGGTGACACAACAAGACGTGAGATTAAGAGCCAGTCTGGAGGTGAGAGGGAATGACCAACCCCTTTCCTCTTGCCAGAATCGATCCTGATGAGCCAGAAACCTCTCTGACAGTGTGGATATTGAGCATGATCCAATGTAGTCATTGCTCTTTTCCCTCAGAATCAAACCAAAAGTGACTCTAGGAGCAGCCCCAGAGCCTTGGGGAATAAAACAGGGACACGTCACTTACTTCCGCTGACGGTGAGACTTCTTCACAGGACACAGCTCCTGGAACAGCCTCTGGCTGGTGAGTCTGGCCACCATGAGGAACTTATTTTGGGAAAGGAAGTCATCAATGAGCTGCTTCTTCATTTCTCGTGCCTGGCAAGGACCAAGAAAGCAGAAGTCAGAAATCAGTAGGAAGAGGAGGGGAAAGCTGCTGGATGTTCCTGGAAAAGGCTGCCAACCCTTGTGGTCCTCCCTGCAATCACCCAAGATGTTTTGAGGCCCCAACACTGCGAAGTTACATGTGCCCCCCTCCCCAACAGGTTGGAGTGCCCCAAGCTTCCTCCTAACACTCCCTCTCCTGCCCCAAAGCCTGAGTTTAAGCTGAGAACACTCTTCCTCCAAACTGCACCACTGCCCACCCCCTCATGGCCAGCTTGATCAGAAAAGCTCTGTGCCCGTTTCCCTAAGCTCTTGGGAAGGGCTCAGTGATACCTGCACAACGTCAGCGGGCCGGTCGATGTGCTCCTTGAAGATCATCATGGTGGGAGTGTAGACGTTGATGTTGTACTGGCTGGACAGCTCCTCAGTGCCTCGGAGTCCCACGTACACGTACCCAAAGGACAGGTAATCGCGGTAGGCAAAGGCCGTCAGCTGGGAGGGAGGAAATCCCCAGCAGTGTTTATGTCACAGAGTAAACATTTTCTCCCCCAGGTGCCTGTGGTGACTGCTCCAAGAACGGTTCCTGCTGTTTGAATGCTATCAGATATGCTGTGAGAGGTGCAAACCCTCCCTCTCCCTCACTGAACCAAATTTTGTGTCCTCTTAGTCATTGTGCAGGGATCCACAGCTTTGTTTACAGCCTGACATGTTGTAGGGTAGCAGGGGCTTCTTAGGAAATGGGATTTTCAGCAACATGCCACAAACATCTCTCAGTCCCAATAAAGGCTGTTCATCTGTGTCGCTGCTACCTCTGAACACAGCTGTACCTTCACACCCATGAAGGGTAAAGAAACAGACTCCTAACAAAGCTGGTCGCCTGGCCACGTCATTTACAACCTGCACAAATCACCTTGCTCTTCTTGAACCAGTCAGTGAGGTCTAGAGGCATCAGTCCACCTCTGCTCACAGCAGTGGAGTGTTTTATTTGGAACATCTGGATTTATCAATGATGCAGTGAGAGAAATTACATTACCTTGTATAACAATGGCACAACTGGCATGTGATCGAACAGCAGCACGTGGGGCTTGTTGTCTTTCCTCCAGTCAGACAAAAAACTGATGTAGTTTTTATCTGTAATCTTCAGACAGAAGCAGAACATTAGTTTAACCTTTAAGCTGTCAGACACCAGCAACACTCTGCAATGAGGTGTCTAAAGGAGGGCTGAGCCTGAACAGGCTGTCCAGGTGTTGCAGGAAGCAGACTCTGGGTTGGTCTTTTCAACATATATTCCTGATTAATAAGTGAATTAAAACCATCACTCTTGATCTCTCTCAGCCCTCTTAGTTATTGCAGCCTCTGTTGATGCCATTCCAAGTCAATGCCAACAGCACTGTTATTCTCTTGTTTGTTGGGACCATATATATATATATATATATATATATATATATATATATATATATATATGTGTATAACGGGAAGCCAAGGATTAAAAGGCACCCGAGACCTTCATTAAATCTGCTCCGTTTGAGGTGTGATACCTCTCAGAAAGGACATACATGGCTGCAGTTACTGCAGAAGGGGAAACGATCCCTATTTTTGGGGCGAGAAGTCCAATAACTCCAATACCCAGAAGACAAGTCAAGAGTCCATTGGGGATGGTGACCCCATGTAATGATCCCAAGGGAAAATGAGGTGAGGTGAACAAGGCCATAAGCACAGGCCAGGCAGGTGAGAGTGCTGTGGGGGCTGATCCAGCCACATCTCAGGGGCGGTGGGCATTTTAGGATTCTGTCAAAAACCACCATAAGGCTGAAATGCAGGAATATTTTATCAGGTAGGAGGTTTTACTTATTCAAAGGTCTGAAGGAAAACTGGGCAAAACAGGACTTTGTGCCAGTGAGCTTTAGCAGATGTGTCCTATGAGGTAGCGAGTAGTCCCTAATTTGCTGGATGAAATGCCGAGAAAGCAGGAGAGGAGTGAAATCCAGCAGGTTCATGTCCTAGGGATAGCTTGGGTAGAGCCCTGGCAGCTGTGGGGTGTCACAGCTGGGGTCAGCCCCCACTAGAATCACTGGTGTGAACATCTAGTAGCAGGATCAGCTCTTTTAAAGGACAAGTGTTACAGAGCTGCAGGGTGTGAACGCTTCTGACAGCACCAGGGTTTGCAGCTTTGTGACACAGATCAGCTTGGAGCCTGAATTAAACAGATTAGCCACTGAAACAAGAGAGGGATCTCCAGGCAGAGAGAAGCAGCAGCATCTGACACCCCTGCTAGAACCTACCTTTTCAACAAGATTCCCTGGCAGAAGGTTCTCCACGAATTGCCGCAGGTTCTCACGAACGACAGCGTTGTGGAAGAAGGTTATTTTACCATTAATGAGCCCCAGCAGGGTCGGGGTGCTGTGGGCACCCAGGTGATGGGCGAGGCGCCGTTCGTACCCCGCGTGAACGACGCCGATTCCTGCTCCTGCAAAAGGAGAGCACCAGGTTCACCTGTCACATCCCCAGCAACCCAAATGCCCAGTGGAAAACTGATGACCTGTTCCTTTGCCCAGCATCCTGCTTTAGTTAGGAATGTTTGGGAGGGCATTAGGATAAAAGCCTGAGGAAATCCACAGAGTTTAAACTGGGTCACACAAACCTGAAGGCAAACCACTGCAGCCTTACTGGGTGAGGGACACACACCCAACATCAATAACCTCATCCTTACCCAGAGCCTCCAATTCCTGAGCAACTTCCTTCCACACAGGCTCGATGTGGATGCAGCTGAAGCACCAGTCTGAGGTGATTTTAATGAGGTAAGGTTTCTTGAAACTATCTGGCACGATTTCATTGATGTAGTGGGAAAAGTGGAGCAAATACTTCTCATCAGAGGTGTCACGCCTCTCGGAATTGAAAGGGAAATGGAAGAAGGACTCATCAAAGTAGAAGCCATCATGGAAGCGGTGGAACTGGCGATGCTGCTGCTGAGAGAAGCCCTGACTTTCCCCTGCATCTCCATAGCGATCAAAGTTTGCCCTCTTTTCCTCGTTGGAGAGAATCTGGAAAGTAAATGATAGAAAAATGACTGCCTGAAACCATGGGGGGAGCTGCCTTGACTGTAATCCCTCAGTAAATAACATAAGGAATGTGCAGCCTCTGCTGCACATCAGATGGAGAAATATTTAGAAAAAGGAAGCATCACATTCTTCTTAGGCTCTTAGATAAAAAAATCCTCAAAGCCCAAAGAAAAGGAGCCCCTGAATCCAGACTGCTGTACCCACTTCTGTCACCAACAGCTCCTTGGGTCTGAATATCTTGTGTTCTGAGCACAAACACTCTTTTCTGGAGTGGCTCTGGCTGGTGTCTCTTTGAATCTGGAGGGTTCAGAAAGTGTCAAAAGTTTCAATGAGCAGCCAGAAGCCCTGCAGAGAAACTGCATTTTTTTAGCAGGGAAGTAAGGATTTATTTTGATTTCCATGGGCTTGGCTGCCACAAACTGGAGCAACCAATTTCCAGAACATGCAAATAACTACTGCTAAGAATAATTTGGGGTGACTGAATTCCTGTGATGATGAACGTTGCTTACATCACCCCAAAATGCTTTATGTAGGTGTGACACAGTCAAGACGCCGCCCAGTCAGGCAGAGCTTGGGGAATACCCACTCCTTTCTCCTTTGAGGCTTTTTAGGCAGAACAGGGCAGACCTGTAGCAAAATATTTACAGCAGAAACCATGCTGGTGACCCCAGCTCTGTCAACAAAGCTGAGGAAATATTTTGGGTGGGTAATGTCCACCTCCACAGAGTCAAGCACCTTTTCCACAAAGAAATACACCGGGAAAACACAAAGTCACGTATGGAAAACAAGGTCACTTAATGTTAACGATGGCAGGAGTTTACAGGAAGCACGTGTTACCTCGTAGGCCTTGCTAATCTGGATGAATTTGTCCTCTGCTCCCGGGTCCTTGTTTTTATCAGGGTGCCTATGGGGCAGAACCACAGGAAAAGGGGTCAGTGGGGGAGCTGTTGGAGGTGAGAAGAACATGGGCAGAGAGAGCATGCAGTGACATCCTCAAGGCTGAGATCAGATTTATACCCAGCACGTGCTGTCCCTGCCCAAAGCCCATCCCAAAATGCAGCACTGGGATGTGTGCTGTGTGCCTGTGGACCTGTCCCTCTGTCTGCTCCATCCCTAGCAGCCTGAGTCCAGGACAGGGAGCGTGTCTCCTTCCTAGCAATGCCTCCCTTGGCTGCTGCCCTACATAACTACCTGGTTCTTCCTTGAATCACCTCCTGCCACGGCCTCGGGGATGTCTCACATAGAGCAACATGGGCTCTAAAAGCTGCAGGTAAACCTACTTTATTAATTTTATTTCCGTGCCATAAGCCTGCTCCTCACCACACACCAACTACATGAGGAGCTGATGACATTTGTGCAGCCAACACATTTCCCTTCCACAGCACAGAGACTGAACAACCCTTAGACATTGAGGCATCAAGCTGAGACTTCAACCTTTGTGTATCAGAAGTTCCCAGGGAGAAAGTTTTCTCCCCACAGCCAGACTCCAAGGGAACTTCCTCCCCCATCACTTGACTCTGGGAGAACTTTTTCCCCTTGTAGCCAGACTCTCGGAGAACTTTTCCCTCCACAGCGAGACTCTGGGAGAACTTTTCTCCCTGTAACCTGGTTCTGGGAGAACTTTGGAATAACCTTTTTCCTGCTGCTAATCTCTGCCAGAATTTTCCCCCCACAACCACATTTCAGGAGAACTTCCTCCCACCTCACACTGTAGCCAGACCCCGGGAGAATTTTCCCACCCTAGCCGGACTCTGGGAGAACTTTCCCCCCTGTATCCTGATTCTGGGAGAATAAGTAGACTTATAAGCAGACTCTGGGTGAACTTCTTCCCCTGCAGCCAGACTCCAGAGGGTTTTACAGCAAGTATCGCTGGCATGGAGCATCTACGTGTGCCAGGCGGCCTGCGAGGCAGCCGGGACGCACAGCCAGGCCGGGCGGCTCATGGCACCGCAGGGCCCGGCGCTGTCACCGAACCCACACCGGGATCCCCTGCCGGGGCCGGGCCGAGGGGGTGCAAGGGCAGCACGTACCATTCCCGGGCGAGCCGCTTGTAGGCCTTCTTGATGTCGGCCTGGCTGGAGCTCCGGCCGACCCCCAGCACGCGGTACGGGTCGAATTCTCCCAGCGCGGCCGCTGCCAGCGCCGGCAGCAGCAGGAGGAGCAGGAGGCAGCCGGCCCGTCCCGGCTCCATGGTGCGGCGGGGCCCGCGGGCGCACGGAGCGGACGGGCCGCCCTCCCGCACCGAGCGCCGCCGCTTCCGGCGCGCCCGCCCGCCGTCCCCATGGAGACCGAGCGCTTCCGGGGAACCGCGGCTGCCGTGAGGCCGTGCTCCGAGGGGAGCCCTGAGGGACAGCTCATCTTGGCTCAGGAGCCCCTGAGGGACAGCTCATGGCGGCTCAGGAGCCAAGGAGGGACAGGTCATGGTGGCTCAGGAGCCAAGGAGGGACAGCTCATGGCGGCTCAGGAGCCCCTGAGGGACAGCTCGTGGTGGCTCAGGAGCCAAGGAGGGACAGGTCATGGTGGCTCAGGAGCCCCTGAGGGACAGCTCATGTTGGCTCAGGAGCCCCTGAGGGACAGGTCATGGTGACTCAGGAGCCAAGGAGGGACAGGTCATGGTGGCTCAGGAGCCCCTGAGGGACAGCTCATGGCGGCTCAGGGGCTGCGGCAGTGCCATGGGTTGGGTTTGCGATGGGGATGGTGGCAGCCGTGTCCTGGCGGGCATCGGGCCAGCGAGAGGATTGTCCTGCTCTGCTCTGTGCTGTGGCGGCCTCACCTGGGATAGTGTGGACAGGTGTGGGCGCCGCAACATAAGAGATTAAAGATGTTACAAAGCGTCCAGAGGAGGGCAGTGAAGTTGCTGAAGGGCCTGGAGGAGAAGAGGCGCAGCTGAGGGCGCTTGGTCTGTTCAGCCTGGAGGAGACTGAGGGGAGACTCAGTTGCAGTTACAATTTCCTCTGAGGGGAAGAGAGACAGACACTCATCTCTGCTCTGTGACAGTGACAGGAGCCCAAGGAATGGCTGGAGCTGTGTCAGGGGAGGGTTCAGTTGAATATTAGCAAAAGGTTCTTCCCCCAGAGGGTGGTTGAGCACTGAACAGGCTCCCCAGGGAATGGGCACAGCACTGAGCCTGTCTGAGTTCAAGGAGCATTTGGACAACACTTTTGGGCACATGATGTAACTCTTGAGGTGTCTTGTGCAGGACCAGGACTTGGACTTGATGATCCATGTGAGTCCCTTCCAACTTAGCATGTTCTGTGATTCTGTTTTGTTTTTTTTTTTTTTTGTTAAGTCGTGTTTATCCAAAGACTTCCTTCCTGTCTCGTGCTCTGGCAGTGAGGAGGTTCACACTGGGAGGGAGCACAGATGGGGCAGGTGACCTGAACTGGCCAAAGGGATATTCCACACCACAGAATGCCCAGTATATAAACTGGGGGGAGTGACTGAAGAGAAGGAAGGAGCTGATCTGGGTTCAGGAAGATGATCTGACCTCAGTCAGTGGGTGGTGAGCTGAGCAACTGCATTGTGCATCACTTGCTTTCCCCTTTATTATTGTTATTGTTGTTGTTATTGTTGTTATAATTTACCATTACTACTGTATTTTACTTTATTTTCAATCATTAAACTGTTATTTTCTTAACATACAAGTTTTACTTAGATTCTCCTTCCCATTCGGCGGACTGGGAGGGGAAGAGAAGGGGGTAGTTGAGCAAGTAGCTGCGTAGTGCCTAAATTCCAGCTCAGCTTAACCCACAACAGTTGGCTTAGGGAGTGTGGGTTGGATGAATGGGTGGTGAGGTGGATCAGGGGCTGGCTGGGTGGCAGAGCTCAGAGGGCATGATCCACTTGGAGGTCTGCAGTCAGTGGCTTCCCCAAAGTTCTATACTGGGCCCAGTCTTAATCAACTTGTTTATAAACAATCTGGCCAGAGCGGTGGAATGTACCTTCAGCAGGTTTGGTGATGATATGGAACTGGGGAAGTGGCTGATGCACCTGAAGGCTGTGCTGCCATTCAGCAGGACTTTGAGAGGCTGGAGAATTGGAGAGAGAGAAACTTAATGATGCTCAACAAGGGCAGATTCAGGTCCTGCCTCTGAGGAGGAAGAACCCCAAGTACCAGCACAGGCAGGGGTGACCTGCTGGAGCATCTCTGCACAAAGTACCTGGGGGTCCCATGCTCAGTGAGCTGTCCTGGAGCCAGCAGAATGTCCTGGGGGCCAAGAGGCTCTGGGGTGCACTGGGAGCAGCATTGGCAGCAGGTCAGGCAGTGACCCTGGCCCTCTGCCCAGCCCTGGGAGGCACAGCTGGAGTGCTGTGTCCAGCTCTAGGCTCCTCCCCAGCGAAGGCTGATGGAGCATCTCCCTTGCTGAGGAAAGGCTGAGAGAGCAGGGGGTGTTCAGCCTCGAGAGGAGACACAGCTGAGGAGAGCCCCGTCTGTCCCTGTCCGTCCCTGTCTGCAGGGACAGCAACGGGCAGGAACTGATGCACAGGAAGTTCTATCTGAACATGAGGAAGAACTTTGCGGGTGATACAGTGTCTAGAGAGAGTGCGGAGTGTCCATCCCCGGAGGTATTTTAAAAAAACCCAACCAAACACCAAAACACAAAAGGACGGAATTCTGTTTCGTTTGCTCTGGGACGACTCTTCTGAACCACACCAGGGCTCTTCCAGCCGCACCCCGTGTGTGATTCTGGGACTCGGAGACGGGGGCGCTTCCGGGCGGCGAGCGGCGGTTCCGGGGCAGAGCGGCGGCTCCGGACATTGAGCGGCGGTTCCGGGGCAGAGCGGCGGCTCCGGACATTGAGCGGCGGTTCCGGGGCAGAGCGGCGGCTCCGGACATATTGAGCGGGCTCCGGACATTGAGCGGCGGTCCCGGTGCTCAGCGGCGGTTCCGGGGCTCGGCGGCGGCTCCAGACATTGAGTGGCTGTTCCGGGGCTCAGCGGCAGTCCCGGGGCTCGGCGGCGGTCCCGGTGCTCGGCGGCGGTCCCGGGGCTCGGCGGCGGTCCCGGGGCTCGGCGGCGGTCCCGGGGCTCGGCGGCAGTCCCGGGGCTCGGCGGCGGTTCCGAGGCTCAGCGGCAGTCCCGGTGCTCAGCGGCGGTCCCGGGGCTCGGCGGCGGTCCCGGTGCTCGGCGGCAGTCCCGGCAGCCCAGGCTCGGGCCATGGAGGAGCAGCAGCGGCGGGCACTGCGGCGCGGGCGGGCCCGGCTGGTGGCGGCGCTGCGGGTGGAGCCGCTCTGGGAGCCGCTGGAGCAGCGCGGGATCTTCACCCGGCCCATGCTGGAGGAGCTGCAGGTGGGCAGGGAGCGGGACACTGAGCGCCGGGGGCGGCCCGAGAGGGTCCGTGTTCCCTGAGAGCCGGGGACGGGCATGGCGGGGTAGCTGCTGCATCCCCTGAACCCAGGGGACAGGCCCAAGGGAGGGTCCTGTGTCACCGAGCCCTGGTGACAGGACTGAAGGGTGGCCCCCATGTTTCCTCACCCTGATGGCTCCATATTCCCTTGGGCCCAGAGAGGGAACCCATGCCCCCTGAGCCCACTGACAGGTCTGTGGGGTGGCCCCCAAGGCCCCTCACTGTAGTGACAGACATGGGAGCGATTGTCTTGTGTCCTCTCAAGTCCAAGGGAGACTCCAGGTCCCCTCACTCTGGTGACAAGCTCATAGGGGGACTCCATGTCCCTTTAGCACTGGTGATAGGCCCAGAGGGATGGTTCTCTGTCCCCCCACTCTGATGACAAGGCCTGGGGTTGGTTCTTGTGCGAATAAAATGTTTGAGAGCCCCCACTTGTCCCTTCTTGTCCCCAGCCCCAGGCAGTGCCAGGTGTAGGGGTTTCTAGGGGTTTCTCTTTGTGTCTCCATCCCAATCTGATGACACCCTTAAGGTATTCTTGTTTCCCCCCTTGGTTACAGGTGGCAGGCTTGGGGGTATTTTTACCCTGTCTTACACACTGGGGACAACCCAGGGGTGCCTGTTTGTCCCCAGGGACCAGACTTGGGGTGCTCCTTCTCCCCTTTGCCTCTAGACTCATTATTGGGCTGGGTGTCTCAGTGATGACCACTGTTGGAGAGAGGTCAGGGCTGGGGGTCTCTGACTGTTTCCACTCAGTTTTGCTGTTGTTTACCCCATGTTCATGTCCTGGGTGTGGATCCCGCATTGCCCTGCTCAGAGCGGTTGAAGGCACTGCATGAACACCTGTTTTGGGTTTTTCCCCTCTGCAGAGCGCTGGCAGCCGAGGAGACCAAGCCCGGAAGTTGATCACTGACCTGGAGACTCGAGGGAAGCAGGCTTTCCCCGCCTTCCTATCCATCCTGAGGGACACTGGGCAGGGCAGCCTCGCAGAGATGCTGCTCCAGGAGTGTGAATCCCAGGCGGTGCCTCCGCAGCTGCCGGACCTGCGGCCCGTGGAGCTGGAGCTGCGGGAAGAAAAACAGCGGAGAAGTCAGTGTTGAGGGGGTGGTGTGTGTTTGGCAAACAGCAGCATTGGGGTTGGCAGCTGGGATCCCTCTTGCTGTGGGCAAGACTCCAGGAAGTCTTGATTTTTATTATCCTGGTAGAGGTGACTGTTGGGAGGATCATGGAATCCCAGAATGGTTTGGGTTGGAAGGGACCTTAAAGCTCATCTCATTCCATCCCCTGCCATGAGTAGGGACTCCTTCCACTAGCCCAGGTTGCTCCAAGCCCTGTCCAACTTGGTCTTGAATACTGCTGGGGATGGGCCTCCACAGCCTCTCAGGGCAGCCTGTATGTCCTGCTTTTCTGTGGTCACTGCGCTAAAAGGAGAGAGAAAGGACAGCAACACACACGGAGCTCTTTGGGGAAAAAAGGCCAATTTATTGTACAGACAGCCCGGATTTAAAGTGTGTTATGTGCAGCTATGACAGGACAGGAGCTCATTGGACAATTGGGAAAAACATCCTTGGGACAGCACCTCAGGATGTATCCCACGAGAAAGACACCAGGTGTTAATCTTTATGATGAATTCCACTCTGTTTGTCACCATGTTGTCACCCTGGGAGACTCCTCCCTAACTGAAGCTGCAGTCAGCTTGTCAGCCTGGGAATGGAGCTGAGAGTCAGAAGAAATTCAGGCCTGAAAAGAATTTCCAAACTGTAATTCCCTAGCTCTCTAAATGTGTATGTCCACACTTTTCAGCAGTGGAAACTTTTGATCTCAGACTCGTATTCTGTATTTTTGTCCCATGTCATTACAGATGTGACCCCTCACGAACGTTTGTCTATCCCAGTCCAAGCAGAGAGTGAAAGACCTCGAATACGTCCTGTGCCAGCCCGGGGTAAGCCACATTCCACTCCTAGAGCCATGCCAAAGGCTCGTTTCCAGTATGGTGGGAAGGGCAATTCATATGTGTTGGGAAAGACATGAACTCTAGGTGTGGTCTTGTTGTGGAGTGTGGTGAGCTGAATCCTGTGTCTGTTTTGTGTTGTAGGTTCAGCTGTTGACAAGAGGAGTCGTGACCAAGTTAGTATTTGAGAAGGTTGAAAGTGTTCCCTACTGGGCAAAAGCTCTGTTCCTCATGGGTGACTCCAGAAAATATTTCTGGAAGAGCTAGTTCTCACTTTATCTTACCTGAGCAATTACTCCCTGAGCTGTAACAGGGCCAATGGTCTCAGAGTGAGTCAGTCATTAGCCAGATATTCCTTAAGATTACCACAGTGATAACACAAATTCTTGGCTCCTTTTGGAGAGGTTTGATGATGCTGCCTGAAAGAATTTCCCAGAAATTTCAAATTGATGTTGAATATGCAGATAAAGCAGCAGCTGGTTTTCCACAAAGGTTTTTCCCAGTTTAGTGGGTTGTTTCTTGTTCCTGGCTGCTGATGTGTGTGGAGAATGGGTGCTTCTACCCATCCTTAGGACTAGAGAAAAGAAAAAGCTGTGAAGTGAGCCACTATAAAGACTCCCATTCCTCACTGGCATTGTATCCTGCTGGATTAGCCAGCAAGCACTTGGAATAAGAGGGAATTTAATTGTGATGTGTCCCTGCCAGGAATATGAGATGAAAGCTGATCCCTGTGGACACTGCCTGATCCTCAATAACGTCAATTTCTCCAGAGACTCGGGCCTGTCCACCCGAGAGGGCTCTGACATTGACTGTGAGAAGCTGGAGAGGCGCTTCAAGGCCTTGCATTTCACTGTCCTGACCCAGCGGGATCTGAAAGCTCAGGTGAGGCTGGGTGTATCCTGCTCACATGAGGGATGAGAGGTGAGCCCCTGGAAGTGATGGGAATGCTTTAGGGGATGTGTCTTGTGTTGGCAGCACACCCCAAAACCTCCCACAAAGAAGCAATGAACCACTTGCATCCTCTTACTTTATTGTTGAGCTGCAGTTGCAGAAGGAGAGAGGACCTTCCACATTTTCATCCCTCTGCACAAATGTTGAGTCCTGGTTGTGATTTGTAGGGATTTGATGAGGCTGTGTTTTTGGGATAGCTCAGACAGCTGTGTCATGTCTGTCTGTGCCATCCTTGGCTATTACTGGAAGTGTCAGGGGGAACTTGATCAATTGAAAGTAAAATATAGTTCTCTGCTCACCCACCTGCTCCCAGTCAGAAGCAGTGGATTTCATCAGATAAATCATGTGGAAATGTGCTTTGGTTTGTGGTGCTGCATTGTAAAGAGTGCAGAGAGGTGAGAGATCTGTGTGATTAAAGCAGCCAGTGTTAAATAAGGGCAGAGATGCAGAAATACTCACTCTCTGCCAATGGCTTTTGCCAGCTGTACTTGGGGATCATCTTATCCTGTGGCAGAGATTGACTGGCTCCATGGCAGTGCAATTAGAACAGGGCCTGGCTGTAACCTGTGGCTGAAATATGGTTCAAAAGACTCTCACTGTGATGTTTTCCACACAGGAAATGGTGTTGGAGCTGCTGAAGCTGTCACGGCAGGACCACAGTGCTTTGGACTGCTGCATTGTGGTCATCCTTTCCCATGGCTGCCAGGTGGGTTTGTCCCATCTCTCCCTTTGTTCCTTAGGCATGGGAAAGGGTCAATTCCCTGTCCTGTGGTCTCACACAGGGTGAGAGGGAAGTGGTTTGGCAAAACCTTGTTCTGCCATCACAGTACATTTCAAAGAGTTACACTCTTATTCTGGGTTAAAGAAAACAGGAGTTTCTCTGGTGTGGTCTGATCCAGTGGTGACAGTGGGCAAGTGTTTCCTATTTTGGAAGTTGGGGTCAATACTTTGGAACTGAAGGGAGGTCCCACTCATCCTCATGCTGTGATGAATCAGTCCTTCCTGTTCTCCAGCTCTGACTGGGAGATGCTATTAGCAATAAAGCCTGTTTATTCCAAGTCAGTTCTTGAAGGATGAGGAGAGGCATTTCTTAGGGAAATGGTGTATGGTAAGTGCCCATTGTACCAGAGGATGAAGAATTCCTTTGCTGGAGGATACAGATAATAGAAGTTGAATTGGTTTTAGTGTGTTTCAAATGTCTCTTGGATGTCCCCTTACCCTGACTTGGCAACAGGTATTCCCACAAACACTAGGATTTGTTCTGGTACCTTTATGCCATGAAGCACCTGATGGGAAATGGGCTCCCTCAGACCTGGCCTTGCCTTCCATGTCACTAGCTCCTGCATTTTCCTCTTGCAGACGAGCCATATTCAGTTTCCTGGAGGCGTTTACGGAACGGATGGAAAACCCATTCCCATAGAAAAGATTGTGAACTATTTCAATGGGTCCAATTGCCCGAGTTTGAGAGGAAAACCCAAACTGTTCTTCATCCAGGCCTGTGGTGGAGGTGAATCTTTGTGTTGGCTCCAGTAGCGTTGGGCTGTGGAGATGTGGTCAGGCTGTGGCTTTGGCTCCCTGTCTGTTCAACGACTGCCCCTCTCTCCAGCTGTCTTCTCACACCAGCTGCCTCTTACCATGTGCTGAGAGGCTGTTCCAGCTCTTCACACATAGTGAGGAATTTTGTATAAACCACCGATGACTTTGACTCAACTGGTGCAGCCTAATGCCAAAAAGCCTTGTTTTGTTCTAGGGTCTTTGTCCTTTTCTTTGCCCATCTTTTCTTAAAGTTGGATGATTCACAACTGTAAATGTCTTGGGTGGGATGAATGTCAGGAGCTGTCTTGTTGTTGCTTCTTTCAGAACAAAGAGATCAAGGCTTTTTAGTGGATTGTGATTCACCTGAAGAGGAAGCTCCTGGGGGTTCTTTGGAATCAGATGCGACCCCATTTCGGGTTCCATCGGGTAATGTGGATGAGCCCGATGCCATTGCCAGTTTGCCCACACCCGGTGACATCTTGGTTTCCTACTCAACTTTTCCAGGTAAAACAGCCTGTGCAAATCCTTTTCTGAGCATGGGGGAATTAGCAAAACAGTTGGAGCTTCATGGCCAAGGATGGGGCAATTCAAGACAATCCAGCTCTGTGGAGCAGCAGGAGCTTGTTGGATGAGAACAGCAGCTGAGTTTTGGCATAACATTCCCCTTCTTTCTCTGAAGGTTTTGTCTCCTGGAGGGAGAAGTCGAGTGGCTCATGGTACGTGGAAACGCTGGATAATGTGCTGGAGCAGTACGCCCATTCAGAAGATCTGCTCAACATGTTAGTGAGGGTAAATGTCTTTTTTGTTCTGCTCTTTGTTGATGAAGGAAATAGGGCTGTGATCAGTTGGGGCATGGAGGCCTACACTCAAAAATGGGATGAGGATGTTGTGTGTTGAGTTTAGGGATGGGCTAATTGGAGGTACTGCAGAGAGCTTTAACTACAAAGAAAATGTCTGGCCTCCATCTGCTAAAAATCACTGGAAGTTTCTCCAGTGAGGAGTAATCCTGGCAATAGAGGATTTCTTTAATCCTTCTGAAGAAATTGCTAAAAAATATCTTGTCTTGTCCTATCCAAGCTGATGGGATTTGGGTGCTTCTGTAAGCTTGTCCTGGGGGTGGAGGAGCACAGTGCACAGGGATATGCAATGAGTCAGGTTGATCAACATCTTCCTTTGTGTGCCTTGTTGACTCAATATTGCCAAAGCTGCCTACAAGTGTGGGTGCCCCAGATACTTTTTCTGTTCTCCATGGGAAGGAGAAAAGTCCAATGTGGAGGGAGAGAGGACTTACAGAATCACCTTGTTATTGTCTGGTTGTTGTGGTGCTTCTTTGCCACCTTGGCATGGCAGCCATTGATTTCAAGGGATGGGAGAGCATCCTGTTCTCAGCCTCTCTTCTGTTGCCAGGTGGCACACGCTGTCTCTGCCAAGGGGAGGTACAAGCAGATCCCAGGATGTTTCAATTTCCTCCGTAAAAAATTCTTCTTCACGTGTGACTGACACGTGGGCTCCAAGCCCCCTGCCAAGCACTGGAGATTCTTCCTATGGCTGAATGAAACCTGTGCCCACCATGACTTGGTGTCAGTGCTCCCTGTGGATTTTGCCTGTGTGTCCAGATGTTTGTCTGGAGAAATGTGATCTGCCAGCGCTGGCTTTGCCCTGGAGTGGAGATGAGATGGAGATTGTGCTGTGCCAATGGGCAATGTTGTGGATGGAGCAGGAAGTCTCTTTGCTGGAGAACAGAGCCAGAGGAAAGCACTTCTGGCTCGTCCTGACACAGCCACACTCAGCCTCAGTGTTTTTCTATGCTGATCATGATGTTTGTGTCCTCTGCTGCCTGGGTAACTGATTGAGGGGACCGAGGTCTTATGTTCATGTGAGATGGGATGAGTTTTGCTGTCCATGTTTCTAATAAATGCAATTAAAGAGCAGATCTTTAGCTGTATTCCTTTGTGTGTTCCATCTCCTCATTGCCATTTCAGCACCTCCTGAAGGCTCCTGTGAAGTGGGAGGAGTAGGAGCCTTTACTCATGTCTGCATTGCTCTGTCTGGTCATTTACAATGTGGCTGTGCCAGCCCATGGAGCAGGCATCCTGCTCCTTATGAGGAGTCAGTCAGGAGTTACAGCAGGAATCTGGTGAGGATTTGTTGAAATACCAGTGCTGAGGTAAAGTACTTAAGGAGCTGCTGTGGTAATGGCCTTGGGTCATAAATCCTGCATCTGTGTTGGATTTTGAGGGTAGAAACCATCCTTGGAGCCACCCTTGGGAGGTGCAGAGGCCTCAGGGTAGGTCTGTGCTGAGGAGTGCTTGGGGATTCCCAGGGAACCTGGGAATATCCAGTCTGCTTTTGCAGTCATTGAGCATTTTCATGCTACTTTGGGAGCATTTCAGGTGCTTTGAGGGTGCAGCAGGAGGGAGCCAGGGCTGCCCTGAGCACCCCAAGGAAGGTGCAGCTGGAGCTGGGTATGCTGTGATGGCCTTTCCTGTGCTCAGGTGTTTGTGAGAGCTCATGGTTGTCTCCTTCTCTGTTCCCCTTCTCTATCCCCCAGGGCAGTGGGGCTCTGGGCTGCCCTGTCCTGTGTTCTCTAGTTTTGTACAGAGCATCTGGGTGTGCAGGTGATCCCAGGGCTGATCCCATCTCCCCTGGATCTGTTCTCCTTGAGGAAGGGTGACTCTGCATCTTGTTGATTTCCTCGTTTCTCTCACTAAGGAAGCATGGGGACTGGGATGTCCCCTGGGCACCCTGGCTGGGGTGGGGGTGACTTTGGGTAGAGATGGCTCAGCCTTGTCCCTCTCCTTTCCATGGGATGGGCTGCAGTGGCTGCTTGTGATAAATGTGATTCGTGCTAATTAAGTTGTAACTATATTAACAAAATTGTATTTAGATCAATAGAAGACAATTGTTACAGAGTGAGAAGGGGGAGATGGGTGAGACAGGATAAAAGACATCTTACAGATGTTGGGAGTCGAAGAAGGAGGTTGGAAGAAAGTCAGATAAGAATAGTCGAAGGACAAAGGTCTGATAAGCGGCATCTAGAAATACAGCTTCAACCTTGAAGCTGTCAAAAATGGAATGATCACAAGCATGGGACTTAATTAAAGTCATGTTATGGAAAACATCTGCTCAGTCACACAGGGCGCCTGCGCTACCTGCAGGTCACACCTCGGTCACTGATGAAGATGATGAGCCTTCATCGGAAATAAGACCCTCAAAAGGATAAGAGACCCCCTAACCCATTAGTAGAGCATGCGCCGTGCAGTATAGTTACGTAGATCTTAGGAATAGAAACTAGGAGGAGCTTTCTAGAAACTTCTGTAGCCTACAGTATATAAGTGGGATTGTTAGCCTGGATGCTTTGCTACGTGAGGAATGGCGAACCACTCCCCGTATCCCCGGTCGGAGGGGAGCCCCTCCCCGGTCGGTTTTGCTTATGCTTTATACGAACCTCAATTATACTAAATTACTTACTGCCAAATTTTGTATATTCTTAAATATATGCACTTTGATTGTTTCATCTCCAATACTTTAATTGTCATCTCCAATACTTTGATTGTATTCATTTTGTTACTATTAAAAACTTACTATTAAATTTAATCTTGTTGCTTGATAAATTGAGAAAAATAGAACATCATTCATAACAATTTGGTGCCGAAACCCGGGAACTCCAGTCCAAGTGAAGAGTGGCTAGTTTTGGGAAGGAGCTCCCCACCAATTGTTAAGGTGGTCCCAAGGCTAGACCAGGCTCTCTTGGAAAAGGAGTTCCAAATTAAAATAAAGCATAAGCAAAAGAAGCTCGCTACAAGGAGGCATGCCAGAAGAAGAAGGCTCCCGTGAGAACGCCGGCAGAAAGGGAAAGGTGCCCGTAAAACGTCTTGTGCACAAGAACCCTGTGCGAAAATGGGCTGTGTGAGTACCATGGGGTTGGGTAAAGGGGGCGGCTGTGTGCTTGTGTGTGAGTGAGGAATGTCTGAAAGGGGAGAGCAAGTGAATACCCCGGGAGGGACTGGGAGGGAAAGTCCCAGCCCGAGAACTCACGAGAAAAGTCTTTGAGAAGGGAGCTGATGCTCGAAAGAAGTGATTTAAGAAGGGAGTAAATGAACCAGGTTCAACTATCTGTTGGGAGGATAATAGATGGAAGTTTCAGTATGTGATTAAGAAAGAATTGTGGAAAATAGTCAGAAAGAGAGGTTGGGGAGAGAATAAAAGGAAAAGAAGGAATTAGGTAGGAAACAAGTGTTTGGCAAAAGAAGTGAGATTGGTATATTAAGCGAAGGAGTTGAACTGCAGAACGAATGAGAGAGAGCAGGGGAAATGTTGCCGCCAGAGATGGGTCAGAGGAAAAGTAAAATCTCTGACCCAGGGGTTGTGAAGTGTGAGAAAAATTCACAAGAACCCAGTGTGCCTGGGAACCAAGAGGGGGTTCCCAGAAGGGGAGCGAGATTCCTCAGGACAGCCCCCTGGGGATAGTGTTACAATACTAAAGTATAAGGGAATCCCAAAGAGAAAAAGTAAGCAGAAAATTATACAGTACTGTATGTTTGAGTGGAGAAAAGAAAAGATTTGTGCAAATAATTTGTACTGGCCAGAGTTTAAATCATTTGAAGATTAGATTTGTCAGGTTTTAAATCTATATATGAGTTCAAAACAACATTTTAATTAGGAAAAAAAGTGAATATGCTGCTTTGTGGCTTCCAAAAAGTGTGTGGGGGGTAAATTTATAGTTCAAAGGCAAGAAAAAGAAGGTTATTCGTTATACCCTTTGCAAACTAACGGACGGGCAGCAAGAAGGGACTGGCTAAAGCCATGGGACTCGTTAGATCACCTCCCACCCCCATACAGACAGCCTGGCCAGCCTGTCCAGCCCTTGGTCCCCGATGCACCCCCTATTCAAGACGAGCCAGTAGCACACAGAACTAGAGGCAGAAGGGAACAAGAGGAAGAAAGTGACAAAGAGAGTGAGGAAGCAGGAAGGGAAGATAGATTATACCCTCTTAGAGAGGTTCCAATGGCAAATCTGGCCCCAGGACAGGGACCTATTGGTTACGTGAGTGTTCCCCTGAATACTAGGAACTTTAGGAAATTTAAGAAAGAGATGGGCAGGATGCCAGAAGATCATATTGAGGTAGCAAAGAAACTAGATCAGTTATTAAGACTGAATATTTACACCTGAGTGGAATTGCAGTCTATTTTAGAAATCTTGTTTACAGTGGAAGAGAGAAATGATTAGATAGTCAGGAATACAGGCTTAGAATAGAGATCATTAGAAGCCAAACCAAAGAGATCAGAAATGGCCTATGGCAGATCCAAATTGTAATAATCAGGAGGTAGAACATAGGCAAAATATGAGAGATTTCAGGTAAATGATTATCCAAGGTATTCAGGAAGCAATGCCCAGAGGACAAAATATAGGGAAATGTCTGAGTGAGCACCAAGAGAAAGATGAATGCCTGGCAGAATGGTTAAAGAGACTAAAAAGAAAAGGATTTGCAGTTATACTCAAGCATAGACCCCGATACACCAGCAGGGCAGGTCCTTTTGAAAACACAATTTGTAGCTAAGTCTTAGTGGGGGGACATCAGGAAAAAGTTAGAAAAATTGAAAAATTAGCAGGATAGGAGCTTCAGGAGTTGTTAAAGAAAGCACAATAAGCGTATGTTCGGAGAGATGAGGAAAAGAAAATTAAAGCCAGGATTCTAATGACAGCAATCCAAGAAATACAAGCAGCCACAAACACAAAGAATTTATCAGAAAAGAATAAAAAGAAGAAAGAAAAATCAGGTCCTGCTTCTGAGGACACAAGACCTATGTGCTTTTCTTGTCACAAAAAAGAACATTTACAAAATTTTTTTCCTGTTTCTAGGGGTACAGGACACATTTGTTTCTATTGTCATTAAAAAAAAAAAAAATATTAATTCAAGAAAACTAAGGAGGGGTCAGGGGCTCATTTATTTAATATGAACCAAAATACCAGAAGACCCCTTGATAAAGCTGAAAGTAGATTCTCAAAATGAAGAAATCATATTTTTAGTAGACACAAGGACTTTGTTTTAGTTTAAGGTAAATTTAGAAAGAAACTTTTGAATAGAATTTTTCTGAGAAACAAATTTAAGCAATCTTTTTTTAATTAGTTAAAGAAAAAAAATATTTCCTCAGAGAGAAGTGGAAAAAATAACTATTTATTTAACAGGCAAAACACTTTTCAGTATAAAAATGAACAATATTAAACAACAAAACTTCTTATTGTTTCAAAAAGATGACAGATTCAAAAGAAGGTTTTTTTGTAAGTTGCAGCTTAACTTACTTAGTCTGGTATCAGTTCCTTCAGTACTGGGAAATGCCTTGGCCCAGGCCAGGCTAGGTGGGCTACGGTGTGAGCTTCCAGTGCTTTCTTGGGTTTTCAGTCCAGAGCAAATTTAAATAATTCAAGAAAAAAAAGAAGAAAAACACACTCCAGGGAATTTTTTACTTTAATTGGTTAAGAAAAAAAAAAAAAAAAAACAAAAAAAAAAAAAAAAAACAAACAACCTAACCAAAAAGCAAAAGAGAGTTCTCTCCCGCTGTCCACTGCAGACAACTAGGTCTGTGAGCAGGAATGCAGGGGAGTCAGTGTAGTTTCTGATAACTAATTCTGCACTTTTTCTCTCCTCTTTCACTCCTGGAATCAGTCTTAAAGCTGCAGAATTCAATATTCAACACCAACTGAACAGACTATTTAAAGATACAAGCATCATAAAATAAAAAGAAACAATTTGGCTGATAATAAAGCAGGGGGGAGCCCTAGGAAAAAACGGCAGTGTGAGTGTGGCTTTTCAGGAAGCAAAAGCACAGGGTGGGGCAACATGCTTTTCCTTGGCAGAAGTGGAGGCTGTGAAAAAGCTGGGGGTAACCCTGAAAAAAGGATGAATTTTTCTGCCCAATAGTAAAAGAGCGGTGCCAGGACTTTTGGCCCAACAGATCCCAGACAGCTCACATGGGGGGATTCACTGGGGCACGAGAGCACTTTGTGACCATTTTTGTAAAATTTTATTAAAAAAAAAAAAACAAAAAAAACAAATTACTCAAAAAAAAAATTGTAATAAATCAAATGAAACTAAGGAGAGTACTGGGTGCCAAAAGCTACAGTCCATATAGAGTTAGCATAGAACCCCTGTACTTTGGGACCAAGGGAGAATGTGATTTTTGTATGTGCAGTGAAAAAAAATATTATTTTACTGCTGTTTGAAATACCAGTTTAAAGTTGTTTTAAAAGGTGCATTATCAAAGTCTGGACATCCTGAATTAACTGCCTGCTGCAACCTCATTGAACCTGAAGGCAGAACAGCGCTGATGAGAAAGAATCAGACACCTAGTTGATCAATGAAAACAGCCCAGGAGGATTGAAAAATTTCTCCAAAAGCCTCCAACAGTCAACATTAACTGATTTATTTGAAGAACTACCACTCAAGAGAAAGAGACTGGTAACACCTATTATTGAGGAGGCCCAAAAACAATTAGAACATTGGCAATGTCGTACTCATGGCTTAGAATGCCGCCCATGGATTTGTATTCTTTGCACTTGCTGTTTTTAATTCATGGTGGAGAGTAACTAGGGCAAAAGAAAAAGAGAGACAATTGCTTTGTTTCAGTTGTTCAGGGCATATGCATGATCAGCTAACAACAGAAAGATTTTTTAGTGACTTCTATGGGAAACCATTAAGACATGAAAACGGGACCTTTTATGCCGCAATTCAACTAATAGAGAATCAGGACCAACTACTCCTTGCCATATTAACTTTTGTGCAGGCTAAAGAACAAGCAATCCAAAATATTATAAATCAGAGTATCATAACTGGCAATTGCTGTGGAGAAGAAGTCTATGTGCCACGTAGTAAATACGTCTCACCAGCAAATTGGCATCGCGAGTATATCTATTGGTGGAAAAGAAGGTTTAGAAAACCAAAAAGAAGAATTATTTAATTGAAATAGTGTAATTTTGTTGTGGTTGGCATATCTCCAGAGCTTTACTAAATTGGGGAAAAAAAAAAAAATTATTAGCTAATCAATCTAGGGAAAGAGATAAGGCAGTGCTGCAGAACTATAAATATTTTGTGCCATCTTTGGAACAGAAAAAGTTAAAATAGATCGTGCGAACCTTATGAGGCCAAGGGTACCAAAGAAAAAGAAATCCCAGGATGAAAACTTTGCTACCGAGAAGATGGACATCTCGGCCCTTGGCTGCAACCCAAGGGGCCTTGAGACAGGTAGAAAGTTAAAATTCCTGAGGATTCTTTTCATGGTGCTTACAATAATACCCCTAGCAGCTGGCCAGAACCGTAAGACTGCATGGAATGGAAAAGAACAGGCCATGCAGGAACAAATTACAAGACGACAAACCACTCAAGAAGCAGAAATAAAGACACGAACCCTTCCTGATCCCTGTGACAAATGCAATCAATCCATGTGGGTCAAGAATAAGATGGAATCAGTATTTGTGGCACACCCATATATTAGTGCAGCTTGTTATGATCATAACAGCTTCTTAGACATTTGTGTAAAAAGTTCAAAATTGTATTGGGTAAGAAAAAATTTGGGATTCAAGGGACGAGCTCCTTACCCTAATGATAATCAACTCGGTCCTAGATACGAACATTTTTTGTGTTTTGAAAAGGATGAAAAAGGAAAAGGGTCAAAGAAAAAACTAATTGGAAAACAAAAAGAAACAATGAAGGATAGGGAAATAATCAAAAAGAAAGAGTTAGAAGAACTGGATGAGCTGTATAAACAATTAAAACAGCACTATAGCGACTGGGATTTGCCAACTTCAAACAAAAATTTGTTTGTAGATCTGATGCAAGAAATTGCCACCGAATTAGGGTTATCTAAATGTTTTGTTTGTGGAGGACTTAGGATGGCTGAAAGATGGCCATGGAGAGGTGAGGGTTTGGCTCCAGAACAATTTCTAAAATGGAATCATACACAAATTTCTAAGACCCTAAGACGGCCTGAAGGCTGGGTCCTGAGTCATCAAGTCATTGGAACAGTTTGTATAAGTCGGGAAGGGAGAAAATACACTGAAGTGGTAGGATATACTCCTTGCCTATCTACTTTAGTAGTAAATTCAGACAATAACACAAAGACCTGGTGACCCAAGAGTCCTACTGGATATTGGGGAATAGCAAAAGAAATGAATTGCGAGTGGAATAATCAAACTAATTTGTGCTGGCATAACAGTTCTGGAGCTAACCCCTACCAATCCATAAAAGACTTGAAATCTTATTGGGAACAACCAGAAAATACAAAAGAAAGATGGAAAGCCCCTGATGGAATATATTGGATTTGTGGGCAACGAGCATACAGTGAACTACCCCGAAAATGGGAGGGAACTTGTACCTTAGGATTATACGACCCTCCTTCTTTGTCAGACCAAGGTCTAAGGGCGATGTACTAGGAACACCACTTTATGAAACCTTAGAAAGAAAAAAAAAGAGAATTAAATCTCGACTTTCCAATGGCGGGAGGAAACCAAAAATGGAAAGATGAAGAATGGCCTGCAGAAAGAATTATAGCATACTATGAACCTGCTACTTGGGCTCAGGATGGGTCTTGGGGATATAGAACTCCAATTTACCTATTAAACCGGTTGATAAGGCTCCAGGCCGTAGTGGAAGTCGTCTCAAACCACACAGCGGACGCCTTAAAGTTGTTGGCCAAACAGCATTCACAAATGCGAGCATTTGTATATCAAAACAGAATTGCCCTAAACTATCTGTTGGCAGAAGAAAGAGAAGTTTGTAGGAGGTTTAATGAATCTGAGTGCTGTGTGGAAATGGATGACCACGGGGAAACCATCACCAAACTTGCTGGCGAAAAAGTGGCACATGTACCAGTTCAAAAATGGAATTCTATCCTGAAAGCTGACTGGTGGAATAATCTTTTTGAGGGTGTGTGGTGGAAAAAATTAGGATTCATGCTATTGTGTTCTGTTTTAGGTCTATTGTTTCTGCCTTGCATGATACCATGTCTAATCAGACTAATACACTCAGTAATTCAAGGAATGCAACTTACAGCCATACCTATAGATCCAGAATTAACAACAAAAGGAAAAATAAACTCCTTGATGGTACTGAAAGCACAATCCACTTGCACTTGAAGAAGAAAAATCGAGAAAATAGTGACTGAATGCAAAGAGAATACCCTGGCATGAGAAATGTTAACCAAATTTGAGAAAAAGTGTGAAAAGCTGAATGCCACATGAAAAATGTTAGAAAAATTAGAAGCTAGTATAAAGAAACATAGACAATACCAAGTAGCAACTTTTTAGAGCACGAATCAATATAATCAAAAAGAGAAATGGGGGAATTGTGATAAATGTGATTCGTGCTAATTAAGTTGTAACTATATTAACAAAATTGTATTTAGATCAATAGAAGACAATTGTTACAGAGTGAGAAGGGGGAGATGGGTGAGACAGGATAAAAGACATCTTACAGATGTTGG
Source organism: Sturnus vulgaris (assembly GCF_052056855.1). Taxonomy (NCBI): domain Eukaryota; kingdom Metazoa; phylum Chordata; class Aves; order Passeriformes; family Sturnidae; genus Sturnus; species Sturnus vulgaris. The sequence goes on along the minus strand of NC_142267.1, from coordinate 6,158,825 downwards.
GAGTCGAAGAAGGAGGTTGGAAGAAAGTCAGATAAGAATAGTCGAAGGACAAAGGTCTGATAAGCGGCATCTAGAAATACAGCTTCAACCTTGAAGCTGTCAAAAATGGAATGATCACAAGCATGGGACTTAATTAAAGTCATGTTATGGAAAACATCTGCTCAGTCACACAGGGCGCCTGCGCTACCTGCAGGTCACACCTCGGTCACTGATGGTGATGATGAGCCTTCATCGGAAATAAGACCCTTAAAAGGATAAGAGACCCCCTAACCCATTAGTAGAGCATGCGCCGTGCAGTATAGTTACGTAGATCTTAGGAATAGAAACTAGGAGGAGCTTTCTAGAAACTTCTGTAGCCTACAGTATATAAGTGGGATTGTTAGCCTGGATGCTTTGATACGTGAGGAATGGGAGCCACTCCCCGTATCCCCGGTCGGAGGGGAGCCCCTCCCCGGTCGGTTTTGCTTATGCTTTATACGAACCTCAATTATACTAAATTACTTACTGCCAAATTTTGTATATTCTTAAATATATGCACTTTGATTGTTTCATCTCCAATACTTTAATTGTCATCTCCAATACTTTGATTGTATTCATTTTGTTACTATTAAAAACTTACTATTAAATTTAATCTTGTTGCTTGATAAATTGAGAAAAATAGAACATCATTCATAACACTGCTCTTTCGCCAGGGCATCCCTGGCAGAGGTGAGAACAGAGTGGGAGCATTCTGGCAGCACAGGTGGTGGGGCTGCAGGATGAGCCCCCAGGACCAACCCAGTTACCTCAATACCCCCGTTATAAATTTGCTGCCATCGAGTAGCCCAGTTACCAGCAAGATCCCCTGAAACATCCCAGCACCAGCCAAGACATCTAAAACCTCCTTGGGCCAACTAGGGGCCCTATAGGCCTCCCCCACCAAGTTCCCTAGAGCCCCTCAGGACCACCAGGCCAGATTCCAGCCCCTCTCCCATCAAATCTCCAGTCAAGCCTTGAACCCCTTGGCTTGGTGATGGCCATGGCTCTACTCCTAGCTGGGAGAACCATGTGGGATCTGTGCCCACCTTAGGCTCCCCAGGACCCTGCCCAGCCTCACTGCACGATGTGGGGGCTCTCCCCAGCTCACAGGAGAAACCCAGGACCACAAGGTACAGCCACATGAGACGAGCTCAGCACTATTGGCTTTATCACAGTCAAAGGAAAAGTGTTCAGGAAAATAAAAAACCTTTTAATGAACATACAGAATTCATTCCGGGTTCTAAACATACACAAGGGAACTATTCCCTGAATTGGGAGTGAGCTGCAGTTAAAAAGACACAAATCCCAAGGGATGGAGTCCAGGAGGGGCTTCATTTGGAGGGAAGGGGAAGGGGGATGGTGCCTGGCCCCTCTGTGGGGAATGGTGGCCACATCATGGGGGGCAGGGGAGCAGAGTGGGTACCCCGGGCATTGGAGGGGGCACTGGTGGGGGTGGCACTGGCCTGGAGGGGGGCATGGGGGGCAGGGCCATGCCCCCATGGGCAGGGGGGACATGGAATCGGGCATGGGGGGCCGTGGTGCCAGCCTGTTCATCAGGGGAGGGGGCCCTGGGGGGAAGTTCGGGGGAGCTGTGGGCTTCTCCATCTTGAAGTGGAATTGAAGGAAGAACTGTTTGGTTTCTCTATTCCAGTCAGTCCAAGACTTTCCCTCTGCTGTATCGATTTCTCTGCTTGGTACCTTGAAGGCGATGGTCTCGTAGGGCTCTGCTGCCATCAGCAGGTGCTGCCAGTGCCGGGCCGGGGGCTCCCTGCTCTGCTCACGGGCTGACATGCAGCGGTGCCGGGGCACGATGCTCTCAGCTATGTCAGGGTAATCGATCAGGAACAGACGGCTCTGCTGCCCTGTCTCTGCATCTCTCTGTTTGGTTACTTTGTACCAATTTTCACAAACTTCTTCACTTCCACTTTGCCCTTCTCTGGGGCAGGCTGGGCAGGGGCTTCCCTGGCTTCTTTGGCAGCCCATCAGGCCAAATTGCTCTGATGCTTCTTCCCCTGGCTATGTGCTAAGTAACTGCCCTCGTTGTTGTGGAGCGTCAGGCAAAGCTTGCACTCGTAGGAGCCCAGATGGTTTTTCATAAAGTAGGGCTCCTTGTTGATGTCGATGTCTCCAGGGCCAGCTGCCACAGCCGCTCCCGGTTGCTCTCGAGGCCGAGGCCACCCCCCGCTGCCCGTTTTACCCCCAGGGCAGTGCTGGAAATCCGTGGTGGGCTCTTCTGGGCTTCAGCTCCTGCTAGAGAAAGGGAGAGTCCGTGTGTGGCCCAGCTCCTGCCTCAGCCCATGACTTTGGTCTTCTCCCACGATTATTTGTAGCAATTAATTTTAAGTCCTTAACTAAGTCCTAGAATCTTGATTTTTATCTGCAAAAATTTTTTAAAGCTTAGAAATAATTAGCTCATGAAAAAAAATTTACTGCTCAAGCAGACAAAGTCAGAATCCAAGCTGACCCCGTCAGTCAGTCAGGGCTTGGTGCAGTCCCATTCCATGGTGGCTGCAATCCTGCACTGACAGATGTGGTTCTGCTGGAGCAGGGCTCCTGCACAAGGTGCAGTTTTCCTCCAAAGCTGCAGGGATGATGTGGAAGGCTCTGGTTTTCCTCTGGGATCCAGTGGGAAAAGGCTGCTCTGCTGTTCCAAATCTCCCCTTTGATCTGGGTAGGAAATGCTCGGCTCCTGCCCTGGCTGGAGCATCTCCCAATGGGATGATGGAATTTGATCAGCCCTGCCCTGGGACTGCATGGCCATGAACAGGAGAGATCTCCTGGAGGGAGGATGGGCTGTGGGGAAGATAAAGAACACTGCAACAGCTGGGTGAACAGCTGGAACATGAACAGAGGATATCCCCACAGAGATCAGGATCACTGCCCCAGCTGGTTTTAACGGATGATGATAGAATAGATACTTCTGGTTACATCTTGCATTACAACCCGAGACAGTTAAATATTACTTTTCTCCATTGTAAGATACATAGTTGCTTTCTTTCGAGAGATGATTCTGACTAAAACAGCCGTAATGAAACACTGAAAAACGCCTGTTTGTGAATAAATATTTTTATTCTTTTTTTAATATTCTTACAGCCCCATATTTCTGCTCCTCCACGTCCACCTCAATAGAACCACATGAGACGATCTCAGCACTATTGCCTTTATCACATTCAGTACTTGTGCTCCTTGCTGTGTCCTCAGTTGGTGCTGATTTTCTGCCAAAAAGAAGACACAGGGAGGCTCACGGTGAGGCTGCTGGCAGGGCAGGGGCAGTGTGGCCAAGCCCCTGCGTGGGGGCAGAGGAAGGGGCACCCACCTCGTTGATCCAGTCGATGTAGGCAGACACCCGGGTGAAGACTGTCGGCTTCTTGATCATGTTGCACTTCAGGCCGGAGCCGAAGCTGACGATGCCTTCCACCTCCCAGACGCCATCATCACGCTGACAGTTCAGGGGGCCACCAGAATCGCCCTGTGTGGAGACACAGCATGGGCCATCAGTCCTGGGCACCCCGTCAGCACACCCCACACAGCACCTGTCACTGTCATAGTCAGGTAGAAAAATTATAAAATAAAGGCCTTTTGAAATCAGGCCTCGCTTTGCTGAAATTGCCAGAGCTGGCCTGTCATTTCTTCTAAGTGCAGTTAACAAGCAATTTGGAACTTCCCATGTGGAGCTATTTTGAGAATGAGAAGTTTGTTTAACACAACAATCTATTAAGAGGTGAAAAACAAATGCACCTGTGTAAACAATAAGATTTGTCCCATGAGAACCCACAAAGGAAAAATGTAAACATATCTAGAGAGAAAATTTGATAGACATATACAACAGCCCTTACCAACCAATGAACTGAGTTTCACTGTACTGATGACCAATTAGGTTTAACACAATGCCTTCTGATATTTCCTATAAATATGAGCTTTGTGAATAAAAATTTGGCTTTGTGCATGAAGAAAATGGAGTCTTGGCTGATTTATTCCAACCCCATCCCCTCCCCTGCCGTGCTTCCCGTGGAACTGCTCCAGCCCCACTGTCAGTCCTGCTGTGGGCTGGGGGCAGGTCCCACCCAGCAGTGCCCACACTCACGTTGCATCCCGAGACGACGCCGTCGCCGCCGGCGCACACCATGGTCTCACGGACAAGGCTGCCCCACCAGTCCCACTTGGAGCAGGTCTCGTAGTCCACCACAGGCAGCAGAGCCTGCTGCAGGGCATCGGCCAGGGGCCCGTTGGCTGCAAGGACAGTCACACCTCACACTCTGCACACCCCCTCCCCAGAGACCCCTGGGGACCCTCCTGGGGACCCTCTGCTTACTCCTGAGGCGTCCCCAGCCGGTGACATAGCAGGGGTAGTCGTTGGCCAGGACCTTGCCAGCGTCCGGCAGGCAGGCGGCACGGATGGTGTCACTCTCCTGCACCTCCTCTGCCAGCTTGACCAGGGCAATGTCGTTGCTGCAGGGGGACATGAACCATGAGGATGTGGTCCCCAGCTTTGTGGCTCCCCACCCACTCCCGGACATATTCCATCCCTACAGGACAAGGAAGGAGTTCCATTTCTCATGGACGATCGTCTTCTCCACACCCACGGCCACAGAACCGGGCTCGTCATCTGTTAACAAATCCTGCTTGCCCAGCACCACACGGTAGGTCAAGGAAGAGCTGCCAGGGAGAGAAGGGGTGTCAGTCCTCACAAACATCTCATCCTGCTGGTACAGACCCCCACCCAGCACCCCAACACCCACCTGATGCAGTGGGCAGCTGTCAGCACCCACTGGGGGGCAATGAGGGTCCCACCACAAGTGTGATGCCATGAGCCAGAGCGGGTGTACTGCAGTGAGATCTGCAGGGGCAGAGGCACAGGGTCAGAGCAGGAATGTCCCCATCCCTGTCCCCATCCCTGTCCCCATCCCTGTCCCCTCCCTGTCCCTGTGCACCCTTACCTGCCATGGCCAGCTGTGGGCTACGGCGTCAACACCTCCTACCACGCGGGAGCTCAGCTGCGGTGGCACGGCCGGCTGGCCGCATCCGTAGGCTGTGTGACAGCAGCAAAGGGACATCAGAGGCTGCCTGTGCCCGTGCCCAGGGCCGTGCCAGGCCCCACCGTCCTGTCCCCCCTGCCCCAACGCTTCCCCTGTCCCCTGCACTCACCATAGCCCAGCAGCACGATGAGACAGACGGCTCCCAGCATGGTTGTGGTGACCAAAGGTGCTGCAGTGGGGCTGCTCACCCCTTTTATGCTGTCTGCACTGCTGGAGACCTTGAAGTGGCCCCGCCTGCCACTGCCATGTGGGGACTGTCCCACGCTGTGGGCACAGGGGCTCCTCAGCCTCGCTGCCCCCTCTTATCGCACTCTTTGTCCCGCCTGGGAATGGCCACATCTGCCCGTCGTGTGCTGGCTCCAGGCTGGGACATGGCAGGGACACCCGGCCCTGCTCTGGGAATGGGCAGGGTCCCTGCTGGGGCACAGCTGGTGGGCAGCCCCCCACCCATGATGCTGCCAGTGGGGTGCTGGCCCCCAACCCTGAACACTGACTCCCCCAGGACACTCCCTACCCCCTGTCCCTCAGTCCCCCAGGGAGAAGATGCTCCCCTTCCTGAAATGCTCACTGGGTATCTCTGAGTCCCTCTCAGTGTTTGTTCACCTTGTGTGCCCATCCTCGGCATGTTTGGGTGTGTGTTCCTGGCTGCTGCCTTGGCTGTGGCATCGCCCTGGATGCCAGCGGTACCTTCTGTACTCAGGAAAGCCTGGGGGCATGTGACTGTGCCATGTACGACTATGAAGTGTGTGTGAGAATTTGAGGGGTTTTGCTTTGCTTTATGTTGTCATTTAGGTTCTTGTGCTTATGGTTTGAACCTGCAGAAGCTTATTTTAGAGTTTTTGTCTTTAGATCTTTATATCAGGGCAGTGGTGGGGGCCAATGCCCACACGTGGCTGGAGAACACCTGGACATGTGTGACACTTCTGCCAGAGGGAGCCAGGGCCATCCAAGCACCCCAAGGCGGTCCAGCAGGAGCTGGGATTTGACTGGAATGGCCTTGCCTCTGCCCAGGATTTTTTCCCCAAGAGCTCAGTGGCACATGTGACCCCTTCCCCATCCCCCTGCGGTGTGAGATGCTGGGTTGCCCTGTCTTGTGTTGGCTACTTTTGCACAGAGCAGCTGGGTGTACAGGTGATGCCAGGGCTGATCTCATCTCCCCTGGACCTGTTTTCCTTTGGGAAAGGTGACCCTGCACTCTTCCCATTGTTTATTTCCCTGCTTCTCTCATGGAAACATTGGGACTCCCATGGGCTGGGGTACAGGGAGCTGGTGTTTGACTTTGGGCAGAGATGGCGCCATCTTATCCTTTTCCTGCTTCCATGATATGGACTGCAGTGGCTTGTCCCTTCCTGGGACATCCTGGGACATCTCACCTGGAGATGAGAGCAGAGCAGAGGCACTGCAGGGGCACAGGGGTGGTGTTGGGGTGTGTGGGGGAGCTGGACGACACTGGGGCCTCAGGGAGAGATGGGAGAATGCTCTTTCAGGTTTTGTCTTGGTTTGAAAAACAGGTGTTTGTTAGGAAAAGTAGGAACCTCTCTCGAAATGGACAATATAAACCCCCTCCTTCCAAATTATTACAATTTTGAAATTAAGGAGATCTCAGGCAAAGATATGGGAATAGGAATAACAGTTCTTTACTAGGAAAAATTAAAATAGAAATACAGTATTAAAAAAATAAAAAAAAAAATAAAAAACCAAACCCAAAACACTGACAGAGTCAGAATCCAAGCTGACCCCCCGTCAGTCAGTCAGGGGTTGGTGCAGTCCCATTCCATGGTGGCTGCAATCCTGCAGTGACAGATGTGGTTCTGCTGGAGCAGGGCTCCTGCACAAGGTGCAGTTTTCCTCCAAAGCTGCAGGGATGATGTGGAAGGCTCTGGTTTTCCTCTGGGATCCAGTGGGAAAAGGCTGCTCTGCTGTTCCAAATCTCCCCTTTGATCTGGGTAGGAAATGCTCGGCTCCTGCCCTGGCTGGAGCGTCTCCCAATGGGATGATGGAATTTGATCAGCCCTGCCCTGGGACTGCATGGCCATGAACAGGAGAGATCTCCTGGAGGGAGGATGGGCTGTGGGGAAGATAAAGAACACTGCAACAGCTGGGTGAACAGCTGGAACATGAACAGAGGATATCCCCACAGAGATCAGGATCACTGCCCCAGCTGCTTTAACAGATGGTGATAGAATCAATATTTCTGATTACATCCTGCCCTACAAGCCAAGACTTTACCAAGGTTTACTCCATGGACCCCACTGCTCTTCTCCCTCCTCATGTTTCAGTGCTGGATGTCCCTGAGGAGAGCCTGGGATGTGGACTGGCACCAAGTGTCAGGGCCACTGTTCCCTATGGCTCTGTGCTATCAGCATCAGGATGCTGCTCAGTGTCAGGAGAGTTTGTTCATGTCCCCCTGGGTGTCCCAAGCTCTCACTCCCAATAGTGGGTAAAGATAACTTTTAAGATGTAATTTTTATGTAAGTGGTTGTATGAGTACTTATATTTCAACAGTGAAACAGAAGGTATGAACTTCACTTTGCTGTATTCTCTTAAACTTCCCTTTATTCTCCTGTATTGTTAAATACTTAATAATGGACACCTCCTACAGAGTGTATATAAAAATGTTACACATTTAATAAAAGTAAAGCTTACACTTCTTTAGGTTAACTTGTAGATTTAATGTGTCAGTTTAAATGGTATGAACAGAATACAGCAATAACTAACAACATGTAAGTATAAGAAATACTTGTTCAACTTTTGCAGCCTTGGAAATGAAAAGTGGTTGAGGCTGAAGTCACTGGGTTTGTTCAGCTGGAGGAGGCTGAGGTCAGACCTCAGCAGAGGCTGCAGCTCCTCCCGAGGGGCAGCTCCAATCTCTGCTCTCTGTGACCAGGGACAGGACCTGAGGGAATGGCTGCAGCTGTGTCCAAGGAAAAGCTGGATGTTCAAAAATGATTCTTCACCCAGAGGGATCACAGCTCTGCTCCACCTTCAGGGCAGGGGGACACTGGTTATTGGGGTGACATGCACTGTGGGGGGGTGCCCATGCCTGGCAGGGCGGGGCAGGGCTGATGCCCCAGCACAGAGGCTTGTGGCACTCTGGGGCCTTGTCTGGGGCTCCTCCATCCACCAAACCCCCTCTGAGGATGGGACACAACACACAGGTACACACACAACAAACAGGCTGTGACACCAGGGTCCTGCATTCCCAGCCCAAGCAGCACATGTGGTATATGCAGAGGGGACGGGGCACCCCATGTTGCTCAGATTCTCGTGGACAGCCTGGAGCTCTCCATCCAAGGCAGCAGATCCTGCTGCCAATCTCATGCCCGTGTCCCAAGCACCTGGCCCCATCCTGCTGTGCAGAGTGGCCACCTCCACCCATCATCTGACTGGCAGGCCTTTAATTGCCTTTGGGGTGATCCCTACAGATCCTTTGCCACAGCTCATTTCTTGTCCATCCAAACCACTTCCCACCCTGCATCCCTCTTCACCTGCTAAAACTTTGGTCAGGCTGACAGGGGCCAGGGGGTCCCCGGAGAGCCCCAGGGTGGCAGGGCTCACACGGTGCCAGGGGGTCCCCGGAGAGCCCCAGGGTGGCAGGGCTCACACGGTGCCAGGGGGTCCCTGGAGAGCCCCAGGGTGGCAGGGCTCACACGGTGCCAGGGCTCGTCCCAGTGCTCTTGGGCCCTGGTGCAGGTGCCAGTGTTGCTCTCTGGGCTGGTGACAGGGCTGCTCAAAGGTCCAGTAGCACCACAGCTCCTAAACCAGGCACGTCCATCACATCCCCTGCTGAGCTTGAGGTGCTGCCATCCATCCCTGCTCACTCTCCATCTCCTCACTCTGTGAGGATCATGGGCAGGCTCCAGCAGCCACAGTGGGACGATGAGTGATGGATAGCTCTGCTCAGGGATTCACTGTGCAGCACCCACCCCCTCTTCCTGGACAGCCCCTTCGCACCTGCTCCCACCAACATTCTCCCTTTTCCCTGGAAAATTTCCCTCTCCCCTCCAGGGCAGCCCTGGTTCCCCCTGGGAATCCCACAACTGGGGGTCCTGTCAGCTGCCCACACCCACCTTGTTCCTCCAGCCACCACAGAAGGAAATCCATGGAAAGATGCTCTGCTCTTGGCCCCATCACAGGTCCTGGAGATGGAGCCAGCAGTGCTGTACAGCTCCCAAGAGCTCCATCTCCAACAGAGCTCCTGCAGGCACCCCTGACCCCTTCCCAAACCAGTCAGACTCTCTCAAGTCCCCCATGGCCATCCCACTTCCCCCAAGGCCCCCATTTGAAAGTCAGCCCTCATCTAGGCAGTGCCAGTGAGGTCTCCTAAAGCACCCTGGGTGCTACAACTGTTCCAGATCGTCCCCAAGGGCCAGCTGGGTCCCCTGGAGCTCCCCTGAACAACTCCAGCTCCTCTCCCGTCAAACCACTTGCCAAACCTCGAGCCCCTTGGCTGAGCCACGGCCATGAGGACTGGAAGTGTCTTGCAGGATGTGCCCAACAGCTTTCCCAGAGCCCTTGCCCAGCCCCACTGCACAACAAGGACACCTTCCCCAGCACACAGACAGGACCTTGGCATCACCAGACCCAGCCCTGGATGTGTGTCCCCAGCTCCACGACATCTCCCCCAAAAAAAGACCAGCAAGACCAGCTCAGCACTTTTGGTTTTTTCTTTTATCTTGGTCAACAGTGGTATCTCCACATGCCGCGTCCTCAGTTTGCGTTGATTTTCTGCCAAAAAGACACAGGGGGGTTCATGGTAAGACCCTCAGTGGGGCAGGAACAGCCCCTGTGTGGTGTGGGGGCAGAGGAAGGGGCACCCACCTCGTTGATCCAGTCGATGTAGGCAGACACCCGGGTGAAGACTGTCGGCTTCTTGGCCAAGTTGCAGCTCAGGCCGGAGCCGAAGCTGACGATGCCGTCCACCTCCCAGACGCCATCATCACGCTGGCAGTTCAGGGGGCCACCAGAATCGCCCTGTGTGGAGACACAGCATGGGCCATCAGTCCTGGGCACCCCACCAACACTGCCCTCATCCCTCCTGGCCATCCCCCAGCATGTCCATCCCCTCTCCTCACAGTGCCCCCGGTTCTGCACCGTTCAGACCCCACCACGCCGCATTCCCACACTCACGTTGCACCCAGAGACGACGCCGTCGCCGCCGGCGCACACCATGGTCTCACGGACATTGCTGCCCCACCAGTCCCTCTTGGAGCAGGTCTCGTAGTCCACCACAGGCAGCAGAGCCTGCTGCAGGATGTCAGCCAGGGGCCCGTTGGCTGCAATGACAAAGCCAAGCCAAAGCTCGTACCTCACAGCCTGTGCCTGCATCCCCTCCCCAGGGACGTGCTGGGGGCACCCCACTTACTCCTGATGCGTCCCCAGCCGGTGACATAGCAGGGGTAGTCGTTGGCCAGGATCTTGCCAGCGTCCGGCAGGCAGGCGGCACGGATGGTGTCACTCTCCTGCACCTCCTCTGCCAGCTTGACCAGGGCAATGTCGTTGCTGCAAGGAGACACAAACCATGGTCCCTGGCCATGAGAACAGAGTCTCTGCCCAAAGGGACAGGGGTCCGTGCCACACCACCCACGACCCACCCCCGATGCATCCCATCCCCTACATGATGAGGAAGGAGTTCCATTTCTCATGGACGATCGTCTTCTCCACACCCACAGCCACAGAACCGGGCTCGTCATCCTCTGTCAGGTCCTGCTTGCCCAGCACCACACGGTAGGTCAAGGAAGAGCTGCCAGGGAGAGAAGGGGTGTCAGTCCTCACAAACATCTCATCCTGCTGGTACAGACCCCCACCCAGCACCCCAACACCCACCTGATGCAGTGGGCAGCTGTCAGCACCCACTGGGGGGCAATGAGGGTCCCACCACAAGTGTGGTACCACGATCCATAGCGGGTGTACTGCAGTGAGATCTGCAGGGGCAGAGGCACAGGGTCAGAGCAGGAATGTCCCCATCCCTGTCCCCATCCCTGTCCCCTCCCTGTCCCTGTGCACCCTTACCTGCCATGGCCAGCTGTGGGCTACGGCGTCAACACCTCCTACCACGCGGGAGCTCAGCTGCGGTGGCACGGCCGGCTGGCCGCATCCGTAGGCTGTGTGACAGCAGCAAAGGGACATCAGAGGCTGCCTGTGCCCGTGCCCAGGGCCGTGCCAGGCCCCACCGTCCTGTCCCCCCTGCCCCGACGCTTCCCCTGTCCCCTGCACTCACCATAGCCCAGCAGCACGATGAGACAGACGGCTCCCAGCATGGTTGTGGTGACCAAAGGTGCTGCAGTGGGGCTGCTCACCCCTTTTATGCTGTCTGCACTGCTGGAGACCTTGAAGTGGCCCCGCCTGCCACTGCCATGTGGGGACTGTCCCACGCTGTGGGCACAGGGGCTCCTCAGCCTCGCTGCCCCCTCTTATCGCACTCTTTGTCCCGCCTGGGAATGGCCACATCTGCCCGTCGTGTGCTGGCTCCATGCTGGGACATGGCAGGGACACCTGGCCCTGCTCTGGGAATGGGCAGGGTCCCTGCTGGGGCACAGCTGGTGGGCAGCCCCCCGCCCATGATGCTGCCAGTGGGGTGCTGGCCCCCAACCCTGAGCACTGACTTCCCCAGGACACTGCCCCCCTCTCACCACCACCCCCCGGGCACAAGGTCCCCTTATCTCACTCTTGATATGGTCAAGGCCAGCCAAAACCCCAAAGGTGCCACATGGTGGGACAGGTGCAAGTGTCAGCAGTGCTGCCCATGGCTTTTGGTAGCCCCACACGCCCACACCTGGATCAGGCCCCTGCTGCTTCCCATGCCCATGGGCCATGGCTCATCCCTGTCCAGTGCCACCATCTCCGGTGGGAATCGTGTGCCCACGGTCAGAACCCACTCCCCAAATTCATTCCCCCCGCCACAGACATGCCCATCCCACAGCTGCACCCCAGCAACCAGCACTTAAGAAATATAATATTTATTTGGGATTAAATTAAAAAAAAACCATAACACACCCCCTATGCCGCCACTCGGGGGACACTGGAACAGATGTGGGTTTTTACAGCCACCCACAAAGACGAGAGCCTCAGTGACCAATGGCAACCATTTGTGGCCACCACGCTCATCCTGCCAGGCTGAGCACAACATGAAAAGACATAATACAGCCCCATGAGCCTGCAGCTGCCTTTCTGTATGTCTTTGACCAAAATAAAGGGAGACACAGCTCCTAGGGGGCTCCATGCCAGCGGGGTGGGCACCCATCCCCAGCACCACACAGACACACACACAAAGCCCCTCTACCAGCAGCTGGCCCTTGCCATGGCTTTGGTCACTGGTGTCATACATAGCAATACCGACAGACACCCAGCCAGCATGGCCACCACAACACCCACCATGGCCACCTGTGCAAGCCCCCATCCTGCAAACCTCCCAGTGCACTCACAACACACAACAGTCTGGGCACGGGTGTCCCAGGGACAGACATTCTGGACACAGCTCCTCTGGGACTCAGCAGCAGCAACCCCCAGTGCAGCTGCGGGTAGAGAACAGGGTGGGGGGCACGCTGGGGAGGTGAGGGGCACGAACAACACCTACAGACACCACAGCAAGAGGGGAGGGGGAGCTGGGGCTGACTGGGCTCTGCCAGCAAGGTGGGTGCTGTGCTGAGCCCGTGCCAGGATCCTGCCAGCAGCCCAGGTGGCACACAGCTTGGGCACTGCTCCTGGCACGGCTGGCACGTGGCACAGGCAGCGCTGCCACTCTGGGCACCACTCTGGGCTGACCAGTCCTGCCTGGCCCTGTCACTGCGTGAAGTTGGACTGCAGCTCCTTGAAGGCTGCTTTCCTCTGCTTCAGCTCCTCTGCCTGCTTCTTCTTCTCCTCCTGCTCTGCCTTGATCTCCTCCTCGAACCTGCTGGCTTCGTTGATGGCTTGTGCCTGTGGATGGAAATGTCCAGCTGTGACCTCTGCCAAGCTCTCCTGCTCACCCCAACATCTCCACCTCCTGCTTGCCCAGCACCGAACTGCCCTGGTGCATCACCATCCTGCTGTGGCACCTCCTGAGCCTTGCCTCACCTTGGCCTCAAAGAAGTTCTTGGCGCCTTTCACCCCCTCTGTGGAGACATCGATCTCGGAGAGCCGGGCCAGGGCGTGCAGCCCACTGTCCTCCTGCAGCTCACCCGCTGCTGCCTTCCGGAAAATCAGCAGGAACTGTGAGGGGAGACGGTAGCATTGGCTCCCTGAACACCCCAAAGCCACCACAGCCACTGCCCACCTTCTCACCAGCCTGAACAGTGGCTGGGGACATCTCCCTGCAAGCATGGAGCCTCCAATCCCCTCACCTCTCGAAAGCTGAGCTTGCTGTCCAGGTCCTCATCCACCTCCTTGATCATGTTCTTCAGTCCCAGGTGAGTCTGTGGAGCCCCCAGCTTCTCCATCATCAGCTTCAGCTCCATCAGGTCAATGAAGCCATCTTTCCCTGCGTCATACCTGCAGGATGGCAGCACAATCCTGACACATCACCAGGGGACAGAGCCCACACAGCCCCCCACACTGACCCCCCAGCACAGATCCCTGTGTTCTCACACTGCCTGGGAAGCAAAGAGGGATCAGCAAAGACTTGGGCACTGATGGTGTCCGGCAGCTCTCCAGACCACAGGAAAGCTGTTGCTGAACCACTAACAACCCCCTGGAGCATTACCCAGGATCGTGCCTGTTTCCGTGTGGCACTTGGCAGGAGAACCTGCCAGGATGCTGCCAAGCCTGCTGCCAGCTCCCTGTGCCAGGAGCCTGAGCTGCCCTTGGCTGCAGCAAGGGATAACAGGCCATGGGGCTAAGCCCACCGGGCACTGCTCCCCACGGCATCACCTCCTCCTCACTATGACACCTCCAGGTGACCACCCTCACTGCCCAGAGCCTGTGCCATCCATGCTCCACCTCTGGCCAGGTGCCTGGGCTTGGCTGAGAGCTTTGGGCACAGCTCTGCTCACTGATTCCTACAGACCTGTCAGGAATTCCTCTCCTCAGACTCCTGCCTGTGGCCATGGCACAGTTCCCTCCAGTTTCCAGGAGCCACCCCTGCCCGCTGCGCGCACACCGTGGGCTGTGCCAGCGGCACGCTGGGGTGGCACAGCGACATCTCCACGGGGAGCCAGCACGGAGCCACGCTTTGTACAGCTCCACACGCTGTAGGTGGGCAGCTACACACTGCACCCGTTGTGACAGGGCTTTTTTTTGGTATCTTGTCACTGCAGCAGCCATGCAGAGCCTTGGCTCCCCCTGCCGCAGGTCCGTGACTCATCTGTACCTCCCCTGCTGCTGTCTGCTCTGTCTGTGTCTCCAGCAGCACCTTCCTGATCTGCCAGGGACCACAACATGGGGCTGGTCCTGCTCACCCCTGCCTACTGCTGTCATCACCCTCAGAGTGGGGCTGTGGGCACAGATCCCACTTGATTTTTGCCTCCAATACCCCTCTTGGAGCATAGGATCATAGAATCATGGAATGGTTTGGGTTAGAACAGACTTTAAAGACCATCTCATTCCAACCCTCTGCCATGGGCAAGGACACCTTCCACCATCCCAGGCTGCTCCAAGCCCTGTCCAACCCGGCCTTGGACACTTCCATGGATAGGGCAGTCATAGCTACTCTGGGCACCCTGTGCTAGGGCCTCACCACTCTCAGAGGGATGAGCTTCCTCCCAGCACCCAAACTAACCCTGCCCCCGTCACTTTTTAAGACTTTCTTCCTTGTCCCGTCACTCCATGTCCTTGTCCAAAGTCCTTCTCCATCCTGCATCCCACAGAGTTTCTCTGCAAGGGGTGAGTTGCCTAACCTGACGTGGCCACTTCATGCCACACAAGCCACCTCCCCAGTCTCAGGGCACATCCTTTCCCTCAATCCCCTCCTCTATTTTTTTTTGGTATACCAGCATCCTGCACCTCCCAAAGGGCACCATCTCTCCTGTGGAGAGCCAAAACCCTTCCCCACATCACTTTATCCTCTACAGCCGGATTGTCACATCCCGAGGAAAGTGTGGCAGGGCTCTGTTCCAGAGCATCCTTCCCTTGGGAGAAACCCCGACTCCCAACCCCCCCCACAGTGCCTCGCAGCCCTGGCTGCTCCTTTGGCTGCAGCGAGACGCCGCAGCTGCCACAGCAAACCCGTCTGCTCCGCACGCCGCTCCCTCCCTGCGCGGCGCCCACACCCGCCCGGCCATCTGTGCCCGGAGCACCCCGGGCAGGGCCACCACCGGCACCGGGCACGGCCGGCACCGGCACCGGGCACGGCCGGCACCGGCACCGGGAGCTGCCACTGTCCCCCCTCGCCGACCCCGAGCACGCTGTCCCCGCCGCAGGCTCCCTTCTGCTGCAGAGCAACCTGCGCGTCTGGCTCGCTGCCATGTGCTCGCGGTGGGTGAGAGCCCCCCGGGAGGACACGGGGAACAGGCAGGCTCCGTGGGCAGCCAGGGATGCTGACAGGGCGCGCCCGCTCCCTCCGCAGCCCCCCAGCCTTGTGTTTTGGCGGTCACCGCCTCCAACCCCCCCAGCTCCTCCACCTCCCCGCTCGGGTCCGAGCGAGAACACGCAGGATGCCGATGCGGATCCTCCCTCCCCCCGGTGCCAGCGGTACTGGCATCTCAGCCATGCCTTCGCCTGGACTCAGCCATGCCTCCGCGCTGTCTCCACGCCTCCTGCACAAAGCACGCAGCGCGGGATCCATGGGGATGCTCCGGGCTGTCCCGTTCGCCCCTGGCTACTCCCGCGCATCTCAGCGTGACCACTCTTGGAGTCACCCCGATTTCTGGCTCCCCCTGGAAATTTCCAGGGCTGGAGGCTCGCTGCCAGCTCCCCCCGCTTCCCAGGGGCCGAGCCCGTGCTCCGAGTCACGCTCCGCCACGCGTGGTGGCACGCAGCGCGGGCAGGGATGCTGAGGACACACCAGCCTGGCCTCTGCGGCCCCAGGAGCTGCAGGGATGTGCGATCCCTCGGTGATGCGGCAGAGGGAATGTGGGGGTCCCGGTCCCCTCTTTCAGACTCCTTTCTCTGGCCTCAGCAGCAGGGTACCCCGTCATGGGGGACAGGAGATTCCTTCTGTAAGAATTCAGGGGCGCTCAGGAACGGCTTCTGCAAGGAGCTGGGGGAAGGTGTCCCCTCTTGAGAGGGGTTTGGGGAGGAGAGGGGTGTACCTGGCATCCCTCCTGAGAGCGGCAGGAGGGGATCCCTCCTGCAAGGAATTGGAGGTGCCTTGGCACCCCTGCTGCACAGAGAGAGAGCCTCTGACAAAGAGCCGGGGGATCCCTCCCGCAGGAGGCTGGGGTGCATGGGGGTCCCTCTCACAAGGAACAGGGGGTCCCGCCCGCGGACAGGGGCCGGGACGCGCTGGGGCATCTGCCCTGCAGGAAGCCAGGATGGCGGGGATGCGGGAACCGGGATGGATGGTGCCGGATGCCCGGGGTCCCCCGTCCGCCCCGGCGCTGCTACCCGGGGACCCCCCTCTCCCCGTGCCCCACACTCACTGTCGGAAGAGCCGTTCCATGTCGCGGAGCTGCCGCCGGGAGAACTCGCGGAATTCCCCGGCGGGGCTGAAGACGCGGCGGCCGCCGCCCCCGGGCGAGCCCTCGCCCACCGCCCGCCCCGCGGGGCTGCCCGGAGCCGGTCCCGGCCTCGGCCCCCGGCCCCGCCGCCCCTCCGGCTCCTCCGCCGCCGCCGCCATGGTGCGGTGCCCGGATGGCCGCGCCGCTCCGCCCCGCTCCGCCCCGGGGCCGGGCTGCAGCCCCCCGGCTCCCGCGCCCGTCCCGGGGGGCTCCGGCTGCCCGCCCCCATCAGCGCATCGCCGTCCCCTCGGACCGCCCCGCCCGGCTCCCACAGCGACCCCGGCAGGGTCCCCTCCCCGCCTCCCTCCATCCCTTCAACCCTCCATCCCTCCATCACCATCCCTCCATCCCTCCATCACCCTCCCTCCATCCCTTCATCCCTCCGTCCCTCCGTCCTTCCATACCTCCATCTCTCCATCACCATCCCTCCATCCCTCCGTTTCTCCATCAGCATCCCTTCATCCCTCCGTCCCTCCATCCCTCAGTCCCTCCATCCCTCCATCACCATCCCTCCATCCCTTCAGACACCCTCCCCTCCACCGGCGACATCGGCAGGGCTCATCCATGCCCCGGTGGGATCAGCCTGGGATGATCCTTAGAGTCCGGCATCACCGGTGGGACCCCCCTGGACGGTCTTTAGGGTCTCTTTCAACTCCAACCAACCCATGATTCCATGAATCCATAGGCTCGGGGAGGGTACAGGGAGTCTGGTGCACTCACAGCCACCTGTGCTCTTGCCATCTCCATCCATTACTGACCCAGAGTTTGCCAAGGGTGGCGTGGGGAGGACACAGAGCCATGGAGGAGCCCGACACCTCCAGATACACCTTTAACCTACACAAGCATGCAAGGTCATGCCTTGCCCCAGAGTAAACCCAGGCATTCAGACAGGGAAGGATCCAGGTTCCCCCAGCACAGGGAGAAGGAAAAGCAGGCCACAGCAATTAGCAGAGCCCCACGGCACTGCCATTGCCACTAGGGACTGGCCACTGTGCACACATGGGTGCTCTGCATGCTCAGAGATGCAGCCCTGCATCTGCCAGCTGCAGATCTGTGTTGCTTCCAGACTTTTTTTATCCTATTTAAAAATAAAGACCAAAAAACCCCAGAGGGGCTTTGCTCACATCCAAATTATCCTCAGCTGAAGAGGTCTGCAGAGGACTTGGCACATGGACTGCAGGGATGATGTGCTGGAGCTGCCTATTGCCTGCAGGGATCCCTTCCCTCCCAAAGCACTGCTGCTTCCCAAAATCCAGGGTCTGTTCTTGCCCTTGCTCTTGACAAGAATCAGTGACTGAGCCTTTGACATCACCCCACCAATACATCTCTCTCATCTCCCCAGCTTGTCCTCATGCTGCTGCTGTACTGGTGTGGCTGACACAGGTCCTCTTCTTCCCCCTTCCCAGGTGGCAGGTCCAGCATTCCTGGAGTGTTCCAGGAATTCCAGAATTCTGTACTACATCGTGCCTTACATTTCAGTTTCCCCAAGACACGATAGAGACCAGAGGACACAGAATTGCAAGGGATATTTCAAGCCATGTTGGCTTCATGCGCTTGAGGCCACTTCAGCAAGGACAGACACACCCTCACAGCTCACTTCACACATCACTGGGCTGTGTTCACACACACAAATACACTCACACGTACACTGGACTGTACCCTCACCACCGTTTCCACTGCTATAAATCCCACCACTCTATGGACATGGACTGTGGGAATATAAGGTCCTACATTGTACAGCCACACCAGCGTGTCCAGGGATACAAACTGCAGCTCCTCAAAATGCACCCTCACAGAGTGCACAGCAATGACCTGTTCCTGTTGCAGACCAGCACCCAGTGAAGGTCCCTGTGCTGCTGCTCCTATGAGCTTCCTGGTTTGGCAGCACTTGCCATGGGCTCCTTGGCCTTTGGCTGGCCCGAGCAGAGAGGTTTTGTGGCTCCAGGCTGCAGGACAGAGACAACAGACACAGCAATGAGAGCTCAGCATGATCTGCTCTCCTCCCTTGCCCTCATACACGGCACAAACCCATGGCTACAGGTGTCTGCACCTCCTCCCACTTCATCAAGGGATGCTGCCACGATGCTGAGCTGAGCACTGGGGGCACAGAACCTTCAGCCTCCTGGGATGGTCTGACTGACCACTCTGTGCGTGGTTCCCAACAGTGGAGCTGGCTGTTGTACAAGGAGCAGGAGTTGGGTGTTTCCTTCTCACCCTGTGCCGTTTGGCTGCTCGCTGCAGCCCCTTCTCCTGGTGCAGCTGGAGCTGCATCCCCTCCGGAGCCTTCTCCTCTGCCTCCCCGTGGGCTTCATCTTCCAGCTTGGACATCTCCCCCTGGCAGCTTTGCAGGGAAGCTTGGCTCTGCCTGTGCAGAACAGGAGGGGAGGATTCCGTTGGTCTCTTGCCCTTATCAGCCCCCTGACCCTCAGCCGTGCTCTCCCACGCCTTCCTTGGTCCTGCTGACACTGACTCTGCCCCAGCATTCCCAGGCTCCAGCCACCCAGGACAAGGGATCTTGTCAAGGCTTTCCTGCCTCTGACACTGCTCAACCATGTGAGGCTGCAGAAAGTAATACTGCAGAAAACTGGGAGGACCTTTCCCCACTCCTCTTGACAAATTTGACTTTTGTACTGTGCCATAGACACAGACTGGTCCCAGACAGACACAGGGCTCAGCAGTGTCACATCACTCCTTGCCCCAAGCTCCCTGTCACTTGGCATCCAAGGCCCAGGTCTTGTTCACAACCCTGACTTTCCATACCTGAGCTGCTCCACGCTTCCCTCATAATCTTTCAGCCTTTCTTCTTTCCTTTCCAGGCAACCCTGGAGGTTCCTGATCGTTTTGTACAACAGCTCCAGAGCTTTCTGTCTCTGCAGCCCCACTTCTGCCCTTGTATCCCGAGGAAGGCGCTGCAGAGGCTGCACTCCTGACAGCTCCTTCATCTCCATCAGGCTTCCCAGAGCACCGATTACATCAAGGTACTGTGGGAAGAAGAGGGAATGCATTATTTACCAGGTCTGCTGCATTCCATCACGCTGCTCAGCCATCTGCTTTCTGTCTGCTTTCCTGAGGAGATGACAGTGTCCCAAGGAAAGTAGGTCTGCATTCCATTCCCAGCTGCACAGCTTACTGGGACTCGATTGCTTCCTTTACTAAAATGACTGTTTTCCCTGCTGGGTGCTTCCCTGCCTTTTTTGGAGGGAAGAGACCCCCTTGCCCGACCCACCAGCTCTGCTACCTGTGGACCCCTTCCCTGGCAGCTCCCTCCACTGCTTCCCAGGCTCTCTGATGCACCATGGCATGTTTTGGGGTCCCAGGATGTCCTGACAGACACACAGTGTGCTCTAGGCCATAGAATCACAGAATAGTTTGGAAGGGAAATTTAAAAGTCATCAAACCAACCCCCCCCTGCCATGGACAGGGATGTCTTCAACTGGAACACAGAGCAGCTCATCTTCAACATTCCTGCAGCATCCTGATGTGACCTACCACTGAAAAGTGTTCAAAAAACATCTAAACTCTACACACAGTGGGCATGTACACACACTCTATATATTTACCACATCTATCATCTATCTATATATTTACCACATCTATCCCTGACATACCATCTTCTCACCCAGGTCTGTCACCTCAGCCATTTCCACTGGGCTGTTGGTGATCTTGAAGGAGCTCCCACTGGGAACGTGGTCAGGAACCTGCACAGACAGGGAAAGACCCATGGAGCCCACTTTGGGCTTGGCTTTTGGTCAAGTGGCCTTGAGCTGCCTTTCACCTCATGGGAAAACCACCCCAGTATCGCTGTGGCCCCAAGCCTCCCACCCTGCTCAGCCCTGGTGCTACTCCAACAGGCAGTGTGCTGGTCCTGGGGCAGCTGCCAGCCCCTGCAGGAGCCCTGCACTGCAGGAGCCCTGCCTGCCATCCATCAGGCTGCACCTCCCACCCTGACTTCCTATGCAGCGTCTCTGAAAACCCATTTCTCCCTTTCCCATGTACTTTCCAAACAAAGTCCCAGGCATTACAAACCACACATTGCCTCCCTACCTTGCCAGCCTTCAGTTTTTCTCCCAACACAGGTGCAGGTTCCAGCTCAAGACCTCTTTGTTGGACTATTTTCTCTGCTAAGTCTTTCATCCAGACCACCAGTGGCTCTGAATTGCTCTTCACATCATCTGCATGCAAAAAAGCAGATTCCAAATTGTTCCACTCCCTACACAACTTTGAGGCTGCCCAGCTTTCCCAGCCTCCCTGTGAGGGTGGGGAGGCCCTGGCATAGGGTGGGTGCCCAGAGCAGCTGTGGCTGCTCCATCCCTGGAAGTGCCCAAGGCCAGGCTGGGCAGGGCTGGGAGCATCCTGGGATAATGGCAGGTGTCCCACGGCAGGGGGTGGGACAAGATGGTCTTTAAAGTCTCCTCCAACCCAAACCATTCCATAATTCCAGGAGAGCCCTGCTCACCTGAGCACTGTCTCTTCTCCAGCACCTTCACTCTCTCCCGGAGCTCAGCCAATCCTTCCTTTTGGCGCTGGATTGTCTCCTCGTGCCTCAGGCCTTGGCATTTTGCACCAAGCTCAGCCAAGTCTGATGGTGGCTCCTGGAAGAATTCAGATTCTTGCCCAGTCTGAAGTTCAATGTAAACACAGCCTTGCTGGCAGACACTGGGCACTTGGCACAAGAACAAAGCCTGGGGGGCATCTCCATGCACTTGGGGGTTATAAGAGACTTGTCAGAGACCTCTTTCCTGCTCTGCTGTGCCATGGTCAGGATATGAACCCTGCAAATGCTCTGGAGAGCCAGGACAGGGCTGGTGCATAGCCCAGAACAGCCATGCTGGCGTTTTCCCCTTGTCCTTTGTACCACCACAGAGCATTTGCCATGTGCACACAAACACCAATGCACTTCAGAGACCCTACACAAACATGGACATCGCTCTACGTGTGCACTGCCCTCTCCCAGCCCCATCCAGATCCCTCATTATGACAAACATCCAAAAATCTGTGACGGGGCTGGGGCCACAGGGCTATGCCCTGTTTTGGCTGCAGACCCCCAGCTCCGGTCTGGCTGCTCTCCCCCCTCATCTCTGCCCACCCCGCTCCCGAATGCCCCCCCAGCACTGGGATCTCCTCCTCCCCATCCCAGGGAACAGGACGGGCAGTGCCTCCCCCCGCCCATCAGCTGGCAGTGAGTCAGTGCCCGGCCCCCGCAGCCAGCCGGCCCCGCTGGCACGCTGCTGGCTGCCACCTCGCTGTACAGAATGTACAATTCCGACAGTCCCTCCATCTGCTGCCGCCACCACCTGTGAGTTCTTCCCTTTTCCAGCCTCGCGGAAATCAAATAGGGCTTTGGCACAGGAGGATGAGGAGAGTTTCTTCCTGTCCTTTGCAACGAGCTGCCCCTACTTCTGCACATCCAACCCCAGAATTGTTCTGCATTACCTGCAGCTCGGCAAGCTGGGAAAAGGAAGGAATGCTTGCATGTTGCTATTCTGTCTAATTAGCAATTAAAGCAGCCATTAGCACTCACAACACTTGGCGGTTCCAAAGCGCTGCGCAAACATCAGCTCATTAACCAGCGGCAGCCTGGTGGGGGCTGCGGGTCCCCATCACAGGCAGCCCAGCTCGGGAGGGGTGCCCGGCCATCCCAGCCTCGGGCAGCTCCAGCCTTGGCGCTCACCGTGATGCCAAAAACCACCACGTGCCATCGGTGCTCTTGGCAAACCCACACTCGGTGCTCTCCATGAGGACTCACCCACCAGGAGGCTTCACCCACCTGCACTGGTGTCCTGGGAGCATCCTCTGGGCTCTCCAGTGTTTGTTGGGAAGCATCCCTGAGCACCTGGCAGCGCCTTTGGGCCTGGCTGTGTGCAGAGACAAGATGCTGTGGGACCCCGTGCTGGATGAAGGTGACCAAACAGCTCGTGGAGAGCAGCACCCTGGGCACCCACTGATGACTACCACGGTGTGGGTGGGAACACTGCTTAGATACAAGAGCCTGAGTTACACATCTACTGGCATGAGCTCCACTAAACCCCCATTTCTGTTCCTTTGTCATGGATTCAGAGCTGAGCTCCATCCTGACACTCTCACACAAACCCTAAGCACCATCAGCTGCTGGGGACAGACAGATGGGTGATGTCAGGGTGTACCTTAACTCTTCAGCTGCGGCTTTCAGGGCCTGATCCTTCTCCTCCACAAGGCTGGACATCTCGGATAGCTTCTCCCTGAGCTGGTTCACTTCCCACTGCCGGTGTTTCAGCTGCCTCTGGCTGTGCTCCAGCTCCACCTTCTGCTCTTCACTCAGCTCCCCTAAGCACAGAACAGCCTCTTGGGATGCTGGCTGATTCATCACCCCCTCCTGGGGGATCTGCAGCTGGTGCACCCTCATGGAAGCAACAATGGGGCTCATCCCTGCAGAGCCCTGCCCTACCCTTGACAGCTCCCTCAGATCCAGGGCCATGCCAACAGCACATCCTGGTTTACTAAATCCCAGCCTCTTTGTGGAGGCATGACCCAGGGCAATTCCTTGCTGTGACAATTTTCCTTCAGATTGAAGGAGGACAGGTCACCAGCGTTTTCTGACTTGCATCTTTTGACTCCACACATTCCCCATGGGCTCTGTTCCCATGTTCACATGCCCAGCAGGAATCCCAGGCAAGGCTCTCCCAGTCCACTGGCTTGGAACTTCTTCAGCTCCAAGAAGTTCACCAGTGTGATTTTGAGCTCAGTTTTGTTTACCTGCTCTCCCTCTTATTACTCTGTTCTCTCATTGTCATTTCTATTACTTAGCCAAAGATGGGGAGAAATTCCCCTTCCCAAAGAGAACAGACTGCCTGCTTTGCCCCCAGCAGGACAAAGCAGTGCCTGAGAATGGTGACATCAATTTCCTGTGATCTGTGTGCACCCACTTCACCATCACTGCCTGGAGGAGGATGGGGATGATGGAAGCCACACAGTGCACATCACCCACCTCTCATGTCTGACATCCTGGCTCTGGTTTCTGACAGCTCCCTGCTGAGCCTGCTGATGATCGCCTTCTTTTCCAGGAGCGTGCCCTGTGCCACTGCCAGCTCCTCCTGCAGTTTCCTGGGAAAGATCAGGGCAGATCTCACCCTCAGCTGGGAAACCTCACGGCAGGGAGCCCATGCACACCTTCCTGTGCTGCATTCCTGGTTAATGCACATATTGTTTTTTACCTGCCTTTTGTTCCCCTGGGGTCACCCTGTGGTGTGGGATTGGCCACAACACCTGCTCTTACCTGGAGCCATCCAGATGGGATGGCAGATCCTCATGTGCTGTTTGCCATCACTTTGATGCTCTATGCCCTTAGGATCAGCTTAGCAGAGGGATTTGAGTCCTATCTCAGACTAAAAGCATCTTGGGACAAGTGATGCTGGATTTCCTTAGGCTCTCTCAAGAAGTGGTCCCTGCCCTTTCCAAGCTTCTCTGTCACCATCAGCGAGTGCTGCTCACCTCAGACAAACATGAGACTCCATGGCAGGACAAACCTCCAGCCAATTTCCTGATGCTGACCTATTGGCATCACACTGAAATCCTACAGGACACAAGAAAAAAAAGGCCAATTACTTCTCTGTAACACTTACATGCTTGTTATTTCTGCTACACAAATAATTTCCTTCCCGTGGCAGCTCTGAGGGCTGAGGACTGTCTCTGGCAAACCCATGTCCCTGAGAGCCCAGTTCCAAGGCCAACCAGACAATTCTTGACATCCAGCTTTGCTTGGGATTGCTTCTATCTCAGAGCAGCCCAAAGCAAGCCAGTCTTGTCATTTTAGAGGGCAAAGAGCCCTCATCCAGTGGCAAACCCTGTCTGTTCTCCAAAACCACCAAACAATGAAACTGTTTCTGTTCCTCACAGAGCTTGTCCTGCAGGTGGAATAACCTTCACTCAACATCTTCCCAATGTTTTCCACGGCAGCAAATTCACTGTTCCATCTCCACACACATTTCATGTTAATCCAGCTGGTTCCTGCTCCAGGTGCATCCCATACAACCCTTACCAACCTTCCAATTTTTCCACAAGTGCTGCCTTTTCCTCCTCCAGCACCTTCTGCTGCTCAGTGGCCTCTAGCAGCCTGTCCTGTAAAGCCAAGATGGTCAGGGAATGCTGCTTGCTTTGCTCCCTGTATCCTGCTACTTCTTCTTGCAGTTTGTGCCTCTGTAACTCATTTTCCTCCTGGGCAGCCCTGAGCTGTTGGTCCTGCTGAAGCACCTGCTGCTGTAACTCTGCCTGGGAAACAAGACAGGGGACCCTGGTTAGAAGTGCTGGGGGTTTCTTTTGGGATCGCCATCGACATCATCTCTCCTGGGGGGTGGTCACAAGAGTGGAGGGAAGGGTTTCAGGGATGGGGGAAGCCTTTTTCTCCAGCACTGCATCCTCCACCTGCACAGGTCAGTACCTCTTGTGCAGTGATTTTCTTCAGTTCATGCAAAGCTTCTCTCAGTTTTCCCTCTGCCAGTTCCTGCTCCTCTGCCTTCTTTGCTGTTGTCTACCAGAGGAAATAAGCAATGATTAGGTTAGCCAGGAATCCACCTTTCTTTCTGCACAGCTGCTCTCTGTGTATTTGGGGGCATGGGGAAACCCCTTCATCCACTGATTTGAGCCCCTGGAGCACCACACTACAGCACACTTTCCCTTTTCTTCATTCCAAGAGTGATCTGTTCTGCTTCACCTCCCATGCTCACCTCAGCCATGCTTCTTAGGTGGCTTTCCAACTCTTGGATCTTCTTCTGTTCTTCCTCCACAGATTTCCTGTACCTGTCCTTCTCCTTGGTGACAGCGCTCTCCAGAATCTGTGAATCAACAGCCCACGGATTCACCTCAGGAAAAAAAGACCTCAGCTCCAAGGAGGAAAGCAGCAGGGAGGGTCACTGCTCCGGAGCAGAGGCAGGTGATGGGAGAAAAGCTTGGCAGGACACGAGGTAACTCAGTGAAAGAGGATGGGAGCATCTGGGGGAAAGTACAGCTGAGAGACTGGGTAGGAGCTGCTTGGCTGCTTCCTGCCTGAATCCTTAGAAAACTGAACACCAGGAAACCATTCCCAAGGTGCCAGACACAGAATGAGACTGGAAACTGTCCTACAAAGCCACCATGATCACACACACACGGCAAAACACCCATTCACACCCTGAGTGACACTGCATCCCACACCAGAGCCACTGCTGGGATGGCCTGGGCGTCCCTGGGACTGAGGGGAGCTGCTCCCCTGCTCCACAGGGATCTCCTTTTCCAGCCAAAAAGGGACCCCAGCATGGGGAGGGAGGACAGAAGGCTTGAGAGGAAGCAGTGCAATGTTTCCCTAAGCTCACGGATCCTTGCTTTCCCCTTTCTCCCAGTGACTGACTGGCAGCTGTGCTCCTGATGTTACCTGCAGGAGCTTCCCAGTTCCACCACGGATACTTTTGGGAGTTTACATCACCTGGCTCCATATGGGAGGATATCCAGTCCCTTGGGACTGCACTCAGTTCAGGTTCCTAGAGGTTCCTCTTCTTGTTATCCAACACTTACAGATGTCCATTTTTCCTGCATAATATTCCTTTTCTGAAACAGCAACCATGTCACTGTACCTGTCTGCTCTCCTTGTCCTTTTCCAGGATAATTTGCTGGATTTTTATCTCTAAGTCTTGTTCATGTTTTGCTTCCAGCTCCTTTGCGTGTTCCTGCAGCAGCTCTGCCTGCAGCTCCTGGAGCTTCTCTAATTGCTCCTACAGGGAGACATGGAGGTATTAAAGGAAGTGTGTGAGCAGCAGGGCAAGAAATAAACTTCCTGTGTACATCCACTCACAAAATATTCACAAAAGAGATCTCCTCTCCATCCTGGCTGTGTTAGGGAAATGGACACACTGACAGTGGACTCTGTGTCCTTACATTACATTTCCTGCAGACCCAGGGATCTCAGGACTGCACATCCCAAATCCAGGTGCCACACTGGCTTGCTTGGGACTGCCATCATATTTACCCATAGAAAGAGTCTCAATCCACCTCGTTTATGTGCAGAAATGTTTCTGTACCTGCAGCATCTGATTCCTCTGTGCCATCTCCTGACTCTTCTCTGACAAACTCCCCAGAGCAGCCAACAGCCCTGCAAAAGTCAATGGAGCCTCAGTGTGTGGGGTCTCACACACCATATTATGGATATCCAGGAAAATTTCTTCATGGAAAAGGAGGGTCAGGTATTGGAATAGGCCCCCATCCCTGGAAGTGTTCAGAAAGTGTGAGGCTGTGGCACTTGGGAACAGTGCTGACTTAATGGCTTTACTCTGTGACCTTGGAGGTATTTCCCAGCCTTAAAATTTCCATGATCCTGTGATTTTCTCCCCAGAGAGAGGCTCATGCTGGACTTTGTCCTCTACATCTGGCTTTCCCAGGGATGCCCAGCAGGACACAGACCTTTGCCAGAGGTGTGCAGGTCCATCCCTGTGCTGGCCAGGAGCTGCTCTGCCCCCTCCAGCCAGGACAGGACACCATGTGCCATGTCCACCACTGCTGTCCTGATGGCTGAGAGGGAGGGATCCAGGCACAGCATCTCCAGCTGCCCCAGCTCCCCTCGCAGGCTGGAGCTGCTGCAGGGGCTCCTCAGGCAAGCCTGGAACAAATGGAACCAGTGGGGAGTGAGTCTCCACTGCCAGTGGCCTTCAGGCAAATGACAAAACTTTTCTGAACATCTCAGGCCAGGATGGATGGGGCTTGGAGCAACCTTGTCCAGTGGAAGGTGTCTCTGTCTTTGGCAGAGATGTTTGGTGCTTTATTTATTTATTTATTTATTTAGCTAGAGTTGGGATTAAATGCTTGAGAGATGGTATTTCTTGTTTGGACTCAGATATTTATTAATTCTTATTTATGTTACAGTGAGTTTTACAGCGCTTCTAGCTAACAAGTTAAAAATGGACACGTATTTTTATTTTTTTACAAGGCGTTTTAAAGCCAAATTAAGAGCTGTTGCCTAAATTATTTTTACTTTTAACCTAATAACTAACAACCTGTGGTCTGCAATGTGGGTTTTTTATCTAATTACAAAAAATCACTTAGAACCACGAAGAAGAAGATGAAGAAGAAAGACAAAACCTTTGCCTTAAAATCTCCATCTTGCTTTTTATATATTACTATATTCTAAAACTTTAAATTCTAAGTTTTCCACCATGTGATACCACACACTTCTATTTAAACTACACACCCGTGATCCCAGTTCTGTCATTGAATTTTGGAAGCCTTCTCCACGGCCTCAGGACAGAAGCAGAGTTCTCTGACAGCACAGAAAGTCTAAAACTCTCAGTGTCCAGGGTTAGAACAAAACAGGATGGGCTCTGTGAAGAATCTGTGACAAACTCCTGGGAACAGCCACATGAACACGTAGGGGTGGTGATGCTTTTATTTCAGGGCTGTATCTTTACTCTGACCTTTCCTCGGGCCAACAAAACACCCTGTGCCAAAGTCCCCCAGCTGCCATTTGGTTCTCAGTACTTAAAGGGCTGACCTGGAGCTTCTGCAGGGAGTTCTTGAACACCTCGATGTTTGCAGACAACTCCTTCTCCTTTGTGAGCCTGGAGCTCAATTCCTCCTGCAGACTCTTCTCTCTCTCATGGCTTTGTTGGTTCTCATCACAGATCTGCCTGACCTTCTCTATCACCTGGCAAAAGTGAGTGAAGAAAGAGAAGAAAGCTCAGGCTGTTTTCCAGCTGAGGGGCCAGGGATCATCTGAGAGAGCAGGAGCTGAGACTTCTGCAAACTGGAGCCACATCAGACTCCTGGGCTTGTCCCTGGTGCAGACCAGACACCCTCTAAGCTTTGAGAGACAAAAAGGACTGTGTCCCCCTCATGTCATGGAGCAGAGCCATTAACTGGGACAGCCACAGCACAAACCCTCCTCTGGAGAAGCCTGGATGCTGCCCATGGAGCAGGCACCACGGCTGTTGTGCAGCACCTGCCTTGAGGCTCTGAACATCTCTGTGAGCTGGGGTCCGAACTCACCTGCTGCTCTGTTGCAGATTTCCCTGTGCTGCCAAGTGCTGATGGAGAGCAGACTTGCATCACTTGGCTCTTGAAGGACTCCAGCTGCAGCAGGGATCAACACATGGGAACAAACACCAGCAATCCTTGACAGCTGCTCTGCTGATCGCTGAGGACCCACATCTCATGATGTTGCCTGCAAAGGGCTGTCCCTGCCCCGAGCAGCATCACCAGGCACTGAGGGAGGTCAGTGTGGCTCCCAGACAGCACAACTAAGATTAGAGATTCCTTTTCTGTATCCTATTAAACTGCTCTGTTGTCCATGCTGCCCACACAAATTCTGTGGATAAGCCTTTTCTACTCCACCCAATGACAAGATAAGTCCCGTGATGGGGTTTGGTGCTTGCTGGGTTTCTGTTTCCACCTCCTTCCCCGTGGGAAGCTGCATCCCTGCTCTGCCCACGGCCCCAGTGGGCATCCCTGCCATTCCCCACCTGCTCCTCAGCTCTCTGCACGTCAGATGTCAGCAGGAGCTCCCTGTGCCCCATCTCCTGCAGCTGCTCTGCCTGCCGGCACCAGGCTGCCTTCAGTTCCTCCTCTGCCTGCAACGAGAGCTTTGGCATCTCAGAGTGACATCCAAAACCATGCCATGGGCATTTCACCCACTGCTCCCATCAGACAAGTCCAAATGTGCCTCTGGAATACCAGGAGACAGACAGCAATCCTGCTGCAGGGACTGGGGTTGCAGCATTGACCCTTCACAGCACTTTTTGTCTGGGTTTCACCCCTGGGATCGTGGCCTTCCTTGACTTTCTCACCCAACACCCACACAGGACACTCTGCCATCATTTTTCTTCTTCCATTCGTGGTAGAGCTCAGGACAGTTGGATGCCCTGCCCATCCAGCCTGTGCTCCCTGGGATTGCTGGTCCCTGTCCCACCCCTCTGGGATGATGGCACCTGCCCTCTGTGTGTCCCCTGAAGCCAATGGCATACCTTGGCTTTCTCAGCCAGTTGCTTTTGGACACTCTGGTGTTTCTGGATCTCCTTCTGCAGCCCCTCCAGGTCCTGCTCCAGCTCCTCAATGCGCTGCAAGAGCCCAGGGAGGGTGGGGGTCTCACTGGGCATTGCCCCTCTGGATGACCTCCACTGATCACCAAGATTTTCCTTCCATCAAAGTCACTTTGTTTACCCTGTAATTCTCTTCTAATCTGTATTTACTGTGGTTATACCAGCTCACAAGTGGAATTAAATCTCATTTCTGATCACATCCCCCCAAGCCCCCTCTCCCCTGCCCTTCCCTTCACACCTAAACCAGTGGGACAGATCCAACAGCGTTTACACTTCCCCAGATCTGCCCACTGTGTGCCTTTCAGGACAGGAGCTGAGCTCCAAACAACTCCCAGTTAATTATTCCCTCACTGATGCATTCCTGCAGTCACTGCTTACCCCAAATGATTTTGACTCACATTTCTGCAGGAGATCAGCTCTTGCTCTCCAAGTTCATGCTTTGCTTGTTCTTTAATTCTCAAGCACTAGAAGGAATGGCAACCAAGAAAATTAACCATCAGGGCAGTGATACCATTGCTCCTGCTGTGAATGGGACACTGGCACAGGCTGCCCAGGGCAGTGGTTGAGTTGCCATCTCTATAGGGATTTAAAATACACTTGGGGACATGGTTTAGTGGTGGCCTTGGTGGTGCTGGGGAAATGGCTGTGATCTTACAGGTCATTTCCAACCTCAGCAATTCTCGGATTCCCAGTCAATCCTTGTGATCTCTTGGCACATTGCAGCCAACACAGCCTCTCCCCTTGTCATGCTCCCAGTGCAGCTCTGCCTGTTGAGGAGGAGCTGCACACGCAGAGGAACAACCTGCTGCAAAAGCCACTTTCTTTAAGGACAAATCCAGGCTAGGCCACAGGGAGCCCCACAGCACAGTGACAGGGTTTCCATGGCTCCTGGGGAGGATCTCGGCAGGAATATTTTGTGTGTACAGAGAGCTGCTGTGCTCACAGGAGTGCAGGGCACATGGTACCTGGTGCAGAGCAGGGAGGGAGATCCAGCTGGGGAAGGAGACCCTGATCCCTGGGCATCATGGCACATCCAGACACGGTCATGGCACCATCACCACTACATCCCAGTCATACAACTGCTACCATCCTCACCAGAGAGCAGCACAGCCCTTCTCACCTGCTTTCCCACCTCAATCCCCATGTCAGACAGGGGGGTCATAAATTACTGAGCCCCTCATCAGTGCTGCCAACCTTGGCTGAAACCATGGCCAGCTGATTGTCCTTCTCTCGGTTTTCCTTGTTCAGTTTTTCCGTCTCTTGCTGGAGTTTCTGGATTTTCTGCTCCTTTTGCAGAAGTTCCCTTTGCATGTTGCTCACCAGACCTGAGGAAAACAACTCTGGTCAGAGGTCCTCCAGGTGTGACATTTAGATGAGATATTGGGAAGAAAATCTTCCCTGTGAGGGTGGGGAGGTTCTGGCACAGGGTACCCAGAGAAGCTGTGGCTGTCCCATCCCTGGAAGTGTCCAAGGCCAGGTTATCCCCCTGCTCCAGGGGCTTGGAGCAGCCTGGGACAGTGGAAGGTGTCCTTGCCCATGGCAGGGGGTGGACAAGGTGGTCTTTACGTTCCCTTCCCACCCAAACTATTCTGTGATTTGATGATTTCTACAAGCCACTAGGAATAATTTGTTGCCTGTACAGTTTGGCCAATGCTTGCTCCTCATCCACAGCCAGTCCCAAACTGCTTCATGGCCTGACCCAGGGCTCCAGGGATACAATACCTGCAGTCAAAGCCTGGTCCCTCCTCAGCTTCTCACTTTCTCTCCTCAGCCTCCCAATCTCCAGGTCTCTTTCATGGAGGGAATGGCTGAAAACCTGGTTTGAGCCTTTCTGCAGGTCACTGATCTGCAAACACAGATTTACCTGTGTTCCTCACCAGACATGCACTGACTGCTACAGCGCCTTTGGAGAGGGTCAGCTGGAACTTCTGGTGTGGTGGGACTGCACTTGAGCACCTTCAAATACCCCCTTAAATGTGCTCTGGCTATTCCTGCTGAAATCCTAATGCAAGAGGCATTAGAGAATGAGGGATTCCAGGAAGGAATGATCCTGGGAAGGAAGGAATGATTCCAGGAAGGAAGGATTCCAGGATTTCAGGAAGGAAGGAACCTAATTTCCCTCCCTCATTTCCCTCCCTCATTTCCCTTGATTTCAGACACACAAACCTCTCCTGCCCACACCTGGGTGTTACACCACGAACACACCTGTACCTGTATCTGTACCTGTACCTGTACCTGTACCTGTACCTGTACCTGTACCTGTTTTCCCTGCTTGGTGCCTATGGAAGCCTCCAGTACCTGTTCTCTCAGGGCTTTGATCTCCTGTGTTTGGGCTCCCAGCTCCTGGTTGAAGGTGAGCAGCTTCTGGCTCAGCTCAGCCTCGTTCCTCACTGCTGCCTGGGCCAGTTTCTTTGTCATGGCTGTGATCTCCTCCTGCAAGTCTCTTATCACCACATCCTTCCCCTTTAACTGTGTTTCCAGACCAAAAAGGTGACCCATTTCCTTCTGCAGTAGCTTCTCACCCTGTGGGTGGATGCAGGGGCCACTGGTCAGTCTGCAGCCACAGGAACTCCAGGAACTCATGGCCCT
Organism: Sturnus vulgaris; assembly: GCF_052056855.1. NCBI lineage: Eukaryota > Metazoa > Chordata > Aves > Passeriformes > Sturnidae > Sturnus > Sturnus vulgaris. The sequence continues at coordinate 6,126,578 of NC_142267.1, read as the reverse complement.
CGGCAGGGACCTGCTGTCCCTTCCCACACCCTCCAGCCACCCACTGTCCCCACCCACCCTCTTTGGTGGCAGCCCCCACACTCTGCTGGCACTCCAGGTGGGACACAGACATTTGGCAGGATTCACCTGCCCTGCCAAGGACCAGAGCAGGCTCTTTACTCCCTCCCTGCCCAGCATTACCTGGAGATCCACCTTGTGAGTCCCCAGGGAAGGGGCTCCCTCCACACCTCGTGCACCATCACCTGAGAAGCTGGCTGAGACTGGAAGAAAGCAAATTATCAGCCTGAGAGGTGGCTGCAGACAGCAGAAATGTTCCCTGCAGCATCATTTTCCCTTGTTCCAAAACTACTCTAAGGCAGTGGCCACTATTCAGGGCATGAGCTCGCTTCACAACTGGCAGAGAAACAAAAAAAAGACACTTAGAGTGTAAACAGTCTGCACAGAAAAGAGTGTTCATTCACCTCTGGGAACCCAAACAGCCTCAAAGCAGCAGAGACACAGCACAGAGAGGCTGCCCTTATTTTTCAGCAGTGCCCAGCCCCTCGGAAAGATGTGATTTTTATCTTCCCACATGAGAACAGCTCTGCTTGCTGTCATTAGGGCACGGGGATCCTTTGGGCTGCTCCCAAAAAGAGGAGTTTGTGAGAATGTGTACCTCCCTTTGCCCTCACTGCGGTTTCCAGTTCTGCACTTTGGCACCTCAGTGCTCATTGTTTATGACAGCTCCAAAATCCCAACCCCACAGCAGGAAAGCCACAGCACTGTGCACCAGGCCACGACATTCATGGCCAATGTCACAAGCTGTGCTGCTTGCCCAAACCCTCACCTCTGCCCTGCTCTATCACAGACTTTATTTCCAGAGGTGCATCAGACACAGATCTATTTTAAAGTGCCTTGTGGGAAATAGAAAAGGCATAGAACTCGCAGAAAACTGTGTGAAAGCAAATCTCAGGATGGAGAAAGGCAAGAGTGCTGAAGATGCAAGGACAAGAAACAATAGGGCTCTGAGCTGTAGAGATAAGCCTCAGGAAAATATGTTAAGCAAGATAGTAGGAATGTGTAAACTTAATAATGAAGCTTTATCCACTGTTCTAAGCTACTACAAGCAAGCATTGTTCAAAGCAAGATGTACATACAGCTTTATTAATTGGCCTGAGCAAACACTTGTCAGCTTTTGATATTATGCTGTTGCCTAGAAAGTTGTTAAAAGACTTTGTAACAAAGAGAACTTTGTCTGCTGTGCCAGCAGCTGAAGCTGTTCCATCTCCCTTGCTTGACTCTGTAAAATGAGGCTGATGGTTGTGATGGAATAAAGCTTTGAGACAGCTGCTCCAGCATTCCCATCCTGTTGTTTGTATACATAGATATATGTAAATATAAGAAAAGAGAAACCAACAGTGCCTTCACTTCAAAGGAGGGAAAAACACCACCTCAAACAGGAGCAGGAGTCAGTGGTGCAGGTAAAGTCAGTCATGGCCCTTCTGAGTCCCACACCAGCAAAAAGGAAGAGGAAATGTCCCTCTGCAAGGGCACCAGCATTCCCCCTGGGATGTCCCAGCTCATTTCTTCCCTGACCCAAATGCCACCCAGGACCACACATGAATTTTGATCAGCTCCAGGGGACAATGACTCCCACTCAGTGGCTCAACTCTTGTCGCTTTTCCGCTCCAATCAAGTGGCTCTGTGAGGACACCAGTGGCTGTTTTTGGCATCACGGAGTACCTGGCCTGACTGCAGAGGTGGCACTGGCCGTGCTCCTGTGCTGGGCACTCGCAGCTCGCCTTGGCAGCACCAGATGGGGCACATGGCCAGGGGCTCTGGGGGCCCCGGTGCCCAGGGAGCCGGGGGGAAGCTGCCACTGCAGCGAGGGCAGGCACAGAGGAGATGCAGGAGTCCAGGGTTTGGGCTCTGCAACCACCTGGAGCTGCCTGTTCCACCCCGTGTGACGTTTCAAGGGGGGACAGCACATCTAGGGGAGAAAACACCAAGTTATCTGCAAGGTTTTAGGAAATATTTTAGCTCTGGATTCACGTGCACCATGTCGTGGAAAACCCAGGCACAGATCTCAGCAGAAGCACAATTTTAGTTTTTTTCCCATTTCCATTACTCAAGGATCAGATTTTAATCAAGGCATCCGGACACTTTGCTGAAACCAAAGGGAATTATTGGGGTTTTCTACTGTTTGAGCTTTTCCCTCTCCCTCTGACTGCGCTGATTCTGCACATCCTTCACATGACCCAGCAGCACCCCCTGAGCTCTCCTGGTTCACACAAGGTCCTATCCCATTGTTTCTCCCATTCTCACAGGCAAAACAAAGATGTGCTTTTTTGTCTTCCCACACGGGAACAGCTCTGCTCACTGCCATTAGAGCATGGGGATCCTTGGGGTTGTCCCCAGAAAGAGGAGTTTGTGCCACCCTGGCTGTGTGTGTTTGTGTCACTGTGCTCCTGTCTTCCCATCAGCTGGGCTGTCACACTGGGAATGAGGACACTGAGCTGCTCTGCTGAGGAGCAGAGCTCTCCAGGACAGTGGGGACAAGCCACCACCAAGGTCTCAGTCACAAGAGCTGCATTAAACATCGGCCAGCACAGGGTCAGACCCGGCTGGGGGTCCCTAAACCCGCCTGTCAAGGGGGCCCCAGACCCCAGTGCAGGCTCCCTGCTGGTCCAGCACCTTCCCCTCTCACCGGATTGCACAAACCCCTTCCACTGTCCCCGCCTGGGCACGGCAGGATGCAATTCCTGCACTGCACATTCCTCTAAGGGTGCAGAGGAGCGATCCCTCCCCTTGTCAGACACTTCACAGCCCAGGTGGCTCCTCCCTGCAGGCAGCAGGGTCAGGATTCAAAGCTGCCCCTCCAAAGGACATCACAGAGCCTGGGGTGAGGAAAGGGCACCCATGGGCAGACTCTGAGCGCTGTGAGCATCCTGCCTCGGAGAATTCAACTGCTCAGTGCTCCAGCACGATCCAGCCTTACCCAGGCAGCATCTTGGATTCTACAAGAGCCAAAATAATAAAAATATAATAAATATACTGGGGATTATCAGTTCCTCTGTTTTATTCGAAACTCAGATTCTCTCTTGTTAAGTGGCTTGGGAGGAAACATAAAATGCAAATAGAGGGAAAGGACATTTTCCAGGTCTTCCTTTGCTGATTAATCTCTCTCCCTTGCTTTTCCATTTTCCTACCGAACTGCCTGGGTTTCTTCAGCAGAGGGAGCTCCAGCTTTTCATTTCCTCCTCCCCCGTGACAGGAAAGATTTGTGCTAATTATTTGATGGATGAAGGGATGAGTGTTAACGTCTTTGAAATGGATCTTAATGTCTTTACTGCCTTTGGGCAGCAGGTTTGTGGCAGAGTTCAGACGGTTTTGCTCCTGAAACAGGCAAGGGTCTGCACAAGGCTGAACTTCTGAACTTTGGGGTACAACAGTAGGTTCAAGGGGGGGATATGTGGTTGGTGGTTCAGGAAGGCTGTACCTCCCTAGTACCTCAGCCAGTGGGGAAAGGAAGAGGGAATGTATGGCCAGGAGTTTAGGATAAAAGGAGGGTGCACCCTCCAAAACCCTGAGAGAGAGAAAACCCCATGGGCCTGTGCCCCAGTGGACTCTCTCTCTTTGTTTGAATAAAGATGAAGAACTCTTCTGTCTCCTTTTTGGACATAAACCTCTGGCCTTTGTGGATTTTCCTGACACTTACTTTTGGCATCTTTCCTCAGGATCTCCCAGATCTGGGAGTGAGTTTCTGCTTCTGGAGCCTTCCCTGGGCAGCAGCACCCACCCACCCTCACCTTCCCCGTGAGAGGAATGAGGGATTTGTCTTTACAAACCAGCTGTGGGTCTGCTGGTGGATAAAACCAGCACTGAGAGATAAAAGAAACTTTGGGAAGGATTCCACTGATTGATGAATGGAAAAAAATATTTGCCTTTACAAACAAACTGTAGGTTTGCTGAGAAATGAAACTGGGTATTGAAAGATGAAAGAAGCAATGGGGAAAACTCATGAATTCCATAAGAATTAAAAATAAAAAGGGAGGGTTATGCATTAGAGAGGAATCTTGGGCATCAGGTGTCCTGGGAAGTCTGTGCCTCCTCAGCCAATGGGGAAAGAGAGCGGGAAATTGGGATAAAAAGGGAGGTGAGTCCTCTAAAAATTCGAGAGATCCCAGGGGAATGTCCCACGGCCTCTCCCTTTATTCGAATAAAGCAAAAGGACTCCTCTGTCTCCTTTTTGGACATAAACCTCTGCTGTTTGTGGATTCGTTTTCCTGACACCCGGGCACCTTTCCCTGGACATCCCCATCCACCCTTGCCTGGGCATCCTTCCATGTGCCATAGCACCCACCCTTCCCTGGGCACCTTACCTGGCCATCCCCACCCACCTTTCCCTGGGCATCCCCATCCTTACCTGGCCATCCCCACCCACCTTTCCCTGGGCATCCCCATCCAGCACCAGCTCCAAGGACGCTCCCGCGGTGCCGAAGCTCAGCACATCCCCCGGCCTCACCCTGACGGCCGCGTTTTGCACCTGGCAGCTGTTGACAAAGGTGCCCTGGGGGGAGTTGAAATCCTGAAGGATGAAGCTCTGGTCTGAGGCGGAGAATTCCAGGGCTGCATGGCGAGCTGCTACCCCTGCGGACTGGGAGCAGGCAAGGGACAGGCAGGGACAGGCAGGGACAGGCAGGGACAGGCAGGGACAGGCAGGGACAGGCAGGGAAGGCTGCTGGAAGTGGCTCCAGGTTCGTCCCTGCCCCTTTGCTGGTCCTCGATCCCAGCATTAACTGGGATTAAACTCCACACTTTGCACAGAGGACTCCAGCACATCCCCTTCCCTTCCCTTCCCTTCCCTTCCCTTCCCTTCCCTTCCCTTCCCTTCCCTTCCCTTCCCTTCCCTTCCCTTCCCTTCCCTTCCCTTCCCTTCCCTTCCCTTCCCTTCCCTTCCCTTCCCTTCCCCTCCCCTCCCTTCCCTTCCCTTCCCTTCCCTTCCCTTCCCTTCCCTTCCCTTCCCTTCCCTTCCCTTCCCTTCCCTTCCCTTCCCTTCCCTTCCCTTCCCTTCCCTTCCCTTCCCTTCCCTTCCCTTCCCTTCCCTTCCCTTCCCTTCCCTCCCCTTCCCTCCATCCTCTCCCCATTTTGGGATGCTCAGCTGCCTCAGCCTCACCTGCAGGACGATGTCAGCCCCTCTGTGGCTCCCGATGGTCGTGATTCCAGATTTCAGCTGGAAAAACCCCTCCGAGCTCTTTAGGAAAGCTCGCATTGCCCAACTCCCCCCACCCTTGCAAGGCTTGCACCAACAAAATAAATCCTGAGTCAGCAATTTCCACCCCCCGACCCCAACACACAACCTGAGCCACGAGTGGCTCCACTAACTCAAACACTAACAATTGCACAAATTGACCCCAAAAGCGACTCTGTCCCAGCTGGCAGTGTGGCTGCAGTCGCCTTGGAGACCTCGGCCACGCCGGAGCTCACTGCAGTGTGCCCGGGTGAGTTGTTCCTCTTCGATTTGTTTAGGGTTTTTTTTGTTTTCCTTCTTTTTCCAAGCAACTGCCCCGGCAGCACAACACAGCTCCGAGCCGGCGTGGCCACAGCGATCCCATCAGCTGGGGACACACGTGGGAATGTGTACCCTGTGAGAAATGACATTTGCAATCCGGAAGTTTCTTTTTTACAAGTTTAGTAAGTGAGAGGAATGAGGGATTTGTCTTTCCAAACGAGCTGTGGGTCTGCTGGTAGATAAAACCAGCACTGAGAGATAAAAGAAACAATGGGAAGGATTCCACTGACTGATGAATTTAAAAAGATATTTGCCTTTACAAACAAACTGCAGATTTGCTGAGAAATGAAATTGGATATTGAAAGATGGAAGAAGCAATGGGGAAAACTCATGAATTCCGTGAGAATTAAAAATCAAAAGGGAGGGTTGTACATTGGAGGGGAATCTCAGGTATCAGGGTTTTGGGAAGTCTGTGCCTTCTCAAGTACCTCAGCCCATGGGGAAAGAGAGAGGGAAATGCAGATGGGAAATTGGGATAAAAGGAGGCTGCATCCTCCAAAAATTTGAGAGATCCCAGAGGAATGTCCCATGGCCTCTCCTTTATCCGAATAAAGCAAAAGGACTCCTCTGTGTCCTTTTTGGTGTTTGTGGATTAGTTTTCTTGATACAAGGGATAAAAAAAATTAACCAGCGCTGGGGTGCCCTTGGCTTTTGGCCAAAAGCACTGACAGTGTGATCTATATAGTGTTACATTACTGAGGTACATACATATTCATGTGCTTCATACATTATTCTCTATAGTTTTTGGTGTTTCAGCAACTCTTCGCTTTGTTTTCTTTACAATCTGACTTTTCTGCACAACATCCTGTGAGATATGTTTTATTTCTTCTTGTGGCTCCATCCTGTTGTTCCACATCCTCCAATAAGGGGTTAACAAATTAGGATTTTTCTCCAGTGCTCTGCTTTGTCACTGTTTTCTTATCTCTTGGAGAGGTCGGTCAGCAGAAATAATTATTTCCCACCGTTCTTTCAGTCACATAGAAGCATTCTAAACATTTTGCATTTTTTGCTAAGGCCTACAATAGAATACATTAATCTCACCAGTATTTCTATAACCTATACATACTGTACAGGTTCTATAACCTGTACATACTTTAACTAATAGGTTATGTTATACTAATGAACAGATAAATAGAATTATACATTGATTACATATAATATATAATAGGTGTAATTATTATATGATCTATATAGACAGATTATATTTATCCTAATATATATGTATCTATATCTATATCTATATCTATATCTACATATCTATGTATTATATTATATAGACAGATTATATATATCCGAAAATATAATTATATCTTACTATACTATACTATACTGTACTGTACCATACTATACTATACTATACTATTATATTGTATTATATTGACAGATTATGTATATCCGAATATTTATGGTCAATATTAGCATGCATAAGCTAATACATAAATGTGAAAGCCAATATTACATTGTAATTTTTAACAATCCCAAACCCCACAGGGGCCCTGCCACCTGCCGGGTCTGCCAAAGAACCCTTTTGCCCTCATTTGACTTATTTTTTATTTCGTATCACGCTCTCACATACACAGAAAAAGGTCTTGTAACCTCAGGCAAGAGGACAAACATTGCAGTTGGGTGGATGCTGTCACCCATCTGCGCTTCTCCATCGATATTCCTTGGTCCCAGGCTGCCACATCCCCTTTTTCAACAGAGAGAAAGGAAAAAAAAATCCCACTTGCCGCCGTCACCCCCCAGTTTGCCCTCACCAATCCTGCAAGATTTCATCGTGCTCGTTTTTGAGGCAGAAGTGGCACATTTGGCAAATCAGGGCTGTAAGAACAAAGTTCGTTCTTTCGAATTTGTGGAAGTTTAATGAGGGATGAGAAGGGCCAATACCCAGCGCTGGCTGTTCGGTGTCTCGGGGGACACCTGCAGGCCAATGGCGGAACTGCAGCCGCGGCCGCCGCGCATGCGCACTGCCTCAAACAGCTCTCCTGCGCCACCCGCAGAGCAAAAGCGGTACTGCAGCTCAGAGACGCGCGCACGCGCAGTGAATGTCCGAGCAGTGCAGTGGCGCTTCCCGCGCCTGCCGCCGCCTCCCGCCGGGCCTGGCGCACGCGCAGTCGGCCCGGTCCCGGCTGTGGTGGCAGTGTCGAGCAAGGATTGCGGGGAACCCACGGAGGAGCAGCGCGGCTGCAGGAAGTCACCTGACAGGACACTCAAGATGGCGTCAGAGACAGGAACTGGCGTCATTCCACTCTCCAGATAGAGACCGCGATAGGAAGTGACATGTCACCACACACATGATGGCGGACGGGAGGAAACTCGCGGCGCCACACTCAAAATGGTGACAGCACACAGGAAATGACGCAAACCACTCTCAAGATGGCTGCCCGGGCGCGCGTACTAGGCCGTCCTTCCCAAGATGGCGGCAGGCTGCGCATGCGCTGTGGGGAAGGCCAGAGAACGGCGCCGTGGTGGAGCTTCTCCCTCAGGACGGCGCCCGGCCCCGACCGCGGTGCTTCTCGGCCTGGGGGTGTGAAAAACGAGCTTCGCTTTCCTGCCTGATTTTTAAAAGGTTTAATAAAAGACAATAAGAGACAATAAACTAAAGGTTATAACGGCCGGGTGCGTGGTCTTCCGCCAAGAGGACACTAACTCAGAGAACACTTTGTTTAATGCATTAACCTGTTGCATAGTCATAAACCTTCATGTATAATTCAAAATCACCCCCTCCCCAACCTATAAATCAACATTTTTACTTTTTTATTATTTTTCCTTGTGGCTCCTTTCATGTGTGTGCACTCCCTGATAATGGAGATCAATAAATCCTTTTCCTGGAGTTTTGGTGTTCGTGATCCCGGACTTCAACCAACTAGGATAATCCAATAATGTGAAGAATTTCCTGATTATTTTTTTACCATTTTCTGAGTTAGTTACATGAACAAAAGCTTTTTACATCACCATGCCGTAGTCCAAAAAAATATACTTATCACACTACTATTTCTAAGTTTTGTTAATAGCGGGACTAAAAGAAACTGTATTCATTCAGCAAAGTTTTCCAACGTTATACACATAGCATTCATTTTAATATTTGTGAAAAGCCAATAATATAATATGTTTCTTCTTGCTTATCTTCTCCTTCTTCTTCTTGGTCTCCAGGCCAACGGCCTTGGTCAGAGAATACTTCTCAAAACAAATCTCATTCATTCACCCTCTCTAACCCACAGACCAGCTGTGGGTCCTACTGTAATTCCCCCTTTTTTCTTATTTGAACTAAAAACGCTGCTAAGGATCTTGCAGGGCCTTTTCAAAAATCCAAGCAGACAGCAGGGGACAAAACAATACTTTAACTTACAAAAAAAGCTATTTGATTATTCTCATCTTCAGACTTAAAACATTCCTGTAAACTGTCCCATTGCACTATAACAGGTCCTTACAATGCGTATGCTCAATATCCTGGCATCCATAACCATGTGCTAACAATAAAAAGGACACATTAATAAGGCAGATTAAAGATGCATCTTCAAACACCATTACAGACTCTACAATCCCTTGATGACACATTTGTGGCAGACTGATACCTTCACTTTTAGTTAAATAAATTTTCCTTCATATAGAGTTACATTTTGTGGCCAAAAGACCAAGTCCAGTCACCAATCAGAACTGAGCAGCATCCACTTAACTTTACAACTGGCCACTGCTCTCCTAATAAAGCAAACCTAGTTGCTTGAAGTGTGGGCTTTCAGCTACTAATTCAACACTGTTAAACCAAAGCAATACCTCTCCCCTAGGTACATTAATACTGAACTTAAAGCATGGACATGAGACACAGGAAAATAAAATGCTTTCATTATTTTTGTTTAAATCACTTTGCTGTGAATTGCTGGGTTTTGTTTTTATGTACTTTTAAATAATTTTTTTTTCTTTTTGCCACTATAATTATGAATTATATCCACTTTTTATGTATAAGGAGACACAGGCTTGTGCAAACATGAACAGGCTTGTCACTGCTGTTACCTGCTTGCTAGGAGTGTGAGAGGAATGAGGGATTTGTCTTTCCAAACGAGCTGTGGGTCTGCTGGTAGATAAAACCAGCACTGAGAGATAAAAGAAACTTTGGGAAGGATTCCACTGATTGATGAATGGAAAAAGATATTTGCCTTTACAAACAAACTGTAGGTTTGCTGATCAATTAAATTGGATATTGAAAGGTGAAAGACGCAATGGGGAAAAACTATGAATTCTGTAAGAATTAAAAATGAAAAGGGAGGGTTGTACATTAGAGGGGACTCTCAGGTATCAGGTGTTTGGGAAGTCTGTGCCTCTCAAGTATCTGAGGCATTGAGCAATTTGAGGTATTTGAGAAATTTTACCAAATGGGGAAAGAGAGAGAGAAATGCAGATGGGAAATTGGGATAAAAAGGGAGATGAGTCCTCCAAAAATTCGAGAGATCCCAGGGAAATGTCCCATGGCCTCTCCTTTATTCGAATAAAGCAAAAGGACTCCTCTGTCTCCTTTTTGGACATAAACCTCTGGTGTTTGTGGATTCATTTTGCTGCCAGGTGAAACCTGACAACATGTTGGGGTTTGTAGCCACAGCTGCTGGAGTGCTCGCCAACACGTTGGGGCTTGCTCAGCCTGGAAGCCCAGCACAGCAGGAATGTCACAGCCCAACGAGAAGCTGCCAATAAAAGGGGCAGTGACCAGGGGCAGGACGGGCGTGTTGGTGACTCCCCAGCGCTGCTTGCCCGTCCCTTATCAATGAATTCATAAATTGCCTTATTGATTGACCAAGCCGATTGTGGGGAGTAATTTATAACAGTGGGAATGGAGATTGACACCAAGGCAGTGAGATAATGCCTGAGCTCTGTGAAAAGCTGCAGCTGTGCAGAAAGGAGTTCCTTTGTGACAGGGTATGTGACTGAAGCACGCTTTAGAACTCGGCAAATTTAGCAGAGCAAGCTAACTACAAAAAGCTGAACATTACTGGGCTATTTGAGCAGACAATCTTATAAAGCTTGTGCAGAAAACAGGTGAAAATTTCAAGCCTGAGGAAAACTTCTGATTTCCCTGCCCATTTCTCTCTTGATTCTGCTGAAGCTCAAAATTCCCTGGACTGATAATTCTTTCTTAATTTATTTTCCTAATATATCTTAAATATTTTCTACATATTTTCTCATATTTTTGCTCCCTCTTCTAGCCACCAGTGTTCTCAAACAACCTGCTTGACATCCTATTAAAATCTTAATCCCATAGTTTCTTTCTAATTCTCACCCACATTACCCTCTATCTACCCCCTACCTCCTGTATCCCTTCTATCCAGAAATTTTGTGTCTGTCTGCTTCTATTCCCATTAACCTCTGTCTTCCCACCCCTCTGGCCATTATCACTTTGTGGTTTGTCCCATATCCTTCCTGTATTTCAGAGCACTTGTTCATCCTTTCTTTTTTCTTCTTTTTTCTTCTTTTTTCTTCTTTTTGTCTTCTTTTTTTTCTTTTTCTTTTCTTTTTCTTTTTTTCTTTTTTCTTTTTTTTTTTTTTTAATTTATTTTTTTTTAATTTTTCCCCTCTTTTTTTTGCTCTTCTTTATTTTCCCTAAATGGAAAAATCCAGAAAGAATTTGAGGCAAGCAGGAGAAGAACTTATTTTACCAGGAAAAACATTTAATTCCTTTAAAATGCTCAAAAATATGAAGGCTCAAATCCATTTCTTCACAGAATCCTGGAGTGGTTGAGGTTGGAAGGGACACTGGGGGTGATCCAGTCCCACCTCTCTGGGATCTGAGTGCCCAGGACCGTTTCCAGATGAATTTTGGATGTCTCCAAGGATGGAGACTCCACAGCCTCTCTGAGCAGCCCATTCCAGTTCACACCCCCCCTTCTTTTTGTCTTTTTGTTCAATATCAAATAATTTCTGACTTGCCTCACCTAGGAAATAGAACAGAAGCTTTTGCTAATTTCAAATGAAGCTTTTTTTTTTTTTTTTTTTTTTTTTTTTTTTTTTTTTTTTTTTTTTAGGAAATTCCAGTGCTTTTCATGGAAAAATGCAGGAGGATTAGATGTCATCCCTGGGTGGGGCTCTGCCCCCACCCCATGCAAATCCAGGGATCCCGGAGTGCTCAGCAAACACTGAGCACACAAAGATGGGATTGTCCTTGGGGTAACTTTTTAACTAAAGGGTCAGAGAAAATACCAGCAATAAGGTGATTTGGTTTATAAGCAATAAAAACTCCATAAAAGCAACGGCACAGCCATGGAGTATCTGCATTAAATATTTTGCATTACTGCCATGTTCTGATAAAAACTCTCATCACTGGCATAGGAATACTCTTAGATCTTTCCATATCTCCTAGATTTTTTTTTCTTTTTTTTTCCAGGAGTCTCAAAGACAGATGCCACATTCTCCTCTGCCTGGGATATTTCTCTATCAGGCACTGGAATCAGAATAAAGGTATTTCATTGTTCTCAGTCCTGTCTTGGTGAGACACTTTTTGACCAGATCAGTAAATTTTCTGCTTTGCTATTCCAGTGGATGAGGCAACACAGTGAATCCAAATATCCCTGTTAGCATTCAGCTGCTTTAAATAGCAAACACCCCAAAGTCTGGAGCCTGAATTGTCACTCAGGTGATTTGCCCCAGGCTATTTTGACTTTTTGGTATTTCATGGTAGACATCCAACCCCTCTCCTGGGAGATACCTGGGGAAAAAACCTGGAAAATCCAGTGCAGAGTGAACAAGGATGGATCTGTGGCACATCAGGTGGAGGGGGATGAACTTCTTTAATCTGGGAAAGGAGAGAAGAAAAGGGTGAGGGGGCAACTGTGAGGGACAGGTTAGTCATGGGAGGGTCTGTTATTTCCAGATCCTTCAGAAAGGCACATCCAGTGGCACATCTGTGACACCTTCAAGGATCCATGTCTCAGTTTGCTTATGAACTGCTTGGCTTTTAATACCTTTGGAAGTTTATTTGTTTTTTTTAAATATTTTTTGAAGCTTGTACCAAGTGTGGTGTGTATTTGTAGGTGAAAAAGTTTCTCGGTTTGACAATTTATAATTATTCTGAGCTTGCCAAGGCTAAATTCTCCTTGTCTGGTATCATTTGCCTCAGTGTGCTCTAAAGCTGCTCTGTATCTTTGATCTCCTGTTGACTCAGACCTTGGGGCCTTGTGATGGCTCTGAGTGGGGTCGGCAGGGACAGATGTGGCTGAGTGAGCACACAAAGGCAGAGAGAACAACAGGAACTTGCAGGAACAATAAAACCAAAGAACCCCAAACTTGCAGGTGCCACTCCAGTAATCCAGCTGCTGAACAGATTGTTTTTGGGGAGAGAGGAAGGTCTGAACCCTGATAACAGCAGAGAGTGGTGAATTCACAGAACAGCACACACAGAATTCTCTTCTTTGTTCCAGGAAGGAAATGGATTGTGCCAAGGGACTGTCCCAGAGTAACCCCGGGCATCTCAGGCACGCTGAAGGTGTCACCAAAACCTGGTTTGTCATGGCCAGTGTACAAAGGGCTCTGAGGGACACGGAGATGCTCCAAGGGCTGGAGTCCCTCTGCTCTGGAGCCAGGCTGGGAGAGCTGGGGGTGCTCACCTGGAGAGGAGAAGGATCCAGGGAGAGCTCAGAGCCCCTTCCAGAGCCTAAAGGGGCTCCAGGAGAGCTGGAGAGGGACTGGGGACAAGGGATGGAGGGACAGGACACAGGGAATGGCTTCAAATGGACAGAGGGCAGGGCTGGATGGGATATTGGGAAGGAATTCCTGGCTGTGAGAGTGGGCAGGCCCTGGCACAGGGTGCCCAGAGCAGCTGTGGCTGCCCCTGGATCCCTGGCAGTGTCCCAGGCCAGTCTGGACAGGGCTGGGAGCAGCCTGGGACAGTGGAAGGTTGCAGGGGATGGAATGAGATGAGCTCTAAGGTCCTTTGAACAACTCTGTCAGGCACAGGGTGGGATTGTTGGGGTGTCTGTGCAGGACCAGGAGCTGGACTGGATGATCCCTGTGGGTCCCTTCCAGCTCAGGATATTCCACAATTCTGTAGTCCAGGTGTGAAATCCATCACCATCAGTCCAACAGAATTTTCTCTCCTCTCTTTCTCTCCCTATATAGGGGTGTAGGAAACATTATGAAGTTCATGGGAAGGCAAGTTCAGGATCCCATTAGATTTACTATTGGACGTTCAGGGGAGGAAGCAAAGGTGGGGAAATAGAAGATATGATGAAATTTGGAGACAAATGCAGGGGAAAAAATAAGGCTAAGGGGACAAGAGTGGCCAGTGGTGTGTAAAGAGCTTAGTGGGTAGTGTGATCCTGATCCTGATCAGCACACTGTGATGTGGCTTCTCATTAACCCCCATTCCTTAATCCTTTCCTGGGTCAGGGACTGTTTATTCCCTCTGCAGGGAGATCTGAGAGCCCCTCTGGAGTGGGTCTATGGGTGCAGGGCTCCTGTGCCAGGGGCTGGAGCTGTGTGGGGATGTGGGGATGTGATCCCAGGAGTGCCCAGCCAGAGGAGGTGACCAGCTGGGTCAGAGCCTTGGGAGCCAGGAGTGCATGGGTGTGAGGGGGTGAGAACCAGAGGATTTGGGTATCAGAGGCACTGGGGGCACTTTTGGGGTCTGGAGGGGTCAATGGGGAAGATCCAGGAGCAGCTGCTGGAGGTACACACTCAGTGTTGCTGAGCCTGGTGGGCCTGGGGCAGCCTTGCTCTGTTGGGATCCCAGATTCTGCACCTGCCCACGAGAAGCAGCATCAAAAAAGAGCCCCCAGTTAAATTGGTCAGAGACTGTCTCTGAGAGTCACTTGTGGGGTTTGTGAGTACAGGATGTCAGGAGGTGGCTTGGAAAAGAATCTGGACAAGTGAATGCAAATAAAACATGAGCCTTGCCTCGAGGAGTTTATGGCAGGAATAATGTTTGTTCTGTGTGAAATAGGGGCAATTGCAGATCCTGGTTCCTGAGGCTGGATCACTAAAAGCTGACAAAGGGCTGGGTATAAAACACTCTTGTTTGAGGTGAAGTTTTATGGGAGGATGTGGATGTTCAGTCAGGTGGTATCCAGGTTATTGGGGCCTTCTCTCCCACCAGCCTTTCATCTTCTCCTTCATAAAAATAACAAATCCATTCCAGCAACACTCGGGCAGTTGGGCTGCGGATTGTTAATGTTTATTGCCTGATAAAGCTCTGCACGGGACTGTGACACCATTTCTGGGTGTTCCAGAAGCTGTGCCCACTGTCCCCAGGTGGGTCCCAGCATCAGCACCCCATGGACACCATCCCTCACTGTGGGCATCCTCTGGAAGGGAATGTCCACACCTGGGTCACAGGTGTCTCTCCAGGACAAGCCAGGGGAGGATCAGAAGAGCCTCTAGCTAGAAAGAGCCTTGGGAGAGGGAAAATCCCTGGGCTGGTGACAGAGGCACCTGAGGCAGAGGAAATGAAAGAAGAGATTTGTACAGTGATATTAAAGGCTGGAGTGTGGGGAGGGACAGCTCCAATCTCTGCTCTGTGTGACAGTGACAGCACCCAGGGAATGGCTGGGGCTGTGTCAGGGAGGTTTGGGTTGGAGATCAGGGAAGGTTCTTCCCCCAGAGGGTGCTGGGCACTGCCCAGGCTGCCCAGGGAATGGGCACAGCCCCGAGGCTGCCACAGCTCCAGGAGAGTTTGGGCAGGGTGGGATTGTTGGGGTGTCTGTGCAGGGCCAGGAGTTGAACTGGATGATCCCTGGGGGTCCCTTCAGCTCGGGATATTCTGTGATTCTTTGTACACCAGACACAGAGACAGAACCGTGGAATGGTTTGGGTACTCAAGGACCATCTCATTCCAGCCTCTGCCATGGACTTGGATCCACTGCTCTGGCCCCAGGGCTCACCTTTGGGATGTGCAGCTCTGTGGGTGCCTCTTGCTCTCTTGGTTCAGTGTGTTAGGAGTGAAAGGGGAGAAACAGAGGGTGCAAGTGCCACCAGGAGCCACAGGAGATGTGTCCCTGTGAAACCAGAGCAGATCACACGGCTGCTGGGCTGGCCACAGATCCTTTGATCCAGACAGATCTCTAGTGAGCTGCAAATCTATTGATCCAAGATTTCTAGTGAGATACAGATCTACTGATTCACATTTGGTGAGCTGCAGATCTATTGATCCAGATTTGTGGTGATCTACAGATCTATGGACAGATAGATCCATCCATTGAGAGATCTGTGTGCTCTATTGATCCACACAGATTAACACTGAATTACAGATTTACACTGAACTACAGATTTACATTTTCCTACAAAAGCAGAAGCAATTCTTCCCAGGTCATTCCTGGGAGGTGCTTGTCTGACTTGTTCTTAAGGCCCTACAAACCTGGGAAATGTCACAATTTCCTCATAAATGTCCAAAGCTTCACCACATCTGTCATTGAAACCTTTTCTCTTTGAATCAACCCTTTGCTGCAGTTCACAGAATCCCAGAATGGGTGGACTGAAAGGAACAATTAAAGCTGATCTTGTTCTACCCCTGCCATGGCAGGGACACCTTCACTATCCCAGGCTGCTCCAAGGCTGGTCCAGCCTGGCCCTGGACACTCTCAGGGATGGGACTGATGTGTTCTCTTTTATCAACTCCCTACAAATCCAAGGGCTGTTTGCATCCTCACCAATCATATCTATATTCTGCTTATTTTTTGTCCTCCAGGGACACTTGTCCTGTCTGGAATCATAGCAGCTGTTCCATGTCTTCCATGAGGTGCAGCTCTCCCAGTGAATGTAAAAGGATAAGATCATGGAAGGGGCAATATCTGTGAGAAGGACAGCAGGGACCAGTTTGCCAAACTACTATTTTATTTTATTTTATTTTATTTTATTTTATTTTATTTTATTTTATTTTATTTTATTTTATTTTATTTTATTTTATTTTATTTTAGTCTAAATTATAAAATTTTTATTTCTTTTTTCCTGCCTTTATTTCTTTTGTGAGCCACACGGGGGCAATCTTATCCTGTCATTTGTGGGAAATGAGCTCAATTCCCTAACAAATGTTAAAGATGCTCTCAAAAGCTATTTCCTTCCAGAGAGCGCAGAGGGAAACATTCTTCTTGGACTGGAGATGCATTAAAGAGCAGAAAAGAACTCAAAATTGGAAGGAAAATAATAACAAAAACTTTTTTTCACACTTTTCCTTACCCCTTTCCTTAACAAAGCCCTGCTGCTTGTCCCAGTCACTTTCTCCTGTACATGGCTATAAAATGCTCTCATGGGGATCCTTTCCAGGACTTTCCCAGGGACTGAGGTGAGGCTGACCTGCTCGTAATTCCCAAACTTCCTCTTGAGTTTCCTCTGGAAGATGGGTGAGATGCTGAGGTTGATTTTCAGGAGCTCCCTTCTTCACCATGACCTTTCAGAAATGACACAGAAGATTCTTGCAATGATTCCAGCCACTTCTCCTGTTGGATCCCAGAAACTCGAGATTTCTGTGCTTTCTGGCACTGACCCCCTGGAGAACACTGCTTTTGACCTGAGGCCTTGGAGAAACTTCCAAATTTGGGTGATGGAGTTAAAATCCTGGGTGTGTAGTTAAATAGAAGTGTGTGATTCCACATGGTGAAGGGTTTGGAATTTGAGGTTTTTATAATATAGTAATAGGGATGGGACAAGATGGAGGATTTTGGGTGGTGTCTCTTTCAGTGCTCATGTTCTTTTTTCATGATTTCAGGCAGTAGTTTCTGGTTGATCAGTCAATGCTGCACTGAGGATCACAGGAGTTCGGTTATTGGGTCAAAAACATAAATAATACAGTGTTAATTCTCTATTGGAGTGTTTGGCTTTAAGACACCTTGTAGCACCTGGATCTGTCTCCATTTTGCTCACTTTTGGCTGGTAAGTAGAAGTGTTGCTGAACTTTCTGTACTTTAGATAAGATTTAATAAACAACCAAGCCTGAAGATGAGAAAATCCATTTCCTTCATGGTTTTATAATCCTGGTTCTTAGTGAAGACAGAAGAGACTCAAGACAAACCACTAATGAACTGTGCAAACACCACCCTGTTACATTCTGTGCCTTGGGCTGCATCCATCCCATCCCATCCCATCCCATCCCATCCCATCCCATCCCATCCCATCCCATCCCATCCCATCCCATCCCATCCCATCCCATCCCATCCCATCCCATCCCATCCCATCCCATCCCATCCCATCCCATCCCATCCCATCCCATGGAGCTGTGTCCATCCCCTCTGATCCCACAGAGCTGTGTGCCTCCCCAGGCAGACCATTCCAGTATTTTACCACTCTTTCAGTAAAAAACTTTTTCCTAATATCCAACCTAAATTTCCCTTGGTGCAGCTCGAGGCTGTGTCCTCTCATTCTGTCAGTGCTGCCTGGAGCAGGAGACCAACCCCAGCTGACACAGCCACCTTTCAGGAAGTTTTAGAGCTTCATTTTCTTTCCAGAGGCCACTGGATGATGCAGCACAATGATTCCATGCCCAGAGGAAGGTGCCAATGGAGCCTAAATCTGCTGGGATCTGAGTACAAAGGAGTCTCATTTTTGGTCTGGATTTATAAAGCAATTTTTCAGTGCCTCCTCCCCTCTCAATTAAGTTGTCTTTTATTAGAGCAGCCTTAGAATGAATTTTCCCTGGAAATGCCCAAGGCCAGGGTGGAGCAACTCTAGTGGAAGGTGTCCCTAGGGTGGAATTGGATGAGCTTTAAGGTCTCTCCCAGCCAAACCATTCCATGATCCCATGAGCTGCTGCACTTGTGTTGTTCTCCAGCACATCCCTCCCCAGGAGCAGGCCTGCTCATGGGAGTGAAAGGGGTGAATAATCCTTTAACAAATGAAACATTCCAGCCTCTGTGACAGCAAATGCAGCCCATAATAGTCCATTGCCACCAAGAAAATGCAGTCAGTGGCTTCTTTCATTCAAGGAGCAGCTGGACAAAGTTTTTCAGGTGTAAGCACTGAATTGGGCAGTGCATCCTTCTCCCCATGCACAGTGAATGCAGGAAAGCAGCAGAATTCCCCTCATGGAAAAGAATCAGAATCATGGAAGATCCTGAGCTGGAAGGGACCCACAAGGATCAGAGCCCAGCTCCTGGCCCTGCACAAACACCCCAACAATCCCACCCTGCACCTGAGAGCATTGTCCTGGAGCTCTGCCCATTCCCTGGGGAACCTGGGCAGTGCCTGCCCAGCATCCAGTGCCCAGCAAAGGGATTTTTTTTGCTCTTGCAGCCCAAACTGAGCAGTGCTGTGTCGAGCTGTGTGACTGAAGTAAAGTCTGCTCACTGGAGATTGACAGTCAAGTCCCAGCCACTGCTGAGGAAGCAGCTCAGACAAGCAGAACCGCTGGGAAGAAACTGGGATATGTCACCAGGGATCTAAAGCAGAAGCTCAGCACAGGCTCCTGAGACCATCAAAGTGCTCAGGAAAGAGCTCAGGCTGAGGTTGAACACCTGCAGATGTAAAACCTCCAGCAGCCCTTGAGCACCTGGCTCTGAACACCCAGAGCTTGAGCTGCCGTTCAGTGAGCCCTGGGCACTGATGTCATCGGAGAGCCTCTCATTAATGCCACTGCAAAAATATTGTTACCTCACTGAATGGTTGGAGCAGCAAGGAGAGCTCAGCTCCTACGTGCAGGGGAGGCAGGGTCGGGGTGTTCTTTCTGTAGGAGGGATCCTGCAGGGAAAGAAGGAGCTGTGTCCTCAGAATGTAGCTCAAGGCTTTTAAAAAGATGTTCTGCCAGAGCTCTGGTCCCAGAGAGCTCAGTGAGGAACCGCCCCTCGTGATGCAGAGTCTCTTCAGAAAGTGTGGGAAATTGGGTAAAACCTAGTTTTGGTAGGATAAGAAATGAAACACCACTAGAGGAGGGGAAAAACTACAACTGGTTAGGAAGGATTTTACTGCTTAGGCTCCTGAGCACAAGGTAACTGTGCTATGCATGGAATAATGGAATTGCTGAGGTTGGAAAAGACCTCTCAGATCATTGAGTGCAACCATTAACCCAGAACTGGGAGAACAAGGGATCACAGAACAAGCAGGAGATGAAACCATTGACAGCAGTGCAGTCCTCCGTGCTGAAATGACATTTTCGTGTGGGACTTTGGGCAGGCACAAACTCACTGGAACAGAGACCCCAAAGGGTGTGGGGAAGAGGCAGGAATTGTGCTGAGTTTGGGGAAGGCTGATGGCATGGGATGTCTCAATGTCACTTCTAACACAAGAACGGGAGAGCACCACACAAAATGATGAGGTGGCAGGTTCAGAACACACCAAAGCATTTGTCTCTTCCCACAAATGATAATTAGCTGTGGTTCTGTCACGTGCAGGGCCAGATGGTAGATATTTACAGGGATTTAAAAAAGGAATGAAAAAGCTCATGGAAGAACAGTCCATGGAAGGGCACAGAGGAAAATGCACATTCCATGGTCAGAACCATCACAGGATCACCTCCATACATTTGTCTCGTTCTTTATCTTTTCTTGATGCATCAGATCATTTTCCAAATGTCCTGATTAAACCCAGCCCCCGCCTCAATATTATTTTTCAACATGCTGGACCCTCACAAACTGTATTTATACCATCATTCCAATGGCACTGAATGGGGACTGATAGCAGGGAATAGGGAACAGAAAAGCAGTGTCAGAAAAACCCTGCAGAGTGCAGGGCCCAAGGATGGGAGTTTCTGCCCCTAAGTGCAGGGGTTGAGAGGAAGTTACAAGAGAATAACTTCATATAAATATATATAAATATATAAAATATCTTTTTATGTATATGTCTCTGTGTGTATATACACACATGCACACACATTTTTATGTATATATGAGTACACTGAAAGCAAAGCAAAAGCTGTAGATCTGTAAGTGATTTAGGCACAAAAAAACCTTTTCCACAAAACAAAACCTTCAACAACAACAACAAAAACTCACATACCAAAACAAAAAGAAAAAACTCCAACCCCCAAAAAACTCAAAAGGGCAAAAAGGACCAAAGCCCTAAACCATCCCCCTGTGCTGATGGAGGGAGGAGCAGAACTCCTCCTTCCTCAGGGAAGGTGGGAGGGGTGGGAGGAAGGTGTTTCTGAGGTCTGCTTTTGCTCGTCATTTTCTTGCTCTGATTTTGTTAGTGATACATTCAGTTGATATCTCTAACTCCAGCCTGCTTTGTCCATGAGGGTTTTGTTGAGAGCTCTCTCCTGGTCCTTATCTCAGCCCATGAATCCTCCATCCTATTTCTGTGCCCTGCCTGTTGCCTGGAAAGGCTGAGCTGGAACAGAGACTGGACAGAGCAAAAGGAACAAAATAGAATAAAATAGGAATTTATTGAAAGAATTCACTTTGGGCAATGCAAGAGCCTGGCCAGGGCTACATCCAAAACAAATCCAGCATGGATCCTGGTCACGAGTTGTACGTTTTTATAAGTTTTGGTTCATTTACATATTGGGGTCAATTATCCAACCACAGCCCCAGGCTATGAAGTCTCAACCCCCTGGCTTGACCCCTTCCTTTCCCTTTCCCTTTCCCTTTCCCTTTCCCTTTCCCTTTCCCTTTCCCTTTCCCTTTCCCTTTCCCTTTCCCTTTCCCTTTCCCTTTCCCTTTCCCTTCCCCTTCCCCTTTCCCTTTCCCTCACCATTGTTTCTGCTTTTTGGGTACCAGTTGTCCTTGATTCTCCAGCTAGAAAGGAATTGTTTTGTTTAATTCCCCTGTGAAGAGAACTCACTAACACCTAATAGGAAGTTTCAGAGTTACATACTAAGCAGCAGAAATTTTGAAAACTATAAAAGCTGAAGCCCTGCTGTGGAGGGCAGTGATGGAGAGGCTTTGGTGGGTGCTGGAATTCAGCCAGGGTCAGCCCCCCACTCATTAATTTGATTCTTTTTGTCCTTCCTGAGGACAAGGTTCCCATTGCACCCAGCCACTCCTGTCATGGGGACAGTGGTGTCTGCTCTGCTCACCCAGTCCACAACTGCCAGTTCTGGAGGCAGAGCTTGTTGTTATTCACATGATAAAATAATTTTAAACATCTCTTGTCAGCTCACTGTTTTTTGACTTCCGTGACATCATTATCATCCCCAGCAGACTCTTCTTATAAAAAAAAAAAAAAAAAAGAAAAAAAAAAGACATCTGTGTACATTTTCAGAAATGCTGAGAACTCAGAATCTGTTCTCACCTTCGGGGACCTTGACAAATGGTTTGTCATAAAATCAGTGGGTTGAATATGCACAACCTGGCAATGGGCTGTTGATGAACCCATTACCAGGGCTTGGAGTAACTCTTAATTTGGGGGGAGCTGCCACTCCAAACTGTCAGGTTACACTTACGTGGAGCAGATGTGCTGCACATTGATTTATTCATGTGCCCAGAGTGGAACATCTTTCTAAATAAAAGTGAAATGTAATTTTAGCCCAAGGTCATTATTAGTATTCCTTATTTTGTGCTTGTTATAAAAAGCCCATCAACTGCATCTCAGTGATCCCTAAAACTGCTTTGGGATTGTCTAACCTAGTTCGCGCCTTAAATTTCTTTGCCTTATTCCATTTGTTAAATTTCTAATTTTTTTTCTTTCTGTTTCATGAGATGAAGCAAGTTTTTTAGGATTCACAGCAGAGTGACCCATCCCATTACAGTGGATTTTAATATTCTGACTGGATATTCCTTTTTTCCCCTGACCTTTGGAGTTAATGGACACCTCAGTGGATTTTTTTTTTTTTACATGTCCCTCAAAGGATTTCTGTAAACTTTCAGTGTAACCTGCAACCAGGTTTGGCCTGAGCAACCTTAAACCCAGGCATATCCCTCATGCTCTGGGATGGCAAGGTTAGGGTTAGGAGCAGAGTTAGGGTCAGTATTAGGGTCGTGGGTAATGTTTGGCTCATTTCCATGGTTAGTGTTATTTTTTTTTCTGTTGAGGATCAACATTAGGTTTAGGGTTAGTGTTTCTTTTTGTTAATGTTAGGGTTATGAAACATCAGAAATATCAGGTGCATTCAAGATGATCTCCATGCACCTAAGAGATTTGGTAGCTGAAATCTGTATGAAGCTCTCTCTTTCTTGTTCATCACTGGAATCAGTGTCCACATTTAGCCAGGATTCCTGAATTTATGTTTTATTTTTTTACCTTTAAGTGAGCCTTGCCTAGGTCTTCTCCAGCCTGATCACATTCAGAAGCTGCTGCATCACATTCACAGCCTTTTATGTTCCTTTTCAGTATTTGGGATCAACCCCTTTGCATTTCAACAAACACTTGGCACGGGGTTTGAACCTCCTATTGACCCTGCAGAGTTTTGGCTGCCTTGGAATAAGGGGAGGGACACCTTTCCCTTCCCCTCAGCAGTGCTGGGACCTTTGCTGCACCCCACCAGGGTACAGCTGCTGCCTCAGTGGGTTTGGGGTCCCTGCTGTGGCACTTCCTTGTCTTTCCTCAGTTTTTGCTGTTGCCTTTTCCCTCCTGAGCAAACATTTCCTCTGCAGCCATGTCCTGGACGTTCTGTGTTATGGTAGGACACAGCTGCTCTGGGAGCCAGAGAGGGTTAATGAATAAGGGTTATTTCTGAAAAGTATTCCATCAAGGCCATTGGCCTGGAGACCACGAAGAGAAGAAGGAGAAAAGCAGAAAGAAAACCTGCAGCTGGGAAAAGTATTTTTAGAAAAGTCTTGGGAAAAACAGAGGTGTAGATTGTTTTACACCAATGAATGTTGTATTGATTTATTGGAACTAATGAACAAAGTGTAAACTTTGTAGAGGGTATAAAAGACAGCATGCTGTTGTAATAACTGGGATATTAACCTTCTGAGATGTGGTGTGTCCTTTCCTGTCACTGCCCCAACAGTGACACTGTGCCCTTGCCATGGGCAGTGGAAGGGAGTGGATGGAACCTCCCTAGCCTGGGGATGAAGGATGGTGGGAAAGAGCAAGTCCAAGAGGAGCTGTGGGTGGAGGAGCCATGGCTGGAGAGGTGATCCCAAACAGGTGATGCTGCTGGGAACGTGACAAACAGAAGCTGATGGCTGTGCTGGGGCTGCAGGGGCTGATCCATTCCCTGGGCTGATGGCTGTGCTGGGATTGCAGGGCTGATCCATTCCCTGGGCATGGACAAGGGCAGCAGCACAGCCAGGCAGGGTTTCCATCCCTGGGAGGAGCAGGGTGGTGAATGCACCTTGCACTGTTTGTGCCCTCACGCCATCCAGGTGTTTATCACAGAATCCTGGAATCATTTAGCTTGGAAAACCTCTCAAATCATCAAACCCAACCATCAGCCAGTCCCACTATCACCTAACCCATGTCCCCAGGTGCCACATCCACATGTTGTATAAACACTTCCAGGGATGGGCAGCCTGTGCCAGTGCCTGAGCAGCTGTTTTGTGAAGAAATATTCCCAATACCCAACCTAAACCTCCCCTGGCACAGCTTGAGGCTGTTTTCTCTCATCCCCCTTGTTCCCTGGAAGCAGGGCCTGTCAGGAAGTTGTGGAGTTATTATTTAATAAACCATTAAACATCTTCTTATCTGGGTCCAGGGTAAAGATTTCCTATCACAAAGCAAATGAATGCCAAACAACGCCTGAAATGTTATTTTAGCCCATTTTTAACAACATTCCCCAGACAGCCCTGTGGATGTGCCAGAAAGGGGTCCTGTGACCTTGCTCAGAGCTTTCCAGATGCTGCCTTGAGTTCTGGATTAATAATTTCCCTTCCCCCCCACCCGAGTTTCACTCGATTTTCCTGCTTCTGTTCAATGCAAGTGTAAAATTCAGGAGTGGAACCCGATCCATGAGGGCCCCTTCAGCTCGGGATATTCCATGAATCTGTGATTCCATGAGTGGGTGCTCACACCTGACTCTTCCCCTGCAAGCTCAGCTGCCCCAGAATTCCTTCAGAGACCCTCTGGCATTCAATAATATTTAGCAATGGATCATATAGAAGGTGTTTAATGATTAATGGTATTTGGAAAAATATCATATACCCTGAGAAGTTTCACGCTTTCTCTATTCCCATGCCAGCAAGTGAAGATTTGCAGAGTGAGGTAATTTTATTAAACCAACTGATAAAACTGGAAGAAAGAAGAGAAATGCTTTGGAAATTCACCATCTTCTTTGAGTCTTAACCAGAAATTGCAAATTTCTTGCCAAGTTCTGTCTGAAAGTAGCTGTGCTGAGTTTCACTTAATTTTTTAAATCAGTTTGGAATTAAAGGATGGTTGGTGAAAATGTGGAGTGTGGTAATTATTGTGGAGTAAAAGATATTGCTGGAGCCAGGAGCAAATAGTGGGAATCCAGAGCTGGTCTCTGAATTAGCTCCAGGTTGACCCTGGGGATCCATTGCCCATCAGCAGCTCTAGCCCACACTTCTGTTCACTTCCATCCCAAGGGAATTTTCCATGCTCTGAAAGGAGCATCTCTGTTACATCTATCCTGGGCTCCAGAAGATTTTCTGGAGCTTGGAGAAGCTCTGGGAATTCTACAAGCTGCTTCACTGCCTGTGAATCCCTGAATAAACTCCCTTCCCACACATTAATTATAGGTTTTGCTGAAGAAAGTCTAAGGAAAGACAGAAACAAATGGGAAGAGATATTTAGACATTTGAACAATCTCTTCCTGTGCCTAATGGAAGAGGGTTAAATGTTGAATTCCATAACTCTTCAAAACCTTTGGGTAAGTACTGACTGAGGCACTTACAAGTTGTTGCATTAACTGTGAAATTGTCCAGTCCCTGCTGGAAAGCCCTGACTGCCAGGGCTGGAAATTCCCAGGGTGATGCTTCTTTGGCAATGTGCATTGTTTGAATCCCCTCTGGATGGTGACACCCTGTGACCAGGCAGGTTTATACCTGTGGGGTCCACACAGAGCACAGTGACCCCAGATGGATATGAGGGTACACATGGGCAGTTAGTCAGGAAGTCAGATTAATAAATAATAAAGCAAATACATTCTACAGCTGTTAAAATTAACAGTGCTGTGCTCAGGATGGCCTGGACATTCCCTATGTGTGTCCATGCTATCTAAGGAATATTTGCACCTCTTTTGGAGCCTGAGTTTGGGGACTGGGTATGAAGGAGTTTTCTTTGCTGTGGCAGCCCCTGGGCTCACACACCCTAGACTGGGATATCTCTGAACAAAGCCATTTGGCTTCAATACTCTCAGCTTCCATCAGCCTTTTTGTTTCCCTTCTGCACTTCATAAACATGGAATCACATCCCAAAATCCTTGGTGTGCAAGTGCTGCTCTGCTGTGATCACCACATTTTTATCCTATGATACATGGATCTGTATTCCCTGTTTGGAAAATCAAATGGACACCAAGCCAAGGATGTCCTGGGAATGCAGAGGCATCCCTGGAGAAAAGCCTGGCTTGGCAGGACCTGCCTTTAACTGTGTCAGGCACCTTTTCATCACCTTTCCTCTCCTGCAGCAGGGGATGGGAAGTGAGGCATCAGTCCCTACAGGAAGGGAATTTTGGGCATCACAGAACTAAGGAAGGCCCAGGAAAAGAGGCGTGAATTGATGGCCCTCACATGGAATCATCAAATGGTTCGGGCTGGGAGGGACCTTAAAGATCAGCAGGTGGGGTTTGCTCACTGCTGCTTTGGCCAGAAAGGCAGGGGCAAGAAAGGGTTAATGCCTGGCAGTGTCCAAGGCCAGGCTGGACAGGGCTTGGAGCACCCTGGGACACTGGAAGGTGTCCCTGCCATGGCAGGGGGGGACACTGGATGAGCTTTAAGGTCTCTCCCAACCCAAACCATTCCATAATTCTCTGATGTAATTCTATGACACGAGTGTGAAATTTCATCTCAGCAACAAATTTAGTGCCCAAGCAATAGCTGGAGGAACTGTCTGGGAACAAACACTTATTTCTGTTTAATAGCTTTGCAAATGTTCCTCCTCATAGGGGCAGTTAGAAATGCCAGGCTGGGAACCTGGAGGTGAGAGCCCAAAAAACCACTGTGCTCTCAGATTGATTCAAATGGAAGGAATCCACTCATTTGTAAGAAATTCACTCATTTTCCTAAAGACATCCTGGCAGTCATTATGCCAGTGATGGGCGTGCTGTTACCACGGGTTTGGGGTAAAGAAAAACCACAAAATTTCCAGCATATTTAATATTCCTTACTGAGTTACATATTTAATATTCCTTACTTAATATTTCTTACTGAGTGGCTCACACGTTTGAACTGGACTGGATGCACAGCTGAGTGTTAATTTTTGTTCAAAAGTAGCAAAACCTAACAAACTCCTTGAGCCCAAGAAGCACAAATAAATTATTTAAGTGTTAGAACCCCTTTGAAGAGAGCCTGAGGAGCACTTTGCCTGTTTTGTTGGTGTTTTTTGTGGGTCTATTTATTTATTTCTTTTAAGAAAGGGCAGAAATGGGCATTCAAACTGCCTTCTGTAACTCTGGGTTTACTGATGTAAAAATCCACCTCTCCCAGGAGATGGCAGAAGAGCCCTGATGATGGCCAAGGACAGTCACTGCTCAGTGATGGATGTTTAAACACTGGCGAAAATCTGGGAGCTGTTGAGCTCCGATCCAAATGATCAAAATCGTACAGATTTACAGCCAAGGCCTTTCCCGCTGTCTGTAAATTCTCCTGCTGTGCACACAGTGATGTGTCAGGGCTGAGTTTCATGTCACATGTCCCTGTGGCTGAAGCAAAGGGAAAAATCATCTGGGAAGCAGAGGAGGGTGGAAAGGGCTGCATCAGCTGCTGGGAAGATGCTGGGCCAGGAGTGATGGGATGGCAGTGTCAGGTTTGAACTTAGGAGTGGGACTGGAGGAGTGAATTCCTCAAAATGAGATCACCATAGTCACAGTTTATAAGTCTGTGGGTGGGAGAGGATGGAAACTGGGGCTGAGGGATCCCCAAAGCTCCTGCAGCCGGCTGTGTGTGGGGTGGGGCTGTGGATAGGAACAGAGATTTTAGGTGGTAGCACTGGCAGGCTGGAGCTGCTCCAGCTCGGGAGTGACACCTGGACTGTGCTGTGGAGGTGCCCTGAAGGCATCAGGCTGCCTGGTCATGGAACCCACAATGGTTTGGGTTGGAAGGGACTTTAAAGCTCATCCCATTCCACTCCTGCCATGGCAGGGACACCTTCACTGTCCCAGGCTGCTCCAAGCCCTGTCCAGCCTGGCCTTGGGCACTGCCAGGGTTCTCTGGGCACCCTGTGCCAGGACCTGCCCACCCTCACAGGGAAGAATTCCTTCCCCAAACCCCACCTAAGCCTCTTTCATCCACCAAGGAACTGTGGCAGCACATCCTGCCCAGCCTGTGGAGCTCTGGGGGAACCAGCTGGCCAACAACCCAAAGGTGTTCCAGATGTTTTAGATGGCCAGCTCCAAGGCAGGGACATCCTCCTTTTCTGGGGTGTTTTTCTGCTGCAAGAGACTCGTTCAACCCCCTCGATGTCCTCAGCCAGCTGTCCCAGCTCATGCTCACACACACTCTGCAACTCAAGGGCTGTTTTCCAGAAAGATGCTCTTGATCTCCCAGCCTGAACAGTCTTCAGCTCCATGAATATTTAACTGCTTCAGAGGAAGCTGAATAACTTTAAGAGGCAGGAGAGGAAAAGGCTCGTGGTGAGAGGTCTTAGATCTGCTGTTCAAAGGGTTTTGTGCAGGGGAGCAAAGGCTGGGTCTGAACAACTTAATTGTCTTCTGCAGTTTCCGAAGTGAGTTCAGACTAATATTGCAGGTCTTACAGATATTTCAGATGTCCCCAACAAAAATAAAGAACCTAAATACCAAGGGCATGTTTTAGACAAGTGCAGAATTCACCAGGCACCAGTGACCTTAACCCTGCCCTCCAGTGGGGCTGCCATGGAGGAAGAGCCAACCCAAATTTCTTTATCCCAGACTATAAAATCTGCACTCCTGGAAGTTACTGTGTGATTTTTTTAATTAAAAAAGTCAAGGTTTAACCAGGTTGCCTTATCTGCTGCATTATTTTTCAAAAAATGTTTCCTTTGTTTTATCCCTGAGGTCTTTGCACACCTTACTCTTCTTGCAGTCTAAATTTAATGAATTCAAGGGTTTTCCCAAACATCAGAGGCAAAAAGCACATACCAAATGATACAAAAATCTTCTTTTTTTTCAAGATATATAAACAGCTGCCCTTTCATTTTAACAAAGACCTTCCATCTCATTTGTCATACAGAAGTGTAACACCACTGCAAATAAAGATCATGTGTGGAAAAAAATCTCACTTGCCAGATCAAGAATCTAAACTATGTAACTGTTTCCAGGATTACCGTGGAAACCAAATTACTCCTAAAAGGACATGAATCTGTCTCTGACCCCGAAATGCTGTAGTGAAGGATTTTTGTTGTTACCCATTAGCTCTGCTCAGGAATTTCTTCAAGCATTTAGGAATTCAACATTAATTGCCTGGTGGGGGTGAATAAGCCATGAAGTTACTCCACAAACCCGCTCACAGATCAAAGCAACACCCAAAACTAAGAGAAGAAAGAGATTTTTTTGGTATTTTTCAAGCTGCAATTTGCATGATTCAGGTGCAGTTGAGTGTGGCTTTTGCATGGGAATATTTCTGCCAGAACATGATTGGCATCCACAGGCACCATGTCCAGAATTTAACAACTTTGGATCGATCTCTGCTAAAAAAAGTTCTTAAATTTAAAGAAATTTAAAATACAATTGTGTTCATCTGGCTCTATATTCCCACTGAGAAACAATCAACCAAAGACCTCAGTGAAGAGAATCTTTGAGTGGGGAACAAGGACAACTGAAATATAAATTGCTTAATATAGAAAAAATAGCAGTTTTTTCTTAGAAGTGAAAAACCTCTTTCTGTATAATACTTGTAGACCCTTTAAAAACATGTTTTGATTAATTTTCCCTATTTCTTCCTGGCTGCTGTCCAAGTTAGGGGAGACTTTCACTGGAATCAGCTCGGTGGGGAGCAGAAAGGGGTGTTCAGAAACCAGAATCAAAGTATTTTGTCAGATCTTTCCCCTGCAAGCTCAGCTCTGTCTCTTGCTGCCACCAATCACTTGGATTTTTCTTAGAAAAATAAGTTTCTAGATTTAATTTGGAGGTTTTATTTTTTAAAAATTTATTTATTTATTTATTTATATTTTTTTTAGTTTTAGCTTAAAATTCTTTCAATATTCTTGAAGTAAGAAGTCAAGCTGTGTCCAGTGGGGGGTGTGCCCCAGGATTCTCTGAGGCTTCATGAAATTGCTCTGGAGTGGCAGAGTGTCCTCCCTTCAGGAGCAGATAAAATGGGCACTTGGAGGAGCCTGAGCTCAGCTGATGATGCTGTGGAAGGGGAAAATGCAGAGCAAAGGTCAGAAAAAAAAGGTGGGACAGGACAATTGGCAGGTGGAATGGTTCTGCCCTTGGCAGGAATCAGTGTCTGCTGGAGCTGAGGTTAATGACCCTCTCCCCCCAGCAGGAATCTGGGATACAGATCCGGGGTCTGAGGGAAACACCTGCACAAGCAGCTCATTTATCTCCCTGAGTTAAATCCCCCTCATTCTGTCATAATGCAGAATCCTTAATTCCTATGTCATTTTTTTTGGTTGTGTTTCATTTCTGGGAATGACTAAATATCTGTGTCCTAACTGACTTGGAATTATTGTGAAAAGTGAAAATTCTTCCATTCTGGGCATGTGTGCACACCAGGTTTGCCACAGTGGTCCCACTCTGGATATAAACTGTTCTTCAAGTGATCAAAATCCCAGGCAATTTATACTTATCATCACCACTACCATGAAAGTGATTTTCAGGAATTTCATACTTGATTTAATGGAATAAATCAATTTATATTTGGGGATTCAAAACATAAATACACCTGTATAAACACACACCATGTGGTTCACTGGATGGTTTTGGTTATCCATTGATTATTCATTGGTTATTGAAAGAATGAATATTTTTATTGGGCAACTCTCAAATAAATGAAAAAATGGCACAAAAATTGTGAGCCATTTCTTGTACCATACACGTGAGTACAATTATAGGTGTTTGTCACAGGTGGAGTGGTTGTGGGTGGATCAGCAGGGAGAAATTGATGTGAAAACTCTCAAACTGTCCAGGACTAAATGAGATCCAACCTCCTGTGTAATGCAGTGCAACTGAAAATGGGGTAAGAAAAAATAATTTCAGCTTCCTGAAACAGCAGAGAGGAGCTCCAGACTCACTTCCTGGGCAGACAAGTGAAAGCAGAATTATTTGTCCTACCTGTCCCACAAACGTTGAAAATTACTTTGTTAAAGGGAAAAACTAATCTATATTTAATTTTCAGTGGGACCACTTAAAATTAAATGGTGTTGAAACACAACATTTTGTTCTTGCTCTGTCTTTGAGAAAATGAGATTTTTACCTTCACTGTGGATTTTTCATTATTTCACATCAAAATCTTGCAAAGCACAAACAGTTCCTCTTCATGCCCTTATGGGATTCCGTGTCTGCTTTTCAGCCAAACTTTGCCAAAAGCATCCTGGCACCTGCTGGAAGCAAAACAAATGAACAGGAACCTTTCTGCATTTTGTGGTCACTTCTCATCAATGAAGGGAACTTCAAGAAAACATCTCCAGGCATGTTCAGCAGGAGCTCTGAAATAACCACCCACCAAACTCAAATTCAGCTGAGTCCTCCCATGACCTGGATTTTGGAATCCTCTCCTCATGGATCTCACTCTTCATCAGCCACGTGCTGCCAATAAACGCCTTGTCCTCCACATCTCCAGCCTAAAGAGAATCAAGGAGGCTGGAAAAGAGCTCCAGGATCATCAATCCAGTCACTGACTCAGCACTGCCAGGCCCACCCTCCACCCTGTCCCCAAGTGCCACACCCAGGTGTTTTTTGGGTCCTTTCAGGGATGGTGACTCCACCATGGGCAGCTGTGCCAGTGCCAGACCAACCCCTCCTGTGAAGCTTTTCCTAATGTCCAACCTCAACTTCCCCTGGCAGAGCTTGAGGCTGATTCCCCTTGTCCTGTCCCTGTTCCCTGGGAGCAGAGCCCAACTCCCCTGGCTGTCCCCTCCTGTCAGGGAGTTGTGCAGAGCCAGAGGTTCCCCCTGATCCCCCTTTTCTCCAGGCTGAGCCCCTTTCCCAGCTCCCTCAGCCCCTCCTGGTGCCCCATCCCTTCCCCAGCTCTGTTCCCTTCCCTGGACATGCTCCATGTCCTTCTTGTCCTGAGGACCCTGGAGCTGCTCCACGATTCCAGTGCAGCCACATCCCAGCTCAGTGGTGGGGATCAGCCCCAGCTGCTGACCCCTCGCAGACCCTGGCCAGCACACACATGGAGTTGTGGCTGCTTTTTAGCCCCCTGAGTGCCCTGGGAGCCTCCAGGCAGCCACTCATGGAGCAGGAGGACGTGGAGGGGTGAGAGGCTGACTGTGCATCAGTGCCCAGCACAGCCTGACTGCAGATGTGTGTGTGCATGCAGCAGAGGATCCTCAGCTGGGCAATCCCAGAGGACACAGCCTTAAGCTGCAGCAGGGGAGGTTTAGGCTGGGAATTAGGGGGTTCTTCAAAGAAAGAGTGATTGGACACTGCAAGGGGCTGCCCAGGGAGGTGGTGGAGTCACCAGAGGGATTTAAGGAGGGCCTGGATGTGGCACTCGGTGCCATTGTCATGTTGATATGATGGTGTTGGGTCACAGGTTGGACTCAACGACCTCAGAGGTCTTTTCCAACCTGATCGATTCTGAGATTCTGAGATTCTGAGATTCTGGGATTCTGGGATTCTGAGATTCTGGGGTTCTGGGATTCTGGGATTCTGGGATTCTGAGATTCTGATATTCTGGGATTCTGATATTCTGGGATTCTGGGATTCTAGGATTTTGGGATGCTTTGCTCACTGGCTTAGCCCTCACACAGACCAGCTCCTCTTTGGCCTTGCTGTTGGGGACAGGCAGCTGAGGAATTCTGGGCCACCTTTTTACAAAGGTAAGCAGAATATTGGATCCAACTGTCTGAGCACCTTGCAGAAGGCAGAACCTGGCACTCCCTTTGCCCCACATGTCTGTGGGTCACTCATGATGGGATCAGCAGGTCTGCAACACAAATATGTGGAAAATCAACCAGCACCAATCAAGTCAGCCCCTTTGAGCATGTATGACTCCTCACTGCAAATGGAGATGATCTGCTCTGGGGGTTTGTCTTCCCCACCCTCCTCTTTCCCCCTCCTCCAGGGCATGGACATTGCCAGTTCTATTACTCCTGATGGAGATTTATTCCAAAATAGCTCAGCAGTGCTCACTGCTGACCATGCCATGTTTTTATTTTAGCAAGACTGTCCAGGCTGGGCAGGACAAGCTCAGGACCTGCTCATCAAAAAGATTAGGGTTTTATTTTTCTATTAAAATTCCAAACTGAGATTTCACCCGTGCTTCTGTCTACTGAGATAATGAATATCATTACATCTCCTCACCAGGTCCCTGAGATGACCTCCTGAAAGACAAAGACCTTGTTAAAAAAAATTTTTTAAAAGGCTAACAGATATTGAAGATGTAGGTGTTTTCATTCTTTTTGTTTCACCAAAGTTAGAAAATCGAAGAGAAATTGGGAAGAGCATCCCAGGGAGCCTTGGCTCAGGCCTGTGGTGGGGCTTGCAGAAAATTGTTCCAGATGACAACATTATTATTTACATCTCTGTGGTGGGGTTGTTTAAACATGGGGCTATTATAGAGTAGAAAGAGGGGACAGAACGTGCATTTTTCTTTTGAAGAAGGGTGACATAAAATGGAGATGGGAAAGGGAATGTGAATTTTTTTGTCAAGAAGGAGACAAAAGATGGAGCTGGGAAGGGCAAGCAGCCATTCCAGGTTCAGGCTTCAAGCACTTTCTTCCACAGCTTCTCCCAGGACCATGAGCCTTTCTGAAAGGGGAATCTTAAATAATTAAAACCTGAAATCTGCTCACTGAGAGAAAGAATGAGCAGCTCTTAAAAAAGTTGTATTAAACCTATATTTAAGCAGAGTTCAGACTGAAGGAAAAGACCAGTTGGGGAAGGTTAAAAACCACCACGGGGATATTGTTTTGTGTGATAAATTCAAGTAATTCCAAGGGAATACTACACATCAAAATAATCCACTCATAGTTAGGGAAGGAAAGATGTTCAAGCTCTTCAGATTGCCCTAAATCGTACCAAAAGTGATGAGAAGTGTTTTTGTGGCTCTGCTGCCAACTTGTGCTATCTTTAAAAACAAACCCACATGTTCTGCAATATTTTGAGCCTAAAAAAGTAACTCAGCTGTGAAAAAAGCCAGATCTGGCTGTGTGGATTGCGTACTTCCCACTTACCCATATTTGAATGTCTTTCAAGTGTAACCTTAACTGAATAATTTGAGTTTATTGTGCTTGTTTTGAGAAAATTATCTCATCACAGAGCAATCACAACATCCTTGTAAAGCTGATTGGAGAAAGCCACGTTCAGAGGGGAGTTAGGAATTGTTCCCTGTCAAACCAGGGTGTTGCATCAAGTGTGATTCTTCAGGAATCTGTGTGACCCAGCATGATCCAATATTTCCATTTAACACCTTGTATTGAACAGACTTTGCTGACATTTGCAGATGAAACCAGGCTGTGAGAGATGATTTGTACAGGGAGACGTTTCAGAGGAAGAGTTCTGGAGCCTGGAGGTGCAGTCCTGGATTTTTTAAGGAATAAACACGAGCAGGTACATGCCAGGCAATCCAGCAGGAGTTCAGCACCTTTGCAAAAACCTGGGGATTATTATGGATTAAATTTTGATGCGGGATATGAAATTGAAAAAAAAAAAAAAAAAATAAAAAGGGCAAGGACACCTTCCACTGTCCCAGGCTGCTCCAAGCCCTGTCCAGCCTGGCCTTGGACACTGCCAGGGATCCAGGGGCAGCCAGAGCTGCTCTGGACACCCTGTGCCTGCCCACCCTCACAGGGAAGGATTTCTTCCAAAAATCCCATCTAACCCTGCCCTCTGGCAGATTTACAGCACCAAAGTTATCCAGCTCCCTAGACTTCATGGGAATTACCTGCAGGAATATTTGGAGAATGTATTCAAAGAGCTCAGAATGAACAGAAGGATTCAGACCTGCACTGAAAGCACAAAAAAGCACCTTGTACTCTGGGGACCACTTCTTGTCCTCAAAATTATAAATAATATTGACCCAGCAGCAGATGTCATTTGCCACAAACCTGAAGTGAAAAGAGGAAGATTCCTGGATTCTCTTCTCTGTGTTCTGTTCTGTGGATCCACCTGTAGCTCCCAGGATGAGCACAGTGCTTGTGCTGGGGCTGTCTCTGAAAATCCCTGGGATTAACGGGGACAGAGCTCCAAATCCAGCTCCACCCAGTGATTGGTGTCACCTTCTGTCACCCTCTGGGAAGCTGCTGCTGCTCTGCTAATTCCCAGAGAAATCTGGACCCACAAATGTTCTGATGTAAATATAATCCTCAGAGAGAGATGCTTGGGATAACACCCCCCTCCCACAAATCCTAATCCCAGGATCTGAAATTCCTTAACATTGTCTCCAATGCTCCCTTGTGTGATCCTCTAAAGGTGAATAGCACTCAGCACCTTTGGGCTTTGAACTTTGATTTAATGTTGTTTTTTTCCCCCCCAAATCCCTGTGAGATATGGTCATCATGATCTGATGCACAGTCTGCAAAGCTCTTCCTCTTTCAACCCTGCGAGGGCTGGGTTGAAATTCTGCTTTAATCCTTTGTGAGGTTACAGAAGGAATGGTGCTCAGGAGAAGTGTTCATGCCTTTTTGAGGCCAGGAGGAATGTGAGGCACAGGTCCCAGGTGAGCTCTTGCCTCTACTGTGGTAAGGTACAGGAGAGCAGAGCAGTGACCTCTGGGAGAAGGGAGCTTGTAGTCACTGCCCTAAAAAGAGAGAGAAAGGACAGCGACACACACGGAGCTCTTTGGGGAAAAAAGGCCAATTTATTGTACAGACAGCCCGGATTTAAAGTGTGTTAGTGCAGCCAGGACAGGACAGGAGCTCATGGGACAATTGGGAAAAACATCCTTGGGACAGCACCTCAGGATGTGTCCCACGGGAAAGACACCAGGGGTTAATGTTGGTGATGAATTCCACTCTGTTTGTCACCGTGTTCTCACCCTGGGAGACTCCTCCCTAACTGAAGCTGCAGTCAGCTTGTCAGCCTGGGAATGGAGCTGAGAGTCAGGAGAAATCCAGGCCTGAAAAGAATTTCCAAGCTGTAATTCCCCAGCTCTCTAAATGTGTGTGTCCACAGGAGGTCACCTGCAGAGCCCTGGGGCTGGGCCAAGGTGGGTGACTGCACATCCTGAAGGAGGAATCAGAGGATCACACAATGGTTTGGGGGTTTGTCTTCCCCACCCTCCTCTTTCCCCCTCCTCCAGGGGATGGACATTGCCAATTCTATCACTCCTGATGGGGATTTATTCCAAAACAGCTCAGCAGTGCTCAGTGCTGACCATGCCTTAAAGATCATCTCATTCCTGCCCTCAGGTGTCTCAGCACCTTCCAGGTGGAACCACGGAATGTGCTGAGCTGGAAGGGACACACAAGGATTGTCCAGAGCCCCCAACAATCCCACCCTGGGCATCCCTGGGAGCATTGTCCAAGCTCTCCTGGAGCTCTGGCAGCCTCGGGGCTGTGCCCATTCCCTGGGCAGTGCCCAGCACCCTCTGGGGGATGTCAAAGTTAAAATCCTCAAATCATCCACTCCCACCTGCAGCCAGAGGAGTGTTTGCCATAGTTAGTTCATAAAGATTTCTGAAATGGTGGTTGTGAGACCAAGAGTGAAACCATAAGTGGGAAATTGTGGGAATTTCAGCCACAACCTGCTGTTGTTTTATCTCTGTGGTGAACCACATAAACAACAGCAAAGAGATGCTTATGCCATATTCATCCCAACCACCCAAACACCTGAAACGGCATTTTCTTTGTCTTCAAGAGACTATATTTGCATATATTTACATGAATTTACAGTTTTTATATGCCTTTATCTCCACAAACAAAATATTTAAAAAATATATTTACCTCACGGTGTAGGGAAAAAATTGAGTTTGTTCTCAGCTTCCAAATGAAAAATAAGGATTAGAAAATGATTTCCAGTTGTTCAAATAAAATAAGCATTAGAAAAATACAGCCTTAACAAAACAAGAAAAATACATCCTTACGCAATGTAATTTAAATTTCCCATTTTAGTAAGCTTGGCTCTGTTCCCTCAGTACCTGCTTTTTTTCTAATATTACAAAAAAATAGGCACAGATGGTACCTGAATTTCCATTGTAATAAATCAAGAGAGAAGACATCACTGTAAACACATCTGAGGTAGATTTTTCCATGTGCAGAACAGGAAAATCCAGCCTTGCTGGACACACAATAAAAGGACTCCTCACAATTAACCCGTCCTGTAATTTGTTTGGGGTTCCACCATCCAAATTATCTCTCTGGGAAGCTGTGGCTGTCCCATCCCTGGAAGTGTCCAAAGCCCTGGACCTTAGAGCAACCTGGCATAGTGGAAGGTGTCCCTGCCCTTGGACACCTCTAGAACAGATGGAAAAGTAAATTTGTTAAAGTTTGTCAGGTTATAAAAAAAAAAAAAGCCAATTGGGAATCTCTTCCCAGGTGCTAAGCTGTTATAAATCTTCTGAAAGATGTGAGTCAAAACTAAAAAAAAAAAAAAAATCTGTATGAAAGACAACTGGCAGTGGGAGCTGTTGTACTCTGTGATCATGGACACAGCTCCCACATCATGGACACCAATGTGGGCTGAGAAACCCCCAGGGTTGCTTTGCCCATGGGGACAGCACAGTCCCTTGGGCAGAAACTGGAGCTGTAGGAATTGCTTTGGCAGTATTTTGGGTACAGGGAGTGAAAACAAATCTCTTTTGTTACTCAGGAATCCTGTATTTTTCCTGCTCACTTTTTAAATTAAGAACTTTTAGGGAAATGCATGCCTTTGCCAGAAATATCGAAGTTTATGTTGGATCCATGATGGATAATAGGGAAAATAAATAGAATTGTATAGAATCCCAGAATGATTTTGGTTGGAAGAGATTTTTAAGCCCATCCAGTGCCACCCCCTGCCATGGGCAGGGACACCTTCCACTATCCAGGTGCTCCAAGCCCTGTCCAACCTGGCCTTGGACACTTCCAGGGATGGGGCAGCCACAGCTGCTCTGGACTGATAGTGAGGAGGTGTAAAATCGCCTTAGGTACAATCAAACCAACTTGTTCATTATCAGACTCCTTTATATAAAATTAATCTCATAAAGCTCTGATTTTGCCAGGTGGGTGCATTGCAGTTCTGTTCCTCTGGAATTCCTGACTGACATTTCACAACATCCCCGGAGTTTAAAAGAGAAGAGGCAGGGGAAGCTGGTACTTGGTGACCTGTGCAAGAGATGCAGAGAAATCTGGGGGACAGAGCTCTTCCTAAAAGCCACCTTGAACATCCCAGGCTGCAGTTTGTGGCTATTGCCCCTTGCTGGATTGTCTGGTACCACTTAGCTCTCTTCTGTCCTCTTTGCCATTGTCCTCCAAGGAGATGTAGCTGTTGGTAAATCCATCCTTCAGCCCTCATCTGAGATCTCACCACTTCTTATCCTCCCTGTGATGCAGGCATGACCATGGAGGTGCATTGTCCCTGGAGGAGCCAAGGCCAGGCTGGATGGGGCTTGGAGCCACCTGGGATAGTGGGAGGTGTCCCTGCCCATGGCAGGGGGTTGGAACAGGATGGGCTCTAGGGTCCCTTCCAGCCCAAACCATTCCATGATTCCCTTGGTTCCCTCCAGTTGTTCATCACCTCAGCATCTTCCTGGGCAGAGGGAAAGAAGCCATGGAGGACTCATGGTGACTCAATGAACTAGAAGGATTTTCTCAAAGAGCTGAGAAGTTCTGGCTGTGCTCTCCTGGAACACTTGGCCCAAGTGTCCCTGAGCAGGAGGATGAGCCCAGGTCAGATCCTGTGCCCTTGATCTCTTCTCCACAAGAGCTCAGCTGCTCTGCACTGGCCACACTTTGGGTGCTGGGTTATTGACAGAACAGGATTTGCATTTCTCTGAAACAATATTTATAGGAGGTTATGGTCCCTTTCAATATTTGATATTTTTCAATCAAGGCAAGCAATTGAAGGGGGTGGACACTTTTATAATGCACTCCTGGATATTTTGATGCTTTGCAGAGGTCACACTGCTCCCACTAATCTTCCTTTGTGCATGGGAACGGGGCCAGTTCTGGTTCATTTATTGCTCTGTGTATTTTTTAAAGCTGAATTGTTTATTGTGCATCGGATTTTAATTTGCTTAGTGGCTTCATGGGATTCTGAGTTACATTATTTGTCGGGAAAAGGACTTTGTAAAATTATAACTGCTGGGCCCAGTGGATTCCCTGGTGTAGCACTTCAGTGCTGATATGCAAAGATTACACAATAATCAGTCAATGCTCAAACAGAGCATTGGGAGGTGTGAGGATTTCCTCACAGTAAGTGGATAGGAAGGAAATTCTTAGGGAGAAGCTGCAAGCAGCTGTGCAGGGCTGAAATCCCCATCCCAGTCTACAACTTCTGCAAGAGCAAAGTGAGAGTGTCTGTAAATGACTTCAATGTCTGCACCAAAGCTGGGCAGAGAATCCTCCCAGCAAGCAGCAGGGCAGGAGTTCCTGTGGTCTCTTACCTCCAAAATACATTCTGGAGAGGGAATACAGTGCTGGGAACTTTTTCAAGGACAAGATGGAAATGAGAGTCTGAGGAAAAGAGCAGTCTTCAGTGTCTTGTTGGGTGAAGAGAATCTGTGGGGCTGAGTGGAGACTTGGCCCAGGGTCTCTGTGGCACAGCTGAGGAATTTCAAAGATTGCTGTTGACTTCTGAGGTCACCACTCAAACTCTGAGTGTGCTGAGGGACCAACAGAAACACTGGCATCAATAGGAGCATCAACAACAGGAGCAGTCCCTGTGAGCTTCCCCCAAATCCTACCACACTGCTAGTTTCTATTCTATTCTATTCTATTCTATTCTATTCTATTCTATTCTATTCTATTCTATTCTATTCTATTCTATTCTATTCTATTCTATTCTATTCTATTCTATTAATTTATTTTAAATTTAATTTAATTAAATTTCATTTCATTTCATTTCATTTTTTATTTTTTTAATTTTAATTTTTATTTAATTTTAATTTTGTTATGATGAAAGCCCCTTCAGCAGAGCACCAGCAATGTCACAGGATGGTCCATGTCACCGGTGTGGCCGTGGGCACTTTGCACACACCAAGTCTTGCTGTGGGGGTCCCCAGGGTGCCCTTACAGGCAGCTCTGTGCTCACCCCTGCCCCTCTCAGGCCTGCTGGCACTGCCAGCCCCTCTCCCACACCCTGTGCTCAAACATCCCTCTCTTTTTTCTTCCTCCTCCCTTTCACCCTCCATTGATGGAACCCCCAGTTTTTATTGGATTAATGCGTTTGCTTCAAGCATTCCTTTATTCTGAGAGGGCTCCAGGGGCTGTTCTTGCAGGTGGTCCCAGTGCCACAGGGACAGCTGAGCACTCAGAGACTCGGTGCCATCACAGGAATTGCCTGATGTGCCCTGTCCTTGCCGAGGGGTGGTTCTGGTCGCACCCATGACTGTCTGGAGCGTTTGTTTTCTGCACCAGGGAGCCCTGGGTGGCTTCCAGGACGTGCAGCGTGGCCTGGCTTGTTTCCATCCTGCTCGTGTTCCAGGCTATTGCAGCCCCAGATGAAATCCCAGCTGCGCTTCAGCCTCAGCACTCTGCGGTGCCCCTCTCGCTCCCCCTGTGCCTCGGAATCTCCACCTCAGAGTGTGCAGAAGGAAACGGGAAGAGAATGAATCTGAAGCCTGAGCTCACATCCCACACAAGCTCTTGGTGTCTGCCAGCAGCACCTCAGCTCCCACGGCAGGGATCCCTGGGGAAGAAACCCCAATCACCTCACAGCAACCTCACTCTGCTTCAGACACGAGTGGGGCTGTCAGGAAAGATGGATGGGACCTGAGCTTCTTTCAAGCACATGCAAAAAAATGATAAGGAGAATAATCCTGATGTGGAAACCAGTGATTCCTGGATGAATTAAATCCTCTTCCATGTATAGGACAAAGGTGAGTGGCTTCCCACTGACAGAGGGAAGGGTTAGATGGGATTTTGGGAAGAAATCCTTCCCTGTGAGGGTGGGCAGGCCCTGGCACAGGGTGCCCAGAGCAGCTGTGGCTGCCCCTGGATCCCTGGCAGTGCCCAAGGCCAGGCTGGACAGGGCTTGGAGCAGCCTGGGACAGTGGAAGGTGTCCCTGCCCATGGCAGGAGGTTGGACAGGATGAGCTCCAAGGTCCCTTCCCCCCAAACCTATTCCATGTGGTGATTCTCTAGATCAGGCAGTGTTGGCTGTGAATACCCAGGAAGGCTGACATCCTGGGAGCCATCCCAAAATCTGTGCACATCCTTTTTGGGGACACCTCCCATTTTGGGATTCACTGTCATGACAAACAGCCATTACCCCAAGTCCAGCCTGTCCTGACTGTCACCATTCAGCCAGGACATATCAGCACACCCAGGACTTCATGTAGCATCAGAGGGCATAAGGAAGGGCCAGACTGAGAGCTGACATGTTCCTGTCTTCTAGACAAACGAAAGGGAAGCTGGAGGCTCCTTTGATTTCCTTATTTCTTTATTTTTTCACATTTGTTGCTCTCCAAAGCCCCTCGATTGCTCTTTTCTGCACCTCCCCCAGATAAGTCTTTGTAGACTTATGCAGTCCTCAAATGCTCTTCTCCTGTGTCCCACAACATGTCCCACCCTCCAGCCAGTAACTCCCACCAGTGTTCCAGAGACATTTTATGTCCCTGTTTGTCCCAGATTTCCTGGCAGGCACCAGGGAACATGAATGGTGTTATGTGATCAGAGACTTTTCTGCATCTTCACAAGGAAGGAGAACCAGGGTGCAATGTCACCCAGAGTGACACCCTGAGAGGGCTCATCTCTTACAATAAACACAATGTCAACAGGTTTTTGGGCGTCATGGGACTGAAACCAAACCAACAGCAGCCAAACACTCTGGCCAAGAGAACTGGCACTGAAATGGCGAAGCTTTCCCCAGTTTTACCAGTTTCCCAGGAGGAACTATGGCAGCTTTGTCCTACAAGCTGTGGGAAAAGATCCTATTTGTCACCCTGGAATGGACCTGCTTTCCCAGCAGAGCTCGTTTCTCCCACAGTTTGGGGGCTGCAGGGCACAACATTTTCTGACTGCCTCTCTGGGAGCACTTTGCTCCCATATTTCAGATTTTCGATTTAACCAACTGCTTTTCTTACATCTTCATCAGTAGGTCCGATAATTAGCTGGAAGTGATTGGAAATTGTGGCTGGACATTTTTATATTCGGCTTCCTGTTGTGCTCATTCCCTGCTCCTGCTGACTCCTCTCTTCCCATGTTTTTCCACAACCTTTTGCCAGCAGGATGCTCTCACATCTCACCCACGGTGCTCAGGTGGAGCTGAAATTAAACGAGATGTGCCTGCCCATCCCTAGCAGAAATATCACTTCTTGGAGGAATAAATTGGGCTCTAAAGAGGAGCTGCTGCCAGGCAGAGCTGGCACCAACCCACAATCCTGATAATTGGGTTGGAATCGGGAATGGCTGCCAGGGGAGGCTCAGCACCTGCCCAGAGCAGTTACAGCCAGACCATGAGTGGGAAGGAGGGGGAGAAGATGCTCAGCCTGTGCTGTGGCACTGGGCAGCACCTGGGCTGAAGAGAACAGAGTGAGAATGAGGGAGGAGTGCAGGAATTGTGAGAGACAGACACTCCAAGGACCCCAGAATCAATTAAGTTGGAAAAGAGACCATGGAGTCCAACCCATGACCTGACACCACCTTGTGACCCAGCCCATGGCACCGAGCAGGATGTGTGACATCTCTGTCAGAGGTTGCATGGCACAGGTCACGCCAGGCTTGCAAGATCCACCCAAATTTCCTCCAAGACATCTGGAGGAGCAGCAGGACTGTCCTGATGTGTAAGCATTCTGCCTTGTGATAATCTTTGTGTCTTGGCTTGGGGTGAATGCCCAGAGCTCTCAAAATGCCATGAAGCCAGGAACCTTTGTGTGTGCAGTGGCAGGTCTGGGAGACTCCCAGTGTTCATGGTAAATAATTAGACCTTTAATTACAGGTTGCATGCACCATGCCAGTGATAGCTTGTGACTGTACTTCAACTATGCTGTATTTCCACAATTCCTGTCTGTATGTGCAAAAGGGCCTCGAATCCTGCTCAGGGGAGAAAGGGATTATTTTTTTCTTTCTGTTTTTATATCTTTGAGTGTTTCTGAGCATGAAACATTGTCTTGGGTTGCAATGCAGGATGTGCCCAGCAGTGTGTATTCTATCCCAGCTGTTCACCCAGCTGTTGCAGTGTTCTTTATCTTCCCCACAGCCCATCCTCCCTCCAGGAGATCTCTCCTGTTCATGGCCATGCAGTCCCAGGGCAGGGCTGATCAAATTCCATCATCCCATTGGGAGATGCTCCAGCCAGGGCAGGAGCCGAGCATTTCCTACCCAGATCAAAGGGGAGATTTGGAACAGCAGAGCAGCCTTTTCCCACTGGATCCCAGAGGAAAACCAGAGCCTTCCACATCATCCCTGGAGCTTTGGAGGAAAACTGCACCTTGTGCAGGAGCCCTGCTCCAGCAGAACCAAATCTGTCACTGCAGGATTGCAGCCACCATGGAATGGGACTGCACCAACCCCTGACTGACTGATGGGGTCAGCTTGGATTCTGACTCTGTCAGTGTTTTGGGTTTGTTCTCTGTAATACTGGATTTCTATTTTAACTTTTCCTAGTAAAGAACTGTTATTCCTATTCCTATCTTTGCCTGAGAGCCCCTTAATTTCAAAATTATAATAATTTGGAGGGAGTGGGTTTACGTTTTCCATTTCAAGAGGGCTCCTGCCTTTCTTAACAAATGCCTGTCTTTCAAACAAAGACAAGCATCAATTTATTTTTATTGTTTTTTTTCATATTTTTTGTCAATTTGGCTAGTGCTGGAGACTGTAATATAACTGTATTTCAGCTCTGTCAGTGCAAGAATTCTACCTGGACCATTAAAGTCATGTTTGGTCACTACCATGAGGGGCTGGGGTGGGTGTTCCAGAGCACAGCATGTTGAGGAAAAAGCACTTTTCAGGACAATGAGTGGATAATGTGAGTTTGGGGGATATGCTCCACTTCGGGCTCTGAGAGGAAAGGGATGAAAGGTGAGGGCTCCACGGGCTGGAGTGACCAGAGACAGAGAGCTTGGAGCAATGAGGGCTGGGGATAAATGGGGCACAACTGCAGAAATGAATGGGAGAAAAATCCTCATAAATGAGGTATAGCTGCAAGAGAGAATGGGAGCACAGCCATCCCTTTCTGCATGTCAGATATCAGTGTGATCCTCACCTGAGCTGACACTCCTGAAGGCAGAGTCCTTCCAAGGAGAAGGGGTTGTC
This sequence comes from Sturnus vulgaris, assembly GCF_052056855.1. Classification (NCBI taxonomy): domain Eukaryota; kingdom Metazoa; phylum Chordata; class Aves; order Passeriformes; family Sturnidae; genus Sturnus; species Sturnus vulgaris. The sequence goes on along the minus strand of NC_142267.1, from coordinate 6,082,645 downwards.
ATAACCAATGTCATGTTAGAACAGGACCACAACAAGAACCACCTTGTTGTGTTTTGAGCTATTGATCTGTGAACCTCTTGTCTCCAGGGCAATGGTGACGAGCAAGTTGAGAACTTGTCCTTACCTGAGAGCAGATTCTGGAAGTGTTTCCCTTCCAACTGAAGAGATGCTCGTGACAGCAGGGCCTGGGTCCATCCCAGCCAGCTGGGGGCTGGGGATTTGTAGAGTGTGACTCGTCAGTTTATTCCAATTATACCCTTTGATGTGAGATGAATCCACTCCACTGACTGGAGTCGTTAAAACTCACTGAGAAAGGAGTTCAAAGGGTTCAAAGCTCTGAGATGTAGGTGTTTATATTTTTCCAGATTATTCTCATTCTTAGTGGCCCAGAGTCTTTTAACTTGTGGAGTAACTACAGTTTTAGGGACACTATTACAATATTATGTGGTTTCATTAGTGCTCCTTAGGGCAGAATTTGCTCTCTTAAACCAATAAAGTAAGTTTTGTTCTTGTCTGTTTTGGATGCTGGGAATGTTAATGAAGCATTTTCTATTTGTTTGGTTCCCTGATGAGCAATTCTAAAAACATTTTTAAGCACTGTGTTTCCATAGGCTGTTGCAGACACATTGAGTCACTTTTTAAAGCAGAGATTCAGTGAAAAGTGAGCAGATGGGCAGATTTTGCATGTTTGTTGTACGGATTGTGGAGCCAATCTCTGACATGGGTGAAATAACAGTGAGATATTTTTAAATTCAGCAGCAAGTGTACACAAAAGCTTAAACATTATTCAAAGTGGTAACTTAGATTCTGTAAAAGTTCAAGTAAAAAAAAAAAATAAAAAGGTAAATTCACAAAGAGCTGTTAAAGCTGGTGTAAAACACCTGCAAACTGAGTCAGGTCACCTCCTCCTCCCCCTCCCCGATGACAGAGCTGGCACTTCTCAGGATGCTGCTTTGGCACAAAGGGGCAGAAAGAAGTTTGGACTCAGGATTGTGACTCTGGCTGCTCTCCATGACTGACAGGATCACCCCAGAACGCCCCCTTGTCCTGTCTGCCATGCACAGCCTCTCCCAAATCATCTGTACTGATCTTCCATGGTCTCCTTTTCCCTCTCTGTGTCAGGGAAGGGTTCTGCCCACACTGAGCTCTTGTTCACCCTCCCAGGGTGAGCCAGGCTTTGGTGAGATGAGCTTTGCTGCAGCTCAGGAAATGAATTTGGCTCAGGAGAGGCAAAGAACATAATTTGCTGTTAATGAGAATGAATTAGAGCCCCCAAAATGTTGGTGAACAGGTGTGAGGGCGACTCACTAGAAAAGACTTCTGATGGAAAACTAAAACATGTCCAGCTCTCCATCACACAGATGGAGGTTGTCCAGGGTGGTGTTACCTCCTGGCCAGTAAGTGACATGGGATATAAATCCTAATTTTTCTTGGAAGCTTTTGAGGGTAAACAACCACTTCTTTTGTTTCAAAGCAAGAAGGACAGCCCCACACTGGCTCGTAGCCCTCACACAGAAGAACCAGAATTAGACCACTCCAGGATCTTGCAATCAGACATCACATCCCATGGGCTTGGCTGTGCCAGGAATGTCATGGCAGTGATATTGCCCTCGGGAAATCAGCACCAAATGTGCCTGTGCTCCTCCCTCTGGGCATGACCACACAGGACAGTGGCATTTCCACAGGTTTTATTGCTGTTGCTATAGCCCAGACTAAATGCTTGAACATAGAGCGTTGTACAAGGAATGGGATGTGATCATCTACCAAGTCCAGAGGAAACCAACACAGCAGCAGTTCTGTAAGGCAAGGTTTGCACTGTTCCATGTGCTGATCAGGGAACTGAAATTATCTGAGAAAAGGCAGGGAATTTCTGGGTCTTCAGTGATGGCCTCTCTACTCAAAACTGAAGCTGAAGAACAGCCCAGAGTGAACACACTGAGAGAACCAGAGAGAACGGAGCAGAGAGAGCTTTTTTCTCATCCTCTCTGAGACACACCCAAGAGTCTTTGTGGAGACCACCAGCAGCAGGGCATTGCTCTGCAAGAGGATACAGCTCATACCAGAACATGCACTGGGAAGGGTCTTTGATTGTGCAAGTTTCTATAAGCCCTTTTGCCCTGTTATACTCTCCTCTGGATTTCCACACTGTGCAGCCTCTGCCATGCCCTGCAGTTTGGATATTCACTTTAAGGTCAGAACTATCCTGCCCTGCCCCTCTGCTTGTTTTTATTTCAGCTCCACCCAGGGCTGAAAACACAGTATCCCCTAATTTTGAAGAGACATTGAGGAGCCAGGACTGTGCATTTGTGATAGTCCTGTCTGCCCCCGTGTCTGACACTGTGCCCATCACAGTGAGGTGTGCTGGCCATTGACAGCACAGAATCATTGATTTACTGAGGATGGAACAGATCTGCAAGGTCATCGAGTCCAACTGTTCCTCCAGCACTGCCAGGGCCACCACTAACCATGACCCCAGGTGCCACATTCACACATCCTTTGAAGACCTCCAGAGATGGTGGCTCTACCACTGTCCTGTTCCAATGCCTGAGCACCCTTTCTAAGATAAAAAATTCCCAATATCCAACCTAAATTTCCCTTGGTGCAACTTGAGGCTGTTTCCTCTTGTACTGTCCCCTGTTCCCTGGGAGCAGAGCCCTCCTGGCTGTCCCCTCCTGTCAGGGAGTTGTGCAGAGCCACAAGGTCCCCCCTGAGCCTCCTTTTCTCCAGGAGCTCCCTCAGCTGCTCCCGGTGCCCCAGACCCTTTCCCAGCTCCATTCCCTTCTCTGGACATGCTCCAGCCCCTCAATGCCTTTCCTGTCATGGGGAGCCCAGAACTGACCCAGGGTTGGAGGCAGGGCTCCCCAGTGCCCAGCACAGGGGACAATCACTGCCTGTCCTGTGTCACACCATGGCTGGGACTGCCCAGGTGCTCTTGGCCCTCTTGGCCACCTGGACACACCTGTGCTCATGTCACCATCACCTCCAGGGCCTTTTCTTCCTGGGCAGGTGTCCAGTCACTCTGACCCACACCTGCAGCACTGCCTGGGGTTGGTGTGACCCATATCCCCTGTCGTGCCTGCCCTGGCATGGAGTGGGCACAGGAAGCAATAACAAAAATCACCAGTGGCTTTGCAGGTGCAGGGGCACTGTCCCCAAGGTGGCTCTCCCCAGGCTGATGCACTCCTCCCTCCCAGCTGCACAAACACAGTGGGTACGTTTGCACCCAGACATCCTGCCCAAAACATACAGAAAGGTTCCCACACATTCCTGAATTTCCACACCATGCTCACACACTTTCCTGGATACTGAGACTGTCACAGAGCTGAGTCCAGCTGGAACATCCCACCTCATGTTCCTGTGCCCCTGCTCCCAGAATGAGCTTCAGCCTCTACACTGCTCCAAGACCCTTTGAATGACCAGCCAAGGAGTCAAGACAGGACCACGTTGCTCTGCACTTTTCAAAGTTTATGACCCAGGAAAGAAACAGACCCTCACTTCCCAGGAATCCCAAGCAGGGCCTGGTGTCAGACTGGTGCCATTTTTTAGCATACAATGCTTTTGGCAAACCCAGGTAAGGGATCTTGTTTGTGAAAGACAAGCTCTTGAAAAGCCCTGGAAAAATCCTTGGACTCAAAAAGAAACATTTTCTGAGAGACCCAGGGAATTCTCAGCCCTTTGATGAGAGCAGTTGATCACCACAGTGGTCATCAAACAGACAATATAAGAGTGGACACTTCAGTGCTCTGCTTTTTTTTATGGCATCCAAACACATCCATCCAGCACATTCCCACTTCTTTTTCCTGCAGGTATGTCCATGTGCCAGCTGGCCTGTTGTGCACTGCTGGGGGCCAACAACAAGTCAATAAAGTTGTCTGAAAAGTGGGAAGGATTTGTTTGGCAAAAGAGTCATTTGCCTCCATCCTTCCCTTTCGAATGGCATCCACAAAGCCACGCAGGCAGGAGAGTCTGGTAAGACACAGATTCGGAGGCAGCTCCCAGGAGTGGAGGGAGGAGCAGCAATGTTTAGCTGTAGAACACGGGCTTGCGCAGCACTCGCACCACGTTGTAGGTGTTCAGCCCCGGGGCGTCAAAGCCGGGGGACAAACCCTTGCGATCGAAGGGGTAGAAGTTGAAGAGCTGCCCGTTCTGTGTCTCCAGTGAGATGGAGGCAGAGCCCAGGTGCAGAACACACGGGAACTCCTTGTCAAAAACGACTTGGAAAACGCGATCCTCCAGGTGGTGGAGCTTGATTGTCCGATACTTTTCGGGGATCAGCTCTTCCACGTGAGGCCCAAACTGCTGCATGACCAGCACCCCACCTATGCCAACTTTGATCTCATAGAAAGTCAGGTTGGAATAGGTGTAGTAGCCAACGTAAGGGATTGGGTTTGGAGGAGGAACCAAGCTTTTGTCGGCCTCCCTGAACGCTGTCTCCATGGCAGGGATGAGATACTCGTATGTCTGAGTCACAATGTCCCCACCCTGAGGCCTGGGCCCTGCCATCAGCACGATGAAGCTCAGGCGGAGCTTGGGGATGAGGGAGAAGGTGGCTGAGTACCCATCAAGGTCCCCATCCTTCCTGATGACATCATAGCCCAACTGCTCGTTAATCTCCCAGGGCGTGCCCGTCTTGTTAGCGAAGTATTCAACAGAGCACTTGAACAGGGGCGTCAGCATCGTCTTCACCGTGTCGGGCTCCAGCAGCCGGCGGTGGTACGTGCCCAAGAACACCATGGCCAGCTTGGCCAGGTCGGCAGCTGTGGAGTACATCTGGCCAGAGGGCCGGTACCAGCCCAGGTCGTAGAGCGGGGCCGGCTGCTGGCTGCCGTAGAAGCCCACGGCCATCTGGGAGCGGACGGGCGCCGTGATGTCGAAGCCGGTGTCCTCCATGCCCAGGCGCTCCAGGATGTTGTCCGAGATCCAGCGCTGGTACTGCCCGTCAGCAGCGTGCTCTGCCAGCACGTGGGCCAGCAGGGAGAAGGCCAGGTTGCTGTAGTGGCATCTGGGAAGGAAGAGGAATACATTTGTGGACACACACATTTAGAGAGCTGGGGAATTACAGTTTGGAAATTCTTTTTCAGGCCTGGATTTTTCCTGACTCTCAGCTCCATTCCCAGGCTGACAAGCTGACTGCAGCTTCAGTTAGGGAGGAGTCTCCCAGGGTGACAACACGGTGACAAACAGAGTGGAATTCATCACCAACATTAACCCCTGGTGTCTTTGCCGTGGGACACATCCTGAGGTGCTGTCCCAACGATGTTTTTCCCAATTGTCCAATGAGCTCCTGTCCTGTCCTGGCTGCACTAACACACTTTAAATCCGGGCTGTCTGTACAATAAATTGGCCTTTTTTCCCCAAAGAGCTCCGTGTGTGTTGCTGTCCTGTCTCTCTCTTTGCAGTGCAGTAACCACATACATTGGGTGTTGCAGTGTGTTTCTGGTTAATGGTGTGTTCTGTTATTGCCCAAGTTAATGCTGTGGTCAAAATTACACCCTCCCACCCACCCTGTCAATCTACCCTGAATTCCCTGTCAATCCTGCTTTGTGCCAGCCCCCTGCTTGGAATTCCCCTTTGGAAATCCCCTAAAACTGGATGTCTCATTAGTCCATGTGACCCAATTTCCCCCCTACCTCCCTCATTGGACCAAGCCTTTTACCCCTCCCCAGAATTTCTCCGATTTGCTGATGATTTGTACCCTCTTCTTGAACCTCCTCCATATTTCAGCTGTTGCACACTTACATTTTTTTTTCTTTTGCCCCCAAATTCCCTAGAATAATAAAATCCTCTTTTATCCTATGCAAAAGACCTCTCCCTCCTCAGAGCACAGAATGACAGCCAAACAGACCACAGGGAAATTGCTCTAGCCACACCTCAGGTCATCCTGCTCCCTGGGGTGTGACCCACTCTTGGCACAGGCCAAGTGGCAGAGCCAGTGCAGCTCTGGCCCTGCTGCATTGGGATCAGCAGTTATCAATGATATGCAAAAGCAGTGGCTGGGTCTCTCTTCTTTAGGGAGAAATTCACATTTTATGGAATGACAGATGAAAGGGAAACAGAGAAAAGCTGTGTGTTGTTGCCATGATTTGTTGTTAAGTCAAGAAAATAACATCATTTCAACCCTGATGTACAGAAAGAGCTGAAGATGGAAAATAAACATCTCCTCTATATTTGCATAACCTGACTTGCTGTTTATAATTGTTCACCATCCCTTCTTTTTAAGAGCAGCATGGAGAGTTCCAGGTGCTCACCTTAAAGGTCTCAAAATCCTGGGTAAACCTCTTTGGGGATTTGCCATTGGATAATCACTTAGATACCTAAGCTACCTTAAGATGGTAAAAGCACTTAAAGAGCACTTAAAAGCCCACAAAGCAGCATCCAGCAACGTGGAGTCATTAAAGAAACCTGAGTACTCCAGTCTTTAATAACCATGAAGTGATTGAAGTTTTCACACTTGAACGAAGTTTAATGGCATGAAGACATGAAGGGGCATTTTTAAAAAATACATTTTCAAAATTCATTATATTTTCAACCCATTATATTTTCAACAATTTTAATTGTGTGAAGCCACACATCTCATTGAGACCTATTTTGATCATACATTTGGTACCACTTCAACCTTTTCCAGCTCATTTAGTTGAATAAAACATGGTGAGCATATGTATTCTTACCCTAAGAATAATCACATTCTGTATGTAAAACCTTGTATCTGAAATGGAGCTGAATTTCAACATAGAAAAATATGTTAAAACATCTATATCAGTGAATGGGAACTTCCTTTGGGAGAGTGATCTGTTAGATGGGAAACACAACCAGGAACAAGGAGAGAGAGTGAAAACTATCAGTATATCAATTAATATTGCTTGTTGAGAGATTATGAGGGGATGTCCTTATTTATCTTCATGGGGATCATAAAATAAAGATACCAATAGAGATAAGTTACAATAAAGATATAAAAATACCAAAGAAGATGATGATATTAAAATCCTAAAATCCTTTAAGGACTATCTGTTGTAGCCTCCTACATGACGTGGGACAGAATTAACACAAGTGACTGGTAGATCCTCAGCCATCCTGGGTAAATTATTTCACACTGTAATTAATTACCAAACAATTTTGCAGTCTTAGAAAGTTTCTTCCCAGTTAGTTTGAATCCTTTCCCTCATCTGCTCTCCACAGGATCCTGTTGAAGGCTGTGGGGAAGTGTCCAAGGCCAGGCTGGACAGGGCTTGGGGTAACCTGGGATAGTGGAAGGTGTCCCTGCCATGGCAGAGGGGTGGAAAAAGGTGACCTTTAAGGTCCCTTCCAACCCAAATCAGTCTGGGATTCTATGATTCCATGATATTTTTGGGTGTTTGCAACCTAGGTAACAGACATTTAACAGGCTACAGGAATTGAAACTAGCATCCAAAGACTTTTTAGATAATTTAGAGAAGCACAACTCACAGACATGATTTTAACTGAAACCTGTGATGATTTAAAATGTTTAAATTAAAGTGCCTTTCCACTTTTGAAAACCTACATCATTTAAGGCTCATTAAGTGAAGTACAGCAGTTTAATTTGGCTCATCTGGGCTTAAAAAATTTAAACCTAATCCTGACACCTCCAACAGTGTTTTTTTTCCCCAGCCTGTGACAGGTGTGTGGGGAATGCTGAAGCTCCCTTTGGGAATGGCTGCCTTTTATCTATGGCCATGGAGGCTGGGGATGGGGCTGAGGGTGGAGAACACATCCAGACCAAAATCTCCTAAATGAATTTATCTGACCTGGTTCCTGGGTCAGCCACCAGGATGTCATCTTTGAGCAGGGTGAGGGCGTCCTGTGTGCTGCCCTTCCAGAGCAGGCTGGTGGAGCGCAGCCTCCGGGGCAGACCTGAAAGAGAGAGAAACCATGGGAATGATGGCTCTGCTGAAGAGAGAACAAGCATTCAAGGGAAAAATGGAAGCACCAGTGGTGCTACCTCAACATTAACTCTGGGCTGCTGCATCTCAGTGAAAATGATGAATGATGGAAATTATCCTGGATCCCCAAGTGTGGTTTGGAAGAGAGGGGCAAATGAGGTGTTGGAAATTCCCTGTATTCTCTTGACTCCAAATGTGTGTAATGGCCCCTTTTAACAGGATTTCCTTCTCTATACTTTATCACAGAGGGCCTAAACTTCTCTGGACAACTCCAGGCATGGCCTAAAGTGTTTTTATCTTCCCCCTTATCTTTAGTAACTTTTATTCAGGATTTCTGAAGATAGGAAAAACCCAAAGTTCTTTCCACTTTTAATTATTCAGGGTTTCTAAATGTAGAAAATATCTTAGTTCTTCTCACTTTTTGATCCTCACAGAACATGGATTCCCTAAAATTTTTTGGTCAGTGCTTTTTGAATCACCTCAGCTCCTCTGCACAGGATCTATGGTTTGCCTAGGCCAGAACCTGGATCACTTTGGGAATGGAATCCTTGCTGCCATTTGCAACTTTGGTTTTGGTGTGGGGGTTTGGGAGGAAATTGGGAAATGTATGTTTCTGACAGAAAAACGACTGACAATTGTGTGCTCAGTGGCCATGCCTTAATCATGGATTCACTAAGGTTGGAAAAGCCCTCCAAGATCATGGAGTCCAACCATTAACCCAGCACTGCCACATCCACCACTAACCCACGTCCCCAGGTGCCCCTTCCCACGTTTTTTAACACCTCCCAGGATGGTGATTCCCCCTGAGCAATCCACCCTGAGCAATCTTTGCCAATGCTTTACAACCCTTCCTCTGAGAATTTCCTAATATCTGATCTAAGCCTCCCTTTGTGCAACTTGGGGCCTTTTCCCCTTGTCCTGCACCCTGGCAAAGCTGAATGAGGCCCCATTTTTGTGGCAGCAGCATTTGTTTTTCTCAGCTGGCCTGAACTTGGCATTTGAGCTGGAGTGAGAGCATTGCTTCTGCCCTGCTCTGGGGTTATTTGTGCAGCTGCATGACCAGAGAAGAGATGCACTGACATCTCCCACTGGACAATGGGCTCCTTCATTCTGTACTTGCCCCAATGGCAGCAAAGAAAATGTTGGAGCAGTGGGAGAGTTCAGTTCTGTGACAGCAGTGCAGTGTCTCCTTGAGGTTCATTGGAAATGATAAACCAGAGCATAATATAATCCAGAGTCATTGATTTCTACCTCATGGGCTGCTAATTGAAGTGACAAGCACGTTGTTAATAATTTACAAATGCATCCCATCCTGTCATTCGTGTGGATTTGAAAATCATGGCCTTAACAAGCTGGAGCTTCCCTCCAGCAATGGGCCCACAGAGTGCTAAGGAGAAAAACCTTTGGAGTTGCTTCTGTAATATGCAATGGAGAGACCAGATAATGAGGATCTATTACAGATCAGTTTCCACTGGAAGAATTTAGATGAAACCCACTTTACAATATGTCATGCAGTGGCTTTGATCCCAGTGCTAAGCAGAATTTATTCCTTTCTGGGGTTTGACACACAGCAAACGGAAAGTGGAACTGGAACATTCCTTTGATTTGCAGTTGGGATTTTGAAACTGTGCATCTCCTTCTACTGAATTGTCAGGGTCTTAAGGGCTGGTGTGTCCCATGGGGGTGCTCTGGGAAATTTGGGCCGCATTCTAAAATCCAAAAATACACAGAGGTATAAAAGGAGCTGAGCAGGGGCACAAATCCAGCACAGTGATGGAAGCAATGGCACAGTACAAGCAATTATGCCACGACCAGGTACCCTTTTGGCTTATGCTCCTTACAACATTTCTGGGCTGCACTTCACACCTCCCGGGGTGACAGGAGCAGTCAGAGCAGCTTCAGGTGCTCATGAGAGTCAGAGGGGACCAGGCAGAATTGGTGCCCCTGAAGACAACATCAGGCTGGGTAGAGCCACAGCTTGTCTGCAGGGAGAGGGGCTGGGCAGAGATGTGGCCACTGGCCACTTTGGGTTGTTTATCTGCTTCTTTCCAGGTTTGGAAAGCCCTCGTTTTCATATTGGCTTGCTCCAAATGATGCTGTACCCCATCCTGAGGTCCTGCAAGTTGCAGATATGCTATTTTAATTTTAGGTTTCCTAATTTTAGGGTATTTATTCCAATCTGGAAAAATGCAAATGTTACAGAGATTAACCAAAATACCACACGTGATATCAGCAGTCTCTTTGACTGTTTTGTAATCTCTCAGTCAAGTATTAGCAGCTTTGTTTCTGAGAAAGTTTAAAGTTCTTAGTCCTGTGAGCTCCTTCTCCCTTAATATAGGAGTTCCCCAATTCTTAAGGTAGCAGCAGATTAACACTTCTCTGACAGCAAATGCCAAGCTATTAATAGCTCAGGAATCCTGGATCAGGAACCACACTGACAGCTAAATTTAGCTCAGCAATCAAGGTCTTTCTAGTCAAAGCAAAGAGATTTGACCCTCAACTCTACATCTCAGAAAAATGAGAGCACTCTGGAGTAGAAAACACTGTTGTGCAATTGGAGACTGATTTCAGGTCATGCTATGGAGGAATCCGTGTTCACCTGAAAGGAATCTGTGTTCACATATCAGAGGAAAAGACTCCTCATCCTGGCCCCTTTCCTGGCAGGTGTCCTGGCCAAGTTTCCTTTGAGCACTCCATGAAGTTGCTGCCACCCTGCCTGATCCCTGATAGGTGCACAGTGCAGGGTCCAGACTGGGAAACAGCCTCCCAGCAGCCTTTTTTATTCCTGGAATATGGTCTGCTGTCTCTGTGGTGTCTTTCCAGGGCAGAGAGCCCCAGGGCCACTCAGGTTGCCTTACCTGAGAGCTGACTGGCCATTCTGCGCAGGGTCACTGGGGATGGCTTCAGTGGCATCGAGCCTTTTTCCAAAAAAACCAGCCCATCTGCTGTGTATCTCTGCTCTGAGTCCCTGAGCCTCCCCAGAGGGTTCTTAATAACAAAGTTCTGGGCATAACGCTCCAATGGGTCATCCAGGGATGTGACTTTTCCTTCCTCCCACAGCTTGTACAACATAATAGTGGGGAAGATCTTGGAGACACTGGCAATTCTGTTAGGGAAGAAATATTTGGAGAAATTTGGCATTAAGAAGCTCATGAATCAAGAGGAAAGAAGAGATCACCCTGATTTTACATGGCACATTTGCTCATTCCAGAGGGAATGGCTAAAATACAGGTAGGAAGTTTGAATTAATATTCTTAAATCTGAATCGTTATAGACTGCAAATAACCCCTGTCTGTCCCCAGCAGTGCAGTGGGCTGCTGATCTCTCTATTCACTTGGCATTCATAAAACCACATAAATTGTAAATTACTGGTTAGTATATACCATAAAAACTCTCAAGTAGTTTATTGGAATTTTAAGGTTAAAAATCACAGAATCATTTAGGTTGGGAAAGACCTTTAAGATCATTGAGTTGGACCATTTACCCAGCACTACCGAAGTGTCCCTAAATTCCAGGTGTCCACATTTTCCAGGCCCATCCAGGTGTCCCTGTGGCGCAATCGGTCAGCGCGTTCGGCTGTTAACCGAAAGGTTGGTGGTTCGAGCCCACCCAGGGACGGGCACCCGACCCCTGGCCCATGGTGGGGCCTTGGAACCAGACCTTGAACATCCCTCCCAACCCAAATTATTCAATGGTTCTGGAGGAAAAACTGCACGAGGTCATTTTACCATTGTACAGATGGGGAAGAAACAGATAATCACAGCTGCTGAAGCTGTCAAAAATTGTTCATTCTGAGTGTAAGATTTTATAGTCAGAGTGCAGCCCATGTTTCTTAGATAACACAGTTCTAATTCACTGAAAATTCATCTTTAAAGGAAGGAAGCGTTTCCTTCATCTTTCTTGGTTTTCAGCACACATTAAGAGCTTGATTCTGTCTTAACCTAAAAAATAACAGCCAATATGAGTTTTGAGTTTGACTTCACTGGGATGATGAATAAGCTTATGGGGTCTACTTTATATGTTCTGTAGATATTCATCCCAAATGTCAGGTTTTTTGTCAGTTTTTCCTAAAATGACATTTATTATTATTTTTGGAGTCCTGTGGCACTGTCTCCTCTCTGCTCTCCAAATCTGTGCCAGCTCTTGGTCTTCAGGTTAGTGCCCTGGACATGAAGCCCTTTCCATTTAAGGAGTAGTATGTTTTCAGGTTCTTTAGGGTCATTGCTATTCCAATTTAAAATATTGCCAGAATTAAATGAAAAAATGTCACAGTACAAGCTGGCTTGTTGCTGGGCAATTGATTTGGCCATACATGGGAAAAGCAGCCTGGTGTGACAGACAAACCTCCAGGGAACAGTGATAGGACAGCTTTGGAACCAGAGTAGGGATGTGACCCAATGAGTTCCAGCCTAAGCTGCAGAAGCTATTGGTCACAGAGCTGAGCAGCCTAAACTTTCAACCAATCATAAGTGCTTGCCCAGGAACATTAAGAAGGGTATTTAAAGTGATGTTGAGAACAATAAAGTGCTTTTTGTCACATGAATCATAGAATTCTGTGTCTCTGTCTTCGACTTGGCACCAATCAATGTTACAAAAAAATACACAAATAAATCCAAAGTAACTCAGTAAGCCACCAGCATGTAATAATCTGGGAATTTACTTTGTCTCACAAAGTTCCAGCATAAGCCAGCAGAGATTCCTGCATAGACCTGCAGTTTGTGATGGCACCTCCACTGCCAGGTACCAGCTCTCCATAGCTGTGTGTGCCCTTTCCTGGCTCTGTCACCTGGCCAGGTGTCTCACCTGTAGATGGTGTATTCATTGGGCACCCCTGAGGCGGGGTCAGAGCCGTTCTTCTTGCCCAGGTTGCCCGTCCAGAGCACGGTGTCGTTGTAGATGACGATGGCAGACAGGGCTGGCAGCCCCGAGCTGTGCATCCTCTGCCGCAGCATCTGATCCACCTGGCCACGGAGGGAACCCATCAGCTTCCAAAGGAAGGGTCTTACAAACACCCAGTCTGTACCAGGCCCAGACAGTCAGAGCAATGCTGCAATGCTGCTGCAATGCTGCTGCAACGCTGCTGCAATGCTCAGAGCACATGGAGCCTGCCAGAAGTTCAGGCGGTGCTAAAATGTCAGATCCATCTCATACTGAGGATTTAATGACAGTGTACCCTGCCCTCTTCCAGTCAGATGCAGGTCCCTTCCCCTTCCCCTTCCCCTTCCCCTTCCCCTTCCCCTTCCCCTTCCCCTTCCCCTTCCCTGGAGTTATGTACAAGCAACTTTTAAATTTTTAAACAGAGGTGTGAGCAAAGCCAGCAAAGAAAGAAAGGAACTGGCATAGGCTGATGAATTGGAACCTGAGAGTACCTGAGGCAGGTACATGAGGGCTGTCTAATAGTGGAGCAGATGCCAAGAGCCATTATATTTTGCTGGTGGACGCTCACCAGACCTCAGGATGATGTTTGCCATCCCAGCTCATCCTCTGGGCAAGAGAACTGCTCGCTGACCTGTTCACTGAGGGAGTTTTACACATCCATTTCCAGGTTTGCCTGTTCTCCCCCTCCCCAACTCCCACCTCCTTCCCCAGGGATGTTCAGTGGCAAAATCCTCCATGTCCCCTGTACCCCTGGAGAAAAGCAGCCAGGAGCTGTGTGTCCCTCTGGGCCCCCTCCCCACAGACCTTCTCCAGTGCTTCCTTCAGGATGGGGAGGGGGTGGTCCAGTGGCACTGGCTCAGGATAGCGGGGACACATCTGCACAGCTTCTGACCTCACTTCCATCACGGATGGATCTGGAAAACAGTTTGGGGTGACACAGGTGACTTCCACAGACATGGGGACGAGCTTGAACCTCACCCAGCAGCCACCACAAGCTTTCTTGCTTGTGTTGGCCTAAGGGACACTTCTCCATAGGGACAGCACCAAATTATTTCTGTCTGATGTAAACCAGGGCTGGCACTGTGCCCTGTTATTGCTTATTCCAGCATGGGATGGACACGGGATGTACTTCAGCTAACTCTGCAGCCTGGGAGAGTGAAGGACTGGGGCTGCAGAAAACTCTGGGGTGCCTGGCAGTGGTTCAGCCTCCCTGGAAGGGCCTGCCCCTGTCTAGAGGAAAATCTGAGCTGGGGTTCAGGAGAACAGTGACAAAGAGCCACCCCTCGTGTATCATAAGCTCAGAAATGGGGCCAGGGGTGACCTGTGAGTGCCACTTGAAATCCAGCACTAACAGCACTTGGTAGGTCCCACACCTACTCCATTAGTTGTCTCCTGAATCAGCTGCATCCTCCACATCCCACAGACTGCTCAGATTTTTGTGGCTAGCAAAGATCTTTAAACTCAGAGAGAGATGGGAACTCCCTTACTTGGAGGCACTATTTTCCCAGCTGATCCCAAAGTGTTCATAAATACAGCGACCCTGCACTCCCAGCTGGAGACAAATGCCATTTTCTTGCTTGCCAGGTGAATATGAAACATCAGAAATAAGGATGAGGAGAGAAATGGCACTAGGAAATCTTGGAGATGGACACGGATGGATGCACACAGCCTTCAGGCAACCTGGTACTCTGAGAAAAAAATGTGTGGTTTGAAACATTTTCAGACCTTGGTCTCTGAATACTTCTGGCACCTTCGTTGTGGATTTTATGCAACCTTTTAGCTACTTAAAACTCTGATCCACTGACACTGTGTATATTTAATCCTTGTCCATGCAGTGCCTGGAGTGGATCACTTGAGTTTCCTGTAATCAACAGAGGAGCCCATGGAGATGCTCCAAGGGCTGGAGCCCCTCTGGAGCCAGGCTGGGAGAGCTGGGGGTGTTCTCCTGGAGAAGAGAAGGATCCAGAGAGACCTCAGAGCCCCTCCCAGGGTCTGGAGAGGCTGCAGGAAAGCTGGAGAGAGACTTGGAACACGAGATGGAGTGATAAGGACACAGGGAATGGCTTCCACTGCCAAAGACAGGGATAGACGGGATATTGGGAAGGAATTGTTCCCTGTGAGGGTGGGGAGGGCTGGCACAGGGTGCCCAGAGCAGCTGTGGCTGCCCCTGGATCCTTGGAAGTGTCCAGGGCCAGGCTGGACAGGGCTGGGAGCAGCCTGGGACAGTGGAAGGTGTCCCTGCCATGGCAAGGGTGGGACTGGATGAGCTTTAAGGTCCCTCCAGGACAAACCATTCTATGATTCTGTGATTCCATGAGTTCTACTGTGAACCAGGGGGCATAAGCCAGGGCAAAGATTTGGGAAATAAGAAAGAAAGCAAACTCTGAGGCTGAAGCACAAGGTATAAAAAACCCCTGTTTCTAAACTAGAGTAACTAATTGGAGTAACAACAACAACAACAACAGATAAAGAATCTAAAATAAAATGCCTCCTTAGCAGTTATCCAAATCTAGGCCAGACTGATGGAGCTTCTTTGGACACCAGCAGAGGGATGTGGTACCTCCATCAGGTACCTCCACCAACCCAGCCCTCACCTCCTCCCTGGCCTTGCTCTACTGCTCTCAGGGGAAATCTGTGTTTGGGAAAGTGCTCTTTGGAGACAAATGGGAAGAAAGATTTTACTAATCTTCCAAATCTCTGTGTCATACCACTGATGACTTAAGTTTTAAGTTTTTCTGTTCTGCTTGGGTGGTGAAGACAAAACAGTCCTATCCCAGCTAAGGCCTCAAGGACAATTTCTTCAAACTTCAGGCCCTAAGCATAAACAGCATGAAAAGAGGAGGGAGGGCAAGCAGGCAAGCAAGGAGGATGAAATTTCATTATTTGAGGCTATTAATTGGACAATTGACTCCTGCATGCAAATGGACCAAAACTATAAAAATGTGAGATCTTGTGACCAAGCTCTCTTGTGCTTCCATCCTGGAGCCATCCAGGCAGGGCCATCACTGTGGCACTGGCACTGCCAGGGTGTGGCCTTTGAAAGCCCCTCAATAAATACCCATTTTATTCCTCTTAACTCTGTCTAGCCTCTGTTCCAGCTCCTCTAGACATCACCATGTGATAAATGTGATTCGTGCTAGCTAAATTGTAACTATATTAGCAAAATTGTACTCAAATCAATAGAAAATAAATGTTACAAAGCAAAAGGGAGATGAGTGAGACAAAGCAGATGGAATCCTCCAGATGTTAGAAGGGAGTAGTAGAAGGATGTAGGTTTGATAAGCAGCATCTAGAAATGGAAAGTTTTGACCTTGAAATGGGCCAAAATGGGATGAGATTCCAGGCATGGGACTCAATTAAAGTCTTGCTATGACAAACATCTGCTCAGTCACACAGGGCACATGAGCTACCTGCAGGTCACACCTCGGTCACTGAGGAAGATGAAGAGCCTTCATTGGAAATCAGACCCTCACAAGGATGAGACCCCCTAACCCATTAGTAGTGCAACACAACATAGAGACATAGATTTTAGGAATAGAAACCAGGAGGAGCTTTCCAGAAAATTCTGTATTAATATGTATTAGCATATAGTATATAAGTGGGATTTTTGGCCTTTATTGTTTGGTGTGTGAGGAAGGGCGAGCCCCTCCCTGTACCCCTGGTCAGTTTTGTTTCTGCTTTATACAATTATACTAAATTACTCACTGCCAAATTTTGTGTATTCTCAAATACATATATCTAATATTTTGATTATATTCATTTATATAATTGCTACTATTAAAAATTTGATTATATTCATTTATATAATTGCTACTATTAAAAATTTACTACTAAATCGAGTCTTGTTGTTTGATAAATTGGACAGATAGAACATCATTCATAACAACCACGAGCAAGGTTCAAACCCTGCACTCACTGGGCTCCAGCTTGGGGAGGCTGTACTGCCACAGGAAGCAGCCAGTCATGGCCACGGACAGCAGGAAGAGGAAGAGAACCAGGACATGGATCCACTTCAGCTCCATGGCCGTGAGCTTGAGCACGCTGCGGCTGCAGGGAGCCTGCTGGAATGGAAAAGGAATGGGAGAGAGAGAGAAAACACCCGTGTGTGCCAGCTCTGACAGGCCCCTGTGCTGACAATAAAGCTGCTGCAGGGACAGGACTCACCTGTCCTGCTGGAAGTGTCCCTGCCCATGGCAGGGGTGGAATAGGATCAGCTTTAAGGTCTCTTCAACCCAAACTATTCTGGGATAATTTCAGTACCATTGCTGCAGCAGGGCAGGGCAGGGCAGACCAGCCCATGTTGGGGTAACTGGAACCAGAAATGCCTTCCTGGCTTTCTGAGCTCTGTGAGCCATTAACTCTTCTCCCCTTGTTGGTTCTTGTGCAGCACCAACCACTCCTTTTGCCTTCTCCTCTCCCTGCAGGTGGGGCTCATCATCCCAGCCTGGCAGGAGTCTCAGTTACAGCTCTCACTTCCTCCCTTCTCAGCCACCATGACTTATTCCTGGATATCTTTCCAGTCCCTTTTTCCAGAGTCCAGCATCTGTTCATGGCAGCCAGACCATCTGAGCAGATCCAGCTTTCCTAGATGAATGATGGAATTTTTCACTCTGTGCTGCCCTTACCCTTCTCTGTTGTGCCTGTAAATTCCATTCTATCACGTACCATCTGTAAGCTTGGCATTTACAGATGCCATGTTTTGGGAAACTGCCTGATATTTGAGTGTGTGCAGCTCTCACAACACTGGAGACCATCCAGGTTGGTGAGAGAACCAGATCAATGTTGAAGAAAAACAAGGAACAGATGACAAATGAGGAGGTGCCTGAGCCTGAGCTGTGCTCCTTCACTGCCTGCAGGAGGTCAGGAGGGTGCTTTTGAAAGTTTGGCAATTAATGTTATAAAACATATGGCCTGCCATTTGCATCCAATATGCTCCACATTCCTAAGCTGTTTCAGGTTGTCTGGACTCACTTGTAGGATAGACAGATTGAAATATTCCCTTTAGATTTGCAAACAGCCTTTTTTCCCCCACTCTGTTTTTGAGATACAGGATAGTTCATGCAAAAGCTTCTGCAAATCATCTGAGCCTTGTCACTCACAGGGAATCTGCAGAGCCTCACCCAGACTCACACATGATTCTGTGGATCCAGCTGGGTTTTCCAGCCTTCACTGGAACTCTGGGTTGCAGTTCCACTTTCTACATAATAACAGGATAACAATAACAATATATCATAATTTTTCCTGAAGGCCTTCAGCCTAGTCAGGCATTCCTATGGGAATTTCTGAAAGCAGCTTTTGTCAGGTTCTTCCATAACATAATTAAACTTCAAAGATGGCTTAAGACTGTGCAGGTGCCCACAGACCCAGTCACACCTGAGCACTCCAGGTCCATATTCCAGCCTGTGTTTCTAAATAGGGGAATGCCATCCTGACACCAATCCCACTTTTCTCTGGATATACCAACCTCCTTCAGGGCCTTAGCAGGCAGGAGATTCCATCTCTCAAGGAAAAGCCTGTGCTGAGATCTCTTTAATCCCCCCACACTGGCAGGGCTCAGTGTGTGTTCCAGGATGCCACCTGAGCTGTTTTCCTGCAGTGAGGAGTGGGACAAGGCCCTCTGCCCTGGGGTGGTCATGGCGTGACTTCCTTGCATTTAGTCCCATCTTAATAACTTAATAATTGACTACACCAATTTTCAGTTCCTCTGCCCCTTTTTCTGCCTCTTTCCCTGCTTCACTGAGAAGCCCTGACTCCTGAGTCCCAAAGAACAAGGTGAAAAGACTTTTTTCTGGTGTATTCCTCATCTCACAGACTCCAGACTCCCTGGGCCACCAGCTGAGGACACAAAGATACCAACTTTGAGCTCATCTTTTAATCCAAACTCATCCTTCATTCCAAACTCCCCTTTACTTCATGGGAACCATGAGTGCTCTGAATGGCTTTTTTTCCTTCTCTGCCCTGTGATCCAGTGGGAATGCAAAGAAACCCTGACAATACCATGGACTACAGACAGAGATCTCCCTTTACTGATGGGACACCAGATACCTGAGAGTGTGAGGAATATTCATCCACCCCAGGAGATGCTCTACCCTCCCAAATACCTTCCAGGGAAACCACCACTTTTCCCCTGCGCCTGCGAGACTGTCGGGCAGGCAGATGGATACATCCCTATAAACACTCATCACAATTCCCACTCCTGGACCTGTCTGCTCTCACCTTCCTCTGGTTTCCCCCTCACTCCGTGTCTCTGTGGCTGTCACTGCTCACAGCCAGGCAGGGGGAGGGGACACTGAGCCCTTAAACACATGCAAATGGATGCAAACACATGCAGGAATGAACGCACGCAGCTTCCCATGGGGACAGCTTAGCAGCAGGATACATTCTTTTTTTTTCCCCTCTGAGCTTTGCAAAATTAGGATGGGGAGAAAAACTGGGGATTCCCCATGGACCACCCAGGTCACTGTCCTGCCCCACCAGGTCAAGGCACAGCTCAGCAGGGATTAGGGAGAGCAGAAACACCCCCAGCCCCTCACGTACCACCTCCAGGAGCTGCCTCAGTCCCAAAGGCTGTTGTCTCTCGTCCAGGTGTGTGGGCAGCTCAACAAACCCATCCTGGCCAGCCTGAGCCCCGGGCAGGGGGGAGCAGGAGCCCTCAGCATCTTCAGAGGCAGCTCTGTGTCAGGGGCAGGTGCTGCTCCATCACCTCCTGGAGCAGCCGGCTTTATCTCCCCAAGAGTTCTGCTCCAGGTTTATCTCCCCAAAAGTTCTGCTCCAGGTTTATCTCCCCAAGGATTCTGCTCCAGGTTTATATCCCCAGAATCCTGCTCCAGGTTTATATCCCCAAAATCCTGCTCCAGGTTTATATCCCCAAGAGTTCTGCTCCAGGTTTATCTTCCCAAGAGTTCTGCTCCAGGTTTATATCCCCAAAATCCTGCTCCAGGTTTATATCCCCAAGGATTCTGCTCCAGGTTTATATCCCCAAGGATTCTGCTCCAGGTTTATCTCCCCAAGGGTCCTGCTCCAGGTTTATCTTCCCAGAATTCCTGCTCCAGGTTCATCTCCCCAAGGATTCTGCTCCAGGTTTACCTCCCCAGGAATCCTGCTCCACGTTCATCTCCCCAGCATTCCTGCTCTGGGTTTCCCCATCCATTTGGCCCATCCAGCGAGTGCTGCTGATCTCCCCCGGGAAAGGAGCTTAAGTGACAGGGACAGGATGGCGTTTGCACAGGAAAGTGCCTGAGAGATTGGATGTTAATTCTCCCTAATGCTTCTGTGCCATGTGTGTGAATCACAGCTGAAACCAGGAGGGCTTCACCATCTATTTATAGCAGCTTCATCTCCTCCTGACATCTGAGGCGATTAAGCAGGAGAGGACCAGTCCCTGAGTGCCTCCAGTAGCCCCGGGATCTGCTCAAGGGGAGGGGACGTGGGGATTTAATCCGGGAGCTCAGGCACTCTCTGGGCTTAATCCTGAACAGCCTCGCGGAGTTCCCCACAGTGACAGACAAGGGAGTCATTCCCAGCTCCCAGGCTCACAGGACAGAGATGGAGCTGGGATTTCTCCCCCCTTATCTGCCAGGATAGAGGGAGGTGCACAAGGGGATCCTTACCCGCAGCTGCAACCCCTCCATGGCTGCTCAGCAGGCTCTTCTCATCCCTCGTGCTGCTGGTCGCCACAAATAAAGGGTTTATAAACCCCTGTGCTGGAGAGAACAGAGTTGGTGCAGGAAAGCAGCAGTCAAAGAGGTGACAAAACCCCCATTAACAAAGGCCTGCTCAGGTGAGCAGAGCTGCAGGGACAGACTGGCTTTGGACAGGGACATGGGGGTTGGAAAGAGGTGATCTTTGAGGTCCCTTCCAACCCAAGCCATTCTGAGATAACCACAGTAACCACAAAAGTCCTCAGCCACACCTTCCCTCTCTCTGACAGCATCTTGTGTTTTTACCCCCGAGCTCTGGCACTTCCCATTTCCCTTGACCATCCTCACCTCCAAACACAAGGACCTGAAGCTTTGAGACCTTCAGGGCTGACACATTTTCACTGTGGCTCCTTCACAGGCTCCTTCCAGCCCCCTGCAAGGCTCCTTTGTCTTGTTCCCTCTACACAGCCAACAACACCCCCTTACCCTTGGGAATCACACCCACAGCCAGGGGACTGCACGACAGGATTGGGAGTGCCAGGATAACAGCCCCACCACCACCTTTCCCATAAAATCTCCCATAAAATCTCCCTCATCCATCTACCTGGCACAGCAATTCAATCCCCAACCCCCCAAAGAGAGCTCTTACCAGCCTTGCTGCTACCTCCTGCTTCCAGCTGAGGAATTTGGGGCTGTCCTGCAGCTGCAGATGTTAAGAGCATCTGAAGCACTAATCCAGCTGCCAGCCTCTCTGAGTACAGATTAATGGGCCAGGCCTCACCCCTCCACAAGCAGCACAGCATCTGTCCAGGGATGCAGCCAGAGGGAGGATTGCTGGTGATTTCCTGACTCCAGTGGTACTGCAGAGTGGAAAATGGGGAGCTGTGGTGTGGGGAGCTGTAACATGCTGTGAGCTGGAAATAAATTATATTATATTATAATTATATTATATTTATTGCATTTTATTGCATTTTATTGCATTATATCATGTTCTATTCTATTCACTTTATATAGTACCTCATAAATGCTCTCCAAAGAGAAGGGTGTGGTTATGCACCCAGTCCCATTCCAGATCCAGGGGCATTATGCACCTCAGGGGATTTATTCCTTCCCATCCTATTCCTTCTTCAGATCCTCAGATCTCCTCAGTCCCATCCCTTCACTCCAGTATCTCCAACAGCAGCCCAGAATCTGACAGTGCCCAAAATATTCAGTGGAGCCATGGGCCTGTGACCCAGAGCTGTGCCCAAATTTTGGGGAATGTGGCTGCTGATGACCTCCTGGCTAATTAGAGTAGATCAGGCTCCTCATGGTTTTGTTGCTCCCCATTTCTGGGAGCTTTGATTTCCTTCTGTCCCTGCTAACAACGCTCTTTATGGTGGCTTCATGCCCACTTATCCCACACTTACCAACAATCCCTTCAGCCTGGGAACCCAGTCAGTGCCTCAGAAATGTGAGTCTGTGCTCTCAGAGGTCCCCTGTGGTGGCCACTGCCCTGCTGGGGCTCCATCTCTGGTTATAAATGGCCAGTGTCCTCCATGTGTGCTTTTCTGATAGACCTGCTGTGCCAAAGATTCTTTTCCCAATTTTGTATTTCCTCAGTTAAAGGCATCCCTTTCTCAGTGCTGAGTCTGTTTTCCCATCAGAACTAAGAGGGATTTAAATCCTGTTCTATGTGTGCCTTGTGCTGACCAGGGGAAGCAGCAGGAGAGGAGTTCAACTCCCCCAGCACCCAGTAGAGAGAAGCTCACTCCAGTATTGTCACCAAATCGATGGATGGAATCTCAACACTCATCCCTCGGTGCCCTGGTCCTGGTTCTGACCAGGACAGGGTTAATTTTGACAGTAGCTTGGAAGGGGCACGGCCAGGACCTGAAGGTTGCTCTGTACCAGCTGCTGGAATTGCTGGGAGCAGGGAAAGGGAGAAGGGGGAAAGGAGACCCTTTCAGTTGAGGAAGTGGTTGGGTATTGTCTATTATTGGGTGTTTTTTCCCAAGTGAATTGTTTCTTACACCCTTTGTCTTTAGTATTGTTGCTGTTACTGTTCATGTTCTCATCTCATCTCTGTTTCCAGTAAATTGTTCTTATCCCAACCTGCCATCTTTATCTTTATAACTCCAGCTGTCCTCTTCAGTCACCCACAGGGGGAGAGGGAAGCAAGGGGCAGCATAGGAGCACTAAATTGGAGAATTCCATTCCTAAACCTCCCCAGCCTCCCACCCAAAGCTCCCAGGGGAACTCACACGTGGCTGGTAATGGATCTTTGGAGATGAAAGGATCCAAAGTTGTGGTCTTGGGTCCCACCTGAGATGTCAAACTGCTGAAAAAGATTTGTCACCCTTGGCTTTCTGCTGCAGAGTCTCAGACATCCTATTCCAGAAAAAAAAAAATTAAAAAAAATTTGAGTGCTACAGCAATGGGAACAGCTTGAGCTGGGAGTCTCTGCAGGGGGACCCTGAAAAATGAGATCCCTGAGCTTTTCTGCCCTCGCAGGTTGTGCACGTGCTCTTCATGCCTCCAGTGGTGATTTTTGGTCCTTGTTGGACTCTCTCTGTCTCCACCCACACAGGCCACTGGCTTCTCTTGTCTTGTGGAGTTGCAGCTTCCACGGATGGCTGGAGCCTCTTTATGTCGTGCTCTGTGCTTCCTGAGAGCCAGCAGAGCTTAGGAGCCCAAACCCTTCCTGATTTAGAGAAAGCATTGCCCAGCAGCAGCTCAAATATCAGTGTTTTATCAGAATTATTCTCTTACTGCCTTCAATACACAGCTCTGTATGCAGCTACAAGGAAACTTACTGGGAACATGAACTCCATTCCACCCAAAAGCACATCTGGGTGAGAGTTCAGAGCTTGGGACTTGAGGCTTCTGCAAATCCAGCTACTCAGACTAAGAAAGGAAAGCTAAGCAAGCAGCTAAACCACACAATATTATAACTCTAAGTGACTTATTCTGATTTTAAACTTGCTTCTTAAGCCAAACAACTGATATTTCTCAACCCATTCTTGGGGGGTCTTGAGAGTGGCCTCCACTGAATGGTTTTCCACTGGTCCCAGCTTGGAGAATCCTCAGAAGGGATGTAGGAAGATGTTGTGGTTTCCAGGACAGCCTCTCCCTCCTGCTCCGAGGGCATCCCTGTGACCCGGGGAGTTACAGCCAGGAGGGAACATCCTGCAGCCAAAGGATTTTGTGTTTCATAACCAAAGGGCTGCAAAGGTCAATCCGTGCAACAGCTCTGACCAGGAGTCAGTGGGATGGGGAATGACCAAAACAAACACACAAACAAACAAACAAACAAACACACAAACAAACAAACACACACACACACAAACACACAAACAGCTGCCTGAGGGCTGCCTGAGCTTCTCCCCCCACTCAGCTGCAGATCCACACTGAGATCTGCCCAGCTCCTGAGCTGCCTGCTCTGCCTGCATCTGTCTCCACTGCCAGCCAAGGAATTCTGCATCATTGCTGCAGATATTTTACACAGGTTGTCCTGGAGCACAGAACCAGGATGCCCATCAGGCTCTCTCCAGCTGAATTATTTTTCCATCCCTGTCCAGAAATCACCTTTGGCATTGTCAGGAAAATAAATCCACAAACAGCAGAGGTTTATGTCCAAAAAGGAGACAGAGGAGTCCTTTTTGTTTTATTCGAATAAAGGGAGAGGCCATGGGACATTCCCCTGGGATCTCTCAGATTTTTGGAGGATGCAGCCCCCTTTTTGTCCCAATTTCCCTCTCTCTTTCCCCATGGGCTGAGGTACCTGAGAGGCACAGACTTCCCAAAACCCTGATACCTGAGATTCCCCTCTAATATATAACCCTCCCTTTTAATTTTTAACTCTTATGGAATTCATGAGTTTTCCTCATTGTTTCTTTCATCTTTCAATATCCAATTATATTTATCAGCAAACCTACAGTTTGTTTGTAAAGGCAAATATCTTTTTCCATTCATCAATCCGTGGAATCCTTCCCAAAGTTTCTTTTATCTCTCAGTGCTGGTTTTATCTACCAGCAGACCCACAGCTCGTTTGGAAAGACAAATCCCTCATTCCTCTCAGCATTAAGGTGACTAATACAGAGACTTTGGAAAATCAGCAGTGAGTGAAACTCCCCCCACACAGAGCCCCTTCCCTCCTGCAGCACCTTTCCTGCTTCCAGAAACTCCTCCTCCTTCTTGAGTTCCTCTCCCATCCCATTTCCCCAGCTGAATTTGGGGATGCAGATTGCCATCCCCTTCCACGGGAAGGGTTTGGGGGGTGGTCCCAACCAGCAGAGCCCCCTCAGGGGGCTGGTCCCAGTCAGCTCCATGACCAAGGCTGAGCCCACCAGGGAAGCTGATGGCTTGAAAATGTGTGAAAACATTTCGGAAAGGGAAGAAAACAGCAGATGGGAGGACAAGGGAAGAGCGAAGTGAGAAGTGGGAGAGGAGCAGGAGGTGGAGCAGGAGGGGCTCCCTGGAGCTGAGGATTTTCCCTGCAGCCCAAGGAGGACTCAGAGCAGGGCAGATGTTCCTGCACGAGTGGAGGGGACCCTGCCATGGCACATCCTCACACAGCATCCCGTGGGAATCCACTCCAGGGCAGATGGATATTCCTGAAGAAAGCACAGCCCATGAAGGAGCACACTGCAGGTTTTCCTGGAGGGCTGCAGGCTCCCGGGCTGGAGCACAGCAAAGGTGAGGAGGAAGGAACAAGAAGCAGAAACCACTTTGTGCTGACCTGGACCTGCTGCTCTCAATGTCCCTTGCACCACTTTTTTTTTGGAGGGGGCTGATTAGGGGAGTTTGGAGTGAAGAAGCAAAACTGAATCTGAGAGAGGACTGGGGAGTGAGGAGGAAACATGTTTGATATTTGTCTTTTTGTTTCCCACTACCCAAATTTTAAGACAATAAATTCAATTACTTTTCCCCAAATTGTGTCTGTTTTAACCTGTGACAGCAATTGGTGACTTCCCCATCTTATCCCAGCCCACGAGTTTTCCTGAACTTTTTTTCCCCCAATTTTTTTGGGAAGTGAGCAGCTGGGTGAGAGCTCTGCTGTCAGCCAAGGCTCTCTCATCACCACAGCCATGGCAGGGGGTTGGAATGAGATGATCTTTAAGGTCCTTTCTACCCCAAACCATTCTGGGATTCTATAATTCCATGATCACAAAAGGAAAAGCTCTCCCCTATGGCTTTCCCCCAGTACTGTCCTTCAGTCTCTCTGCCCTGAAGGGTATTCCTGCCATTTTTCTGCCAAAAGATCCCCACACAGGGCACCATTTTTCGGGTTGTGGTTGTTTTCTTTAAAAAAGCCAAGCAGCTATTAGTTGCTATAAAGTCGTTTATTGCAAAGGCACATCAGTCTGGAAAGGCAAAGAGCCACAAGTGTTAAAGTCCGTGCTAAAGGTTTTAATTCAACCCCTGCACTCTGATTTCTCTCTGAATAATTCAGAGATGTTTGATTTGCAGGCTCCAGCATGGAGGGGCATGCTGCTGCCCAGCCCCTGGCTCAGGCAGCTCCCTGCACGGGGAACGTGGCAAGGTCTGGTTTTGCTGCCCAGAGGGGACTGATGGGGATATTTTGTGTCAGATTTTTTTATTGCCAGGAAGAAAAAAACACCTCCAACAAAAGAGTCCGAGCAGATGAATCAGGCCCAGATGCTCGAGCGGTTAAAGAAGGAATTAGAAAACGAGCAAGGGAGGCTCTCAGCAGTGCAGGCAGTGTGTGATGCCAGGAGAGCAGGGCCATGTCCCAGGGACAGGAGCTGCAGTGTCCCCTCCTCGCTGGGCTGTCACTCTCTCCCAGTGACATGGGGGCTGCAGGGGGAAGGTAATTGCCAGCTCTAATTGCCCTTCTCTCCTCCTGCCCTTTGAAGCAGGAGGGGGTGAGGGGGGCTCTCCCCCTCCCACGGCCCCACATTGCAGAGCCCAGCCAGGACTTTGTTGTCCCACTGGGTGTCCTTTGTGTCCTACCAGGCTCCATTGTCAGCCTTTGTGTCCTCTTACCAGCTGGTTCATTTTATTGATGGTTTTGTGTAGTTGAAGTGAGCTTTGAAAGTCAAAAGATGGAGCAGAGTTCCAGAGGGGCTCCAGCTGCACGTCCCTGGATCCAGGATTAGTGGCAATGGCTCAGGTGGCAGTGGGGGGTGGCCAGCAGGGCCATTTGCTGTCATTGCCCAGCTCGGGGAAACAAGAGACAAGAGTCAGAAACCCAAGAGGAAATATTAAATATTGGAGGCATCCAGGACATGTTTTCCAAGGTTTCTTCAAAGTAAGTAATACAGAGGCACAATGGTTTTACTTTTTTTTTTTTTTTCATATGTCATGATCCCAAGACCTGGGGATTTGGGATTTTTGGAAACAGATTTGTGATAAAATCAAACAAAACCGGGAGCACTGCTGAGGATTGGATATGCCTCATTCCCAGGAGGATTTGCCAAGGTCCCAGGAGCACCAATGGCCTCACCTGGAGCCTCCCCCTCCCCTGCTGTCCCAAGGGGCTGCATTGAATCTCCAAACCTGAGCCTTTGGTCCCTGCCTGGGATTTGCTGTAACTCTGCTGCCCCATTCCCTGGCAGTGGATTCCCCTGATCCTGACCCTGGTGTGTGAATTGAAGCTGGATCTGCCTCACCATCCCCAGCCCCTGATGAAGGGGACTCTGGATTGTCCCTCCCCACGAGGCTGGTGCTGCTCAGGTGCCTGGGGGCTGCTGGAATCCCTGGCTGGCCATGGCATCGTCCCTGGCTCCCAGCCCGTGGTCCCCCAGGTAGCATGGAGCCCTCTGGCTCCTTGACAAGAGTAAATTCCTTTCTATACATTTAATTGCTTTAATGCATTTACATAAAACAGTTTTTTTTTAAAAATCTTTCTCAACTTGCCCACGTGTTGAGACAAAAATTCTCCCTGCTCCTGCACCCAGAGAGCAAATGGACCTGTCCTGGATGCCACAACTCCCTAATTATCCACAGGTCATTAACACACAGGAGAGAGTTCAGTCTTTGTGCCACTGAAAATCTCCAGGCTTCCTCTGGGCACTGGGAGCATGGGGATGCTCTGAGGGCTGGAGAGAGCCAGGCTGGGAGAGCTGGGGGTGCTCACCTGGAGAGGAGAAGGATCCAGGGAGAGCTCAGAGCCCCTTCCAGAGCCTAAAGGGGCTCCAGGAGAGCTGGAGAGGGACTGGGGACAAGGGATGGAGGGACAGCACACAGGGAATGGCTTCAAATGGACAGAGGGCAGGGCTGGATGGGATATTGGGAAGGAATTCCTGGCTGTGAGGGTGGGCAGGCCCTGGCACAGGGTGCCCAGAGCAGCTGTGGCTGCCCCTGGATCCCTGGCAGTGCCCAAGGCCAGGCTGGACAGGGCTTGGAGCAGCCTGGGACAGTGGAAGGTGTCCCTGCCATGGCAGGGGGTGGCACTGGATGAGCTCTAAGGTCCCTTCAACCCAAACCATTCTGGAATTCTCTGATTCTCTGATTCTATGATCGATCTCTGCAGACAATCCCCTGTGCTGCCTTCAACAGGGGCTTCCCTCATTCCGTGCAGCAGCAGCAAAGCTGCCACCACCCCACACTGGGGCTGTCACAGCTGGACCCAGCTTGGGCTCCCTCTCCTCTTTCATGGCTGCTCTGAAGCCTGCAGGGAGCTGGGCTCTCACTGAGCCATTTCAAAGCTCTCTCATTAACTGCTTGCCAGCAGCCAGCTCTCCCATAATGGGGATCGCCTCTGGAAATTGCAGCCCCATAGCAACAAGGAGTTTAATGGCTGTTATTCCTAAATGAAGGATACAGGTCTGGTAATCCACCTCGTGCCTCTAGCAAAGGCCCTTGGAAATGATGATTTCCCATTGCAGGTAAGGCAGGAAAACACACTCAGTCACAAGAGTGTTAAAATGGCAAGGCCTGGCCTGGCAGAGTAGTTTTTAATGTTTCAAAATATTGGAGTTTTAAAATATTTTTAACATAATTTTTTGTGGAGTCAAGTGAACATACAGGAAACCTTTATGTGCTTTAAAAATTGAAAGGTATTAATTTTCCTCACAAGAAAAAAAGGGAAACCTGTTTTCAAGGACAGGACCCACTTCATGTGGTCTGCAGCAGAGA
Source organism: Sturnus vulgaris (assembly GCF_052056855.1). Lineage (NCBI taxonomy): Eukaryota > Metazoa > Chordata > Aves > Passeriformes > Sturnidae > Sturnus > Sturnus vulgaris. The sequence goes on along the minus strand of NC_142267.1, from coordinate 6,054,147 downwards.
CTTTTTGTGCCCTGTGCTCGTGCTTGTCCTCTTTCATGCTAAAGAACTTCTCCTGTGTGTCCCATTGTACAGTAACACAGAACCCCAAAATCCCAGACTGCTTTGGGTTGGAAGGGACCTTAAAGCTCATTTCATCTTCCCCTGCCATGGCAGGGACACCTTCCACTGTCCCAGGCTGCTCCAAGCCCCGTCCAGCCTTGGACACTTCCAGGGATCCAGGGGCTGCTCTGGGCAGCCTTAGCCCATTGCTTCTGTCCTTTCCCTGCACACCAAACCGGGCTCCATCCTCTGCCCAGCCCTTTCAGGCAGTGGAAGGTGCAGTCAGTTGTCCCCTCATGTGTTCAATTCTCCATCTCTGTCCATCTTCCCCGAGCCCACCATGGAGCCCTGGTGCAGCTCCACTCACTCAGCCCTGTCCCCATGATCTTTGTGCCACTGCCTCTCACCAGTTCCTTCATCAGTTTAAGAAAATACACAACCTGCCACTGCAGAGACCCTTTTATGCAGTTTTGTCAACATCAGGGAAGGGGAACCAGGTGAGGGTCGGGCTCTGCTCTTAGGTAGAAGTGACAGGAATAGAGGAAATGGCCTCAAGCTGTGCCACGGGAGCTTTAGGTTGGCTGAAGGTAAAATTCCTTAGAGAAAGGATGGTCAGGCACTGGCACAGGGCAGTGGTGGAGTCACCATCTCTGCAAGGATTCAAAACCATGTGAATGTGGCTTTTGGGGACATGGTTTGGGAGCAGACCTGGCAGTGCTGGGTTGGCAGCTGAGCTTGGAGATCTTAGAGAGCTTTCCCAACCTTCATTATTAATTAGCTAACTAATTAAGTCCATGATTTGTACCCACCCAGCAGCTCCCTCAGCCCTGTGATGGCCAGCATTGGGTTTCTCTGAGCTTCCTTGGACATGAGCTCGGTAAGAGACTGACCATCTCCAGCCAGGATGAGTTAACACTGGGGCTGGTCCCAGATGTCCCTGTCACATCTGGGGCATCACCCACCCCAGTACTCCTTTTCCTGCCTCCCCTCGCCCTGTCCCCAGTGGGGGACACACCAGAATAGCTCAGAGCTATGGAGTGGCCTGGGAAAAGTGGAATATCAATTTGCTTGGGTGGAGATAAAATGGTCAGAGAGGCTCCAGGGTGGGAGCCTGAGGGGAAGGTGTGCATGGATAAGAGAAACCCTGGAGAGGGCTGAGGGCAGAGAAGATTCTGGTGGATTCATGCCTGGCCATGACTGGCTTAGGGCCAGGAAGGTTTTAGGAGTGTTTCCCCCTGCAGTTGCCTTTTGCAGCCCTTGGGATCACAGCCACTGCTTTTTTCTGTGCCAGTGGGGCTGCAAAAGATTTCTGATTTTTTTTGGATGAAAGCAGCATTTCTCCCACAGTCCTCAGGGAACTCTGAGAGCTGGAAAAGACTGAATATTAGAAGAGATAAAATAGCCTTCTAATATCATTGTCCATCCTCTGTAGAGTGGATGGGAGGTTTGAGTTCTGTGTGTCCCAGAGCTCACCCAGCTGGAGCAGTGTGACCCCAGGGAGGGGGTTCAGCACAGTTGTGCCTCTTCTCAGCACAGCTGTATCCTCTGGCACATCCCAGGATGCTGGAGCTGCTGCCTGGGTGCCTCCCAGCCTGCCCTCCAAACCAAGGGCACACCAGCATTGCAGGGACTCGGTTGTGCAGAGTTAATTCAATTCCTAAAAGCCCAGTTTGGAAAGCTGCAGGGAAGCTTCCCCTTCCACAGGGGCAGAGGAAGGAGGCACAGTGTAAAGGTGGTATTTGCACCACTTAATTAGTGGCTTGTTTTAATTTTCTTTTGTTTTCACTCAGAGCCAGGATTAAAAACACGAATTTTCTCATGTTTGGGCTTGGTTGTTTATTAAATCTTACCTAAAGTACAGAGAGTTCTGCAACACCTCTAGCTACCAGCTAAAACTGAGCAAAATGGAGGTGAATTTAGCTGGTTACAAGGTCATTTAAAGCCAAACAGTCCAATAGAGAATTAACACCTATATTATTTATACTTTTGACCCAATAACCAAACTCCTGTGACCCTCAGTGCATCACTGACTGTCTAACCAAAAACTACTGCCTGAAATCATGAAGAAGAAGGAAGAAGAAGACACAAACAACACCCAAAATCCTCCTTCTTGTCCCATACCTATCACTGTGTTATAAAAACCTCAAATTCCAAACCCTTCACCGTGTGCAATCACACACTTCTATTTAACTACACACCCGTGATTCTAACTCCATCACTCAAATTTGGAAGCTTCTCCAAGGCCTCGGGTCAAAATCAGTGTTCTCCAGGGGGGTCAGTGTAAGAGAGCACAGAAAGCTCAAAAATCCCAGGTTTGTGGGATCCAACAGCACAGGGCTCCCCAAAGAGTGCCCAGGATGGGCTGGGCTGGGTTGGGGCCCTGGGCTGGGTTTGTGCTGCCTTTCCCTTCACAGAAACCCCAGCACAGCAGCCCCAGCTGCCTGCTCACACTGCCCACGCTGAGGGGATGCTGTGGGTGCCCTGTGTCCCCAAAGAGGTGGCCCCAGGACGTGTCACCTGCAGTGTGACCTGGCTGCCGTGGGCTGGGGCAGCTCCGACCTGCTCTGCCCTGCTCTGGGCACTTTAAATAGGTCAACAGCAGGTGACTGGATGAAATTACCCTTCATTTTATTGTAAGGGAGCTGCAGACGAGGCCCTTCCCCGTGGCTAACAGCAGGGATTGCCAGTGACAATGTAATGATTTTAATCCTGCAGTTTTCATTAACTCCTCACGTGCCGCGGGGCTGAGCTGGTTCAGCCCCAAGGCAGCACCAGCAGGGCTGGGAGGATGAAGCCACTGCTCTAAACGTGCACAGGGACATGTCCCAGACATCACAGTGACACAAACCCATCTCTGGGGACTTGGTACAAAGCCCAGAGCCTCTCTCTGTGCTCCTCTGGGTCAGTGCAGAGCCCAGCTCTGTGACAGCAAAGTGCCATCAAAATCTCTCCATTTCTGGAGGTAAACAGAGAACAAAGCAGCTCTTTGTGTGTCACTGGGTTCAACTGGACTTTTATTTGTCACAGGGTAAAGGACATGACTTGACCATCAGGGGATGGACATGGGACACAGCAGGACAGCAGGGGTGGGGATCGAGTGGTGGAGAAAATGATGTCAGATCATGGGGGCAGGGCTGTCCCACTGGGGGAAAAGCAGGCTGAGGGCTCAGAAGGAGCCCAGAGCTGGAGCTGAGTTGTGGGGTCAGGTGCTGAGTGAGCTGTGTGGGGCAGAGGGATGGGGAATCACCACAGTGGGACTGAGAGAGGCTGACTTGTCTTTACCCCTGAGCTCTGATGTTAAATCCACCTGCTCCTTCCCCAGTCTCCAGCAGGCCCTTTTGAGGAGCAGGGCTGACACAGGCAGGGCTTTTGTGCTTTTTCATCTCTGCTGTTGGGAACAAACAAAGTCCCCAGTGACCGTGCAGGGACAGTGCAGGGCAGCCCGGTTTGTCCTGGGGCCAGAGGAGTGGTGGTGTTTGAGATGCTCCCAGTGCCAGACCAGGAGTGGGGTGAGCCACTGTCTCTGCAGCTGGGCCACTCCAGATGCCAAGAGTTACCCCACAAAGCAGAGAGGAAAGAGGATGAAACAGGGGCAGCTCAGCCAGAGGAGCCACTGACAAGGGGAGGCCTCCTGTCCTCTTGTTCATTTTCCCACCTTGCCCGCTCTTCCTTGACCCCAAGCCCAGTTCCCCCAGTATCTCCTGTGCTTGTCCACATTTCTGCAAGGGGTTTCAGCTCCCAGAGCCACTCCAGGAGATCCCAGCACCTGTGAGGTGTGTGCTGAGCACCTCTGGAGCAGTGGAAGGTGAGACAAGACCTCCCCCTTGTGCTGAGATGTCACAGCAGATTTACAGCTGCAGCTCTAGACAAATGCTGCAGGTGTGAGATTATTAAAGGAATGGTCATTTAAGTCCAGAGAAGAAAATTCCTTTTGCTTCAAAAGGTAGGATGAACTTACTCATGTCCTGGAACAGCGTGGGGGAGACACTGCACCTCCATGAGCTGTGCCTGGGATTTTTCACTTATTTTTCCCTAGGATGTCCTTCAGAATGGATGTCCTGAGGTCAGGAAGTGATTTAGTCCAATTTACAACTCAAACAAGGGTCAGCTCTGAGGTCACACCAGGCTACCTGTGAGGTCTTGGAAACCCACAGAGTCTTCTGGTCCTCTGACAGCACGGTGAGATTCCTGGGATTGTCCTGTAGGGCAGGAGTTGGGCTCCAAGACCCTTGTGGGTCCCTTCCAACTCAGGGCATTGTGTGACTCTAGGATCTGGTTTTGCATCACTTGGGCTCTTTGGGAGGCTCCTTAAGGGAGATGAATTGCTGAAGGAGAGAGCCAATGCCTGCTGTGCCCACTGCTCTGACCTTCAGGGACATGACTTTATATCCCATTGTCCTGAACAGGTGATGGCCTGAATGCAAGCCAGGCATTCCTGGCTGTCTCTGGCTGGGTTTTTGGGGTCCCTTTGGGATCCCTGAGACTGCTCCTGCAGCCCTCAGTGACGGAGCAAATTCCCCAGCCTTGCCCAGATGGAATTTGTCTCGTGGGGAGCTCTCAGACCAGCAGGGTATAGAGACCAGCACATGCAGAAAGGCACAAATCCATGGTTTATTCTATGAAGGCATCCTGTCTGCATATACCCACGGCTATTGCTTTACAGGGGTTTTTATATCTTTTGAGGGTTTTACAGTTTGCACCAATTACCAATGGAATTCTACTTTCTAACCAATCCCTGAGGGATTTTACATTCAAAGCTGGCCTATGGATACTAAAAGAAAATGAACCAATAATATTGAAGATAGATTAAGAGGTTCTACCAAGGGGGGGAAGCTTGATTCCTTTCTGTATTTGTCATTTCACAGCCATTTCTTATCTCTAAGCCCTGGTTTTCCAAGGGGCTTGTTCTGAGGATGCAGGGAGACTTTCTTCTTTATGAATGTTTCTGCTCCCTCCACACCTGGCTCCCAGCCCAGGAAGAGGGGGAGCACCACTGTTCCATGTCCCTCCTGCTGGACACGTGTGAGAGGAGGATTCCCTGCTCCCCCTGTGGCACGGATGGGGCTGCAGAGCCCAGGAACACGGATTTGTTTTTACACGAGGCTTTCCATGGGCCAGGCTGGGTGCCCAGAGATCCCTGTGCTGCCTGAAGCACAAACACTTCCCAGAAATGGGAAAACCTCTGAGCAGCAGCTCCACTGCAGGCTGGTCAGGCAGCATGACTTGACTGAGACCCTGGGGTACTTCCCACAGCTCCCAAAATATAGCCAGGAATAGCCAGCACTTATGAACCAGCCTTGGCTCTGTTTGAGCTGTTCCCTAAGCTTCAGAGTAACCTTCACTATTCATAAGTTTCTAAGGTGAGGCTGGAGAGAGTGTGGAGCAACCTGGTCTAGTGGAAGGGGGAGTGGAACAAGATAAGCTTTAAAATTCCTTCCAATCCAAACTACTCTGGAATGCTATGATTAATGAAATGATCTTGATTTATGGTAAATATAGCCATACATTTTCCAATTTTTAAAAAAATAATAATTTATTTTGAATTTTTCTCTCCTTATTTATGATAAATATGGTCAGATCAATTTCTGTGTTTATCATTTCTCTTGAGTTTGCTCTACCTGTGGCATATGGGAAGGAAACAAACCATGAACTCAGGGTGGCTGAGTGCTGGGATGTGAAAATCAATTCCTGACATCCCAGAGCAGTGCTGGGCTCCTCTGCAGCCTGTCACAAAGTGCCACTGACCACACTGGGCTATCCTGGCACTCACAGCCTCAACGGGCTCATCCTCCCTCCCCTAAGCCAGCAAAGGTGCTGATACCATGTCCAAACCCTCAGGAACAGCACAGAGTGTTTGTGAGACTCCTGCTGATCCCTTGTGCCCCAGCCTGTCCACACCAAGCTGTTCATTGTTTGCACATATGAAAAATATCAGAAATACAGAAATCTGGGTGCAGAGGAAAGAGGAGCCCAGTCCTGGGCTTGTGCTCAGCCATGGAGGACAAACCTTCCCAGCTGTACAGCACTTAGAGCTGGGGCTGCCACAGAGTCTGGCTGGGGTCACTGAATCACAGGCTGGGTTGGGAGGAAACTTTAAATATCATCAAATCATAAAGTCAGAGTGGTTTGGGTTGGGAGGGGTCTTAAAGTGTCCCACCCCTGCCCAGGGCAGGGGCACCTTCCACCACACCAGGCTGCTCCAAGCCCCATCCAGCCTGGCCTGGGACACTGCCAGGGTTTGGAAATAATACCCCAGAAACCATAGATGAAAGAAATTGAACAATGGGTTTAGATGGAAGCAGTTCTGAACAAAGCCAGTACAGGGGAAGGGGAGCTGAAGGAATAGGACCCTTTAATTTAAAAATTGCTGATACATTTGTGACCCTCCATCATCCAAAAATAGGATCGTGTATGTGGGCAACCTGATGCAGTGGTGGCCATCCCTGCCCATGCAGTGGGGTTGGGAGCAGGGCTCTGTCCAGTCTGTGATTCCAGAACAGACAATGCAGGGGGCACTTAGAGGCTGGATCAATATCTCAGGGTGGGGAAGGAACAGGGGGGATTGTGGCTCTTGATTTGGGAACTCACAGACATTTCCAAAGATGGGACAGACTTAAAAACAATTTGGTCCAAGCCACGTGTGAAGCCTGGCTGGCACCTTCCCTTGTCACCCCTGAGCAGCCTTGTGTGCCAGGGGACACCCCAGCCCTGGGGCTGTCCAAAGCACAGAGTCTCCCCAATAACATTTGAGGGGGATTGGGATTTTTGGGCCCACTGGGATTTTTGAGGCTGATTTTCCATTGGCTTGTGGCAGAGGAACAGTTTTGGATTAAAGCTTTGAGACTTGGGGAATGCACCCTCAAACCACACATTCCATCAGCTCGGGTACAGCTTGCCTAGGGAAATATTCCAATTCCCAAATTTATGGGGTTTTGTTGGAGGGACTTGAGGATGTTTCTGCTCCAGCCCCCAGCTCAAAGCAGGGTCAGAGATGAGGTCAGAAAGGAACTTCTCAAGGCTCTTTCCAGTTCTGCCTCAAAAACCTCCGGGGGCAGAGACTCCACAATCTCTCTGGACAACCTCTTCTGACACTTCTAAAGCTGCACATTATTCCTTTATTTGTGGAGCTCCTCAATGTGTGACAGCATATTTATTAAAAATATAGTCCTAAAAATAGAAAATACATATATAAAATAAATGTATATGGGGCTATATAAAAATATAGCCCTAAAAATGTGTTTATTATTTTTTCGAACCACAGAATTATTAAGGTTTGAAAAGACCTCCAAGATTGTCAAGTCCAACATTTGACTGCTACTATAAATCCTTGTTTCTGCCTTGTGCTACTTCCAGTCCCTTTTCCTGTCCTAGACAAAATAGACAAAATTCTGCAGGTGAGGTAAGGCTGGGAAGGTGGAAAGAATTGGGAAGATGTTCAGGCTTCAAAGCTGAGTATTGGTACTGACAAACACTGCCCACAAAATGTGTCTTGGTGGATTTGATTTATTGGTAAATGATGAGTAACTTAATACATTTTAATACTTTACTTTCCCAGAATAATTCATACAAAACTGTTTCAACAAAGCAGAAGGAAGAAATAATATCCCCTACAAAATACCCCAAAAGCCCACAATAAATTGCTATTTTCCTTTGGAAGAAAGAGAAATAATTTAGTGCTACTGTTTGGATGTCAGTGAGGACCACTGGTCTCAGGAGATAAGAATGAAGCCCATAACGAGTTACACTCATAAATGTTTTATTCTGACAGAATATTTTATTAAAAAGTGATCTGAATAGAAAACCAAAGAATACAAAACTATGAGCATTTATTTGTGTGGGTGTGAGGAATGATGCTGGCAAAGAGAAGAGACAAATCCTTAAATACAGAGAAGCCTAAAGTACAAGGAAACATAAGTGTGAGAATACAAACACAGACACTTCTGAGCAGGGCTTGGAGAAGCCAAAATACCGATTTCTGTTCACTCAGAGGTAAAATTATTGAAGAAGCATGATGGCCAGCAAATGGAAGTGCAGGTGTCAGGCCCTGCCTTGTTGCTGTGCTCCAGCCTCCCCCTGTGTCCCTGGACAGAGGGACGAGAGGCAGGAGGGAGGAAAGGACAGCAGGAAAAAAACCCCAGAGCAGCCAACCCCATCCCAGGGCTGGGGCCCTGCTGGGAGGGACCTCAGCACTTCCACTGTCCCCATCCTATCAGTCCCCGGGGCACAGAGACACTGGGAACGTGCCAAGACACTGATGGTATGTGCTGATTTGCAGATGAATTTGCATGAATTTGCATACATCTCCCTCTCAGTTTGCATTCATTCCCTGCGATGCCTTTAAGAACAAGTAAAACATTGTCTGCTCTGAATGAATCAAATTTTCTACTTTAGTTTTCCTTTTTTTTGCAGATACACAAATGTGGAAAATTCAGCTACTGGTTAATTTATTTTCTTCCATTTCTATTGCTTTTCTCACCCCCCTTCCACCCTCAGCTACCATAGTGATCTATTCTTCATTTTTTTACATTATATGAAAATTGTTATCATAAATTATCCCCTCAGTTGTGCACAAGGCAGACAATATCCCAAACTGTAGCATTGAGTGTCCAATTTGCACAACACTGATGGTTCACAGACTGGTCTTAATATGCTCCACTTTTCATTTCCTTTCCTGGAGGAACAGGTCTCAGTACTGACATCTGCTTGGTGAGAAGTTTTATTTTATATAATTCCACACAATTAAATATTGAAGAACAATTATCCTGATAGCTCTTTGCTGTGCAGATGAGGGAGTTGAGTGGAAGATTGTGGAATGCTCATTGTGCAGGGAGCACTGTGACTCTGGGCAGATATTCTGGGGAATGTGGCCGCTCTGGGACGTGATGGAGTGAGAGCCTTGTTGGGATTTTTCCCAATATCCCACCTGGAGCCTCGTTGTCTCTTTGGTGTCATTCTCTAAGGGCCCTGTAACAATTTGTGGGCTGTGATGTCCAGCCCCTCAGCATCATCTTTGACAGCACAAATCAACTCCTTACACCTCTCCTGGGGACAAATGTCAGAGCCCTGATCCCCAAAACATCCCCAAAACATCCCCTGACCCTCAAAACATCCCCTGACCCCCCAGCCATCCCCCTGACCCCCCAACCATTCCCCCTGACCCTTCAGCCATCCCCTGATCCCCAGCCATCCCCCCTGACCCATCTCCCGTGTGTTCCTGTCACACCCTCTTGCTCTGGGTGCAGAAGGGGCTTTGGGGGATGCCCAGGAACAGGGGGATCCCAGCACTGAGCAGAGGGATCTGGGAGCTCCTCCCTTGTGGTCCCAGCCCGGTTTGTGGTTTCCCTGGTTTGCCATGAGAGTGCACTGTTGGCTCGTGTTCCATGTGTCCTCCTGGTCCTTCCCAGCACCTGATCCATCACTTCCCAGCCTGAGCTGCTGACCAGGGCTGCCCTGCCCTGGCCCGGGGCAGTCTGAGAGGTTCCTGTTGGCCCAGATCTGAAGTTTGTTGAGGTTCTTCTGGGCTAAAGCTCTGCCGTTCCCACGCCAGCTGCTTCCTCATCTCTGGTGTTGCCTACAGACAATGAGGCTGCAGCTGGATTGTCACCCAGAGAGCACATGGGGATATTGAGCTACCCCAGGCCACTGCTTAGCCCTGGGATACTCAGATTGTCACCTGGGATACTCAGATTGTCACCTGGGATACTCAGATTGTCCTGAAGAAAATCAAACTCCAGTGACTGTACCCACTGCCCTTCCTTAGGGATTGTCCATGGCCACAGCCTTTAACCCAAGATTTTTCACTGTATTAACTCAGGGAGGTTTGGGTTGGATATCAGGGAAGGTTCTTCCCCCAGAGGGTGCTGGGCTCTGCCCAGGCTGCCCAGGGAATGGGCACAGCCCCGAGGCTGCCACAGCTCCAGGAGAGTTTGGGCAGGGTGGGATTGTTGGGGTGTCTGTGCAGGGCCAAGAGTTGAATTGAATGGTCCTTGTGGGTCCTTTCCAGCTCAGGATATTCCATGATTATATATTCCATGATTCCATGTCTTTCCTGAAGTTATTCTTCTGTTCTACCACCTTCAAGTTACCTCCAGCTCCTTCCATTCCACTGCTTCCCTTCCACTTAACTCAGTCCCCACCTGTTGGATGCATTTCCTACCTGGAGTCTGACTCTTCCCCTCCTGACATCACTGGAACACGGTTTGGGCTCCCTGGCTATTCCTGTGCTCTGGGATTGTTTGTCCTGACAGGAGATGGGTTTGCCAAGCACTCCTGGCTGACCCCAGGCAGGGTCAGACCTGGGGGGATGTATTTTTGGGAGGCTGGAATGCATTCCTGAGTGGATCTGTTCTCCCTAGTGAGGCATTATCCCCCCTGTTTGCCATCTCAGGATGTCCTCACACTGCTCTGTGTGCAGCAGGAAAAGGCAGGAGCCTCTCCAAGCACCTTTCACAGCTTTATGACAACCTGTGAGAGGGAAAATCTCCTTCAGTGACCAGGACAGGACTGTTCAGAGTCAGTGGGACAGAGATGGGGATGTTCTCTCATTTCCCCCCTTATATAACATTGTTGCCATGGCAGGAGATGGTATTTTCCTGTTTTTTTTAAGTCACAGGTGAAATACTTCATTATTTGTAGCTGTGCTCATTATTCACTGTAAAACACAAATCTAAACAACACCTGAGTTGTGTAATCAAACTCCTGAGGAAAACCTGAGGATTGCTCCAAAATTGGCTTATAAATAAATGCCAGTAGAAGGAGGTGAGGCCCCCTGAGCCAGGATTTCCTTCTGAGCCAGGGGCTTGGCACAGGGAATTCTGAGCAAGGACTCACCTGGGGAGCTCAGGCTGAGTTAATCCATTGCCACAGAGGGAGGGTGAACTGGGGATGATCCTATTGTAAACTACTCAAGTTTTAGCTACAAACAATACATAACAGATGTTTGTCAAGCTATATCTTTTAATTAGCAATTTGCTCTGCTGTTTTTAAAACTCTAGGAGGGCAAACTGTAAATATGATCTCCAGCCAAGAAAAAAGAAGCCCTACTCACTCCTCAAAATCCATTCCTCTTGCTTCTCTGGAATCAGACGTTTTTGGATTTGGCCTTTTTTCCCATTTCACCTGCAGGTTTGCTCAGGTTTTCAGCAGTTTGCTGCCTTTCCTTGTGCATCTCACAGCAGGCAGTGCAGCAAGAAGGGTTAAACAAGCCTGGGAGTGTGCAGGGGACGTGCTTGACTTTCATTACTGGTTATGGCACATAAGACAGAGAACCCAGCATGTCCTCTTTAAAGGAAAATTGTGTTCCTCTGCCTGCTTTAAGTGTGTCAGCAAAGCAGTTGTGAAGGATGCAATTTACCGAGTCTTTCAAAAGCCTTTGTCAAAGTTCCTCCTGAAAGTCACAGAGAACCAAAAGCATCTCAGGAAACTCTGGCACATGACAAAGTCCAGCCAGGCAGGGGCTGAACAGGGACCCCCCTGCTGTGGTCTGGGGGCTCATGGGCGAGCCAAAAAAATGAGAGGTTGGTCTTCAAATTAAATGTAAAAGAGGCTCAGGGGGGATCTTCTGCATCTCCACAAGGCAGGAGGGAGCAGCTGGGGGTGGGAGGTTGGTTGGGCTCTGTTCCCAGGGAACAAGAGGACATGGTTGGATATTAAAGAAAAGTCCTTGCTGAGCACTGAAAGGGTGCTCAGGCACTGGCACAGGCTGCCCAGGGCACTGGTGGAGTCGCCATCCCTGGAAGTGTTAAAAAAAATCCCAGTGGAACCCTTTGTGTTGTGGTTTGGTTTAATGGGAGTTAAATCATCTGAATGTTGGACTGGTCTTTTCCAGCCTTAACAATTCCCTGATTCTGTGAGATCCACCAGCCTCTGTGGTTTCCAGAACTGTGTGGGCTGTCTCCAGGTAAGCACAGGCTGGCTGAAGGGACAAGAGTGACAGCAAAAGAGAAGAGTGGTGCCTGTACAAAGGCCAGCAGAAACCTGTCCCCCAGAGCTCTGGCAGCCACACACCACAGTGTCTGTGCTGTTTCCTCATCGTGTTATCCCAACAAACACACCACATCCACCAGACAGGGAAACACAGGCACCAGAAATCCATCTCACTTAAGGCTTGCTGAGGGTGGGGCAAGAAAAAGTCTAAAGCAAAAGATCACACTGCAATAAATGTTGACTTCTGGGTCAAAACTGCTGCCCAAAAACCTCTTATCCTTGACAATCCTGAACACCCAGGGAGGGGTTGTTAAGGCACAGCAGCTGACACCCTTTCTGTGCTGCATTTGGAAAGGGTCTCAGCTGCTGTGTCCTTACAGTCCCTCCCTGGGTGCTCTGGATTGGTGTGGAAAATGGATTTTGGATAACAATTTATTGCTCCACCCATGCACCACATCCTGGTGTTTGTACATGTGCATGTGAGGATGCAGGGGGGCAGCATCAGCTTCCCTGGAAATTTAAATTAAATCAAATCAAACCCTTTTGTGCTTCCTGGCAGTTTCTCACAGTTTTGGTACACTCACCACAGTCACTCCAGACTCTTTCCTCGTGGGACAGAACCTTTCTCCTGCATTCCTGCACAAGTTCCTCAGGGCTGCTTTGCATGGCTGAATGGAGAGATTTCCTGCACAGAGAGCTCTGTCCCTCTTCCCTGAGCCTGGGTGCCTGTCCCAGCTTGCATGTGAATCTCAGGGAAGATTTCTGCAGCTGATTTGTGTGCAAAGTGAGGGGTGAGCAGCCCCAGGGGTTAGGAAAAGGCCTGGCTGTCTGTGGCTGTCTGCTCTGAACGTCCCTGGCAGCACAGGGGGAAAGACTCAGTCCCTAGAGAGAAAAAAAAAAAATAATTAAAAAAAGAGGAAAAAAATTCCCGATTCCAAACTCGTATTTGCCTTTTTCTGCAGACAGAAAGTGTCTTATGGGGGAGATGGGAGACAAGGACTTGAGGAGCAGGGAGAGAGACAGAGGGCTTGGGAAGGAGGGGAACACTGCCAAAAATCTGTGTCTGCAGGCAGCAGGAAGGGACAAGTTGAGACCTGAGGATGACACATCATTTTCTGTGATAAGCTGGCAGGTTGTGAAGGGGCCAAAGGCTGTAAGTCACAGACCTGGGGGTGTTGGATGGGGCTTCCCAAAGCTCCAGCAGTGCTCAGCTCCCTGGGGAGCTGGGTCTGCTCACCCCAGGCCAGCAGGGCTTTGTGTCACCACAGTGTCCATCAATGGAACAAACTGGGATTCCAGGATGCCTTGGGATTGCCTGGTGATGAAGTGGGGCCATGGAGATCCATACAATCCTCCCTCTGCACCCTCAAGCACTTAATTTTGGGCACCTGAACCCTCCTTCCTGCAAGATGCTGCGTGTTCTGCTTTGTTTCACTTGTACACAAAGGGCAAGGGAGCTGCTGGTGGAGGAGATTCAGCAGTGCTCCATTAAATTACAGCCAAATCCAGCTTTGATTCCTGCTCTGCTGTGCCTTCCTTCCTCCCTCAGGGTCAGAGGGAACCAATGAGTGAATGGAATTCAGGGACAGACTATGGCATCCCACCCAAATATCCTGTCCTGAGGCTCCAGCTATGCCTTGTCTCCTCCAGAGAGCAAATTTCTGTGCCCACAGGTGGAACTGGGCACAGAGCACCAGGGCCTCCTCCCAGCAGGGCATCACCAAGAGACATTGCTGGATGAGCACAGTGACAGGGGCAAGAGGAATCCCCAGGAGGAGCTGATGTGGAAAATTCCTTCACCAGAGCAGCACTGATGAAAAAAACTCACAGAATCCATGGGGTGACAGAATGGTTTGGGTGGGAAGGGACCTTGAAGCTCATCCCATCCCAAACCCTGCCATGGGCAGGGCCACCTTCCACTGTCCCAGGCTGCTCCCAGCCCTGTCCAGCCTGGCCTTGGGCACTGCCAGGGATCCAGGGGCAGCCACAGCTGCTCTGGGCACCCTGTGCCAGGGCCTGCCCACCCTCACAGCCAGGAATTCCTTCTCAAATATCCCATCCAGCCCAGTCCTCTGGCAGTGGGAAGCCATTCCCTGTGTCCTGTCCCTCCATCCCTTGTCCCCAGTCCCTCTCCAGCTCTCCTGGAGCCCCTTTAGGCTCTGGAAGGGGCTCTGAGCTCTCCCTGGAGCCTTCTCCTCTCCAGGTGAGCACCCCCAGCTCTCCCAGCCTTTTCTCATTGGAGAGGTGTTCCAGCTCTCACCTCATGTCCCCTTGCCTCTCCTTACCTGTGGAATAACCCCAGGAGCTGGAACAGGAGCACAGTGCTCTCTGAAGAGAGCTGAGCCCCAGTTATCCCAGCTGTGTCACTAAATCCTCCCCCAGTGGTGCACGGTGCTGAGATAATCAGAGAATGTCAGTAATGTCAGTCTGGCTGTACCCTGGGAATTCCACCTTGGGTGTTCCCTATCCTGGCACAGGGTGCCCAGAGCAGCTGTGGCTGCCCCTGGATCCCTGGCAGTGCCCAAGGGCTTGGAGCACCCTGGGACAGTGAAAGGTGTCCCTGCCCACGGTGGGGAATTGGAATGAGATTTACTTTGAAGTCCCTTCCAACCCAAACCAGTCTGGGATTCTGTGATTTTATAATTCTGTGTTTCAGAATTTGTGTTTGTTTTCCAATACCCATTTTTTCTGTGCTGGGTGATTTTTGATGGTTGATCTCACCCAGTTTCATGGGAGCCAACGCTGGTTTTGTCTCTGTGCTGAGCTTCACTCCTGGGCTGGCACACACTGACCTGTCACACGAGGCTTTCACCTGGCCTTGAGGAATCTGGGAACTGCATTTTCAGGACAGGGCAGAGCACTCTGATAAAAGCCACCTCAGCCTTTCCCACTGACTCAGATGCTCCTGATTGTGAAACAATTCCCTCTTTCCCAACACTGCAGCCCCAGCCAAGAGGATCATGCAAGAGCCAGGGAAAACACAGAGGAAAAAACAGGGTGTAAAAGAGTTTGTCTAAACAAGTTCCCATCGCAAATCCTCATCCTTAATTCAGCAACAGTGAAAAATAAAAGATGCCATTTCCTGCAGAGGTGAGATGATGGTCAGCCATCCTATTGCTCACAACCACTGTGAGACCAAGGGAGAACAAATCCCTTGAGGACAGGGGAGAATGGTCAACAGATCAAAATTCAGCTGTTCCCAAAGACCAGGAAGCTCAGAACAATGACCTGCAGTTGGGAACAGGTAAATATCTCACCCAGCCATCAGTGCTGCCAGCCAGGGCTCAGCACCAGGGAACGAGGGAGACAAATAATTCCTGTTTGCAGCAACAAAGAGATCGGTGCCGAGTAGGGAACTGCATCCATTCACACCTGGGCTCACCCAAATGCCCCACTAGGGCCAGCTGATTGCTCCTGCACAGGCGATCTGTTTCCCAGGCAGCCCAGAAAAGCTGCTCAGAAACATTTTGGATGTGCTCTCAATTACTTTTGGAGTCAATCGATGAGGCCTTTGGGTCAGCTGGGAATCCGGGGGAATTTTAACAGCACCACTAATGGCAGCAGAGAGGCTGGAGCCTCCACTCCTGTGAGTGCTGCTGCTCCCCCTGACCTTTCTGCTCATTGTCCAGCTGCTTTGTGTTTGCACAGAACTTCAAAATCCCCTGCCTCGTGTACAGGCCCTTTAAACCTCTGTTTAACCCTGAATATTCCCCCAGACCCCACTGTGTGTCTTGAATTGAGTCCCTCCCACCCCTTCCTGCCTTGCACAAATTCTAATATTCATCACGGAGCTCAGAAGTGCCTTATGGCTTAATAAAATCTGTCTCAGTCAAGGGAAAAGATTTAGACAGGAATCAGCTCACTCAGCAGAGGAAACTGTTCTCCTAACAAACTCATCAAGCCATTTCCCATAGGAAACCAGCTCCAAAGGCACGTTGGCAAGCAGCAGCCTAAGACAAAAGGAGATCAATTTGCTGGATAAATTGCATGCTGCAGACAGGAGGTGACATAATAGTGGGTTTTCTTCTCGTGACAGGTGAATTTCACCCTGGCACAGGGTGCCCAGGGCACCTTAGATCATACAAAATCATTTGTTAAGGAAACAAAGTTTTGTGCTGCCTCAGCAAACCCTAGACAATGTGGAAAAGGGGGAGGATTTGCTGTCAGATGCCTCAGAGCTGCAAGGAGTTAATTTATTTCTAAACACCCCCTGTGCAAGGGACTCAGTGAAGATGTGGAAGGCACCTCACAAATAATGCACAGAGCCTGGAGCTGCCCAGCACATCCAGGTGCTGCTGAGATCTGGGGGTGAGGGAGGGGTGGGCAACACGAGTGAGAAGCAGAGATTTTGCCAGCGCTGGGTCTCAACCCATGTCCCTTGGTGCTTTGTAAATTGGTAATCGATATTAGTGTTTACTGGAGCTTTTTGTGAGTGCAGAGGCTGCTGAGCCATCAGAGCACCCTGGGGTCCTTCCCATAACTGATTGTTCAGGAAAACACTGCACGGGCCACTGGTGATTCCTTTGGTTTTATTTTACAAGGAGCTGCCCAGAGCAGCTGTGGCTGTCCCATCCCTGGAAGTGTCCAAGGCAAGGCTGGACAGGGCTTGGAGCAGCCTGGGATGGTGGGAGGTGTCCCTGTCCCATTCCTGGATGGGTTTAAGGTTCCTTCCAAGCCAAACCATTCTGTGTGTTCTATGAATATGTTATTTCTAGCTGTCTCTCACAGAATCAAACTGTAAGTTAAAGTCACTGCTAGAGGCACCACAGAAATTCTGTGTAAGTACCTGAAAATCAGGCACTTATCTCAACAAATTTCCCCTGTGGCTTCCTGCTCGAGCTCTGCCAGGGAAATCTTCTATCCCTGTATTTCCCTGACACATTTTCATGCAGAGCCCCTGCTACTCCAGCTCTTCCCCTGGAGACAGACCTGCAGCCTGGGAACTTTCATCCCCAAAGGACAGGGCAGGGTTTTAGAGGCTGTGCCCTGCAGCCTGGGAACTTTAATTCCCAAAGGACAGGGCAGGGTTTTAGAGGCTGTGCCCTGCAGCCTGGGAACTTTAATTCCCAAAGGACAGGGCAGGGTTTTAGAGGCTGTGCCCTGCTGCCCTGCAGCCTGGTCCTCAGTGCTGCTGCTGTGTCCCTGCTGCCAGGGCTGCTGGCACAGGCTCCAGCCCCTGCCTGAGTGGCCCTTCAGCCACCAAGTCCCCAGCAAAGGCAGGGTCACACATGGGCACCGTAATTAAGGTCTTTATTTTCCAACACGTTTCCCTGTCAGCCATGCTGCTGAACTTTTGAACTCACCTGGCCTTGGGCTGGGGCTCCTGGGGCTGCCCTGCTGCCAGGATTTTATCCCACTGGTGTTCCCACTTATCCCCATCACCCTGGTCATAATGGATGCCCAAAGCCCCCATCAGAGCTGGTGCAAGCTCTGACCCTGGTGTCACACACTGACTCCTGGAGCTGTGATTTTGTGTTCCTGGGATTTCCCTCAGCTCCAGTCTAACCCTGTATTCCTGTCCCTGGGATTAAAGCCCCCTGCACACAGCTCAGAGCTGCACCTGGGCACACCTGCTGTTCCCACCCTGCATTTTCCCTGCCAATGGCAAGGGCTTGGCACTGAACAGGTTGCCCAGGGAAGTTGTGGAATCTCCATCCTTGGAGATAACTAAAAGTCATCTGGAAATGGTCGTGGCCAGCTAGGCAGCCCTTCTTTAGCAGGGGACATTGGACTAAACATCCTCCAGAGATCCCAATGGCCTCCAGAGATTCCTCCCTGCCCCAATCCCGCTGACATTCTGTGATTTTCTGCTGTTCCACTCAGGCTGAGCACAGATGTGCTGCCTGGGGCTCACCTTGGCAGCCCTGAGTGGCCCACGGGGCTAATTCAGCTGCAGAACTCAACACCACACGGTGCCTTTGTGCTGCAAATCTTCTTAGGTTCAAAACACCATTAGGTAAAAAATAATATACATATAATATATAAATAAATAATAATGCATTCATAATAATTGATAATAAATTATAAATTAATATAATTAATAATTAAATATCATTAATAATTAAATAAATATTTAAATAAATAAATATAGAATATATTTTAAATATATATAAATAATAAATATATATAATTTATATATAAAGATAATTATATATAGAATATTATATATATAATAAATATATAAGTAAATAAAATATATAAACAATAAATTATATAAAACAATTAAATTATAAATTAATAAAATAATGAAATAATTAGTACCACCTATTTAAAAAATATGCATAAGCTGCAGATGCTGAGAGGAGGTTTAAAGAATAGTTTTATTCTGTTCTTGCATCCTGCCCAAGGCCCCCACTCCTGGTCTTGGTGGGAGTTGTGTGCCCATCTGGAGAGTTCCTTGCAGGACAGCAGGGTTGGAAGTCGTGTCCACACATATCACTGACCTGAAAATTAAACTTCTCAGGGCAGGCTAGAAATAAAACATCTCCTTCCAGTCCAGCTCCGGCAGAGTGAGCTGAACCCCAGGCTCTGTTGAGATTTCCCAGGGCTCCACTCCTTCCCTGGGGGATTTTTGGGACACTTTGTTGTGTGACCCGGTGTGGGGGGTTTAGAATTCTTTCCTCATTCCCAGTGCTCTGCAGCCAGGGCAGCACTGCAGCCCAGCCCAGCCCAGCCCTGCAGGTGCCTCATTCCCCTGTGCCCACCAGGACCCCACCCTGCCCGGGGTGCAGCAGGAGGGGAGGTGACCCCAGCTGTCCTTACTGCACTGGAGAAAGCAGTGACAGCAACACGGACTTCCTTGGGGAAAGGAAGCTATTTTATTGAGAATGTGATTCGTATTTATAGGGTGTTCCACAGACCTAAGACAAGGCAGTAGTTCATTGGATAATTGGGAAAACACCTCTGGGACAGCACTTCAGAACAGGTCCCATGGTCAGCACCAGGTGTTAATCTGTGTTATTAATTCCATTCTATTTTGACAAAACTATCGTCCTGGGAGAAAACCTCTCTACCAGAGCTGAACACGTTATCAGCTTGGGTGTGGAGCTGAGACAACCAGGAGACACTCCAGCCTGGGAATACGGGAATGATTTCCCTGGCTGTAATTTTCCTGGACCTCTCACAGCGTGTCCAGCAGCTCTTCTCACCATCCAGCCCATCCTCTATCCTGGGATGGAGCCCTGGCCCCCGGAGCCACGGTTGGGGCTGGCACCTCCTGGGATTCCAGCAGAGTCCTGGACGAGTCCTGCTCCCCCTTTCATCAGGACACTGCTGGGTCAGGGCTGTTTCTCCCTGCTCAGGGTTTCAAAGGCTCCACATCAAAGTCAGCCCGTGGGTTCCTCAGTTTCTTTCATATATCCCACAATGGTCTCGTTAAATCACAGAAACCTTTGCGGCTTTTCTCCTTTCTTTCTTTTCTTTCTCTATTATTTTTTTTTAAATAATCTTTTCATTTGGGGGGAATTGATAAGGAAAAGTGGTTGTTGGGGGAAGGAAATTTCTTCCATAGTGTTTCTTTAAGAGTCTTGCTTATCAAAGCACTGGAAAAGAAGCACCAAGGAAAATGCAAGCAGATGGATGAAATGCTTTCCTTTTATATGTATTTTTTTCATGTAGCTTTGGAGATGTGCCTTTGATTTTCTCATTCTTCTCCTATTTGCCCCCAGTTTGAATCTACAAATTTCAGCTGGGGAACTGGCCAGAATCACCCCACTGACCCATGGAATATCCCTTTCATTTTTCTTGCCTTAAACTCCCACATTACAGGATCAGAGGAAACTGTTAAACCCCAAATTCCCGTGTTTGTGCTGGGTCCCTTGAGCCCACAGGAGCATGATGCAGCTCCAAGAAGGCCAAATAATGCAGGGGGTCATGCTTCTGCTGTGAAAGGTGTGAGGAATTTGGGCTGACTGGGGCACACAGGGTTCTGTTAAATCATCTGGGTGTCTGTCAATAAATCCTGCCAGCTCCCCCTCACCCATGACAGCCCTGCCCCAATTCTCCAGGCTATCCAGGCAGATCTCTTTGGAATTTGCCACCATTTTTTTAACTTCCTCAGAATTTTTCTCCCTCTTGACATGAAAGTGGAGGTTTTCTCTGGGCTGTTACTACCACTGCATCTTCCACCACCTCAAGTTTTCAGTCTAAACTTAGTCTGTATATCCACCTCTATCTTCCCTTGTATCACTACCATCCAATTGATTAAAACATCTGCTCCAGGCAGTCTGAGTCCCCCAAAATATTTACAGCGTGATCTGATCTCCTTCAGATCATTATTTACTTCTGGGTGATGTCCTCCAGTCCCTGAGTGTCAGTCCTGGTCTGGTGGCATCTCCTGGCTGGGAGATGCACTGGGAATGCTGCTGGGCTGGGCAGGTATCCTCACCTGCACCAATGCACACCACAAAAATGGATTTATGTGCACCAAAGATGTCCCTTCCCCCAGATCCCCAAAGGGCAGCACAGCCCCAGCTGTGCCAGTGAGAGCACAGCTGGAGGGATGGTGCTGGTGGTGTTCCCACCTGCACAGCATTGCTGGGGCTGCATCTGGAGAGCTCTGGGCAGTTTGAGGATGCTCTGGGGAGGCCAGAAAAGCCTGCAAAGTCCAGTGGAGGGTCACTGAAACATCCCAAAGTACTGAGTGTGGGGGGTGGGAGGGTCCTGGGGGTGCTTGGCCTGGCTGGGCAAGGTCTGTGGCAAAGGTTTGATCAAAAAATCTCTGGCCCTGGGAACTTTCAACACTCGACTGGACAAGGTAATGAGAAATCACAGAAAGGCTCGGACTGGAAGGGACCTTGAAGATGATGTAGTTCCAGCCCACTTGCCATGGCACCCCCTACACAAAAGCTGCTTCAAGCTCTGTCCAAGCTGGCCTTGGACACCTCCAGGGATGGGACACAGCTGCTCTGGGCACCCTGCTTTGACTTTGAAGTTGGCCCTGAAGACAGATCAGGATGCAAAAGGTCCCCAGAGGGTTTTTCCACCTTTCTGTGACTCCAAGAAAGTCAAAGCCAGGGTTTAGAGCACACTGTACTCCTCGGGCCCTGCAAATTCACCTTCTCAGATCTTGCTCACAGCTGGCTCACCCCCATCTGTCACCCTGAGTGTGCCTGGCTGCAGGTGTGACCCAGCACTGCTCCAGAGCTGCTGTTTCATTGCAGGTGTACAGCCCCAGGCTGGCAGGAGTGCAAGCATTGCACCAGTCCTGGTCATTTCTCAGCAAGTTCAGCCAAAGGAAGGCACCAGGTGATCCCCCTCTGGGGACAAGATTCCCCATTTCCTACGACATGTGCTGTCTGCATTCCTCCTGAACTCTCCCAGCGTTCCTGCCAGGGTTCCTGTGCCTGTAGGAATTGCCACATCATGCAGGGACACCCCCAGTTCTGCCTGCACACCACACCTTTGCCTGACCCTGCTTTCCCACCCAACAGGAGGGGCCATGCTGGGAAGAACATCCACGTCTCCCTCTGGTTCCACAGCCACGCCAAAAGAGGGAGCAGATGCACTGAAAGCAAAGGTGGAAAGGGGAGAGGACAAGAATATTCTGTGTTCCTGTGACATCTTGGGTCAGTTCTGGTATCTGCACACAGCAAACAGCTGCTGGGAGCTCAGGGCTGGGGATACTCAGAGTCTGTCTGAAGGGTCTGGGTTTAAAATCTGATATCTCTGAGCTTGTGAGGCATTGCTGGATGTGGTGTGAGAGCAGAGCAGTGTCCACAAGCTTTCCGAGGGTGGGGGGATGTTATCACCTCCTCTGCTCAGCACAAACTGCCTCCAGCATCCTGCTGTTCCCACCTGCAGGAACACGGCCTCTGGCTCTGCTCTGAATCCAGACTGGCTCTGTTTCCTCAAACATGCCCTAAAGCAATTGCTCAAAACTTGTCTTGGCCGGGGACCAAGCCCTGGGACAGCAAATCCCAATCTCACATCTCATCACAGCCCAAACCTGTCCTGGCAGCAGAGACACCTCAGTGCTCCCAGCCTGCTTCCCTCCCTGCTCAACCCCCAAACCCCACAGTGTCTCTGATACCCTGTTGGTATCAGACGAGATCAAATGTTCTGAGAGGCACACAAAGTATTTCAAAAGCAGTGAGCCACTAGAGAAGGGTTTGGCAGGAATGTCCCAGCCCACCCAGACCTTCCTTCTCCAGGGCAAAAGCCAAGCACTGATTTCCCACTGATTTCCCCATCCTGCCCGTGGCTGTTGTGGTCCCGCTGTGGGTGCCATCCCCACCCTGTGGGTGCCATCCTCACCCTGTGGGTGCCATCCCCACCCTGTTGGTGCCATCCCCACCCTGTGGGTGCAGTTTACAGAGTCCACACAATTGTCAGCAGAGGGATTTCCCAGGCTGATCCCTGCAAGGGCTCCGTGCCGTGGTCCAGCCCCGTGTCCTTGCTGCCATGGACAGCCTGGAGCAAGGACAGGCACCTTCCTGTCCTCAGGGTCTGCAAAGGAACAAGAGATGGACTTGGGACAAGGGCATGTATTGATAGGACACAGGGAATGGCTTCCCACTGCCAGAGGGCAGGGCTGGATGGGATATTGGGAAGGAATTCTTGGCTGTGAGGATGTGGGGCCCTGGCACAGGGTGCCCAGAGCAGCTGTGGCTGCCCTTGGATCCCTGGCAGTGCCCAAGGCCACGTTGGACAGGGCTTGAAGCAGCCTGGGACAGTGGAAGGTGTCCCTGCCATGGCAGTGGGGTAGGACAAAATGAGCTTTAAGGTCCCTTCCAATGCAAACCATTCCATTTTGTGTTTCTGTGATCCAGGAAAGTGAGCTGTGTGGGATGGGAGTCACAGGAGCCTCATGGGGAATGTGGGGGTGGCACAACCTGCCAGTTGTAAGCACCAAGATGCCTTAAATCCTTGTCTGCCTGCATTTAAGGCATCCTCCTGAAACTGGAGCTCTCCTGTGCCAGGGCTTGGCTCTGTGCCTCACTGAAGTTGAGCTGGAGGTGGAGACAACACCCAGTGCCTTGTAGAAAAGCCCAGTGGGGAGAATATGTGAAAGAACACCAAAAAGCTGTGTGTGATCCCCAAATGCAGAGCTGCCCTTTCCCGGGACAGTGTCCCAGCCCCAAGGGGGTGTTCTGATGGGGCAGAGCTCCCCTGCCAGTGCTTTGCTGGCAGGTTGGGAATTCACAGTGCAGGAGGATACAGGAGCTCAGTCCTGGGGTGGGTGAAATGTGAGTAAAATCCAGCATGGCTGCAAAGCTTTCAGAGGCAGAAAGCACAGGAAACAGCAGTGGGCTGGCAGCAGGACGGGAGGGTGGAGGGAAGCTCATGTAAATTCCCTTCTCCAGAGCTGGAAAACAGCCTGGCCACCCCCGCTGCTTCAGAGACACAGCACAGAGCAGAGGAGGCTCTCCTGCCCTCGGACACCTTCCTGGGGAGAGCACCATCAAAAGCAGAGGATTTTTGTGCTCAAATAGCATTTCCTATCAAAAAGGTTTCCTTGATTATTTCCCAGCAAACTGCAAATCTTTGCAGTAGCCCAAACATCACAGGAGGACACTGAGGGACTGGCTGTGAGGCCAGCTCAGGGCATCCCTGTCTCCTCGATGCTGAGCTTAAATTGTTCCTCTCCCAGCACCAGCCCAGAGCATGAGAGAGCTACCTGGGAATTATCACACACCCCCTGCCCTCCATCCATGCTCCCCCACCTGATCCAGGTCCCCCACAGCAGTGTGGACAGCACAGCTCTGTTTTGTGCCATTCATGTGTCGTGTGCCTCAGTTTCCCAATTTCCTGCGTGCTGAGGAAGAAGTGGGATAACATCCTTCTGCTCCAGGAGGTAACAAGGGGTGGCTGCTGGGCACACAGCACTCCAGGTCTCCAAACAAGGCATAATTAAAAACCTTGTTTGGCATCAGTGCTGTGCTGCAAACCTGGGAACAGAAACTCCTCTGCCTTTTATAGAATCGTGGAATCATTAAAGTTGGAAAAGTCCTTTAAGATCATGGAGTCCAACCATTGCCCCATCACTAGATGCTGTCCCCAGGTGCCACACCCACACGTTGTTGGCACTTCCCCACTGCCCTGGGCAGCTTGTGCTAATGCCTGACCCCCTTTCTATGATGAAATTTTCTCTAATATCCAACCTAACCCCCCCTTCTGCAGCTTCCTGACCCTGCTGTAGATTCCGTGTGGTTTTTATGGAGATCTCTCATCCAAATGAAGAGGAAACACGAAATAGGATGAGATCTTCACACAATCCCAGGATGGTTTAGGGGGGGAAAGCCCTCTAAGACTGTTGAATCCAACCATTATCCCAGCACTGCCAGGGCCATCACTAACAAAAGGAGACATTCCTTGAAACACAAAATCTTCCTCCTTCCAGAGTTTCTCTGCCTTACAGCAAAGCTCTGGCTCTCACTCACCCTGGGACTGGTTTTTGAAACAGATCTCTGGAAATCTCCAGTGGGGGCACAGCACTGGGGAAACCCAAATTATCCATGAGGAGGAGTGCTGGAGAGACACCAGGCAGGATGAGAGAGAGCAGAAGGCACTGGTGCCATCAATAATGGCTGTTGGAAAAGGCTGGGGAATGGCTGTAAACAAATTTAGTCTTCATTCCTACTGACCATGTCTCCTGAAAGTTCAGAGTCATCACATCTGGAATATCCTGAGCTGGAAGGGAACTCACAAGGATCATCGAGTCCAGCTTCTGGCCCTGCACAAGACAGCCACAATTTGCCTGAGTGTCTTGACTGTTATTAAAATTATTTTTTTTACCCTTATGATTCCCCATGATGATTCTGTGATGGGTGTAAGGAGCCAGGGACAGGATCCAGCAGCAGTGTGTGGAATTGAGAGTCCCAAAAGCTGTCAGGAATTAGGGAGCTGGGACAGTGTGGGCAGTGGATCAGCCACTGGAGAGACACACACAGGAGCAGAGTGAAGGAACCTGTAAGGAAAAGTTACCAGAAGAATACCCTGGGAAGGATGGAGAACCAGAAAATGTAATGGCTAGGCCAGGAAATGAGGAAAAAAGAATAATTGAACAAGATAGAAGGAATGCTCAAAGTAAGGAGAGCCAGTCACATGCAGGGCTTAGAATACAGGGAACTCATGTTGGCTGGGGTCAATATTCCAGCAGGAGCCTGGGCAGAGCTCTCAGAATTCAGCATTTGTGATTAGAGAGGAGACTGAGAGGGCTCTTCTCAGGCTTGGCTTTGCAGCTCATCAGCCATGGAGGGAGAGAGGGAAGGGGACATGGATGGGTGTGGGGTGGGAGCCCCTCCTTGCCCTGGGACCACGGGCATGGCTGGGGAGCAATAGGAATAGGAGGGGTTCTCACACTTCATGTGCTTCCCCAAGGTCTCTGCCAAGGTGTCAAGGTGAATATCAAAGAGTCCTGAGGAGCCCCAGGAATTGGGCTAAGGATGCAGTCGCCATGGCAACAGAGAGGCTTTTGGTTGAGGATATTGAGTGATGTGTCACATTCATAAAGTCACAGCACTGAGGCAGCGCCTCTGAGGAGCCTTTAAAGCAACCCAGGATGGAGCAGAGAGAGCCAGGGCTGGGACTGGGACTGGGATTACTGGAACTGGGACTGGGACTGGGACTGGGATTGGGATTGGGACTGGGACTGGGACTGGGACTGGGATTACTGGAACTGGGACTGGGACTGGGACTGGGATTACTGGGACTGGGACTGGGACTGGGGATGGGACTGGGACTGGGACTGGGACTGGAACTGGGACTGGGATTGGGATTGGGACTGGGACTGGGACTGGGACTGGGACTGGGGCTGAGACTACTGGGACTGGTTCTGCTGCTGCGGCTGGGGCTGGGACTGGGACTACTGGAACTGGGACTGGAACTCTGACTGAGGCTGGGGCTGGGACTAGAGTTTGGACAGGGGCTGGAGCTGGGTCTCGATTTGGAAGTGGAGCTGGGCCTGGGGCTGCTGACTCTGATGATGTTTGTTTCTGGGCAGAGGTGTTCTCAGTTTACCTCCTTCCCCATAAAAGCTGGCAAATTCCATTTTCTATTCTACACTGTGGCACGTGGAGAGGTAGGAAAGTTCAAAAGCCAACAGATGGATCCAAACCACAAGGTCCTGCTCTACATTCATGCCATGACCTCGCTCAAGATTAACCTTTAGGATAAACCTTCCTGGAAAGAGCTGAGCAGAGGCATTTTCTGCTGTTAACAGGAGGTGATAGAACTGTGGAATCTCCTGAAATGGAAGGGATCCACTGGGATCATTGAGTCCTGCCCCTGGCCCTGCACAGACACCCCAACAATCCCACCCTGCCCAAACTCTCCTGGAGCTGTGGCAGCCTCGGGGCTGTGCCCATTCCCTGGGCAGCCTGGGCAGTGCCCAGCACCCCATGGGGGAAGAACCTTTCCTGATATCCAACCCAAACCTCCCTGACCAAGCCCCAGCCATTCCCTGGGTGCTGTCAGTGTCCCAGAGCACAGATGAGTGTCTGCCAATCCTCTGAGCTGAACAAACCAAGTGCCCCCAGCTGCTCCTTACAAGACTTCTCCTGCACCCCTCCCCATGCCTGTGGCCTCCTTTGGACACTCTCTAAGAGCTGAAATGATATTTAATGCACTTACCATGTTTATGTCTCTCCTCCACTCCTGGAGGGTTCAGGTGTGGGTTCCCTGGAGCTCTGGTTTCATTCACTGCACACAGTGCAGAACCTCCCTGAGCTGCAGCAGAGCCCAGCCCTGGACAAGTGAGCAGCCACACACAGAGATCCCACGGCACATCCTCCACTCTCTGCCTCCCTGGACCCAAACTGGGCAGCTGGTGCTGCTGGGCACAGATCTGGAAATGCAGAAATGCAGAACGGGTCTTGCTCTCACCCTGCAGCACAGAACTGAGCTGAGCTCACCCCAGAGATCTCTTGTTAAGTCTCTGCCCTTTGGATGTTGTGGTTTTTGTCCTTACCCAGTAAATGTCAGATGTAAAACACCTAAACAGTCAGAGCAGAACCTCAAGGCATAGTTTTTGTTTTTTTTTCCAGCAGGTGCTAGAGAGATTTCCCACCTGCTTGTTCCATAACCTGTAGATTTTATGCTCAGTTTCAAAACACACACGCAATGTATTGATGCTCCTTCTCCAATTTCAAACGCTCCCGGAGAGTGAGGGTGGTGGGGACAGGTACTTCTGTTCTCCCTTTCCCAAATAATTGCAGTGAATCCTCCAGATCCCAGCAGGGATGCAGGATTTGCCCTCAGTGTCTCGAGCAGGTGCTCTCGTTGCAGGATACAGCACAGCTGAACGTGTTTTATGAGAAGACAGAGGTCTAAGTGTCTAAACATAGGAATAAGTTTCATGCTCCAAATCCCAATTTCACAAGTTGCCTAAGTGCTGCTCTTGGAAAGACACATGAAATCATGTGGAAGAAACTCCACACAACCTGTGTCATTGTCATCTCCAGGGCACAGCTGTGACCATCCCTGTGCTCAGCATCATCTTTGTCACCAGCCCTGCTCCCTGAGCCTGCTCTTTCCATTTCCACTCCAGTGTGTGCAGGTCCCCCCAGCTCAGCACTGCAAATTCCACCAGTTTGGGAAGTGCTGCACACCACAGAGCAGGAGTCCATCATGAATTTATCCAGAAGAACATTGTCATGATGAGGGATGAGCGTGTGGAGGAGGAAGGAGTTGAACATTAATAACAGTGGACAAGACTTGTCTGCATTGATGGATGGTTCTAGTACCAGGAAATCAAAACTGATTTAGACTGGACTCGGGATAATTTGCAAATTGGGCCAAAGCAAATGAACCCATGAGAACATTTTTGTTTCTCTGTGCCCTCAAAACAGCATTGCAGAAACATAAAAAGAAAACTCTTTCCCCCCTTGGATCCCGAATTGCTGTTCCAGAAGA
Organism: Sturnus vulgaris; assembly: GCF_052056855.1. Taxonomy (NCBI): domain Eukaryota; kingdom Metazoa; phylum Chordata; class Aves; order Passeriformes; family Sturnidae; genus Sturnus; species Sturnus vulgaris. Next base: position 6,026,331 of record NC_142267.1, on the reverse strand, counting down.
CAGAGCCCCTTGGAGCAGGGGTGTGGGGGGTGTTTGTGGGGAGGTTTGGATGGAGAGAGCTCCATGGCAGAGCAGGGGCTCCCTGCAGGACTGCCTGGAGCAGATGGAGGCTCCTGGCAGGAAGCACAGCCTGCAGAGGAAGAGGAGGAGAGAGAAAGGAGCCTCCACATCCTGGCTGCAGCCCTGCCCTGCACTGCCTGTTCTGCAGGGAAGGGCTTGCTGTGACCTTTGATGGCAACAGCAGGGGCAGAACAGACAGAGTTAGGTCAGCCAAAGAAAGGAGGAGAAAAGGACATTTCCCTTTGTGGGTTAATAATTGTCTTTCTGATTCTCACTACCTAAATCAATAATTTAAAATGTTTTAAATATATATAGATAGATGTTTTGATATATAATTTGGCACTAAAAGAATTTCCCCAAGCTGAGTCTGTTTAGTCCACAACCATGGGGCCCTGAGTAACCAGATCTACTGGGGGCCATCCCTCCTTGATGATCTTTGAGATCCCTTCAGACCCAAACCATTCCATGATTTCTAGGATGATTTCTAGGATGATTTCTAGGATGATTTCTAGGGTGATTTCCATGATATTTGGTAAGAGCTCTTCCATCTTTATCTCAACCTACGAATTTTGTTGTTCCTGATCTTCCAAACCTTCTCCCTCCTGCTGCAGGGAGCAGTGAGTGAGCAGCTGGGCAGGAGTTTGGCACTCACAGCACACCAGTGTCCACTCCCTCTTACCACAGGGGTAACTCTGCCTATAAAAAGTGTTTTCACTAGACTTTGTCAAATTATTTTCTCCTTTCTGCCTGTATCTGCTCATCAGTGTGTAATTAATTAATTACCACTCCAGCCAGTGGTTCACCCACCACAGGTCTGAGCTGTAACCTCCAGCTTGGCTTCAGTTCTCAGGTCCCAGAGCTGACCACAAGAATGTCCAGAAGAAAATCCTACACAGCTTTTATTGGAGATTTAAACTTTGAAATTCCAGCTTCGTTTAAATCGTAGAATCCCAGCCTGGTTTGGGTTGGAAGTGACATCAAACCTCATCCTCTTCCACCCCTGCCATGGGCAGGGACACCTTCCCCTGTTCCAGGTTGCTTCAAGCCCTACCCAACCTGGCCAAAATCTAAAGTTATGAACATTCCAGTAATAACACATGCAGGAAGTTTTTCTACCACCAAGGCTATTCATCCAACATCAGTTCTCTAAGAACTCTCCATTAGAGACAAACAATATCCTCTTTGCCAACAATAATCTCATCAATGACATTGTGATCTTTAAGCTGCTTTTTCCTGGAATGCAGCACAGTATCACCCCCCCCTCCTCCTGTTATTTAGAGCTTTTCTTTTCCAATAGTTCAGCCCAAGTCCCTGGGAGCTGGGGGCTCAAGCAGCAGGAGAAGATGGGCCCCGAGGAAAGGGGAATGTGGGACAGACAGATGGGGCAGGATGGAGGGGGGTGCTCAGATACCTTGAGGGTCTGGGAAGAGAGGAAATGGATGGGTGCCTGAGAGATGAGATTGCTCTTGGCAGCATCACGGGCTGGGGAGGGAGGAGCTGCCACAAGCAGTTTACAAATGTGAGCCATGGGGGTCTCCCCTTGGTCTGCAGCTGGGCTCCAGAGCTGCTCTGGCCACTTGGGAGCTCAGCAGTTTGTGGGGTTGGTGACAGGCTGTCACTTCACTGATCCAGGCAACGCTGGCCACTGCAGGGAAGGGAGGCAAAACACAGGCAAGGAGGAGAGGGAATGGAGAAAAATGCTCAAGGAGCAATAAAATCAGTGGTGGACACAAAGACAGTAAAATACAAAACATTCATGAAGAGGAGAATTATCCAGAAGTTAAAGTAAAGTGAAGTACGAGCAGCATGAGGTGTGAGAGGGTCTGGGAGAAAGCAAATCTCCAGCAATGGAGTGCTTCCCATCCCCCAAACATTCTTCATACTGAGGATAATGAATGCCCCCATCTAATGAGAGAATGAGGTGGGGAACTCCTGCACGATCCCCCCGCCCTTGCTGGGTTTCTGGAGCACATTCCCTTTCCCTGCCCCACAAAGGAATTGTCCTTGCAGCCCGTTGTAGGCAGTGAGAAGCCTCAGCCCAAAGCCAGAGAAGCCATTGCAGCACTTTGTGCAAAATGTGGAACACATCCCTGTGGATCCCAGAGCTCCAATCCCCCTATTCCCACACTGAAAGATGGAATTGATGCTCTAAGTTCAGTGGTGTCTTCTTCCCTAATGTCCTCAGAGCCACGGAATCCCGGACTGGTGTGGGTTGGAAGGGACAGAAGAGCTCATCCCATTCCACCCCCTGTCATGGGCAGGGACACCTTCACTAGCCCAGGTTGCTCCAAAGCTGTTTGATCCAGCCTGGCCCTGGACACTTCCAGGGCTGGGGGAACACCAGCTCCTCTGAGCCTTCCTGTGGTGCTTTTCTCTCGTGCACAGATCCCCTTCCGTGGTTGCCCTATGATCCTCCCCCTTTCCCACCACTGCCAAACATCCCCCTGCAATTTTCCTTGCAACATCTGAGCCTGTCAGAGCAGTGGTGAGCCCCTGCTCCAGCAAAGCAACCTGCCATGGACAGCACCTCCGGGCAGGAAATCCTGCTTGGAATGTGCCATGCCTGGAACTGAGCCAGAAACCAGAACTTGCAACCAAAAACTCAAAACCTGCAGGTCCAGAATTGTTCCAGCTGCCCCTGCTGCCCATTGTGCCTGGTTCTGCACAGCTCCACACACAGTGAGTTATACAAATAATGACTTCAGCTACTTCTTTTTAATGTTTTCACTGTTTACCCGCAGCTTTAGGCATAAAATTGTGGAAATGGGGAATGGAAAAGTATTATTTGGTTCATGGAACATCTGGATTCTGCACATGCTGCTCCTGTCTCGTTTCTTAGGATGAGAACCCACCCCAACTAACGAGGGGCAGGACAAGAGGAAGTGGCCCCAAGTAGTGCCAGAGGAGGTTCAGACTGGATAACAGGAAAATATTTTCATGGAAAGAGTGGCCAGGTACTGGCACAGGCTGCCCAGGGCTGTGGTGGAGTCACACCCATCCCTGGGAAGGTGCAAAAAATTTGTGGCTGTGGCACTTGGGGACCTTTAATGGTGACCATGGCAGTGCTGGGGCAGTGGACCTGATCTTGGAGGGCTTTTCCAACCTCAGTGATTCCATGATTATGCAAATTCCAGGAGACAGCAAATGCACAGGATAGCAAAACATCCAGGTGGGAAAAGCACACACAAAAAGCTGTATCCCATTCCCTGACTGGTTGGATGTGCAGGGGCTTTGGTCTCCTTCTTTGGCTATTTAGCCCCAAAACCTCTGTGCATTTTGAAAAGTAGGACAAGGAAGAGACTTCTGCAAACAAAAGGTGCACCTGGAGAGAGGGAAGGGAAGAGGAACATGGAAAATAGTCCCACAGTCCATAGGGGGAGTAATAAAAAATGTAATTGTCCTTTGCAAGCAGAACTTTCTGGGTTTTTTGAGGTCTGTGTTGATTATTTCAGGTATTTGTGTGGGGGGGTTTGGTTGGTTGATTTGGGGTTTTTGTTGCTCTTGTCCTGGTTTTGTTTTGGGGTTTTTTGTTGCTCTTGTCCTGTTTTTGGTTTTTTGGGTTTTTTTTTGTTTTTTTTTAGATTTTGGGTTTTTTTTTTCTAAAAAGATGAATCTAACCTTGAAAGAATTTTCAACCATTAAAACCAAAGCTATGGAGCTGTGAAAGGAGCTGTTAACCAGGAGCAAAAGATATTTCCACATGGGTTTTCAAGTAGTTCCTGGGGCTGCTTTTCCAGTGGACTTTGCATCAGTCCTTGTATCCAAACCAGCAGCAATTACCAAGAAGATTAGAAAGTTGCCCATTGGTGTCAGGAACAGCAGTCCCAGAGAAACAGTCTAATTAAGAATCAAATAATCCAGCATTTAGATAAATGCAGAGTAGCTTGATTGGGTCAAACCATCAGAGCTGCTGAAGGGAGAAGTGTGTCTTGTTAACCTGGAAAAGTTAATAAAATCCGAGAGCAAAGTGACCCAAGTGAGAGTCATTTCCTTGGAGTTTGAAAACACTTTTTATAAGGTTCCTCATAAAAGACATAAGGAAAATAAATAGGTATAGGAGGGGAATGAGTCATAATAACTGATTTCATTAAAAGATACAAATCAAAGAACTGCAATGGAAGTTTTCTCCCCAGAGGAGCAGAGGTAAGAAAAGGGTTTTGTCAGGGTTGTTTTTTAATAGTCTTTAATTAAATATTAAAATCAATGTTAATTATATTGTTGATGGAAAATATTAATTTAAATATTGGAAATACCAAACATCCATCTGTCTTTTGTAACAAGGCTCTGAACTGTCCATAACTTTCAAATGAATTTCCTTGGCCCTTTTCCATAAACACCCAAAGAAACTTCTCTTAAAATTCTTCAAATCAAAACCAACAATGAACCACAGAGATTTTATCTGAAAAATTATAAGAACAAGGAAGAATTTTTTTTTCAATCTGCCTGCCAGATCCAAAAACCTGATGCTATTCTGGGCTGGAATATCCCTGCACAGAAAAAATCATGTCAGTCACTAAGCTTGATGTCCCCTTCTGGCTTCTGGGGAATGAGGACTGCCCATGAATTCACACATTAAAAAAGTTGAAAGACACACACACAAAAATGTCCTGGGTACTTCAGTCTCTTGTGGGTTCACCTAAACAAACAGAATATTCTGAATATTGGGAAAAGGAGAGAGAAGATGTGTGATTATCTGCACTCTGGTCACTCATGGAGAAAAGGAGGATTCAAAGAGGAGCTGGTGTGTGAGAGTTTCCTTTTACCTTCCCTGGGGATGGTGAGATGTTGAAGCACAGCATCTTTCATGGCAAATAATGAGTATGAATTATTTCAGGTATCTCATCCAGGTGAGTATTGTGCAACTTTTGAGGAAAAAAATGCAACAAAAGCAAAACAACAAAAAGGAATCCCAGAATGGTTTAGGTGGGAAGGGACCTTAAAGCTCATCCCATCCCAACCCCTGCCATGGCAGGGACACCTTCCACTGTCCCAGGCTGTTCCCAGCCCTGTCCAGCCTGGCCTTGGGCACTTCCAGGGATCCAGGGGCAGCCACAGCTGCTCTGGGCACCCTGTGCCAGGGCCTGCCCACCCTCACAGGGAAGATCTCACAGGGAAATGACAGATACATCAGAAATATTTCAGTAAAAATAATGTAAACGTGAGGCCCCTGCCCTCTCCATGGAGGTTGTCAGCACTGCAATGACCATTCCCAGGTGTCAGATGTTTCTTGAGACAGGAATAATGACAAATGGTCAATCTATTTGCATTTCATGTAATAACAGACAAATCCTGAATTGGAAAGCACCCATGGAAATGTTATGGTCACCCCAGAGTCTGAGCAGGTCTTTAAAGACCCATCCTGCTGCCCAAGCCTTTTCCAGTCATGTTCTGGCCACCCCTAGTGACTGAACCCCTGTGCCTGTGCCTGGCCAGAGTTTGCTTCCCCACTGGTCCTGGCAGGCTGAAATCTGGACAGGGATTTAGAGAAACCAGAAGTTGATGTGATTGCATGAAATACCTGCTGCTCCTGCCCCTCTGCAGTGGTGTTTATACAGTAAGTATGATATCTGTGTAATGCTGTTGTGTTTGCACCACTTCATTAGTGCCTTGTCTCAGTCTCTCCTGCCTTCACTCGGAGCCAGGATTAAAAAATACATGAAGGAAATGAATTTTCTCGTGTTTGTCTTGGTTGTTTATTAAATCTTATCAAAAGTGCAGAGAGTTCTGCAATGCTCCTAGATACCAGCCAAAAATGAGCAAAATGGAGACAGATCCAGCTGCTGCAAGGTCTCTTAAAGCCAAACAGTCCAATAGAGAATTAACACCTATATTATTTATATTTTTAACCCAATAACCAAACTCCTGTGACCCTCAGTGTGACACTGACTGACCAACCAGAAACTACTTCCTGAAACCATGAAGAAGAAGGAAGATGAACACTCAAAGAGACACCACCCAAAATCCTCCATCTTGTCCCATTCCTGTTACTATATTATCAAAACCTCAAATTCCAAACCCTTCACCATGTGAAATCACACACTTCTATTTAACTACACACCCTTGATTTTAACTTCATCACTCAAATTTGGAAGCTTCTCCAAGGCCTTGGTGTTCTCCAGGGGGTCAGTGCCAGAAAGCACAGAAAGCTCAAAATTCCCAGCATTCTGGGATCCAACATGCCTGGACTTGATTTGCAGTGTGACTGATACCAGAACAATCCCAATATCAGATGATAAAGGGGACTTTAAATAGGGTAAAGAGACTGCTGACTTCCTCAAGTGCTCTCTGGAGAAGTAACACAATTGCAGAACCAAACCCACACCAAACTAAGCTTCAGATGAGAGGCAACCAAGAGAATGGAGCAGCCTGGGGACCAGAAATGAGGAGAAAAAGCCTTCTAGAGGTGGCAGATTTTGAGACATTCTGCTCTTGAGGGATGGACCACAGGGCACTGTAGCCGTGGGAAGGGATTTTAACCCTTTAAGTGCAGCAGAAATAAGATCACAGCTACATGGTCATCTTTCATGACAGGAAGAAAGAGCCAAGTTTATTCAGGAACACACTTGGTTTTATAGCAGGACTGCAACTCCCAGAGCAGAGAAAAGGTGATTGGTTCAGAGAGAAGACACCCCATTGCCAGGGCCTGGGCACACACCACAACAGGGCTTCTATCTTTGTTATTAATTCCTTTTTATTTTGACCAAGATATCACCCTGGGAGAAATTCTCCCTGGCCTTGAGCTGGACCAGCTCATGGGCTGGGAACAGAGCTGAGAAGCTCCAGCCTGGAATATTTTTCAGTCTGTAGTTTTCTTACTTTCTCAATCTGTGTCCCACAGGCCACCTGGTGAGACACTGCCCTGCTGCCCTAGCACCAGGGGTCCCAGTGCCTGCCATGGTGTTTTTAATGAAGCAGCAGGAGGGAGGGCTTTGTCAGATCTCCAGTGACAGTGAGGGAAGGCACAGCTGACACATCACACTGATGACAAGGTTCCCTGTCTCAGGGCACAGCTCATGAAGCAGGGCTGCAGCAGTTTGACTGCAGGAATGACACCCGTGATCACTGCTCGCCCTTTGTGGGGTGGGGATGCCTTGGAGGAGCCTGGAACCACATGGAGATGGTGCTGTATGGACACGTCCAAAGCACTCTGAGAGACAGGGATGTAAAGAGACAGGGAGACAGGGGGGTGGGAGGAGAAAGGCACAGAGGGAAGAGGAGTTTCCTGTCGGTCCTTCAGGCTTTGAGCTGAAACCATCCAGGTCGCCAGTGCTCTGCCCACCCAGCTGGGGGATTGGACAACATCCCAGCTTTGAAAAAAAATGCCAATTCTCCTAATTCTTTGGCCATGATTCTGGCATTTTAGGGCTTAGATCTGTTTTTTGCTAGTTCTGACTGGAAAAGGTGAGCATTTCTTATACCCATTTTACATCAAAATACCATTTTCATGGTCATGTTCCTGGTTCTCTGACACTATTCATGGTGACTTCTGTACTGGAAATAAGAATAAAACAGACCATGAAATTGCAAAAGATGGCACAGGATTTCAGAGCTTTGCTAGAAAGCTGAAGAAAATCCAAGCGAGAAGAGCATGAAAAGATAAAAGTTCTTTAATTTTGTATGATGTTCTAAAGCCAATGTCAATTTAAGGTACGGAAATTGTCTTTCAGAGAGGATGGATGACTGGAGAGATGGAAAACCCCTCTGTGAGGAAAGGCTGAGGATGCTGGGGGTGTCCAGTGTGGAGAAGTGAAGGGAGACATTAGAGCCCCTTCCAGAGCCTAAAGGAGATCCCACAGAGCAGGAGAGGGACTGGGGACAAGGGCCTGGAGTTCCAGAATAAGGGGGAATGGTTTCCCACTGCCAGAGGGCAGAGTTAGACATGATACTGGGGAGAAATCTTCCCTGTGAGGGTGGGGAGGCCCTGGCACTCACGAGAGCAGCACACATCAGAGCCTTGCTTTCATGAGGTTCCAGCTCCTCAGTAGGGTCCCCTGAGCTCTGTGAGGCCCCACTGTGTCACCATGGAGGTTCCTTGAGGTTCCACACCCTCACTGTGGTGTCTTGGGTTCAATGAGGCTTCTCTGAGTCACCTTAGAGTCCTGGTTCCACTGGGTTCCATGACCTCACAGTGCTCTCCTGGGTTCCAAGAGGCCCCCCTGTGACCCAGAAGAGCCTTGGTTCCCTGAATGAGCAGAACCTCCCAGCATCTCCTGGGTTCCATGAGCGCCTGCTGTCTCCATTTGGGGCCTTGGTTCCATGCAGTTCCAAACCTGGTTTGAAAGACAGGTGTCTGCCAAGAAAGGCAGGAGCCTCTTTTTTTAAAAGGGACAATGCAAACCCCCCTGCCTCCAAATTATTATAATTTTGAAATTAAGGGGCTCTCAGGCAAAGATATGGGAATAGGAATAACAGTTCTTTACAGAGTCAGAATCCAAGCTGACCCCTGTCAGTCAGTCAGGGGTTGGTGCAGTCCCATTCCATGGTGGCTGCAATCCTGCACTGACAGATGTGGTTCTGCTGGAGCAGGGCTCCTGCACAAGGTGCAGTTTTCCTCCAAAGCTCCAGGGATGATGTGCAAGGCTCTGGTTTTCCTCTGGGATCCAGTGGGAAAAGGCTGCTCTGCTGTTCCAAATCTCACCTTTGATCTGGGTAGGAAATGCTCGGCTCCTGCCCTGGCTGGAGCATCTCCCAATGGGATGATGGAATTTGATCAGCCCTGCCCTGGGACTGCATGGCCATGAACAGGAGAGATCTCCTGGAGGGAGGATGGGCTGTGGGGAAGATAAAGAACACTGCAACAGCTGGGTGAACAGCTGGGATAGAATGGATGCTGTTGGTTACATCCTGCTTTGTGAGCCCAGACACCTCACTATGGTTTTGGGTTCCATAAGGCCCCTGCTGTGTCACTTCAGCATTTTGGTTCCTTGAGGTTCCACAGTATCAATGTGGTCTCTGTGCCACGAGGCCCCACTGTGTCCCACTGGAGCCCTGGTTCCATGAGGTTCCAAACACTCACCGTGGTCTCTTGGTTCCCTGAGGCTCCTCTGTGTCACATTTCAGCCTTGGTTCCATGAGGTTCCCAACCTCACAGCAGTCTCCTGTTCATCCATGAGTAGCTGCTGCTTCAAATTTCAGCCTCAGTTCCATGAGGTTCCATGACCTCCTTGATGCTCCAAGAGGCCCTGCTGGTGCCCAGAGAAGCTGTGGTTGTCCCTGGAGCCCTGGAAGTGTCCAAGGCCAGGTTGGACAAGCCTGGAGCTTGGGACAGTGGAAGGTGTCCCTGCCCATGGCAGCAGATGGGAATGGATGAGCTTTAAGGCCAATCCAACCCAAACCATTTAATGGCTTGTAGGATTTTCTGATTCCTGGGAGGGAAAAGGGGCAGAATGACCCTCAGGTGATGGCCATGGGGTAGACTGAGGAGGTGTTGGACCCCCAGCACAAAAAGCCAATGTCAGGAAGTGAACCCAACAGTCCATGACTGACAAAAGTGACACTTGGTGACAATGTAAGAAAGACTCAGTTCTGAGGGACACTTTGAGCTGCTCCTGTACAGGACCTTGCAGCAGTCACTGCTCTGGACCCCAGAGAGGGTCACTTTGGAAGGGACCACAGTGGGGTTCTCTGGGCCAAACACCCCCTGAGCAGGGTCATCCTACAGCACCTGGCACAGGATTGTGGCAGGTGAAATGAAAAAATTCTTCACTGAAGGAGTGGTTGGGCACTGGAATCGTCTGCCCAGGGAGGTGGTGGGGTCCTTGTCCTTGGACATGTTCAGAAAAAGCCTGGACATGGCACTCAGTGCATGGTTAGTTGGTGAGGAGGTGTTAGGTCATGGGCTGGACTTGATGATCTCAAAGGTCTTTTCCAACCTGGTCCATTCAGTGATTCTGTGAAAGGCTGGAAGGCTCACAGGTAATGGGAACCTCAGGGATGCTGGAAACCAGTGGATGGAGGGAGGTGGTGCCTTGTGTCAGCAAGAAAAAGGGGGAAATGAAATATTGAGCTATGGCAGGGGCTCAGCAGGGCCAGGGGGGAAGGCTGGACAGGACAGGAAAGTCTCAACAGCCTATTCTGCACTCCCAGCTCCAAACCAATCACAATTAGTCCCCTGCAGTTATCAAATGCATGGGCATTGATGGGAATTATGGGAGCCTTTAACGTCTCACAAATGGATTGAAAGGTAATTACTGCTAATATTGGCTCAGGTATTTTAGGTGATGGATTTCTTTGCAAAAGTCAAGTATAACACTGCTTTAAACCTCTTTCCTGTGTGGTTATAAATGTAGTAAAATTTGAATAAAGTGCGATCTTGAGCTGCCTTTTCTCGCTTTAACTTTCAAAATGGGCAAAAGTAGGTCTAGAATGAAGGTTTGGAAGCTTAGAAAGGCAAACTTTGAAATCTAAGGAAATGAATTATTGAGTCTGACTAAGCAGCTCTGGGATCTGTGAGCGGAGAAGGCACAGGTACTTAAAATTCAAAATTCAAAAGGGAGAGAGAGCAATGAGAAGAGGAATGTTTGAGAGGTTACAAGCTGAAAAAGAAAGTTAAAATTACCAGAAACCCACCTCACATAGGAAATTAAAATTAATAATAGTAAATGGCACTTAAGCCACAGAAACTAAGGGAAGCCAAGAGAAAATTAGGACAGTTGCACACTTGAGACAAAAATGGATCAGAAGTTACCTGTTGCCAAGCCTGAAAATCTTATTTACCACGACTAACAGCAGCACCAAGGTGGTATCAGGGGCGTTAACAAAAATCCCAGGGTAAATAAGGGTGGATCTGAGGAGAAGCCACAGTTTGGCCTGATTCAAGTGAAAAATAAACCCCTGATTTCTACCTGGACCAGTAACAGCAATGTCTGAACAATGGATTGAGCAACGACCATGGATAATGATTATGGAAATTAGGGATAATCCCCATAATGGGGTAAGAGATAAAACACCTCTGTCAAGAAGAGGGTGAAGCATGGTTCAGGCAAGTGTAGGTTCTTAGCTTCGTATCAAAGTTATGGAACAAGAACAGATAAAGCCAGGGGAGCAGGGAGAAATGTATAAAGTACAAGATAATTTAACAAAGCTAAATTGTTTCTGGATAATTTAGCAGCATTTCCTGGTAGGATCAGTGCTGCCATGCATAGGACATACATGAACTAAATCCCTCTCACTTTCTGTGAGATCCTAATAAATTAGCCATGGATTTGGGCTGTGGAGCTGAAAGTGGATAAAAGGAGTCTGCAAGTGTTCCCACTGAAAAGGCAATTACCACGGAAAGGAATGCTGGTGCTCAGTTCTGAATCCAACAGGACATGGAAATGTGGGGAAAAGTCTCCTGGGAGAGATCTCTGGAGAGAAAACTCCTCTTCGGGCAAAGGGAAATCTCTTTAGTATGGGATGGTGAGCAAAGACTAAAAATTAAGTCTGAGCTTCATGACTGGAATGTGACACCAAACTGGGAAGTACAACCAAGACTGGCAGATCTCACTCTTTGAAATGGGTCACCTTTTGAATGAGGAGACATTCAGGAGCACAGAGCAGACTCGTGTCCTTGGAGTGTCTCAACCAAGGCTGGTTTTTGATACTTGCTGTAAAATAGGGGGCCAAGAGTTAAGAAATAAAAATGCATGAACCACAGGCATAAGGAAGGTGGAAAAGTTTTAAGCATTTATGGGTTGCACATGGCTTTTTATTTTTAAATAAAATAATAAATAAATAAAATAAAAATAAACCAGCTGTGACAGTCATTTGAGACTTCTTGTACAGCTAAAAAATCCCAGAATGGTTTGGGTTGGAGGGACCTTCAAGCCCATCTCGTTCCACCCCCTTCCACATGGAGAGAAGAATTATGAACAACAAGGTTGTTGTGTCCCTGCTGCTCACAATTCCTCCAGGGGAAAATGCTCATGTGGCAGACAGAACATAAATCCCATGGAAGTGTCAGTAGGAGCTGAGAGGTGTCTGAGGTCTGAGACACCTCTGAGGAGCTGACAGGTGCAGGTGAGGGTCTGCAGCCATGGCTGCAGGAGGATCATGAGCCAGTTTGGACTGAATTAGGAGGACTCTCCCATTTCAAGGATAAAGTGCACCATGGCTGTCGAGTCAGCATTCACCCCAAATCCAGTGGCCAGTTCATCATAACCCCAGTGCTGGGATCAGAGTCACAGAGAATTTCCCAACGCCCTCAGCAGCTGCAGAGGTCTCAGAGCAGCCAGTGAAGCACCTGGGTGTTCTTGCAGCATGGTCCTCATTTTTCCATGGCTAAAATATTGTAACAGAATTGGCCAAGAGGGCCAAGAGCACCTGGGCAGTCCCAGCCACGGTGTGACACAGGACAGGCAGTGACTGTCCCCTGTGCTGGGCACTGGGGAGCCCTGCCTCCAACCCTGGGTCAGTTCTGGGCTCCCCATGACAGGAAAGACATTGAGGGGCTGGAGCATGTCCAGAGAAGGGAATGGAGCTGGGAAAGGGTCTGGGGCACCGGGAGCAGCTGAGGGAGCTCCTGGAGAAAAGGAGGCTCAGGGGGGACCTTGTGGCTCTGCACAACTCCCTGACAGGAGGGGACAGCCAGGAGGGCTCTGCTCCCAGGGAACAGGGACAGGATGAGAGGACATGGCCTCAAGCTGTGCCAGGGAAGGTTTATATTGAATATTAGGGAACATTTTTTCATTGGAAAGGGCTGTCAGGCACTGGCACAGGCTGCCTAGGGCCATTCTGGAGTCACCTGGAAGTGTTCAAAGGGTGTGGTGGCACCTGGGGACATGGTTTTGTGGTGGTGCTGGCAGTGCTTGATGATCTTAGAGGTCTTTTCCAGCCCTAATGACTCCGTGATGCTGTGAGCTCCTCCTTAAGGGGAGCTGGCAGTAATCCTGCAATCCCTGTGCCTTGTGGGGTACAGATGGTTTGGTTGTCCCTACCCTCTGCATCTCTTCATCCTTCTGCCCCTGATTGTGTGGAACAATTAGTGCCTTTTTTAATGAATCACAGTCCTGTGGCTCACTCATCCTCTGTGACACACATGATGCCAGGGAAGCAGAGCTCCTGGTGGAGCTGCTGGCAAAGATGGAATAAAAACCATTCCTTTTGATACTGGAGCATTTTCTGAAGCTTTTATAATTCACCATCGCTGTGAAACTGCTACAGGAGCTGCTCTGCTCAACCCATCAACCTGCAGAAAATGCTTTTCCCTCTTGAGTCACATTTGGTGTCACGAAGCAGGAGCAAATGTTTGAGTGAAAATGCTCACAATAATAGAGAGACATTTTATCTACTAGAAAGAGGTACAGGGTGGTTAGGGCATTATCCAGTCCTTAATGTAAAAAATGCTTTAGATGGAGGGAAACTGGAAAAATGGGAAAATTACTCTTTATCAAGATTATGAAATACTTTCCATTAACTGGATCCAACATATGCTCCTTGTTCTACACAATCTATCAGATTTTAAGGAAGATTTCTTCTAAGGCTAATAAAACCATTTTTGAAATATTCACTCTTTGCTCATTTGCATTTGCTTACAGAAAATTGTGTCTACTGTAAAGACAGCAAAGCAGTAATTATTTAAATTAGTTTGATAGATGTTTAGCAATGCTTTGATTAAAATATCAATTTTAGATACCAGTAAGTTTGTGAAAAGCAGAGCGTTTAAATGATAATGAATTTTTCTCCAAGAAATAGTTTCATTCTGCACAAATGATTTGGAATGAAAAGCCCTTTTCATGTAAAAATTTCAGGCACTCAAACAATGGAACCAGAGCAGAACTGAGGTCAATCTGGTGACCCAGCTGGATCATTATAAGACAGAAAAGGAGCCCATGTCTGTAAGATGAGCTATGGGTGGATCCCCCTCCACAAGAGAAGAGTTTTATTACGTGGGTGATGCCCAAGTAACACCAACCTGCCAGGAAAATTGTCCTGTAGGGCTGACAGACTCTGCTCAGGGATGAAGGTGAAGGTCACTGGCAAAAGGCAAAGCCAAACCCACACATCCATGGGAGCACCTGAGCCACCCCAGGGCTCCTGAGCCCCAGAATCAGAGCAGGAATTGGAGGGGATCCACAGCCTGCTGGTCCAGCTCTGTGCATTCATCTCCCCAGATAAATATTCATCTAATCTCTACATCAAAATATTCCACAATCTCCCTGCTGACTCTGACCTAAATCCTGTTATGCAAATGAAACTGAGTCGTTTCTGTCCTATCCATAATGGGTTTGGAACCAAGGCTATTTGTGTAAATCAGCTCTTCCTCTGGATAAACATCTCAAATCCTTTTTTCCCCCCTCGTAATTCTCTATCCAACTGCTGTCCCTCTCCCCCAGCTCTCTAACTGGCAGTGTCATTGCCACTGTGATCCTGCCCTTTCTGAGCACAGCACAGTGATCACTGCACACACTGAAAGAAGGGCAGGCAAATATTTACCCAGAGCAGCTGTGGCTGCCCCTGGATCCCTGGAATTGCCCAAGGCCAGGCTGGACAGGGCTTGGAGCCACCTGGGACAGAGCAAGGTGTCCCTGCCCATGGCTGGGTGGATTGAGATGGATTTTAAGTTCTTTTCCAACCCAAACCACTGTGGGGTTCTATGGTTCCATGATTCTGTGATATATAAATGCTTTTTTCCCCCGTGTTTTCTTCCAGCAGCAATGTGTTCATGCACCTCAGGACCCATTACTGCTTCCCAGGTCTCTTCTACAGCCTTGCCACCAAACTTCATTTTTCCTGCCCAATATTTTCTGGAATATTGATTCTTACCTGGAAAGAACAGCATGTTGAATTGATGTGTATCAAACCACACCCCCATTTTTCATGCCCTTTTCTCATCTCCTCTGGGTTTTGCTGAATTTTAAGGTTTTTTTCCCTCACCTTCAAAAGGAGTGGGCAGAGGAAGAAGACATGGTGACGCTGGTTAGCTGAAGATAAATTCTCATTTGGAAAATGTAAGGTTTGGTGGGAGATTCAAACTGCAAATGGGCAGCCAGGGGTAGATTTGGTCTCTGGATTAAAAGGATTATGATCTGAAGTTCAGAAATGTTGTGAATGACAAGGCAGGAGTGATTCCCTCGTCCCACCTGGCGATTACTTTAATGCAGAGGGACACAAGCCCTGTTACCTATTGCTGCCTGAGCAGTCAGCCTGGGAGCAGTAAATTAGATGTTGGAGCTGGCCAGAAAAACAGGATTTCTATCTCCTCTCAATAAAACTGCGCTTCTGAGACAATAAATTTCTGAGTGAACAGGAGCAGTAAAGGTGATGTAGGTGTCTGCTGCACTAATGAGCAACATGCCAGGCTCTGTGCCATGATCATGAACCCAGGCAGGGGTGCACCACGTCCTCACCAGAGATTTAGTGCAGCAAACCTCAGATCCTCCTAAACAAAACCCAGAATGGAAATATTTAGGGCTTAGTAAAGGATTTTTTTGCTAACGAGACTTCATTTAATTAGCAAATCTGCGAGCAGGGCTGATCTGCTATGAGAAAATCCCGTTTGGCTCTCACTGTGCTGATGTTTGCTGTTGGGTAGGAACACCAGAGAAGTGAAGCAAGCTCACAGCCAAGCTGCAGTAATCACTGAAAACTGTCTGGAAAACTGTCTTTGCTGAATTTCATTTCCCCATCTTTTTCTCAGGCAGTCTCCCACGCCAGTTTTGAAGTGAGGGCTGAGCAATGTTTCACTGTTTGATCCTCCACAAACCAACACCTTCAGTATTTCTTGCACTGCACAGCTAAAGGGACCTTGCTGCATCAGATTGCACCAAAGAGTTGTGGAACAGAGAGGAGCAGACAGATGCTAAAATGGAAATAATTCAGCAGCAGCAAAGCCATTCCCATTGCCACGAGCTCGTTGAGAACCTTTGGGAATTTGTGCCAGCAGCTCATGTCTGCATAGCCCCAACCACAGCAGAGTGAGTCTCAAAAGCCATTCAAAAGGAAATGGCTTTATGCTGATTAAGGGCAGGGTTAGATGGGATATTGGGCAGGAATTGTTCCCTGTGAGGGTGGGCAGGCCCTGGCACAGGGTGTCCAGAGCAGCTGTGGCTGCCCCTGGATCCCTGGCAGTGCCCAAGGCCAGGCTGGACGGGGCTGGGAGCAGCCTGGGACAGTGGAAGGTGTCCCTGCCCATGGCACGGGGTGGAATGAGGTGAATTTAATGTCCCTTCCAACCCAAACCATTCTGGGATTCTAAGAGATGTCAGTGCTACACCATCCTCACAAATGGCATCATCATGGGAAGTGGTAAGAGATTAATCACTGCTGTTTCTCAGATATCAACTCCCACTGAGTTGTCCTGGATTTTTTTTTTCCTAGTGAGCTTTTCATTCTCCAGAAAGATCAGTGCAGATATTTTATGACCAAATCCACAGTCTCTTGTTTCAGCTGTTATTTGAAAGAGGCAAATTGGCTTTAACAGGCTCATTATCACAGATGGGGAGAGGAAAGGAAGTCCAGCTGCTGCTGGTGGAACAGACAACATATCTCCTCTTGACCTTCAGCCCCATTCACCCCTCCACCCTCTGTCCCTGGAAAAATCCCCACCCCACTGTGCCATGGTGTGAATCAGCACCTTTCTCTGGAGCTCTCCAATTAAGATTCAGCAGTGCTTGGAGAGCAGCACTCGGCCCACACTGGACTAATTAATTTTTCCTGCCTGAGTAATTACAGTCCAGAGGTGACCATGAAAGCCAAGCAAATCAATTTGTGTTTTACTGAGATCCTCATCAGTCACGGAGCACTAACCAAGAAGAAAAAAAAATGACCAGGGACAGAGCTGGCCCCTGAACAGCAACCAACAAAGGTTGCTCTGAAACTGCTAAACTTTGGTGCTGGCAAATGCAGACTTCAAAATATTTTTGTTTTGTTTTGTTCTTTGGAGTTTTTTTTTTGGCCCAATCACTCTGCTGCTCATAAATTTAAACTCCATCTCCCTCACTGGCACTCACATTCCCTGCAATTGGCTCATTCCAGTCAAAAACCCTTCAAAGCTTAGTTTATGAAGATGAGCACAATCGTTTTGCAAATGTCTCAGCAAGTGCTGGGAGTGACTTTCCCACTTTCCAAACAGAGGCAATCTGCTGCTCTGCTGAGCCAGTGTGGTACCACCAGCAGCTGAACCTATCTCCCAGGAAAAGCTTTCCCAAATGTGCCAGGGATGTAAACAGACAGCTGTCTCCACACACCACTTGTTGATACAGTTCTGAAATGTCTTGCTCAGCCATAGCAGAGAACATCCCAGGGAAATCTTGTCTCCTGAAGCCAAAGATTCCATCCAGTTTTTTCCACGGAGTTCAAGCAGTCCTAGATGAGTGACTTGATTGGTGGTATGATGGAGAATATAAAGGTTTTCCTACACTGCAAAGAACTGGAACACAGGGGTTGACCCAGGGGGTGTGAGGATTTGTGGACAGGAGTTGTCTCACCTGGAGTGATGCAGGTGCAGTGGAAGTGCCAGCTCAGAATGACCTTTAAAGTCCCTTCCAACTCAAACCATTTTAGGATTCTGTGATAGGACTGTGAGATTCTTCTGCCCAAGCCAAAGGAGGTGGAGGAGTCCAGTGGGGTGCACGTGTCACTGCTAAACATCCACTCAATCTGTGTTTTCATGGTCAGCTGTGGCAAGGGCAGTCCTGCTAACACTGCGTGTTTGGGATATCTCAGGATGCCTCATCCCTCAGTGCAGTCAAGGAAGGCCACAGAAAGTCCCATTTGTGTTCCCCAGCACTGATCAGAGAATTTACTTTCCCTCAATCTGCTGGGCACAGCCCTCTGATGTTGCCCAGGCCATGGCTTGCCTCATCTGCAATGGAATGAAGCTCTTGGCAGACATCCCACCTGAAATCCACAGCTCCCTCAGCAGGTCCTGTGACTTTTCAGCAGGACTGAGAGAATCCAAGGCTGTCAGATGAGGGAGCTGGCCTGATTCAGACTCTGGGATGTTACATGGACAGGTACATCCATGTGCATCCATGTACATCCATGTGCATCCATGCACATCCATGCACATCCATGCACATCCATGTACATCCTGTACATCCATGCACATCCATGTACATCCTGTACATCCATGCACATCCATGCACATCCATGCACATCCATGCACATCCCTGTACCTCCATGCACATCCATGCACATCCATGCACATCCATGCACAGTGCATGGACAGACCTGAGCAAGTGGAGAAGGCTGCTCAGGTGCATCTGGCTTTCCCTTCCTCTTTAAAATAAATATCTGTGCCTGCAAACACGACTGTGGTGGTGTGGGATGAGCCTCACTCTGACCCCTTGTGCAGATGGTTGTCTCTAGGAGTTACTTCAAGGCTTTGAGGGTGCTCAGACGTGGCATCAGCTGCCTGCTTTATTTGTGCCTTTGGAGCTGTTGTGCACACAGGACAATGCAATTGCTGCCAAAGGCTTTCCAGGATGCTCCTGTCACAAACAATCCTGCTTCAGCCATGTCCATCAGGACTCATCAAAGGTCAGTGCAGGGGTCTCAAAGGCAGGATCAGTCAGGAGGAGAACAGGATCAGTGGGAAGAATGCTTCTGTCCCAGTATTGATCTCCACATTCATGTCCAACAGACATTGCCCTGACAGATATCACCCTGCTACACCCTGCACATGGACTGGTCCATGGAGAAAATGTCACTGGCTGGGGAGGAGCCTTGAGTTTGTCACTGAGGCTCCATAATGGGGCTGGATGATGATCAAAGTGACCATCAGGGGCTCTCTGCCCAGATTTGTGCAGCCTGATAGGGATTGCTCCATCCCCGGAAGGGTCCAAGGCCAGGTTGGATGGGGCTTGGAGAATCCTGGGATAATGGAAGGTGTCCCTGCCCATGGCAGGGGGTGGCACTGGATGAGCTTTAAAGTCCCTTTCCAACTCAGACTGGTCTGGATTCTGTGATTCCGTTTAAATCCATGGCCCATCCTCCAGAGAAGTCACCTTCTATAAAAAGCTGATCCTATTAACTACACTGCAGTTGGCATTTGGGTTTTTTGGTTTTTTCTCCCCATGCACAGAAGCTGGTTGGGGTTTTATTTGGCCACCCAAAATGATGGCTTTTTTCCAGAATGGACTTTTCCTGCCAACACATTTATTTTTAGACATAATTGCTCTTCAGTTCCTCCCAATGAGCGTGCTTTGAGGAAATGCTGCCTTTGGAAAGGCCCAGGCCCTGAGTTCAGCGAGAATTTGCAGAGAGGGACGGAATTGTTGGGATTTTTCGCTGTGCTCTTTCTCCATCCTTCCTCCCCATCGTGCCCACTGCTGTCAAGGCAAAGACCTTGTTTTTTTTGACTCTCCCAACCTCAGCAGAGCACAGACTGAGGGACCCCGAGGCGCTCTTACCGCGATGAATGGCGCACCAAGAGCTCTTTGTCCTTCAACGCGAGCCCAGCATGGCAAACCCACCCCGTGGGCCACGGAGAACGATAAAAACACGACAAATAATTTATCAACATGGTCGTGTGAAAGCCAATTGGCGGTGACAATTACCAAACTTGCACCCCAGACTAATTATCTCCCACTGTAAGATAAAAACCTCCCCAAATTTCGCCCGCCCCTCGCGCAATGGCGCCACGAAGATGATTCCTCTTGACGTGCTGAACTTTTGAACCTGATGGAAAAAATCTTTTTTTTTTTTACAAGAGAGTCATCGAAAGTTCATTGCCCTTTCTCACATTTGCACCACCAAAGGGACATAAGGAAAAACATCAAGTGTAATATCCGTCAATGTTAGTGAGGCATTCAGAATATATCACCGATGCATAAATAACCCCCATGGAACTCCAGTGGCAGGGGGAGGTTCTGGAAGAACAGAGATACACAACAATATTTAATTATAAATTGCATCAAAATGATTGTCTTTACTCATCAAAGGGTGTCTCACAAGCATTCCTTTGGTTCAGATGTGAGCCTGAAATCCTGGGTGCCCCCATCCAAAAGCTTGGGATTTTTCTTGGTTGACTGGCTACTTTTTCCTGCCAAAGCTCATAAAAATCCAGACACCAATTTACTTAACACGAGGGGTGTGAAATCTCCACTTAGGGAAGGTGAAATTAATTGGAAAAGAAAAAAAAATCATAAATCCAGGCCACTGAGCAGTTTGAATTGGCGAGCTTTCCTCTGACCTTGATTTGTTGTGGTTTTATTTTCCTGAAATGTTTTTCCCAACACAAGTTGGGTGGAAAAATCCACTGGAATCACCAAACATTGGGTTTTCCTACCTTTTGTACAGAGCAGCGGGTGTGTACTCTTTGTGTAAGGCAAAGGCTGATGGAAAATCTTCCTGGTAGGAGCAGCAGGAGGAGGTGGGTGGGAGGAACCCCAACTCTCTCTAGGCATTAAAGACTTGGAAGCCTTTCATTCTCTTCAAAGCAACACCTCCCACTGTCTGCTGTTGACTTGAGGCTGTCAGGGTGATCTGGTCCTTAGTGCAAGAGCAGTCCCTGGTCAGCATCCCCCTGTGCTCCCCTCAGCCTCCCCAGGGCTGTGGCTGAGTCTCTGCCCCAGTGGGGTCTCTGAGGTGCAGAATCACAGAGTGGCTCGAGGGGACCCTGAAGATCATCATTCCTGTTCCATGCATGGCCCATGGGCCACGTCCCTGCAGTTTTGTCTGAGTCTCCAAAGTCTCCCAGCACAGACAATGCTGGGACCCAGGGTGTCAGCAGCTGCTGCTGCCAAAGCTGTGCAAAGACAATTCTCTGGAGCACTTCCATTGCTGCAAGAGCCCAAAGGAGGGATGTGGGACTTCAAATTGCTCTTTAAAATGCTGTTTATTGTATCCAGAGGATTCAGCAATTCACAGGCCATGGGTGACAGGAGCCCAGCCCACAGCCTTTTCAGCCACAGCTCTGGGTTCTCTGAAGCCACTCTAGTTCTGGTTTCAATGCATTCTAGACTTTTCATTACAGAGCATCTTAAAACATTGACAACCAATCAATACCTTTACTATCACCTACAGCCTATCATAACTACCAACATTACCATATTCATATTTCACTTTTCCAATCACGAAAGGTCAGTGTGTTACAGCTGAAGCTAGAAGTTGTTTTTCAGTTTTCTCATAGTGGAAAAATTTGAGATCTTTTCTCTACTTGCAACATTGGCTTTCTTGTTTCCCTGTGAAAATCTTTTTGCTTGGTAAAACCATCTTTTGTTTGGGGTGGATTTATCCTTTGCTCAGAGTCATAAAAGCCCCTTCCAACTCACATACTAACATACCTTTGGCCTTCTTAGTTACGAAGTCAGACTGGCTCAGCAATTATTTTCTGCTATACCAAAACCTGCTATCATTTCTATTCCTTCTTCACCTTCTACATTCAAAGATCTCTCTGTTACATATCTGTGAGACCTTCCTGTCAAATCCTCATCCTTCCCAACACATTGCTATCCCAGGAATCCTGTGGCTCAGGGATGACCCACAACACATGCAAGGAAGAAGTTCAGGCTCACAGGGCCAGTGTTGTCTGTGCTGGGGGACTCTGGAGACTCCAGACAAAACTGCTGCCTGTGGATAGAATGGGAATGATGATCTTTAAGGTCCCTTCCAACTGAATGCCCTCTGTAATCCTGCATCACAGACAGCAGGCAGGGCAGAGATTCCAGGCACAGACAGCACTGGGGAGGCTCAGAGAGGCCCAGGAGGATGGTGACTGTGGCTTTACTAAGATGAGATTTCTCTGACAGCCCCAAGTCTAAAATAGACCATGGGAGATGTTATTTGAAAAGAGCTAAAGGCTTCCTAGTGTTCAACCCCTAGAGAGACTCTTCCTTTCAAACACACACATGTTTAATAATATGGGTAAAGCACCATCCCATGGAACTGGGAGGAAGCTGAAATTACTGCACCCCCATTTCTGTGTGGTGAGGGACCCCCTCACTGCTTCCATGTTCTCACTGCCAGCAACAGCTCCTGCTCCTGCTGCTGAAAATGCACATTTGCTCTTTGTACAACAACTTCCCTCCCAGGAATCTGTGTGGGAACACAGTGGGAGAGGGAAAGGAGGAGAGGATCTGTCCCAGCTGCACACAGCCCCACACTGCTGCCCCACTGCCAGACCCAGCTCCCAAGCCTTGGCAAAATGTATCTTGTGGGGAATGAATTCCCAAGCACAGATTTTTTTGTTTTATTTTATCTACAAGGTGTCCACCCAATCGGTAACAGTTGTTTTGTGTTAATGTGTGTCTACCTAGTGGACTAAAATTGTTGATGATTGACTGTTTGTTGTTAATGTTGTAGGTCTTTGTAAATTGTTAACATTCCTGGCTGTCTGTCCCTTACCCTGTCCCAAGAAGTTGACCATAATTGCTGATGTTTGACTATTTGTTGTTAATGTTGTCTTTGTAAATTGTGAATATTCCTGGTTGTCCCAGCACTCTCTCACACCCATGCCCATCTCCATTACACCCCCCAAAATGGCCCCTGGCAAACAGGGGAGCAGCAAGTGCTCATGGGACACAATTCAGTAATAAAAACCCTAAAAATAATGAGCCAATATAACATTTGAGACTAAAAATGGTACTCCCAGGTAGGGAAAACAGTGGAGAAGATGAAATCACCAACCAGGGCTTTTTTCACCTTATCACCATGACCTGAACAGCACCTGGTCAACAGGACACCCCTAAATGAAGAGCCAGCTGTTTTTTTTCCTGAGGATTCTCATGAGGATGGAAGCCCCAGCTCTGCCGAGAGACAAAGCTGCTCCTCCTCCTCCTCCTCTTCATCCTCCTCCTCCTCCTCCTCCTCCTCCTCCTCCTCAGCATCTTTCCTTGGGAGCAGCAGCGACCCCCCCGGGCTCCCCACCCAAAGCTGGCCTTGAAAAGCAGCTGCTCTCCCGGCCCATTGATTCCATATTGAATGGGGAACATCAAAGGCAACACGGAAATCTTTCCCACAAGGTGTGAATATTCCACTGCCTGGGGTCAGCCCCTGTGGACACACACATTCAGAGAGCTGGGGAATTACAGCTTGGAAATTCTTTTCAGGCCTGGATTTCTCCTGACTCTCAGCTCCATTCCCAGGCTGACAAGCTGACTGCAGCTTCAGTTAGGGAGGAGTCTCCCAGGGTGAGAACACGGTGACAAACAGAGTGGAATTCATCACCAACATTAACCCCTGGTGTCTTTCCCGTGGGACACATCCTGAGGTGCTGTCCCAAGGATGTTTTTCCCAATTGTCCAATGAGCTCCTGTCCTGTCCTGGCTGCACTAACACACTTTAAATCCGGGCTGGCTGTACAATAAATTGGCCTTTTTTCCCCAAAGAGCTCCGTGTGTGTTGCTGTCCCTTCTCTCTCTTTGCAGCGCAGTGACCACAAAAGGCAACATGGAAATCATGGAAATCTTACCCACAGGGTGTGAATATTCCACTGCCACCCCCATGGCTGTGCCAGGGGCAGGGAAAGCTCCAGGCAGTGCTGGCTGCAGGAATATCCCTGTGCTGCCTGGAGGATGTGATCAGAAATCCTGGGGGGTCATTAAAGCTCCCCTTAATCCCGAGCTTTGTGTCAGTGCAGAGCAGGCAGCTCTGACAAGGCTCTGCTGTGGGAGAGGGGAGCACACTCAGAGCCAGCCTGGGATTCCCAGCTCACACCCACAGCTCCAGCAGGGACACTGGCAATGCAATAAAGGGAAAAGCGACAGAAAGAAAGCTCAGGCTCAGTGAGGAACACTAAATTATTAGAGAATTATCTGGCAGGAATGTAACAAGCAAAGTGCTGAAATGGAGATGCTGTACTTGGATAGGAGTGTACAGCAGAAGGGAAAGGGGACACAGAGCTTGGAATAAGTTTAATATTTTTATATGAAGAGCAAGACACCTTAAATAATTATATCTGATTGAGAGTGGAGAAACAACTGAGCAGATTTCCAAGAGGGAAATCCAGATTCTTTCTAAGTGACAGAGATTGCAACACCTTTTTATGGTGTTTTAAAAGTTGCAGGATTTAAGTTAGGGAGGAAATAAAGTCAGAGCAGCATCTCCTCCAGACAACAAAGCAGCACAGAAAATCAGAAATAATAAACACAAATAATTATTTCCTATCTTCAGGTATTTCAGACATCTTTTGTTTATTGAAAACCAAGTGCAAACTCAAACTTTCTTTCCATGTACCAGTGAAAAAACGAATTAGGCTTGCATCCTCCCAGTGAAATAAATTAATTATTGTTTAATCTTCCTCCTCTTTTCCCCCTCCCCAATAAATAAATATGAAAAGGACATTTTAATCTGAACAAAGGAGTTTCCCATATTCAGCCCCTCCTGCCATTTCCAGCAGGCTGTGCTGTCCATGTGGATTTATTGTCACTCCACAGCTCACTGAGACTCGCTGGCTGTTACCAGGGTTTGGAGCATGTTTTCTTTGTAATAATCCACTGCCACTTTCTACACCATCCCTGGATTTATGACATTATTTGTCCTCTATAAATTCCCATTGCTTTTTTTTCTAATGGCAATTTCATCCTTTGTTTCCCTCCAACAGAACTGCGGGCTGGGGGCGCAGGACTGAGGGTTTGCTGCACTCAGTAAATGAAATTATTGACACACCTCCAGCACCCACACATCCATGTGTGTCCAGATTTGATGCTAATAACACATTTGAAAAGGAAAAACTAAGAGTCCAAGAAGGATGGAAATTAGTTTAAAAATTGCATTGTGTGGTGAATCTTTTCAACCAGAAAAAATAGGATTTTTTCAAAGTCCAAGCAATCCTCGTCCAACAATTGCAAGAGAATCATCTGCCTGACCAGCCAGACCAGTGACTTGTGACATTTTCACATGAAATGATCTTACCTTTGGTTCAGAATAACATCTGTAAGATATTTACATTCGGAAAACGAGAAGAAATAATCACACTTGGAATTTTTCATTTATTCTACTCTTACTCGTGGGATACACGAATTTATGGAACCAAAAAGGGTCATTTTCAGCCTCATTAAATTCCTCAGGGATCGTTTGTGTGGTTTTAATTTTTTATTTTATTTAACAAACCCAACAAAACCCAGCCAAAAAAAAAAAAAATTCATTTTGATTTGAGCATCCTGCCCTCTCTCCATGGTTTGGTAAATGAACAATTGATTATTCCCTTTCCACTGCATGACCACTGACACTGCATTTATTTCCCTCTCTGCAAATCTTCCCATTGAGAGCACTCCCAGCTCCATAAATTCTCATGAATAATGTACTAACCAGCATAAATGTGACACTTTCATATATGTGGCCTGATCTGATTAATTGAGATCCACAACATCCTATTATCTATGTTATCTCATCCTGGCAGTTTATATATATTAGATTGACCTGAAATACACTTTTAATTGATTTTTATCAACAGATCTGAAGATCAGTGGTTTGGTTTTACTGTGCTTGTAGTGAGCCTGGATCTTCACTTAAGTTGAGCTGCATTTCTTACTTTGATGGATTTTCCATTAAGATCACAAGAAAGAACTTTATTTAGACATTAAAATGTTAAACAAAACATGGCATAAAAGACTAAGAGAGGAGAATGCAAACCAATACTGTTAAAATTCCTACTAAAATAAATATACATCAACAACGACAAAAAGAAGTTTGATACAACAGAAAATAAAATTAATAATAGTTAGAACTGTGAAACAGCTTGGCTAGGAATTAAAAAAAAAAAGGAAAAAAGTCCAAATTCAGTGCTAATAATCAATGAAAGTGTGGAACAACTCTTCATTTGAGCCCCTCTAAATTATAATATTTATCTCTATTTATCTGAAGGAGGAATGAAGCCTCAGAGTCTCTGGTTGGAGTTGGGAAAGGGTCATTTCTGAGGGGGTGCTGGGGGATGGCCCCATGTGGGCTCCCAGACTCACAAAGCCATGACTTGCCCAGTCTCACCAAATGGGGAACATATGGGAATTCATATTTAACATATGGGAATTGCAGATTCCCCTGCAAATGTGCCTGGGAAGACCTGAGGAGTGAAAGCTTTTGCTGTGTTTTGCCACTGAAAGTTGGAACTGGGAGGAGTCACAGCTCCTAAAGGTGCTGGGGGTTGTAGAAATTCACTTGGTCTGTCCCTGAGCAAAAACATCATGAAAAGGGGGAGCTGCTGGTGGAAATGGCCCAGCAATGAGCCAAGATCCTGCTTGTACCTGGCCTGGCTGCTGAATGCCCTGGAAGCAAAGAATGAATGATAAAAAAGCCTGGATGAGTACAACCAAGGCTTTGATGAGAAGAACTGAGGCTCTGACTGAATTCTTTGGGTGGCAGAGGGATAAGGGAGGCTGGAAGGTTCAAGATAGAGGGGGACAGACCCAGAGTGAGCTGGAGAAAACATGAAAATATTGGATGGGAGGAAGGATATTCCTATTCCTATTCCTATTCCTATTCCTATTCCTATTCCTATTCCTATTCCTATTCCTATTCCTATTCCTATTCCTATTCCTATTCCTATTCCTATTCCTATTCCTATTCCCTCTCCCATTCTCATTCCCAGTCCCACTCCCATTCTTCTTTTTTTTTCTTTTTCTTTTTCTTTTTCTTTTTCTTTTTCTTTTTCTTTTTCTTTTTCTTTTTCTTTTTCTTTTTCTTTTTCTCTTTCTTTTTCTTTTTCTTTTTCTTTTTCTTTTTCTTTTTCTTTTTCTTTTTCTTTTTCTTTTTCTTTTTCTTTTTCTTTTTCTTTTTCTCTTTCTTTTTCTTTTTCTTTTTCTTTTTCTTTTTCTTTTTCTTTTTCTTTTTCTTTTTCTTTTTCTTTTTCTTTTTCTTTTTCTTTTTCTTTTTCTTTTTCTTTTTCTTTTTCTTCTTTTTCTTTTTCTTTTTCTCTTTTTCTTTTTCTTTTTCCTATTCCTATTCCCATTCCTATTTTTGTGAGGGTGGCAGGCCCTGGCACAGGGTGCCCAGAGAAGCTGTGGCTGCCCCTGGATCCCTGGCAGTGCCCAAGGCCAGGCTGGACAGGGCTGGGAGCAGCCTGGGACAGTGGAAGGTGTCCCTGCCCATGGCAGGGGGTGGCACTGGATGAGCTTTAAGGTCCCTTCCAAACAGGTCTGGGATTCTGTGCAGCCAGAAAGTGTCAAAACTGTGAAAAGCATGTAAGAAAATATACAAGAGGGGAGATAAATACACAAAGAAGGAACACTGCAGACAGTGAATAAAAGGCCTTAAGAAAAATACCTTGTGTCTAAAAATCATTGGCAAATCAACTATTATACAGGAGTCTGCAGCCCAGAAAAAGCCAAGGAAAGAAAGCACAATAGAAGCAGTGCCTCAAAAAATCTGATTTTATACATTTATGACACCAGCACATTCCAAAGAGGCAGACTTTTTTTTTTTTTTTTTTACAGCTCTGACTAGCACTAGATAAGGAAAAAAATAGGCAGAGGCACACAAACAAGCAGGAAATTGCATGGGAAGTCAACATCAATGCTCTGTGAACGAGCAGAGCTACAAAGGCTTCACTGCATTGAGCTGAGGGAGACAGCAAACCCAGAGCTAAGCAAAGAGAAATTAAAATTTCATGCAGGGTCTAAGGCAGTGTAAGACACAAACACACCAGAAAGGATATTTATCAGCCAAACAACACAGGAATCGTTACTTGCAGCAGTAAATTAAAGGAAAGCTGACATGAAATCAGAGAGAAATATTCCATACAAACCCACAGGAGTGAAATGGGTAAGCAAACATAAAATATTCAATCAGAATGATGCATCTGCCAGCAAGGGAGGAATTGTTTCTGCTGCCCAGAACTGCAGATATTGGTGTAACTTCAGAGCTCCAAAATGGAACTGACCTCCCACAGCTCCTTTTGCACAGAGGGCCCTGAATGGGGCTGTGAAAACCTCGACCTGGCAGGGACTGATGTCACAGAGAGCATCAGCCGTGGCAGATGTGGCACAGGGAAACCCACCAGGAGCTTTGTTGGCATCTTTTCAGGGAACTGTGCAGGTGGGGAGGAGCTGAGAGAGGTGCCCAGAGCAGCTGTGGCTGCCCCTGGATCCCTGGAGGTGTCCAAGGCCAGGCTGGACAGGCTTGGAGCACCCTGGGACAGTGGAAGGTTGTAACAGCAGTGGGATTTTTGCACCATTTAATCAGTGCTTTGTCTCAGTCTCCTCTGCCTTCACTCAGAGCCAGGATTAACAAATGCACACGAAGGAAATGAATTTTCTCGTGTTCAGGCTTGGTTGTTTATTAAATCTTATCTAAAGCACAGAGAGTTCTGCAACAATCCCAGCCACCAACTAAAAGTGAACAAAATGGAGCTAAACAGTCCAATAGAGAATTAACACCTGTATTATTTATACTTTTGTCCCAATAACCAGATTTTCATGACTTTTAGTGTGACATTCACTGACCAGCCAGAAACTACTGCCTGAAATCATGAAGAAGGAGGAAGAAGAAAGATGAACAAAGAAAGAGATGCCTAAAATCCACCATGGTGTCCCATACCTATTACTATACTAACCTCAAATTTAAAACCCATCACCCTGTGAAATCACACACTTCTGATTCACTACACACTCGTGATTTTTACTCCATCACTCATATTTAGAAGCCTTCTCCAAGGCCTCAGGTCAAAAGCAGTGTTCTCCAGGGGGTCTGTGTCAGAAAGCACAGAAAGCTCCAAAACTCCAGATTTCTGGGATCCAACAGAAGGTGTCCCTGCTCATGGCAGGGGGTGGAACAAGATGGGCTTTAAAGATGTTCCTTTCCAGCCCAAAGCATTCTCTGATTCCATGATTATTCCATGATTATTCCATGATTCCATGAACCACATCTCAGCACAAACACCAGGACACTGAGGGTTCCCTGCTGCTGTTGCAGGTGAGATCAAACACATCCCCAGACCCCAGGGGCTGGGAGAGGAACTCAGTCAGGAGTGCGGGACAATCACTCCAAGCTGAAGGCTGACCCTCAGGGGGAATTGATTAGGACAGACAAAACTGACCCCAGAAATGGGTCCCTGGCCACCAGGCTTCATTCTGGGTGGAGATGAAGTTCAGCAAATCGAGGTTCTCCTGAAATCCAGGTGCTTAAAAGACTGCACAGTTTTGGGGATCATGATTTACTTTGGAGCCTGAGCTCACATGGGGGTCTCAAGCTGAGACCTAGATCTGGATCTGCTCCAAATTCACTCTTTAGGACTCTGTAACTTCTGGAAATTGCAGCTTTACATTCCCAGGATAGATTCTGATTACACAGCAGTTTCCTCTCAGTGTTTTTCCACTGATTCCCACTGAGTTCTGCCTGACTTGCATCAGTGGGATGGGAGGGGATTCTCAGCTACTCAGCACTCACTGCTGTGCCTTCCTGGGGTGCAGCAGAGAAGCTCGGGGGGAATTTGGGGCTGCTGTTGGCACCAGCTGGTTTTCAAAGCAGGGCAGTTACTGGGGGAATGGGTGGTAGGGGCCAGAACAGCTCTGTGCTGTCACCTTCCCTTCCTGGAACAGGAAAGGAAAAACTTACAGCCTGGGAAGTTGAAGTTTTTACACTAGACCCATCCAGCTGAGATTCCTTTTTAATGGTTTGCTCTGAGAGCAAGGAAGCAATCTGGAAACAGCCCAGGCAAGACCAGTTTCACATTTGGACAGCAGCAAACCCTCTCCCCAGTGTCACAGAACCATGGAATCATGGAATCTTCAGAGCTGGAATGGAACCCTGGGGATCACAGAGCCCAGCTCCTGATCCTTCCCAAGGCAACCCAATGATCCCACCCTGTGCCCAAGAGCTTTGTCCAAACACTCCCTGATCTCTGTGCCAGATATTTTGCCTGTTGCTACATGGAAGACCCAGTGCTCTGTTTTTATTGCCAGCTTTGAGTGCAAGTGTTCCACCTCCCAGAATATCCTGCAAAGGGTCACCTCCCTCAGGTTTGTCAAATGGTTCTGGGCTCAGGAACCTCCCTGAATTGTTTGCAGGTCCTGAATTGTTTGCAGGTCCCTGGATTGTTTGCAGGTCCCTGGATTGTTTGCAGGTCCCTGAATTGTTTGCAGGTTCTTTCTGCACTCAGTGCAGGTGGAGGAAGGTGTCCAGCACTGGCCATCACCAAGGCACTGGGAAGTGCCCTGGTGCTCACACAGGGCTGGGAGGAGGAATGGGGCTGACAGGAGGAACTGCCTGGCACCACTGTTACTGAATATGTGACTTCCTTGGGAAGCATTTCAGGTGTGCCCAGAGAAGTCCTTGGCAGCTGATCCTGATGCCTTGGGTTTTAGCTTTTATATTTTTCAGAATCTCTGCTGCTTAGTGTGTAACTCTGAAACTTCATATTTGGTGTCAGTAACTTCACAGGGTAGTGAGAAAACAATTCCTTTGTAGCCAGAGAATCAAGGACAACTGGTACCCAAAAAGCAGAAACAACAGCGAGGGAAAGGGAAAGGGAAAGGGAAAGGGAAAGGGAAAGGGAAAGGGAAAGGGAAAGGGAAAGGGAAAGGGAAAGGGAAAGGGAAAGGGAAAGGAAGGGGTCAAGCCAGGGGGTTGAGACTTCATAGCCTGGGGCTGTGGTTGGATAATTGATTCTAATATGTAAATGAACCAAAACTTATAAAAGTGTACAACTCATCACCAAGATCCATCTTGGGTTTGATTTGGGTGTAGCCCTGGCAAGGTTCTTGCATTGCCCAAAGTGGATCCTTTCAATAAATTCCTATTTTACTCATTTTTATTCCTTTTGCTCTGTCCAGTCTCTGTTCCAGGCCAGCCTTTCCAGGCCACAATCCTGACCCCATCTTCTGTTCAATGGGTTTCTAGCAGGGATCAGGTCTTAGCCCACATGAAGACAACACTGTTCCCTCATAAACTGAAGTGGCCAGTAGGGTGGGAGATGAGCTTTAATTTAGTTTAATTTAAGGCAATTAATGCCTTTACTGCCTTCCTGGAGCCTCTGTGCTTGCTCTGCCCGTGGCTTTGGGGTCAGTCAGGGTGGGTGAACAGAGCTGCACCCACCTCCCTACAGCTCAAACCACCCGGCCCCTCCAGGGATCCTTTATTCCCAGCTCTGCTCCTGTGACTTTGTACCCCTCTCTGCTCACCAAGGGCTCTTGGGGAGAGCTGTCCCTGCAGGAAAGAAGGCTCCCTCCCTCGCCAGGACCCCATGGGAAAGGAAAAAGGGAAAACACAAGCACAAGCACAGCAAAGCCTTGCTGGGCTCCCTGGTCTCAGTCCAAGGCTTCCCCTCTGCCTTTCCTGCCGACACCTGGGGGCTGATGCTGAGCACAGATGGGAGCTGGAGGTTCCTGACCCAAAGATCCAGGAGGATCCCCAGCCCCTGTGCCCCAGCTCCAGCTCTACACAAGGGTCTCAGGACTGCAGAAATATTTGCCTCAGTTAGAAACATCAAACCCAAGCTTCTCCTGACAAATCCACGCAGAAATTCCTTTTTCCTTCAGAAAAGAAGTAGGAGGCTGACAGAAGCAGACACACAGATCTGTGACTATGAGCTGAATTATTGATGTTCTCTTCTTATGAGTCAAAGTCTTTATTGCAGCTGAATGTTGGAGTATGACAGCCAATGGTCTGTGCAGACTGTTCACTGCATTATTTATATCAATCATCTGAGCTACACCTTGTTCTCTTGATGGGGGCTCTTTTAGGGTTGAAAGATCACTGCAGAGAAGAATTTGTGGATAGTAATTAAAATAAAATCAAATTCATTTCCATAGGACTCGATCCTTTCACTGATTTACAATAATCCTTGACATATGTGATTTTCCTTTTTTTTTTTAGGTTTTTTTTTAGTTTTTACACACAGGATTGTCAAGGGAACAAGATTCCCATGAAAACAGCTGTGATTTACTCCCAACACGGGGTTCAAGTTTTGGTTGCTTAGACACTGAAATGCCTTGAATTTCCTTGAATTTCCTTCTCCTCTTCACAATTGCTTGTCAATCCATTGGGCATTGATACCTCCATGAATAATGAAGAAAAGGAAAATCATCACTGAAGTTCTAAGCTAAAATACACAAACACGTGCACATATAAATTCACAGCATATTTTAACTAAAGAGCAAGTTACTGACAAACAGAGTGGATAATTTATTGCTACACTTGAGCATTAATTATTCAGACTAAATGGTTTAAGCAGGGTAACAATGATATCTGTTTATCTTGCAGTCATTTACCAGGCACTAAACAAGTTCTGGGCATGTTTTCCCCTTTTTAAGTAATCAATATCTCTCTTGTTTCTTTACCTTCATATTTACACCCAAGCAGGATTATTAGGAAGGGGAAAAGTTGGGACAAAGCACCTAGAAAGGAAAGCCACAAGCAAATGCTTCAAACTTTACAATTCACATTTATTTTGAAAAAATGTTTTGTTAAAAATACTCCTACAAAGGCATTGGAGCAGCAGGTTTCTGTTTCCTTTATAAATACATCTGATTTATTTATTTATTTCTTTATTTATTCTCAGTAACATCGAAAGACATCTGACAAAGCCAGGGAAGCCCTGGGCTGAATGGAAGACACATCCCTGTGTAACAAGGACCTGCACACGATCTCCTCATTCACAATTTAAAAAAATACAAATACTGTCATGAAAAGTGTTCTGTTGTCCTCAGGGTCACGGCCAACACATGGGAAGAGCAGGAGCCCAGGGCTGGGGACACCCAGCTGGTGGCAGGGGAGGGGACAGGACACAGGGTTGGACTCCCCCCATTCCCCCAGGCAGCTCCTTCCAGAGCCAGGAGCACGGGGGCAGAGCCTGGCAAAGCTCCTCTCCCTGCAGACCCCCCCTGTGCCATGGCAGCTCCTCCACACATCTCCCAGGGCAGGACATTTCCTCACCTCATGTCCTGTGGGAGGGCCCGGGAGACATCACAGGAACCGATGCTGGACAAGAGAATTCCCGGCCACATGTCCCCCCTGCCTCAGTGCCACCTCACCGTCACCCCTCCCTTCCCTCTGGGACCTTCCTGGGATCGGAGCTAGGCAAAGATCTTCCCTGCAGGGAATCTTGTGGAATGGGAGCACTGACAGCCACGCTGGCTCCTCAGCTCCTCAGAATCCCGTGGGTAGATGATGGCACAGGAAGGGGGTTTGGATACCTGTGCCCAGCTCACCCTGAGAGATCTCTGAGCTCCCAAACTCACCTGTGTCCTGCACCCTCAGGTGCAGAGAACCTCAGGTTCTCTGAGTTCTAAAATTCCTGTTTCTGCACCCCAGGGCTCTCTGAGCTCCCAAACTCACCTGTGTCCTGCACCTTACAGGTTCTCTGAGCTCCCCAACTCCTGTTTCCTGCTCCCCAGTGCTCTCAGACCACAGCTCAGAGGAGAAGGGTCAAGCCTCTATTTGGGATGTGCTTGGAAGCACCAGGATCATTTATCCAGCAAGAACTGTGACACCCCAGACCTGGCTTCAGGACTCCCTGGGTAGACTGAGTTCACATCAATCCCAACTGCAGGGCAGGCAGTGACACAAGGTCAGCAAAGCCTTTCCAAAGCAAACCTGGAAACACAAATCATGCTCTAACTCTGCTGGATGTGCTCCTTCACCTGCAAGAGGCAGGGCTGGACCCTTTTCCCTGAACTGCCCAGGGAACATTGGCCAGGGATCTTGACACACCAGACCTGCTCTGATACAGCTTTACCCAGAAACATCTGTGGTGTGAGGTGGGTGTTTGTGGAAAGAAAGGGAGGCAAAGGGGGGATGTTTTCATGGGAAGAGATGGAGCTAAGCAGAGGTTCCCTGCAGAGATGGGCTGAGGCAGCTCCAAGGAAGGGAATCCCTGGGGATGGCCCAAACCTGAACAAACCAGAGAGACAAAGAGCTGAAGGTGGAGGGCAAGCAATGCCAAAGAACAGGGTGCAAGAGTCACAGGCTGCAAAGTGAATGGAGAAGTCACTGGAGGAGGGCACCCAACAGAAATCTCCTCCAATGCTGGGGCTGTGGATCCACAAAAGCAGCAGCAGATTCAAGTCCCCATCTCTGCTCCTCGATTTCTCCCCCTCCAGCTCCAGCAGGATGGCAGGGGATGAGCTGTGTGTGATGCTGAAGAGGGGAGAAGCCCAGCCAGGACTGGGGCAGGAGGAGCTGGGTGATGCAGCAGGGATTGCTCTCCTCGGCAGGGCATGCACAGAGCTGCAGCTCCTGCCTGGTGTCTCCAGCTCCCTCACCCTCCAAGGAGGCTTTCCCTCCTCCCCTGCTCAAACCAGGCTTTTCAGTGCTCAGATCCCACTTGGATGGGACAGGGATGACCACACTGCTCTGTCCCTCTGCCCGTGGCTGACCCTGGGCAGGGGGAGCTGGGCTGCTTCACTGGCCTCCACTTTTGAACTGCCTGAAAGAAAACTCTGGAAGGATGGATGGTCAGTGCTTCTACAGGGCTGAGGGACCCAGCCACTCCTCACAGCCTCACCCTGAGCAAGTCCTGGCTCCAGAACCAGGGAGGATTTTGGGAACTCCTGCAATCTGAACTTTATTTCTCTGTACTTCGGTGGAAAAGCCTGGGCTGGGCTCTAGGACTCGCTGGAGCTGCTCAGGTAGGGTGGCAATGGTCACAGTGGTCACTGGGAGCTGGGCTGGCCAACATGAAACCCAGAGCCCTGAACCTTGGCTGCCTCACATCAGGGCTGGACTGCCCTTCACTGAAAGCTGGGATTTTCCCAATGCTCCTGGGATCCTAGACACAGAAGATTTTTAGAGGAAAAAACAATCATCAGAGAGCTCATAAAGCCATCAGTTCCTCCTGGAGAGCCCAGGTCAGGCCAAGCAAGAAGCACGAGTGCACCAAACCTGTCCCTTCCCTGGTCCCCTACAGCTCCCGAGGGTCTTCAGGGACCAGGAATGCACAAGTCAGGGACCCTCCAGGGATCAGGGATCCTGACCCTCCTCCCACGTTCCTGGGCTGCTCTGCAGAGGGACAACAATCCCTGCCCCTGTCAAAGAGCTTTTCACTTGTACTGTCAGTGCAGACCAAGCTACAAAGGGTTTTCATGTCTGGATCGAAGTTATCCCAGGACATAAAGAACAAATTGATCTGCAGAGCTGGGCCAGCACTCAAAACAGAACCTTGCACTTCATCCCTGCCTGGATCTTGTCCTGGAGCCCTCAACACTCAATGCCTGCTCTGGGGACCCTCTGTGATTTCCCTGCACTCCCCCAGCCCAGCCCTGAATTGCTCCATTCCACCAAGAACTTTCTGCCCGTTTTAGAAGCTTGTCCCAGTCTCCTTCCCTGCATTTTAACCCTTGAGGCAGCTCTGAGACATCCCCTGGTACTCCTGCTCAGATTCCCAAGCCACCAGCAGGTCACAAGGCTGAGGCAGCCAATGCAGGGGGACAAATCTCCCTGTCACAAACCAGCCTCGAGCAGAGGGAAGCACAGGCATGTCCCACACCCAGCACTCCTGAGGTTCATGAGAGAAGGTTTGAGGTAAGAATGCTTCCACAGAGAGCTTCCACACCCAACACATGATGGATCAGCCAGCCAATCTCCCTTTCTGTGCTTTCCCAGCTGTTTGAGGCACTGATGTCCCACTCTCAGCCCCAGGGATGCCTTGGGATACACAAGAATTTGGGAGGAGGAAGCAAGTGGTTTCCTCTGACATGGGAAACCCTCTGGCTCCACACTGAAATCCTTCCCCACAAAGAATGAAAATGGAAAATCAATGATGCCTGATGGAATATTTGGGCTTTTAAGAGATGTAGAATGTGTCAGTCCCGAGAATATGATTGAGCAAAGGAATTTCTGCAGGAATCTACACCCTGTGCCCCCAGGCACCCGTGACCCAGAAAAACTGGAAGAGGGTTTTTTTCAAGGAGATTATTCTTTTAAAAGTTTGTCCAGTCACCTTTTGAATCCCAGAATGGTTTGGGTTGGAAAGGACTTTAAAGCTCATCCCATCCCACCCCCCTCCACTGTCCCAGGCTGCTCCCAGCCCTGTCCAACCTTGGGCACTGCCAGGGATCCAGGAGCAGCCACAGCTGTTCTGGGCACCTGTGCCAGGGCCTGCCCACCCTCACAGGGGAGAATTCCTTCCTAAAATCCAATCTAAACTCATCCTCCTTTAGCTTAAAGGCATTTCTCCTTTTCCTATCAATCCATCCAGTGCTGGCCATCCATGTTCCAGCCATGTCCCACCATTTAATCACTGTGCTCTGTGCTCAGGAATATTCTGCTTCTGCTTCCCCCTTCGAGCTGTTACTGTCAGAACAGGGACTGCTGCTTTCCCACCTTTCTCACGTATTTCTCAATTTAAGGGCATGAAAATGAAATTTTTATCATTGTGGTTTACCTCTGCCAGAACCAAGAATCAAAATCTATTTATCTTTTATACCTCTCACAGACTTCTGGCTGTTACAGAAGCCCTGATCTGGCTGGACCTATTTGTATATTCATTTCTTCATTTCTGTGTATCCCTTTTGAGTGGAGGAGAACAAAAGCATCTCCAGCATTTGCAGAGCCAGCACATCAAAAATTCACTGGCTCACGACCTTGTGTGAAGGCTCCTGAATGCCAATACTTGAGAGCAATCAGAGATTTATTCTCCAGCAGCAAAGGCCAAGCCAGGCTGTGGGTTTGCCACACCACCTGTCCCAGACTGGTGATTTTATCAACCTCCATCTCCCAACCCAGCCCACTCAACCTGGAGCCAGTGAGCTGGAAGTGCAGACCAAAGGCAATTTGGGAAAAGGGGAATCTGGCTGCCAGCTTCATCCTCAGGTAGAGAAACACCCTTTCCCCAGTACTCATGGAATCCTGGGATGGTTTGGGTTGGAAAGGACCTTAAAGATCATCTTGTTCCAACTCCCTGCCATGGACAGGACTTCTCCTTGAACCCCTTCCATTACCTTTTCCTAACACAGCTGTTTGGCTCTAAAAAACAAAATTTATTCCTTCCCTCCCAGACTCAGTTGGAATAAGCAAAGGATATGACATGACATCCGTGCAAGAGCTCCAGCCTGACCCAGAGCTAGAAGCTACAGCTGAGGCAAGTGAAAAATTCCTGAAGTTTACTGCAACAAAAGAGCTGGAAATGGATCAGCCAAGTTGCTCTTTTTTTTTCATGAAGGCAAACTGGGTTCCTGATAAAAAATGAGGCATGCAAGGCTGAGTTGTGGTTTGTTTGCAGGGATGGCAATGGGGGCACTGGGATGTCCCAGTGGAATCAGACAGGGACAGAGTGACACTGCACAGCTCATAGAGAAACTTCTTGCAGAATTTAAAAAGGAGAAGAAAGGGAGAGATGCTACTGAGTAAGTTTTAAGACAGCAGGAATGAGGATTCAGGAAAAGATTTGTGGGGAGAGAGGACTTCTTGCTTCCAGTCCCAAATTTCTGCAAATAACATTTGTTAGTGGAGTTGGCAGGAGTTAACACAGGGACAGCAAGGAGGTAAATTCCAGGAAATATTTGGAGAGTGCAGGGAGTTTTCTAGGAGAGCAGGGGAAGATTGGAACACATGTGAAAGCAAACACAGGCCAAGGTTGTGTCCTGTCTTTGGGAAGGGCAAAGAATTACAAGAAGCAAAGACATCCTGAACAAGTTCAAATAAAAGAGGCCAAAATCGTGACTGTAGATTAAAAAAGGTTGAATCCTGTATGTGAAGAACTTCCAAATATGCAACATTTTTGAGGATGGAAAAAGACCTACATGAAATCAGCCTCAAGTCAGACATGCAGGAAAGAAGATGATTTACAGTAAAACAATAAACTCCACTAAACCAAACCAGACAG
The DNA here is from genome assembly GCF_052056855.1 of Sturnus vulgaris. Lineage (NCBI taxonomy): Eukaryota > Metazoa > Chordata > Aves > Passeriformes > Sturnidae > Sturnus > Sturnus vulgaris. Next base: position 5,988,653 of record NC_142267.1, on the reverse strand, counting down.
CAGTGACACTTCCAGCACTCTGGATTTGTACATCCAAGGCAGTCCCAGATTTATTGCATCATCAGAGGATACAACTGTTAACAATGCAGCAGAGTTCAAGCCCTGACTGCAGGATTCATATAAATCAGCCTGGCAAATACAACAAGAAGTTTCCCCAGCTGCTCAAACCCTCCAAGGGGTTCTCTCTGCAGGCCAGTGCTGATCTGCAGCCTGGGTGAGGATTCCTGGGAAAGAACCTTTCCTTTAACCCAAATTCCAACAACGGCTTCAGGGACTGTGGGAAAAGCCCTGCAGTGCAGCCAGCACCTGATCCTGATGAAAGGGCCTCAGTCCAGCCCAGCTCAGCTCAGCTCAGCTCAGCTCAGCCCAGCCCAGCCCAGCTCAGCCCAGCCCAGCCCAGCTCAGCTCAGCCCAGCCCAGCCCAGCTCAGCCCATCCCAGCCCAGCTCAGCTCAGCTCAGCTCAGCCCAGCCCAGCCCAGCTCAGCCCATCCCAGCCCAGCTCAGCTCAGCTCAGCTCAGCTCAGCTCAGCTCAGCTCAGCTCAGCTCAGCTCAGCCCAGCCCAGCCCAGCTCAGCTCAGCCCAGCCCAGCCCAGCTCAGCCCATCCCAGCCCAGCTCAGCTCAGCTCAGCTCAGCCCAGCCCAGCCCAGCTCAGCTCAGCTCAGCTCAGCCCAGCCCAGCCCAGCTCAGCCCATCCCAGCCCAGCTCAGCTCAGCTCAGCTCAGCTCAGCCCAGCTCAGCTCAGCTCAGCCCAGCCCAGCTCAGCTCAGCTCAGCTCAGCTCAGCTCAGCCCAGCCCAGCCCAGCCCAGCTCAGCCCATCCCAGCCCAGCTCAGCCCAGCTCAGCTCAGCTCAGCTCAGCTCAGCTCAGCCCATCCCAGCCCAGCTCAGCTCAGCTCAGCTCAGCTCAGCTCAGCTCAGCTCAGCCCAGCCCAGCTCAGCTCAGCTCAGCTCAGCTCAGCTCAGCTCAGCCCAGCCCAGCTCAGCTCAGCTCAGCCCAGCCCAGCCCAGCCCAGCTCAGCCCAGCTCAGCCCAGCTCAGCTCAGCTCAGCTCAGCTCAGCTCAGCCCAGCCCAGCCCAGCTCAAGCTCCAGGGAAGAGAGCAGGGTCCTGGTTTGGGGAGGGGGCAGCAGGAGCCTGCAGGACGCAGGAGCTCCCAGGGATGAAGCTCTGCTGGGCCCCCGGGTCCTCCAGGCCCTGCCAGGGCTCTGCCCACCCTGGCACGGTGGCCCTGAGCTGTCCCTGCAGTGCAGCCATGGGATGGACCCCAGCCCAGGCCGGGATCAGAGGCAGGGGAGCATGACACGGAGAGGAGAAGCTTCTCAGCTGCTGAAAAGCACAAATCTCCAGTAATTCATGAAAGGCAGTTCTGAGGGTTTACCAGACAGGAGAGCAGATCCTGTTTTGTATCCTCACAGCCACCAGGACAGGTGACTCCTCCTGCTACTGCTGCATCTTACAGGTTTGTTTTTCCTTTCCCTTTCACACCCCTGGGCTGTAATTCCAGCAAATGGGCTGGTGACAATAGCTCTAAATTACCCACAGAACATATTTTAACTTTTTACTGCCCACATATGCTTTGCTTCCTCTGCTCTACCCTGTGATGCTCTGCAAGATTTGAACTCATCACTGTCCAACTGAGAACTTCCAAGCTGCTCAGCATTCCCACGGAATGCCATCCACAGCACGGGATGGGAACGGGAGAAGGGAAGGGCTGGGAGGTAGCTTGAAAGGTAGAGGGGAAATGTGAAAATTGCAACAAGCTGCCTGAAAATGCGATGATTTTTGTTCAGTACCCACACATGCACACATGCACATGCACAACAGCATTTCACAGTGTCAATGTTAGCAAGTGCCTTTTCCCCTTTTCCCCTTGGAACACGCTGAATTTTCCATTAGACTCCCATTTTGTAGCAGTGCACTGGAGACCCATGAAATAAATATGTTATTGTCACTCCAGTGCCTCTGCCCTCACTCTGCAGCATGTGCCAGAGGCTTTTACAACCAAAGCACTTGACAGGAACTCGGTTCCTTGTGCTCCCAGCAAAGCTGAGGGATGCAGAAAACTGCAGTGTTTTCTGGACCGTGTCTATTTTAGTGCAGCTCTCCATTAGTCCTGCACAGCCACGCACAGATGTCACAGCCATGTCTGGTCCTAACAGATGGGAAGGTGTTACTTTTAGTACCCCCACCATGTGATTTTTGGTCAGAAGGAGAGACAAGGATGTGCTTTCTCTGTCCTGCAGGTGGCTGCCACAGCTCTGGGGGCTGTGGCACTGGGACCTGTCCTTCACAGTGGGCTGGGTCTGGCAGGTAGATGTGTCTGAAGCAGCCAGCAGGGAGATTCAGTGCATTGAGACAAAATGTCTCCAAATGAAGAAGACCTGAAGTGCCCTCCCAAGGCCCGGGTGGCTCTGGAGGGATGCTGCCTGGGCACTGCTCCTCCTCAGTGTCACGAATTGTCTGGGGAGGACAAGTGAGGGACATCATGTGCTCCTTCCACATGGCTGCCCCATGGGAATGTGCTGGTGAGATTTGTAGGAAGAATTCTTCTGGCACAGCTCTGGGGTCACTGCTGGCTGTGGCTGGCACAGCACCATCCTGCACTGCCACCAGACAGCTCCTGTGCCTTTGGGACACAGGGACAAAACTGCTCCTTGGCACAGCACAGAGGCCACAGCGAGGGACAGACACACAGGGGAGGCTCCCACACCTCAGCTCCTGGTGTCCCTGTGTGCCCTCTGCAAACACCTCCTGTGCTTTGGTCAACCCCAGTGATTTCTGGTGTCCTTTCAAAGCTGAGCCCATCATCTGACCAGGGGTAGGTGCTTTTTGGATGCAAAGGCATTCCGAGGATATTCCAAAGGTTTGGATACACAGGCTAAACCAGGCTGGATTTAGGGCAGAGCTGTGCCCACACCCCTCTGTGCCACCTGCCAGCCATGCAGGGGGATGCTGGGGCTCCCAGGGGATGCCCTGTGGGCACTGAGCTCAGCACAGGACCCTGGCACCCAGCACACCCCTCCTGCCATGCCCCCATCACTACAGAGCTGCACACCCAGAGCTGGGCTGGATGCGAACACCAACACAACACTGAACTGCAGATTTGGGATCGACAGGGGCTGCAGGGACAATCCCTGCACTGAAAGCCCCTGCTGCCACAGCAGCAAACCCTGGGACAGGGCAAGAGCTCAGGGGAGAGAAATCTTGCTTGTAGGGACTGCTCTGATGCCACTCCCAAGGGCTTTGTTGTTGGATCTGGTCTGGCAGTAGAAAATGCTACAAGTATTTAATAAACGGCCTCATAATTTACAAGCAGTCTGGGGAGATGATGTCTGGCCACAGAGGTCTAGACAGCTTGGGATTTTCATCCACAGCAGACATTTTCCTCTTGGATTCAGCTGGTGGAAAATACAGCCAGGCAGCTCCCAGTGAACGTGCCTTCAACAATCCTCGCTGCCAAAAACAAGAGGAGGAGCCCGGGAATGATGGCAGTGGCAGACAGGGGCTGGTAAACACCAGTCCTGAGGCCATGGCCAGGAGAAGGGTGGGGAAATGCCACACGTGGAACACTCCAGAGGATGTGAGGTGCTGCTGGGCAGGGACAACAACCTGGCTCTGACCTGCACCTCCCTGTGCTCTGGGGGCATTCACACATCCCAGAGACCTGGTCAGCAACTAAACACATTTTCTTCAGTTATTTAAAAACCCATGGATTGATCATTCAGCCTCAACCACAGCATTTTGGAGAGCTGGGATTAGAGTTTTGCTGTCCCAGGTTCTCTTTGATGTGAGGGACTGAGCCTGAGGCTGCATCAGCCACAAAGGGACAGGGTCCCCAAGGCACAGCCTGGCACCTGCAGGGACCCATCCCCACTGCAGGTAACACAGCCCCCACTCCAAAATGCTGTGCCACAGCTCCTCTGAGAGGACTGGGCTCTCTCTGCCTTCCCCATGCACCAACCCAACACCTTCCTCAGCAGGCAGACATTTCCAGAGGGCTCTGAAGCCAGCTGTGGAGTCATAATTCCCTCACAAAACCCACACACTCTCCCACCTTCCCCTCCCAACCCCCCTGTGATGCTGCTCACCCCCCAGTTGAGCTGTTTTTTCACCTTGGCAAACACTTGGAACCCCAAGAGCCACAAACATCTGTGGTGCCACGACCAATTGGAAAGAACAAATCAGCAAACGGGAGGAAATGTGCATATAAAAAACCTTTTTCTCCTGTCATATGGTCAATAAGCTGCAATTTTTTCCTTCCACAGGGAAGGGATTTAAGTTCTTGGATGATATGATGCTTGGAGATGTCATTTCTTTTTCATTTAAAAAAAAAACAAAAAAACCAAACCCCCAACCAACTGAAAATTTCCAACCCCAAACTCACAAACTGGTGTTAACAAAACAACGTAAAAGGACAAATCTCCCAACAATGACAACCGAAAAATAAAGGTACACGTCAGCATTTGTAATCAAAAACTACTACATACTGTACTTGGGAAGTCTTCTGGGAAAAGATCATTGGCATCTAGAAAGGATATCACTAAAAGTCTTGAGCAATGATATGTGTGAGACACGATGCCACTGGAGGGTGGATGGACGGACCCTTAGGAAACTGTCACTCACAAAACTGTTCCATGACAAGAGAAAAGAAGAGATGTAAAAAGGATTGGTTCTCCCCATCCCCACCCCCCCAGGCATTACAGATTCCTTCTCATTTGTCGGAAACAGCCTCCTCTAGTCTTAGTTTATTTGTTGTGTTTTTGTTTTGTTTTGTTTTGTTTTGTTTTTTTTAAAAAAAAAAGTCTTCAGCTTTTGAAGAAGTCCATCAGTTTGTGAGATGCACTTGGTTCCACAGCACCAAAAGCTTCAGCTCTCCCCACTGGGTGTGCTGGCAGGGGCCCTGGGGAGGGCCTGGCTCAGGGCATTCCCAGGGCCCTGGCAGGGGGAGATGTGCTTCTCGAGGCCTTTCCTTGCATTCCTCTTCCTGGAGAAGTCCCACTGCTCCAGAGGTGCCTGGCTCCAGCTGCAGCAGCCTTGTGCAAGAGGAAACATGAAGCTGCTCTTTCCTCTTCCTTTGGAGACTCCCACTGGTCTTGGAGCCCTTTTCAAGAATGCAATTGCTTTATTATTATTTAAAAATATTTTGTAGTTTGCTCGTTTTGTTTTTTTTTTTTCAAAATAATTGTCTTTTTTTTTTTGTTTTTTTGTTTTGTTTTGTTTTCTTCCCTTTTTCCATTGCTTAAATTCTAGAAGCTCTTGGCAACTTGTCATTGCTGAGGACAGGGTGTTCCCTCCTGCTGCTGTGATCCTCAGAGCAGCTCCCAGTCTCTGGTCCATGCAGAACCTGGAGCTTGGACATACAGGGGGCAAAGGGGAGCAGGGCCTCCAGGAGGAGGAGTGGGAGGACAGGCAGCTATCAAACCTCCACAGACTGGATTTGGTTCATCTGTGCTCTCATCACCTGGATGCTGTTCAGAATTTTCTTCTGGTGTCCTGCTAAAGTGACCCCAACTCGCAGAATGTCCCTTTGGGAGGAAAGGAAACAAACATAAATGTCAGCAGATATTTTCTCACAGCACCACAAGATCATAGATGGGATTTAAAATTATCCTTAAGGTCCCTTTCAACCCAAACCATTCTGTGATTCCCTGATTCTATGAGTCCATGAAGAAGGACTGAAGGGAGCTGAAATATCCACGGATTTCTTCCATGGATGCAACAAAAGGATGCAAACCCTGTGAAACTTCTACTCTTTCACTTTTTCTTGTTTATTGTCCAATCTTTGCACTTTCTGTGTTCCTGCAGCACCCTCAGAGTCCTGAACCTCAACAGAGTGTTAAACCAAATGCCACAGGCTCTGCTCTCTGCTTGGGGGTCAGTTTGTCTTACATTTTTTACCCTTGCACTGTTTTGGATTTTCTTTCATTTTGTGACACACTAACCAGGGATGTCCTGCCCCTCCTCAGTGTAGCTCTGACCCCCATATCCAGATGATGCTGCTCTTGATGCTTTTCCTTTGAGCTGATAAGACCACAAAATGATGAAATTTTGCACTTATCCTTTTGTTAAATCATGGCAATCTCATTACTGGGCAGCTTCTATTTTTTATAGATGTAGATATCTGAGAGAAATAAAAGCATGCCAAGAGCATGAGTGTGGCTCTAAATTGGTCCTACCCATGTCTCCAGCTGAGCCTGCTCTCATGTCCCCCTTGGTGAGTAAACCTCAGGTGTGAAATCTTCAGATCTTCTTCTTCCCATCAGAGGATGGGAGGCCCTGTGACCCAAATCTGACTTGAAGGAATTTCAGGTGCCTTTTGTCCTTAGGAACAGACATTTTAAGGGGAAGAGTGGCAAAACTTTGCCATGTTTAGAGTAGAGGTTATTGGGCAAAGAAGGATAAAGAGAAGCTCCAAAGGGTGGAAAGAATTCTTCACTCGTGTCTGTAACCAGAGTAAGACTGTGGCTCTGTGATTCCAAGGCTTCTGCCGTGGACATTAAATATTTGATTGGATATTGGGAAGGAATTCTTTGCTCATTGGCCAGGCTAGTGAGGACTGGCTCAGGTTACCCAGGGAAGCTGTGGCTGCCCCTTCCCTGGGAGTGTCCAAGGCCAGGCTGGGTGGGGCTTGGAGCAGGCTGGGATGTGGAAGGTGTCTCAAAGCCCACGGCTTTAAGATGAGCTTTAAGGTCCCTTCCAACTCAAATGGTTCTGTGATTCTTGAAGGAATTCAGTGTCCAGATGTCCCAGCCTGCAGACAAAGCAGTGAGAACCCTTTCCTGTGGGTCAGTGTAGAGACCACGTGCATTTGGTGAACTGAGTCAGTTTTCAGGGAACATTCACACTTTGCTGCCTCTCCAAATGTGGGTGAACCAGCAGCTCCAATGACATTCCTATCAACCTCTGCAAAGGCTGGACATCAGAGGGTGGTGTCAAGTCCTGTTCCACCACAATTTTCCAAGGAAAAGGGACTTGGACTGTCCTCTCTATTGTACATCCAGGCAAGCAGGTGAGGAATGTGGAATGGAAGTTTGCCAAACCTGGTGGGACACGAGCTGAGGATGCCCTTGGGATTGTGGTGAAGGCTCTTGGAGAGGACTTGAGGGACACAGTCATGGACTGGGAGAAGTGGCATTTAAGGGATGCAGAGCATGTCTGTGAAAGGACTGCCAGCATTAGCTGGATTGCCTGCATGCTGTCAGATATTGCAAATAGCAGAACCCAGGCAGGGCTGGGCTCTGCTCTGACTCCTCTCTTTGGTCAAAGTTCTTTCTAGCCTTCAGATTTTGTGGACTCTCTCTCTCTTTCTGTTGTATAAACACAGCCAATACTGTGCCAAAATCATCCCCAGGGCCTTGGGATTGCACTACAGATGTCCAAAAACAGTCAGAACTGTCATGGGAACTTCTCAGCAGCAAATAACAACAAAAAAACAGAGAAGGTCACAGTGGCTGTTTGAGTGAAAGGATTCTGACTAGATTTAAGATCTGGATTTAAGAACCAAATCCAAAATCCTCCCTGGCCACCAGGCTCAGAGAATTGCAGCCCTTACTGACAGCTCTAATGTTTGGCCCTTTCTGAGGCTTTCTACAGATACCTGCAGCCAGCCACAAATCCTTCAGCAGAGGCATCAAAGTCCCAGCCAGCCCCAAGGGATTTCAAAACCAGAAGAGGGATTTCAGCTGCCTGACTCTCTGAAGAACTAGCTAACAATGTGTCACTGCAGGATGATTTTTGTAGATGCAGCACAAACTTGAAACTACTCCCCAAAAGGGGATCTTATCAAGGTGTGGGAGGCTGGAGGAGCCTCTGATCCACGTGGCAGAGCAACAGGCTGAGAGGGTTTGGGAAGAAATGGATGCCCAGAAAGATCCACCTGAACATGAGGAAGAACTTCTTTACTGTGTGGGTGGAACAGGCTTCCCAGACAGGGTGTGAAATCTCTTCCCACAGACAGAATCCTGAGTGAGGAGCTCTAGAAGGCCCTGCTTGGGCAGGAAGGTTGGGCTGGATGAACTCCAGTGGCCCCTTTCAACCACTCTGTGATTCTGCCTTTCTTAGGCAGAACTTTGCACCATGCTTGTCTCCATCAATACATCAGCCATCCAGGGGGACTGCAGAGCTCAGGAGTGCTCTGGAGCATTGTCTGAGGCCAGCCTGAAATCTCAGCCTGTTTCCTGTGGGCGTTTGGACACCCTTGGCAGGGGTGTTCATTTGCACAGAGTGGTAGAGGGGAGAGGAATTCTGCAGGTGCAGAGTGACAAACACATGGTTTAGAGGCTGAACAGATCAAAGGTGGCTCCACAAAGCAACAATTCTATAAAAGCAAAACTACATCACATGAAAATAAAATCTAATTCAATACCAATTGCTGCAAAACTGCTGGGACCTTCCCTTGTGCTTTGGGACTCAAAACCTGGGCACTTACTCTACAGTCATCTGAGATACTACATCAAAGGTGGTGAAACCAGCACTGGCAAAGCTCTCCTTGTACTGGCTCATCTTGATGGCATCCAGCCACTCATCCACAGTGTTGAAGCTGGTGTAATCCGGGATTGTGCGGTCAAGGAGGGGGAGATTCATCCTGAAACACACAAATGGGCAATGGCTGAGCAAGAGCTGCGAGCACAACTGTTCCTGCACCCTGCAGCAGCTGCATCAGCATCACTCACAGTGCAGGCACCGCCCTGGATTGTGGCATTCAGAAATCACTGATCTGTCACAGGAAGGTGAAAGAGCCAAAAATGAGGGAAGCAGGATTCCAGACTGGCTCTTTAAAATGCTGTTTTTTGTATCCAGAGGATTCAGCAATTCACAGGCCATGGGTGACAGGAGCCCAGCCCACAGCCTTTTCAGCCACAGCTCTGGGTTCGTTTGAAGCCACTCTAGTTCTGGTTTCAATGCATTCTAGACTTTTCATTACAGAGCATCTTAAAACATTGACAACCAATCAATACCTTTACTATCACCTACAGCCTATCATAACTACTAATATCACCACATTCATGTTACAATTTTCTAATCACAAAACGTTAGTGTGTTACAGTTGAAGCTAGAAGTTGTTTTTCAGTTTTCTCATAGTGGAAAATTCTGAGATCTTTTCTCTACTTGCAACATTGGCTTTCTTGTTTCCCTGTGAAAATCTTTTTGCTTGGTAAAACCATCTTTTGTTTGAGGTGGATTTATCCTTTGCTCTAAGCCATAAAAGCCCCTTCCAACTCCCATACTAACATACCTTTGGCCTTCTTAGTTACCCAGTCAGACTGGCTCAGCAATTCTTTTCTTCTATATCAAAACTTGCTATCATTTCTATTCCTTCTTCAGCTTCTACATTCACAGATCTTTCTGTTATACACACATATCTGTGAGACCTTCCTGTCAAATCCTCATCCTTCCCAACAGGAAGGACTGTGAGAACACCAGGGAAGCCTTTCTGGATGAGCTCATGCAGGAGCCATCAGAGATGATGGGATGCAGCTTTAAATCCTGGCTGCACACAGGGACAGAGTTCATTCTCGTACAGGAGCAGTGCTGGAGCAACCCAGCCAGCCCAGGGAACTGCACACTGCCTCGTGGGGCTGTGTCTGCCTCCAGTGCAGTGGGACTGGAACACCAGAACAACCCCACTGCCCCAGCATCCCCCTGTACAGGAAACCAAGGAGCTCCTCTGTGTGCAGAGTGTCCAGGAGCTGCCTGTGCTCTCTGCAGCTGCCCAAGGAGAGGGACCTTGACATCTGGATCCCTGCTCTGTGGGTGCCCCAAGCCTGGCAGTGCCCAAGGCCAGCTTGGATGGGGCTTGGAGCAACCTGGGACAGTGGAAGGTGTCACCATGGCAGGGGGTGGAATCAGATGGGCTTTAAGGTCTCCTCCACCCCAAACTGTGATTCTATGATCTTTTAATGCTATATACAGCATTACTGATGCCTATACAGGATCAAACACAGGCCAAGCTCTAGAGCAGCTCCTGAGAGGTGCAGGCACGGTGCCACCAGGGGACACCAGACGTGCTCAGAGGAGCCAAGGGACACGAGGAGGACAGAGACACGTACCCAGAGGAGAGAGGTGCCATGGCTTTCAGGCTGTTGGGATTTCGGATCATTTTGTCCAAGGTGTTGACAATTTGCCCGAATTTGGGCCGGTGGTTTCGATCCTTCTGCCAACAGTCAAGCATGAGCTGGTGGAGGGCATTGGGGCAGTCCATGGGTGGTGGCAGTCGATAGTCCTGCTCAATGGCATTTATCACCTGCAGGAAGGGAAAGAGGCATCAATACAGCTCAGATAAAACCTGTTGAAGTCATCGTGTGCCTTTTCTTGGATCCTGAGGGTGACTGACAGGGCTGGTCCTGCAGCCTGTGCTCACTGCTGCCTTCCCTCTCATCCCCACCTCACTCTGAGACTTCCAGCCCTTGATGCCTTGAGGAGCTGGAACAGAGGCTGCACACAGAGTTCAGGGGAATAAAATGGGTATTTATTGTGAGGCCTACAAAAGCCACACCCCAGCACTATCAGTGCCACAGTGGTGGCCCCTGCCTGGATGGCTCCAAGATGGAAGCAAAGGAGGGGTTGGCCATAAAATCTCACACTTTTATAGGTTCTGGTTAATTTGCATGAACCCCCCCCTCCACCTTTCCATGTAGTTTGTGCTCAGGGCCTGAAGTTTGGAGAAACTGTCCTTGAGTTCTTAACTAGAATAGGACTGGTTTGTCTTCATCACCCCAGCACATCAGAAAAGCACATCCAAGGAGAATAGGAAAACTTAAAACTAAAGGCATCACCCTCAGCAGGTCAGGTGAGGTGTGAGGTGTCCTGGGAGGTGACACCAGCCTGGCTGATTGTCATGAGCAGTCTCCTGATGTGGGGAAAGGAGCATCCCTGCTGGCCTGACAGGATGTGTGATCCCACAGCTCCAGGCAGGGGAGGCAGAGAGAAGGGATCATGGACACAGCACAACAGTTTGCTGTGTTTGATAAAAACATCCCCATCCAGAAAAGAGGGGTGGGTTACAGACAGGGAGCCTGGCCCTGTGTTTTCCATCCTCCAGTGGTGTTTTGTGCTCCTGACACGAACCAGCTGGTCCAGGGGACAGGGCTGTGCCATGGCCTGGGTGTGCCGGGTCAGCAGAAACAGCTGGATCTTCCTGCAGGCTGTGCAAGTGCAAAACTCCACGGGGAGCACCCAGGTGCCAGTCAGCAGAGCCAGGCCCAGCAGAACTCGGCTGCAGTGTGCACAGGAGAGCTGCAGCACAGCTTGCCAAAGCCACCCTGCAGCCCCAGGATCATCCAAAGGCACCCTGCAGCCCCAGGATCATCCAAAGGCACCCTGCAGCCCCAGGATCATCCAAAGGCACCCTGCAGCCCCAGGATCATCCAAAGCCACCCTGCAGCCCCAGGATCATCCAAAGCCACCCTGCAGCCCCAGGATCATCCAAAGCCACACTGCAGCCCCAGGATCATCCAAAGGCACCCTGCAGCCCCAGGATCATCCAAAAAGGCTTTGGTCTCTCCTTACTGCTCCACACAATCCTGGGAAATGTCTGGTCTTGCAATGCCCCCTGAACACGGGCTGCAGGATTTTCTTCAAGGGGAATTCCATCTCCCTGCCACTCTGCACCTGCACCCTCCATCCCCTCCTGGGTGACAAACGAGGATGAGGCTGCTCCAGTTCTTCCAGGACCATCTGTTCCTCTGACAGAGGCCTGCACAGGCAGGACTCTCCTGCCTCCCTGGCCATGCACAGCACAGGCACTGAAGGATGAGCAGAAGGAGCCTTGAACACCAGAGATGGGCTCGTGAATGGCAACAAAACTCAGAGGGAAGGACAAAAATGAGAGCTGAGGATACTGCAGAAATCAGGAGCAGATCTCAAAATCACCAACTCCATGTGAATGATGGAAAGGGGAAAGAGTGACAGAACCTCCCTGAGGGATCCTGAGGAAGAACCTCAATGTCTCAGGCTGCTCTCACCGTGGCATCAAGGCTGCCATGGCTTTGTCCAGCCGGGTCTTGCACAACTCCAGCAACAGAAATCTTCCTGGTGGGATTCCCTAGGGCTGTGCCCCCATCCTAGGGAAGTCCAGACCTTCTCGTGGTGGTGGACATATTGCTGAGTGGGAAGACTACACAGAGAAGATGAAGGATACTGGGAATGGGAATGGGAATTGGAGAGAAGCAGGAAGAGCTGGTGGCTCATGCCAAACAATCCAGAGTGTGAGGTGGGGCATGTGGCAGGGTCTGAGATGGTCTGTGGCTCCAGGGAATGGACTGGGAGGTGCTGCAGGCACTGCTCTGTGTGGCCAAGGTGCTGGGCAGGCTGACCTGAGACACTTTGGCACTGCCAAAATTTGCCAGGTGGAAGAGCCCTCCCCCAGCTCTGCTGCCCTGGCTGGGCACTCTGTGCCCTGGTGGCCCCACAGGGCCTGTGAGGGTCTGACCAGAGGTAACTCCTCTAAAAATCACTGACAGGAGGGTGGAGCTGGGGAGGGTTGGTCTCTTCTCCCAGGTAAGTGGCAGGACCAGACTAAATGGCATCAAGCTGGAAGTTTAGATTGGATGGTAGGGAAAAATATCTTCATGGAAAGGGTTGTCTAGCACTGACACAGGCTGTGCAGGGAAGGGGTGGAGTCTCCATCCCTGGAAGGCTTCAGCAGGCGTGTAGATGTGGCACCTGGGGACACGTTCAGGGTGAAGGTGGCAGTGCTGCATTGATGGTTGGACTCAATGATCTCAGAGCCTTTTCCAGCCCCAAGGATTCCACGGCTACTGATGAGCTTTGTGCAGCTCAGGGACCCTCCCAAGGGGTGCTGAGCCCCAGAGCAGCTCCCTGGGTGTCAGCTGTGCCCAGGACAGGGTGGGGACAGCACCAGGCAAGCACCAAGCACTCATCTCTGTTCCCAGTGAGCCCTGCTCCATCAGCCACATCGCAGAGGCAGCCCCAGCTCTGTGTGTGTCCTCTCCCAGCACTGCCCCAGGCTCTCACAGCCCGGGGTCAGGAGGGTAATCAGCCCTCAATGCCCACCACGCTCCCCCACAGCACGACCAGCTGTGCTTAAGTGATGGCAATTTCGGGGGCAGCGTGTCCTGGGGCACGGGAAGGGGGAGCAGGGGCTTGAGACAGTGTAGGGGGAGGTGCCAGGGGACAGGAACAGCTCTGCCATCGTGATACAGCTCTGCCATCCCAGCACAGCTCTGCCATCCCTGCACAGCTCTGCCATCCCAGCACAGCTCTGCCATCCCAGACACAGCTCTGCCATCCCAGCACAGCTCTGCCATCCCTGCACAGCTCTGCCATCCCAGCACAGCTCTGCCATCCCAGACACAGCTCTGCCATCCCTGCACAGCTCTGCCATCCCAGACACAGCCCTGCCATCCCAGCACAGCCCTGCCATCCCTGACACAGCTCTGCCATCCCATCACAGCTCTGCCATCCCAGCACAGCTCTGCCATCCCTGCACAGCTCTGCCATCCCAGCACAGCTCTGCCATCCCTGCACAGCTCTGCCATCTCCAGCACAGCTCTGCCATCCCAGACACAGCTCTGCCATCCCTGACACAGCTCTGCCATCCCAGCACAGCTCTGCCATCCCTGCACAGCTCTGCCATCCCTGACACAGCCCTGCCATCCCAGCACAGCTCTGCCATCGTGACACAGCTCTGCCATCCTGGCACAGCTCTGCCATCCCTGCACAGCCATCAGTGCTGCTGCTGTGGCAGGAGAAACCAGCAAGGGAAGAGCTCCAGGAGAAGGACAAAGGGCAGGGGAGCTACAGGAACACCTGGTGCAGGATATGATTGAAACTGAGGTGACAATGATGGCTTAGATCTGATCTTTCTCTGCTGAGAAAGGCAGACCCCTAAATCCCTCTGCCTCCAAGAACTGATGGAAACATTTTCCTGGTGTGACAGAGGCTGGGGCAAGGCTGTGAACAGCCAAAGTTTCAAAGGCATCATCCACCTGCTCCAGGCTTAGGAATTCATGTTAATGGATTTCCCACCAGGCATTAGGGAGGAAATAGTCCCACTCTGGAGAAACCTGATGTGGCATGGATGGAGATGTATTGAGATGGGAAAGGTCTGATCTGCCACAGGGACAGGAGGAGGGACAGGAGTCAGGTGGGAGCTTGGCTTTCACTCTCTCCCTGTAAGGCAAGGTCTTAGGATCCCACAGGATGGTGGAGATGGAAGTGCATGAAGGCTTCCAAGGGACTCCCCAGAGGCTGCTCTGAGACACACTGGAAGCCAGGCAGAGACTGCAAGAGGCAGGATGAGCTTTCTGCATCCCCTAGGTCCACCAGGACCTTGGCATCACATCCTGAGTATTCATGGGGTGAGGAAGGGCAGCTGTTCTGAGACACGGAGTTAGAAGAGCCCTTCTGACACACCCATGCAGCTGCAGCATCCTCACAGCACTCACTGCCACCAGCCAGGTGGGCTTTGAGCCCCAGGGAGAATGGAAATGGCATTGCTGTGCTGAGGGCAGGGACTGCAGCCAGGGACCATCCTTGAAGGAAACTCCTGGATCCCTGGGAGCAAGGAGTGCATGGAACTGTTTGAGCTGAATTAGAGCAGAGGAATGAAGTATTTAAAATCCAGCATGCTCTGAAGCACCTCGTGGTTTTGGTTTCCAGCTGTGTCTGTTACTTGGCTTTTTACAGAGCACAGTCCAACCTTCCCAGGGGAGATTTAATGACCATCCAGTGGAAGATGTCCTTGACCATGACAGGGGGTTGGAAGGAGTTGATCTTTAAAGGTCTCCTCCAACCCAAGCCATCGTGTGGCTTTGTAACAGACTTTCCTGGAGTGTCTGTGATCCCAGTAGATGAAGCTCAGCTCTCAGCTCAGGGACATCTCCTTTTCCACCCATCTGCTCCTTCCCTTTCTTGGCACCAATACCCCTGGGGTGCTCCCCTTAACCTGTGCAGTGAGTGCTGTGCCATCCCCAATCCCAGAATAAACCCCCAAATGATTCCCATTTCTGCTTGCAAAGGTGTTGACCTCGGACACATCTGCCACAGCAGAGGAGCAGTGGGCATGGCACAGCTGGGACAGGCCTTGCAATGCTCCCATTGCAGAGTTCCTGCCCCTGCCTTCCCCAGAACTCACATCCTGGTTGGTCATGTCCCAGTAGGGTCTCTCTCCATAGGACATCACCTCCCACATGACAATTCCATAGCTCCACACGTCACTGGCTGAGGTGAACTTTCTGTACTGAATGGCCTCAGGTGCTGTCCATCGGATTGGGATCTTCCCACCCTGCAGGACAAAAACAGGGCATGGTAACAGAGAGCAGGAATAACTGAAAAACTGCACAGTCCACAGTATCTACCTGTGATATTCTGGTCAAATCCCAGAAGGGAGGGAGCACAGGACTGTCTGTCCCTCAGGGGGGATGTGGATTGTCCAGCCATGCTGGAAGCCTTCAGTGATGATGATGATGATGATGATTCTCCCCATTTGCTGTCCTAGCACCCTCCTGAGGAAGGAGCTTTCACCTTAACCACCCCAGCCATATTTTTGTCTATGGCCCCTTATTGTATCATCTGGTGCCACTGCAAAGAGTTTGTGTTTTCATTACTGCCCTGAAGGTCACTTAGAGGTGTCCCCTCAGTCTCCTCTTCATCACCTTAACCAGGGCCAGCTCCTTCCCCTGCCCCAGTGATCCTCAGCATGGCAGAATGCCCACGGTGCCAAGAGGGTCTTTGGGAGCAAGTGAATGGCCAGGAATGTAAAAAACCCAAACTGATCTCCCTCCATCCTTTTGCTGTCACCTGGCTACCTCCAAAGAAGAATAAAGGGAATTAGAACACCTTCCTCTTCAGCCTTCTACAGCTTCCACTCCTGGAAGTCAGCACTGCACCATTTCTGGGTGGAGTCCTGGTATCTTGGATATACACCTGATCCAGCAGGTTCTGATCCTTCAGTGTGGGATGGGGGGCACTGGTGGGAAATGGGATGGACTGGGGGGCACTGGGGTCTCTGTCACCCAGCTCTGGAGAAATCAGGACTCTCCAGTCCCACTGAGGAGTTGAGCACAGGAGGGTTTGTCCCCCTCACAAATGGGGACACAGGGATTGAAAGCTCTGCTTAAGCCCTTCCTGCTTCCTGATTTTCTACCAGGGGCTTTGCACTTCAGTCATTCACTCAAGGGACCTTCTGAAGGGAAAATCTTCTTCTGTGCAGAAAAAAATAAGCAGAAGTGTCTGTGTTTTGTGGTTGTGAGAAGATTAAAAAACATTATATTTTGTCAATGAACAACTGCCATGTCTTATTAAGGGTCTCCCAGGACTTCATGGTACTCAGCCCCAGTACATGCCAGAATAATGAAAAAAAGATAATGTTCCTTAATCTTCTCACAGCCACAAACCTCAGACAAAATATTATGTTTTCCACAAGAGGAAAAGATGAAGCAACCCACACCAAACAGGATGTCCTCTCCATCAGGCAGACTCTTGACAGAACTCCTGGCAAGCAGTGGGTTTCAAAAATGGCTAAAAAGACGTCCTAAAGTAGAAATTAGACTTTGGAGGATTCCTGTGGGAACTCACTTCAGTGAGACCTCCCATCTCTGTGGGGTCTGAGCTGGAGTTTCTCTCTGAAGACTTTCCTAAGGTCCAGCATGAACCTCCCAGGCCACAGCTTGTGGCTTCTGCCCACCCATGGACACAAGGTCACTGGGAGAATGATGATAAAAACCATTGTGCACAGGAAGATACTTCTGATAAAATACAGTCTGTCATTATGGATAATAAATGTCCTGCTACAGTGCCCACAGTTCAAGGAGAATAAATTAGGGATGACTAATTTATTACTAGAGAGAAAAGCTACAGGCACAAAACCAGGGATAGAGAACAGCAGTAAACACCATGTATTTAGTTAACAAAGGGAAATTTAATTGGCTGTAAGGAACATATTGTGAAAAATAAGTATTATTAGTATTTTTAAAAACCATTGATGGCTGTGTAAGATGGATGAGTTGATGTCTGAAGCTACGTGGATGAGAATAAACCCACACATTTTCAGGTGTGTGTTAGGGACTCAGCTACTGATAAAATTTACTAAGAGCTATGCCAGGCATCTCATCACTGCCAGCTTCAAAAGAACCAGGAGAGGTGATTTCCTACAGGTCATGCCCCAGCTCTATCAACACTGATTTCCAAGAATTCCTGTTGTGGGCATTGATCCTGATGCACTGTGCAGTGTTTCTGTGTGGCATTTATTTATGAGGACTCCTGGCTGAGCTCTCACTGAGCAAAACCAAATAATCAGAGGATTATTTGGTCCTGGGGCACCTCCTGCGGCCAAACATGAGCCACAAGTTCCTGGTGGCACTTGGGGCTAAGGCACCAAGGTGTTCCTGGGGAGTTGTTACCTGAATATGAGGTCATTTCTAGAAGTGTTTTTCTGTTTAATTTGATACTCCCTGAAGATCAGTCTCTAGTATCTGATAGTATCTGGCACCCACCCACACCTCCTCCACTTCAGTCTGTCCTTCCTGGGGCTCAGCCAGTGAGATGACACGAGCAAGGACAGCAGGGCAGCACTGGACAGTGATGGTAAAAACCCAGACTTGCTGGGCAGTGCCTCATCTCAAAGCATCCCGGCTGGATCACACGGGGAACCAGGAACCTGGAACCAAGGGCTCTCAGGGACATGTGTGCGTTTGCAGATGTGTGTAGGAAGGCTCAGCTATCCACAGGAATGACAGGGAAATCTCCTGCCGTTTATTGCATTTGTCTTTCTCATTCAGACCTCTCCACTGCTGACATCCTCAGTGTTTTCCCCCTTCCCTCTCCCACTCCTTCCTGCCCCCGGGCCCTCCCTCCTGCAGAGCAGCTTTACCAGAGCACTGGTGTAGGTGGGGTCAGAGGTGTCGTCCTCCAGGAAGCGGGAGAGGCCGAAATCCGACACCTTGCACACCAGGTTGCTGTTGACCAGGATGTTGCGGGCTGCCAGGTCCCGGTGCACGTAGTTCATGTCTGCCAGGTACTTCATGCCTGCAGCGATGCCCCGCAGCATCCCCACCAGCTGGATCACCGTGAACTGCCCGTCGTTTTGCTGAGGGACACAGGGACACGCGTGACAGGAGCACATTCACAGCCCCTCGTGGCCAGGAGCCTCTTTCCACACCCACCTGTGCAGAGCTCACAGGGCTGGGAGTCACCTCACACTCCCCAGGGACACCACTACAGCAGCTGCTGTCACCCCAAAATGCAGAAGGGCCAATCTGTTCCTGTGACCAGGTTACCTCCCTTTAGCAGAGCCAATTACCCACCTCAAACCCAGAACCAGGAATATTTAGACAGAGCAGCTGGAGGTGGAGTCCTGCTGAGTTAAAGCTGTGACTGCTCCTCCACGGGTGTCAGGCTGGATGTGCACCACAGGCACAGCCCCTGGCTAGGATGAGTGACAGACAGAAGTGACAAACCTGGTGTGTCACCCCCAGCTCTGCTCCCAAAACACAGAGCTCTGGACTATTCAGTGGCAGGGGACACCAAGCAGGGAGTGCCACTGGAAAGGGAACCTTTCCCCCAAATCCCCTCTGTGTAGCACACTCGCAGGTGTCATACCCGCAGGAAGGAGTCCAGTGAGCCATTCTCCATGAACTCAGTGATGATCATGACTGGAGAGCTCTTGGTGACCACCCCCTCCAGGTGGATGACGTTGGGGTGGTCGAACTGCCCCATGATGCTGGCCTCACTCAGGAAGTCCCTCCTCTGCTTCTCTGTGTAGCCAGACTTGAGGGTCTTGATGGCCACAAAGATCTCTCGTTTGCCTGGAAGCTTGAGATGCCCACTGCACACCTCTCCAAACTCCCCTGTGAACACAGCAGGGCCTGTGAGCCTCCCCCACCTCTGCTGCGCTCCCCGAGGAATCCCTGACCCCAGCTGTGTCTGCCCTGCCCATCCCTGAGCTCACAGCCCACTCCTGATCCATCCCTGAGCTCACAGCCCACCCCTGACCCATCCCTGAGCTCACAGCCCACTCCTGATCCATCCCTGAGCTCACCACCCACCCCTGACCCATCCCTGAGCTCACAGCCCACCCCTGACGCATCCCTGAGCTCACTGCCCACCCCTGACCCATCCCTGAGCTCACAGCCCACCCCTGACCCATCCCTGAGCTCACAGCCCACCCCTGATCCATCCCTGAGCTCACCACCCACCCCTGACCCATCCCTGAGCTCACAGCCCACCCCTGATCCATCCCTGAGCTCACCATCCATCCCTGACCCATCCCTGAGCCCACCCCTGACCCATCCCTGAGCTCACAGCCCACCCCTGACCCATCCCTGAGCTCACTGCCCACCCCTGATCCCCGTTTCCTCCCTCTCCACCCCTCCAGCTGCACCCATCCATGAGGAAGGAGCACTGCACAATGATTTACATGCACATGAGAACTGACGGTCTGGCTTCTCCCACACTGGACTCCCCTGCTCCTTCTAGTCCAGCCTGGGGCTAAGTGAGACCTTAGTGACATCAGGCTAAATCCTCCCCAATCCTGGCACCATGGAGGAGCCTGTGCTGCTGAGGGCCATCTGCCATTCCCAGGTCACCTACCTGCCCCAATCACCTGCTCGATTTTGACACAAGAGATATCGATTTCTTTTGCAAACTCCCTGACAGCCTCATTGGGATCTTCGTAGGTGAAAGGATCAATATAAATCTTCATCCCTGGAGTCACTGTGTAAAGGTGAGGGAGAGAGTCAGACAGGTGGATGCAACTGGAATGGTTGGCATCAAGGAAAAGAGAAAACTGGTTGAGTGATGGTTTTTTCACCTCAGCAAGTTGCATAATCAAGGCTTGAAGCAGACAGAGAGAAACAGTTTGAGAAAGAACAATACAGAACCATGTTTGACAGGCCTGTTAAAGCTGATTTTAATGAACACTGGCCCACAGGCAATTGTTGGGGCAGTGGGGAGCTGCATTATGAGCCTGGACTACAAACTGCAGACAGGCTCTTCCATGGGGGATCTGTGACTCTTCCAGGAGCTGTGCAAGCAGGAGGGATAATCCAGTCTGCCCTGTTTTCCTGACTGGCACCCCTGCCCAAGGCTGGCTTCCCTCTTGGGAGCCCCAGGAGAAGTAGTGGCACACACTGGGAAAATCACAAAAGACAGGTTCCTCTTGCTGGGCTGAGCAGGGGACACAGTGACATGTCATGGCCAAGGCTGGACTGCTGCTGCCACATCCCAGCCACCTGCACTGTGCATCAGCCCTTACCTGTGCTCCAGCCCTTTCCATACTCATTTTCTGGCCTCTGGCTCACTCTAAAATGGGTTATTTGGAGAGCAGAGCTCACAGCTCCCCAAACAAGGAGCCCCACACAGCAGCAGGCTGTGACTCCAGGATGCTGGGTGCACTCAGGGCATTCTGCACAGGCTCCCTGGCCCTGGGCAATCTGCTGCACTGTCTGCACACAATCTCTGAGCAGGGACTGAGCCCTGGCCAGCTGAGTGGGGTGACGAGGGGGCTGAAGGCAGCCCAGGCTGTACCACCAGCATTCCATGGCACCAGGACTGTTCCAAGTGGTGCAGGCACAGTGATTAAACCCATCCCAGCCTGGAGCTGTCACATCCCACACCAGGCCCCGGGAGAATGTGTGAATGTGTGTTTGCAGCCCAGACTGACAAACAACTGAGAGCTGCATTTACATAATGTCTCCTGAAAAGTGTCATTTTTCCTGGTAAGTGATAGCAAGGCAGCCAGCACAGGCTGCTGGGGCACAGGGCTGCAGCTCTGCCTTTTGGGACATGTTTCCCAGGTAAAAGCAGGAGGAACTGTGAGTCCTGAGTGGAAACACTACTGGTGTTTTCCATGCTCTGAGCAAGGCCTGGATTTGTACAGGAACGAAGTATTAAAAGGGCAGAAATCCTGAAGCTGCAAGTAGAACATGAGGAAAATCACAACTGAGACTGGAATAAAGCAAGATTAGAGCAACAGGTCTCTAGTGATGGGGGAGAAAGGAATTTCAGGGACATGAATGCAGGGGTTAATCATAGAATGGTTTGAGTTGAAAGGAATCTTAAATGACCTCATCTCATTCCATGGACACCTGCCACTATCCCAGGCTGCTCCAAGCCCTGCCCAATCCGGCCTTGGACACTTCCAGGGATGGGGGCAGAAGGATGCACTGGGGTGAGGCAGGGTGGGCAGTGAGGCTGAGCAGGAATGCTCAGTGTGAGGGAGTGCCTGGCACAGGGATGGGAGAGGGGGGCTACAACAGAGGGCATGTTAGGTATTGTATAAACACCTAGATATAATACAATATAATAATCTATAGATATATCAAAATCTGTAGATATAAACAATATAATAATCTATATACCTATAGGTATGTTCTGGGAATCTAGGAGCACTGGGATGGGTTCTAGCAAAGGTCTGTGGGTCCCTGCAGGGGGACAGGGAGAGGTCAGGGAAGGGGTCTCACTGCTGCCCAGGAGATGGGCAAAGCTCAGGAGCTGGAGGAGCAAGACACAGCGTGGTGGCAGAGGCTGCAGCACAGGACACAGCGATGCTTCAGAGGGTGCTGGTTGTCACAGAGCTCTGGAGGACACACCAGGCCCCTGACAGCACACAGGGCTGAGAGCAGGGCAGGGATCAGGGATGGGCTGGGGGGGATCCGGAGCTGCCCTGCCCACACACACACACACACATGCACAGCCTTCCCTCAGCCCTCCCTGCAAGCCCCGAGTGAACAGGAGCACGAACCGAGCAGGGAGCGGCCCCCCAGGGCCGGGGGGGGCCCCCGGTACGTACTGTGGCCACTGGTGTAGTGCTGCAGCTTGTCCGTGTACTCCGAGTCTGCCCGCTCGAAGCCCCGTCTTCTGGAAGGGAAGGGAGAGCTGAGCACAGCATGGGCCCCTCGGGGCTGGGGCTGTGCTGGGGACACCTCTGTCCCCTCCCTGTGCCACCCCCCTGTCCCTCTGCAAGGATTTGGGCAACACTGGGTGAAGGGGCAGCCCCACCACAGCCCAGGTTTCCTCCATGCCCATCAACAGTGATCGCTGCCAGCTCCAGCAGTGACTCCAGCAGGGAGGCAAGAGAGGCACGGAAAGGACAAATGGCACAGAACAGGCATGAGAGAGGCACAAAAGGATGTCACAATCCCAAATGCCATCAAGGTGATCAGATGCAGACAATAGTCAGCAGCACAGTTCAAAGAAACAAAGATAAAACAGCTGCCCTCAGCTGAAGAAGCCTTAGGAATGAAATCAGAAAAATCAGAAACACCAGCAGCAGCTTTGGCTCCAGGGGGATTCTGGTGTCCAGCACTGCAGGACAGACTCCAAAAAGTCAGAGAATCACAGAAGCCCGGGATGGTTTGGGTCGGAAGGGACCTTAAAGACCATCTTGTTCCAGGCCCTGCCATGGGCAGGGATGTCCCCTGAGCCAGGAGCAGCTCCTCCAGCAGGCTTGGTCCAAGCTCTGGGGTGGGGCTGTGTCCCAAAGGAACTGGGAGTTCAGGGCCAGGAGAGGCTGTGCCAGCCTGCCCTACCTGCTGCACACGATGCCAATGACCACCACGGCGATGAGGAACACCAGCCCTGCGGCCGAGGAGCCGATGATGAGCGGCAGCTTCTCCTGCACACTGGTCTGGTACTCAGCTGGCACACAGGGAAAAGGGACCAGGTTACTGTGGCATGGGATGGGCCAAACCTCACAAGGTCATCTAAGCCAGAAAACCCCCAGCATGGGTCATGTCTGATTCCTGGCATGGCTTTGGTCTGGGACAGTCAGGACTCCCCTCTGGGTGGGGGGAAGGTTGGATGGAGCTGTTCCTTTTTAGTCCTGTGGATTCATGCTGTGTCTTGTCCTTGGCCCCAGGGCCAGAAAACTGGCTTGGCCTGTTTTATTTAGCAGCAGAAATTTAGCAAATTAAGACATGGCTCTGTGTTTGTCATCAGCAGCTGTGCAGGTAGAAAACATCAATTCTGCTTCCTCTACATCCAGCTGAGCTGGGAAGAAACTGGGAACAAGCACCCAGGCCTCTCTGCAGGTCTTGAATGTGATTTGTCAACCCACCCTAGAAGGGACTGACAGCAAGGGGACAGCTGCACATCTATGTCCACATCTGTCTGGAGCCTGAATGACCTTCAGAGGCAGCTGCACACTCACCTTCAGTCATGGTTTGGAAATACACCTGTCTAGAGCCTGAATCACCCTCAGAGGCAGCTGCACACTCACCTTCAGTCATGGTTTGGAAATACACCTGTCTAGAGCCTGAATCACCCTCAGAGGCAGCTGCACACTCACCTTCAGTCATGGTTTGGAAATACATCTTCCCGCTGTAGCGGCCGTACCCGGCCACGGTGCGTGCCCGCACCTGGAACACGTAGATGGTGCCAGCCTTGAGGTTCTGCACTGCCACAGTGTTCGTGGGGCTCTTCACTGTGGTCGAGTTCAGCTCGCTCAGATCCTGCCGAGAAAACACAAATCTGTCATCAGAAAAGTCAATCCAGGGTCAGGCACTGCGCTTCTGGGAGAAGGGAGGGCAAGGGGCCAGGGTGGAGGGACCACCAAGGTCTGAACAAACAGGACTTTCCTCCTGGCAGGGAGACACAGACCATGGATATCCCTGGGCTGTTCTCCACCTCTCAGCAAAGGCTCTAAAGAAGGCAGTAGCTACAAAACTCACGTTTTTTCCCTAAGCCTTGAGCTCGATAGAGATGGCAACTTCTCCCTTCTGTGTTTTCTCTTAGCACTTTCCTCCTCCTCCATCCCCTCCTCCTGTGCCTTATCCAGCCTCAGCACAGTCTCTTTGCTCTTCCCCAACTCCCATCTCCTTCTGCCAGGAGGTAAAGCCCACCTGAACACTGAACACTGAGTTTTGGACCTCAGGAGAAGCTCTGTTCCCACCCCATTGCCCAGAGCCTGCTTCTCCAGAGGCCACAGCCAAGGTTCCAAGGCTGGAGACCCCAAGAGCATATTCCAAAGTGATAATGAGACTATTTCCAAACTTTTGTTCTGCCCCTTGTCTGAAGTTCTGTAGCTGAGGCTGGAGCAGTCACACACTGGTGCAGGTGGCTCTGCACTTGTGGAGGTGATGGATCCATCCAAAATTAGGAATTGTGCCCTTCATCCAGAAGCACTGGTGGATAGGCAGGATTTCCTCATACAAGAGAACAGGCAGTCCCTGTATCCCAGGAATGTGGAGTCACCAGAGGAGGATGACAGAGGGTCCTGAATGTGGCCACAGAAAGGTGGCCAGGAGCCTGACTGCCATGAAGTCCCAAAAGTCAGTGCAAAACAGCAATGCCAACAACACAATGCTGCTGGAAGCCCAGCTGTGAGCAAGCACCCGAGAAAAGGAGGTGCAGGCACAGATTTTGGAATCCAGGGGCTGCAGTGACACTGAAGGTGCTGATCCATCCTGGCTGCACCTCGGGTCTGGCAGGTCAGGCAGATCACAGAGGAACAGAGGAGCAGCAGCTCAAAACTGGAGCTGGCAAGTTCCCAGGGAGTCGCTGAGATCTGCTGACTTCGAGGCACTGCACAGGACCCCCCTGCAGCCTCAGTGAGACTCTCAGACAGTGAGACACGAGGCTTGGGGAACTTCCTAAGTGTGACTGAGGGTGTGACCAAGGGACTGACCTCTGGCATGGAGACATTTCTGCTTTTCCCATGGGAACAAGAGGTCAGAGTGAAATTCCCAGAAAAGAGAAAGCAACTACATCTCCTCACCAACTTCTGCAGTAGAGTGCTGATAGAAGGAAGGTAATGAAGGGACAATCAGGCAGCAGGAAGGTCCCACAGAATCATTAAGGTTAGAAAAGTCCTTCAGAATCATTAAGTCCAATCTTTGACTGAACCCCACCTTGTCACCAGCCCACAGCACTGAGTGCTATGTCCAGTCGTTTTTTGAACACCTCTGGGGTGGGGACTCCACCATCTCCTTGGGCAGGGCTTTCCAAAGTCTGAGCTCCCTTTTCATGAAGAAATTCTTCCTGCTGTCCCACCTGAACCTCCCCTGGCACAGCCTGAGACTCTGTCTCCCTTTTGTCCCATTGCTTGTCCCCTGAAGAAGAGACTGACACCCACCTGGCTGCACCTCACCTGCCTATCAGGGATCTCGTGGTCACAGAATCATAGAACAGTTTCATCTGGAAAGGACCTTAAAGCTCATCCAGTTCCAGCCAGGGCCACCTTCCACTAAACCAAGTGTCCAACCTGGCCCTGGACACTTCCAGGGATGAGGCAGCCACAGCTTCTCTGGGCAATCTGTGCCAGGGCCTGCCAAACCATCAACCTTGAATAATTTCATGTCTCAGGCTGTCAGCTGAGCAGTGCTCTGGTGTGGATGGTGGGAAGAGAGAAGCCTGACAGGATTGTGTTTCTTCAAGTGCATGGCCAAACCCAAGGGGTGGAAAATGGCAAATCCTTGTGCAGGGAGTGCAGGGGAGCTCTGTGTTACCTGTAGGGGCATGGAGGAAGAGGGAATGGCTTTAGACTGAAAGGGAGCAGGGTTAGATGGGATATTGGGAAGAAATTTCTCTCTGTGAGGCTGATGAGGCCCTGGCACAGGGGGCCAGAGAAGCTGTGGCTGCCCTTGGGTCCCTGGAAGTGTCCAAGGCTGTGCACACACACTTGGGAAAGCCAGGAGGATGGCAGCCTGGAAAATATTCCAGGCCAGAGCTTCTGGGCTCTGTTCTCAGGATGATCAGCTGGTTTCAGCTTCAGCTGGGGAACAATTCTCCCAGGATGACAAGCTGGTCAAAACAGAATAGAATCCTGTGAAAACCAGAATGGAATTAACAGCACAGATTAACACCTGTTGTGGTGCCTGACCAGGCCTGGGAAAGAGGTGTCTTCTCTCTGAACCAACCATCCTTTTTCTGCCCTTGGAGTTGTGAGTCGTTCTGTTGAAGCAAGTGTGTTTCTGAATAAAACTTGTCTCCTTCCTATCCTGAGGGATGAGCCGTGTGTTTTATTTCCACCCCTATAAAGGGTTAATACCCCTTCCCACGGCTACACAAGGCCAGGCTGGCCAGGGCTGGGAGCAGCCTGGGACATGGAAGGTGTCCCTGCCATGGCAGGGGTGCAGTGGATGGGCTTTGAGGTCCCTTCCAGCCCAACCATCCCAAGATTCCACTAAACACCTCAGAGACCTTCACTACTAACACTGTTCAGGACCACTTTTCCCTCCTCAAAACAACAACATCTGTTTTGTGCATCTGGAGCTGGTGCTGAAGGTTCCTGGTTGTCACTGGGGTCTCTGGTAATCACTGATGACAGTGAAAAGCTCAAGTACAGACACAGAGAGCAAGGAAAGATGAGCACACAGCAAACTCATGGCCTCGTTTGTCTGATCAGACCCTTGGACCTTTCCCAGGCAGGCAAGAAGATAAATAGGTCAGGAAATGTTTACAGTTTTTAGAGCTCAAGGGCTTGGATGAATCCTCCCAGGTCCTTGGAGGGCACTAACAACACAGTTCTTTTAAAATCATTTGTCCAAGTCTTTTGGAGAACCTCATCCCTGCTCCTGGAGGACTTTAAATGGAATGTAATGGCCAAGCCTACAGGGTGGTTGGTAGCCTGGGAAATTCCTGTCTGCTTGCCTGGGGAAGGTGTGTTTGTGATGTGCTCTCCTTGAAATGCAGACCACAAGGAAAAACCATTTACACCTCTCCACCCTCCCTTATCAAAGCTATTCTTTCTCCTTGGCATCACCTCTCCAGAACCTGCACATTCACCTCAAACACTTCTCCCCTTTCACCTCTCTGGGCTCCTCCAGCAGCCCAAGTGCATCCCAGGTGGTTTAAAGCCCAAGTTCAAGCAGAGGTTTGTGGTGTTTGGGGGTTTTTTTTTCTGCTGATTTTGCTCTGAGTTCGGAAATCCTAATCCAAAATAACACACTGGGTTGATTTTGAGTCCTCATCTGGTTCCCCTTCCCACGAGTCCAACTGAAGCTGAAACCAAAGTCTGATTAACAAAGAAAGAGTCTCTTGAAACATGGGGAGGCTGTGGGACACTCTAAGGATTTACAAAAATTCATTCTAAAAAGTCTCATTAGAAAAAAAAAAATGAAAGTAAAAAAGCCAAGAAAAAAAAATCAACTGAGTGAATTTGGCAGAGTTCCCATGAGGCTGCACAGGGGCATCTGCCATGGCCCTGGGGGCAAACACAGCAGGGCACAGCCATGCCAGGACCAGTGCCAGAGCATCCCACAGCTGCATTTTGGGAGCCCAGGGTGTGGGAGCAGGGTCCTGCAGGTCCCAATGGGGCTGCAGCTGTGGGGTCCACAGCACCTGGACCCTCACAGGGACCCCCCATGTGTGGGGATGGAACTGGGTGGTGTTTGCACCATTCATTACTGGTTTGTCTGAAGTTTCTTCTGCCTTCACTCAGAGCCAGCATTAAAAAAACACGAAGGAAATGAATTTTCTCGTGTTTAGGCTTGGTTATTTACTAAATCTTATCTAAAATACAGAAAGTTCAGCAACACTTCCAGCCAAAAGTGAGAAAAATGGAGACAGATCCAGCTGCTACAAGGTCTCTTAAAGCCAAACAGTCCAATAGAGAATTAACACCTATATTATTTATACTTTTGACCCAATAACCAAACTGCCATGACCCTCAGTGTGACACTGACTGACCAGCCAGAAACCACTGCCTGAAAACCATGAAAAATAAGGAAGATGAGCATTGAAAGAGACACCATCTTGTCCCATACCTGTTACTATATTGTAAAAACCTCAAATTCCAAACCCTTCACCATGTGCAATCACACACTTCTGTTTAACTACACACCCATGACTTTAACTCCATCACTGAAATTTGGAAGTTTCTCCAAGGCCTCAGGTCAAAAGCAGTGTTCTCCAGGGGGTCAGTGCCAGAAAGCTCAAAATTCCCAGGTTTGTGGGATCCAACATGGGGACAGCCCAACCACATCTGTGCCCCCAGCCAGGTATCCCATCAGGAGGGACAAGAACAAATGGCCTCAAGTTGTGCCAAGGGAAGTGCAAGTTAGATATAAGGAAACATTTCTTCATGAAAAGGGTTTTTATACAGTGGCACAGGCTGCCCAGGGCAGTGGTGGAATCCCCACCCCTGGAAGAGTTCAGAAAATGAGATTTTGCTGCACTTAGCAATGTGGCTTGGTGGGCATTGGGGTGTTGGGTGGAGGCTGGACTGACTGATCTTGGAGAGCTTTTCCAACTTTAATTATTCTCTGAGTGTTTGAATGCCTCTCCCAAACCCACTGAGTCCTGGGGAGGGACTGGGACTGCAGGTTGGCTACCCCAGGGCTCCCTGGCAGGGTTTCCTCTCCATCTCCTTGAAATCCCAGTTTTACTGGGACAGAGCCCCCTCCAGGGGTTTGGGCAGCACTGGCTGAAGGGGCAGCCCCAGCTCAGGACAGAAACTCCAGATGGGAAACACCAGCAGCAGCTTTGGCTCCAGGGGGATTCTGGTGTCCAGCACTGCAGGACAGACCCCAAAAAGTCAGAGAATCACAGAAGCCCGGGATGGTTTGGGTTGGAAGGGACCTTAAAGACCATCTTGTTCCAGGCCCTGCCATGGGCAGGGATGTCCCCTGAGCCAGGAGCAGCTCCTCCAGCAGGCTTGGTCCAAGCTCTGGGTGCTGGGCTCTGGCTTAGAAGCTCCTGGGCACCAGGAGGGCTCCACCTCCACCTCCAATGGCACAGTCACCTTCCCAGGTCCCCTCCCCCAGCCAGCCAAGGCCCCTTCTCCAGCACTGCCTGCACACATCAAAGGGCTCCTTTCCCTACTAAAATCCTGCACTGGTGACCAATTTGGGCTGAATGTCTTCAACCATTCAAAAATTACCAAATGGGTGACTCTGAGCATCATCAAACCCAATCATTTTGCATAATGAGGAGGGCTAATTACTCTTTGCAGTGCTTGACACTGCAGTGGGTCTCCAGTTCCCACACTCTGGGATGAGTTTGGCAACTTTGGATAAAAACTGCTACACCCTTTCTAAATGAAGACAACACAGACTTTTTTAATAAGAAAAGCGTTGGCAGGTGCCTCTTGGAAGTTTAAAAAAAAACCATTAAGGCAAGGGCTGCAGAGAGCAGCCACGCCAGGCAGTGTTTGTGCAACAATCTGCACAGATTTGCTCCAACTCCACGTGAAAGAAACTCATAATGCTGCCTTTGTACAGGCATTCTTAATGGCATCTAGGAATAGCAGTGTTATAAATAATCTGTGAAAGGAAAACAAAAATTCACCTTTGTTTCAGGTATTGTGAACAGTTCTTTTCTGTCGGTGCCAAAATAAATGCTTCTATTTTTTAAATTTAATTTTTATGTCTCTTTATAGAAGAGAATCTATTAAAAATGAAGAACCAAGGTGTTTTCTATACACAATGTGTATGCTGCTATTCTTCTTTTAAGCTGTTTTCAAGAAAATATAACATAATTTTCTACTGGGGGAAGAAAAAAATTCCACCAGAAACAACTTAACCAGCTCCAGAGATCTTTGCTGAGCATTCAGAAGCACACGGGACAGTTTGTAATGAAATATTTGGAAGGAAATCACCTCTGCACAGACTGGCAGTGCAGTGAGAACACACCTGGGATATGTCACACACCACATCCAGCTGCTGGATTGATGGGAAGCAGGGGAAGAGCCAAAGCTCTGCATTTTGGGATTGTTCCCAGCATCCAGTAAATGGCTTTTGATTGCAGAAGTCAGCACTGCAGTGGCTGGACTAAGCTGGACTGAGCTGTGCCCACAGAGAGCTGGATCCCTGTGCACATACAAACAGGGCTGGGGAGACAGAGCTGGGCTTCTTCAAACCAAGAACCAGCAAAAAAAAGATTCCAAGGGGTTCACACAACTCTGCCCTGCTCTGGGGAGATCCCTGTGCAGTGCTGCCCCCAGCCCTGGGATCCCAGCACAGAAAGGACCTGGAGCTGCTTCCCACTGCCAGAGGGCAGGGCTGGATGGGATATTGGGCAGGGATTGTTCCCTGTGAGGGTGGGCAGGGCTGGCACAGGGTGCCCAGAGCAGCTGTGGCTGCCCCTGGATCCCTGGCAGTGCCCAAGGCCAGGCTGGACAGGGCTTGGAGCAGCCTGGGACAGTGGAAGGTGTCCCTGCCATGGCAGGGGTGGCACTGGATGGGCTTTAAGGTCCCTTCCAACCCAAACCAGTCTGGGATGCTTCCTTGGTGCTCTGAAATACCAGGACAGGGAGAAGTTCAGGCCAGCTCTGCCCTCTGTGCCATGGACAGCTCTGACTGAGAGTGGGGCCACTTGTCCCCATTGTCAGGGACACTGAATATCGAATATTCTCAGCTGCAAGGGACACACAAGGATCATCAAGTCCAACTCTTAAGTAAATATCTCACACAGGGACTGAAGCCACAGGCTCAGGGATATCAGCACCATGCTCCAATCCAACCAAGTGAGCCAATCTCAGGGTCCTGCTGGGCCCTAACTCTCACAAGGGACAGGCAGATGTGGTTGCCTGCAAGGACTGGCCACCAACAGCAGCACCATCTTTTAGACAAAAATTCCCTTTATTTACAGCCTCCCTCAGAAAACAGAGGAGAGGGAAGAAAGAAAGAGGGTGAGTGACTAAGATAGAGGAGGAGAATGTGCTCCCTGAGATCTTCTGCCTCTACACTGAGGGTCCACAGGGAAAGGACCCCTCTTTGCTTCCCAGATCTGTCTTGTTATCTACTCATCCATCTTGCCACATATTCTGGGATCATTTCCAAGGGTCAAAATAAATGGCTGTGATTTATGCAATATAGGTCAGGACCTATTTAACAGCTTACAAAGGAGCCCCCCCCTCTTCCCCATTCTCCCTCTGGCTCTTGGTGATGAGAAAATAGGTCACAGGCAGGCAGTGGGGGGGGATTAATCATTTCTTCCGGCAACTGCTGGGAAAAATATTTTCAGTTCCATTTAATCATAAAGCTTTTTAATTAGTTAGTTTGCAATTTATGATGTATAGTTTATAAGCTCTTGTGCAAGGGGGCAGATTCCTGGAAGGAGAAGTCTCCTGCTCCCCATGTCCCCTGGGCTGCACAGATGAAGTTCAGCCTGGTAGAACTGGGACCAAGCTTCTCGTGGTGCTCAGGTGTCTGAGCAGCCACTGGTGGGATGGACACCCTGGCACAGCTCAGGCTGAAATGCTCTGCTTGCCTGGACAGGGAGGTTATGGAAGGAGCAGGTTCCTCAGGGATCTGAGGGAGCCCTTCACACTGACTGCACAGCCTCCATGGGAGCATGGGGACACCTCTGGTCCAACATCTGGGCTCGGGATGCTGCAGAGATCCCAACCTCACCTTTGGTGTGAATGCACACATGGGCAGCACTCCAGAAAATCTCCAAGACTGGACGTCCACTGAGTATGCTCCAGCCTGGGACTGGGTGCTTCCTGTCATTCCCATTTCCTGCTGATGCCCCAAGTACATGAAAAATAAAAAATAGACCCTGGACCTTGGCTACCCTGCTCCCCTTGTAATGGGTCCACTTGCCACCAGTTCTGTGGAGGTGACAGGAGAAGCTCCTGAATGACCAGAGGATTTTCTACACCTGGGCCACTGGAACCATCACTGGACCCCGAGGATTGATGGCCACTGTCACCCATGTGACCAAATGCAGCAAGAGAAGTCTCCTACTGACCAACCACTGTATGCCCTTCGGGGAAGCTCTGCACCCCCTCCTCTCCCCAGAAGCTGTGGGTGACCCCTGCCAAGGCCCCTCAGTACCTTCTCATAATACTGCAGCTCATAGTCCAGGATGACTCCGTTGGGCTGGTCAGGCTGGGACCAGGACAGGGTGATGCTGTCCACGGTGCGGCTCACCTGGTGCATGATGGACACAGCAGAGGGGGCTGCAAGACAGACACAGACAGACAGGGACAGTCAGACACCTGCACAGCTAGGACCCTCACCCTGGCAGGAGCTGGGCAGGACTGTCTGGAGCTTTGGAATTGACCTCCTGCACTGCCCAGGGGTCAGGAGATCCTGGATTTTGCAGTTTGCAGAGAGCAGTGGGGGTAGAAAAAAATTGGTTCTGCTGAACTGCTAGTTAGAAAACATGTAGGACAGTGTCTCAAGCAGGAAAATGGCACAAGGAGCCCATGGTTGGAGCAGGCACAGCATTGTTCCACCAGGAAAAGCCCCCCCAGCCCCATCCCATGCACTCCTCCCTGCCTGCCGTGGGGAAATCGGGGATTTTCACTTTTCCATTTGCATAGAGCAGCTTCCCAAGGCTCGGGCAGGCCGGGGCTGCGAGTTGCTCATGCCAATGAGGGGAGGTGCATCCAGCAGCCTGAGCAGGCAGCACAAAGCTGACCTGACACGCTGACAATGGAGAGCAACCCACCCCCCCAGCCCTGCACACAGGACAGCTCCAACACCGCCCATCCCACCGAGCACAAACAGCCCTGCCAGGCCCTGCCAGACCTGCAGACAGCCAGGGCAGCTGCCATGGCCACAGCTGGACACCAGCCAGGTGGGCACCAGGTGGGCACAACGCGGGCCCGGCCGTGCCACGCCTGGGAAAGCTGCCCAGGGAGCTGTGCTGACAAGCCCAGGGGGCAGGGAGCAGAGTGTGGAGCTGCCACCTCCCTGGGAAACTCTGAGCAGCCCTGGCCCAGTGTGCTGGGCAGGTGAGCCAACAGCCCAAGGTGATTTCAGTCCTGTGGGATCAGGAACCTCATCAGTCTGCAGCTCCCATCTCTGCTCTGTGACAGTGACAGCACCCAGGGAATGGCTGGGGCTGTGTCAGGGAGGTTTGGGTTGGATATCAGGGAAGGTTCTTCCCCCAGAGGGTGCTGGGCACTGCCCAGGCTGCCCAGGGAATGGGCACAGCCCCGAGGCTGCCAGAGCTCCAGGAGAGTTTGGACAGGGTGGGATTGTTGGGGTGTCTGTGCAGGGCCAGCAGTGGGACTGGATGATCCCTGTGGATCATCCAAGTGGGGACATTCTCTGATTCCAGGTGCTGACAGCAGAGCAGCCAACACCCACCCAGCCTTGCTGCAGGGCTGACACCCACGGGTGCCTGTGCTGCCTCTCTCCCCACATCCCAGAGCAGTGTCTGTGCCCTCCCCGTGCCCAGCACATCCACAGCAGTGCAGGGCCATCCCAGACCAGCCCTAGTGCCAGGCCAGCCCTGCAGAGCTCGAGCTGCAGAGGAGTGTTAGCCCTGGCACATGTGCCAGCACAGGCTCACTACTGCAGCAGCTTCAGGGCACAGGGGAAGCCTCAGGGGTGGGAGAGGACTGCAGAGGGGTAGCATGAAAGCTTCCCCATCACTTGCATGCCAGGCCAAATGGATGCAGAGAGGTTTGCACTCAGATGGGCTTTTCCCAAGTCCAGCCCTTACAATATTTCATGGAAGAACAACTCATCTGACAGCTCTGAGAAACAGCCTGGAGGAGCAGCACCCAAAGGCAAGCACCTCTCACCCAGCTCCAGGCTGGCTCCCCTTGGCATCAGGGGCAGTGACAGGAGCTGTGCCAGCTGGGATTGCAGTGGCAGGACTGTGGTGCCTGGACGAGCGTGGCCTCAGCATGTTCCTGCACATCACAGTGAATTACCACTGAGCAACTCCTCTCCAGCACACCAACAAAAGCCATTTTTCTGATCCACTGTCTGCCTCTTCACTGCTGCTTTTCTGACTCAGAGCACTGCAGTTTCCAGGATGCTCCATGTCTGGGTGCCAAGGGGCTGGGTTTGGGTAACACAACATCTGCCACCACACTGCTGCACCATTTTCCTTCCCCTGCCTGGGTTTCCCCATTCCTGAAGGAAGGTGTGATGTAGATTAGCCTCAGTGCTGTTGAGCCCTGGTTTTGTCCAGGAGAACAAAACTAGAAGGACAGCAGAGAGCTTCCATCCCTGGAAGTGTCCCAGGTCAGGTTGGAGCAGCCTGCTCTGGTGGAAGTGTCCCTGCCCATGGCAGAGGGTGGGATGAGATGATCTCTAAGGGCCCTTCGAACCCTTCATGGTTTAATTCCACGATTCCAACAGATCCTGAGGCCAGCCTTCCATCCATTTCTGCTTAAGCAAAGCCCCATTACCCAACAGCCTGAAAGCCTCTGTGTCACCTCAGCCCTCCCCTTGCTCTGTGCCACTGCTCCCCTCCCACGCTGACATCCCTGTCCCACTGCTTCAGGCCACATCTTTCCAAACTCCTGGGAACAGTTTCTCACGCTGGCATGAAGATAAAACACAGGTAATGCTTCTGGAGCCTGTCAGCTCTTGCCAGAGCTCGCTGCTTCCTTGTCGACACAGATTCCGTAGGACAGCTGTGATTTTCAAGACAAACATCTCTGTCTCTGGGGACAAGGCTGGGAAGGAAGATGTGACAGTGCTGTGGATGCCCTGCAGCAGAGATGGCACTGGATGAGGGGAGCACACAGCCCCTGGTGTCTCTGCCACCTGCTCTGGGAACTGATCCCACATTTACACTCTGAGCTTTTCCGGGATGGGGGCTGTGTACAGCCAGAGCTGTCCCACCACAACACCAGGATGTGGCAACATCCCATGACTGAGGCACAGGTTCAGCAGCCTTGCAGCTGGAGAAGCTCCTCAGCTCCAGGTTCCTCCTGGTAGGAGTGAGGTCTCTGGGATGTTCTTCCTCCAGTTCCATGCACTGCACCCCAGCCTGGGAGCACAGAACTTCTCCAAGGCACCTCCTGCCTCTCCTCAGGGAGATGTACAAGACAAAAACTACAGCAGGACTCGTGTGTGACTCATG
Organism: Sturnus vulgaris; assembly: GCF_052056855.1. Classification (NCBI taxonomy): domain Eukaryota; kingdom Metazoa; phylum Chordata; class Aves; order Passeriformes; family Sturnidae; genus Sturnus; species Sturnus vulgaris. The sequence goes on along the minus strand of NC_142267.1, from coordinate 5,953,975 downwards.
TGCTGCTGAGACCTGGTGAACCTGCTCTGGTCTCTCAGCAAAAGATCCAAATGGATGAGGTTGGGCTCTTCTAAGGAGCTTAATGAGACAAATGTGCTGCATGGTGGGAGGAGGGAGGGGAGATGAACACTCCAGCAACCTCAGCCCTTTCCTGCACCTGGGGCAGGGGAGTGGCTCTGCAAGGGCAGGAACCTCCCCATTGCACGTCCCCAGTAACTGCTCCTCTATCACAGACACCAGGGCACTGCAGGAATGAAATCACAGGAAGGCTCGGGTCAGAAGTGACCTCTGGATGTTTCTGGTCCCACAGGCTGGCAGAGTAATTTCAAAATCAGATCGTTTTGCTCAGAATTGTGTCCAGATGAGACCTAGTGGCTGGGGCTCCCACAGGCTCTCTGAGCAGCCCCCCCCAGCTGCCTCGCTCTTGTGGGATAGGAAACTTTCCCCACATTGCACTAGGATTTTGCTGGTTGTCTTGTGGATGTTTCCATTGTTCTCTCCCTCGATGCCCCTCATCCTCCTCCTCTGCAGGCTGTTCAGACCCAGCTCTGAGCTGCCCTCACCTCTCATGCCCCAGCCCCAGCCCCAGGATAACCCCCTTGTCCTGCTGGACCTGCTCCAGTTTGTCCATGACTGTGATACTGGGAGCCCCAGATGTGGCTCTGAGACTGCTGAGCAGATGGAAACAATCCCACTCCTGGATTTTTTGCTAACAGAGCACAGCACTCTGCAATGCCACAGAACATGGTCCTTGTCACACCCTGCGTGCCAGGTCAGGGCCTGGGGTGCACAGGGAAGTTCCCAGTCCTGTGAAGCAGGGCTGGGCTGGCACTGGATGTCTGAGCTTGGAACCAGTTTAGAGGAGCCAGCCAGACCTCAGAGTGACTTTCCCAGGTGCAGTCAGCAGGAACAGCTTCAGCTGGAACCTGACACAGTGCCCAGGCAGCTGACTGTGCCTGTGATGCACACAGGAGATCAGATATGGAGAGTCCCCACTCTCAGAGCCTTGATCACCCTGTGATGTCACCATGGAAGTGTGAACAGAGGTGGATTCATCCCGGGATAGGTGTGTCCCAACAGTGCAAAAAACAAACAGACTTTCCTTCATTCCACAGCTGATGGAAACCCTGCTCCTGACTGAATCCCTTAAGCCTCAGGGTCATTTGATTTCACAGATTTCATAGGATATTTGGAGTTGGAAAGGATCCAAAAAGATCACTGAGTCCTTCTCTGAAGTGAATGGTCTATATGGGGATCAAACCCACACCCTTGGCATTACCAGCACTGGGCACTGAGGCAAACCCAACCACTGCAGTCCTTGAAAGGCACTTTGTGCATCCTCTTGATCAGAGATGGCCTCGGATTCCTCACAGTGGAGCCCTGTGGCTTCTCTGAATTGCTGGAGAAATAAACCACACCAAAACCACCACTGGAGTGTAAAACAAGCTTAATGAAAATCCCCTGATGTACAAAGGCAACGTGTCCCACAGGGTGACCCCTCTGGGGCTGGGGCAGAGGCACAGGAGGGATGCAAGTGACACTTCTGTGGTCACCACCCTGAGCCACACAACACTGCTCACAGCCAGACCTCTGCCAGGCTGGCCCTGGGGTTTTGGCAGTTTAATTTAATCCAGGGGGCTGAGCAGAATTCCGTGGCAGGGGGCAGCTCTGCAGTGTCAGTGTGGCGGTGCTGACAGCACACACAGGGCCCTGCCTGAGCTCAGGAACTGCAAACACTTGGGAGGGATGGGGTTCAGGAGGTCCCCCCACCCTCAGGTCCTGCCAGCAGAGCTGATTGCCAATCACCTCCCTGAAGGGATCACCCTGAGCTTTGCCAGGGCTGGGATGGCAGGGAACCACCTGTGTCCTGGGCTGATCCCACAGTGTGGGCAGCAGCTCCAGGGAGGGGATTCTGCTCCTCTGCTGGGCTCTGCAGAGACCCCCCTGCAATGCCCAGCACAGAAAGGATGTGCAGGAGTTGGAGAAGTCCAGAGAGGCCATGGAGATGCTCCAAGGGCTGGAGCCCCTCTGCTCTGGAGCCAGGCTGGGAGAGCTGGGGGTGCTCACCTGGAGAGGAGAAGGATCCAGGGAGAGCTCAGAGCCCCTTCCAGAGCCTAAAGGGGCTCCAGGAGAGCTGGAGAGGGGCTGGGGACAAGGGATGGAGGGACAGGACACAGGGAATGGCTTCAAATGGACAGAGGGCAGGGCTGGATGGGATATTGGGAAGGAATTCCTGGCTGTGAGGGTGGGCAGGCCCTGGCACAGGGTGCCCAGAGCAGCTGTGGCTGCCCCTGGATCCCTGGCAGTGTCCAAGGCCAGGCTGGACAGGGCTGGGAGCAGCCTGGGACAGTGGAAGGTGTCCCTGCCCATGGCTGGAGTGGAATGGGATGGGCTTGAAGGTCTCTTCCAACCCAAACTATTCTGGGATTTGAAGATACCTCAAGACATTGTCCTTTCTGATTAGCTCCAGATAAAATCCCAATTTTTGGTCATAAAGCACATTTCTTCTCTGCCACATCCTTGTAGATGAGCCCCACCATGTCCTGCCTCCCAGGCACTGCAGCTGAGGCACATCCAGCATTTAAAATATATCTTCTAAAGGAAAAAAAAAGGAGAAGAGATCACAAGTGGTGGTCTGGTTATGAAACTGAAGCTGCTTTTATGAAAGAGCTTTTTTTTTTAAAAAAGAGCTTTTGCTGAAGATCCCAAGCAGGCACATCTCTCTTTACAGCTTCACATCTTTGACTGCAAGCATGTCCAGGTTTCCCTGTGTCAGAGCTGCTGTCTGAGGATGCTGTGACAAGAGGATAAAACCTCCCTGGGCAGGGAACCAGGCAGCTCCAAGGCTCCAGAGCTGCACCTCAAGGCTACTTCAGCAGCCTGTGCTAAGGGAAACCAAACCCCAGGTGGCACAGATCCATCACACAAAGGCAGCTTAACCAGCCCTGAGCCTCCACAAGAGGCTTTGGGTTCTGTAAATAAGGATTTGCTGATCTCCTACAGGGGAGTGCTGGTTCCACCATGAAGCCTCAGGCTTGGCATAGCCAGAATTTGATTTTCATACATAGTTGTTTCTTTGGGACTTGCTGGAAAGGATGAAAAGTATTAAGGGAAAGAAGGAAATGGAAGAAAACAACAAGGAACAAAATGTGAGTTTTCCAGGAGAAGCAATAAGTTTTTAATCACAGGAAAACCTGAAGAAGGTCACACCAAACCCAGGGCAGTGTGATGAGACAGCACAACACCACCAGAAATTCAGCAGAGAATTGGGAAAAGCTCCATAACACCCAGGTCTGAACATCTGCACAAACGCAGGCAGAGTTAAAAATAGCTGCAACAGCTGTGTTTGACCCCCTGAGTATGGTACAGACACACCCCTGCTTCCTTTGAGGACTTCAGACGGTGCTGAGCCCACTGTGCCTCTGGGGAGGTTTTCCTCAAGCTCTCTTTGAAAATGCACCTTTTATTTTCAGGTTAAAATTTATGGACTCCAGTTCGCAACTGCAGGAACTTTTCTGGGTTTTGTAGCTAAATGAAAGAAGAATCTAGAAAAAGAATATTGTCCTCATGGAAGAGCTGAAAGATAATGAAAATATTTCATTTCTGTCCATGGAGGGTTGGAACTGGAGGATCTTTGAAGTCCCTTGCAACCCAAATCAGCCAATGATTCTGTGATTCCTTTCTGTTATCCACAGAACTTTCCTGAGCACTTCACACATTTATCAGCCTGATGATTCTCTCCTCTACATTTTCCATTTTTTTGTTAATCTCCATTCCAAAAATAAACCTCAAAACTGACTTCAGTACCCAGGATCCATCTCTCAGCTCCAGAGCCAGCAGCCAGCTCCTTGCTGAGGTTTGATATTCCTCTGAGTGTGTCCAAGGTGACACTTCCCTGCCTCAGCTCAGCCCTGCACAGCTGCTCTTCCCTCTCCACTGGGCACTTCCACTGGGTTTTTTTGGCTGTGCCCCCCAGCTCAGGGAAGGGAGGAGGCTCTTCCTGCATTTCCTATCATCCCATTCCTGCTGGGAGCAGGATGAGATATCCTCAATGCATCCAAAATTCGTGTAATTGGTAAAACTCTCTCCAAAGTTCAGGGAAATTCATTAGGAGAATGCTGACAAAAAGCAGCAGGGGGACATCATACAATGAAGAATTGTTTTGGGGCAATGAGAAAGAAACAGGCCTGTTTTCCTCCTTGCTTCTATGTCTCTGATTTGATTTGAGGCTTCTTAGGCAGCTCATGTTTTTGTTTCTCCAACCCATCCCCACAACACCACAACTCTGAGCAGTTCCAGGAACCTCTCCTAGGACAGCTTCTTCTTTTATTCAACAAGAGCTTCCACCTGGGAGCTGTTCCCTTCTCCCAGCCCTGCTTTTTCCTGAGGTCACCTCCCTCCTATCCCACCTCTATCTGCCTCATCCCTGGAGGAGCCCAAGGCCAGCTTGGATGGGGCTTGGGGCAACCTGGGCTAGTGGAAGGTGTCCTTGCCCATGGCAGGGGTGGAATAAGATGATCTTTAAGGTCTCTTTCAACCCAACCCAGTCTGGCATTCTGTGATTTTATGATTCAGGACATCCTGGTTCATCCCAAAGGACCCATCAGGGCATCCCTGTCTAACAGACTTTGACAGCAGAGGCCAATTTTCTGTGTCAGGTCCTGACTCTTGGGCTGCCACCACTGCCAGTGGCTTTTAGGAGGTCTGGCTCCCAGTGTTAAAATCCAGCTACACACTGGCCAAGTGCCCATGGCACTCTGTAGCCTTAGTGCTGCTGTGACTTGTAGAAGGTCACACTGTGCAGGCTGGGAAGATGGACCTCTGCTGTAAAAATGGGAAAAATAAAATAAAATAAAATAAAAATAATAAAATGGGAAAAGACATGAGCCAGATCAGCACTGCAGGGCTCAGACTCCACTGGCAGCATCTTCTGGGAGTGTCTGGTGGGACTGTGTGGCTCCAGCCTGCAGGAGGGACACCAGGATCTCTCCACAGCTTCTCTTTCATCATCTTTAGACCCATTTGAAAGGCTGCCATGCAATCTGCCCCCCGGTCTGCAGCCAGCCCCCCTTCACCTGCCAGTCCCAGGGCTCAGCCCCTGCTCCTTGCTAGAGGGGCAGCACCGATGAGATCCCAGTAAAATCAAAGCATCCCATTCCTCTGCTGGCTTAGCTGGGAGAGTCAGGTTACAGGCAGCAAACCCCCTATCTCTGATCACTTTAATTCCACTAACCCGTGTCATGTCAGACAGAGTCAACATTTGCTCTGGAAAACACTCAGGATGCAGAGAGAGCAAAGCCAGCCCTGCCCGTGGCCTCTCCCCGGCAACACTTTGAAATCACCCAGGGGAAAAGCGAGGGGAACAGCTGGGAGCTTTCCAGCCTCTCCCGGAGCCCTCCCGACAGATCTGGGTCCCCGCAGTGTCGGGTTACCCTGACAGGGAAATTGCTTTTATAGCGGGGGTCAGCGGGGAATTGTGGCATTTTCAATTACCCCGAGCAGCGGCGGGGGCTGCGCTGGGTCAGGGTTAGCCCAGCCCAGGCTGAGCGCCGGGAATTCAGCGAGATGCTGCACGGCACCGGCCAGCCCAGGACACGGCACACGCCCCGGGGACATGTGCGGGACAAGGCTCTGTCAGAGCATCTGGCACGGGGTGCCTGTGACTGTCCTGGCAAAGGGCAGACCTGGAAAACCTTGTGGGAAGGGGGAAAGCTTCCCTGAGTCTCAGGTGTTAGGGACAAGTTCCGAAGTTTGTTCTGTTGACTGTGGAAAAACACCCTGTCATAATTGATAAAAGATTCGTGTTAATCACAAAAGCACTGGGGTTTGTATAAACCAGAATACTCAGCTCTGAAGTGAAGCATGGACACTAGATAAAGGAAATTACATGATAAAATCATTCTGTCTGTTATATTATGTTACATTATAATATGTTATGTTTTCCAAATGAGTTGTATCAGCTACCAGCTTGCAAAATCAGACTTCCCAATAGCCCTTCCTGCCTTTGTCTGATCAATGCTGCCTATCCCAAAAACCAGACTCCCAGAACTTCTCTGGTGGTTGTCTACAAGGGCCGGATGGCTGTGACTGATTATCACCCAAAGGCTTTGTGAATTTGTGTAAGGATGTTTATTCCACCACCACTGCTTATGACAACAAAAAACCTAAAATTATTGATTACAACGAGAACCCACAGTGTGAGAAGAGGCTGCAAACCGAGGTTGGGTGGAGCGTGGAGTGGGCGGTGACCCCTCACGTTCCCCAGCGCTGCTTGCTCTGTCTATATCAAATAAAGCAATCTAAATTTTGCTGAATATCGAGACTTTTGTCTCTCATTTATAACACACCCTGTTTTCATGCGAATGGTTAATGTTAAATTCCCGGCCTCATCCTGTTCCCAGTTACTGGAATTGCCTTATCCCCGTGCCCTTTCCCTCCCGTCAGGTAACGCCTCCGCTGCTGCCAAAATGGCGCCCGGCAAACAGGGGAGCAGCAAGGGCTCATGGGACACAGCTCGGTAATTAAAAAACCCCTAAAAACAACGAGCCAATATAACATCCAAGACTGAAAATGGTACTCCCAGGTACGGAAAACAGTGGAGAAGATGAAATCACCAACCAGGCCTTTTTTGCCTTGTCACCATGACCTAGAGTACCTGGCTGATATGACATCCCTGGACTACAAGAGCAGCACAGTTTTCTTGGACACTCCTGTGATGACAGAGTCCCCAGCTCAGCTGCCCAGCAAAGCTGAATTCCTCCTCCTCCTCCTCCTCTGGATCGTCCATCAGGAGCAGTGGTGTGTGTGACCCCTTGGCACCCACCCAGACTTGATTTTTCAGTAATAGCACTAAAAAGGAGCCGGTCTCCTTGCCCTTATTTACTTCACCAGGTAGCTCCAAAGGGTGGGGAACAGAGGAGGGCATGGCCAGGACAGATGCCCACAGCCTGTGCAGGGAGGCTGGAGGTGCTGCTGTGCAGCAGCCAGGACAGTGCTGGGATCAGTCACGGAGCAGGGGCTGCCCTGACCTTCAATCCACAGGGCTTGAAGACCTCTGGGCTGGGATCCAGGCTCCAGCAGCCTGGAAAGCTGTGTTTGAAGTGGCAGGAGCACACAGGGCTGGGGGTGAGCTCTCTGTCTCCAGCAGGGACATTGGGGACAGCCAGGACAACTGACCCCACATTCCCAGGCAGCTGGATGTCTCACACCACTGTCCCACTGCCCCACAGCACCCCAGAGTCCAAACACATCCAGGCATCCAACTGAAAATTGTCTTCTCTGGTTAAAACCTCTCCTCATTTTTTGCTTTTCTGGGTAAAATTCTCTGGGCCATTTAAGTTCCACAGGCTTTCACACCATGGGCCCTCCTGGAGAATGCATTTGGATTCAGATGCCTCCCCCCAACATGAGACTGAATGCACCACAGTGAGGATGAGGAAGGGAAGAAGGGAGGATTCTCCAGCCTGCCCTCCATGGTGACCCTGCTCTGCATGGGAGGTTAGGCTGGAGACCTCCAGAAGCCCTTCCACAGCACTTGTATGCCTGTGACTCTCTGGGACAACATTTGTCCTCCCCATTTGCCCCCCTAAACCAATTCCTTTACCAGTTCTGCCCTGGCATGCCATGTTCAGGAGCCACACACTTTTGGAACCAATTCTCTCCAGCAGAAGTTAAGGAAAGCAAGGAATGGCAGCACTGGGGCTCTTTAATAAGCAACATTTGCCCTTAAAGGAGTAAAAAATTCTCAGGTCTGGGATATTCCTGGACACGCTGGAGCTCTGGAAAATTGGTGTTTCACAGTGTGTGAGGTTTTTGTTCCCGAGGTTCTTGGCAAGGTGGCCCCATCAGGCTGGTACCCACGCTGTGTCAAGTGTCTGGAAAACTTCCCAGTGGGCCCAGCCTGCAGCTCCTTGAGTCTGCAACTACAAACGCTGGAAAATCTTAAAAACATGGCAAAGCAGCCCAAAGCTGGTGCTGGCTGCAGCCCCACTTGAATCAAGGCAGGCTTTGGTGTAGATTACAGCCTTTAAAGCAGTTGCTAATGCCACAAGCCCAGCGACTTGGCCCGGGCACTGAGGGTTTGGCTGTGTTTGAGCTCTTTGTTCACTGGGGTTTGCAGTCCCATTTGCATGTGCCACCCGGCCTGCAGGGCTTTGTTCCCACACCCAGGAGCTGCTCCAGAGCATCCTGGCACCTCCCACAGCACTGCCAGAGCAGCTCTGGGGTCACACAGTGCCAAGGGTGTCCCCACCTCCTGGACCCCTCTGCACGTGGAAAACTCCTTGCTCCAGATCGTGGCATGTCCCCAACAAAAGGCTGTTGGGAAGGTGGGACCCCCAAAACCTCCAACCTGCCCCCCAGATTTTCCATAAAATGATACTTTCCCAAAAAGTGCCAATTAATTGCAGTGATAACTGGCCTTAGGAACAACCTGACTTCAACATTTCAAATGTAGAAAGCTTAGAGCTATAGTCCTTGAAAGAATGATGTCTGCTGCAGAGCATCCATGGAACCACAGAGTGGTTCAGGTTGGAAGGGACCCTTCCACCCCTGCCATGGCCTTGGCTATCCCAGGCTGCTCCAAACCCCATCCAGCCTGGCCTTGGGCACTGCCAGGGATCCAGGGGCAGCCACAGCTGCTCTGGGTACCCTGTGCCAGGGCTGCCCAATTCCTTCCCAATATCCCATCCAGCCCTGTCCTCTGTCCATTTGAAGCCATTCCCTGTGTCCTGTCCCTCCATCCCTTGTCCCCAGTCCCTCTCCAGCTCTCCTGGAGCCCCTTTAGGCTCTGGAAGGGGCTCTGAGCTCTCCCTGGAGCCTTCTCCTCTCCAGGTGAGCACCCCCAGCTCTCCCAGCCTGGCTCTGGAGGGGCTCCAGCCCTTGGAGCACCACTAAGTCTTGCTAATTTGTGACTGAACCTTTTCTCTTGCTCTCTTGCCTGGCAAACTCTACAAGATTCCCTGTGTGTAGGGGAAAAGTTTGGAAATACTGTTTTTTTTTCTCTTGAGAAGAGAATTCCCTGGCCAGCCCTGGGGATGCAGCTGCCTCCTGGGGCAGGGATAGCCCTGGGCCAGCCTGTGGAGGGCCAGGCACTGTGAGCACCTTCCTGCCTACACAGGGGCACACAGAGACTCCTCCCTTCCCACAGGGACCCCACTATTCCCAGGGACCCCAAGAAGCACTGAAGGACAGCCAGGAGGCTGAATAACCCCTTTGCTACAACCTGCCAGCCTCCCCACCTGCCCCAGGGCACTGCCCCAGGGCTGTGTTTGCCAAGGGCAGCAGGAGAGATAAATTAACCATCTGGAACACAGGAGGAAAAGGTGAACCTTGGAGCCTGCCCATCAGCTCCCAGCACAGCACAGAGCAGGGATGGTGGCACACTGCTCCAGCAGAAGGGACTTTCCACCCCATCCATCATGGACACACTCTTGTTTTCTGACCAAAGTCAGCTCCAAATGCACTGGAACAGGTTTCTGAAGCCCCAGGCAGGTGGGGGAAAAATGATCCTCCAACAAATGGTGTAATTTATGCAACAGGGAAACCTGGGAGTCAGCAGGAGGAGGAGCCCTCAGAGATCACAGAGATGGTGGTGGGCAGGGAAGGGCATCTGCTCGGGAAGCTCCAGCAGTGCAGCCCATCCCCTGCTCTGCCAACACCCCCCCACTGCCCACCACAGGAGTGGGAAGAGGCTCCTGAAGAGCCAGCAGCTGGGAAAGCTCCTGCCATCTGCTGCAGGCAGTCTCCAGTGGCACAGGAGAAGGGATATGGGCATGGAAGGATCCCCCTGGGCACAGGAGAAGGGATTTGGGATGGCAGGATCCCCCCTGGGCACAGGAGAAGGGATTTGGGCATAGCAGGATCTCCCCTGAGCACAGGAGAAGGGATTTGGGATGTCAGGATGCCCCTGGGCACAGGAGAAGGGATTTGGGATGGCAGGATCCCACCCGGGGCACAGGAGAAGGGATTTGGGATGTCAGGATCCCCCCTGGGCACAGGAGAAGGGATTTGGGATGTCAGGATGCCCCTGGGCACCCACTGCCAGCTGCTGCAGCCATGGGGGGATGCAGTGAAGGCTGCAGGCTGGGACAATAAGAGAGGGGAGGGCAGCAAATGCCAAACCACGTCACGTTCTGGTGGCAGTCAGGGTGGGGATGGGAGTGTGGGTGAATGGAAAAGAAGAGAAAGAGGAGAGACAGATGACAGAACCAGGATGGTGACACGGGGCCATGGAAGGGAAGGTCTGGGTGTTCACTGGGGTAAGAGAAGCAGCCAGGAGGATGTCAAGGTTTCAGGAAGTTTGGAGTGTGGGACCAGGCCAAATTGTCACAGAAACATCCAGGGAAGTCCCCAAAAGATGAAACCTGGGATTTAAGTGATCTCAGGACAGCAGCCCAGCACACCCTGCAGCTCACACAGGGAAACTGGCTTTGTTCTGACTCCTCCATGTGTGACATGGCTCCAGAGCTCAGGAAGTTTCTGCTTTCCCCCTTTTCTGTTAGTTTTCTGCACAAGAGGTGCTCTACCAGGTCTTGAAACAATAAGAACTATGAGACTGCTTCTCATGGGCCTCAGTCAGCTCAGCTCAGCTGAGGCTTTCCCACTCGGGCTGTTGTGGTCTCCCATTTATGCAGTTCCTGGACAGACATCACAGAACCACTTCCAGCTTGCAGTTTTCCAAATCAAATGTTTTACTGATGTTCTGACAGACAGAGTCTCCTGTATTTTCTTAGAAATTCAGTGATTTCCTTGGGAAGAAAAGCAGCAATCTACACAGGCTCATGTACAAGGACCTGATGGGCTGCCTGTCTCTTGATGGCTCAAGACTACTTCTCTTCCTGAAAGGTTTTATAGCTAAAGCCAGGACTGCATTGGAGGAAAATTCCCATCCTCAGAAGTGTCCTAGGCCAGGCTGGACAGGGCTTGGAGCAACCTGTGCTAGTGGAAGGTGTCCCTGCCCATTGCAGGGGCTGGGACTGGATAATCTTTAAAGTCACTTCCAACCCAAACCATTCTAGGATTCTCTTATAAACAAATACTCAGAGCTTTGAAGCTCTGGAAAGCTCATTCCAGTCCTTTGAGGTAATTCCTGCATTTCCCAGGTTCTGGTTTCACAGACAGAAACTCTTGGCTGCAGCAGGGCCCAGCTGAGCAGCACGAGAGAACAGGAGGAGCCACTGCTCCTGCTCGTGTCCAGAGGGCTCAGCTGGGCCTCCCTCACAAGAAGGGAGCCAGACACATCCTCTGATGCACTGTGAAAGTGAGAAGATAAAAGCAAGATTCCCTGTGCCCCAGGCAGCACAAGTGTCCTGTCCTGCCTGGCCAGCAGCACCACTAATGTGACAAACAAACAAACAGCACGGGATGGCTGCTGAGAAGTCTGCTCCTACCCAGCTCATCCCTTCACCTCACCTGCTCCCTGACCTCTCTGTGCCCCTCTGCCAGCAGAGCTCTGGGACCATGGCTGCAAAAAAAAATCCTCCTTCCTGGTGCTCTGCACATCCCAGATCTGTCTCACCTGTGCCCCATTGCTGATGGGTGAATTCCTCAAGGTTTGTAACAGGACCGGGGGGCTCAGTCCAGTGCTAGGACTGAGTGCCATGAGTGCCATGGCCCATGTCCTTGCCTTGGACTGTGGTCACCTGTCCTTGAGCTCACAGGCTCCTCCAAGTCCTCCCCAAAAGACCCTGTGTGGCTGGGAGACAACCTGGGCTGTGACAGCCACTGAAATTCCAACCCTGCTGATGCCTGGCATGGACCTGGGACAGAGGGGTGAGCTGCACATCTTCCTGGCCAGGAGACCCAGAGAATCATGGAAGACTGGAAAAGACCTCCAAGATCATCGAGTCTGACCTCTGACTCAATGCCACCTTGTCCACCAACCCATATCACATGTCGTGATAACACTGCTGTGAAATGTCACCCAGAACAATAATGAAAAAAATCAGCAACTTTTCTGGATCTATAGAGGAGGAGAAATCATCTTGATGGGTTTATCAGGACAGTGGATTGGCTCCTTCAGCACACACTCTGTATTCCCTCTCTAAGGGCCATTTATGGCTCTCTGTGGCTCAGTTTGCAGCCAAGAGCCTCTGACATCAGCACTAATCCTCCCTCCTTATCCCCTGTGACAAGAGCTGCTCACAAAAAGGACACATTCCCAAGAGCCTGGATGCTCTCTTTCCCCCACCACTGGGAGGTCCTGAATTTGTTTCTGGATACTCCAGAGCCCAAAGCTTTTTCCTCCCTCCTCAGCTCACAGAAGCCAATTACCAAGTGCCCTTCCCACTGCTGTTAACTCATTCCTACCCATGGAGCCCTTTCCTTCAGCTTTCCCAGGGCACTCAGCCTGTCCCCAGTGTGGATGGAGCCTGCAAATCCTCACAGCACCAAGACTCTCCCCACTCCCAGCCCTCCCCAAAGAAAGGCCACATATCAACAGTCAGGGGCTGCCAGCAAGAGCTGGTGCCTGGCATGGCTCTCAGTTAGTCAAGTGGTGTTTTCCAGAGCCCTGGGCCAGGCTCAGCTCCTTGACCCCTTGGGATGGCTCTCAGCCACCCTTTTGGCACAGCTCATTTGTTGAGGAATGGCTGGGAAAAGGCTTTTGGTGGCACCCAGGCTCTGTCACAGTCCCTTCAGACAGGACTGTGGCACATGAGAGCCCTGGATTTCACTCCTGAAGGGATGCTGAGCTTTGGGGGGCTGAGGTGCTGCTCAGCTGCAGAGTGGCAGGGGCAGGAGTGCAGGTGAGCTGGAGATGCACAGTGTGGAGCTGGAGGTGGAGGAGAACCTGCTGAGAAGAGCAGAGAGAAAACCCAGCCTGGGCTCAGAGGGGACAGAAGGTGCTGCCCAGGAAGGCAGGTGGGTCATGTTCATGGGGATGCTGGAAGGGGTCACAGCCATGGGGTGATGGTCACCAAATCATCTGTGCCACCCACCTGGCCACACCCAGGACCTTCCTTCCCTCTGGCTCATCTAGAGGAGTTGTTTTCTTACTCTCACACGAGATTTTTCCTGGGGTCATAGAATGGTTTGGATTGTAATGAACACAAAAGCTCATCACCCCCTGCCAGGGGCTGGGACTCCTTCCACCATCCCAGGGTGCTCCAAGCCCCATCCAACCTGGTTCTGGGCACTGCCAGGGATGGGGCAGCCACAGCTTCTCTGGGCACCCTGTGCCAGGGCTTGCCCACACTCCCAGGAAAGAATTCTTCCCAATATCCCATCCATCCCTGCCCTCTGGCAGTGGGGAGCCATCCCCCCTTGTCTTGGCACTCCAGGCCCTTATAAAATGTGTGTGCTGAAGCATTGGTGACACCTGAGGGTCTGGGGTGCTGCTGGTGAGGAGGTATCTCTCCTCAGTCCTGCAGCACAGAGGGTCCCCAGCAGTCACCCCGAGCCCCTGGGGGAACCAGGGGGATTCTCCTTGTTCCTGCAGGGCTGCAGGACCCCGAGGGGTGGTGGGAACTTTGCTTTGTCCAGCTGTGGCAGGAGCACAACCCCATCCCACATCCAACAATGGAGCCCCAGCTGGGCCTGCATGCAGAGCCAAGGCAGAGGGAGCCTCATCCTCCCTCTGCTCTCCCCCAGCACCCTCCATTCTCCTGTCCCAGCTCTGCCTTTGTGTCTGCAGCTTCTGTTACCAACTGCTAATGATCTACATCAAGGCTGCCAGGCGGTGCCGAGTGTAAGCAGAAGAATTCAGAGCCTCTAATTACAGAGGAATTAGCAAGCAGACAGTTAGTGTTTAGTGCTAATGAATAGATACATTAAGAGAGACATCACACAGGCTAAGAAGTGTGAGCCCTGATAATAAAGGAGTGTCAAACCAGGAAAACACGAGGAGGAGGATCCAGGGGACTGAAAAGGATTCGCCTTCAACTCGGCTTGCTGCTTTTGCTCAGGTGGGAGCAGCCACGGGTGATGCATGAAGGTTCAAGCATAGCAGAGAAATGCACGTACAAAAATCAAATTATTAATCCATAGTGCAGGACCACGGTGGGAGGGTGCAGAGCTCCTTTCCAGCTCCAGGTGGCATTACAGCCGCCCCATGTTCATCAGGTAAAGGACGCTGGTCATCCACACCGGCCCCCCTCTCCTCCCTGGGGACAGACCTGTCCCTGTTCGGGCTCAGCCTGTGTCAGACCTGCCCTCAGGGCTTCACAAACACCCTGGCCCCATCCCAAGCTAACTCCAGACCACAGGGAACCATAATGGCTCACCCAGACACGATCTGCAAGTGATGCCCAAGTGATGCCCACCTGCCCTGCTGCTGTTTTACTCCACCCACCGTCCCTGGCAGCCAGAACACACCATGACCTCAGGGCAATTCACCCAGGGCTGCCAAATTCAGCCCCGGGGATCAGAGATGTCCAGGGCAGCTTCAGAGGGACCAGAATCTCTCCTGCTCCCAAGCAGGGCTGTGCCTCACTGGCATCTTTCCACCTCAATCCCATTAAGCCAAACCCCAGCCCCAGCTCATGCCCAGCTCCAGATGGCTTCCAGGTGGGCTGGGAAGGCAGTCCCTGGCCAGCAGCTCGGTGGGGCTCCCTGCCACCAGCACAGCTGCCAGGGCACTGCTGGGGACCCTGGGAGCAGCATTACAGCCACGGTGACCAATCCCTCCCCCAGCAAAGCCACCCTGCACAGAGCTGGAGAGGCTGAATGAAACCCTCCCTGCCCTGTGCTTCAGCTGCTTCACCGAGTGAAGCACCAGTCTGGAGCAGATTCCCTGACCCTCATCCCAAATATTCATCTCCCAGCTCCTCTTCTGTTCCTCTTCTTTGCTTTCTCAGTCTGTCCTGCCTCTCTCAACAGTCCAAGCAGGGATTGCAGCTCCTATCAAAATGCTGGAGCCTCTTCCCCTTCCCTCCCCAGGAACCAGGAGTGTGCCTGCAGTGATGCTCTGAGGCAACAGCCAGCGCTGGAGGGTGATGCTGTGACACCAGGGGACAGTGCCAGGAGCCGTTCTGATCTGCTGCCACGATGGGGAGGCAGCTCTGCCCTGGGGCACACCCCAGCCCTTCACTGAAATAAAGGACATTTTCACACCCAGGGCTTGAGATTCACTCAGGGACTGCCAGGCACTTTCACCACCACCACCATTATGGAATAAGCAACACCTCACCCTAGCTCTTTGTTGCAGTGTGTTTCTTGTTCATGGTATGTTCTGTTATTGCCCAAGTTAATGGTTTAGTCCAAAATTACAGCCTCCCACCCACCCTGTCAATCTATCCTAAACTACCTGTCAATCCTGCTTTGTGCCAGCCCCCTGCTTGGAATTCCTCTTTGGAAATCCCTTAAAACTTGAGGTCTGGTTAGTCCATGTGACCCAATTTCCCCCCTACCTCCCTCACTGGACAATGCCTTTATGAACCCCACCCTTTATCCCTCCTCAGAATTTCTCCAATTTGCTAAGAATTTGTACCTTCCCCTTGAACCACCCCCGTATTTAAGTTGTTGTTAAGTTGCACCTTCGCCATTTTTGTCTCTTGCCCCACGGATTCCCCAAAGTAATAAATCCTTTTTATCCTATGGAACAGACCTCCCCCTTCCCCTTGCCTCCTTCAAACACAATCTGACAGCCAAAAAAGCCATGGAGCCACAGCTCGAGCCACATCTAAGGCCTCCTGTTCCCGGGCTGTGACCACTCTGGGCAGGGGATCAGAGTGCAGAGTGCAGCTCTGGCTGCAGTGTCACCTTTTGTCCCCTTCCAGCCCACAGGGGCTGAGCCAGCAGTGCCCAGAGATGATGCTCACATGGAATAAGCAACACCTCACCTGACTTTTTATTCCCCTCCAGCCCATAAAGGCTGAGCCAGCAGTGCCCAGAGATGCTGCCCACCTCAATAAGCAACACCTCACTTCACCTGTTGTACCCTTCCAGCCCATAAAGGGTGAGCCAGCAGTGCCCACAGGCAATGCCCACCTGGAATAAGCAACATCTCACCCCAGAGGGGCTGAGCCAGCAGTGCCCACAGGCAATGCCCACCCCAGCCCAGCCCAGCCCAGCCCAGCCCAGCCCAGCACGGGAGCTGTGCTGGCAGCCCTGTTCCTCACCAGCCTGGTTGGTGGTGATGTTCACAGAGGCGAACTGCGGTGAGAAGGGGCTCTGGTCGGTGACGCCGTTGACAGCCTGGATCTCGAAGGTGTACTGGGTGTGTGCCAGCAGGTCGCTGATGTAGATGCGGGGCTCGGTGAGCCCCAGCTGGCGCGGGGTGAACTGCACGTTGTCCCCGCAGCGAGTGCAGGCGCCGCGCCCCGCCCCGCAGCTCTTGCAGATGATGTTGTACACCAGGTCCTCACGGCCCCCCAGATCCCGCGGGGGGCTCCACTCCAGCATCAGGGAGGTCTCGTTCACACTGGAGATCACGGCCTGGGGGGCGGATGGGATGGCTGGAAGGGAACAGACAGGAAGGGGTGAGATGGCTGCACTCCCTCCTCCTCCTCCTCCTCCTCCTCCTCCCCATCCCTGGGATGCTCTGCATGAGCTGAGCTGGGTGCTTGTCCTGGTGTGGGGGATGTGTGTGTGGTTACTGTGCTGAAAAGAAAGGACAGCAAGAGCTCTTTGGGGAAAAAAGGCCAATTTATTGTACAGACAGCCCGGATTTAAAGTGTGTTAGTGCAGCTAGGACAGGACAGGAGCTCATTGGACAACTGGGAAAAACATCCTTGGGACAGCACCTCAGGATGTGTCCCACGGGAAAGACACCAGGGGTTAATGTTGGTGATGAATTCCACTCTGTTTGTCACCATGTTCTCACCCTGGGAGACTCCTCCCTAACTGAAGCTGCAGTCAGCTTGTCAGCCTGGGAATGGAGCTGAGAGTCAGGAGAAATCCAGGCCTGAAAAGAATTTCCAAGCTGGAATTCCCCAGCTCTGTGAACGTGTGTGTCCACATGTGTGCAGCAAGCTGGACATCCAAAGGCAAGAGTGGGAATGAAACCAGTCCTCTCACCCCAGGCTAATCTGATTGTGCAACAGCCCTGGCAAAATTTACAAATTATTTGTGTAATGTCCCCCAGAACCCCACAGGGACAGACACATTTGTCAAGCACCCTTCAGTGCTTTGAGGATCATCTCCTCTCCCCATCATGTGGTGCCCTCCCAGGTGCCCAGACCCACGTACTGGTGCATGGCATGTCCACGGGGTCAGCATCTGCCCGGTAATATCCATTCCTGCACACGCAGTTTGTGGCTCCTTCCGAGGTTGTCCGGCTGTTGATGGGGCAGTGGACACAGCCTTCATCCCCCTGGCTGGCCTTGAATGTCCCCGAGGGGCAGCCTGCAAAGGAAGGAGAGCAGAGGTGAGCAGTGAGAATGGGCTGGGGGGATGCCTGGAGCCCAGCACTGCTGCCAGAACAATCCCTGGGGCTCTGCAGAGTCCAAAGGAGATCCTGACAACTGGAGGAGAACACAGCAGAGAAGGAGCAGCTGCCTGGAAGGCCCTGAGGAGGCTGCAGAGATGGGTCCCCATGTAGACACCTCTGTCCCTGTTCACCAACCATGAGTGCACAGCAGGGACTGCAGGAGTGCAGATTTTTAGCCACTGCCACACAGGAAGATGTCAGTGACTGTGCTAGGTCAGACCACCCCCAACAGCGACTGCCAGGGGGTTTTAGGCTGGAGATCAGGGAAGGTTCTTCCCCCAGAGGGTGCTGGGCTCTGCCCAGGCTCCCCAGGGAATGGGCACAGCCCCGAGGCTGCCACAGCTCCAGGAGAGTTTGGACAGGGTGGGATTGTTGGGGTGTCTGTGCAGGGTCAAGGGCTGGATTTGATCCCTGTGGGTCTCTTCCAAGTCAGGATATTCTGTGATTCCATGACCACCCGAGGAGCAGGGCATGAACCAGGTGTGGGGTGTTGCCCACAACACTTCCCCACTCCTTTCCAAGACACAGCTCCTTGCACTCAATACTGCACGTGGGTTTTTCTCCCACTGTTACCCACTCATTTTTTTGTTCCCTGCAAATGTCCTGTTTTCCCATGGAGAGCCCTGTGCTGTAACCACACACTGCAGGAACAAACTGCTGCTCTGTGCTTCGAAGCCAAGCTGCCATTCCTGATGCCATCCCACATTTCCACTGCTGATGGACACTCAATCACCATCTGCCTTGTCCATGACCCCTAGAGCTGTCCAAATCTCTGTCACGCTCCACACTGCATAACAACACTCACTGCTTTATTCTCTTTTTCAGCAATGCCCACATTGTCTTTTAACCATCATTGTTAAAAGCATCCCTCAGTGAAAGCCCCAAGATCTGAGCTGTGAGGGACACTGGGCCATCTCCCAGCTCATCTCTGTGCAGCTTTGTGTGAATTGCTCTACTGGAAGTTGCCCCTGCCCATGGCAGATGGTCTCTAAGGCACCTCCAAACCCAAAGCATTCTCTAATTCCACCATTCCAGGATCCTGGGGTTGTTTTCTCCCATTTGTATCACCTCAAGTCTTTTGAACTCCAGTTGCCTTCTCATTCCCTGGTCACACTGTCTCACAGGCTCCTTTTGCAACTCTCCACAGAGTTTTGTTTTCATGACTTTGTAGATGTGGCACCTGGGGACATGGCAGTGCTGGGTTGATGATCCTAGGGGGGGCATTTCCAACCTTAATGATTTTATGACTCAATATTACAAATAAATTGTTGGTTCTGCAGAGCAGTAACAGTGGGCTGGGCTCTGAGCCCACTGAGGTGAAGGAGATGCTCCACAAGCAGCAGCCACTCAACCCCACGAGTGTCCAGCCCCACAGGGTGGGACATGGGGCTGTGTGGTGCCTACAGCAGGTGGTGCTGAAGGCTGGAGCACACAGTGATCCAGCACTAACAGATATGGATAAAATCACAGCCACAGCTAACACTCGTGGACAAAAGCTCTCAACACCAGAAAGTCCCTTCCAAGGCCAGGGATGACCAGGAAAAGCTCAGCTCAGAGCTTTCCTCCTGTGTAGTTGCTCCTGCTGTGACTTTGTGCTGCTGTTCATTCTTACACAGCCTGAAGGGCCTGGGGGAGGCAGGTGGCTCCTGTGCTGAAACAAGTTTAACAAACTTCTCCTTCAGTCACCTGCCAAGGCTCCCAGGAATGAGGCAGATCAGAAAACAGCCTGGGAAAATCATTCACTGGGGTTGCTGTGAGCAAGAGTCATTCCTAAGAAGTGGATATTTCTCATATGGGAAAAAAGCAAAAAAAGAAGGTTGGTGGTTTTTTTTCAGTTTTCATCTCCTTTCCTCCAGAATGATCCTGAGTTTCCAGTGAGAAAAGCTCTACAGAAAAATTCCATCAGCCTTCCTGCTTGCACTGTCCCTTCTTCCTCTCCTGGTCAAAGGAGCTGTTGAAAACCAGGATTCTCCTCATGTCCATGGATCTTTGCATTGATCCCATTCCTGACCCACCTCCCTCGGGACCAGCCCATCTCAGAGGGAGCTGAGCTGTTGGGAGAGGTGATGGCTGGGCAGTTCTGCATTCCCCAGAAGCGATGGGGACATGATAACAGGCTTCCTGCACTAATACCAGTATTTGAGACACACTAAAGACCAACACATAAAATTGCTCTCATCTGACAGCCCTGGCGAAATGCAGGGTCATTCCAGCAAGGATGGTTTCAGACAGGGGCCTCTTTCACCTTCCTGAGGTTTATTTTTAAAGTAGCTACTTCCCTCTAATGCTTCTTCTGCATCAAGACACAGAGACATCCAAAAAGTGCCCAGGCTGTGGAGTGCAGTGACTGCTCCAAGGGATAAAAACACTCCCCACATTGGCCCTGGAACAGGTCAATGGCTGGAGAGGAATAAAAACTGAGGCTCAGTGGTTGCTCTTCAAAAATACCAAGTTGGGACACTGAAACTCTTTCCATGAGCCACCAAAACACAGCCAGGAGTTTTGGCAAGTCCCTTCCTCCCTAGGAGGGCCCACATGCAATAAAATAATCCTGGAAAAATGACAACTTCTCCAAAGTTAAATGTTCTGAAATCATGTGGAAAGACAGGAAAATCACTGAAATTTGATGCAAAGTCCTTTTTCAAATTGATTTGTTTTTCTCAAGTAATGACAAGCTCCAGCAATAAAATAAAAGAACATTGTGTTCAAAACTGTTCTGCTCCCTCCAGATCTTCCTCTGGGTAAGAAAACAGATTTTCTTTAGGAATCCACCCAATTTCTTGTTTCCAGAGTAAACACCAAATCAAAAGTGAAATCTTCACACAGGGGCTAAAGCCCCTCCTGCCTGACCAATGGGAATGTTCTCACCATGTGCTGGAACCAGCACCACAGAATCAGGGAATACCCTGAGCTGGGAGGGACCCACAAGGATCATCCAGTCCCATTCCTGGCCCTGAAGAGACCCCCCCAAAACCCCCCCCTGTGCCTGGGAGCATTGTCCAAACTCTCCTGGAGCTGTGGCAGCCTCGGGGCTGTGCCCATTCCCTGGGCAGTGCCCAGCACTCAGTGAGGGAAGAACCTTTCCCTGATCTCCAGCCCCACACACATGAGGACACCCCAGTTTTCTGCCCTGGGAGGTGACAGCAGCTTTGGGACATTGCTGCTTTTGCTCAGGCTTGCAGCAAGACCATCCCTAGAAATTCCTGCTTGGAAAGAGGGAATTGAAACAATGAAAACACAGAATTTTCCACTTTATCCCAGCACCTTTCATCCCTGGAGGGTGATTTCAGTGCCAGTGGTTCTGGCCCCATCACTGCAGCAGGTTCCAGCACCTAAGGGATGCTCACAGGGGCCAGATGGAGCTTGAGTGGCCTCGTGCTGCCCAGGTGCAGGGATGGCAGCCTGGCTGTGCCCCTCTGCAGCAAGGCTGGGAATGCTGAGAGCCCCAGGCTCCTTGTTTCCCATTCACTCACCCCCAGGGCACGGCAGGGTGGCTGTGCCTGGGAAGGGACGAGCTTTGGGAATCACAGAATTAACTGAGCTGGAGGGAGTGGAGTCCAAGTCGTGAAGGGCAGGGAATGCCATGGGAAGGATCCAGGAGGATCCTGCCCTCCCTGCAGGGTGTGGGAGGCAAGGCCACCTGTGCACCAAGCAGGGAAAGGATCCCAGGGCTCAGGGAAACCTTTGGCCAAACAGGAGGGGCTGCCCAGGGGTTCCCTGTCCTCTGTGTCTCTCTGCCTCTCTCTAACCAACTCTTGAACTAATTCAGTGTGAGCTGGGCAGGCTCCAGCCAGGCTCCCTGCATCCCAAACTGCCCCAGCCCTCAGAGTCCACCCCAGACCCCTCCTGGAAACAGCTCTGAGCAAACAGCTCCCTCCTGCAACAAAAGTTAAATAAAATAAAACGGGCACCTTCAGCCCATGCTGAGGGCTCTGAGGAAGGAAGGAAGGAAGGATTGTCCTCGCCCCCTCTGCCTGGCCCTGTTTCTGCTGGCAGCAAGGATCCCTGAAGTGCAGCGAGGCATTTTTACAGGCTGATGGAAAGCAGGCAGCCCTGGCTGTCAGGATCTGCCAGGAGCCTTAAATCCCCAGCCTTATCTCCCCACGGGCTCCCTTCTCCTGCGGGGCCGGGGCTGGGGGCTGCCTCTGCAGCTTCCCTCATGCTGCAGGACCCAGGGCTGCTCCCCCTGGCCACATCCTGCCTCTTTTGGGGGTCCCCCTCCATGCTTTTGGGATCCCTTCTCTATTCTCCTCAGGTCCCAGCCCCACAGCCCTCCCTGCTCCCACTGGCACCCTCATCACCCCACAAGCCCTATGGGGCTGCCTTGGCCCCACACCACACTGCTGCTCCCACTCCAAACCCACGTGAAACGAGCCCCACAGACATGGAGAGTAAGAGAAACAATTTCCAGGAGCAGCATGGCCAGGACATGGAGGGAGGTGTTTGCCTTCCCCTTGCCAGGCACTGCCATGGCTAGGCTAGGGCTGCCCAGTTCAAGGGTGATATGGAAAAGCAGGAGATCCAGTGCAGAATCACCAAAACAGTCATCCCTGGGGCACGGGGAGCAGGAGAGGTGGGAAGAGCTGCATGGGGATACTGGGGATGCTGGGGATACTGGGGATACTGGGGATACTGGGGTAGGGGGGATCTGACTGCACCTGCTGGAGACAGGCTCAAACACTTCTCAGGATGCTGCAACACGGGACAAAGACCACAAGTTCAGACAGGACATTATGAAAAGCTCCTTCTCCAAAAGATGGTGCTGACCTGGGACAGGGGTGGTAGAGCCCTACCCTTGGGGCAGATCTAGCAGAATTCCATGGCTGCCTTGAGCTCCTGCTGGTGGCAGCCCCAGTGCAAACAGGAATTGGACAAGAGAGCCCAGAGCCCCCCTGCCCTGCACTTCTGGCTCTCTGCTCTTAGTGGTGTGGGGGGTATTTAATGGAATCATGGAATGGCAGAACAGTTTGGGTTCAAAGGGACCTTAAAGCTCATCTCAGGCTCAATTATCTTCCACTGTCCCAGGCTGCTCCAAGCCCCAATGTCCAACCTGGCCTTGGGCACTGCCAGGGATCCAGGGGCAGCCACAGCTGCTCTGGGCACCCTGTGCCAGGGCCCCACATCCTCACAGGGAACAATTCCTTCCCAATATCCCATCTAAATTTACTCTCTTCCACTTTAAAGCCATTTATGATGTTCTCTGCAGAACTATTATGTCTAATGTGAATTTCCCCCTTTTTCCATTCATCAGCCATACCCTGCTTGGAAGATGAGGTGGGTGCTGACTTGTCACTTTTCCCATATTCTGCTCCATTCTGTCCCTTGCACCTTGACCTTTGTTTTCAATTCTGCATCCAAACAGGTCTCTCTTTGTCTCACTGCTTATTCCTGTCCCCTTTCTCTCCCCCTATGGGGACTGTAAAAGGGTGGCCTTTGGACAACCCAAAGCAGCAATGCAGCCTTGGGATCCACTTCCAGTTGTGCCCTGGTGTCCCCAGCCTGGAGAGTGCTGCAGGGAGGGACTCAGTCAGGCCTTGAGAAGGCTGGTGGTGACACCTGAGCCCTCTGGATGCTGGATTGCTTGGGAAGAGCAAGGAGCTGGGACATGGAGGTGCCAGTTCTCTGCACTCTCCCTTCCCAGGTCCTCTGGTTTCCTTAGGGATAAATTTAATTAGCAGCCCGTGCTGTTACCTCATCCTCAGATAAGCAATTAATGCCATTGCCAGGTGCTGTCACTGCCAACAGCTCTGACAGCATTTGGAGAGAAGGGGAGGGAAATACAGGAGGGAAAACAGGGTTAAATGAGATTAACTGGAGGAGAACCTCCATGATGTGGATTACAGAATTGTCAATAAAGGCAGTGGTCCCAATGCAAATGTTCCTGTTTAACCTCATCATTCTCCATGGGATGGGAATGGAAGCAAGACAGCACAGGCTGCAGAAGCATCCTCCTGGCTTACAGAGCTGTCCCCTGACTGGGCCAACACCCTGCACCTCTCCAGCAGCTCCAGGACATCACCTGGGTGCCACCACCTGCCCACAGGCACTGCTGCTCTGGAGTGCTGCTGGAGCTGCCAGCACCCCAAACCCCACATTCCCTGCAATGCTGCTCCCACCAGCCACCTCCCCTGCCCCCAGCTCTCCCCCAGCTTCCCTCCACTGTGCACCCTGCTTGCCCACAGCTCATGGTGGTTTAGGAGCTCCCATCTCGTTCTCAGCATCATCTCCTGTGTCCCTTGGTCCCTGGGAAGAGGGGCAGTGCTGGAACAGAGTGGGGCTGTGACAGAACCTCAGTGCTGGGGTGTCACAGAGGTTTGGAGAGGACAAGGCAGGGCAGAGTGATGCCCTGCTCTGGGAACTCCCCAAAGCACACCACACTGGAAGGTCTGGCAAGGGGCAAACACACCCCAAACCCTGGCCAGGCAGTCCTTGGCCCAAAGCTCCCCAGACCCAGGCCAAGGGCCAAGGATGCAGCCTTTGGACACCATGAGACAAACCAACAGTGCTCATCACACACCAAACCAGGCAGGTACAGCTCCCTGCTGCCCTGAGAGCATCCCCAGCCTCGGGCAGGACCAGCCTCAGCCCAGCCCTGGCAGCTCTCTCCCAGTGCTGTGCTCCAGCAGCACAGCTCAGCTCTCACCTGAGCTTTGGACCAGGGGCTTCCCAGCAAATTCCCTCTTGCACGTTCCCAGGGTTCACGAGGTCACCTCCCTCCCTCCCAGCACTGCTCTCAAGTTCAGGCATCTGGTGAGCCCAGCACACCTGTGGGCAACACACCTGTGAGTCCCTGCTGGGGGGCAGGGACATCCATCAGTGCTGATGGGATTTGCTGTCACACAGAAACGCCTGGAATTCCTCACCTGCTCCAGCTCCCCAGCCTGTCACGGGCTCCTAAAGACAAATGGAAAGTTTTCTATCCCTGTCTGAGCACGGGGGACTGGGATGTTGCCAGCATCCTCAGGGTACAGATGGAGAAAAGCATAATGCAGCATTTATCCTGTCAGGGCCATCCAGACACAAGGGGAGAGGACTTCCCTGTCCCTGTCCGGGGTCAGTCCCCTCTCACAGGTAACAAGCAGAAGAACAAGAGGAAACAGCTTCAAATTGTACCAGGGGACGTTAAGATTGATTATTAACGAAAATTTTGTCATGGAAAGCATGATCAGGGATTGGCAAAGGCTGTCCAGTGCAGTGGTGGAGTCACCATCCACCAAAAAAATGTGAATGTGGCAGTTGGGGACATGAGTTAGTGGTGGCCCGGGCAGTGCTGGGTTTATGGTTGGATTCAATCTTAACGAGCTTTTCCAGCCTTAATGACCCCATGATTCTCAGGTTCTACCCCAAGCAGACACGGATCTGTGCCCACCAAAGGCTCAGTCAGTGCACACTGCACAGGCTCCATGGGAAGCTGGAGGGGGAGTTGAGAGCTCAGGAGCACAGTGCTGGTGGCTGCACATCCCTTCACACTCCTGGCTCCTGCAGAGCCCTGAAGAGCAGCCCAGGATGCAGCTGCCCCAAGGCCAAGCTCAGCAGCTCAGGAATGAAGCAGGACATTCCCCAGCCCAGGAATTCCAGGTGATGCTGGTCCTGGAGCAATCCCAGTGCCAGGGACAGTGCCAACCTCCACAGCTCGTCTGGCACACACAGAAGGAAGCAGGGGCTGGAAAGCAGCATTGCTGGGAGCCCTGCAGTGAGCTGCATGGAGCAGGGCAGCACTGGGGCACTGCTGTCATCTCTGGGGACCCAGCACAGGAAGGAGCTGCTGGAGTGAGTCCAGAGAAAGCCACAGAGAAGCTCTGAGCTCAGAGCCCCTCCAGAGCCTAAAGGGGCTCCAGGAGAGCTGGAGAGGGATTTGGGACAAGGGATGGAGTGACAAGGACAAGGGATGGCTTCCACTGCCAGAGGACAGGGATGGATGGGATATTGGGAAGGAATTGTTCCCTGTGAGGGTGGGAACAGGGTGCCCAGAGCAGCTGTGGCTGCCCCTGGATCCCTGGCAGTGTCCAAGGCCAGGCTGGACAGGGCTGGGAGCAGCCTGGGACAGTGGAAGGTGTCCCTGCCATGGCAGGGGTGGAATGGGATGAGCTTTGAGGTCCCTTCCAACCCAAATCATTCTGAGAGTCTACGATTTTATTTTCTAATTTCAAACATGCTGCTCAGGCCAGCAGCACATCCCTTTTGTCCTGATGCAAACACTGAAGCACTGCAGACTCACAGGGACTATTCTGAGCCAGCTTTCTCCTCGAGGTCTCCTATTTTGTTACTTTGTTTGGTCTTGTTTGTTTCCCAAAGCTTCTGCCTGGGAAGGGAGGGGACGTTAACCATTACAGGAACACTTCCCAAGGCTTTAACCCAGGGAAAGGAACAAACCAAGCACGCAAGTGGTGACATCAAAGTTGCACTGATGGAAAACCCCTAATCCTATAAACCCTTCCTGCTTTAATTGGTGTTAAAACAAAGATAATCTTATCTCAGCCCTATAAAAGAAGGGATGGGATGCTCTTTCTAAAAGCCTCTCTAAAAGCCCTCGTAAACTTGACAAACATTCCATGTTTCCAGCCTGAGGAGAACAACTTTAATCCTAAAGGAAACAGGGAAGCAAAGAGGGAGCTTTTCCTTGACAAGAGCCCTTCAAGTGTCCCCAGCTCTCTTGGTGCTGGTGCCAATGTGAAGTCCCAGCCCTGGCACTGTCCCTGCTGGGGACAGGCACAGACCAGGCAATTCCCAAACTGGGACACATCTGTGCCTCCCCCTCCAGCTGCTGAGTGCACCTGGGGCTGCTCAGTGTTTGTTTGTCTCGTCTCCACTGTCTCACATGCTGGAGGAGCAGTTTCAGAGCCTGGCATGGGGGTCTCTGCAGGAACCCCCACCTGCCCCATGGCCCCAGTCCGGTGTGCAGCCAATGGTTCTATTCCCAAACTGCCCAAACCCCCCAGCACCAGCAGCCCTCCCAGCCCACACTGCCCATCTCCAGCAGTGCCCTGCACACCCCTCAGGTGCCCAGGAACCCCTGCAATGGAGGTGGGCATGTTTAATCATCACATTTTAATGCTGCTTAGCACCCAGCTGGGACAGGTTCAAAGTGCCCGCTGGTTTGGTGCCAGCAGCCCCTTTGCAGATGCCAACACTGCTGTGTGTGTGTGTGTGTCAGCCCTCGGGGCTGAGTGGAGCTGGCAGAAGGGGCATTGCAATGGGCCATGAGGGTGGGTGAAGCCACTGGGGAGCTGCACAGAGCCTCTCCTTCCTGGCCTGCAGGGAGTGGAGAAGCTGGGAAGGGCACAGAGTGTCCACCTGTGCTTCCCAAAATGCCCAGAAGCAGGCCTTGGAAAGGCAAAACCCAACCTTCCTCCAAAAAAACCAGCTCCCAATGCACTGCAATGAAGAGCAGTTCCAGTTTGGGTTTCCCAGTACAAGAAAGGACTCCAGGGAAGGATGCTGGAGCACATGGTGGGCAAGGAGAGGATGAGGATGGATGTGAGCCTGGAAAAGAGAAGGCAAAGGAGAGGGTGCAAGGATGTGGAGCCAGACCTCAGGAGGAGGGCAAGACTCCAGCTGCACATGGAAAATTCCAGCCTGACACAAGAATGTTTTTCACCATGAGTGCTGGAAGGAGGGACCAGTGTGGGACACATGTTGAGAAAGTAAGAAAATTACAGCCTGAAAAATATTCCAGGCTGGAGCTTCTCAGCTCTGTTCCCAGCCCATGAGCTGGTCCAGCTCAAGGCTAGGGAGAATTTCTCCCAGGGTGATAATTTGGTCAAAATAAAAAGGAATTAATAACAAAGATAGAACACCTGTTGTGGTGTGTGCCCAGGCCCTGGCAATGGGGTGTCTTCTCTCTGAACCAATCTCCTTTTCTCTACTCTGGGAGTTGCAGTCATGCTATAAAACCAAGTGTGTTCCTGAATAAACTTGGCTCTTTCTTCCTGTCATGAAAGATGACCATGTAGCTGTGATCTTATTTCTGCTGCACTTAAAGGGTTAAAACCCCTTTCCAGGCTACAACCAGGAGCACAGGAATCCACATCCTCAGAGACACTCCTGGGAACTGAGCTCCCTGTCTGTCACTCCAGCTGCCTGCAACCCACTGAGCCTCCACTTCTCAAGGTCCAGGAATCGTTTGTAGGAGCAGACTGGGAAAAAAAAATCCCTTTTCCCTTTGCTGAAGGGAATTCTTTTTCCATTTGAAGCGAGGTCCCTTTCCCACAGCAGAGCCCCTTGGTGCTGTCACCAGCACGGCTCAGGGTCAGTGCCAGCCTGGGACTCCAGCCTGGGACTCCAGCTCTGCTCCACTGCTCCAGCTGTCCCTGCCACCTCGGATTCCCTCCCTAACAGCCACAATTCTGCTGCCCAGGCTTTGTCACGACTTCCCAACCTGAGCTAGAGCAGCTCCATCCAGCAATGAGCTGAACTTGGAAGTTTGTGTTTGTTCTTGCAAAGTGAACTGCAAGGATAACCCCAAATCGCTGTGTCTGCAGGAAATCTGCCAAAAAAGCTGGGGCTGCACTGAAACAGCCCCCTCATGGCTGGAAAAACCTTCAGAGATCCTCGAGGCCAAGTGCCAACCCACTACCAAGTGCAACATCCACAGATTCACTGAACAATTCCAGGGATTGGTGATTCCACCACTGCCAATGTCTGATCACTCTTTCTGTAAAAAATTTTCCCTAATTTTCCCTAACATCCAATCTAAACCTCCCCTGGCCCAGCTTGAGGTCACTTCCCCTTGTCCTGTCCTTTATTCCCTGGGAGCAGAGCCCAGTCCCCACCTGGCTGTCCCCTCCTGTCAGGGAGTTGTGGAGAATGAGAATTTCCCCTCTGAACCCCCTTTTCTCCAGGCTGAGCCCTGCCAGCTCCCTCCTGAGACTTGTGCTCCAACCCCTTGACCAAGGAAATCCAAGGAAGGAAGACAAATCATTGTAATCAGCACGTGAATTTCTGACAGAAAACAGGAAACAACGATGTACAATGAAGTCTGAGAAAACCACTGCCACTGAACCCCTGCCAAAGAGCCCCTTGGACCATCCTGCACGTGAGAAGCACCAGCATGGCCTGTCAGGATCACCCTGTGCCAGGGACCTGCATGGAGGGAAAGCTGAAGCAGGGATTTGAGACATCATTTCCTAGGAAATCTTTTATAAAGCCTCCCTGTGTTGCAGGAGTGTAATGACTGCCACAATTCATGGCTGAACAAACACCCAGGAGCAATTCCCAGTGTCTGCATTCCCTGTGCACTCCATGTGTCATTGGGCTGCAGTGCTCAGGCAGCACTCAGGGCTGTGAGGGATCAACATCAGAGGGAGCAGGCTGAGCCCTGGGTCCCCAGGCCCCCATTCCACTGATAACTTTCTCTAAAAGGATGCTCTGATGAAGGAAAAACAGCAGCAAATAATTATCTCTCTAAATCCATCAGGAGCAGTGCTCAATGGAGGGATCCGAGAGCCAAGCATGCCAGAAAACAGATGGGAAGAGGCAATTTTCAACAGCTCATAATTCCCATTATTTGGGTGGGTTTTGCCTGCATCCATCAAAATGCACCTTCCACATCTGAAAGCTTTCTTCCACCAGATTTCAAACTTCCAAAACCCCAGACTTTCCTACTCCCATTGGAAAGCAGTGCAAGGATCTTGAGATGGAAAAGATGTGAGGTCACTCCAAGGGAAGGTTGGGAGATGCTGGCTGGTGTGAAGGTGGAACCCAGCCCCTTCCTCTGTGCATTCAGAAGTAACTCCCTGGAAATCAGGGTCTTCCCTGCTTCCCAGATTTCCAGGGCTCGCTGCCAGCCCTGGCAGGAGCATGGAACAGGTTCCCAGAGATGCCAAGCAGGCCATCAAGGACAGAGAGTACAAATGAAGCACTGTGAATCATAACCAAAACTGCCTCAAATCAAGTTGCTGCTGCCCCCAGGAAAAAGGCAATTCGAATTTTTACAATAAAAATTAATTCTGAACCAAAAACGACAGTGAAGGAGTAAAAATGCATTTTAAGAAGTCATGAACTGGCAGCAATGGCTTTAAATTAGCAGTTGGTAAAAGCAGTGGAAAGAACAGGACCCTTAAGATTAACAGCAACAAGATGGAAATGAAGAACACAGGAAAAATGAAGCCACAGTGCAGAGATGGGCCTGCCCCAAAAATATGGGAAAATCATCCACAGTGCCACAGGAGGAAAGGGATATTTAATCCCAGTGTGTGCATGGGGAGGGATTGTTGCATAACCAACTGAAATCCTCCATTCCTCCTCAAGCAGGAGCAATATCAGCCATGGGCTCCCAGAGCAGGATTAGAGCCCTGGGACCCAAGAGCTTTAAGCTCAGCCAGGGAACCTCTGTGATGCAGCTGCTGGTGTTTATGAAATCCAGCACTGTGGGGCCATCCCAGGGAAGCAGACACGGGGATCCCACCAGGCCAAAGGATTCCAGGGCACGAGGGGCTCAGCTCTCCTGGCCAAGGTGCTGCCACCACTGCCAGGGTGACAAGTGGAACAAGTGACTTGGGGTGAAGTCCCCTGACACATCTCCTGGGTGTTGTTTGGCTCTGCACAGTGGGCTCAGGCACCCAGAGCATCCTTCCAGGCCTGCCCTGCACAAGGTGCTGCTGGGGATTGTGTCACAGGGAAAGCAGGATGGCCACAGAGAACAGGCTGAGTGTGAGGGCCAGGCAGGGAGCTGCAGCAATGGGTGTCAGATGGAGAGATCCCCACTCTGCTCTGCTGACACCCCCAATAAATGCTGCCTCTGCCCCTGGAGTCCTCAGGCAGGAAGGATGTGGAGTAATTGCAAACCCTCTGCTCTGGAGCCAGGCTGGGAGAGCTGGGGGTGCTCACCTGGAGAGGAGAAAGCTCCAGGGAGAGCTCAGAGCCCCTTCCAGAGCCTAAAGGGGCTCCAGGAGAGCTGGAGAGGGACTGGGGACAAGGGATGGAGGGACAGGACACAGGGAATGGCTTCAAATGGACAGAGGGCAGGGCTGGATGGGATATTGGGAAGGAATTCCTGGCTGTGAGGGTACCCAGAGTACCCAGAGCAGCTGTGGCTGACCCTGGATCCCTGGAAACGTCCAAAGCCAGGCTGGGCAGGGCTTGGAGCACTCTGGGACAGTGGAAGGTGTCCCTGCCTATAGCAGAGGTGGAATGAGATGAGCTTTAAGGTCCTTTCCCATCCAAACCATTTTGGGATCCTTTGAAGGCACAGAGTGCCCAACACCTTGGGTCAGGCCTGGATGTGATGTGAGAACTGCACAGGCAGCGTGGCACAACCACCAATTTGTGTGAAAACACAGAGAGATTTGGGCTTCTCAATCCTCAGACTGCCCAAGCACCCAGCTCACTTGGCCAGGAGGGGTCCAGCAGTCATTCTCCAGGCACCTTCAGTGCCTTTCCCCAAGGTCAGCCCCTCCCAAAGCCCACGGCAGGGCTGGGGCTGACACCAGGATTTCCTCTGTCTGCAGAGGAGAGGGGGAATGCAGCCATGCTGCCCCGGTGGGAAGCAGCTGGGATATTTGGAGAAGGGGCTGTGGTTGGAGAAGGGTTTTCTTCAAAGCACGAGGCTGCTGGAGCAGCTCCAGGCAGAGCTGGAGCAGCACAGATGGCAGAGCCCTGCTAATCCACATGGGCAAGCCAAGCCCAGCTCCCTGGGATGCTGCCAAACTCCAGCTCCTGTGTGCAAGGCCCCACGGGCTCTACAGATTAACCCAGCCCCGAGAAGGTCCCATGGGCAGACACTCCTGTTTGGGAAGATTTGAGCTCTGATTGATGAAGAATGTGGGACTGACTGGAGCTGAGAGAGCCAGGCTGGAGGATGGGATGCACATCCCAGCCCTCTCCTGCTGTAATCCTCACCAGCAGAGTGTAAACCCCTGAAATTCCCCTGCCTGACACATCCCCATCCTTCATCCCAGCAGGAATGTGCTGCAGCACAGGGATGCTAACAGGGAATTGCCTGATTAGTAGGGGAGGAGCTCACTGTTCTCAACAACTGCTTGTAGGAAGGTGGCTGTGAGGAAGGGGTTGGACTCATCTCCCAGGAACAAGTGATGGCATAACAGGAAATGGCATCAAGTCATGCCAAGGAAGGTTTAGATTGGATATTGGGAAAAATTCCAAAAAATGGGTATAGGCTGCCCTGGGCAGTGGGGGATTCACCTTCCCTGGAAGTGTTCAAAGGACGTTTAGATATGGTGCTCAGGGACAGGATTTAGTGGTGGACCTGATGGTCTCAGAGGACTCTTCCCACCTGCTCCTGCTTCTTTTGGCACCACCTGCACTCCAGAGCCTGGCTTCCCACAGAAAGGCAGGGGCAAGGACACACAGGTGACTGCAGGCACAGCTCTGCCTGGCAGGACAAGGACCAAGAGACCCTGTTCTGCCATCACAACTCTGCCAGGACTGGACACAAGCTCCTCCAGCATCTCAGGCTGCTTCAACTCTTCCCACCTTGACTTGTCCTGCCCCTCTCTGAGGTACCTCAGCCTTTTGTTCCTGTGATTTCACTGCTCCCACAGCAAACCAGGGCTCAGTGCTCCCCCAGCTGCTCCCTGCTGTCCTCCCACACAAGGATCTCAGCAGCCCTCGGGATCATCACTGGCTGGGATGTGGGCACTGCTCTGCTCCCATGCTGTTCCCTCAGCAGGGCTGTCCTGCCCTGCTGGCCCTGCTCCTGCTCTCTAAAATGAGGGATGGATGGCACCTCTGGGAGGAGGCACCAATGGAGTGATGAGAAACTCCCTGAATCCCAGACTGGTTTGGGATGGGAGGGACCTTAAACACCATTCCATTCCACCCCTGCCATGGCAGGGCCACCTTCCACTGTCCCAGGCTGCTCCCAGCCCTGTCCAGCCTGGCCTTGGGCACTGCCAGGGATCCAGGGGCAGCCACAGCTGCTCTGGGCACCCTGTGCCAGCCCTGCCCACCCTCACAGGGAAGGATTTCTAATCTAAACCTCTTCTCTTTCACTTCAAGCCAGAAGTCCTCCCCTGGAACTCCTGGTACAGAGATGCCTGAAGCCAAATTTTGGTGCCCAGTGCCATGAGAGCCATGGGCCCTCCACAGCTGCCAGCCAAGCACAGGGCAGTGACAGCTCCTTGTGTCTGTGTCTCAAGGACACCTCACACATCACATCACTGCTCCTGGGCTCCTCTGTGAGAAAAGGCTGGGGGAGATGGGGGGAAAGGAGAGGAGAGGAGAGGAGAGGAGAGGAGAGAAGAGAAGAGAAGAGAAGAGAAGAGAAGAGAAGAGAAGAGAAGAGAAGAGAAGAGAAGAGAAGAGAAGAGAAGAGAAGAGAAGAGAAGAGAAGAGGCTCCAGACAGAGCTCAGAGCCCTTTCCAGGGCCTAAAGTGGCTCCAGGAGAGCTGGAGAGGGACTGGAGACAAGGGATGGAGGGACAGGACACGGAATGGATTCCCACTGCCAGAGGGCAGGGCTGGATGGGATATTGGGCAGGAATTGGTCCCTGTGAGGGTGGGCAGGCCCTGGCACAGGGTGCCCAGAGCAGCTGTGGCTGCCCCTGGATCCCTGGCAGTGTCCAAGGCCAGGCTGGACAGGGCTTGGAGCAGCCTGGGACAATGAGAGGTGTCCCTGGCCATAGCAGGGGTGGCACTGGAATGAGCTTTTAAGGTTCCTTCCAACCCAAACTACTCTGTGATTCTCTGACTGGTCCCTCCAGGCAATGAGAAGCAAATCCAAGCAGGCACAGCAGTTTCAGGGAACCCCTGGCTGTCCCAGTGTCCCAGAGCAGGGATCAGCTCACCACAGAACGGGCTGCATGCACAAACCAACAGCAGGGGAGGGCTGCAGGCAGCTCTTGGTGTGTCCCTCAGCCCGGCCAGGAGCCCTGGCCCAGCCCCACAGCCTGGCTGGGGGCAGGTGCTGGGCTGGGGCTGTGCCCTGGGGACTGCTCAGCCCTGGGAGCCCCTGCACACAGAGCATGGCAGGGCCCTGAGCTGCCACCACTGCCCCCCAGTCCACTCCAGCACAGGCAGGGCCATGGTACTGGAACCCAGATGCTCCCAGGACTGCTCTCGCTGGTCTAGAGCTGAAAATTAAATTAAAACCAAGACAGGGACAGTTAATTAAAGCAGATTAGTGCGAGACTAATTAGGGACGCTGACACTGCAACCATCAAGCCCTGTGATGTTAATTAGCTGTTCATTAATGTCAGCTCCCTGTTCAGTACAGAAATATGAACTGCTGATCTCCTGGGCTTCACGTGCAGCAGAGCACACGGGATCACTCGGTCACCTCCTCTGGGGACACGTCCTGCCTTGTCACCACCCTGCACAGACACTGCCACCATCAGCACTGTCACCCTCAGCACCACTGAGAGCCTCACCACAACAGCAGTGAGACCAACACCAACAGAGACCCCATCGACATCAGCAGAGACCCCCATCAACACCAACAGAGACCCCATCAACATCAACAGAGACCCCATCAACATCAACAGAGACCCCATCGACATCAACAGAGACCCCATCGACATCAACAGAGACCCCATCAACATCAACAGAGACCCTCATCAACAGAGACCCCCATCAACAGAGACCCCCATCGACACCAACAGAGACCCCATCGACATCAACAGAGACCCCCAGCACCGCCCAGCACAGACACAGAGCCACCAATGTGCTGTCCCCACCAAACCACCAGGCACAGCAGGACATCCCTGTGCCCCTGGGAGCACTGGCCATGTCCCTCATGGACACCACCCCCCTGTCACTGCCAGTGCTGCCCAGCAGCCACCCACAGCACTCCCTAAAACTGGCCCCCACTGACTTCCACGAGATGGACAGACTTTGTTTCTCCTCATGCAAAACCTTTTAGAATTACTAGGAGATAGAATTATGGAATTGTTCAGGTTGGAAAAACCCTCTAAGATCATTGAGTCCAACTGCCAGCCTAGATCTGCCATGTTCACCACAAACCCATGTCCCCCAGTGTCACATCCACATGGTTTTTGAACACTTCCAGGGGTGCAGATTCCATCACTGCCCTGGGCAGCTGTGCCAGTGCCTGAAAACCCTTTTCATGAAGGAATCTTTCCAATACCCAGCCTGAATTTCCCCCAGAATAGTTGGAGGCCATTTCCTCTCCTCCTGTCCCTGTTCCCTGGGAGCAGAGTCCAAACCTCACCCGGCTGTCCCCTCCTGTCAGGGAGCTGTGCAGAGCCAGAAGGGCCCCCCTGATCCCCCTTTTCTCCAGGCTGAGCCCCTTCCTCAGCTGCTCCTGGTGCTCCAGCCCCTTCCTCACTCTGTCACCTTCCCTGGACATGCTCCCATCCCACCACTGTGGCCACAGTTGGGACAAAAAGGCTGAAGGACCTTGGAAAAACACTGATATCCTTGGCAGGGAACACTAAGGACTGCAGGGAGCACAGCCTGGTTATAGGGGATACACATCCCCCGGGTTATAGGGGATACACATCTCCCTGGCTATAGGGGACACACATCTCCCTGGTTATAGGGGATACACATCTCCCTGGTTATAGGGGATACACATCTCCCTGTCTATAGGGGACACACATCTCCCTGTCTATAGGGGACACACATCTCCCTGGTTATAGGGGATACACATCTCCCTGGCTATAGGAAAAATGCACAACAACTGCTGGGAGAACACACGGGATGTATGGAGCACACAAGGGCTGTAGGAATCAAAACACAGGAGTCTGAGGATTCCAGAGGTAACAAAAAGGTTACAGGGAGCTGCAGAGAGCACACCCCCTAGGAACTCCACACACAGTTGTAAGAACTCTACACATGGTTGTAGGAACTCCACACGGGGTTGTAGAGAGCCCACACAGTGACTGTAGGGAGCAGAGCAGGGCTCTATGGGGCACAGTGGGGTTTGGGAAGCACAGACAGGTTATGTGAAGCACACAAAGACTGCAGAGAGCACAGACAGGCTGCAGGGATCCCCAACAGCCCAGAGTGAGCACACACAGGGGTAAAGAGAGCATAAAATGTGCAGGGAGCAGAGGTTGGAGGGATAACACACACAGGGAACAGGGATAACACACACAGGGGTACAGGGATAACACACACAGGGATAACACACACAGGGTACAGGGATAACACAAAGGCTGAAGGGAGCTCACCCAGGGGTGCAGGGGCACAGAAAGAGAGAAGGGAGCCACCAGTATCTCTCAGGCTGCTCCCACTCAGAGTGCAGCATGAGCCATGGGTACCATGCACCCCTCTGTACCCCCAGCCTGCTGACTTTGGCCCCTAACAGGGTCCTGGGGACACTGGAGTGCTCCTGTGCCTGCTGACAGTCACAGGGCTGAGTGCTGAGTTGTCACCCAGAGGAAATGCAGCTGCAATGGAGCACCTCCCAAAGATATTCCTGCCCCCAAACCCTGCCTGTGCCTCAAATACAGCCACAATCCCCAGCACACACCCAGAACCAAGCTGCACCTTCACACCTCACCGTGGAAAATCCAGAAGGGTGCTCACACCTTCTCTAACCTCTATCCTACCCCAGCACCACAAGAAACTCTTTGGATGATGCAACATCAGCACCTTGGGCTACTGGAGGGTGTCCCTGCCCATGGCAGTGAGGGGAACAAGATGAGATTTAAGGTCCCTTCCAGCCCAAGCCATGCCGTGATTCTGTGTTTTAGCCAGCTCTGGAGGAAAAAAGGTGTCTCCTGTGGCTGTGCAAACTGGTGATGGGTGGGAGCCAAGAGGGGATGTCCTAACAGACTCCACTGCTCCTCCTCCCCCAGAGCATATTTAGAGCTTTCAGAAAGAAACAAAACTTGTTTATCTTAACGCTAATCAATTTATAGCAATCAAAATCAAACCCATTAGGAGCCATTCTCTATTTGAATTTCAAAGAGGCTTCTGACCCCAGGAGGCTCCCAGCTGATTGATTAGAAATTTCTGACACTAATGTGTGTCTTCGAAGGGTCCAGTGTGGCTTTAATTCCTCTCTCCTGAGACACTGATCGTGTGTTAACATCTGTCAGCCCCTTCCTGCACTTAGGGGAGGGGAAATTCATGAGCACACGGAGTTGCCTGGCACAGCTGGGGGGAAGGCAGCATTCGCTGGCTTAAACAGCTTCCAGGAATCCCTTGGGGCAAATCATTTGCATGATCCTTTTCTCCTTGGGCAAAAAAAGAGCTGGAGTGCACCAAGAAATGAAAAGCAGTGATGCAGAGTGGGGGCAGAGAGTGGAGGGTTAGAGCTCAGGGCTGGGATTTGGTTTTTGCATTCCAGCTTTGCCCCTGACTCCTTGTGTCCCTTAAAGCCACAGGAAACAGAGGATGGGTTGGAAGGAACCTTAAAGACCATTTCATTCCAGTTCCCCTGCCATGGGCAGGAACACCTTCCCTTCATCCCTGGCTTCCTCCAGAAAAACCACAGATGGCACCAGGGGAAAAAAATCTCACAAGACACATTCACATTGTTCACAGGCTTTTCTTTTTAACCATTTCCCAGTTTAGAAACTGCAACCTTCACTTTTGGTGGGCAGGAATTGATATCCTTCTAGGGTATTCTATGACCCAAAGTGGATTTGGGTCAGTCCTGGGCAGTCCCAGGGCAACCCTGCTCCCCCCTGGAAATGAAACAGATAGGAGAGGTGATTTTTATCTGCAGAGGTGATTTCTGTCTGGAGAGGTGATTTCTGTCTGGAGAGGTGCTTTCTATCTGGAGATAAATGTAGAGAGGAGCCTTCATCCCCCAGGATGGAGTATTCTTGGTCCACCAGTGGTTTGTGAAGTGATGAGCACACCTGTCCCCACCTGGGGACAGACCTAAAGCACAGAGCTCCTGGTCCTGGCACAGGTCCTGCCCAGCTGGGGAACATTTCCTGGATGTGCAGGCACCCCTGACACCAGCCAGACCTCCTGCCTTGAGGGCACCACCCTGCTGACCACACACCCCTTACTGGAGCTGGACACACACAGCTGGGCAAGAAAGAGCATTTTTTTGGTGGGGAGATTGAAATAATTGACCCAACAAGGGAGGGATTTGATCCATTACCCCACAGATCTTTGTGTGATGCAGAAAAGCTGAGGGTGATCAAACACTCAGGCTCAGGATCCATCCATGGAGGGGATCCATGGGGGGACAGCACAGGAACAGGGTAATCCCTCACATGCTTTTACATCTGCACAAAGGAAAGGGGTGGCAGGAGAACGGGTGAATCTGTCCCTGCAAGGGGAAGCAGCAGAGCAGCAGGCAGAGGCTCCCTGCTGCCTCCACCCCCTCTCCCCTGCCATCATCCATCATCCATCCACCCATCCACCCATCCATCATCCATCCATCATCCATCCATCATCCATCATCCATCCATCATCCATCCATCCATCATCCATCCATCATCCATCATCCATCATCCATCCATCATCCATCCATCCATCATCCATCCATCATCCATCCATCATCCATCCATCATCCATCATCCATCCATCATCCATCCATCCATCATCCATCCATCCATCCATCATCCATCATCCATCCATCATCCATCATCCCTCCATCCATCCATCCATCCATCCATCATCCATCATCCATCAACCCTCCATCCATCCATCCATCCATCCATCCATCCATCCATCATCCATCCATCATCCATCATCCATCCATCCATCCATCATCCATCATCCATCATCCATCATCCATCCATCCATCATCCATCCATCCATCCATCATCCATCCATCATCCATCATCCATCCATCCATCCATCCATCCATCATCCATCCATCCATCCATCCATCCATCCATCATCCATCCATCATCCATCATCCATCATCCATCCATCCATCATCCATCCATCCATCCATCCATCCATCATCCATCCATCATCCATCATCCATCCATCCATCATCCATCATCCATCATCCATCATCCATCATCCATCATCCATCATCCATCCATCATCCATCCATCCATCCTTCATCCATCCATCATCCATCATCCATCCATCATCCATCCATCATCCATCCATCCATCCATCCATCCATCCATCCATCCATCATCCATCATCCATCATCCATCATCCATCCATCATCCATCCATCCATCCATCCATCATCCATCATCCATCCATCATCCATCATCCATCCATCATCCATCATCCATCATCCATCATCCATCATCCATCATCCATCCATCATCCATCCATCCATCCTTCATCCATCCATCATCCATCATCCATCATCCATCCATCATCCATCCATCATCCATCCATCCATCCATCCATCCATCCATCCATCCATCCATCATCCATCATCCATCCATCCATCATCCCTCCATCCATCCATCCATCCATCCATCCATCCATCCATCATCCATCCATCATCCATCATCCATCATCCATCATCCATCCATCATCCATCATCCATCCATCATCCATCATCCATCCATCATCCATCCATCCATCCATCCATCCATCCATCATCCATCCATCATCCATCATCCATCATCCATCCATCATCCATCCATCCATCCATCATCCATCCATCCATCATCCATCATCCATCCATCCATCCATCATCCATCCATCCATCATCCATCCATCCATCCATCCATCATCCATCATCCATCATCCATCCCTCCATCCCCTGTACAAGGAGCCAGCAACTCTCACTTTCAGCAGATTAAAGCAGCTAATCTGGCTAATGAAGGCAAATCAGCCCAGGGCTGCTGCTCTTCCCTGCAGCAGGCTGGGGGTCACAGCAGAGCTCTCCAGCCCTGCTGCAACCTGGGGCACCTGCTGTGGGTGCTGCCAGTCCCGAGGGGCCAGGCTGGGCTGTCACCACCCCAGCAGAGGGCAAGGACAGCATGGGTGACAGGAGCCACCTGGGGCTGGCAGCAGCCTTGGGCCTCTGCCCATGTCACCCAGGAGACACTGCCAGGCCCTGGGTGACAGGGGACACGGAGAACTGCTGTGGTGGGTGGGGTGAAGGTCCTTGGGCAGGGCTGGGGGGAAGCAAGGGCTGTGCTGGGATGTTGCCGTGGCTCTGCAGCACAGATGGCACCAGAGCAAGGAACGAGATGAGCTTTAAGGTCCCTTCCAAGCCAAAGCAGCCCAGGATGCCAAGGATGCTGCCCTGGGGACTGGCTGTGCTCAGCCTGCAGCAGCCCAGCACGCAGGGCAGGGGGGTCTGTGCACCCTGACACCAGAGGCAGGAACCATTGCTGCCAAGGCCATTAAACACGTCACACCTTATGGACTCTCCCTCCCTCCTCAGTAGCACCAACAGCTGGGCTGTGCCTGTCATGTCACAGGGGATGGGGGCACGGCAGGGGCTGCTGCCAAATCTGCACAAAGGTCCCTCAGTGGCTGCTGCCACAGGACCGGGGTAGGAGGACACTGCCCACGCTGTCACAGGCACTGCTGGGGCTGGGCCCTGCACAGCCTTGCACAGATTTGGGGTTCAGGGTCCTTCCCCTCATCCAAGTGCTCTTTGATACCCCAAGGGCTGATCCTGAGCTAAAGCACAACACCCAGCAATGAACACCTTGTTTGACATGCTCCAAAACATGGAGAAGTCCCTTAGCTCATTAGCTTGCTCTAGTGGTTCATCACTTAGAAACACATGCCTAATTCTAAAAATTTGTTTAGCTTCACTTTAACCCTACCAGCTCTTGTTATCCCTTCCTTTGGCAGATCAAAAGCCCTTTAGAGGCTCAGCTTTCCTTTGGTAATCATCTCACCTAATCTTCATTATGAGAAGTTACTGAGCTACTGAGCTTCTCAGTCCCCAGTGGAAGAGCACTTTCCATGGCTCTTGGAACCACATTTGTCTTTCCCTGCAGCACCCTCCAGGTTTATTTTCAACATCCCACTTGAACCTTGCAGAGCAGGGTGCTCTGCTCACCTGGAGGCATCTTTCTGACCTCAGGCTACAGGACAGATAATTAAATTTTTGCATTTAAATTCTTAATCTGAGATGTGGCTTGGCATGACCTCCCAAACTTCCTCACTTGCTGCTTGCTGTTTTGTCAGCAGAGATTTTTCCACTCCCTACCAATTACAGCAGGTCTGGATGCATCTGGGCTCCTCATGCACCTAAAGATCATATTTAGAATCACAGAATAGTTCAGGCTGGAAAAGTCCTCTGAGATCACTGAGTCCAACCCAGCACTGCCATGTCCACTACTTAAACCACGTCCACACCAACAGAGCCCTGGGAAGCCTCTTCCTGTTTGACAACCCTTTCAGTGATGAAATCTTTCCTAATATCTAATGTAAACCTCCCCTGGCACAATCTGAGGGGCTTTTTCCCTTCATTTCACCATTTTTTTACTTGAGGAGCAACCCCAAGAGCCTCAACCTGGCCCCAGGACCCTACCAGGGCTTGCTCTGCCTCCAGAGCAGAGGTGGTGTCTGGGTCATGTTGGCATCATGGTCCTGGCACAGAAGCATCCATGGATGGTGGGAAGGCACCTCTGAGGTGTCCAGGCCATTCTCCAGCCCACAGAAGGGCTCAGGGCAGCTGTCTGCAGCCAATCTTGGCAATTCCCGAGGAAATTCCTTCCTACAGGACCTGGCACCTCCAGTGGGGGCCTGGCTCCTTCCTTTTGTAACGGCCCCACCCAGAGCTGTGGCTGTGCTGAGATCCCTTCCCGGGTTTCCTTCCCCAGGTTCCCCCCACTGCACTGGAATCAGCCTGGGCCAAGCTCCAGCCAAAGCAGCAGCAGCTCAAGCCAGATCCCTCCACCATTCCACAGAGCACACGATCCAACCCTGCTGCCCAGAGCTGGGGGAGCCTCCTGAGACACGAGAGAAAGGCTCTGACAGCCCCAGAACACTGAGATCTGGAACAGAGGCCAAAAAATCCCCATCCAGCCTGAAAATCACCCAATATACTGAGCTGGAATGGACCCCCAGGGATCATCCAGTCCCACTGCTGGCCCTGCACAGACACCCCAACAATCCCACCCTGCCCAAACTCTCCTGGAGCTGTGGCAGCCTCGGGGCTGTGCCCATTCCCTGGGCAGCCTGGGCAGTGCCCAGCACCCTCTGGGGGAAGAACCTTCCCTGATATCCAACCCAAACCTCCCTGGCACAGCCCCAGCCATTCCCTGGGTGCTGTCACTGTCACACAGAGCAGAGATCAGTGCCTGCCTCTCCTCTCCCTCCCAAGGAAATTATAATTGTGCTGAGTGTCCCCTCAGTCCCCTCCTCTCCCAGAGGCATCCACCAAGGGTGACCCCACTGCACAGAGCAGGGATGACACCCCCAGACAGGCACAGACTGAGCTGGATGCTGAAGATGCCAGTGCAGATGATGCTGAACAAAGAGCTGCCCTGAGCACCCCACGGGCTGGGGCAGGGGGTGACAAGTGACACAGGACAGCCTCCTGGTGTCCCCAAATCTGCCAGAGCTGCAGCCACTAGCAGAGAGTGATGGGAAGATCTCCAGGTGCTGAATGACTGGGCAAGAGCACTGCAAATGAAATTCAGCAGTGACAAAAGGAAACTAATGCACTTGGGGGAAAAGAGCCCTAATTATACAAACACAATGATGGGCACTAAATTAGCTATTAACATGCAGGGAGGGGATCTCACAGCACTAGAGATAATGCTCTGAAAACATCAGTTCAAAGCTCATCCATCATCAAAAAAAATGAGAAAATGTAAGGAATTATGAAGAAAGGAGCCCAGTGCAGAGCAGGAATGTCATTAAACCATGTGTGGAGCCACGGCTGGAACGTGCTGGCAGTGGTGGTCACCCCGAGACAAGGGTGTGAGAGAGCTGATAAAAATGATTAGGGACACAGAGCAGCCTCCATATGGAGAGTCAATCAACTCAG
This sequence comes from Sturnus vulgaris, assembly GCF_052056855.1. NCBI lineage: Eukaryota > Metazoa > Chordata > Aves > Passeriformes > Sturnidae > Sturnus > Sturnus vulgaris. The sequence continues at coordinate 5,911,843 of NC_142267.1, read as the reverse complement.
AGCTTCCACGTGAAAAGAGCCCACTCATGGAGGGATATAAAGCCATCAGGAATATGGGAGACATGAATGGGAATAGATTGCTTGCAATTTCATACAGCGTGCAAGGACATTTTTTTAACATGGTGCATAATTAAATTGCATAACTTACTGCCACAGGCACCCTGGGCACTGGAAATATGAACAGCACAGCAGAGGACAGGAAGAATCATCACTCATCCACCCCTTGTTTCTCTGCTGTCTGGCCAGTACAGAGCTCTGCAGACCAGCCAGGGTGCTCCTGTTTGGCTCATGTTTGTCCCCAGCACATGGGGACCTCTCCCTTGGGCACCTCCTGGATGTTTCTGGGTCTGCCCAGACCAACTTCTTGGCACCTTTGGGACCTCCAGCTACCACGAGCTGCAGCCAGCAGCTTCCCAGGAGACACAAGCTGATGGATGCCCATGCTCCAGCCCCCCACACAGCTCCTGCTGAGCCACAGCAGCAATGCCAACACCTGGAACTGAAGGTGAAGGGGCTGCCAAACAGAGATGGGACAGATGCCATGTCCCCATGAGAACAGCAGGACCCTCAGCACCATGGAGACTGAGGAACCTGGGCTCTGTCCCTGGAATCACAGCATTCTATGATGTCACACTATGGAGTGTGGATTGTATCCCTAGATCCTCCAGCATTCCACAATGTCACACTATGGGGTGTGAACTGTGCCCAAGGCTCCCAGCATCTCATGATGTCACACTATGAACCATGGACAGTGCCCTGAGACCCCAGCAATCCATGATGTCCCACTATGGACCATGGACTGTGGCCCTCAGCATCCCATGATGTCACACCATGGAGCATGGACTGTGTCCCTGTCACCTCAGGACCCCCCAGCCATGCCCACAGGATCTCTGGTCCTTGTCCCTGCCTGTGTCTGACCCTGCCCAGCCGCCCCTGTGCTAAATCACAGCTCCTGCACGTGCATTTGCACTGTCCTGGGAGGCTGCCCCAATCCTCTGCTGGCCTCCCAGAGCCTTGTGTGGAATAAGAAACCACCCCAAAACAGATCAAAGATGTCCACAGAGAGGCTGTTTAAGGGGAAAAGAGCTTCTGGGCTTCCCATTGTGGGGGTATGTTTCCCTTCGTGCTCAGCCCAGTGATTAGTGCTCGCCAGGGAATCGGGGCTGCACAATGAATTGGAGAAGACAGAGCAGTGTCAGGCTGTTAGAGGCTCAAAAAGGATCTCGGCTCCCCTGAGCCCCCAAGGCTGAGCACTTACCATGCACATTTTAACAACCAAACGCTTCCAAGGCAGGCAGAGGCCTCCCCACTCACCTCTTCCTCCCTGCCCTGTCCCCAAGGACACCATTAGCACCTGCAAAGGGAGAAGCCACGGCCTTGGCAGCGCTCAGGGCTGGCCCCGGTGCTGCAGCACAGCCAGGGCTCGTATTTTTGGAAACAGCATCCCAAAGGGCTGCAGTGGATGCTGCTTGTTCTCCTGCCAGCCCTGACTGCCTGGAAACTTTGGTTGAGCTCTGTTTGGCTGCCTCTGAGTTATTCAAGCACAGAAAGGGAGTTATTGCTTACAGGGGGGTTCAGATTTTTTTTTTTTTTTATTTTTTTCTGAGCGTGTTTTGGGTGAGGAAGTGCAGATTTGGGCTGTCCTGCAGGAAGGTGATGCAGAGTCACGGCTAACTCAGCAGAGTTATTGACAAGGATGCATTCAGCTGGGCAAGACACCCCCAAACACTTCCATCCCCACTTTACCCCTCCGTGCTCCCTCTGGCAGAGCTGCCATCCCCACCAGGCAGAGGTTTGGCAGAAAAACCTGGGCAGGAGCGGGCAGGGCTGCTCCAGGAAGGAGCCCAGGACACCCCTCCTCTCCCCCAGCTGCTGCCAGCCCCGCGCTGATCATAAAGAAAGCTCAGTGCGTCTCCAGGGAAGCGGGACTCGCACAGGGGCACAAAGGCTCCCGCAGCTGTGTGTTTGCAAACAACCCAGCTGAGCTGTGAAGAGGGGCTGAAAGCAGTAATTGTCTTTAATTAAAGGAGGTTGGAGGCATCTCAAGCTTTGACAAAAGACATTTCCAGTCTGCTAGCAGCTCCAGCACTCGGTGCTGCCACAGCCACAACCCGGCCGGGGTTCAAAGGCTGCGGGTGACAGTGGGGACATGGGGACAGCAGGCCTGGGGTGCAGCAGTGCCAGGGCAGTGCCACACATCCCCCGGGCATTGAAGAGAGAAGGACACACCCTCACTCCAAGGAGGATGCAGGCAGCCAGCAGGATTTAATACCCGGGACCCCTGGGAACCCTGTGCTCGGTGCCAGATGTGGGCCAGATGTGCCCGTGTGCCTGAGGCATCCCCGCTCCTGGTGGAGCTGGCTGCACGTGTCTGTGTGCAGGGCTGTCACCTCAGCCCTGCCCTGGTCACCCCCATGCACACAGCCAGGCACAGACCAGACACCAAGAGCGCTGCTGCTGCAGCTCCTCCCGGGCTAATTAATGAACCCTCATTATTAGTGAGCTCCCTGGGCTGGCACAGAGCTCTGTTGTGGTGTCACATCCTTGAAAGTTCATGCTGGGCTCCACTGCCCAGCCCACAGCCTGAGCTGACACACACCAGACCCCCCCACCCACATGGATGCTGCCCCACAAAGCCCTCTGCAGGGAAAAGGGAAAGGAGACCCCCCATGATGGCCATGTCTCCCTGAGGCTCAGGGTACCACAATGTCCTCCTCCCCTCCTTCCCTCAGGGCTGAGGCTCCCCAGGGAGGACCTGCTGCCCACCATCCTCTGCCTCCTCCCTCCCACCTTTGCTTTTGGCCGTCTCAGCATGCAGGAAATCACTGCTCTGGTTTCCATGGAAACGCCATCATGGTGGGGCACCCCCAAAATGTATGAAACAGTCAGTGTGGTGTGGCTTTGGTGGTCCCACATGTCCACCCCCGGCTTGGCAACCCACTCCTGAGCTCCCCCACAGCCCTTCTGGGGGCAGGAAACCTGGGATGGGGGCAGGAATTCTGCTGCCAGAGAAGGAATTGTTTGCCCAGAGAAGCTGTGGCTGCCTCTGGATCCCTGGAAGCGTCCAAGGCCAGGTTGGACGGGGCTTGGAGCACCCTGGGACAGTGGAAGGTGTCCCTGCCCATGGCTGAGGTGGCACTGGATCAGGTTGTTCAAGGTCCCTTCAACCCAAACCATTCCAGGACTGTTCAGGCAGGGCTGAGCACAGCAAACCTGCACATGGCTTCAGTCTGAGCCCTCTGCTCAGCTCTGCACACTCTGCTCCAGCTCTTTTCCCACGTGTCTCCTTTCATGCCATGCTCCCATTCCTGCCTTGCCACTGGAAGTGCAGGAAAAGCAGCCCTTGGACACGGGTAAATCCCCACCACAGCTCCTGCAAAAATGCAGAGAGCCAAATACACCCAAAATCACATCCCAGAGGACCCACCCTGTGTGCTGGGCAGGTCCCCATGGGAATATTTTTGCCTGGGAAATCCTGGAAAGAGCAGCCACACTCTAATTCAAGAGACACAAAAACAAACTGGGATCACTTCCATCTGTGCCAGACAGCAAAACTTTCAAGAAGAAGGAAAAATAAAAAAAGACCAGTTCTAATTATAGGGTATCAGGAAGATACACACACTCAGATTTGTCACTCTGTTTCTAGAATATCCCTACACATGGTGACAACATGAGTGAGCACCGGGCAGAGTGACATTCCTCTCCTGCTTCATAATCCCTCTGGAAAGCAGCAACACCAAGCAGAGAAAGCACCCACTGAGGGTGAACCAGAGCCTCCTGCCACTCCCTTTTATAGAATCGCTGTGGCTGGAACAGCCCTCCAAAATCAGAGTGCAATCATGAACCCAGCATCCACCAGCACACGTGTCCCCAGGTGCCACATCCAACCTCTAGGGATGGGGACCCCACCACTGCCCTGGGCAGCCTGTGCCAGTGCCTGACCACCCTTTCCATGAATAAATTTCCCTAATATCCAACTAAATCTACCCTGGCACAACTTGAGGCTGTTTCCTCTGGTCCTGCCCCTCATTCCCTGGGGGCAGAACCTGACCCCACCCGGCTGTCCCCTCCTGTCAGGGAGTTGTGCAGAGCCACAAGGTCCCCCCTGAGCCCCCTTTTCTCCAGGCTGAGCCCCTTTCCCAGCTCCCTCAGCCCCTCCTCACCAGACTCATGCTCCAGCCCTTTCTCCAGCTCTATTCCTGTCTCTGGACATGCTCCAGGAAGGTCCTCAGGCTGGGATTTGCCTGGATGGAAAAGCAAGCTGGAGAAAACCTGGAGATTATTTTTCCTACAACGCCTCCCTCGTCTCTTATTCTTCAGTTGGTGCCAGGGGTTCACTCCCAGGGTGTAAACTGAGAGTAGAACATCACCATTCCTGCCTGGACCCATGGGAGAGCTGAGGCAGGTGATGGTACCTGTGACGGTGACAGGATGGCAGGGCTGGCTGTCCCCATACCAGGACAAAGGGCAAAGGCAGGCAGGCTTTAATCCATTACTGGGGTGCACTGCAGGGAAAGGGGAATGAGAAGCTTCTCTGTGTATGAGTCATTCCCCAAATGTTTCTTCTGTTCCTGTTTTCCTTGCTTTTCCTCATTCTGTTTTATTAATGAGGCTGTATGGATGCACTGAAAGGCTCAGAATTTATTTTGCTCAAGGAAAGCTCTGCAGCAGGAGGATTTCCACTGGATAAACCCTCTGAGCTTCCTGCCCCCAGCTCTGGGAATCCTCTGGGTGATGGCTGGCACGAGGGAGCAGCTCCAGCATCCACTGCCTGCACAGTCTGAGGAATCACCTCCTCCTCCTTCCTTGAGATCCCTGCGAGCCAAAGGTGGTTCTACAGGATCCCAAACCATCCAGGTGGGAGTGAACAGGGAATCTGCCAAAATCATCCTCTGGGGTGGTGGTGACAGCAATATGGACACTGCACAACTGTCACCAGTACATGAGATGAGGGATAAGGTGAAAGGAAAGGGAGGGAAAGGGGCAGAGAAAGGCTCAGGAAAAACAACTGGCTTCCACTGAGATGTCTCAGGAGAGAGATCAGCCCCCCAGAATTTCCAGGTGAAGGCTCTGATGCCCAGCACTGTCCTGCATCCTGCCTGCTCCACACACATGGGCACCTGGGGCCACTGCCTGCAGCACCAGCCCCCAGGCAGCCCTTCTGCATGTCCCACAAGGGCTGTCCTGAGGGGCAGGCACAAGGAGGAACAAAGGGATGGGAACCTCTCCCTGCTGCCCAGGAGCTGCACAGCCCCTTCCTGCCTCCCTCCCAGAGAGCCCAGGCCATCAAAAGGCAGATCTGGGCCATTCCACGGAGTGTGCTGCCTGCTGCTCCTGCAGACACTTCACAAGTCACTGCAACCTTTTCCAAAGCCATCCAGGCTGGGAGAAAGGCCATGGGGAGCAAAGCAGGAGTGTTACTCTGCTCCAGGGGCTCCACCTGAGGCTGCACTGGAATTCTGACTAACCTGGAGGGTTTGGGCATTTTGATAGTTGGAATAACAAACCCTGTCTCACGTGGTCATTTATTGTTCACTCTGCTCCTGTTCCTGTCCAGCTGCTGGTGTAACAACCACAGCACTCTTGGGATCATGATGTTTTGGAAGGAAATTGCTGCCTGTGGTTTCTGCCTTAACAATGGTCTTGAACACAGGGTCTCTGTGAGCTCCAGAAGTGTCAATAGTCTGAAAGTGTCAAAAGACTCTAAAAGTAGGAGGCTGTCATCTTTAAAAACTGTCAGCACTCAAATCCTGAAGATATTCCCTCAAAATGCAGTTTGAATTTGCTGCTGATCATAGGAATTATTTCCAGCCTGTGGATCTGCAAGGGGTCCTCAGTTGGTGGTGCAGGGATGCCCTGGGTGCTGCTGCAGCATCACTGTGGTACCCACAGCCCTTCATGGAGCTGGGGCCAGCCCAAGGGAGCAGAACCCCACACTCAGATATCAATATTCCCACTGAAAACATCAGTTTCTGCTAAGGTCTCTCTGCTTTCTGACACCAGGAGCAAAGCCAAAATCCCTGGGTTACCTCCAAGGACTCCCTGAAGATTCCAACACCTTGGCAGGTGACATTTCAACGTGCTGAGGAGGAGAGGAGATCTCAGTGTCTGAAGACCCTGCAGCAGAAACCTGGGAAGGCTTCCCAGGCTGTCACAATGTGTTCACACAGGTCCCCTTTGGGGTGCCAGCACACAGAGCTGGTGGCTCCAGGTCTGACCACAACCTTTTCCTGCCTCCCCCTCCCAGGCTGCTTTTCACACCCAAAGATTTCTGCTTCCCTGCTCGTGCTATTCCCTGTTCCCCATCTCATTTTCCAGTCTCCAGGACCTGCCATCCTGCAAACCATCAGTTTCTCTGGCACTACAGCCAGTTTCCCCAGGACTTGGATCCAGCAGAAGCATCCAAGCCAGCTGGGCAGGGGGAGGCTGCCCTATAGGATTAAAAATCCAAATTCCTGCTGGAACTCACAGCAAGGATGTGGTTCAGAGCCTCTTCTGTTGGGGAGCATCCAAAGAAGGTCCTTGAGGATGGGGAAGGGTCTGGAAGGGGAGGCAGGAGGTGTTTAATCTCCAACCACCCACACAAGGACTGGGCACCACAGAGCAGTGTCACCAAACTTCAGGTCTCCTTCAAAACATGACAATAAAAATGTCTTTTCCTTGGCCAAACCTAATTAAAGCTCGTTTGAAGTTTGGTCTGTGTTAACAGAGCCATTGTATGAGCTATGAACACTTTGATTCCATTTCCCAACCTTTATGGAGACTTTTCTGTACACTTCCCAGTGATAGATTATGCTTCTAAGGCATATGGGGAACAATAATGAGTTTCCCTGGAGCTAATTAAGCTAATCATGGCTTATAGATTAAATTCTCTGTAAGGTTTTTACCTTGTGTGGCTAAAATCAAAGAGCTGTGCTCTTACTGAGCACATCTGACTCATCTGACATCAGAAAAACTTTAAATCAGCACAGAGAATGTCGGAGGGTATTTCCCAAAATTAAATGTTCAACACAATCTCTTGGCTTTGGCCCAACATGCTGAAAATTTTCAAATGAAAAAGAAAAAAAATCCTCAGAAGCATCATTTTCTCCAATTTTCCTCAAGTTACATACAATTAAGAATGTTCTCTCCTTGCCCTATAAAAATCCAGCACTGTGAGGAATTCAAGGAAAAATCCTCCTTCCCCCCCAAGATCTCTGAGCGCTTTCAATCAAAGGAAAAAACTAATGGCAAAAAAAAAATCCACATTCTCTTCATTTTATGGCAATAATGAGTTAAAATCCTGGAATCCTGGGCTTGAATCCCAGCTATTCATTCCAGCTTCTATTAATGTTTACCACTTTTCTCAGAAAAAAAAAAAAAAAGGGGGGGGGGGAGTGGGGGAAAGGGAGGCCAAGGAAGGAGGGAGAGGAATAAATGCTGCTCTGCCACTGGCACAGGATGCTGCCAGAGCTGCTCTTCCCTGCTCACACGGGTGCAGCAGCACCAGGAATGTGGTGTTTGATACAAAATGCTGTTTCATCTGTAAAAATATGTCGGGGGAGATTTTCTCCTGGGTACACATCAGCTCCAGCAAAGCACTGAGTGTCCCTGTGCCCCAGGGCACAGAGGGGACAGCACTCCCAGCTCTGCTGCCACTCACCTCCCCACATCTCCTCGCTGATCCCAGCACGATGGGATGAAGGGAGCAGCCTGTCCCAAAGTGGGAAGGGGGGCAGGGACCATCCCTGCAGCTCTTCAAGGTCCCTTCCAACCCAAATCATTGGGAGACCTTGAGCAGAAGGATGAAGGGGCTGGGCAAGGGGACTGTGAAGCAGCAGCTGGGGCAGACAGTGGCAATGCAAAACTCCACCATGTTTCTCTGAGGAATGGCCATCATTTCCATCAGGAAACTACTGCTGGGTTTTGCTGGAGCTGGGATCTCCATCCTTTCCTCCAACCCAAGGGATTTGTGAGCTGCCCCACCCTGATAAATGAGAAGATGCTGTTCCCCTCTGGGCTCCCACAGGCTGCTCTCACGTATCCTGCTGATGCTACACCACTGCAGCAGGGCTGGGAGAGCTCTGCAACCTCCTGCTGCTCAAAATCCACTCTCATGCCCTGGAAAACCTCACCTCCCTTCCTCTGTAGAGAAAACACTTCTGTGGAAGGTCTCAGTCCATTCCTTGTCTCGAAAGCAAAATGAGAAAGGAACTCTCATTTCCTTTGTTTCCCAAGAAGGTGCAGTTCCTCAGAAGCTGCATTTCCCATTGCAAAGTGAGTGCTCCATCTCCCTTCTCTGGCAGCACATCTCTTGCCCCACTCCTGGATTATCTGTGACCCTCCCTGTGAGATCAGCATCTCTTGGGGCTTCACACCACCAGTAAATCAATACCTCAGCCCCCCTGTCTGACACCCCCTTGCTCTGCCAAGCTCCCCTGGGTCCCATTCCAACCTCCCAGAGCCCAAACCCCAACAGGAATGTGCAGAGGACAAGCTCCAGGCAGGTGTGGAGCGGCTCCCAGTGAGCAGCTGCAGACTCCACCACAGCCCTAATTGGGCTCACAACATGGAGAGGTCAGCAAGAAGAATCAAAGCCATGGAAAGAAAGAAGTTGTATTCTTGCTTCCCAGACAGAGAGGGAGGAGAAGGAGAAGCCCCAAAAGCAGCATCCAACAATGCCACCAAGCCCCGGCCGGCTGGGAGCATTCAAATTGTCAACAAGGCTGTAGAAAAGGCAGACAAATTCCTGTTTTGTACTTGGGAAGGAGCCAGGTGATGTCATCATCTTCGAGGATGATGGTGGAATACTTTCCATTCCAGCAGTAACTCAAGATGTTAAATAGCAGCCACTGAAGTTAAACATTGCTCAAGAAGCCTGTCAGGGCAGCACCCACCTAAGGGGGTGTAGGGAGAGGCCTGAGGGGCTGGGGCACACTCCACACTCGCTTCCCACGTGCTGTGAGGCAACAGGGTGTTTCAGAGATGGAGGGAAAAGCTATTTGCTAAATGAGGCAGTTGTGGCTATTTTAGGATTGCAACGTCAGTACCCATCAAACAGGGCTGTGACAGCTCCAGGACTGGGTCAGCCAGGGATTAAAGGAAGGTAGGGATGGTAGTGCCAACCCATGTGCACTTAGGGAAAACAGATTAAGGCAAATTAGCCTTGTGTGGGTTTTTGATGCAATTACAAGATCGACTGGGGGGGGATAATGGCATTAATGTCACACCCCCAAACCTCTGCAGAGCCTTTCCCTGGCTAACACACGGGATATTTGGATTCTGAAATCAGTGGCTCCACCGACACTGTGGGACATCCTCGATGAATTAAAACTTGGCAGGAGAAGGCGGCGCAGCCGAAGATCTGAGCGGGGCTGCTCCTGCTGCAGCCAACAAACGTGGTTCGTGCCTCTGGGCTGCTTCACGTTTTTATCAATGACCCAGCAGAGAGCCCAAAGTGTTCCCAATAAAGTTAGCTGTTGACATGGAAGCTGTGGTGTGGTAAATACTGAGAATTAGGGGTTCCCTATACAGCAATCCTGACGCCCCGGGGAACTGGGCACAAGCGAGAAATGTGCATTTCAAAGAGGGACAAGGACACAGCCCCGGCTCTCCCAAACCACAGGGAAGTACAAGGATTCTTCAAAAGCACCCAGAGAAATGCCATTGCCAAAATGGTTAATCAAAGGCAGAGGGAATCTCAGCATTCCCTCTAGCGTGTGTCTGATCACCACGAGCAGCCTGCATGTGGGGAACTGCATCTGCCAAGGAAAAGGCTAAAGCAGTGCCAAGGGCTGGGAAGAGCCAAAAAAGTTGGCTAAAAACCTCAGCAGAGGACCACGGGCCAAAGATTACCCTTAAACAGGCACAGGGAGCACAGAGGTGTGGCGATGGGTGAGCTCTCTGAGGTGGGAGTGCCAGGCACAGTGCAGTAAGGAGGCAGGACAAGCTCTGGAAGCATTTAATGGGCAGCTCTCTGTCTCTGGAAACATTTCCAGAACAATTGGTTGTATCTGTTCCAGTTCAACCAAGAATGCTTCCTGGAAGAACTCGATTACCCCTAGAGCCTTACAATTCATTGGCTGGGTCCAGCACTGTCAGAGGAGGCCCAGACCCCAAACAGGCACAGAGCCATAAATAGCCCCTTATCAGGAAAACATCACGTCCTCGTGGGCCCTGGCTGTGAGACAGCTCGGACAGGCCCTGCTCCAGCACTTTGGGAAGCTGGTCTCAGCCCTCAGCACATTCTTGGGCCCCTCCAAATCCCAAGTACAGCCTGGCTGCTTCCCACCCACTGTGCTGCAGGGATGGCTCGGGGTCCTTGTCACACACGCTTGTCATGTGTCCCCCACACACGGTGGGGTGGTGGCAGGCCTGCTGGCCTGGACATCAAAATCATGGCAGGGAAGGGGACCCTGCTGAGCCCTGGGGCTCCCCTCAGGAGAGGCCCAGCTCCACCTTGAGCTGCAAAATCAGAGAATCCCAGAACGGTTTGGGTTGAAGGGACCTTAGAGCTCATCCAGTGCCACCCCCTGCCATGGGCAGGGACACCTTCCACTGTCCCAGGCTGCTCCCAGCCCTGTCCAGCCTGGCCTTGGGCACTGCCAGGGATCCAGGGGCAGCCACAGCTGCTCTGGGCACCCTGTGCCAGGGCCCCCACCCTCACAGCCAGGAATTCCTTCCCAATATCCCATCCAGCCCTGCCCTCTGTCCATTTGAAGCCATTCCCTGTGTGCTGTCCCTCCATCCCTTGTCCCCAGTCCCTCTCCAGCTCTCCTGGAGCCCCTTTAGGCTCTGGAAGGGGTTCTGAGCTCTCCCTGGAGCCTTCTCCTCTCCAGGTGAGCACCCCCAGCTCTCCCAGCCTGGCTCCAGAACAGAGGGGCTCTAATGCTCAGAACATCTCTGTGGCGTCCTCTGGACTCCAGCAGCTCCATCCTCCTGATGTTGGGGACCCCAGAGCTGGAGGCAGCATTGCAGGAGGGTCTCACAAAAGTGGACTGGGGGGCAGAGAACAGAGAAGAGAGCCAAGAGCACAGCCTGAATCTGACCTGGTTTCTCCTCTTCCCACAGGTCACCAGCTCCTCTCCTCCTCAGAAAGGCCTGTGTCCCCAAGGGGTGACAGCAGATGTCTCTCTGACAGCCAGAGAGTGTCACCACCAGCTCCTACAGGGCAAAACCACCCCTTGTCACCCCAGAATGACCAGGACTGTCAGTGCTGTAGGAGCACAACAAAGGCAATGCAGGGAGCAGAGATAGCCTGCTGTGATGGAGAGGAGCTGCACGAGGGATGAAGGGCTGAACTGCTGGCAGCAGAAGCCATCAGCTGCTGTCCCTGAGCAGGCACGGGCTGTGCAGGCAGCGTCCATGCCCTGTCCAGCCAGCCTGGAGAGCACAATGGCTCTGCCTCCAGCGGGGCTGAGCAGAGCCAATGGATAGGGAGGCAGAGGAGAAACGCTTCATGTGCTGCATGGGAGGGACAGGGAGGGGAGGGAGGGGGAGAGGAAGACAAAGAACAGGGAGATGGAGAGAAAAGACGCAGGCAGGGAGCAGAAGGTGAAGCGGGGAGGATGGGGCTGGGGGAGCCAGGAAGGAGCTGGGGAGTGAGAGGAGAGGAGCAGGGAGGAGTAGAGGGGAGCAGAGGGGAGCAGAGAGGAGCAGAGGGGAGCAGAGAGGAGCAGAGAGGAGCAGAGGGGAGCAGGGAGGAGCAGAGAGGAGCAGAGGGGAGCAGAGGGGAGCAGAGGGGAGCAGAGAGGAGCAGAGAGGAGCAGAGGGGAGCAGAGGGGAGCAGAGAGGAGCAGAGGGGAGCAGGGAGGAGTAGAGGGGAGCAGAGGGGAGCAGAGAGGAGCAGAGAGGAGCAGAGGGGAGCAGAGGGGAGCAGAGGGGAGCAGGGAGGAGCAGAGGGGAGCAGGGAGGAGCAGAGAGGAGCAGAGGGGAGCAGAGGGGAGCAGAGAGGAGCAGGGAGGAGCAGAGGGGAGCAGGGAGGAGCAGAGAGGAGCAGAGGGGAGCAGGGAGGAGCAGAGGGGAGCAGAGGGGAGCAGGGAGGAGCAGAGGGGAGCAGAGGGGAGCAGAGAGGAGCAGAGGAGAGCAGAGAGGAGCAGAGGGGAGCAGAGGGGAGCAGGGAGGAGCAGGGAGGAGCAGAGGGGAGCAGGGAGGAGCAGGGAGGAGCAGGGAGGAGCAGAGGGGAGCAGGGAGGAGCAGAGGGGAGCAGGGAGGAGCAGAGGGGAGCAGAGAGGAGCAGAGGGGAGCAGGGAGGAGCAGAGGGGAGCAGAGGGGAGCAGGGAGGAGCAGAGGGGAGCAGAGGGGAGCAGAGGGGAGCAGAGAGGAGCAGAGGGGAGCAGAGAGGAGCAGAGGGGAGCAGGGAGGAGCAGAGAGGAGCGAGCAGCCAGCCCCTCGCAGGGCCCTGCGGGAGCAGCAAGCCAGGCCCGGCGAAATGAAAATCTCTTAACCACACAGAATTGTTAACTGCCCCCAAATCCTTTTGTGCTGGGGCTGCGAGCTTAGAAGAGCTTAAGCTGTTAGATGCATGAACTTCCTCCATAAATATCCCCCGTGCACAGTGCCGCGAGCAGGCTGTGTGCTATTAGCCAGATGAAAAACCCAGAGGAGAAAATGAGCAACTCCTCCAGCTGCACAGAGGGGCTGTCCATTCCCTGGGATGCCCTTCTCCACCTGGAGCCCTCGGTGGGGCAGGACCGTGGCCCCCCATGCTCCCGGCCATGCCCTGTTCAGGCGCCTGAGTGTGTGAGAGAACTTCACCCTGAAAGCCAGCTCGGATTTGCTTTTGTTTTGCTTCTGGAAAGGGGCCCAGATTCCCTCCCACCCCTGGAAACACGAGCAAACCTGCCAGCCACATGTAGGAGTGTGTCCCCCAAGCCAGACAGATCCACTGCTGCCTCGGCAGGGAGCAGGGGCAGGGACCTGCAGGAGGGGGTCAAGGATGCAGGGATAAATCCTGGGAGAGGGTCAGGGATGCAGGGACACATCCTGGGAAGGGGTCAGGGATGCAGGGATCCCACAGGTCCCTCCTGATCAGAGCAGGGGCCACCAGCCCCTTCCCAGCTCTTTCTGGGGCTCACTGGAAGGGCTGGGAGAGGATGGGGATGCCATGGCTGTCCTGCCAACTCTGTGTCTGGCTCTCCTCCCAGTCCCCACAAAAAGGGATAAATGGAGGGGGTGTCCCAGTCTGGAACAATCCTGGGGTCCCATCCAGCCCCGATTCCACCCCACATGAGAATGGGATTGGGAATAAGGAACGGGGAAGGCAAAGAAAAGAAGAGAGGAGGAAAGGAAGAGGAAGAGGAAGGTGAAGGGGGAGAGAGGAAGGAAAAGAGGAGGGGGGAGGGGAAGAGAAAGAGGAACAGGAAGGGAAAAGGGAAGGGAAGGGAAGGGAAAGGAAAGGAAAGGAAAGGAAAGGAAAGGAAAGGAAAGGAAAGGAAAGGAAAGGAAAGGAAAGGAAAGGAAAGGAAAGGAAAGGAAAGGAAAGGAAAGGAAAGGAAAGGAAAGGAAAGGAAAGGAAAGGAAAGGAAAGGAAAGGAAAGGAAAGGAAAGGAAAGGAAAGGAAAGGAAAGGAAAGGAAAGGAAAGGAAAGGAAAGGAAAGGAAAGGGGGAAGAGAAAGGGAAAGGGAAAGGGAAGGAAAGGAAAGGAAAGGGGGAAGAGAAAGGGAAAGGGAAAGGGAAGGGCAATGGGAAGAGGAAGGGAAAAGCAAAAGAAGGCGGGCAGGGGGAGGCTCAGGGAGAGGGGAAGGGAGGCAGCCCCGAGCCAGCTGCCCCATGGAGACGATGGGCTGCCGGCCATGCTGTGATTGATGAGGGAGGGGAGCTCGGGGCCAGCACCGGCTGCACACACAGCTGCCGAGGTACCGGACCTCCCAAAATCCTGCTGCTGCTGCTGCTGCTGCTGCTGCCCAGACAAAGAGCAAACCGGCCTCTCCCTCCTTCTCCATCCCTCCACCCCGGCCCCCACTCCCGTTCTGTTCCCCCCAGCCCTGTGGGGACAGGGTTCTGCAGAGGGGACATGCCAGGGAACTGTCCCTTGGCTGGGCTCGCAGTGGCACTGGGGAGCTCGCCAAGAAACCCCGGCTGCATGAGAGCAGAGCACTCTGTGCAGGGCTGGGGCTTCTCGGGGAAAAACCAGCCTGAGATGGAAAAGCTGCCATGAATCACTGGGGCTTTCTGGTGCTGCTATGGATGCTTCACTTGGGAGCTGTAAAACCCCCGTCTGCCCTTGCAGGCAGGGATTAGCCAGGCTCAGTTTCCAGCAGTACTTCCTTGCTGTCCCCATCCCTGCTCAGACTGGAGACACTTGATCTGCTCGAGCTCGGTGGGAAGAGGCATTCAGTGGCTGAGTGAGGAGTAGCTGAAATCACAGATATTAAATGATCCCCACAGCACACCAGGACCTGAATTTTGGTGCATGAGCAGCGCAGCCACCAGCAGCAGACATGGAGGAGCCCTCTCCAAACAGCCTGGAGTCTGTACTGAGCACGGTCAGATTGCCCACTCCCCTCTCCAGTGTGTCTGTCTCCCACCACCAGCCCCTTCCCCATGCTTGGTTCTACCTGGCCACCCCTTCACAGCCAGAGGAGAGGAAATACAGCTCCTCCCTTGGCTCTGCAGGGGCCTCTGACATATCTATAATTGATCTCAGAAGCCCTGGCGCTGCTTGGAGTGTGCTGATGCTATCAGAACCACAGAGGGATTTCGATATTCAGGACAGGGGGAAAAAGATCCTGTTTGCCAAACTGTGGTTTGCTCCATGCATGGCACAGCTGCAGGTGCCCATCACAAAGCTCTGCCCATCCCAGCAATGCCAGGAGCTCCTTTCTCAACCTTCCCAAGCCCGGGTATGACTGGACAGGAGCACAGACATCAGCTCAGGGAGGGGGTGCTGAGCCTCTTGCTGGCCTGGGACCACACTGGCTCCGTGGTGCTCAGCTGAGCTCAGCAGGCACTCAGGGAGTCTGCTTTGAATATCTACAGGGGCAGGAGAAGATGCTTTGAATATCTACAGAGGCAGAACATTTATAGGGCAGGAAACCTCTGGCTGCTGAGGAGCACAGGGGCCAGGTAGCTCTGAACAGGCCATGACCATGTCCTGCCCTGGGCCATTTGCACCTCACCAGGAAAACACTGAACACAACTTTCTCCCTCCCACTGCACCCTTTTGGGTGCATTCCCACTCCCCTCATCCAAGAAGAGATTCAGCCTATGCCAAAGCACACAGCAAAACTGACAGCATCACATCCCCAGTATTCTGGAAGGCAAGTGCAGATTGGTGACATGCATCACATGTGTGTGTGCCTCCCAAACCTGGAGAGCAGGGATGGCACCAGCAACAGGTGCCACCCTGAACCCACGGGCTCTGGGGACCTGGAGGTCATGCACAGCCTCTGCAATGGCTGCATGAGTCTGGCACAGGAATTGCTGGATGCATGAACTTCCTCCATAAATATCCCCCGTGCACAGTGCCGTGAGCAGGCTGGCATCATAATAAACCAGAGGAAAAACCCAGTGGAGAAAATGAGCAACTCCTTCAGCTGCCCAGAGGGGTTGCCCATTCCATGGGATGCCCTTCTCCACCTGGACCCCCTGATGGGGCAGGACCGTGGCCCCCCATGCTCCCGGCCATGCCCTGTGAGGACAAGTGAGGAGCAGGGGAAGCAGCCAGCCTCCACACACGCCCCTCTGCCACCCCTGCCCAAGGAGGCCCCTCCCAGGTGGTTCGTGCAGACCCAGATGCCAATCCCAAGTGCCCCCAGCAGCAGAGGTGAGCCCCTGGGCCCGTGGTTACCTCTGCAGACGGTGCCATTCTCCACGGACTCGTAGCCAGCCCGGCACATGCAGCGGCCGATGGGCACCAGCCACTCGCCGTCACCATTGCAGTACAGCTTGATGGGCACATCCACCTCCTCAGCATTGGCAATGCACGTCCCTCTGGCTGCCACCAGCGAGGTGCTCTCTGCTCCCGACAGGGTTTCCTGGAAGACGGCCCCGTTCTGGATCACACGGGGACATTTGCGGTAGAAGACACGGACGGCGATCAGGGACATGCAGCCCCCGTAGTCCTGGAAGGCCAGGTAGAATCCATTCTTGGAGACAGGCCCAAAACTGCGCACCTCGGTGTTGATCTTCATCACCCGCCCGCCTAAGTCCACCTGCGAGAAGCTCTCGTCAGCAGCAATCGTGTCCACCTTCATCCAAGGGTTCTCCATCCAGTTAGGAAAAGTCTTGGTGGCCGAGTCAAAGTCCGACTCGAAATAGTAAAGGTTAAAAGTCTCCTTACAGGAGCCTGGCACGTTTGGGATGCTGCTGCAGTCCCGGACAGAAAATTTCATCTCCACGTGGATGCGGTGTGCCCCTCGCCTGCGGATGTACTTGGTGCGGAGCCAGTTGTTCTGGCTGGACTCAAACACGTTGCACACCTGGTAGGTGCGGATGGTGTTCATGTTCTCGTCGTAGCCACTCACCTCTTCCCACTGCGGGCAGGACACACACAGTCAGGGGGCTGCACTGAACGGCTGCTCCCCGCCCTCCTCACCTCTTCCCATCCCCACTGTGTGCCAAGCAGGCTCTGCCAGCACCGACTGCCCCTCTCCGTGCCCACCCTGTCCCACAGGCTGTCCCAGAGCGCCCAGCACCTCATCCCACCTCACCCACACCCCCCTGTACCTGCCTGGGTGGGGTTTGACCCACAGGGTGCCCTGTACCTGCGTGGGCAGGGTTTGACCCACACCATGCTGTGGGGACAAAGGGGACCCTTAGGGCCACCTCACTGCCACCAGCACCATGCTCCATGCCTGCATTCAGGATCAAGCCTCTCTGCTGCTGCTGGGACAGCAAGGCCATGCTCTGCAGCAATGGTTTTAATAGGGGCTGTGCCCATGGCTGCACTGCAGGGCTGTGCCTCTGGAACAGGAACACAGTGCCTTTAGCACAGGGATTCCCACCAGTGGCACTGTAGTTACACACAGGACCTGGCTTCCTCACTGGCTGGCTGCAGCCTGTGCCTCTTCCCAGAGGCAGGATGGGACCATGGCCAATCCTGCTGTGTTCCCAAAAAGGGAGGTGCTGGGTAAGACCCACTGGAGCCCTCATCCCTGCCCCTTCGAGGGTCAAATGCTTTGGGGTTCCTCCAGCAGGTGTGCTCAGGTCCCAGCCCCAGGTGTCCTGAACGGGATCTGTGGAATGCAGACATGCCCACGAGCTGTGCCATGACAGCAACATCCTTCTCAGCAGGACAGCTCCGAGCTGACAGATTTCTCCATGGGCAGCTCCCCCAGCTGACTGACTGCCAGCTCTGGAGGAAGCTCTGTAGAGTTACAGAAGAGAATATCCTGAGCTGGAAGGGACCCACAAGGATCATCAAGTCAACCTCTTGGCCCTGCACAGACACCCCAACAATCTCCCCCGTGCTTGAGAGAGGTGTCCAAACACTCCTGGAGCTCTGGCAGCCTTGGGGCTGTGCCCATTCCCTGGAGAGCCTGAGCAGTGCCCAGCACTCTCTGGGGGAAGAACCTTTTCCTAACATCCAGTCTAAATCCCCTTGACACAGTTCCAGCTGTCCCTTTGGGTGCCCACAGAGCTCAGGGCTGCTGTGACATCTCCTGACTTTCTCCAGCTCTCCAGGCTGTTTTTTTCCCAAATTCTCCAGCACTTGTTGTCTCCATTCTGTGTAGGATGGAGACACTTCAGGGTGGGGGATGCAGGGCAGGAGCTGCAGCCTGTCAGCAGCCACTGCTCCTCTGTGGGGAGCACCAACAGGGAAGGGGCTCTGTGGGACGAGAACCCTCAGCTCACAGAGCATCTCCCCCTGCCCAGCCCCTGCCAGAATGCAGAGCATTTCCCTGCAGTCCCATCCCCACCCAGGGCACCCACCCAGTGTGGCTGCTGGCAGCAGGGACAGAGTCCTGCTGCCGTGTGACACAGTCCTGGCCAGCTGGAACTGCTCCTTCTGAATTTGTCCATAAACCTGCTCAAGTGGAAGCCGAGCTGTTTCCCATGGATCTAACACCCCAAGCACAACCCTGCCCTGGATGCAGGATCACAACACCCAGGGCAGGGCAGAAGCACAGCCCAGGCCCAGCACCAGCGTCAGGACCAAATCCAGGGACAATCCTGCAGGAGCAGAGCACCTCGAGCCCCTCAGGCTGTAAATGGCCTCACAAGGGCACCCAGGACTGGGGAGAGAGGCTCAGGAGATGGGAGACAGATTGCTCCTCACACACCAAGGCTCACAGCCCAACAGAAGGCTGTCAGGGAAGATCCCCAACAGCTCCAACCACTTCAGATTGGCAGTGGCTGTGAATCTGCTGCCAGGGCTGGGGGATGAGAAGAGCATCCTCACAACACACAGCCGGAGCATTTGCTTTGTTTTCCAGAAATAAATTTGGTGCGTTAGTGGAAAATTGCAGGATCTCCCTGCTTTTCAGGGCACTGGCTGGGAGGGGAGTGAGGGAATCAAGGACAAGGCATGTGGAATCAATTCCTTCCCTTGCCCTGCCTCTGATGTGGCTCTCCCTCACCTGGACCATTCCAGACACTCACCTTGGCAGGCACCAAGACCAATGGACCCGACACACACCTGCCCAGCCCCCAGGAGGGTAAGGACACGAGCCCAGAGAGCTCAGCCTTAGTCAGGCAGGAGCAGCATATGGTGGAATAGGGCTTGGGATGAACAAGAGGTGCTGGAGGCAGGGACTGGGGACATCTATGAATGGCACCAGAGCTTCAGAGCCAGACATACAGCAACTGTTTGGGTAATAACCCCCAAAAAGGAGCAAACAGAAGCTTCTGTCTTGCAGGTGATGCTGGCTGCACCCAACTTGGCCAGTCAGCTCTGAGGGGGATGCACTGCCTTGTCCTGCCCGTGGACACGAGCCCAGGAAGGCACTGCAGAATTGTCACCCATGATGAGCACAGTGCAGGGCATGAGGTGGAGACAGGAGGTGATTCCACTGCACTGCACTGTCCAGATGAGCATCCCCACCCTGATGGGGGAGCTGGGAGCACCCTGGGAGCCAGGCTGGGGAGCCCCAGCATCCTCCCACATCCCCCAGCATCCTCCCACATCCCTCCAGCCTTCCCTTTTCCCAGATGGGAGAGAAAGTCACCCCTGTGCACCAGCCCCTGCGCTTCCTCGACGCTTAATTAGAAGCCTCTCCCTTTCTCCTGGCTCTCTAATTAACATGCCTGCAGCTCAAAAGAAGGCAGCAGCACAATAACCCGGGGAGAGGCTTCCAGCAGGCCCCGGCCTCATTAGGGCCGGGCTGGGCAGGGGGAGCAGGGCGTGCTTCACATATGGAAACACCACAAACAAGAAAGGCTGGGCCAGGAGAGAAAAAGACTTGACCTCTGCTCCCCCCCATTGTGTGCCAGTCATCCCCCTCGGCGGGCACTGGGGCAGCCCTGCCCTTTATCATGGTGATGGGCACCACAGCCACGCTGCTCCAGCTCGGTTTAATCTCTCTCCCCAGACCAGGCTGCTTCTTTTCTTCTGCCAAATCAGCTCAGATTGAGGGCATGCTGTCAGCCTGGGGGTGAGGTCCAAAGAAATGTCTTCATCCAGCCCCAGTAGAGGGTGGGTGGAAAGCAGGATGGAGCCTGAGCCACCACTGCTGTACATGGGCATGGGAAGCATCTCCAGGCTTTGGCCAGGCTGGATTGGGCCACCCAAGTGCAAGGGAGCAGGTCTGGGGGCGCTGGGCACTGTGGCTGCTGCTGGTCACTGCAGCCAGAGGTGGGCAGGATGCTCTGGAGCACCTTGATGCCCCACGTGGGACACAAAATTGGCTGTGTTTGAATATTTACAGGGGCAGGAGAACATCTACAAAAAAATCCCTCTGGTTTTCTCC
The DNA here is from genome assembly GCF_052056855.1 of Sturnus vulgaris. NCBI lineage: Eukaryota > Metazoa > Chordata > Aves > Passeriformes > Sturnidae > Sturnus > Sturnus vulgaris. The sequence goes on along the minus strand of NC_142267.1, from coordinate 5,892,014 downwards.
CCCGAGTGGAAGGGTGCAGAAATGACAGAATCACACAATGCTCTGAGTTGGAAGGGGCCCACAAGGATCATTGAGTCTAACTCCTGACCCCTCCCAAAAATCCCACCCTGGGCATCCCTGGGAGCATTGTCCAAACTCTCCTGGAGCTGTGGCAGCCTCGGGGCTGTGCCCATTCCCTGGGCAGTGCCCAGCATCCTCTGGGGGAAGAACCTGATGCACTGCCTTGCCCAAGCTCTTCTTTAAAGGAGCTCCTTCAGGGTGGTCTTAGGATGTGTCTCAGGGTACACCAGGCCCTGGTAAAGAAGACAGACAGCTGTGCTGGGCCAGCACACCTCTCCCCATGGGATGCCAGGGATGCTGGACACTCCTGTCAGGACCAGAGCCCAATGCCCTCATCCTGCTGCAAGTGACAGGCAAGGGAATAACAAGTGAGACACTGGGGACAAATGATGGTGGCCTTGGCACGTTGTTTCTTCTTCTCCTCATTTCTAGGTGCCTGCAGGCCAGCTTTATGGAGAGTATGATTCCTCTAGCACCACACTGGTTTGACTCTGTGGGGTGGGAATTACACCCCACAAACACTAGGGTATTTTTTGGAGTATCCTCTCCTAGAAAACTACTGGAAACCTCAACTGCCACCTCCTTTTGTGCTCTTCCCACATGGCCAAGGCACTTTGCACAAGTGCCTGACTTTTTCTGGGCCAAGCCTGCTACATTCATGTGCAGAAGAGACCCCAGAGCAGCTCCAGGTGCCCATGAGCTGATGCCTTACCCCTGATGGAGGATGCACCGTCCAGCCCAGCTCTGCTGTCGCTGTTGTGGAGTCCATCAGGGTCTCTGTGGAAGGAAAGTGAAACATGGAATCACTGGATGCTGGTGAAAGGACTGAAGATGGAGACAGGGAAACAAACAGGTGGAGAGGAGCCAGCCCGGGGCTGCAGGGCTAGAGCCCATCCCACCCTGAGCCTTGTCCCTCACCCAACTGCCTCCCACCCACTGCCCACTTCTCCCTGGCCCCCATCCAGAACCATGGAATCACAGAATGTTAAGGTTGGAAATGACCTCCAAGATCAAGTGCAGCCATCAGCCCAGCTGCATGCTCATCATTAAACCACATTCACAAGTGCCACATCCACACATTTTCTGAACATCTCTAGGGATGGTGATTCCACCACTGCCCTGGTCCAATGCCTGACCACTCTTTCCATGAAGGAATTCTCCCCAATATCCAATCCAAACCTCCCCTGGCACAGCTGGGAGCTGTTTCCTCTTGTCCTGTCTCTTGCTCCTTGGGAGCAGAGCCCAACCCCTACCTGGCTGTGCAGAGCCACAAGATCCCCCCCATCCCCCTTTTCTCCAGGCTGAGCCCCCCAGGCTCCCTCAGCCTCTCCTGGTGCTCCAGACCCTTCTCCAGCTCCTCAATGTCTGAATTTTCATTAGGGTCCAAAACCGACCCCAGGATTTGAGGTGGGACCTCGAGGTGCCCAGCACAGGCAATGTCTCCTGCTATGAACTGGGACTCTTCCATCCACCAGGCAAACTGGGTTTTCCTCCTCCCAATCCCAAACCCAGGTACCCCCAGCCCAGTTCTACCCCTGCAGATGAGGAGCAGTCTGAGCAGGGATCCTCCATCACCCTCTAGTTTCCTTTGCCAAAAGCAGAATATTTTTTCTCAGCACATTGCACAGCAGGGAGAATCCTCAGAGATGCAGTAGGATGTGGGAAGGAACAGCACTTTTAGGCCTTAAAAGTACTAAAAAATTAAACCACTGTTAAAGCTGGTTTTCCAGATGATTTGGGTTGAAATAGGTCAGGGGATGCTATCACTGACCAGCACAGACCCCACAACAGCAAAGCCTCTTCACCCTTCCTGCAGCTCATGATCCTTCCAACACTGCAATTCTTTTCATCCTGAATAGCTGTGGGTTGGTTTAACCCCACTGATGGCACAAGGAGGGGAGCTCAGGTTATAGTACCCCAATACCTGGGCCAGCATGAGCAGGTGAATGTGCCAGCCAGCTCCAACCCACTTGGAATCATGGAATCATGGCTGGAAAAGCCAGCTAATATCACTGAGTCCAACCATTAATGCCATGCTCAGCACTAAACCATGTCTCTAAGCACCTATACACTTCTTTAACACTTCCCAGGGAGTGCTCAAAAGTCTTTTTTGGACCCTTCCAAGAGTGGTTTCCACAGTGTGGGGAACTCTGTCCTCCAGGTCTGCAGCCACGTGCTCTCTGCAATACAGGGATTTTCCTGCACCACACCCAAGGCTGGCAGGTTAAGGAAACAGGACAATATTCCTGAGTTTAGGAAATGCAGTTTAGAAATTCCACCCAAAGGCCCCAAAACACCGAGACTGGACATGGGGGGAGCACGGTGGGACAGACTGCACAGGGCAGCACATGGCCAGTGCAGTCTGTGCTCAGACCATTCTGATGCCCAGGGAGGAAATTCCCTCTCTGCTCTGCAGGGACAATGTGAATCTGGCCCTGGTTTCAGCACATGCCCTGGGGATGCCAGCTGCACTTGCAGGGATGCTGGGAAGTGTCCATCCCATACACACTTAAAGTCCCAGAATGGCTGGGGTTGGGTGGGACCTTCAAGGCCATCCAGTCCCACCCTGCTGCCATGGGCAGGGACACTTTCCACTATCCCAGGTTGCTCCAAGCCCTGTCCAACCTGGCTTTGGACCCTGCCAAGAGTAGTCCCAGAAAGGGAATGGAGAGTTACTGGATGTACCCATGTCCTTCTGCTTTCCTTCTCCCCAGGCACTCTGCCACAACCCCCCCAAGAGCATCTCCACCTTCTCCACTTCCATTCCACTGAACAAAAACAAAGGAAGAAAAGCTCAGCCTTGAGCAGATCCATCAGGAGAGCCCAGCCTGGATGCAGAGGTGACAACTGCTCAGTGCCTGTGAGCTCCCCCTCCCCACTGGCACCCCAAAAAGTGCCTCGGCAGCACAGTGCTCCCTGCACCTCCTCCTGGCAGTAAATCCTCCTCAGACTGTGGCTTGTTCATTACTCCTGGTTCAAGCCAGTGGTTTCCAGTTCACAGGAAACCAGGATTTCAAAATTTGGTTTTACTCCAAGAGTAAAAAGCAAAAAATAGTTCTTTTCAATTTTTCCCACTAGGAAGAGCTCTGGAAAACAGCTAATCCTGAAATGTTGTGGGTCAGACTTACGAAATTTCTTTTTAAACCGAATATTTGTTTACATAGGTCAATATTAGTGTTTACTTTATCAGAGGATCTGGCTTTTTCATTACAACACCAGTAGCGTTTGATCTGAAAGGAAAACAGTATTTTTCACCCAGTGCTAGCAAGAAGCTTTAAAAAACCCCTGAGTTTGTTACTTTATCTTAACTACCAATGACAGTGGTGCATAATAAGTACATTAATAGCAGTGACTAAAATGGAAAAGAAGATATATTCTAAGTCATTACAAACAATTCCCTAAATAAACTTCATATTTTGAAGCATTTTGCATTTTTAAAAGCCTTTTATTTAATGAAAGCTCGGTGCAGTGGAAACGTGCTCAGTACACCACTGCCCCCACCCCCCCCTTATCCTCAGCTGAAGGATCCCCTTGGAGCTCTGCATCCACTCTGGCTGGCCCAGGGACAAGGAGGAGAAGAAATTTGCAGGGTTTAAGCAAGTTTTTCCAATGGCAAATTATCTTCCCATAAAAAACACCAGATATTCCATTAATTTTAGTCTGGATTTACACCATTCAGCTGCCAGCTATTGGATTTCCTTTTCCTTCTCAAAAGACTCTGCAGTCCAAAACCTTTCCCTCTTGTGCTGCTCACGGGTGGCAAATGATCCATCTCCAAGACAGCTAAATTAGCTCAGCTTCCTTCTTCTTCCTCCCCAGCCCAGGGTCCTGCCTTTGTTCATCACCCCTCAGGTGCAGGGGGTCCCAGCTCTGTGGTCCCCATTGCACACAGCTCTAACACTCCAATCTGCCCCTCTTGGGGCAGTTTCTGCACCAAATTGCTGCCCAGGCTGAAATCCTTTTGGAGATGGGGTTACACTGAGCAGAGAGTGCCTGAATTATAGAAAATTGGGAATAACTGGTCCCTGTGAAGCACAGTGACCCTGCAGGGTCAGCACAAGTGGATGTGAATCAGAGCTGCAGAACCACAGAATGGTTTGGTTTGGGAGGGACCTCAAAGCTCATCCAATTCCACCATCCCACAGGGCTGCTCCAAGCCCTGTCCAACCTGGCCTTGGACACTTCCAGGGACGGGGAGTCTGGGCAACCTCTGTGGGCAACTTGTTCCAGATGCTCATGGACACTGCTGAGTGACAGGTGACTCCAGGCCCAGGGACATCATTTGGACAAAGTTCTGCCATAGCTGTGAGCTCCACACAGAGCCTGATAAAGCCCAGGCTGCCCCTGCCACTTCAGTGCCCATGGTGACCGGTGCTGGGCTGTCACCAGCACCTCCCCTGCTCCCACCTGGGGCTGCCCCATGCTCAAACAAGTACATGGGCACACAACAGGGGCAGCTCCTGTGCAGGGGACAAAATGCACAGACCAATTCCAGGATGGGCAAGCCCAAGGCCAACTGTTAATGCCTTGACCACCACCTTGGCAACTGCCCTCACTGTCACAGCCACTTCACGGTGCCATCCTGCTGGTTTGGCAGCACCAGGGTGAGAGGCTGATGCCTTGGCAGCCCCATAAAGCTCCCCCTGGCACCCAGGGCACGGAGCAAAGCCATGTGAGAGTGGCAGGGGTGGGAGCCTGGCCCCTGGCTCAGCCCTGGTGCTGTGATAGCTGCAGCTCCGTGCAGGGCTCCCTCCACAGCAGCAGCTCCTCAGTGCTTTGCTTTTCTCCTCCCCTCCTGTGTGTTTATCTGCAGCTCCACATGCTGCCCACGGCATTAGAAATAAATCTGCAGCTGCTCCAAACCAGCAGACTCAACTTTGGCTGCTTCCCACCAGGAGCTGTGCTGCTCCCCCAGCACACCCGGGGATCACTGCCCGTCCTCCTCACTTTGGAGATGTTTTCTCTGAGCAGCTTCCTGCCAGCACTGGGGCCTGTCCCAGCACTGCTGCCCCCTCTGAGGGCACACCATGGCTCTGGAGGGACCCTTGGCATCTCCACCATCATCACCCACACCCCACCACTTCCAGATGCTCAAAGCCACGCTGGGGCAGTGTCACACAGAGGATCTGCTGTGACAATACCTGCCTGGGGGTTCCTGTGCTTCCACAAGGAAGGTTGGTTCTTGCTGCTCAGCCACAAGTGAGATGAGTGTGGGATTCTCAGCTGCACCAGCTTTTCCCATCTGGCCAGATCAGGAATATGACTGGTGGACAGAACTGGGAGGGGAGGACAAGTCTGGGATCACTTTGGGTCCTGCTGGTGGCCAGGAGTGGGGATGGACCAAGGGCCAGTGGCAGAGGCTGGAGGTGACAGGGATTAGCAGAGGAGCTGTGCATGTTGCAGACACACTTCCCTCTATCCTGAAAAATGACTTGCATGGAGTTTTGCCAATTCAGACCAATTTAGAGCATCTGGACCTGAGTTTCTCAGAAGTCCTGGCAAATGCTTCACATTCACAGGCTCCAAGCTCATCCAGATAAAGAAACAGCTGGACAAATAAATAGCCCCACAGATAGCTGGAGCCTCCACCCTCATTTTTCCACCCACAACTTTTTCCTTCCCCTTTCACTCCTCACGTCAGCTCCTCTCTCAGGGTAGGACACTTGCCAGGATTTTAATCCTGGTCCAATATTATCAACACAGGGTGCAAGCTTCTCATGCACATCAGCTGTGGCCAGTGCTGGATATGTAAAGCAGGCAAGAAATTTCCAGCCTGCTCTGATGGATTGGGAGCAAAGTCATGCTAAGGCAGAGACAGTGGGAGATCATTCCTGCTCACCATGTCCCTTCTGCAGCCCACCTAAATCACCTCACCAGCTCCGGGCTGCACAGTGTCACAGCCCAGCCAGGTGGAGCAAGAGCAGGAGCTGCACTGGAGACACCACAGGTGAGAATGAACTCCTCCATGCAGGAACCACGTACCCATGCTGGCCTCAGAACAGCCAGCACAGCCCAGGGCAGGGGGTGGCTAATGAGAAACCCGTCTGTCCCCACCCAAGGAGCCCCTGCCACAAGATCCCTTTACCCTTCCCCGAGTTGAAAGGCCCCTCTCTGCCTCCTGTGCTTTACTGGAGCCTGATGATGATATTTTTGCCAGCGAGAGCTGAGAGGGGCTGAGCAAAGGCAGTGGCCCTTCCCTGCAGCCCCGAGCTTTGCTTTGCCTGGCCAGGGGCCAGCGGAACAAGCTGAAACCCAATCCCCCCCCGGCAGAGCTGCTGGCGCAGGAACAGCTCTCTGCATTGTGAGCCCGCGGTATGGGATACTCGGGATACTGCACCCAGGGATCCACTGCCACTCCGAGGGCCAGAGTGATTGATAGGGAGCAAAAAGAGGAGCCTGACTGAGCTGGATGGGGACCCCGGCACGCCCTGCTTCCAGAGGGAGCCCCAAAGGCCACCCCGAGGTTAGCCGGGGTGCCAGTGCTGGGAACACAGCAATGAGGTACCCGGACATTCAATGCCTTTCCCTCAAAGGGATTCCCATCACCTTCAATGCCTTTCCCTGAAAAAATTATGTCCAGCCAGACTCAGAGACTGAGGAATTAGGATGATGCCCATCATCTCCATCACACAGAATGCCTCTGACCTGCCAAGCAGGATCAAGGCTGATAGTCCATGAGCAGGGAGAGCTGACCCCAGAGATACTGCACAGCACTGGCAGGGGAAAGATGTCCTCACTTCGGGGGAGTCATGGAGCCTTCCTGGCTCCTCAGTTCCCTAGGACATCAGTCACAGCTCCTGCAAGCCCTGTGGGACAGGAGGAAGCCCCAGAGCCAGCAGGGGAGCAGGGGCTGGAAGCTGGTGGGGCTCAGCTGAACCTGCTGGGTCACTCTCACCCAGCTACTGGGGGGTGCTCAGCTGATCATGACACTTGGGGCCAGGATTGGTGTCAAACAAGGGGATGACTCCAATGCTCTGCCCCGGGACAGCATTTCAGCAACTCCAAGTCAAATTCCCCCTGCATTTCCATGAAGGGAATGCCATGAGCTGGGCTATGCTTTCCCATTCCCACCAAAATCCCTCCCTTACCCTGACTGCCCACACCTTGTCTGGACCATCCTCAGGGGACCAAACCCGGGGCTGATACTGCTGTGCAGACAGAAACCACTGGTCTTTGGCTCCCAGCCTTGCTAGACCAGAACATACAGAAAGCTGGGCTTGGAGCAGAGCTGCACCTGGCCATGGGGACCATGGCAATGTCAACGAGAGAGCCAGGAGCCAGGGCTGGGCACAGCCAAACCCAAACCCAAACCCAAACCCAAACCCAAACCCAAACCCAAACCCAAACCCAAACCCAAACCCAAACACAGCAGCCTCCAGACCCTGTTCCCAGCTCCTCCTGTCCCTGTGCAAGCACTGCCCTGCAGGGCTGACTGCTCCACTGCTGGAAAGCTCAAAACAAGAAAACAAACTCAGCAGCCCATGGGCTTCTGCAGGTCACCCCAGCACGTGTCCTGCTTTCCAAGCACTGCACTGGCCCTCAGCTAGTCCAGGACTGTCCTTCTCACCTGCCAGGCTGGGAGGAGAATGAGAACACCAGGTCTCAGCAGGCAATTCTGACTTTGTGACCTCCCAGCCCCTGCTGAAGAAGCAGGTGAGGCTGGATGTGAGGCAGGACCACTCTCCATCTGGCTGCCACATTATCCCTCTCACGGCTGTGGATGCATCCTGTCTGTCCCAGTGTCCCCACACCAGGTCAGCAGAGACAGGACAACCCCAGCAGAGCTCTCTGGGAAGCTGCTCCAGCAGCACCAGGCACCACTGGCAGCATCTGCCCCAAAAAGAGCTGGGACTTGTAGGTGGTCTGAGTTCAGGCGAGGCCAGGCTGCTGGGAAGAGGCAACGCAGATGCCAAATGGCAGCGAGCAGAGGCCCTCCTGCTGCTGCTGGGAATGCAGGAGCCACACAGAGGAGACAGAAACACAGGCGTTTAACAGCCCTGCTACTGTCACTGCTGCTGTCTCTCTGTGCTGGCACTGACCCCACTGGCTGTGAGACACCCTGAGGGAGGGAGTCCCAGGGTAAACGGGTGCATCCAGTCTCATCCAGGCCCAGCAGAGGCTAAATTCCCCACTAAGCCTTTTTCCAAGAGGATGGAACAGGGCCATGTCGCTCCTGAGAGCCTCCAGGTCTCTCTTCCTCTCTTGGGGATGGGGTGCTCTGGGAGGTTGGAGTCTCATGCCCTCTAGAAGCTCCTTCCAGAGGTGCCCCAGCCCCAAAGGAACCATCAGGCTCCACCATGCACTGCCCTGGTTCAGCTGAGCATGGCACAGCCACCCCATGGGGGATGCACACTAGTGTCACCACTGGTGCCCAGACACAGAGCCTGGCACTGGTGTGCAGGAGCAGGTGCCACGAGCAGCTCCTGCCTGCAGCACCCTGGCAAAAAGCTGCTGTGTAACACAATAACCTGCTCCCAGCACCGTGGTACAGGGTGTAATAGCCAGGGTGCAGGGCAGCACTGCCCAGGCCCCTCTGATGCCCACAGCCACTCTCCTGTATCCTAGACACTGCATCCTCTATTCCAGACCCACTGTCCTGTGTCCCCAGGCACAGGGACAGAGTGACCTCAGGAGATCTGGGATGCAGCAGGAAGCCTGGAGGCTGCAGAGCATCACTGGCTAAGGAGCACACACTTGGCTCTTGGACAACATCATCCCTTTCCTCACTAACCCCTGCCCATCCTCTGATGTGAACAGCTCAGAGGGGACCAGGAGGGGTGACACAAGCCCAGGGCATGGCTTTGTGGCCAGCTCTGTCCCTCCTTCGCTTGGGGCCACCCCCCTCCCACAGTGGGGACAGTGAGCACAGCCAGTGCCACCTCCCAGCACCGCTGGCACTAAATGAGGTTTTGTCACCCTGCTCGGTGGCACGGGCTGCAAGCAACTCATTCCCAGCAGGCACCAGAGTCCTGCTCAGAATCCCAACTGAGCTATCCTTAATGGGCTTTAATTTTAATTTTCTTTTATTGGAAAACACAGATGGTGACCCCCCCTTCTCTCTCTGGCCCGAACATATACAGGATAATAACATTTACAGGGAAAGATGTTATCTGCAAGCAGCCAAAGCTGCAGCAAAAGCCCCAGGGCCCTGCAGTGACACACAGCTGTGCCCCACGGCCCTGCCCGGGCCACCCAGAGCCATTAGTGGGGGGAAGCAGGACCAGGGGCCAGGGAAGAAAAATCAAAGAGCAGGATGAGTCCCTGGTGCAGTCAAGACTCTCAGATTGACCTGGGCAACCTCCTCTGTGACCAGGTCTCTGCAGAGCAGCAGGGGCACTGCCCAGGGCAGAGGGATGCCCAAAGCTGCTGCCAGCACTGCTGTCCCAGAGCCAGCCCCTGCTGCAGCCCAGCCAGCTGCTCCAATGTCCCTGACTCCAGCCACTCCCTGCGAGAAATGCATGTCAGAGCTCGGGATGGCTGTGAGGGGAGGTGATGGCAGTGCAGGAACAGGCAGGGACAGACAGGGACAGGCAGGGACAGACAGGGATAGACAGACAGGGACAGATAGGGACAGACAGGGACAGGCAGAGACAGACAGGGACAGGCAGGGACAGACAGAGACAGACAGGGATAGACAGAGACAGGCAGGGATAGACAGGGACAGACAGGGACAGGCAGGGACACACAGGGACAGACGGACAGGGACAGATAGGGACAGACAGGGACAGGCAGAGACAGGCAGGGACAAGCAGGGACAGACAGGGACAGGCAGGGACAGACAGATACAGAGGGACAGAGAGGGACAGAGAGGAACAGGCAGAGACAGGCAGGGATAGACAGAGACAGGCAGGGACAGAGGGACAGAGAGGGACAGAGAGAGACAGACAGGGATAGACAGGGACAGACAGAGACAGAGAGGGATAGACAGACAGGGAGGGACAGGCAGAGACAGACAGGGACAGGCAGGGATAGACAGGGACAGGCAAGGATAGACAGGGACAGGCAGGGACAAGCAGTGTTACAGGCACCAGGCTACAGCTGCACTGGGGATCCAGGATTAGGGTCTCCCAGCAAACAACAAGCATCAAACACCTCTGGGCTTGTGGCACATGAACCAAACACCTGAGCCTGTGGCTGCTCCTGCTCCTGTGGCACTGCTGGTGCCATGCTGGCCCCTTGGTGCACCCCCACAAAGCCAGGCATGGGGTGAGCAGGGATGCTCTCTGCCACACACCTTGGCTCTGTGGATCCACCTGACATTCCAACTTTTGCCTGCTGGTACTGCCAAGCTGGAAATGTCCTTCTGGTTGGCAGATCCAAGCAGGAATGGCTTGGGAGGAGCTGCTGCCTTGCTTTTGTCTGTCAGCAGGGGATTTCAGCTCAGGATCCAGGCTGGAGGAAGCCTCTCCCCAGGACAGATGCAGGAAAGCCCAAAACTCCTTCAAGGAGCTTGGCTTCCCTCCAGTCCCTCCCAAGGCCAAAGTATCTCCCCATTGCCATCCTTTTCCATCTCCAGGGATCTGCCAGGAATGCAAACCCTGCATTCCCTCCCACCTCACCATGGCAGATAAAGTGCCAGAGGAGCCAGCAGCTGTGAGTGGTAGGAATTTTTAGTGAGATGCAAATGTTTCCTTCCTTGGGAAAACCCCATCTTCAACACCTCACCATGGAGAGAGCATCACCCCCTCCCCTCTTACAGACTCATTCACCCTCAAAAGCAGTAGGTTGAACTGAGGGATGCTCTACTGCTGGGTACCACTGTGCTGGGGGTCCTGCTTGGGCAACAGAGGTGCTGCATCCTTTCCTCCATCCATCCATCCATCCATCCATCATCCATCATCCATCATCCATCCATCATCCATCCATCCATCATCCATCATCCATCCATCATCCATCCATCATCCATCATCCATCCATCCATCCATCCATCATCCATCCATCATCCATCATCCATCCATCATCCATCCATCCATCATCCATCCATCATCCATCATCCATCATCCATCCATCATCCATCCATCATCCATCATCCATCCATCATCCATCCATCATCCATCCATCATCCATCATCCATCCATCATCCATCCATCCATCATCCATCCATCCATCCATCATCCATCATCCATCCATCCATCCATCATCCATCATCCATCCATCATCCATCCATCATCCATCCATCATCCATCATCCATCCATCATCCATCCATCATCCATCCATCCATCCATCCATCATCCATCATCCATCCATCATCCATCCATCATCCATCATCCATCATCCATCCATCATCCATCCATCATCCATCATCCATCCATCATCCATCATCCATCCATCATCCATCATCCATCATCCATCCATCATCCATCCATCATCCATCCATCATCCATCCATCATCCATCCATCATCCATCATCCATCCATCCATCATCCATCCATCATCCATCATCCATCATCCATCCATCATCCATCCATCATCCATCCATCATCCATCCATCCATCCATCATCCATCCATCCATCATCCATCCATCATCCATCCATCATCCATCATCCATCATCCATCATCCATCCATCCATCCATCATCCATCCATCATCCATCCATCCATCATCCATCCATCATCCATCCATCATCCATCATCCATCCATCCATCCATCCATCCATCATCCATCATCCATCATCCATCATCCATCCATCATCCATCCATCCATCCATCCATCCATCATCCATCCATCCATCCATCCATCCATCATCCATCATCCATCATCCATCATCCATCCATCATCCATCCATCCATCATCCATCCATCATCCATCCATCATCCATCATCCATCATCCATCCATCATCCATCATCCATCCATCCATCATCCATCCATCCATCCATCATCCATCCATCATCCATCCATCATCCATCATCCATCCATCCATCCATGTGCTGTCCCCCAAGCCTTCCACTGGAAACAAGCAGCCCTGGAGCAGGCAGGAGATTGGCTGTGGCACCACGAGGAGAGAGAAGCCCCTCAGCCATCACCCACAGGGGCTGCAGCAAGGAGCTGGGGGATCAGGGATGGGCACAGGAGCAGGGAATGTCCACTCTGGGATGCACCTCCAGCTCTGCAGGCCAGCCTGGCCAAGGTGGCAGCAGAGTGTGAAGCAGCTGTGAGGAGAGAACACACCAGGGTCAGGCTGCCACTGGGATGGGGACCTGGACACCCCAGGGTTGTGGAGCCTCATTTCCTTCCCAGAACCATGGGTGTGAGCAGAGCTCAGCCTAGAGCAGAGCAGGTACCTGTTGTACAGGTACAGACAGCCCTGATCTGCTTCCATGGCTGTGGGAAGGGATTTCTGCACGCATCAAAAAGAAACACACCCGGAGGTGGAAAAAGGGCAATTTCCACAACTTGAAAGGGATTATTAGGAAAAATTGATCGGGAGGGAAATGTAAACAAAAACAATGAAGAGTAATTATGGCTTATGGCGGCTTTGCCAAAATCTCATAAATCTGCGATCATAAAAGAAGGCGTCTTGAGTTCAAAATTATCTTGGCTTGGAATAAAAGGAAAAAATTGCAGTAAAAATAAACATATTGTATAAATTAAACCCAGGGGAAGTTGGCAGCAGTGAATTAGCAGCTCTAAGATGCAGACAGTTACGAAAGGATGTATCAATGAAAAAACTGACTGCCAGGAGACAGAAAGGAGGGGAAAAAAAAAAGAAATTTTAAATACACCAAAATCAAACACAAGCAGAACTGTTGAAAGGCGAGTCCATGGGGATGCTCAAGTGTGAAGGCAGCAAACACAGACACACCAAGCAAAGCAAGGGCACAGTCAGGAAGGATGAACCATGGGGACCTGCAGTTTCCAGGAGCTGCCCAGAGACACAGCCACACCTGAGACCCCTGGCTGGCAGCACCCCACTGCCCTGGGCAGCTGCTCCAACCACGAGCAAGGGCTGTGAGGTGCTGGGGCCAGCACAGCAATTCTGGAGTTGTTTCCTGATGGCAACATCAGCCCCAAGACAAGCATTTGCTCTCCAGCAGCAAGGTAAGGGCAGCAGAGCCCTGCAGACCCACAGGGCAGGGACAGCCCAGGAACAAGAGCTCCCCTGTCCCCTTGCAGCACCTTGTGCCATGCACCAAGCAGGGACAGGGCACTCCCAGGATGGGGAGTGGTTTTGTAGCATCACACAGGGCTGGTGGAAAGGAGCTCGGGGGTCTTGGTTCAACCCCATGAAACTGGGGCAGCTCAGGAAGAGCTCTGGGATGGAGTCCCCATGCCTCAAGGACTTGCTGCCAAGTGATGTGGGCACATCCAGCTGTTCAGCAAAGCCTTCCTGGGCCAGGAGGATCCCAAAGCACCAAGCACTGCCTGCAGAGAGGCCATGGTGGCTCTACAAGCACTGCTGCAGAATCCATCCTGCTCCCCCAGGAATGATCACCAAATCCTGGCAGGAGAAGCAGCCCAGAGCTCCGAGAAAGCCACAGCAGTCACCCAGCCAGCTCAGCCAACACACTGGCAGGAGTCAAACCAGAGAGGTGGGCAGGGCATTAGCCAGGATACAGGAGAGCAGAAGGAGCAGCAGTGAGGGAGGATCCAGTGCTGAGAGCTCTGTAGGGCAAAATCTCGGTGGTCACACCCTCCAGGCTGCACTGGAACCTCCCTGCTCTGCATCTCAAGTGCTTTATGGAGGTGCAGTAATGGATTCCCCACCCCAAACCAGCTTTGAGGACAAGGAGCACAAGTATGAGATGTAGCCATGAACCTGTGGCTCCTCTGCATCCCTCAGCATGGCTGGGGCCACTCCCAACAGCACAGACACAGGACAGCAAGGAGGGGGCATCAGGAGTGTCCTGTGGGCAGGAACCGAGGTGGGGAAGGCCAGACCAGGGCCACTGTGCACGGTCCCTCTTTCATTCCTCAGAGGAGAAGGCTCCTCTTTCACTGCCTTTTCAAACCTGTGCCAGGAGGAGAGACTGCTCTTCTGCAGAGGCTGTCAGTGGGACTGAGACACAGAGCCCCTGGCACTGCCTGCCCTGGAAAGGGCTGGGGGATCAGTGAACCCAGAGCACTCTGTCCCCTTGCCACCACTAGCACTGGGACACACTGAAGGGACACCACAGGAGTCGACAGTGCCAGTGCCTAGAGACACTCCCAGCACCTGCAGCTCCTGCTGTGACATGTCCTTGAGCCAGGCTGTGTCTGCACCCTCTCCCTGGCACCCCAAACCCCCAGTACTCTGTATGGATGCACCTTGGGGACCCTGAAGGATCCTCCTTGCATTCCCACTCTGCCAAGAGAGAGCATCCCTGCGTTTTCTGAGGATAAAAAGGACCCACAGACAACCTCTAACAGCTTTGCAGGATTCAGAGTTTGCCGCCTGAGCCTCATAAAGGTACCACACTACCAAAATTTTAGTTTACAGGGTGACTGAGGCGTTACCTGACATCAGCCTTGACATGGGAAATCAGGTGTAAAGTGCTGTGCAGTGAATGCCCCATCCCCCAAACTCCCTACTCAGCATGAGGCAGCCTTTATAAATCAATGCCTGCAGGAGGAAAACACGTGAGGGAGCAGCAAGTTCATCCTCCCCTCGCTGCTGCACTCCCAGTGATCCTTGAGCCCCACAGGTGTGATGGAAGGGATCTCTCCTGATGCCCCATCCACTGCTCAGGGAGAGACTGTGACCTGTGGGACGTGCATGAGTACCCAGGGATGCACCCAAATCTCAGGGAGCAATAAAAGAAGAGGACACTGCTCTTCTCCCATTTCCCAGCACCACACTCAGTCCTCTGGCACCTCAGCACTGCCATTCTCTCCCGTGCTTCCAGGACATGGAGGCCCTGGGAGCATCCCACAGGTCCTGCTGATGCTGCTGAGCCAGCCATGGTGGCCAAGCCATGGGAAGCCCAGCACTGCTGTCAGTGATGCTGCAGCACGGGCATCCCCAGGGGATTTGTGGCAGGAACACGTGCAGCTTGGGCTGAGTGGCCACACTGATGTCCTCAAGACCAGGCAGAGCAGGAGGTGGCACTCAGCTCCCTGTGTGGGCATCTCTGGCACCACAGCACATCACAACAACAGTGAGGAGCCACCAGTGCCAAGGAGAAGCCTGAAGTTGCAGTGTAACCACAGCTCAGATGTGACTCTCTGGTCACCTGTCCCCAGGGCAGGGTGCTGAGCACAGCCTGGGGTTTCCAATGCTGCCAGGCCTACAGGAGGTGCCTCTTGCCATAACACACCCCAAATGCACAGGGCAAGGCTCCCCAAACCCATGTGCTTGGCAGGCAGAGAAGGGGGTACCAGCCAGTCCCCACCCGGCCAGGAGGGTTATTTAATTGGATATTAAAAGAAATTGTTCCCTGTGAGGGTGGGCAGGCCCTGGCACAGGGTGCCCAGAGCAGCTGTGACTGCCCCTGGATCCCTGGCAGTGCCCAAGGCCAGGCTGGACAGGGCTGGGAGCAACCTGGGACAGTGGAAGGTGTCCCTGCCATGGCAGGGGTGGCACTGGATGAGCTTTAAGGTCCCTTCCAACCCAAACCATTCTGGGACTCTAGGTCTGCAGCATGGCACTGCAGCAGCCTGGGCAATGGAAATCATGTCCATGGGGTGAAAAACACCTCCTTGATCCATGAGCAGCACCTCTCCCTGCTGCAGGAGATGCAGCACTCCTCTTGTCTCCTGATTCATCCTGCCTGCACAACAGAGGCGCCAGGGCCAGGGGGATGCTCTGGGCTGCTGGCCCCATCCACCCACTCACACTGCCCAGGATTCAGAGTTGGATAAAAATCCCTTGGCTGAGCCTTTGTTTACTTTGCTCAGAGAAAATAATTAACTCTTCACGTAGTTCTGGGCTTTAATATTCCATCCAATCCAAACCACTCTGTGATTCTCTGATTTAAGGAACCAGGTGAACCCTTAAAGCTGTTCCACTGCAAGCATGGCACACATTATAATACTCCCTATAACACACAGCAGTGCCAAGCCTCAGCTCCACACACTCACTGTCCCCATGCCATGATGTCCCCAGGCTGGCACTGATCCCAGGGGCAGTGAGCAGGGAGCAAAGTCCTGCACCCAGGAGCCTGGGAAAGGAGCCCCAGGGTGATGGGAGAGATGGGGAGCAGGGGGAGCACCCTGACCCACAGCAGGAGTCAGCTGTGGTGGCTCTGCAGAGCCAGCTGGCTTGAGCACAGAGCAGCTGGGAGGGTGTGAAACGAGACCACCAGACCTCTGGCACCTTTCATCCCTGGTGACTTTTCCACCTGCAGATATCATGGATTTGCTCAAGGTCACTCTTGTGACAAAGCTCCCAAAGCAAAATGCTGCACTACAGAAATACAGGTGACAGGAGTGGACACCCAGAGAGCTCTGCCACCACCACCCAGCTGGGTACTGTGAGGGAGCACTGGGATGGAGCTGAGCAGAAACAGACCCCCCCAGCATTCCCTACAGGGACGGCACAAGGCTGGCAAATTCCCACTCAGTGCTCAGGGAAATGCTCGCTTTGCCCAGCCCCCCACCAAAACCAAGATGTTTCTGCTCCCTGCAGAGCAGAGAAACATCAGACCCTGGCAAACACCACCCTGAGCACCCCCAAACACACACGAGCACAACAGTTTTACCCCCTCTGTGGTACAGGGCAGGGAAGCAGCAGGTCCCAAAGCCCTGGGGCAGGAGCTGCTGGCAGCAGGTCTGGCTGTCCTGGCAGTGGCAGGGGAACAAAGGGCAGGTCCTGGCTCCATCGATCCTGGGGTCAGATGGCTGAGGGGGGAACATCTGCTCTGACCCTGCCCAGCTCTGGTGTGAGGATTTCCCCAGGGTTTTTCAGGCAAGGGTGAATTTTCAGAAGGAAGCAGCCAATACTGCCATTTAAAACCCCCAGCATGGAAACCTCAGTTTGTGCCCACGGGAAAGGATCAGGAGCAGCACAGGGGAAGTGACAATGATTCCACAGTGGCCAAGGTAAGTGTTGTAGGAAGATGCCAGAAGGATAACCCAGATCAGCAGCTTGTGCCCAGTTATCTCCAGCCTTCCACTTTAAGTGTTCAAGGCCAGGTTGGACAGGGCTTGGAGCAGCCTGCTCTGGTGGAAGGTGCCATTGCCCACGGCAGAGGTGTCACCCCAGCCAGAACGTGCCTGGGATGGCTGCAGATGGAGGAGCATTAGCCAGAGGGAAGAGGCCTGGGGGTCAAAACCAGTTTATGAGAAATCAGACACCTTTGATTTACAGATTCGAGCAATAGTGAATCAACTCCACCCCTGGGTGATCTGCTGTACAGTTAATTAGACACGTTATTAAAAATATGCTCCTCTACCAGGCTGAATTAGTCCAGCTTCCAAGCCACAGACTCCTGCCCTGTCTAATTAAACAGACTTTCCTGATTAACAGTCCTTCCTCCAGGCCAGCAGACAAGGCAGCAGACACTCCTCCATCTCCTGCACAAGGCCAGCAATGGGCAGGATTCCACACCTTGAGTCACGAACATTAAACTGGTTTATTTTGATTTTGATTCTCCTTCGGCTGTGGACACCAGAAACAGACCCAGAGGTACCCAGGGCTGGCCCCAGTACAACAGGGACAGGACATGCAGGTATGTCCTAGCTCAGCAGTGCAGGAGCTGACCAGCTCTTTCACCCCAGGAGTATCCCATTTCCAAGGTGTTTTCAGAGCCAGGGATCTCCTGGTTATGCCATAGCTGAGCACTGTGCTCCCTGATAGCGTGGCCATACTCAGACCCACTTCTGTTCCCTGATGTGCCAAATTCCCTCAGGTGTGACCAACCCCTCCCCTCCAGCCTTGACTGCTCTGCCAGCACTGGGACTTGCTGCAGATGGGAATCTCCCACCTGGAGTATTTTCCTCCAATTTGAAGCCCCTCCAGGACACACCTGTAAATCCATCTCCTGCTGGAGCACGGTGGGAACCCCTCCTTGCTCCTAATGCTGCAGAACATTAAAGGTGTGAACCCCCTGCTTTCCTCTGCAACAGCTCTTGGGGTGACTCATCTGTTCCCTGGTTTGAAAGCACCAGGTGCTGCCCACGTGCTTTTCTCCAGGCTGAAGCCCTGTGCATCCCACATCTCCATGGAATCCCCTTCCTTGCAGCCAGCCTGAGCTGCAGCTGTATCCTCAGGGCAGCTTTGTGTCCCATGATGATGCAGAACACGTCCTGCTGCTGCCCTGTTTCCCCAAACCCCACATCTGAACCCCAGGGAATGGCTGGGGCTGTGTCAGGGAGGTTTGGGTTGGATATCAGGGAAGGTTCTTCCCCCAGAGGGTGCTGGGCACTGCCCAGGCTGCCCAGGGAATGGGCACAGCCCCGAGGCTGCCACAGCTCCAGGCACAGGGTAGGAATTGCTGGGGTGTCCTGAGCAGGGCCAGGAGTTGGACTCGATGTTCTCGTGGGTCCCTTCCAGCTCAGGAAATTCCACGATTCCACGATTCTGTGAACCCCACATTCCCACTGGCAGTGCAGAGAAAGCACAGTCCCCCCTGGAGAGCATTGCTGGGAATTTGTTTTTCCCCTTGGTTCACAACCCTGTGGGGTTCCAGAGCTGGCTGTTTCCAAGCTCCACCTCACAGGACACAGCCCAGATGCCCAAGAGCCTGGGGGGGACCCTGCAGGCTGAGCCCCCCTCCCCACCACCCTGACCCTGCCAGCTGGGAGCCTCCCCTCACTCCAGAGGCTTTTATTAGAAACACACAGCCACCAAAGGCTGCAAGTGGAATCCATTACACAGCATTTAGGACGAATCATTTGTATTTCACAGCCTGCAGTCCCTCTGATTTCACAAGGAAACGGCTGTTAAAGACCACGCTGCAGCCAACAGGGAGGGGCCCGGCGGGAGCAGGGACTGGGGGGAGCATCCCCAGATCTGGGATGGAGCTGCTCCCACACCGGGTCATCATCCACAGCCACATCCTCCGTGTGTGAGATGCTCTGGAACGTGGGAGGAGGCAGCTCTGCTACCTGCAAACAATCACCTCCATCTGAGTCAGGAGATTTTGGAAGATAGGACAGAATTGCAAATCACTGCTCCAAGGAAAAAGAATCACAGAATCCCAAAATCATTTGGATTGGGAGAAACCTTAAAGCTCATTCCATTCTACCCCCTGCCATGGGCACGGACACTTTCCACTGTCCCAGGGTGCTCCAAGCCCTGTCCAGCCTGGCCCTGGACACTTCCAGGGATCCAGGGGCAGCCACAGCTGCTCTGGGCACCCTGTGCCAGGGCCTCCCCACCCTCACACTGAAGGATTTCTTCCCAGTATCCAACCTAATCCTTCCTTCTGGCAATGGCAAGCCATTCTCCCTGTCCTATCCCTCCATGCCATCAGAACCTCTGATGCCTCCAGTGTTTAGTGCAGCGTTCTGGAGAGGAATTCTGGATGTGTGCAGACATTTCCAGTTTGTGCACACAGGAAGATTGTGAGCCATGCCTAAATAAATTTATGGATTAGCTCCTTTCCCACCTCCCCCCAGGTGCTTCTTTCCCCAGCCTTTGGGGACAAGATCTCTGGGACAATGGGGATCCATGGCCAAATGGGATTGGCACCATCAGGCAAAGTTATTTGTGTTCCACCAACAGCTGGGGGAGAATGAGAACCAAAAACATGGCTTAAACCCTGAACATGGCCATTCCCAGAGAGATGCAATTTCGTAAAGAAAAAGCTGGAAATAATGAAGGGAAAACACAACCCTCACCCACGCTCAGCTATGTAGAAGGGATCTCATCCCATAAAACAAGAACAGTGACTCATGCCATAAAATGAGAACAGCAAGTCACTCCAGGGTGGACATCCTGACCCACGAGAGACCGTTTTAAAATGTAAATTGTGACTTGGGATGTTCAAGTTGAATATTAACAGATGATTTAGGACATTGCTTCCCCAGGAGGGCTGTCCAGCCCTCAGTCTGGCCTCCAGGGACCTGGGGGATCTCCAGCACTGGAGGCTTCCAGGAGCTGGCTGCCCAAATCCACCAAATCAAGTCACCTTGATCACTGCTACAGCTGGGACAGGGGGACCCTGGGGACAGGGAACCAGAGCTGGGTATCTGCTCTGATCACAGATGGAGCTGGTCAATCTTGCTCTTCTAGAAGGTGAGACACAGCAAGATCCCAAATCACTGCTGTATAATGATCCCAGCCACTATCTCATTCAAACACCCAGTGCTCTCTTTTTCTGGCAAAAGGAACTACAACTGCAGTTTTACATTTTGCCCCCAGGAAGGCTTTCTGGGAACAACATCATTCCCACACATCTCCACATGAATCACCTGAGGACGTGGGATGGGAGCCCCCACAAGCCACTAACAACACCTCTCCTCAGCCTAATCCAGGATGTTCATCTATTGAGTAGTAGAACTTTGGTGGGGGAAAAGATAGCATTGCTTCCTCTTTATTGTGTTTTGCAGCAAAAATCCAGCAGATGCATTAAGGCAGCAAGGCAGAGGAAGGCAGGGGCTCCCTGGACTAACACCAGGCTCAGGGACACCAGCAGGGCTGTGCCTTGGCATTCCATCCCAAAAATCCAGAGGCTCAGCCACCCTTCAGTGGTGCCAAAAGGACTCTCCCTCCTTAAACTGCAGCAATGCATTGAGACAGCAGGACTTGCACAGCCCAAAACCAAGAGGCAGCTGCAAACATCTGGCAGGTGCCACCTTCACAGGTGAAAGCTGGTTTTGCCAGGGCAGTGGGTCCTTCTCCAGCAGCTGAGCAGGACA
Organism: Sturnus vulgaris; assembly: GCF_052056855.1. NCBI lineage: Eukaryota > Metazoa > Chordata > Aves > Passeriformes > Sturnidae > Sturnus > Sturnus vulgaris. The sequence continues at coordinate 5,871,233 of NC_142267.1, read as the reverse complement.
CGACTCCTGCTGACGAAGGTCACTGCATGTCCTCTCAAATCCACCATCAGTGGATTTCCTCAGTCCTAGAACATCCTGTTAGCTCACCTGACACTGTGCCTTCCCCGAGGCTGAGGAAATCCCCCCTCCATTTCAGCAGGAAACCTGGGCAGAGCTGCTGAGGAGGAGGATGGTGAGAGCCAGGACAGGTGAGTGCAGGGTGACCAGCATGCCTGGCCCCAGCTGCCACAGCAGACTGCACTGTCACCTCCCCACTGTCACCACATCTCCTCCAGCCCTGCAAAGGATGGGATCCACCCACACCACTGGCACATCCATCCATCAGCTGGGACTGCTCTGCACTACAGCCTGGAGCAGCTGGGGGAGCTGGGAAGGGGCTCAGCCTGGAGAAAAGCGGGATCAGGAGGGACCTTGTGGCTCTGCACAACTCCCTGACAGGAGGGGACAGCCAGGGGGGTCAGCTCTGCTCCCAGGGAACAGGGACAGGAGGAGAGGGAACAGCCTCAGGCTGGGCCAGGGGAAGGTCAGGTTGGATATTGGGAAAATTTCTTTATGGGAAGGGTGATCACACATTGGCACATCACAGAAGTGTTCAAAAACCGTGTGGATGTGGCACAAGGGGACAATGGGTGGACATGGCAGAGCTGGGTTAAGGATTGACTTTGGTGATCTGGAGAGCTTTTCCAACCTCAGCGATTATGTGATTCTGTCAGTTGGGAAGTTCAGCAGCACAGGATGCTGGAGAACCCCCTCAGCTCACAGTGGTTCAGCTGAGCCCCCACTGCACCAATATAAATCCCAAACATGCTGAGGACACGGCTGTCACGACGTGCAATGACACATGAGATGGAAAGGCACCGTGTGATGACACAGTGCCCGTGACCCAGCTCTCAGCACTCCCCCCTGCCTGGAGACACTGGTACCTGTCAATATCTGTCACTGCTCCACTGCATCACACCCTGCCAGCAGTGAGGACACGCTCATTACATAATTTTAATGCACAAAGTGCATTAAAGACCCCGAGGTCTCCAGTTGTGGAGCTCATAATGACACAGAACGAGTGCAGAATCACTGGACTGGAAACACGGAGTTACCCCAGCACTGGTGACTGCAGCGTGTGTGGGACAAAGGGAGAACACACCAAACCTGAAATGGCTTTGCCTCTTGATCCAAATGTATCAATATCCAAAGCCTCAGCAAATTTACAATCAGAGTCAAGCAGGAAACAGGAGCAAAAAGTACAAATGGAAACCAGAAGGGTATAGGACTAGATCTTTAAGATCTCTTCCAAGCCAAACCATTCTATGATTCCATTAAAAAAAGTTTAAACTATTTTTTTAATATATATATATATATATATATATATATAAAGGCAATCTAGGAAAATAACAACTTCAACCAAAACCAGCCTCAGAGGAACAAAGTGTTTGTGACAACCACACACACAAAGGCAGTGCATGAGAAATGGAAGGAGAATAAGAACAATCCATATTTTATTGTGACTGGCAGGAAGTGAATAAAAGAAACCTCAGGAAAAGCCATGTCTGAAGACAAGAAGAAGTCATGATGATGTTCTTTTCAGCACATAGAAAAAAATGCAAAGTAAAAATTTTAAAATTCATAGAAACATAGAGAAAAGCATTGAGACAGCCCAGGGCTGGAGGTGGTGTCACTGATTGGAGCCCTGCCTCAGTCCTGCTCCACTCCCAGGGTGATGAACAGAGTTTTTTTATTTTTTTTTTTCTTTTACTCTCCACACAGTCAGAGCTTCCCCCACTGCAGCTCCTGGGGTGTGAAGGGTGGCCATGGTCAGGCAGTTTGTGTCTTTATTAGGAGAGAGGGATGTTATTCCACAGCCCTCCAGAGGACAGGGCTGCTTCCTCCCCTGAGTGACCAGGATTCCTTAGCTCATACATAACTAACGAGCCAGGGAACGTCTGGCTGGAATTCCTTCAAAATCACACACGTTTTCAAGCATTTAGCAAATAACTGAGACTTTGGAACAGATGTGATGGAGCCACGTGGTGCCCAAAGAACTCTGCTGTTTTCTCCACAGACAATGGCCTTGTGGAGGTGGGAGAAGCCCCAGCCATCGTTTATCTTCATTTCTGCCCATTTCAGTGATGACACTTCCATAAACAAGCCCAAGAAACCGTGACCACATCAAATTCCTGTGTGACACCTCCACAACAGACACGAAAAATCCAATTCTTGGACAAGCCACTATCAAACTGGGAGAAAACCACAAGAAAACTTCACAGCCTGGTTCCTGTACTGGTCAAAGTCTGCAGGAGTAACTGGGCAGTGGAACAAACCTGGGCAGCTCTTCCAGCATTGTTTGCAGAGAGTATCACCATTCCTCTGTCACCTCCTGTCTCAGTGAACACAACAGACAGAGGTCAAAGTCACCATTATGGCCATTTTCTGGACAACTGTGGACATTTCATGGACACTTTCCAGGGCTGGACCATAGACCAAGGGGTCAGAGAATCACCAGGGTTGGAAAAGCCCTCCAAGATCAACTCCAACCCCTAATCCAGCACTGCCAAGCTCCCCACTAACCCATGTCCCCAGGTGTCACAGGCACATCTCTTTGAGCACTGCAGGGATGGTGACTCCACCTCTGCCCTGGGCAGCCTGTGCCAGGGAATGCTGTCTGTGCATTCCATCTGTGTGGGGATGAGCTGCCAGCTGGGGTTAAACCACGACAAAAGAGAGAGAACTAAAAAAAAAAACCAACACATTTCACAGTGACAGACCCAAGAGACTCCGAGGATTAACAAGCAAGAGCCCAAGAGGGGATGCCTGGAGAAAAAGAAAGTCCTTGAAGACACTAATGCAGAGCATCTCAGAGCAGAAGGGTCACGTCTGGTGGATACACCAGGATTACAACGTGAGGGAATGGCAGGCACTCAAGGTCTCGCTCAGTTTGAAATCACTTCTGGGGAAATAATGAAAAAGCTGATGTAATTCCAATCATAAAGAATTAAAGAACAGGAGTATAATTAGCACCAGTCAACATACTTCTACAAGAAACAGGTCTTGTCAAACAAATCTGATTTCATTCTTCACTGAGATTACAAGTGTGGTTGGTGAGAGGAGCCGTGCAGGAGGCAGGGGAGTGTCTGAGTGCTGGAATCAGGGGATGTGAGGGCAGCCTGGGGAACAGAGCCACTGTGCCAGCCACTGCTTGCACTCCAGATCTAAAAATATGGCAATAAAGGGGTTAAGAACCGATTAGGTGGCAGGATCCAAGCAATAGTTCCCAGTGCTGGACCTCGGTGGGCTCCACAGGAACCAGCCCTGGATTCATTTCTGCCTTAGGCTGCACGATGGAGAGGGATGAAAGAAATCACTGCTCAGGTGGGTAATGCCCCTGCAGCCTTGCAGAGCATTCTTAAGTGAAGGATATGGGATTCACCTCCCTTGGCATTCACCATATGAAAAAATAATGCTCCCACTTTCACGCAGTTGTTAATTTTCTCCAGATAGTAACAACAGAGAGAAAAAGGCCTCTGAGGACAGGCTGATGATTGAGACCAGCCAGCCAGGCAGGTGAACTGAATTGCCCTCAGCAGGATACTGGGGGGGGATTTGCTTCCAGCTTACATTAGAAATCCCATTTTTGTGATAATGATTAAATTGTTCAGATTGTCTTCAAAGCAAATTTAGGGGGGGTGAAAACGTTAAAATGAATTAAACTCAGTGGTGAAAAGCACTGGAAAGCTTGGTCTCCTCCAGCAACTGCCCCTGGAGCTGGTGTGGCTCGAGAGATGTAAGCACCAGCCAGGACAAGCTCCAATGGTCCCAGTGACAGGGGGACACTGCTCAGGGACAGCCCCTGGTGCCCAGCTCTGGCACCACAGCACGAATGCAGTTCCCACCCAACAGATGTTCTCTGTGTGAGAAACAAGAGGATGGCTTCAGTCCCTTTCCAAACGGGCTGGTGTCACCCACAGGACTGCCACCACAGCTGGGACAGCCTGGCAGCCAGGAGGGCCAGGGCTCTTCCTTCCAAGAGATGACTGTCCCAGGCAGGAGCATCTGCATTGTCCCAAGCATCACCAGCCCCGAGGAATGACCAAGCTGTGCACACCTGCCTCAGGGATCAGCAACCAGGATAAGGAACACCCTCAGCACCACCAAAGTCTCCTACCTGGGTATCCATCCATTCCCTGCCCCTTTGGCTCCCCAAAACTCAAAGCACCTCAAGAAAGTCCCATGGATGGTGTTAAACTAGGAACCCTTCCATAGCTAGCATGATACATGGAGGGCATGGTGAGGAAGGTGAAGGTGAAGGTGTGAGCATACCTGCAGCTAGAAAGAGACCACTTGGTCTCCAGACTGAGCTTTAGGTTTCTAAAAATGTTTGGGGAGCTTTAACTCTGGACATTACTCAGCTACAGCAGAGACAAGCCAGGTCTGAAGTGTGCTGGGAGATGGGAGAGGAAATCCCAGGTCCTTTCCCAGGATTAGGGAAAATTCCCAGACATCTCAGCAAACAGCAAATCCCTGTGGAGAAAGCCCCCAGTGATGGGGAGGGAGCAGCTGCTGTTGTCACTGCTCCTGGGCTTGTGAGGCTGCCCCAGCCACTGCCTCCCCAGCCACATCCTCTGACATCCAACACCACCTCTGCCAAGCCAGCCCAGTTGGGTTCCCCCACTAAAGCAAGCAAAAAACCCATTCTTTGGGGGCTGCTTTATATCACTGCCTCCCCCAAAAAAGGCTTAGTCAAAGCAAATGCCAGACCCATTAAGTGCAAAGGACCTCACAGCCAACACAGGAATGCTGGGGCTTGATGGACTGTTTATAGAGTCTTTTATAGGAAGGATGGGTAACCTAATCCCAACTACAACATTTTTTATGTTGCTCTGTGAGGGTTCAGCTGTGATTAAACTGTTGGCACAGTCCCATGGCACATAAAACCATGGAGACCAGCATGTCTCATCCCCACCAGAGCCCTGTGAACACAGGCAGCAGAAGTGCTGCAAGTATTAAAGCTGGTGAGCCCCCACTCTGGGGCATCCCTGCTCACACCCCCACTGGCCTGAGACACCAAAATAAAACATCTCCAGTGAATATTTTGCTCAGACCACAGCCCAGAGCAGGGCAAAGGGTAACCACCCCTGCAGGGCTTGGTGTGGGTGCAGGAGATGCAGCAAAGCCACGCTCTCAGCTGCAGGCTTCAGTGTTTGCCTCTCCCAGAAGCAGCCCCAGGATGAGCACAGAGCCCTCCACCACCCTCCTAAAACACTGGAGAAATCCCACAGCAACATTTGCTGCTTGGTTAAAACACTTGATTTTGAGCCAGCCTCACTAAACGGAGATGTTCCAAGCTGTGGATCACCCACTGTCTCTACCATGGCTGTCACTGAGACTGCAGACCCTGGCACGGGCCAAGTCCTCCCTGGGAGAGGACATCCAAACATCCCAGCAGACACTGACCCAGGAAACCAAACCCACCCAAAACACCCAAAGGGCAAGCAAATTTAACTGCCTGAGAGGGAAAGACAGATTTGGAGGCAGAGAGATGGGAAGGGTGGGAATCGCAGCCCAGGCTTGGCACAGGTTCACACCAACCCTGTGCTGGAGGACAGGCAAATTCTGTATGTATGTGTGCAAATTCTGTATGTATGTGTACAAATTCTGTATGTATGTGTGCAAATTCTGTGTATATGTGTGCAAATTCTGTATATATGTGTGCAAATTCTGTATGTATGTGTGCAAATTCTGTATATATGTGTGCAAATTCTGTATGTATGTGTGCAAATTCTGTATATATGTGTACAAATTCTGTATATATGTGTGCAAATTCTGTATGTATGTGTGCAAATTCTGTATGTATGTGTGCAAATTCTGTATATATGTGTGTAAATTCTGTATATATGTGTGCAAATTCTGTATGTATGTGTGTAAATTCTGTATGTATGTGTGTAAATTCTGTATATATGTGTGCAAATTCTGTATGTATGTGTGTAAATTCTGTATATATGTGTACAAATTCTGTGTATATGTGTGCAAATTCTGTACAATATCTGTAGCAAAGCCAGGCCCTGCTCCAGACCCTCTTCTTAGCTGGAAAGGGAGAAGCCTGGGGGCTGGGGCAAGGGCAGAGCTGTAACACATTGATGGGAACAGCACAGGACATGTGCATCCTCAAAGGGTGAGTTGGACCAGCAGGGTCTCCCCAGCACTGCTGGTGGGTGGGATTTCTTCAGGCAATGTGAGCATGAAGTTTGTTTCATTTTATTTTTATAGATTTGGAAGAGAAGCCAGGTTTGCCTTTTTCTTATTTCTATTTTTTGGCTCTGTTGACTCATCCATCAGTTTGTCTGTTCACCCCCATGACACTTCCCTGATAAAATGCAGCATCTCCCTCATGGTCACCCCACACCCACCCTAGGTGGGCTCTCAGCACCTCTGTCAGCCCACAGGAGTTACAGCTCTGGAGTATGCAAGCCCAGCATTGACTTCTGCATGGAATAAAATCCACCAGCACCTCAGAACCCCTCCCTGAGCATCCCCACCACAGCAGCCAGGACAGCAGTGTGCTCTCCCAGGGCCTTTTCTCTGGGATGGGATTTGGGCAGCAGCTTTATTTTAGTCCTGGGTGAGTGTATGGCACATTCCTGCCACCAAAGGGAAGGAGACTGCAGAGCACTTTCAGGTGCATCACCTGAGCCTGTGCACTCACAGGGCTCCCTCTTTCAGCACAGACCTGACAGGCAAATGGGCAGCTTGGTGGTGACACACGGGGTGGGCATGTCACACAGCCCCACGACCTGCTGGCATCCCCCAAGGAGGGCTGAGCCCTTCTCCACCCCTCTGGCCACTGAGCACTTCAGGGCTGCTGGATGACACACCCAGGGTTGACCTCACAAATCTCATTTTTTTCCCTCTTCCCTCTGTAGCCCACACACTGAGGACCTCCCAAACACACAGTAAAACACCAGCTCAGCTTTTCAAGGGCTCAGCACCCACAAGCAGGAGCTCAGGTCATATTTAGGCCACCCAAATTACAGAGCAAGGTTTCTGATGGAGGGGGACCTGCTCGGCCTCCCCCAGCACAAAACCCCACGGGCAGCCCCTGCCATCCCATCCAAGACACCACAGGGACGTCTGGGCTCCACTGGTCCCTCCTGTTGGTCCCAAATGTGCTACTCCCAAACCTGCCACAGCCCCTGGCAGTGTCCCCTCACACATCCCCGACTTTCAGGTCCAAAATCCAGCTCCCCTCCCTGCAGCCCCACCTCTCCTTGTGCAGGGACCAACGGAAAGTGGGGGAGAAGCAAAGGAGCACCGTGGGACCCAGCCTGGAGAGGATGAACTTCAGCCCCAGCCGCAGATAAGGAAGGATGGGCTCCAGGAAGAGTCAGGAATGAAAGGGAACGCCGCAACCGTCGGGCTGGCTCGCTCAGCTTTTGGCTTGTGCCCATTTCCCTGCCATGTGCACAGCCAGGAGCTGTGTCCTGACACATGGGCACAGCCACTTGCTCAGCAGCCCGGAGGGACCAGCCTGGCAAAGGCTCACCTGCGTGTGTCTGCACCCTGTGCTTGTCCCATAAACCATAAAAGCTCAAGAGACCCAGCCAGGCACTGCTCAGAGCACCAGAAGACTCCTGAGTGCTGCCAAAGCTGGGAACAGGGACCAGGCAAGACATGGGAGCAGCTGACAGCAAACTCAGCATTTCCAGAGGATTTGTTTCTATCAAAAGCTGCTGCTCTGAAGCCAGAACAGGTGTCAGTCACACCAAAATCTCATGGCAGCTATTCAATGTGATGGCATAAGTTTGACATCAGATATAAAAAAAAACCCAAAAGCAATGTGAGCAGCTCCTCTACTCTCTATTTCACCTACAGCCATGGAAAAAGAAGGGTGAGGAGCCAAAAGGAGGAGAAAAGCAGGTGTATCAGGGCTGGTTCTGTGCAGCAGCAGCACAGCCACACAAAGCAGGCAGCTCCCCATCACTGGGGATGATCTCAGCAACCCCACGACAAAGCCACATCACAACTCTGAGCCAGCTGCCCAGGTGGGCTCAAAGCAGCACCCACCTAGCCCTGGACGGCTCCAGCAGCCCAGACTGGCCTTGTCCCCCCTGCAGACTTGTGAGCTGCCTGCTGCCCTGAGCTTTGTAGCGAGTGTGACACGGAGCAGAGCCCACGCTGCCTCTTCAACACCTCCCACCAGCCAGACACCAACCCCTGCTAATGCTGCCAACATCCTAATTAGCACCTTCCCATGCCTGCCCTGCTCCTGACTGCTCTGCAGCTGTCCAGACTCTGAGGCTGGCCAAAGGTGACAGGGGATGGGCACAAGTCCTGGAGGTGCTGGGCACTCTGTCCCCTCTAGCCCACGGCAGTCCCGATGCTCTGCTGTGGCTCTGTGTCAAGAGATTTCCACACAGCATCACACACAGACACACACCTGAGTTAACCCTTCCCGAGCCCCCGGGACAATCCACCCCCCTGCAAGGCAGGCAGAAGGCGTGGGGCTTTCTCCAAGTTTCATTAAATCACAGGATGGTTTGGGTTGGAAAGGACTTTAATGACCATCTCCCTTCAAACCCTGCTATGGGCAGGGACACCTTCCACCAGACCACATTGCTCCAAGCCCTGTCCAACTTGGCCTTGAACACTTCCAGGGAGTGGACAGGGCATGGACAGGGCAGCTCCAGGCTCTGCCTGGGGAATGCATTTGCCCATCCATGCATTTGCAGCTATTTCCATGGCTGGGAACATCCCCTGGTGGGGCTGCTCTGCTCTGCCTGATCCAAGCCCTCAGAGCCCCACACCAGCAGCCAGCCTGGGAGAGCTGACACCTCCATCCCACCTCTCAGCACGCTGCAGCCCTGGGTGATCAATACCCTGCCACCAGCCATTCCCCATGTCCAGACACCAGCTGCTCTCTGCTCCCCAGGCAGTGAAAACACAACATCCCCAGCTCGCTTTCCCTCCCAGAGCAATGCCCAGGCAGCCACAGACCTGCTCCTATTTACCACAAAGGTGTCACAACGTGCTTACAAAGAGACATGGAACCAGTGCTCAGACACCTGCAAGGGCACTGTGCAAGCAGCCCTGGAGGTGCTGGGATCCTGCAGGAGAGATCCCTGAGAAGAGATCCGCAGGAAATGCTCTCCCAAGGCTGGCCAGCCCCCATCCCTGCAGGCTCTATCCAGCCTGGGACATCTTGTTTCACTCCATCCACGCTGCCCCCAGGTCACGCATTTCTCCTGCTTGCTTTGTCCCCTGATACCAGACAGGCTTAAAAGTAAAACAAGGCCAAGATTTATGAAGTGAGGCTCACTGTGAAGGTTTCTGAGCTGCAGTTGTGGAGCCTGGAAACAGGATTACAAGCAAAGCAAATCACGGAACGCGATCACAACCTCGGCACGGCGAGATGTGACCCTCGCGTTCTGCAGCCCTGCTCACTCCCAGCATGTGCCGTGCACTGCCCGGGGGCTGCCTGGCCAGCACAAACCTCCTTGGCATGGCCCAGGGCTTCTGTGAGCTCCCCTCCACAGCACCCAGCTCATTCGGGTGGCCCAGTCGTGATTCTCAGCAGACTTTCTGCCACACCTCGCCTCAAACCAGCTGCACAGGCATTTGTCAGAGCAGAGCACTTCCAACTCCCCTTCAAGAGCACAAACAGCTGCTTTGGACACATCTCATAATTCCATGGTGACTTTATTGCAGCCTTCCAGTGCCTAAAGGGGCTCCAAGAAACGGACTTTGGTCAAGAGACGAAGGGACAGGACAAGGGGGAATGGCTTCCCACTAACAGAGGGCAGGGTTGGACGGAATATCAGGAAGACACTCCTCTCTGAGAGGATGTGGGGCCCTGGCACAGGGTGCCCAGAGAAGCTGTGGCTGCCCCTGGATCCCTGGCAGTGTCCAAGGCCAGGCTGGACAGGGCTTGGAGCAGCCTGGGACAGTGGAAGGTGTCCCTGCCCATGGCAAGAGTGGAAATGGATGAGCTTTAAGGTCCCTTCCAACCCAAAGCAGCCAATGATTCTGTGATTCTATGACCCAGTCCCCCTCCTGGGGCATCACTCCCACTCCAAAGTCTATTGCCAAGGCAAAGCTTGCAACAAAGATGGATCTCCTGAGGAGGGCTTGAAGCCAAACTCACAGAGGCACCGCGTGGGGACAATGACCTGCAAGAGATGGGAGCCAATAGCAGGGAATGGTGATGCCAGCTGCACCCAGGAGCACATGTCATGGCCACCAGTGCAGAGCAGTGGAAGCAGGCAGATGTGGGTCCTGGGAGGACACACACCCCCATACCCACACCTGTCTCGTGTGAAACCAACCACACACACCTGGAGGCACCTCAGCAGCCGTTCCTGCCTGGTCTGTCCTCACACACATCCTGTCCCACCCTCCAGCAAACAGCCCAAAGTGTGTTCAGTGGCCACTTTGCAGGAATTAGTGGCCTCCTGAGAGGCTCAAAGAGCAGGATCTGCCCTGGAGACCAAGAAGCATCCATGGACTCCCTGTCCTCTGCTCCAAGGCAGAATGCTCCAATCAGTCCTCTCCTCCCTGAGAGACTTTGGGACAGGCAGAACCTGCCCTGTCTCACCACAGTGCTCCTCACCCACAGCCTGTGCACCACACAGCACAACACTGCACAGCAGGGAGATGCCTCCTCTCTCCTAAATCCCTCTGCTGAAGTTTTTCAGCTCACAGAGGCTCCTGATAGGCGACCTGGAGGGTCCAGCCTCCCCTCTGACCCTCCTCACCCTTCTTGGTTCTCTTCTCCTCTTCTTCTCAGCAGAGCAGTGCTGCAGGAGCCTCCCAGCACAGGTCCCTCCAAGCCACGACGTGGACATGCAAGCAGAGCTCACCAGGCTCCAGCAGGGCTCCACACACTTTGGGGACACATTCAGGGAGCTGGGATGACACCTGGCATGGAGCAGGACTCACCTGTCCTGCTGCTGGCCAGACAGAGCCAGCTGGGCACGGCCAGGGACACACCTTGTCCTCCAGCCTGCTGCAGCTGGGTGTCCCCGTGTCCCCAAAGCCTGCCTGGGAGCAGAGGGGATCCCAAACCTTTTACCTGCCCCTCCTCTGGCTGGGCTGGGGGCTCAGAGCCAGCCAAAGGCTACCCAGGAGCCCAGCAGCCAAGCCCACTGCTCCCCTGTCTGGCCCTGGGTGCACCAGCCTGGCTCAAGGTGTCCCCTGTGCCCAGGGAGAGGCCACACTGGCCACCCCCAACCCCCTCAGCTGACCCCCCAACACAGCCAACAGCCCCCCCAGCTGAACCCAGGGCTCAAGGAAGCTCCTCTCCTCTCCTCTCCTCTCCTCTCCTCTCCTCTCCTCTCCTCTCCTCTCCTCTCCTCTCCTCTCCTCTCCTCTCCTCTCCTCTCCTCTCCTCTCCTCTCCTCTCCTCTCCTCTCCTCTCCTCTCCTCTCCTCTCCTCTCCTCTCCTCCCAATTCCAACCGGATGCTCTTGGCTCTGAAACTCCAAGGAGGATGAAGGCAAAAGCACCACAGGAGTTTTCCGAGGGACCTTCCCCTTGCCTGGCCATGGGAGAGCCTGTGGGAGGTTAAAGGTGTCCCCAGACACAGAGGGCTCACCGAGGCCATGAGCACCCAGAGCAGTGTGGATCTCCCCAGCACTTTGCCTTGGAAGCTGCAGATGATCCTGAAAGCCAAACTGGACCCACTGAGCCTGGGCATTGAGTGTGGGAGCTCAGAGGAGGAACCTTTCCCCATTTCCTTTCAAACACCAATCTGCCATGGGAAGCTGGGCCAAAGGCATTCCTGGCTTCCATCCCACCTCCAGCACTGCAGCAGGACACTGAGGGGCACCCCAGAACCAAGGGTACCCCACGCCCCTGGTACCCACCCTGGGCTTCACCCCTCCCTGCCTCCACTGTCCATTGCTCCTGGGGTGAAACCTTCTGCTTGAGAACTCCAGAGACAGGGAAAAAATATAAAATAAAGGATCATCACCCTCTTCTTTACACCCCCCACAGTGCAATGCACCTCTGTGCCCCCTCCCTCCCCAGGCTGCATCCTTCCTGCAGCCCCCCTCCCCTGCACTTCTCCTGTACAAGCATCTTCACTCCCTTTCCCAGTCTTTCCCAGTTCAGAGCTGATGCTTTCAAAGAGCCATCCACAATGACTTTAAGATCTCTTTCTCAAAATGCTAATAAGTAATTTAAAGACTGCCACTGTGCATGCATGGGTTTAGGGTAATTTTTTCCATCTGAATCCCTTTTCATTCATCCCTGACTACATTTAATCTGCCACTTTATAGCCGGGCTATCCAGTGTCATGAGAGCCTTTTGCAATATTTTCAAGACAACTGTTGTTTTTATCATCCTGAATAATTTTGTATAATCTGCAAACACTCTTTGCCTTCCCATTCTCACCCCTCTCTACTTTATGAATACATCACCCAGCACAAGCCTCACGTTGACCCCGTCCAGTGGGAAAACTGACTCTTTGTTTCCCCTTCTTTAAGCAGATTTTAATCCATAAGAGAGCCCTTCCTCTAAAATTACTGCTCTGGAGTCTCCTGGATCACCCAGGGAGATCTTCTTAAAGGATGCTCGTCCCATTTACTCTGGCTCAAATATTCATTTTATTGACTTATTGTAAAATAGGAGTTCTCCTGCCATCACTTCAGAACGGTCTCCCAGCCCTGCCCTGGGAAGCAAAGCTCCCTGGCAGGAGTCCCTTTGGCCACTTGGGGTGACAGTGAAGTCATCCCCCTCCTCCCCAAGGGCTGCATCCTGCACATTTAACTTCCCAATACTCATTTGTTGAGGGGAAACTTGGGGGATAAACAATTTCTTCTCTCAAGTTATTTTTCAAACTCCTCTCAGCCTGCCTTATATGGCTTCACATTCAGCACACCACAGTTTCTGATTTTTTTATTTTCTCCTTTTAGATACCACTTCCATTTTGTGAAGAACCTTTTTTTTACCTCCAACGACCTCCTCCAATTTGCCATTTAATCGAGTCTGGTTGGTTTTTCGTTATTTTTAGGAAACTCATGTTAAGTGGCCACATGAATTTATTCTGAGGTTTAATTTAATTTCCTGTATCATGGGCAAGTATTTTCCTATTTTAGCTTCTCCCTTCAGCCAGCTCCTTCACTTTGCTTTACTCACAGATCATTATTACTACGTGGTGTTTTTAAGTGCTGGTTGTTTTATGGACGCCATGGTCTGACTCTGAGAGAGGTAAGGTGGAAAAAACATAATTTATTGGATCAACTGATAAAACTTCACCAACTTTTGGAGCTCCCCAGCCCCCCCTCATGCCCATTGGGAGACTGCATCTGCTCCCATGGAGCAGATCTGATGTCTTGTGTGTGGTTGTGTGGGGTCTAAATCCAGCGTTCTTCCTCCTGTGAGCTCTGCAAAGAATCACAACTGTTCTCAGCCACTAAAACTATCATTTCTGAATGTGACATTTAGGGAGGCACACACCAGCCCCAGTAGCAGTTGTGTTTTCTGCCCTCGTGGCCTGCTCCATGCTCCTTTAAAGCCTGGCAATAGGTGCCACAATTCCTGTCAGACCTGATAGTGCTTCCTTCATCCCCAGCAAGGAAACCCAGGGAGGGGCAAACAGCATGGCATGATCCTCACTCATTCCTTCCCCTCATCCTGATTATCTCAGGGGCTGGCATGTCCTGCACAGCCACCCTGCGTCTGCACCCTGGCACAACCTGCCACCCATCCTGCACCTTCCTGAAACATCTGTCATGGATATAAAGACATGGACAACACATCCCTGCACACCTCCAGGCACCTCTCCTTCCTCACACCCTCTCTCCTGCTGTCTCCTGGCCTCCAAGGGGTCCCTGCCCACCTCCAGCATTCCCAGTGCTCCCAGTGCTCCCTGCACGGCTGGGTCCAGGCTGGGCAGAGCCCCCCGTGAGCCCCCTCGCTGCCTCTCCCTCCCTCCCAGCCCACGCTGCACTCAGTCCCTTATCACAGGAGGCCCCATCCTCTCCCTTATCTAAGGCTGAACTTTTGCCTCTGAGGATCTCCCTGCTCCCCCCATCCCTACGAGATCCAACCGGCAGCTGTGCTTCACCCCATAAACCACACAGACCACACAAACCACACTCCCCATAAACCACATCCACGTACGGGAGGGACTGCAAACCAGGGCGGGAGCTGACGAGGCTCTTCCTCGGTAAAAATGGGATTTTGGCAGGATGGGAACCCCACTCCAGCTAGAGCTATCACTGTCCCAGCAGGACTGGTGTGTTTTGTGGCAGGAGTGGAGGGTCAGGCTCGCCCCAAAGCGCTCAGGGAGCTGTCACAGCCCCCACTATTTACCCAGCTCCTCGGGCAGTTTCCTGAGTGCCCACCCCTCTTTCCAGCAGCTCAGGTATGCGCACACAAAGGGCCCTGACTAGTGCAGGCAGGTCCTCAGCCAGTCTCCAAGGGGACTGCTCCCATCCCTAGGGACAGCCCCAAACCCTGGGCAGCATCCCCAAGGCACAGCCACGTCCCCTGCACACCCTCTGTGGGGTGAGCTGGGGGACATCAGTGGCCACACCAACCCCGAGCCCTTGTCCCCTACAGCATCTCCTCCTTATGCTTTTGTCACCCAGAGAAGCTGGGAAGTCAGCAGGGATTGAGAGAGCTGCTGCTCCTGCCTGGAAAAGCCACAGAACAGAGCAGCAAGGGCAGCAATGTGAATGTTTAAACGAGGCACCGATTTATTTGGTCTCCGAAAGGAGCTTTCCCTTTTGCTGCCCCTATAATGCAAAGGGCAGGTGGGTGCAACGTGCCTTGTCAAAAATTAACCCAGGAAATGGAGGGGAGGAGAAAGCAGCAGGAGGGAGATGGGTGGCACAGGGCCAGGCTAAAAACCACAGGCTCTGCTCTGCTCCTCAGTCCCACTTGTCCCAAAACATTTGCTCCTCTCCTGGTTTTAGGAGAGCGCTTGCAGATCTGGAGCTCAGGCTCACAGGAAGGATCAGCTCTTGACAGATCCTGTGTTTTTCCCTGGACCTCCTGTTCTGCCACATCCCTCCAGAACATGCCAGGCTTGCTGGGAGGCTCCTGCAGCCCCCATGGTCCTGGCACACCTGGATCCACCTCCATGGAGCACCAAAGCAATGAATGCTCTGGTGTGACATAACCCTGAAGGGATGGCTCCAGTCTTCCTCTATAGAGACCAAAAAGATGAACACCCTAAGGCCCAAACCACCCCTGTGTCCCTGGCATCCCCCCACACCCCATGTGGAGATGCTCAATGTAGGTACAGGAGAAGAGACTATGTTTTAATACTGCAATATGTTACAGCATGAGTGAAATGAAATATACTGTATACTACAGAATCACAGAATATCCCAAGCTGGAAGGGACCCACAAGGATCATCCAGGCCAAATCCTGGCCCTGCACAGGACCCCCAACAATTCCACCATGTGTCTGAGAGTGCTGTAAACATTACATTTATTATAATTCACTATTAAATACACAGAAGCACTGAAGTCGTGTCTCCAGCTTGCCTGGAGGATGGGCAGGGACGTCCACATCCAGCATCTCAGCCACACCACGCCCTGGAATACCCACCCCAGGAGTGGACACAGCCCTCCTGCCCCTCTTCCAGCCCAACACTGAGCTCAGGATTAGAATTGCCCAGCACAGATAATGCTCAAAATCGAGTCCCCTCACCCGTGATCCTGTTTCCCAGCAGAACTCGTGCCGGGCAATTCTCCATCACCCACTGGAGCCTGTCGCTGGCTCCGTGCTGCTGGCTCCGTGCTGCCCACACCCTCACTGATAGCAGGGCCATCTCGTGTCTCCTTTTGCATTTTTGGCACAGGGCTGGCTCTCCTCCAGCCCTCGGGAAGCTTGCCAGCGCCACAAGGTTTGTGAAAAGTTAACTCCAGCGGGGTGAAGAGCGTCGTGGGCTTGCTTTTCCCTCCTCACACGTGAGTTAGGCAGGCTGTTGATTTTAAAATCCCTCCGTGTCCTTCCCAGCTCCCCCCAAAATCCTCGGTCCCGCCAGCCCCGCGCTCAGCCTACGCTGCAGGAATACAAAGCGGGGCCGTCAGCGATAGCGGCGTTACCAACCGGGGTGGGATCCAGACCCTTCCAGGACTCCTTTGTTCTTGACTTTCTGCTTTGGGTTTTGTTGGGTTTTTTTTGTTGGTTTTTTTTTTTGAAAAACACACAAAAAACTTTCCTTTGAGAAGCCTGAACTTTCTCAGCTGCAGACACGTTACCTTCCAACCGCCTTCACAACTATAGGCAATTCCTAACCTCTGCTTTATGTATGTTGTCATCCACCTCCCTGTTTTCCATATTGATTTATGTTTTACGTTCTTTTCACATTTCCTTTTAACAGAGCCGGCTTTAACCAAACAGCCTTCCCTCCCGAGCCCGAGCCATGCATTCTGCTGGCCAGTGAGCAATCAACTTCCAATTTCCATGCACACTCCTGTTTATATTTCCTTCCCTATCGGCTTTGTTTCTAATTAAGGTTTGTTAAATGCAAGTGAATATATAGCGTGCAGAGAAATATAAAGCATGTAGATAAATAAACACCCCACACACAGCCGCACTGACTAAGGCTGCGCTTTCAACCACGGATCCCAAAGCACTTTGTCATGTTCATTAACAAAACCTCGCGGCTCCCTTGGGAAAGACGCTTGGATTATTTTACGCCTTGTAATTAGGAAAACTGAGGCACAGAGGAGACAAGTGAAATTACCCGCAGTACTGAAATGCTCTGTGACAGAACCAAAAACAGGACTCAAGAGGCAGGATCCTCCAGAATTGTGGTTTTCCCCTGAATGCGCCTTCCTTGCCCCCATTTTGGCCCTGGGAATATGCCGGGGCTGGTGATGGAGGGCACGGCCACCGTGGAGGTTCCGAGCAGCCGCGGGAACACGGCGGGATCCAGCCGCCACCTCCACTCTTGGGTCCATCTGTCCACACCAAAGGGACCCAGAGCATTCAGAGGTGCAGGTGGACACCACAGCCAGGCACTTGGAAAGAGGCAGCTCCAGAATGGAAGGGGCAGAGGCACACCCAAGGAGCTGCATCCCGCACGTTTTCACCTTGCCAGCTCTCCAGAAGCCTTTTCCTGGAAGGCTGGATTAGGGAGCTGGCTGCCCGCTCCAACAATGAGAGTGACCATCACAGCCCCACCACACACACGCACACAAAAGGCAAGAGGCAACAGCGGCGACACGGGGGGACCACGCCAAACCAACACAGCCAGCCCCGGTTGGGAATGGCTGCTGGAAGCCCATGGACCATCTCCCCCTAGGGAGCATCCCTTAAAGCCATCACCTCAGGTGGGTGAAACACCCCACCTGCACTGGCCAGCTCCTCGTTCCTGGATACGCTCCCCATCCCTTGGCACTCATGCGTCCAGTGCCTGCCTCTGCTGCCAAGACCATGGGAAAGTCACTCATGTTCCAAGAGCCTGCACAGGAGCCCCGGGAGCTGGCCACGGACCTACAGCACCTCTGGGGCAGCAGGAGAAGCGGGGTGGGCTGGAGGTGCCACCCCATCCCTGCCCGAGGCACCTGGCACGCCACACTTGGCAGCGCCAGCTTGCCATGGTCGAGCACACGTGGGCCCGCTGGCCAAGCCCAGACCCCGCTGGAAGTGTCAAGGCCACCAGAGGACGGGGCCAGACGTCCTGCATGGACACGTATGCTCTCACAAACACGCTCATCACCCCAACCCTCCCCCCCATAATTAAAACCATGCTAGGCTCATTTGAATAGCAGAGCTGGCGAGCACTCTCCACTGCAACGTAAATAGTCCTATTTATGCCAAGCTCCCATATTGTAAATATCACGATGTATAGCTGGCCAACCCATGAGTCATCTCCCAAAACTCCAACTTAATAAATGGTGCCTCATCCATGTTCCAGACAGTCCGAGTGGCTCCCACCACCCGGCACACGCAGGGCCAGCAGTGGCCACCCAGCCAGCCCAGCAGCCCAACAGAGCCGGAGGGAGTGCGGAGCCACCCAGCCCCTCCGACACAACCCTTCCACAATGGACGGGCATCCCTGGACCACGCCGCTCCAGGACCAGCCGGTTTTCGGCCTGACACCTGGCCCTCGCCCCTGCCCAGCCCAGCTCACACTTCCCCGGGTGTCCGTGCAGCGGGCGGGTGGGAGCAGGCAGGAATGGCTGGGATGGTCGGGCAGCAGGAGAACGAGTCCCCCCTTGCACAGACCCCACCGTGGGGCTCCCAGCCAGCGCCGGCCCCGCACACCCAGCCCTGGAGCTCCCCACCTGCCGCCTCTCGCTGCTTTGTCTGAGCACCGGGGACCTCGGCGGGGAGCTCGGCTCCTCCCGGGGACGCCGGGAACGCCACGGGCAGCCGGCCACCAGCTCCACAACGCCGGTAAGGCCTGGCGGGCGGAGGGGCACCCCGAAGACTGTGCCGGGAGCAGCGGCGGGCACGGGGCGGTGAATGCCGGGCATCCCCGAGGGAGCCCCGGCGGTAGCCAGGGATGCCCACCTTGGCGGAGGGATGGCGGGGAGAAGGGCGGCCGGCCATCGGGAGGGTCTGGGGGCGTGCAGGGGGGGCACACACGGCACACCGGGCTCCGCCGGCGACACCTCCAGCTGGGCTAGCACTTGCCCAAACTTCGCCTCCCCTCCGAAGGGCGTGCGGCGGGGAAGGGGGGGGGGGGGGGGGGGGGGCAGGGGGCGAAGTGCCACCCCCCCAAAAAAAAAAAAAACGGGGAAAAAACCCGGAGGGGGCTCGCCCTACCCGCAGGGCCCCCGCCCCCCGCGCTCCCCCCCTCCTCCCTTACCTTCCACGGCGGCGAGCAGGGGCAGGAGGGCGAGGGGCAGGCAGCAGAGCCACAGCGGCCCCATGGTGCGCGCCGGGCCGGGCATCAGAGGCGGCGCGGCCGGCGCTCCATGGAGGCGGCGGAGCGGCGGAGCGCAGAGCCCAGAGCCCCTCGCTGGGGCCGCCGCCGGCGCGGGCACGGCCGCGGGCACGGAGCGCTCCGCCGGCCCCGCCGCCGCGGCCGGGCCGAGCCACCGCCGCCGCCGCGCGGGGGACGCCCCGCGCCGCCCGCCCCGCCCCGGGCCGGGGCCGCGCTGCCCGCGGGGGCGGCGGGGGCGGCAGAGCGGCGGGGCCGGCGGCGGGGCGGGGGGCGGCGGGGCCGGCGGCGGGCGGGGGGCGGCGGCGGAGCGGAGAGCGGGCGGCGGATCCCCCCGGGCCGCCGATGGTTTGTCCCGGAGCTGTCGATCATGCAGAGAAAGCCGTGATTTCAGCCCAAATCCGCCTCGCCGGGGCTCGCTGCGCCGCCGGCACCGGAGAGGGGGCGGAGGGCAGGGGAGGGGACGGGGGTCCCGGGGGGATGTCCCCGACGCCGCGCCCTTCGCACCGCCCGCGGCCACCGGCCGGGCATCGCTCCCGCGGGGCTGAGCCCACCGGAGCCGGGCTGCCAGGGCGGTGAGGAGATTCCCTTCCGGAGAAGGGGACGCGTACGGCAGCATAAAAAAAGCAAAAAATAAAAAGACACAAAAATCCGAGGAGTTGGTAAATCCCAGGCTTGTTGTGGGTAGCCCTGATTCCCCGCACCCTTCTCCTCGCCCATCCCCCTGGAGCCAGCCCCGGTGAGGATAGAACAGGAATGTCCCCAGTTCCCACGTGGAGCGGTTGTGAGTGGGTCACAAGCCCCACTGACACTCCTGGGGTCACGCAGGACCTTCCCAGAAGGTGTGAGGTGAGACCCAGCTCCAATTCAGCATCACAGCACTCAGCAAGCCCCCATGCTGGGAACCACATCTGCCCTATGGGCGCCTCATGATCCACACCCTCTTCAGGACGTGGAGGGGAGATTGGTCCTTAAGGTCCCTTCCAACCCAAACCATTCTGTGGATCTATGACATGTGTGTGACTGCCGGCAGGACTCTTTGCCCCAGGAGGTCTCTCCCTCATCCCTTCCATCCTTATCCACATTGTACCCAGCAGTGCCCTCTGCTCACCCCACCATAGCTGGGTCCCAATTACTGCTGGCTGGGCAGAAGCTTCAGGTGCATCCTGCAGGAAGCACTTGAGTCCTGGAAGATCTTCCTAGGGAGGTCTCACCCTGCACAGGGATCTCTACACAAGCTGTGCCAGGTTCACAGGCCAGGAGCTGAAGACCCACTGGACTTCAAGGACGGATTCCTGTCCCTCAAGTCACCATGGAAGAATATGGAAAAAACAGTCTAGGCTCCACTGTGCTCTTCCTTATCCCTTTGTTGCATCAGCAGCTTGAGCACCTTGGGTTCTCTGCCTTGACCCACCACAGGAAATGATTCCACAGGAGTGGTTAGTGGAGCTCACAGCTCCATGATGGTGCTGGCCACGTGCATGAGCCAAAGGTCTTCCCCAGTGCAACCAGCACCAGGCTCTGATCTGCTTTGGGAGCTCCTGTCACTGCAGATGTTGCTGCTCATCCAGGTTGGCCCCACATCCAACACAAGAGCCCTGTGGCCCAGCTCCATCCTGTGTGGGGAAGCTGTCATCTTTAGAAGCTCGTTTGGGGTCACTCTTGCATTGAGGAAGGAGGCTGAAGGCCAGGACAGCCAGTGGCCTTGCTGCTCCTTCCTTCAGACGTGTTCCTCTCCAGGGCAGGAATCCCAAGGATGCCCAGCAGTTACCCAGCATTCCAGCACTGTGCCAGGCTCCCACACTGCCACCTCCCCTCAGTCCCTGCTGCTCTGGAGCAGCCAGCATTTCCTATCAGATCTCTGAAAGCACTCACCATCCCAAACTCCTCACATCTTCATTTCCATCCTCCTGGATCCCAGGGCTGTTGTGTCCTCCACGTCCCAGAGGATCCATCAATTCTCCAAAACAGAAGCCTGAAGTCCAAGAGCAGCAGCCCTGTGTTTTCCAGTGCCCACCCAGACCCTCAGGGTTTTCTTGAAGCTCTCCAGGACTGCACTTCCAGACACAATGGGAATTCTGACCCTCCACTCACTGGAGACCTTCTCTCTCCTCTTTTGAGCTCCCCCTTAGGCTGTTGCTGATGGAGATGGATCTTGGACTACGCAGACTTCTCTGGCTGCTGCTGACTTTGAAGTTCTTACATGCTCCTTGGAGTGTGGTTTGTGCCCTGAAGAGAATCTTCAGGGCCAGTCATGTGAGCACTGGTCCCACCTCACACCTTCACTCTGCTCCCAGGAAGGGCTTTCTGTGACTGTTGCCTCTTTTTGGCATCCATGGGAAGGCCTGCCAAGGTTCCACTGCCACCATCACAAACTTGCTGTTCCCAGGGCAGGCGTTGTCACCAGTGTCCATCCACCTTCTGAGCTGAATCCCACCGGCTCCTCTGGTCACCATGCCACAATATCCGAGCAGACCAGCACTGTGACATGACAAGCGACTCCAGACCTCCTCCAATGTCCTTCTCTGGACCTACCACTCACTCTGCACCAGATTTAGTGAGCTTCAGTGGAGGAGGAACCAGGGAGCACTGTGCATCCTCACTGCTGTCCCCATCTACACTGTGAGCTGATTCTCTCCTTGCTGCCATCTGGTGACAAGTGGCCTTGGGACTGTGTCACATGGACACGGCCACCATCAGGCAGCTTGGATGTGGCCAGTTTAGAAGTCGAGTTACACTGGTTTTGCTGGTCCTTGCTGCCCACAAGCAACCCTTGGGCAGCACTGCCACAGGACACTCAAGCCCTGCTGCAGAGAGCATCAGGTACAGCCTTGATGGGGGGCACAAAAATGGGACAACCACCCCTCCAGCTACACCTACCTGTTGGTTTACATCAAAAGGTGGTTCCCAGGCCAACAGAGCCAGGAGAGATGACATTTAGGGGACATTAAAACAGATTTGATGGTGACACCTCTAATGCTGCATTTTCAGTTCCTGATGCAGAAAGGTCTTTGTCATGTGAAGCCCTTGGCTCATCACATCTGGAGGAGGTGGCTCCCTCTCACCCTCTGGGAGGTTAAAGAGGTGCAGCAGGTGACAGCTGGGAGCAAGGGAGGCACAAAGGAAAGCAGCAAGGGGTGACACAGAGCTTCAGGCACAGACTCAAGGCTCAGTGTCTTTGGTGATTCCAAGGAGCCTCAGCTACCAGAAAGATCCAGGAGATGCTGCTTTGGTCCAAGGAAGCTGCTTGGCCAGTCTCAGTGCCTCAGCTGCAGGAGAGGGAGCTTTCTTTGGGATGGGAGAGCCAGGGAGTGAGTCCCATGCTGGCACCAAGAGTAAATCTGCCTCTAAGTCCCAGCAAGAGCAGACAGGGAGCTGGTCCAGGGCCACCGAGAGATGCCCTGCAGAGAATCAGCCTTGGTCCTGAATCAACACCCTCTGCATGCAAGAGGAAAGATTTCCAGCTCCCTGCTGAATCCCTTGGGCTCCAAGGAACCTCGAGCTTCCAGGGGCAGGTTGGGAGGAGGAAAACACGAGCATATTTTTACAGAAATTGGAGTCTCCCTGCAGCAGAAAATCCCGTAAAAGCAAAACCCAAGTGAAAAGCAGCTTCAGCTGTTCTGGCTCTGGCTGTGACGGGCTTGGCCCCAGGCCAGTGAGTTAATTCTGCCTATTAACTAATAGTATAGTATTGTCGGTAAAGATTCATTGCTAAACTTATGTTTTTAAGATATCACTTATCATTTAAACACTTAACTCCTGATCCCCGAACATGTACAGGCACCATGTAGCCCTGCAGCCATGCTGCAGATAACCAAAGCCACCGCTGACTGGGGAGGCCGGGCAGTGTTTAACCCTTTTTCCCCTCTTTGTTTGAATGATAAATTGTTTGGAGTAGCACTTTCCAGAGGAGAGCAGGCCCTCCCACTCAGGGACCGCTTATTATCACCTACTTAATGTTCCCCAGCTCAGCAGGGATGGAGGAACTGTTTCCAATAGGGGATTTTTCTAACCTCTGTGAAGGGTGTGTGAACAGCCAGAAACCCCATGGATATCTCTGATTGCAGCCTGTCACCACCAAGGGCCTCCCTCTGTCCTTCCTTGCCTTTCCCAGCCACCCCAGGTGCTCTGCAGGCTGGGGACAGGCAGGTCTGGTCCTTCAGGAGGAAAGGTGAGAGCAGCAGGGCTCCCCAGCTCCAGGCTGAGCCCTGGGTGCTGCCCAGCACCTGTCAGCTCAACATCAGCTCCGATCTGTACCATAAATCCACAATTTCCAGGGATGTCAGACCTCTCCCAGGTCAGACCAGCACCTTTCCCAGTTACACCAGTCACCACTCAGGCAGGTGTTGGCTGCAGCCCCCGCCCTGCCCACCCCACCGGGGGCACTCTGGGGAGGTTTCTCTGCACAGATTAAATAAAAATTAACCTTTTACATCCCTGTTTGCTCGCTGAGGGTACCTGTCCCTGCATGGCCCGTGCTGAAACGTGACACTGGACAGCCCCACCTCACTCAACCTGTTTATCCTGTTGCAGGGACCTGTGGAGGGGGAACCAGCAGCTCCTTCTGTCCTTCAGCATTTCTGAGCTCTCAGCTTGGGGGATCCCTGTGTGTCCAAACCCTGAGCTCCCTGGTACCCTGAGCAGGTGAAACAGAGAGCAGGGAGGTCAGAGGATGGCACTGAGCATCATCCTACACTGGGAGCCCAGGAACCAGGCAGAGCCACAGAAAAAATCCAAGGATTTAATCCTAAGGATGGAGGATGGGGGCGTGCAAGGTAACCCTGTTTCTGTTTCTGTTTCTGTTTCTGTTGCAATGTCTATAAATCTGATGATTTAGAGCCTTCAGCTAGATTAAGAAGGAAAAGTCAACTGGTAGATTGCAGTAACGATTTGGAGAGTTCTCCTCTCGGAAAATGAATGAAACTTTTGAATGGTAGCCATGGGAACAAATTAAAGAGAAGAGGCACTTTTGAAGCATCTAAAATAGATTTGGATCTGTAGAATTGAGCAGGAAATTTGGGATATTTTGTTCAACAGCTTGTTTGAGCCCAGATTGAGAATTAAAAGTAACTTTTGGAAAAATGAAGTTCATAAAAGTATCTTCTTGGGGACTGCAAAGATGTCAGATCTTCTTGAAAAATTTGTTTTGGTGAATAAGCAGGACCATAGAGAGGCAGAAAGGAAAACAATTATAAAAAGAAGGCAAATTTAAACAAAACAATACATTATATATTTATTTTTAAATAAAACCAAGCATGTCCTGATTTATAGACTTATATAATCATTAAGGTTGGAAAAGACCTCCAAGATCATCAAGTCCAACCTTCAGCAGAGTACCACTACTTTTCCAGAGTGTGGAAATGTAACAATCAAGTATGTAAACTATTGCTCTGTGTTTCAAAAAAAAAAAAATACATTTTAAAAGGCTGTTTAGATATACAGCAAAGAAAAGGTGGAACCATCACCAGAATATCATGTTATATATAGAAACTTAATCCAACATACTTTACAGCCATGAGGCATGACTGGCAGAAGATGGGGTTTGTATTCTGGAAAATAGTTTCATTTTAGTTCTTGGTTATAGCCAGAAATAACATTGTTAAGAGAAGAAATCTGCCCAGGGAAAACCTATGATGAAAAACTGCCAGGCATTACCTACTGACAGGGGTAACAACATAAAAGGATGCTCAATTTAATTGCTGTCATTTGTAAAGGTTTGTAAAAGAAAAGGATGTAACCCAAGCTATTTTGTGGCAGGGAACCCAAGGTGTAGAAGTCTTCCAGAAAATAGTTTTAAAGTTGTTCAAAGGAAGGTGGAAAAGCTGAAAAGTCAAACTCAGGTCTGTGTTTAATACTATAAAATTACAGGGTGGCATCCTTGAAATTGAGAATGCTGAAATGGCATTTAATAGGAAACTGGGGAGACCGGGAGAAAACTGCCTGGGTTGTGTCAGTGTTAAATGGAGGAGCTTTGCAAGTGCTTGTGGACACCATGAAAAAATGCAACATTATGTGCTACCTTTAAGGCACTTGTGAGCAAAATCCCCCGGTGCTCTGAGGTGGCAGAGGTTTAGGAGAAAGCAAATACAGGATCAGAGTGTGAAACTGCTCTTTCCTCCTCAGAGGTGCTGCAGAAAGACAGACCTGAAGGAGGCAACCACAGAAGGGTGGAAAAAACACACAACAGAAGGGTGGAAAACACACAGGTGGTCACAGCCAGGTTGGATGGAGGAGCTCAGAGTGGAAGATGTCCTGTCCATGGCAGGGGGGTTGGAACTGGGTGATCTCTAGGATTCCTTCCAGCCCAAACAATCTCTGTGACTCTATCCAGGTCTTTCCAAAGGGAAGCAAGCTACAGGAGACGTGGTGGCACAGAGAAAGCAGAGCTGTGTGCAGGCAACCCCCCCCAGGGTCTGCAGAGGAAAGGTCAGGAGTCAGCAGGAGCAGGGCTCATGCTCTGTGATTAGCATTTCCCATTCTCCCTCTGGGTCTGGGTTATCCATATCATTAAGGATTGGGCTGAAATGTGACTGAACTGCAACAATTCCTGCAGTGATAGCAAAGGCATGCACAGGCTCCTGATGCTGATATTGACTGGCTTACCTTTTATTTTATTGAAAATTCATGAGAATAATAATCTCTAGCAGTATCAATCATGGAATTATAGAATGGGTTGGATTGGAGGAATCCTTCAACCACATTCCATTCCACCATCCTGGACACCTTCCATTGTCCAGGATGCTCCAAGCCCCATCCAGCCTGGCTTTGCACATTTCCAGGGATGGGGCAGCCACAGCTTCACACATCCAGCTTGTGCCAGGTCCTTGCCACCCTCACAGTGAAGAATTTCTCCCCAATATCCCATCTAACCCCTTCAGTGTGAAGGCATCCCTCCTTGTCCTGTCCCTCCATGCCTTGTCCAAAGCCCCTCTCCAGGTTTCCCCCAGTCCCCTTTCAGGTACTGGGTGGCAGTAAGGTCTCCCTGGAGCCTTCTCTTCTCCAGGCTGAAAACCCTCAGCTCTCTTGCCCAGGAACATCTGAGGGATGAAGATGGGGTGTGGTGATGAAGCACAGGGCTACAGGGGCAGGAGCTTGGTGGGAAGGGATGGGCAGCACTTATAAAGCTGTGGTGGGCACATCCTCAAGGAGGGAGAGGCAGGGGCTTGTACTCAAAATGTGAGCAGGATTGGAGGGTCATTTGGAGGCTGGGGGGCACATTCCTTCAGGGCTTGAGGAGTGCTGGCCGTGGCACAGGAGCAGGAGCTGCTCTGTGTCTGTGCATGGCTCTGGCAGGCAGTGAGAGGCAGCAGTGCCCAGTTAACCAAGGTGGATGGAATTAACCACGTGGATGCCCCTGGAACAGCCTGTCCTGCTGCCCTTTGGGGTGCTGAGATGGTGCTCACAGCCATGGCTCTGCCAGCACGGAGCAGTGAGGGTGGAGGGGCTGTGGCACAGGAACACTGTGATGGTCACAAAGGTCATCCTTTCACCTGCAGTGTGGCCCACTGAGGAGACACAGATTTCCCCCCAGCTTCCCCCTCAAGACTTGGTCCTTGCAGCTGCTTGGGGTCCTGTTGGCCCACTGCAATCAGCATCCTGCTTGGTCCCTGTGCAATTTCTCCTTGAGTGCTCCTTTGGGGATTCTCATAAGCATCTGGGACTGCTGATTGCTTCTGCACTCCCCGAGGTGTCCCTGCTGCTGCAGGGACCAGGAGCACAGCAGCAGGGCTGAGCCCTCACACCCTGTCCTGGCACCAGGAGGGGATGGGGTGCCCCGAGGGGCGCTGTGGTGGCCATATGAAAAGTCCCTGGGAGACATAAACCCCGTGTATTATTAGAGGGCAGCTGAAGACCCTGGGTAAGTGCTGTCTGCCAGGGGAAAGTCCGTGGGGCTTCTCCAAAGGGGAATCCTGCTCCACAGCCCTTCAGAGCCCTCCAGAGTGGCCAGACACACATGGTCAGTGCCATCTGTTCCTGGCATCTGCTGGAGGTTCCAAAGACTTTCCTTTAAGTTCCTTGCCAAAAGTTTTTTAAGGAAAGCAGGAAGCCTGGGGGAGTCAAGGGAGTTCCTTGTCATTTTAATTGCATAAGAGATGGTTGCAGAGAGGAGTAAAGAGAGGGAGGTCACCAGCCTGTCCTGCAGGGTCTGAGTTGTCATGTCCAACAGCCCCAGAAGTGGCAGGAATGGGGATGAACAAGGAGGTGACAAAGGATAAGTGATGCCACTGGGAAAACAACCATGAGTTCACTTGCACAGTGACAAGGCTGCTCCCTCTTCCTCTGTCTTCTCCCAGGAATAAACCAAAGCCATCAAATGACATTTGTGTGCTGTGCAGGGGCTGAAAGATTGGGGTTTGGGATCAAAGGAGGTGATTCTTCACATGGATGGGAAGTGAACTGTTGAACTCCTCAGCAGAGCTGGGGACAAAACTCACAGGGATTCAAGTGCAGGCTGGAAAAGTCCTTGGAATGGAGATCCAGGAATTTAGAACACACAGGGAAATCCATGGAAATTAAAATAGCTGGGAAGTCATCAGTACAGATCTTCCTGAATTCCTACAGCCTGTCCCCTTTCTTCTGTTGAAATTCTTCCTGGCCCCACAGGAGATGTTTTGGATGCTGGAGACTTGTTCCAGGGGCTACACCAACCTCTGCTCTGAGCCACTGCAGGGGCTCCCTGCCATCAGCACGGCACCAGTGCAGCGTGGGGACCTCCAGCACATCCCTGCCAGTCGCATTCATGCACCTGAGAGCTCTTTAATTTGGTTTACTTTGCTTTCTTCTTTCTCGAGGTGTGTTTTGTTCTGTCTGGAGAGCTGGGAATGTCAAGAGCCCGAGTTTCCATGCCAGTGCTGGGGTAGGGACTTCAGCAGGAGCTGGGGGAGCTGGCTCAGGGCCCCGTGAGAGGGAGCAGAGGGGAGCAGGAGGCAGCTCTGAGGGAGCTGATGGGTGCTGGTGGGTGCTCCACAAGCACAGAACCTTCCAGCCTTGGCATATGGAGGCAGGGATGTGTTGGGCTGGTGCTGTGCTGAATGCACTGCTCAGCAGGAATACTGGGGAGGAAATAAATCAGCCCCTGATTTACCTGGGAGGACAGATACTTCTTCTCAACTGGTTTTTAATTTGGACTCAATTTCCAAGCGGCTGTTCAGATGTCTCTGAGATAAGTGATCTGTGTAACGTCTGAGTCAAACAGGATTTTCCTTCTTTTCAGACAGCAAAGCTGTGCTCTGTAAGTGGATGTTCCAGCTAATGAGGTGTTAAGTGTAGAGAGAATCACAAGTACTTGAGGGCAGGATCCAGCTGGTAGTGGAACCAACAACCAGCACCAAGATTGTCCTCAACTTCCAGGAACAACTTCTGAGAATAAAACTACTGAGGGCAGGAGCGAGGGAAAACCTGGGAAACAGAACCACAAAAATACAAAAATACAGCCATATGTCATGCTACAGCTGCATCATGTGCTACACATGTTCTCTTTCCTTGGGCCAATGGAGGAGGACAAGGGAGAGACAGCAACAGTGGCTTTTAGCTGGCAACCAGGGGCCGAGTGGGAACAGCCCCAAGAGTCCTGAAATCCTGAAGAAATTGCTGAAGAAATGTCCACAAAAGATGCGGTGAATCCTGTCAAGGACATTTAGCACAGATCTCTGCTCCCAGAGACAAGGGATGCTCTCTGGGCCTGTGTTACTGTGCTTGCAGTGTCTGCAGTGCTGAGAGGGTGAATCTGGAAGCCAAGTTTATCATCTGCCCACTTTGTTTGCCTTTGGAGCAACCCAAAAGCCCAGCTGCACGCACACTCTGTAGCCCTGATGCCTGTCCCTCCACAGCAAAGCCACCTCCATCTGTCCTCCTGCTTCTGTGCAGAACAGGCAGCCCAGGAGCAGCAGGAGCACCTGGCACAAGGACAGAGAGGATGCACAGTGACCTGGTCTTCAGGACACTTCCACACCACAGAACCAAAAATCACAGTGATATTCTCTGAAGGGACTTTCTTAGTGTTCTGCTGTGGACACAGGCTCAGCTGGCACATCAGATGGGCAGCAGGGGTGGGGAGCAAGGCCATGAGGAGGCTGAAGGAGACCAGATGGGGCAGAGAAGCGTGGATGTCCTACAAACGCAGTGTCAGGACACATAGATGTCTTAGCAAGGGACCTGAGCAGGAAGGATCAGAAACATGTAGGAGAAACACAGCAGGTTCCCTAAAACAGCAAAGGGTGGCAGATGTCCTGCTTTGGACATTCCAAGTGGTGCTGAGAGGTCCACAGGACCTCATAGCAGATGGTGGAACACTGTCAGCTCCAACACTCAATGTCAGGAAACCTGGGGTTGCAGGAAATCCCCTGGAGGGTTTTCAGCACCTGTCACATCCACCCTGATCTGGTGCTGATGACTCTGCAGGAGGCTGGACCAGAGACCCCATAGAAATTCCCACCTCCAGGATTTCTGGGTGTCTCCTGAACTAATTTTCTCTGGGACACAGGTTGTACAGCAGCAGAAGAACAACCTGCAGTCCCTGAAGTGATGTGGGTGTGGGTGTGGATATAGATATGGATATGGATATGGATATGGATATGGATATGGATATGGATATGGATATGGATGTGGGTGTGGGTGTGGGTGTGGGTGTGGGTGTGGGTGTGGGTGTGGGTGTGGATATGGATGTGGATGTGGATGTGGATGTGGATGTGGGTGTGGGTGTGGATGTGGATGTGGATATGGATATGGATATGGATATGGATATGGATATGGATATGGATATGGATATGGATGTGGATATGGATATGGATGTGGGTGTGGGTGTGGGTGTGGATATGGATGTGGATATGGATGTGGATGTGGATGTGGATGTGGATATGGATGTGGATGTGGATGTGGATGTGGATATGGATGTGGATGTGGATGTGGATGTGGATATGGATGTGGATGTGGATGTGGATGTGGATGTGGATGTGGATGTGGATGTGGATGTGGGTGTGGGTGTGGATGTGGATGTGGATATGGATATGGATATGGATGTGGGTGTGGATATGGATATGGTTTAGTGGGCATGGTATTCAGTCAAAAGTTGGATCTTGGAAGTCTTCTCCAGTCTTAATGATTCTGTGATTCTATGATTCTATTGATGATAGAATCACATATCTATAGATGTGTCTCTGGAGCAGGACAGGTCTCAGGAGCTGGGATGGGAGAGCTGGGAGAAAGGTTCCAGCACCAGGACCCTCAGTGCCATCCAGCATGGGACAGCACTTGGTGTTGGCTGAGCAAGGTCACCAGGGGATGGAATAACCCAGGGAATAACACAGGACTGGCAGCAAGCCAGCATCTCCCACAGCACTGGGATTTATCTTTAACAACAACAAGGGCAGCAGCCCCACTCTGCCCAGCGCTGGGATCCTGCATCCTCAGACAGAGCATCCTGCGGGAGCTGAGCCGTGTTATCTGCCCGAGGGGGATTACGCTGTGAAAACGGCTCGTTGGGGATTGTATATTAACAGGATATGCTCGGCTGGTTGACAGGAAGCAATAAAGTAATTTGAAAGAGACTGGGAGAGAGTGTGTGAGTTCCTGCGTCTGTGTTAAATCATGGCTCTAGATAAGCAAACAGCGGCCCCGGAGCGGGAGGAGCGCTGCCAACAGGGACACGGCCAGTGCCAGAAATCCCCGGGAGCTGCCGCAAGCCCGTCCCAAGCAGCGTGGAAACCACTGGGATTGCAACTCCAGCTCTGCCGTGCCCTGCTCCGGGCTCCCGTCCTGCAGGATGCTGTGCTGTACCCCGGCCGTGCAGGGATGCAGGAGAGACCTCAGTGCCTGCTGTGCCTGCTGCAGGAGCCCATCCCGCTCAGCTTCAGGAGCTCCGCGGAGGAGCTGCTCCTCCCAGCAGCTCCAGGCCTGCCGGAGGAAGGGGAGGAGAGCCAAGAGCACAAATACGTGCAGCTGCAAGGAGAGACACTGGGCGAGCTGCTGAGACAAGGGCGAGGCAGAGGCTGCTGCAGGCTGAGGGGAGCCGGGGATGTCGGGGTGTCGGGGTGTCGGGGTGTCGGGGTGTCGGGGTGTCGGGATGTCGGGATGTCGGGGTGTCGGGATGTCGGGGTGTCAGGATATCAGGGTATCAGGGTATCAGGGTGTCAGGATGTCGGGATGTCAGGGTGTTGGGATATCGGGGTGTCAGGGTGCCGGGGTGTTGGGATGTCGGGGTGTCGGGATGTCATGGTGTCAGGGTGCCAGGGTGTCAGGGTGTCAGGGTGCCGGGGTGTCAGGATATCAGGGTATCAGGGTGCCGGGGTGTCAGAATATCAGGGTATCAGGGTGCCGGGGTGTCGGGGTGCCAGGGTGTCAGGGTGCCGGGGTGTCAGGGTGCCAGGGTGCCGGGGTGTCGGGGTGTCAGAGTGTCAGGGTGCCGGGGTGCCGGGGTGTCAGGAAGGATCAGGCACTCTGCGCTTGGCACCTGGCGCGGATGGGAGCTCCCTGCTCGGCTCGCAGCCGGGGGAAGCGGATCGTGCCGGGTGTGTGTCAGCCAGCACAGCACCTGGCACGGCGCTCAGCCTCCCACATCCTGCTGGAACCACACACTGCAAAATGTCAGCAGCGTTTATTGCTCTCAGGGAGGCTCTGCTGGCCTCCAACAGGGGATGTTCGAGGTCTTCTGATGCAATTTCGGGTCGTTTTTTGTTAGGGATACACTTTCACACACAGTGATTGCCCAGAAGCTCCCTGTCACAGGATATGAGCTCCACGGGATCAACAAAATGTGCCTGCATTTGGTGGGGGCTGAAGACACTCAAAGTACTCCCTTAATGATAATAGAAATAAAAAATCACATATGCTTCCTTCCACCAGAGGCAAAAAAATCCGACCCAGGGCCTGGATGAGTGTTGGACCTTTTTTCCCATGTGTCAAGTATTCCTAGCTGGGTGATGGGCAGGAAGTGGGATGGGGCTTGGAGCAACCTGGTCGGGTAGAAAATGTCTCTGCCCGTGGCAGGGGAGATGGAACAAGATGACCATGAAGGTCCCATTGAGCCCAAACCATGCTGTGATGCTTTAAAAGTTCTCTTGGCAGTGGATTATAGCAAAATCTGTATCTCACCCTGAAATACCTCACCCTGCCCTTGTCAGAGAGGGTGTCCTGGTGCACAGAGCACTGTCCTGTGTGCACTGGGCACCCCTGTGCCTGACCAGCACCCTCAGGCCATGAGTCCTCACACTCCTGCAGCTCTGCTGTGAGGAGGCTTCCCTGGAAGCTGAGGCCATGATGCACATGGACACCTGCATGCCAAAGTAAGTCCATGCCAGCACCTTTCACAAGATGTTTGTTGCATTCCTTGGGGTATCACAAGCCCTCCTTGCTGAGGAGAAAGTGGTGGCTGAAAGGATGAAGGTGACTGGAGCAGATATGGTCAGTCAGAGACTGTGAGGCAGTGCCATGTCCTCCACATGTTCCTCATTTGCTTTTTCCACATCCCCTCCCTGATCCCTGCACTAATGCTGGATCCCCAGTGGAGTCATTGATGATGTTCATGCACCCCTCCTTTCTCCCACGCACCTCCCAAAATTTTTGGAATATCCAGGCGGGACAAACACAACTTGTTCCTGCCTGTGCAAGAACTGCTCCAGCTGGCTCTTCCAAATGCAGCCAGGCCAGGCACAGCTCAGAGTTATCTGATGGTCACACGCAGCAGCCAAACCCCTGAGCCCTTCCCACAGACCTTTCCTGCCACAACTGGAAGCACTGGGCTGTGCTGGGGAGCCAGCTGGCACCTGGCTGAGTGCGTGGGTAGTCCCCAGAGCCGGGGATGTCACCAGCAGCTCAGGTGATGTGCTGTGCAGCCCTTCCCACAGCATCACTCAGCAGACTGCTGTGGGTGGCCCGTGGTGGCCTCTGGAGAGGCGGTGCCCTGCACCCTCCTCTCCCTGGGTCTGTCACTGTTCTGTGTCTCACACTGCAGAGCCTCACACAGACTGTCTGACCTTCAGCACCAGCTTGGCACCGGGAGTTACCTGACCTGCTCCTGAGTCATCTCTGCACTCAGCAGGGAGCAGCAGTCTCTAGAAAATGGATGTGCCTGCTGCTATCCAACCCATCACAGGGCTTGGGAGCTGCTTTGGAGCTGCCCAGGTGGGAATTGGCTGCCACCTCTTTGGTCCTGCAGGCTTTCCTCAGCCACATGTTTGAGAGCCCGAGGGACCCTGCTGGGACTGCCCAAAGCAGCCACATCCCAACCTCAGCCCCGCTCCTGAGGAGACCTGGGACACTCTGATCCCCTTTGCCTTTCCAGCATTTTGTTCTCCTTCCCTGACACCCCCACCCAGCTGCAGGAAAGAGACGATCTCCCAGTTGCATGACCCAACCACCTCACAGCAGAATTGGAAGGGGTCCTGGAGCCAGGCCACCAGAGAGGAAGGACCACTCCCTGTGCTGGATCTGCTCCAGGCTGCAAGGAGAGACAAGCTGCCTTGGCTGCAGTAATTAAATCCTTCGCCCAAATGAGAGAGAACATCCCATCCTCCCCACTCCCCCCACAGCGCTGCAGTGTGCAAGTCCCTGGCATCACTAGACAAGTACATCAGTCATCCCCCAGGTGGGTTAGGCTGGACTTAAGTTGCTTGGGCTCTGTTCTTGCTGTGTCTGAGATTACGCAAGGCTCCCATCTCCTCTGGGTCAGCTGTCCAAACACTCCCACCACACTGACCTAACCTTTTGGATCTGCTATCCCATGTCTGAGCACCTCAGCCTGGCTGCTCTGAGCCTGGGGGGGCAGGGAGACAATTTCTGGTGTAGACTGACCTGGTTTAGACACACCCTTGTGCTCACCAATGCACAAAGGCTGCAGGAAAAAGAAGAGGCAAACCCACGGGAGAAAGGACATTTGCCATCCTGCAGCACCAAGAACTGGGTATCAATGTGTGTTATTTATTGAGTCAGCACCTCCTGTGGGAAGGGACAGGTGTTTCCTCCAGCCCGGATTAAAATATCCCTGGCTTTCCCCTGTTTTGGGAAGAAACTCTGGTCCTGTTACCTTAGCTCAGCTCGTGTGGGATCAAGCACCATCAGGAGCTCACTGCCTTCCCACCTGGCCAGGTCACCTCCATCCTCCTGCAGCCCCACCAGTGTTCCCAGCAGAACCAGTGGAAGATGTTCCTCCGTGCCAGCACAGCTCTCCTGCCCACCAGGCTCTCTCCCTGCCCACCTTCCTCCCACATCATCCCTGGGGACCCAGCGGGGTCCAGCAGTCCCACAGCCCCCATCCCCTCCCCCATAACCCCGGCAGAGCTGCATTTCCCCCCCTCCTCTGCACGGGCAAGCCTCGGCCTTTCTTCCTTTTCATGCCTTTCTCCGTCTCTGAATGCTCTGTGCTTGCTTTGGCGGCGCGGGGCAGGGAGAGCCCCGCTCCCCCCTCGCTGCCGGGGATGCCCCGGCAGATGGGGCCGGGCTGTGAATGTGCACACAGCGGAGCCCCTAAGAGGATTTGCTGGTGCCCCTTTCATTGCGAGCCTTTGTGTGCTGCTCCGCTGCGGTGGGACGCCCCCCGAGTTCTCCCCCGGCTCGTCTCTCTTCCACTCCAGAAGAAAAGAAAGTGCCTATAAAGGCCTTGTTTGTGCCACTTGTTTGAGAGGACCATATTGCTGTAGGTGCC
The DNA here is from genome assembly GCF_052056855.1 of Sturnus vulgaris. Classification (NCBI taxonomy): domain Eukaryota; kingdom Metazoa; phylum Chordata; class Aves; order Passeriformes; family Sturnidae; genus Sturnus; species Sturnus vulgaris. The sequence continues at coordinate 5,836,758 of NC_142267.1, read as the reverse complement.
GCGGGTCCCGGCTGACAGCGTCGCCCCTTTGAGAGCCGGGGACGTGCGGCTCCCTCCTGGGAAGGTCCGAGCGGGCGGCTTAGCCAGGCGCTGGGAAAAAAAAAAAGGTTTCAGTTGCATTTCAATGTCCATTGAACCCTGAATCCCCGGCGATGGTTTGTTGGTTTTTTTTGTTTTGTTTTGTTTTGTTTTGTTTTTTTCTCCAAAGGCTCTGCAGACAGACAAAGCCGCGGAGGAGGAGGAGGAGGATGGGAAGATGCTTCGTGTCCAGCAGTGGGTGAAGGACCTGCTACCCCCCAAAATCCCATCTCGGAGAGACGAGCGGGGCTGGCAATGCTGTTTTTCCAATGACATCTAGTGGTAAAGCCGGGGAAGGAGGAAAAGGCCGGCTGGGTTTTCCTGGCTCGAACGCGGCACCTCCCGCTGCGGCATTTTGCCCTTTGTATGGCAGCAGACAGCCCCCAGTGAGGAGGGAAGCACAAACAAGCTGCACAACAGCCTCGGCAGCCCGAGATGTCAGCCAGCCCACCCTGAAACTGCTCCCTGCGCCTCGTCTGGCGTTTCCAGGGGCCCTGGAGCAGATGTCTGGGCTGGAAATGGAGGTACACAGCAGCAGCACACCCATCTCGTCCTCTCTCTGCTCCAGCACATCCCCATGCGCGCTGCCAGCTCTCAGAGGGAGGGATGTGGCACACAGGGCAGCCCTGGGAATATTTCCAGTGTAGGCAGAGTGCTCACAGCAGCAGCAGCCACAGCAGGGCAGTGACCCTGAAGCACAGAATGTGGCTCCAGGGATGCTCACAGGGCAGGTCACCCCAGCTAAGGTGGTCCCCGGGACCCGTGGTTGTCCTGACTGGGGGGTGATGGGGTGGCTGAGGCTAAATAACAGCCTGGGCTGCTCACTGTTTAACCAAAGTGTGATAAGATGTAAGGAAGAGCTTCCATACCTCAGCAGGCACTGCAAAACCCACAGTGGAGAGCACACACGGGAGAGGTTGGTCATTGATGTCTCCACTACAGCATTCCAGAGCCATTTCCTACAGCTCTCTGCACACAGGAGCACCCACACTGCTGGACCATGAACTGCTGATGGATGTTGTCCCAGGCCAGAACAGAACATGGAGCCTAAATCCTCTCTTGCACAGCCTCTTCTGCAGCAAATCCCCTTGGCTTCCCTCCCTCCCAGAGGAGCTGTGGCTGTCCCATTCCTGGCAGTGTCCAAGGCTGGGTTGGATGGGGCTTGGAGCAGCCTGGTCTGGTGGAACGTGTCCCTGCCCATGGCAGGGGATGGAACAAGTTCTCCTGCAACCCAAAGCATCTGGTGATTCTCTGACTTGGCACACAGGGCATGAAGGATGCACCTGAGGATGCAAGAGAGTGAGAACTTCAGGGTCACAAAGACAACAGAACAAAGAGACCAGACATACAGATGCAGGAGGTGGCTTTGGTGGTCCTGCACAGAGGAAGGGCAGCTGAAGCCTCCATGGATTCTCACAGCTTGTGCCACACTGTGAGCAGCTGAACCCGACCCATTGGGCTGGAGGGTGCTCTTCAGCTGGAGGATGAAAATTGCAAAAGGAAAGCCAGGAGGACATTCCCTGTCTCCTGTGACAGTAACTCCAGTCCCTCTGAGAAGTCCTATACAAAAGAGATGCCACAGAAAAACCAGGATCAAGGAAAAGCCCACCCACCTTTTAATGCTGTGAGAGAAAACCGAGTAAACCCAGCAAACAAACAGCTTTTAAAATTAAATATGTTGAATCCAGGGTCACAGAGACCAAAATGGGTTAATAATAAATTGGTGATGCTTCCTGGGCTCAGAGTGCTCCAGTGCTCTGGTAGAGGTACTTGAGGTCACCAGTGCACAATGTTCAGGCACACCCAGTGTTCCTGTACTGGATTTTATGAGAGGTAAAAGAAAACGAGGGAAAAAGCAATAAAAATGGAGACAGAACCACACAGAACATGAGAGATCACATCCTTTGGGGGCCATAGGATGACAAAGAAACCTGTCCAAAGAAGGACAAGCCTCTGGATAACCTTCAGGTCACTTCTTCCTTCCCAGTCATGCTCTCTGTCATCCTGTGAGGTCTCAGCCAGCCAAATTCCAGGGGTGTCCCTCTCCATCCCATCTCCCTCTCCATGGCCTTTTGGGACAGTCATTGGTGGCTGCATGTTGGAACTGGCAAGGAAGAGTTGCTACAGCATTTCCCAAACTCTCCTGGCAGTAGTGTGACCTCCAAAAAGGCTTTTGTTTCCTCTCTCTCCCTGCTCGGTGAGGACACAGGTCTGAACAAACACTGATAGTTCCAGCTCTCCAGCAGCCTGAGGGACCTGTGCAATGGAAGGAGAGACTGAAGGGCTGAGACAGAACTGCCCAGACTCATCCTGAGCATGGAGCAACTGTGGTGGATCCACATGGATGTGAAAAGGAGAAATCCTTCTACTCCTGACCATCCAGCCCACCCCAGGAGACCAACTGTTGGATTTTAGAAATTTGGGGTTTTTTGAGTTTTTTGTGTTTTTTGATATTGATTTTTAGGAGATTATTGTTTTTGATTTGAGGCCTTGGAGAAGGCTTCCAAATTTGAGTGATGGAGTTAAAGTCAGGGGTGTGTAGTTAAATAGAAGTGTGTGATTTCACTTGGTGAAGAGTTTTAAAATTGGGGGTTTTATAATATAATAATAAATATGGGACAAGATGAAGGATTTTGGGGTGTTTTTTCTTTCTGTCCTCTTCCTTCTTCTTCATGGCTTCAGGCAGTAGTTTCTGGTTGGACAGTCAGTGATGCACTGAGGGTCACAGGAGTTTGGTTATTGGGTCAAAAGTATAAATAATATAGGTGCTAATTCTCTATTGGACTGTTTGGCTTTAAATGACCTTGTAACCAGCTAAATTCACCTCCATTTTGCTCACTTTTAGCTGGTACCTAGAAGTGTTGCAGAACTCTCTGTACTTTAGGTAAGATTTAATAAACAACCAAGCCCAAACATGAGAAAATTCATCTCCTTTGTATTTTTAATCCTGACTCTGAGTGAAGACAAAAGAAAATGAAGACAAGCCACTGATTAAGTAATACAAAAGCCACCTTTACAACCAGCCAGTGCTGGGGAGGGCCAGCTGATCCTTGCCTTTCTCCAGGGAGGAGGTGAGCCCTGCTCTTCCCCCACATCCTGAGGGGCCATGCTCCTCTGCAGGTGACAGCAGTGGCAGGACCCCCCTGGAGCTCTGCAGAGCTCAGGTATCACAACAGGAGCAGGGTCCAAGTCTCAGTGCCTGGTGGGGGCTTCCCACATGTGCCGTGTATAGCCTGGGGGGCTCCAGGAGCCAAAACTCTGCACAAAGCCCTGCTGTTCCCAGAGCAGCCAAAACTCTGCCCAGCCCTCAGGGACACCCCCAGGCTGCAGGACTGCATGTGTGACACAGGGTCACCTCACACAGCACAGGACACCAGGCCATGCAGCCCATGGCAGGGGAGTATCCCCAAGAGTCACTCACTCAGGGATGTGCAGGCTCATCCAGCCCCATCCTAGGGATGTACAGGATCGTCCAGCTCCATCCCAGGGATGTGCAGGGTCATCCAGCTCCATCCCAGGGATGTGCAGGATCGTCCAGCTCCCTCCCAGGGATGTGCAGGGCTGTCCAGCTCTCTCCTGGCTCCCCTGGAAATGGCACTGATGACCCATTGCTGTTCCCATCACCTTGATGTCTACACATGCCAGCATCTCCAGACAAAATCTCTCCTGGCACTTCATGGGAACAGAAGGGAGCACTGGGCAGGCTCACACAGCCCCTGGGGAGCTGCCACCCAAGCCCTCAGCCCAGAGCTCCTGCCCCCTGCTCTTTCTGAGGAAGCCAGGACAGCAGGCTCACAAATATTCCTGGTTTACAAACCAGATGGGAATTCCAGGGATGTGTCCATGCATGCCACATGCATTTCTATGGGGATCCTTCTTATGCACGAGGCAGTGTCTTGCTGTGCTGTGGACTTCAAGCTGCCTTACTTGATTTTTCCCCCCATCTCTATGTAAATGTAAGATTTTAGGGTGGAGTGAGGCTGTTGAGTGCAATCCTGGCCTCTTCCACCCCGATACTGCTGCCCAGCCTGTGCAGGGCTCTGGCCCTGCCTGCTGGGAGCTTGCTGTGTGTGCTCTGCGTGGTGCTTGTGTGGTTTGTGTTGGTGCCCGTGCCCTGTGTGACAAATCATGTGAACCTCCTGCCCACCCTGTGTGAGGCACACGGGTCCATTTGTGATGGGATGGAGCTGGGGGCTCATCTCAGCCTCAGCCTGTAGAGCAAACCGAGGGCTGAGACCCACACACGGCTCCAGAGAGGCAGACATGGGGTATGGAACAGAGCAGGGCTGTCCCCCTGCGGGGAAACTGAGGCATCCGGGGAGAGTGTGGGTGTGTCACTGATTTGTCCCCACACACTGATTTGTTCTCGGATACTGCCAGCAGGCAATAGTGGAAGAAAAACCCGTTTTGTTTCCTTTTTCTTGGAGAAAACCTTTGGAGAAGAGAGCAGAGCTGTGCGATGCTCTCCCGGCCCTGCGTTGGTTTGGGGATTTTGCCAAGAGCCCGGTCCTGCATGACAGCAGAGAGTGCCCATCATGGGAAAGCATCCCCGTCACGGCAGAGCATCCCCAGGATAACAGAGGATCCCAATCGCATTCCCAGGGTGACAGAGGATCCTCAGTGCAGCAGAACACCCCGCGTGGTCTCAGTGGGTGGGGGACAAAGCCGAGTTCATTGCCGTGCATCCCTCAAGGGGTTAAGGACATGCACGGGGCCAGGCCGTGCTCCCACCCGCATCCCCTCCTGTGGACACACACGTTCAGAGAGCTGGGGAATTACAGCTTGGAAATTCCTTCCAGGCCTGGATTTCTCCTGACTCTCAGCTCCATTCCCAGGCTGACAAGCTGACTGCAGCTTCAGTTAGGGAGGAGTCTCCCAGGGTGACAACATGGTGACAAACAGAGTGGAATTCATCACCAACATTAACCCCTGGTGTCTTTCCCGTGGGATACATCCTGAGGTGCTGTCCCAAGGATGTTTTTCCCAATTGTCCAATGAGCTCCTGTCCTGTCCTGGCTGCACTGACACACTTTAAATCCGGGCTGTCTGTACAATAAATTGGCCTTTTTTCCCCAAAGAGCTCCGTGTGTGTTGCTGTCCTTTCTCTCTCTTTGCAGCGCAGTAACCACACCCTCCCGCATCCCCTCCCGCATCCCCTCCCCATCCCTCCCTCCGGGCCGGTCCCGGGGCGATGCCGTTCGGAGCCGGGCTCAGGAGGGGGAGGCAGCGCCAAGCGGAGCGGAAGGAGCCGAGCCCCGACGTTCAGGCGATCTGTGCCTGGAGCTGAAGCGGCCCGGGCTTCTCATCCCGCACATCCCCATGGAAACCTGGGCCTCGCCTCGCACCCGCGCACGACTGTAGGTCACCGGTGGCCGCGCAGGTCCGGGGGACCAGGGGGAATGTCCGGGGGACGAGGGGGAGGGCTCCCCGACACCCAGAGACACCTGCCGAGGCTGCCAAAGCAGGGATTGAGCCATTCCTCCCACCCCGCCCGCATCTATCCCTGCCCGCAACATTAGGAATCCCCAGGCAGCATTCCCGGAGATCATCCCCAGGCAGCATTCCCGGGATCCATCCCCAGGCAGCATTCCCGGGGATCCATCCCCAGGCAGCATTCCCGGGGATCCATCCCCAGGCAGCATTCCCGGGATCCATCCCCAGGCAGCATTCCCGGGATCCATCCCCAGGCAGCATTCCCGGGGATCCATCCCCAGGCAGCATTCCCGGGATGCATCCCCACCCCTCCGAATCCATCCCTGGACAATCCCAGCCCCCCCTGGTCCATCCCAGCCCCCCCCCGGTCCAATCCCAGCCCCCCCCCCGGTCCAATCCCAGCCCCCCCTGGCCCATCCCAGCCCCCCCCGGTCCATCCCGGGGCCATCCCAGCCCCTCGGGGTGCGTGGGGTGCCCCACCAAGGGGGGCTGCAGACGCAGCATCGCCCCCTCCCCGGTTCTGTGCTCTTTCCTCTCCCAGCGCTCCAATGGAATCCCCTGAATGCTCCATTTGAAGCTAATTCCGACTGAAATCTGGTTTGCTTTCCAACGTTGCTGCTTTAAATCGGAGAGATTGACCTTGGAGCAGGAGGTGACATGCAGATGCACATCAGCAGCGGCGGCGGGGGCTGGGGGTGCCGAGCCGCCTCGGGGACACGCCAACTATTTTATGAGTAATTTAATATCTGGAACACAGACTTTTCATTCCCAGAGATCTGCTGGGGAAAGAAAGAGCCTTTCTGCAGCCCCGCGAAGGCTGTTCCTCATAAGGAGGCAGAGCAGAAAAAAAAAAAAAAGGGCTGGGATTCTGGGATTTAACTCCTTGGTGGCCAGCCAGCACAGAGCCTCCGGGCTCCCGGTGCCTGCAGAGGGCCAGGAAAAGCAGGAATTCCCTGCTCACCTCTGAGCGGGAGACAAGCCAGGCTGTGTTGATCCAGGCAAAAGAAGCAATTGCTCCTTCCCATTCAAATTCAAATGCAAGCCTGGGTGAGGATGGGGGGAACAAACTTAACAGCAGTCTTGAATTGAGATTTGGGGTTGGAGCTGATTCCTGAACTCCCTTCCCTGTCCCAGGCTGGTTTCTGCTGTATCAAACTCCACAGGAGTTTCCCTGGAGTTGGGACCACCCTCCAGTGGAAGCACTGCACCCAGGGGATCCGTGCTGGGAGCTGAAAATGAACTCACTGTGTGTGACCCCAGCATCCACCAAAGCTGTGATTTGCTGCTGTGCCCCGTTGTGATGCCTGTGACATCCCAGCAAGCACAACCCAGTGCCCTGTCCCAGTAATGCCCCTGCCCAGAGCATTCCAGCACCTTGGCACAGCACTGAACCCACGCAGGGATTCCCATACGGCTCCTGCATGATATTATGGTTTGGAGAAGGGGGAGGAAGGAAGAACACAAAAAATCCACCGATATTTCACTCCAAAACCCGGCCCAAGGGCAGAGGAGACAGCCTGGCAGCAGCACCTGTGGCTCAGAGCTGGGAGGCTGAAGGGAAGGAAATGCTGGTGGGCTGCTCAGGAGGGAGCTGGTGCCAAGGGAAAAGCCTCCCTGCCCCGAGGGAGGGTTGTCCCTGAACTCTGTGGGAGAAGAGCTGTTTGGAGGGGCTGGCATGGGATGCTGATCCAGGGTCCCTGTAGGGCAGCCTGGCTGTGGCTGCTGCCAGCAAGGACCAAGACCAAACAAGGATGGATTAGGAAGGGCTCTTCCTTGGATATAGCAGGTGCTGGGAACTCCTGGGCTTAGTGCAAACAGATCAGCACCTCTGCGAGCTCCATGGTGTTTGCTGGTGGTGTCAGACCAGACTGACATCCACCCCTGGCTCCATCCCCCTGACAAACAGCATGGTCGTGTTTGGATTCCTCCAGCTCAGCCTCATTTCCCTGACTGCTGACAGCAAACCCATTTCCCACCACGTGGGATCCTGCCAGGCTCCTGCTTATGCCAAGACTGGAGCTTTGGCACAGAGAACCTCCAAACCCCCAGTTCGATGATGCAGGAGAAACCTCCATGTGATTTTCTTGCTGGTCCCTATTGCTCCGTGCCTGGGAGCAGGAAGGTTTTATTTGAACTCCCTGACAGCTCTGTTGGTGTCTTTGCCCACAGCTGTGCTCCTGGTTCCCTCCCTGTCCTGCACAAGTGGCCTCCAACACCCACAGCCCAGAGCACTCCATGGCTTCTTGGCAGAGCAGTGACATCCCTAAAACTCCTCAAGTCACCTTGAAACACCTCCTGACCCAACTTCAGCGTCTGCTGAGCTCTGGTGGCCTTGGCCTGGGCACAGCCCTGTCCTTGGTGGTGGCCTGACATGGCAGGTGAGGGTCACAGCACACCTGGTGAAGGACGGGCTGTGGGGAGGGACTGCAGCTGCCCTGAAAAGAAACCCCAAAGGGAGCGACCAGGAGCAGAATGTGCGTGCCAGGGGTCACCTGGGGGGCACACAGAGCACAGGGAGCCTGCACAGGGCAGGGGAGATGGCACAGGGGTGGGTGTGCACAGGAGTGGGTGTGCATGGAGCTACATGGGTGTGCACAGGAATGTGCACAGGGGTACCTGGATGTGCACAGGGGTACAGGGATGTGCACAGGGGTACAGGGATGTGCACAGGGGTACAGGGATGAGCACAGAGGTACAGGGATGTGCACAGGGGTACAGGGATGTGCACAGAGCAGGGTGGGTGTGCACAGAGGGAGTGTGCACGGAGGGGTGAGTGAGCACACACAGCACAAGCAGCAGCGTGCCTAGAGCCCCAGGCCAGCTCTGCCCACCCTGGGTGAGGACAGATCCTGCAGGTTTATTCCCAGGTTGATGCCCTGGGCTCAGGCACCCATGGGGAAGGTGTAAGGAGTTAATTAAATATACAAATTGACCCTTTCCTGAGTGACAGTGACCGCCGTGCTGCCCTGACCTCCCCGTCCACCCACAGCACCTGACCCTGCACAGGTTTCTTTCCAGCTCTCCTGTTAGTGGTTGTGTGGTTCCAGGACTGCCCTGTTTCCATGGAATAATGAATCCTGGAGCAAAGAGCAGGGCAGCAGGTTCAGGAGCAGGGCTGGGTTGGTCCTGCTGTTCCTGGGAACACCAGACAGGACAGGTGGGGCTGCCAGCACAGCACCCAACCACCCAGGGCTTTTGATGATCCCCAGTGTGGCCCTGAGCAGCACAGGGGTCAGAGGGACTGATTGCTGAGCACAGGGGAAGCAATCCCAGCTCCGTGCAGGGTCCCATGGCAAGGGACATTTAGGCTCTGGCCTCAGTGAGTGCTGTCACAGCTGGAGAGGAGGGGGCCCCTCCAGCTGCGGGGGTGCAGGCTGTGGCTTTGGGGCTTCACACAGGGTCAGGAATGTGCTGCCCACCCCGAGCTGCCTGGGAAGAACTGAAGGGTGGTGCTGCATGGACCAACACCAGCCCCAGCACCCTCTGGGCCCCTTTCCTCATCCATTTTGGAAACCCAGGGGGTGTGAGTTCAGTGACAGCCTCGGGGGAGCAGGTAGCTGCCATCCCATGGGGCCACTGCCAGAGCTGGCATTGCTGGGTGCTGGCTCAGCCCCATGGGATGAAATGATGCCCTCTGCACCTTTGGGCAGCAGTTCCCTCTGTGCCTCTGTTTCCCAGCTGCACTTACAGCTGCAGGTACCTGCACTCCCCTCTGACTTTCCAAGTCCCCAGAACCCTTTTGGCTCGTACTGGTCAGATATTTATTTCAAAAATAACACCAGTTTTATTCCTTTACACCTTTTCAAAAATCAAAAATTATTATATCCATTACTGGAAAGGCAGAAAGCTCAACCTTGGTGTCCAACAACATCCCAGGTCCCTTCCTGCAGAGTTTTCTGCTGCCAGTGCCTGTCCTCTGACACGGAGTTGTCCCATGCCAAAAGAAGGACTTTGAATTTGTCTCCATTAAATATCAGTGGGCTTCTGCCAGCTCATTTTCCAGCCTCCAGGGCTCTTGGAATGGCACGAGTGTATCTCTGCTCCTTGGCACAGTGTCTCGTACCTGCTGAGGGTTCAGTGGATCTACCAGCCCTCTTTTGGCTCAAAAGCAGCTCAAACACCTATTCTTGTCCTCCCCCTGCCTTGCCCAGCTCAGTTTTATTTGTGATGCTGCATCTCCAGCTGTGAAGCACCGTGGGTTTGGTGGCTGCGCTGCAAAGGCTCCAGCACCGGGGGAACCTCAAAATGTGACACCAAACCCCTCTGCTCAGAGCTGGGAGAGCAGCAGAGTCTGGGGACACGGGCGGCTGCACCCCGGGGCACGGAAACCACAAATTCTGCTGAGGAAGGATAAAACTGCGAGATGGGGAGGAGGAGGAGGAGGAGGAGGAGGAGGAGGAGGAGGAGGAGGATGAGGATGAGGATGAGGATGAGGATGAGGATGAGGATGAGGATGAGGATGAGGATGCTGCTGCTGCCAGGTGAGGGCTGAGCCAGTCTCCAGTGCCACCTGCCGGCAAATCGCCCTGGAAGGAGCCTCCGAGCGGGTGACAACAGCCTCGGTCACTGTCCTGTGCTGGGGAGGGGACACTGAGCAACCCAGAGCTGGGGGTCTGGAGAGCTCAGGGGTGACACTCCATTAAATCCTTAAAATCCATATCCAAATTTAATCCATTAAATCCGTATCACACTCACCTCCCCAAGACTTTTTATCATCATCCTTTTTATCTAGACCTTTTCAAATCCCAGACTCCCAGAAAAATTCCTGAATGTGCCATGTCCAGCCCTGTTAGATCCCAGAAACCTGGGGGGTTTTGAGCTTTCTGACACTGACGCCCTGCTTTTGACTTGAGGCCTTGGAAAAGGCTTCCAAATTTGGATGATGGAGTTAAAATCTGTGTAGCTAAATAGAAGTGTGAGATTTCACATGGTGAAGGGTTTAAATTTGAGGTTTTTGATGGAGGATTTTGGGTGGTGTCTTTTTCAATGTTCATCTTCTTCCTGGTTTCAGGCTGTAGCTTCTGGTTGGTCAGTCAGTGTCACACTGAGGGTCATGGGAATTTAGTTATTGGGTTAAAAGTGTAAATAATATGGGTGTTAATTCTCTATTGGACTGTTTACCTTTAATAGACCTTGTAGCAGCTGGATCTGTCTCCTTTTTCCTCGCTTCTAGCAGGTGGCTCGAAGTGTTACTGAACTTTCTGTACTTTTGATAAAAATTAATGAACAACTAAGCCTGAACACGAGAAAAATCCGTTTCCTTTGTGTATTTTTTAATCCTGGCTCTGAGTGAAGAGGCAGAAGAGACTGAGACAAAGCACTGATTAAATGGTGCAAAACTCCCACTGCTGTTACACACCCCCATGGGATGGGCTGGGGGCTGCAGGCAACCCACCCAGGGGTGTCCCTGGGCTCCTCAGCTTTAACTCATCTGCACACTCCTGGCTCCACAGCTCTGCTGTTGATAAGGAGCAGGCTGGGAGGCCTTGGCTGTGCTCCAGGATGTGTGGGTTCTGTGCTGGGCTTTGGAGGCTGTACTGGGGGTGTCCTCCACACCATCCCCATCACGGATCCAGTTTCTTGGCCCACACTCACCTGCCTCGCATTGTCACAAGCTTTGACAATCTTCTGTGGGTATTTCTGTCACCACTAACCCCCCCCCAAAAAAAGTCTAAGAGAGGTTGGTGTCCCCGGATCCTGCCCCTGTCAGGACTCCCCAGTACAGCACCACCTCCAGCATCTCCCCACCTACCACCAGCACCCAGTGCCCCAATTTCCCACTCTGCCATTGTCCTGCCCCTCTGAAGGCTGAGCTGCTTCTCCATGTTTTCCTAACCCTGGACTGGGACCCTTTGGGTGGCTCTGGACAGAGACACTCAGCCTGATCTGCAGCAGGAACTGCATGACTTGTCTGGCTCTGCTCAGCAGTAATGAGATGCTAATGAGCCTGGGCTGCACCCAAGGGGGCAAGAATCAGTACCCTGGTTATGTGAAAATTATTTAGGAGGCAAAAGGAAAATCCTATCCAGACAGGGACCAATAGTGCGAAGAGCTGTCATTTATTGTGAAGGAATGGCAGCATTGTGCCTCAAACACCGATCTGGGATCAAAGAGTTTCCAGGGGAGTCCTCAGCTCTGCAGGGCTGCACAGGCTGGCCACAGACACTGCTCCAGCGGGCTACGCCTCAGGGAAGATGAGGAAACCAGAGAAGATACTGTCAGACCCTTCCAGCCCCACCAAGGAGTTCTTCTCGGTCGGCTCCAGCCACACCGACTCGTTCATGGCCATCTGGAGAACCACACCTCCCGTGGTGACCTGGAAACTGCTGTTCACGAAGTCACAGAAGGTCACTACCCTGTCTCCCCTGCTGGCACCCCGGCCCTTTTTGATGTTGAGGCAGAGGTTTCCCCGGGAGGTGACGTGGTAGGTGAAGTAGTATGTGCCGGGTACGCGGCAGGTGAAGCGGCCGTAGCGGTTCTCGTAGTGCCCCTTCTCGTTGGTGATGATGCGCTCGAAGCGGACGGGCTGGTCCCGCCGGGGGTACGAGCTGATGCCCCTGGCAGCCGAGAACGCTGATTTGAAGGTGGTCTTGTAGTCACCAGGCTCTCCCATGGGCCCAGGCATTCCTACCGAACCTGCCATGCCCGGTGAACCTGGTGCGCCCCTGGGACCGACCTTCCCAGGCGGTCCCGGTAGTCCTGGGTCTCCCTTCTCCCCTCTCTCTGCTCCTCCCAGGCCAGGGGGTCCTAGGGAAGAGGAGGAAGAGTCATTGTGCTCACAGCCCAGCCCCGTTTGTCTGAGCAAGGAAACCTGTGCTGGGTGTGGGTCAGTGGAGACCCCTGCCCGACAGGCAGGTGTGTCACACCTTGCTGTCATCCCTCTCCTCCCCTAAATTCCTTGGTTGTGGGACACACATTGAGAAAGTAAGAAAATTACAGACTGAAAAATATTCCAGGCTGGAGCTTCTCAGCTCTGTTCCCAGCCCATGAGCTGGTCCAGCTCAAGGCTAGGGAGAATTTCTCCCAGGGTGATATCTTGGTCAAAATAAAAAGGAATTAATAACAAAGATAGAACCCCTGTTGTGGTGTGTGCCCAGGCCCTGGCAATGGGGTGTCTTCTCTCTGAACCAATCACCTTTTCTCTACTCTGGGAGTTGCAGTCATGCTATAAAACCAAGTGTGTTCCTGAATAAACTTGGCTCTTTCTTCCTGTCATGAAAGATGACCATGTAGCTGTGCATCTTATTTCTGCTGCACTTAAAGGGTTAAAACCCCTTCCCACGGCTACACTTGGTGCTCCATCATACCCACCTGACAAAACTTCAAAGGACTGCTGGAAAGGATTTGCTTTCCCAGGATCATGTGCCTGGCACTGTCTTTCCCTGCTCTTGGCATTCTCAAGACAATGTTTTACCCAGCTGCAGCCTCTTCCTTACCTTGTTCTCCCTTTGGGCCATTCTCTCCATCCCTGCCATCGCTGCCAGGCTGTCCTGGCAATCCTGGGATGCCTGGGATGGTGCCATAAGTCCTGCAGAGTGTGGCACTGGCAAGCTGCCCTCCAGCCAGGCAGATGAGCATGGCCCACAGGCTCCACATCTGTGGGAGCAGGGAACGGTGTCAGGGCTTTCCTGGGTGGTGGGAGGGCTGGGAAAGGCACTCTGAGCTGCTGTGAGAGATGGTGACTGCAAGCAAGTCTGGGTAATACCAGCAAGGAGGGAAAACATCCTACTGCAGAGCCAAATCCACTCTCCTGCTGGCCCTGGAGCAAAGAACCCTTGGGCAAAGCAGGGCTTGTCAGTCTCTCATCACTCCTAAATCCCCAGTTTCCAAGTGCCCACAGCTTCAGCCACCTGAACATTTGGGACAGGTTATCTCAGAGAACTCGTGTCCAACGTGGCCATGCTGCTCCCTGGCAGGAGGAATTCTCCATCTCATCTTGCAGGGTAAAATCCTTACCCAACCAGAGCAGTTTCATCATCTGCAGGGGAATGGGTCCTGCCTTCTACCAGCATGTCTGAGGGACAGTGCTAGTCCTTGAAGATGGCAATGAGCCCCCAAACCTCCCTCCTGCATCCCACGGCTTCCCCTTGTGTCCTGTCACACAGCTGCTCAATCCCAGAGGCATTTCTGTATCTAACAACCCTCACTGGGACAATTGTCTGGCCTTCCATCCCTGGGCTCTCACCTTCTTCCTGCCCTCCCTGCCCAGCTCCTTCCCCCAGATCCTGGTGTGGGGACCTGTAGATAAGTACTGGGCACATGGGGGCTGTATCTGGACATCACAGCATCCCAGCCACAGCTCCAGGCTGGATTTTCCAAGCTCAGGTGGATTTTCCCAGCTCTGAAGCTCTGGTTCCAGCAGAACAGAAAGTTGGTGAGTTGGATCCTCCAGACCCAGCCGTTCTGCTTTGGGTGTGGCAGGTGCTGATCCACAGCTCCCAGCCCGGGCCCATCAGAGGACAGGAGCTTCTCAGGGCACCCCCAGGGCACCTTTCAGGCTGATGAACCTTTCAGTCCCTGACCCCCCCTCTGGAACTCTGCCATCTCTACTTTTCTGTTTTCCTTCTTCCAGGTGGAGCAGGAGGGGTCGGGGTCCCATCAGTCTCCACCACCCCCAGCCCAGCACCTCCACCCCCATTTCTCCTCTGCCCCAGACCACAGGGAAGTGCCAGCAGTGCAGGTGACTGTCACCCTGTCAGAGCTGGGTCCCCTGCGTGCTCCTTCCTGCAGGGGGAACCTTGGGCTCAGTCTGGCTCTTACCTTGAGCTCCTTGCGGATCAGGTGGGGAGATGGAGCAGGACACCCCAGCGTCCTGCCCAGAAATGCCCAGGAGGAGAAGCAGAAGTTTGCTGCAAGGGTTGTTGTGAAAGGATCCGGGACACATCCCCTTTTTAACTTTAGCTCCTCTCCTTTTTTTTTTTTGTCGCAGTTTCAGATCCTCCACGAATGCTGTTGTCAGCTGAGCAGAACAAGCCATCCCCAAATAGCACCATGAGCCCCTGCAGAGCCCTGCTCTGCCCTGCAAGGTCCCTGGGTCCTGCTCAGGGGTTCTTGCTATGGGGAATGCTGTAGGGAGCTCCAGATGAGTTTAGGGTGACCCATCAGAGCTGCAGAAATGTGCAGGCACTCAGCCAGGTCTCCTCAGGCTGCTCTGCATGCTGCCAGCTCTGCAGGCCCAGGGGATGCTGCAGGGGTCAGCATCCATCACCTTGAGCCCATGCCCCTGACTCTCCTGAGTGTTGTGCATGGGAAGTGATTTTACCCTGCTTTGGCTACTGCCTTGGGGAGGTGGAGCACAGGATGTTTGGAGAGGTGACTGCCTGCTCCACCCTGCAGTGTGTGACACCAGGAGAAATCCCTTTGGGGTTTTGGTGGGCTCTGCAGCCTCCACAACCACGAGCTGCTTTGGTCTGGCTCAGGAAAGCCAGAGTGCTTCCCCTGCCCCATCCTGGTAGGGAGCCCAGGGATGTCCCAGCCACGGTGTCAGGGTTTCCTCTGCAGTCTGTGCCCCTGTGAAGCTTTGGAGAGGAGGGGAGAATCAGGGCCCTGCTTGGACGAGTCGTGGTGCCCTCTTGGTAGGGGCTGTGTGGGGACATGGGAACCATCCCATTCCTGCAGGGGTCCCACCCCCTGTGCAAAGCCAGGTGTGGGTGGAGTGGGATGGTCTCTGATGCCACTGAGGTTTGGGGACATGCTGATGCCACACAGATGGCCAGATGTGCACATGTGTACACACCACAGAGAAGGAGGACATGAAGGAAACAACACACTACCCCAGGTGCACTGGGGAAGGTTTTATTGACACTTTCCACAGCCAGGTCATGGTAAAGGGATTGCTGCAGCCTGTGCCAGGACACCTGGCTGAACCTGAGGCAGCCCGGGTTGGGAGGGGAAAAACACAGAGAGACCTCTGAGGTAATGTGGGGTTAGCAGGGGGGATGCACGTGGAACTGCAGGACCAGGAGCTCAGCACCCTCACTCTGGGTGCAGATGCATCCAGATGTGCCCGTTCCCCCTGGGCAGCAGCTGCCAGTGCTCAGCCCCCGGAGCCAGGGCGTGGGTCTGGCTGCTGGGCTTGGTGCCCTCCCTGCAGAGAAACTGGGAGCAGCAGGAAGAGCCCAGCAATGAGCAGTGTGCTCAGGGCAGGGAGAAGACATCAGGGTGCTGGGGTGGGCTCTGCTGATGCCTTAGTCTGGGAAGAGCAGGAAGCCCGAGAAGATGCTGTCGGAGCTGGCAATGCCCACCATGCCATTGTAGTCGTTGACTCCCAGCCACACCTCGTCTGCAGCAGCCAGGTGCAGCAGGGTCCCCCCCGAGCTGACCTGCATGGTGTTGGTCTTGTGGTCACAGAAGCTGGCCATCTTCCTCTGGTTTTTGTACAGGATGACGCAGAGGTTGGCTGTGTGGGAGCTGTGGAAGATGAAGTAGTAGATCCCAGGGAACCTGCAGGTGAACTTGCCCGTGATGGTGTCGTAGTCGTTGTTGGTGTTGGTGATGATGTGGTTGAAAATCACGGGGACATTCTTCCCAGGGTACTGGCTGGTCTGTCTTGTCACTGAGAATGCTGACTGCTGCTTCTGCTTGAAGCTGCCTGGCAGTCCTGGGGGTCCAGCAATGCCCGGAATCCCAGGGATTCCCATTAACCCAGGGATCCCAGGGGGGCCAGGCTTGCCTGGAGGGCCGGGGAAGCCCGGGTCCCCTCTCATGCCCTTGAGCCCCAGGTGTGTAGAAGAAGCTGGAATACCTGTGGGGTGGTGGGGGGTGAGAGGAAATCAGTATCCATGGCAGGATATGGGGAGAGGCTCCTCTAGCCCCTTCCCTTGGTCAGGAGAGTGCTGCTGCCTCTTCCACCTGACCACAGAGGATGCTCTCCACATCCTGCAAGCCAAGGCAGACCAGCCATGGAGGACTCAGTGTCCCCCTGCAAGAGCCCATGTGTTTCCCCTCCTTGCTCACTCACCTGGTTCCCCTTTGGCTCCCTTCAGCCCATCCCGGCCATCCCTGCCTGGCAGACCTGGCATGCCTGGCAGCCCTGGAGTTCCATAGCAGCTGGGAGGGTTTTCTACAGTCACAGCAGAGCCCAGGTTCAGGAAGAGGAGAGTGAGAGCCAGATAGAACTGCACCCAGAATGTCTTCTCCATTTCGGTGTTCTGTAGCATGGAAAGAGAAAGAAAGTGCTGGAGCGAGGGGCCACGGCAGGGTGGCTTGGACATGGGGAAAAGGAGACTGGATGCACCAGGAGCACCTGGATGCCATGGATGTGTCCTCAATGTCCCACCTACACACACTGAAGGACAATGGGGAGGTGGATGTATGGAGATGGACCCCAGGCTCATCTCCAACCCCAGGGCAGCCCCTGATGGCACAGCAGGAGTTGGGCTTTCAGTCTGGATGGAGCCATGAGGTCTGGGGTAGCCATGGCCAGCCCCAAGCCCTCTGAGTGCAGGTCCCCAAACCCTGGAGATGCACACACCACTGCAGACTGTCACTGTGTGCATGAGGCTGGAGCTCCCTGCACACAGCTGACCTCCCTCCTCCTCCAGCACAGCCTGACTGTCCTGGCTCTGTCCAGCAGGATCAATCCTTCCACCAGCTGGTGCATCCAGTCTCCATCACACATGCACAGCCCCTCTGTGCCTCTGTCTCCTTCCTCTCCTCCTTTTCCTCTCTCACCCAAGTCCTCCTCTCGTTGTTCCCCCTCTCCAGCAGTGTGCCATGCTGCTGGACCCCCATTCCCACCCTCGAGACCCCGTAGCACTCTTACCTCAGGTGGGGACCGGGCAGGGAAGTCTGTGCTGGTCCTGCTGGTGTGCTGTCCCTGCCAGCACAGCGCTGGGCGCGGCTCCCTGACACCCTGAGCAGGAAGTCACAGCTAGGGAAGGGTGAACACAGAACCCCAGTGCTCCCACCCAAATTTCACATCCTCCTGCCTGATGGTATCTGCTGAGCCAGCATGTTCTTGGCTGTCTGGCAAAACCTGCGCTGGCGCCACAGCAACAGGAAGGGCGGCAAGGACAGAGGTGGGACACTGCTCAGAGAGATGGGGGACAATGCCCCCAGGGCTCTGCAGGGAACAGCCCTCCCCAGATCCCCTGCTTCCCCTCTTACTTCCCTTATTTCTGAGCAGAAGGGCGGCTTGGGAGCAGAGCCTCAGTGGGCTGGAGATGCCTGTGGCACTGGAGGGCTGCTGCAAGGTCCCTGCCTGGCTTTGATGGAAGATGCTGCACCCCTAAATAAGACTGGAAAATGTTTCCCTTTGAGAATTTCTGATCTGCACCTTTCCCCATGCCCCACCAAATTCTGCTGAGTGCTGGACTCGGCGAGACCCCAAGATCCCTCACTGGGGTGTTGTTCCTCACAGGTGACCCAGCCTCCTCCTCACTGCTCCAGGAATGGGATATTTGAGTGCCCAGTGTTTGTGGAGCAGCTCCCCTGAGGAGCAGTCCCAGGGTATGGCACCTGATGCTTCCTGACCAGCCCAGCCTGCTGCACCTCCCTTTCACGTCACCCTCAGACCCTCGCAGCTCCACCACCACCACCCCATCAGTGTCCCAATGTCCCTGTCCCTCCTTGCTGTAATGCCAGAGGATCACAGCTACCTTCTTTCTTCCTGGGAGAGTTTGGGTGCCAACCTGGACCATGTGGGTGAGGTGCAGGATCTGCAGCCTTTGTTTTCCCTGCAGGATAGCTCAACAGAGGACACACATAACCTTGTCCCAGATGTTTCTTATTCCTCCCTGGAAGTGTCAGCTCTGACTGGACACTCGATTTCCTCCTGTCCTTCTGCCTTTGCAGCGCCTGGGACAATCTGGAATCACTTGTCTCCCTGGGCAGCTTGGGAAGGGGTCCAGGATATTGATGGTTTGCAGAAAATGAATGAGTAGAAAAGAAAACCCAAGGAGTTGTGGTAGAAGAAGCCTTTATTTATACTGATGGGGAGGTTGTGACAGGAGGTGCCCCAGTGCCAGGAGGGCTTGTGCAGTGGTTAGTGGAGCAGAAGCAGTGGTAGGCAGTGATTTCCCACCTGGGGGCAAAGAACCAAAGGTGGTGACAACCGGGAGAGGAGCTTGAGTGCCCAGGAGGAGAAAGGGATGAGAGTCCACAGCCCCCAGGGCAGGGCAGGCAGGCTCAGCGTGGAGCTGAGTGCTGCAGTGGTGACCCACAGCTTGGCCAGCTGTGACGTTGCTGGGGGCACAGAACACTTCTGGACGCTCAACTTGGAACCATCCCCATGTGCTGTGGCACTGAAGCATCCCACACAGCCAGAGGGGAGCTGCCAGCCAGGCAGACACCCCAGGGTGCTGTGGGAGCCCCTCAGGCCGTCTCTGGGGACACCAGGAACCCGCTGAAGACGCTGTCGACCTCGGAGCCTCTGTAAATGGAGCTGCCCTGGGCAGGGTCAGTGCTCAGGTACACCTGGTCACCCGCAGCCAGGCTGAGCACGCTGCTGCCCGAGTTCACCTGCAGGATGCCGAGGCTGTTGTTGTCACAGAAGCCGACCACGCGCTGCCCGTTCTTGGTGATGCTCAGACACAGGTCCCCGTTGGACACCACCTGGAAGGTGAAGTAGTAGAGCCCGGGAGTGCTGCAGGTGAACTTCCCAGTCTGGGGGCTGTAGGAGTTCTCCTGGTTGGTGATGATCCTGTCAAACACCACCGTGGTGCCTGTGCGAGGTGGGGACAGCCTGGAGGCAGAGAAGGCAGGACGGGGGTGCTCCAAAACATCCCCAGCTCTGCCTTTCTCCCCTCGTGGCCCTGGCAGCCCTGGCATCCCCGTGAGGCCGACAATGCCTGGTGGGCCCCGTATGCCTGGGAGGCCGGGAGATCCTGGTTCGCCTGTATCCCCTTTGGGGCCCTTGGTGCCCGTGCTCGGCGCTGCTCTCCCTGGGGAGAAGTGGGGACGAGAAGGAGTTCACACACATCTGGCATCTCCTGAGCTGCTCCCACAGCCTGGGATGCTCCAAGAGGCTCCCAGGCCTCCTGCACCCAACATCCCTGGGCTCCTCTTACCTGGCTCTCCCGTGTCTCCCTTCTGGCCTGGCCTCCCATCACGGCCAGGGACTCCAGGGTTGCCGTTCTTGCCATCCGGTGCCTTACACACTCCGTCCTCCAGCAGGGCCATGCCCAGCACTGCTGCCAGGGTGCTGGCTGCCAGCAGGAATCCAGGCTGCATCCTGCCTCCTACAGCACAGGGATGAACTGGGGATGGAGGCAAACACACAGATAAACCTTGGCCATAGACGTGCAGGTGCCCTCATCAGATGTGCCCACGGACCTACTGAATTGTCCAGCATGGATAACCACACACATGTGCAGTGGTGGAAATAAATTCCTGGAAGGGTTTCGAGGCTGTGTGATCTAAACTCACTGATGCCACTGAAAAATCTCTAGCGTGCTCATGGCCGAGTTCTGGGATTGAAAAGCCCAGGACATGGAGCATGGCACAAACCCTTTCCTCCATGTCCTGGGCACGGGTAGGGACACCTCAGATCCCTGTAGAGGATGTTTATTCCATTTGGAGGGAGAAGCACTGTGTGGGGCAGTGGTCCCATGGGATAGAGAGCACGAGGGAGGAAAGGATGTCAAGACACACTACAGTGATAAACAGGAAAGGGAAAAACAGCAAATGGGATCCAAACCTCCAACACTCAGAGCTGAGAGAGAGGACCTATCCCAAATCCTGAGGTTCTCAGCTTGGGACAAGTCTGCAGAGCCCAGTGATGTCCACAGTCACACAGAGCAAGGACAGATTCCTGCAGATTCCTCTTCCCCCCACACCCTCCTTTCTCTGTTTTTCTACTTTGAACCCTTTGGAGGGGGAAGTGAAGAACGAAGGGGGACAGGGAGCAAGGACTGGAAAGCGGTGGCAGAAGAGGAGAGTGTCCCCAGGTGTTTGTGGTGACTTACCTTCAGCAGGGCTGAACACAGAGCAGTGTGAGCAGCAGCTCTGTTTGCTGGAAGCTCTTCTCTGGAAACAGGGAGGAAGAGGAGAGGGGTGGGAAGGATGAACTTGCATGCACTGTAGTTTTGCCTGGTTGGAGAAGGGATGTGTTGAGTTTCACTTTCTCTCTAAGAGGAACTTGTTCCCCTTTCCACGCTTGACTCTGGCTTCACTGGAAACAGGAAGAGTGCAGTGCCACTGGGTGCCCAGCCTGGCCCAGCAGCAGGGGCTGGTGGTGACTGGGCACAAAGCAACATGACTGGAGGCTGCCCACAGGCTGCTGAGATGGCAGGAGGGGACAGGTGATGGAGCACCAGGTGTCACAGCAAGCCATGGGATACTCAGGGCAGCCCAGGGATAACCCGTGGAGGTTTCTGCTGGGGCTGATGGGCAGTGTCTGTCACTGGTCCCCAGCTTTGTCATGGTGTGCTGGGTGCTGACCCCTCCAGATGCTCACCTTGGCTCTGCACTCGGATGGAGCAGGATCCAGCAAAGGATCAGCAGTGCCTGCATGGCTCAGCTGGGCCTTGAGTATTTTGGTTGGATTTTAGGGAAAGGTTCTTCCCTCAGAGGGTGCTGGGCACTGCCCAGGCTGCCCGGGGAATGGGCACAGCCCCGAGGCTGCCACAGCTCCAGGAGTGTTTGGGCAATGTTCTGAGGAGCACTGTGGGATTGTTGGGGGGTCTGTGTAGGGCCAGGAGTGGGACTGGACGATCCCTGGGGGTTTCTTCCAGCTCGGCATAGTCCATGGTCCAATGATCTCCTTCCTGCTGCCCTCACTGCAGCGCTTTGAGGACCTGGTGTGTGGAGTAGAGTGGGAGAAGATGAGGGTGTCTGGCACTGATTGATGCTCTCTGTCCCCTTTGGGGAGCTGTGCCTTGCACCAACCAGATCTGGGCAGCCCCAGGAGCTGTGTGGCCTCGAGATGTGCCAAGTGAAACACCAGCACCTCTTATCACTGAGGGCAGGGAATGACTCCAGGGGTGCACATCCAGCTCTGCTAAAAAAGAGCCCCAAAAATGCCACCAGTCCCCAAACCCCATCACCTCAGGGATGGGAGGTGCCACAGGGACTCCAGCAGGTGAACATCCCTGGGAGCCTGGGGACCACCCAGGCCACCCCATGGGGACACAGTGGGCAGTGAGGAGGAGCCTTCTCATCCTCATCCCCTTGAGTGTCCTTTCAGCAGTCCTGTGGCAGCTTCCCCCACCTGGAGCTGGGGCTCAGGGGAGGATATCCAAGGAAAGAGGGTGGTAAGTAGACCTGGGATTAAGGTGGCTCCAAATTCCAGGGGGGGGTTGACAAATCCCCTATCCCCCCTGCCCTTTGTTTCCTGCATTCCCAAGGGAGGTGTTGCATCATTTCCAAAACAGCTGAAAAAGGCAATGACCAAGCTCAGTCCAGAGACCTTTGCCAGCAGAGACCTGTCACTGAGTTGGTCTTTAATTCATTGACTAGATGCCCACTTAATGCAATATATTACACATTTTTAATCACAATTTCACCCCATAATAAATCAGATGCCCAGAAGAAATGTGATTTTATTTTATCTGCAGAGTTCCCTTATCAACCTGACCTGTAACCGTGTCAAGACAAGATGACAGGTGAGTCTGAAAGGACCTACACTGAGCAAACAGTGTTTCTGGACAGTAATTGTATTTCTGTCCTATTGCCCTCTCTTAATATACAGCCCAAATTGGGCCACTCCATCATTTCATCCAGCATTGATTGATGGCTGTGTCCTTTCTCTTCTGCTGTCCTCTTAACCCCATTTCAGTGCTGAATTACAGGGGCTGGCTGTGGGTTTCCAGCATCTCCTGGAAGCTGGTGTTGATCCAGGTATTCCCTCCCCGAGGTCCTGGGGATTTCTGAGAAGTGTTTAGCTCTGCTCACTTGACTTTCAGAGTTGCTGTGGTCAAGCCAAGCCTTCCTCTCCCATCCTCTGAGCATCTCCTCCTCCTCCTCCTCCTCCTCCTCTGGATCTGCAGCTGAGACATCCCAGGCCAGTTTGGGTTGGAAAGGACCTTAAAACTCACCTTGTTCCACCCCCTGACATGGGCAGGGACACTTTCCATGTCCATCCTCAGACATTTCCAGGGATGGGGCAGCCACAGCTTCTCTGGGCAACCTGTGCCAGGCCTCTCTACCCTCAGAGAGAAGGATTTGTTCCCAGTATCCCACCTGACCCTGCCCTCTGGCAATGGAGGCCATTTACAGTGACAGCCGTGGCTGCAGAGGTGCTGGCTGCAGGGAGTCAGCACGGGCATTGCACGGGGCCATCCCAGAGGCTTCTGTAAACTCACAGAATTCACAGAATTCACAGAATGATGAGGTTGGAAGAGGCCTTCAAGATCATCGAGTCCAACCCATGCCCTAACACCTCAACTAACCCATGGCACCCAGTGCCACATCCAGGCTTTTGGTGAACACATCCAGGGATGGTGACTCCACCACCTCCCCAGGCAGACCATTCCAGTATTTTATCACTCTTCCAGTAAAAAACTTTTTCCTAATATCCAACCTAAATTTCCCTTGGTGTAACTCGAGGCTGTGTCCTCTCATTCTGTCAGTGCTGCCTGGAGCAGGAGACCAACCCCAGCTGACACAGCCACCTTTCAGGAGCTGTAGAGAGTGATAAGGTCACCCCTGAGTCTCCTTTTCTCCAGGCTGAACAACCCCAGCTCCCTCAGTTGTTCCTCACAGGGTTTGTGTTCCAAGCCCCTCCCCAGCCTCGTTGCCTCCTCTGGACACCCTCAAGTGTCTCAACGTCCTCCCTAAACTGAGGGGACAGGACTGGACACAGCACTCAAGGTACAGCCTCACCAGTGCTGAGAACAGGGGAAAACTGAGAGTGCCAGCACAAAAATGTCCCCGGCTTGGCACGGCCCGGCTCTGTCCGGCCGGGAGCAGGGGAAGGATGTGAGAACAGGGGATGGATGTGACCGGGAGCAGGGGAAGGATGTGACCAAGAACAGGGGATGGATGTGACCAAGAACAGGGGATGGATGTGAGAGCAGGGGATGGATGTGACCAGAAACAGGGGATGGATGTGGCCGGGAGAACGGGATGGATGTGGGAGCAGGAGTTGGATGTAGCCGGGAGATGGCACTGCTGCCTCAGCCACAGCGGTGTCACCTCCCGGCACGGCGGTGTCACCTGCCAGCGCCGCCCGCCTCTGCCCACGGCGGGGACAGACACCCCCGGTGTCCCCAGGGGTCTCAGACATGTCCAGCTGCACGATGTCCACTGGACACCTCTGCCAGGCACCCCGCGGTGGCACATCGGAGCCAGGATAACCCATCTGTTATAAATATATATTATATTATTGGCTTTTCACAAATATTAAAGTGAATACTATATGTGTGGTGTTAAAATGTTTTTTTAAATATAGTTTTCTTAAGGAATAACAAAAACTAAAAAAGTGCCTTTGTAGTAAGTAAGCTACCTGCTTAGTTGAATGACACCCAGTAAAGACTCCTACTACTGATATACCAGTTACCAACTGTCTATAAAAATTAAAAACCACAACCAAAAAACACACGTGCTCTAAAAAAGCACACTCAAAACACAGCCATGTAAAACAGTTCCGAAAGTATGAAAAATAATTTATAAAAAAAGTTTGAAAATGTACAATAAATCTATGAATATGCAACACACTAATAAATTTAAAAAGTGTCTCCAAAACAAGTGTGCTCTTAGCTAAATGCCACACACCTGGCCGTTATAACCTTTTACTTTATTGTTTACTTAATTTACTTTATTTATTGTCTTTTATGAAACCTTTTAAAATCTACCCCAAAAAATAAAAATAAACCTTGTTTTTCACACCATCTCCCCCAGCACCTTTTCCCCAGGGTGGGGGTGGTTTAGGGGACAAGAGGGGTTTGCTCAGTGAGGAGCAGCCCCTGGGGGAGGTGTGGGGGCCCTGTAAAGCCCTGCTGGGCTCCACCTGTGGGGCAGGTGCAGCAGATCCCCCCAGCATGGAGCAGGGGCTGAGATGATGTAGGGGACCCCTGGATGACCTGGAATGGGGCCAGGCCCAATGCAGAGATCACCTGGAATAGCCAGAGGATGCAGATGCTCCATAGAGCCCCAGGTGTCACAAAATCACCCCCAAAGAGGATGGTGCCTCGGTATTTGGGGAACCTGAGCACTCAGGTGAGCATCCACACGGATTAGGGCACCTCTCATGGCCTCTTGGCTCTGCTGCACACCCAGGAACTCTGCTTGATGGTTTTTACCCCAAGCACCCCTCCTCCTTTCTGGGAGCCACGGGGCAGCTCCTTCACCTCTGGCTGCTGGGGGTGCCAGGTGAGATGGGTCAGAGCCCTCCAAGGGGTGGGGGTGCCAGGTGAGACGGGTCAGAGCTTTCCCTTCTATGGGTGCCAGGTGAGATGGGTCAGAGCCCTCCCAGGGGTGGGGGTGCCAGGTGAGATGGGTCAGAGCCCTCCCTGCTATGGGTGCCAGGTGAGATGGGTCAGAGCCCTCCCTGCAGCCCCTGGTGGAAGGGGAGTGACCCCTGCAGAGCCTCCCCACGTCCCCAGTGCGTGCAGCACACACGGGCTGCTGACAGCAGGCACAGGGAGAGATGGGCTGTGCTGCCTTCCCTGCTGGGATCCCCGGGGTGCTGAGCACTGACAGCAGGAGCTGCCAGAGGAGGATGAATCAGGCAGCTGGCACTTACCTGTCACTCGGTGAGAGGCAGTGATGGAGATCAACAGTGCTGGCAGGTACCTCACACCCCTCTGCTGCCACCCACCAGCGTCCCAGGCCACCTGCACCCAGTGGGGGGTGAGGACAGCTCACAGCATGCACCTTTCTGCAGTCACTGGTGGCTGAGTGGTGCCTGAATAACCACCCAGGTGGATGCTGCAGCTGCTGAGCTGGGCTGTCCCAAAGAGACTCAGAGAATCATGGAAGTGTAAAGTTTGGAAAGATCTTGGATCCAAACATTAACTCACCAGGTTAATGCCAGGTCCAGCACTGAGCCATACCCCTAAGTGCCACATCCACATCTCTTAAATCCCCCAGGGATGGTGACACCACCACTGCCCTGGGCAGCTCTGCCAGTGCCTGACAGCCCTTTTGTGAAGGAAGTTTCACTAATATCCAACCTAAACCTCCCCTGGAAGAACTTGAGGACATTTCCTCTTGTCCTGTCAATTGTTACCTGGGACAAGACACCAGCCCCCAGCTGGATCCATCCTCCTGTCAGAGACTTACAGGGAAAGATGGGGCCCTGGGAGATGTCAGGTGACAATCGGGCTGCAAAGCCACTTGCCACACTGTGTAACCCTGGTGTCACACTGTGTAACCCTGGTGTCACATTGTAACACTGGTGTCACACTGTGTAACAACGGTGTCACACTAACACTGGTGTCACACTAACCCTGGTGTCACACTGTGTAACCCTGGTGTCACACACTGTAACACTGGTGTCACTGTAACACTGGTGTCACACACTGTAACACTGGTGTCACACTAACACTGGTGTCACACTAACACTGGTGTCACACTGTAACACTGGTGTCACACTGTAACACTGGTGTCACACTGTAACACGGGTGTCACACTAACCCTGGTGTCACATTGTAACACTGGTGTCACACTGTAACACGGGTGTCACACTAACACTGGTGTCACACTGTAACACTGGTGTCACACTGTGTAACCCTGGTGTCACACTGTAACACGGGTGTCACACTAACACTGGTGTCACACTGTAACACGGGTGTCACACTAACACTGGTGTCACACTGTAACACTGGTGTCACACTAACACTGGTGTCACACTGTAACACTGGTGTCACACTGTGTAACACTGGTGTCACACACTGTAACACTGGTGTCACACTAACACTGGTGTCACACTGTGTAACCCTGGTGTCACACTGTAACACTGGTGTCACACTAACACTGGTGTCACACACTGTAACACTGGTGTCACACTAACACTGGTGTCACACTGTGTAACACTGGTGTCACGCTGCCACTCGTGGGTCCCCTGCTGTCCCAGGGGATGAGTTATTCCTGTGATGGATGCCTGCACAGAGCAGGAGTGAGGATGAAACACAGGTATGTGGTTTAAGAGGCAGCATTTCAGGCTCCAGCCCTTGCTGGCTGTCTCCTGTCATTGATGCACATCTCTGCTGCCTCATGGGACAAGAGGAGATGGATGAGTGCTGAGCAGCCCTGGGCAATGCTGGGAAAGCTTGTCCCATCCCTCTCTCTCTTGTTCCCTGCTAAGGATGTCAGGGCTTGTCATTATTCGACATCTATTGGTTAATTTGGCTGATTGTTCCCCATTCTTTAATGTATCCGTTATTTATTTATTCTCTGGTGTAACAAGCAGTTGCAGATTGATCACTCTGGCATGTAAATGAGCTGCTCTAGTGCTTGTCACTGAAATTTGTAGATTGGAGGAGTTTGCAATCAAACACAGCCAGAATCTAAATTACAGCATTTTAGGCAATAATAGCAGGGAGAAGACAGGAAGGATGTGCCATAAATAAGCTGGTATCAGAGCAGGGTGCCCCGAGCTGTGCTGACAACACGCCAGGAGCCCCAGGGGGAGCAGCAGGAGTCCCTGCCCTGCAGAGCTGGGCTGTCCTCCAGGGATGGCTCCTTCCCCAGGGAGAAGGGCAAACAGAGGAAGCAAAAGGCTTTTGGGGATGGTGGGGCCTGGCTGAACACCAAGGGCTGCTCACACTGGTCTCTGAAGAACCCAGCATGGGGAAGTGTTTACAGGACTAGGGGCTGCAGGGAGCCTCGGGACTCTTCTATGGATACTGATTTGATTGCCACCAATGGATCATGTTTGATATCTTCCCACCTCCATCAAAAGTCAATGGATGCATCCAGGATGAGATTCTGTCCATGCCAAGGTCAGTAAGAAAGATCACAGCAGGTAAGTAAGGGATTAAAGCATCCTGGGCCTTTCTGCAGGCAGTGGGCACAGCTGGGATGGGATCAGGGAGCCAACCTGGACCTTTGCAACATCAGGGGACAGGAGCCTGTGCCCTTCCATGCCAGGGCACACCTGGAAGGAAGTGCTGCCAGAGAGGAGAGATGTCCAGCAGGCACAGAGCTGTGGATGCCAGAAGAGCTGCAGAAAGGACCTCAGGGATCCCCAGTCCAGCTCTCTACTCTCTTCCAGCATTAAATCAGGGAGGATGTGGCTTTGCCTACCTGGGTCTGGAGATCCCCCAAGGACAGAGATCCCATAGCTCCAGTGACCTGTCTTAGAGCTGCACCACACTCGGGTGAAGAAATGTTTCCTGATGTCCATCCCAAATCTCTGGAGGTCCCCTGTGTGCCCACCATCCCTCATTACATCCTTTGGCATCACTGAGATGTGTTTGGCTTTGCTTCCTTGCAATTATTCCCAAACAGCTGCAGCAGAGATCAGCTCCCAGCTCACCCCCTTCCCCTGGCTGACAGTGAGGTGGCCTCCCCGCTGTTGATCATAAGGATGAACAATTTCCCCTGAATTGGCCACACTCCCCCCCATGCAGCAGTTCAGCTCATCTATGCTTTGTTCACATTCACTGATTCCCACCCCAACCCTTTCCCTATTCCAGCAACGAGTCCTGAGCCTCTTCACCCTTTAAGGAGAGTCCATGGTATCTCCTAAACACCCCTAAAGGTTGAAAAATAGCTTGAAGTGCCATTCTTACAAGACAACAACAACAAAAATCCCAATTCTTGTCCTTCCTTTCCCTCTTGGCTTTATGTTACAGGTTCAGGAGATGAGGCCCTGAGAGACATCCTGGACATGGTGGGATCCCCTTCCAAACCCATGTGATGGCTGTACTGGAGGGGAGGCACAGGGTGCCCCTCTCTGGGCTCTGAGTTTTGGTACTCAGTTCTGGTTCTGTGGGGTTTGGACTCTTTGGGGCCATTAGGCCATGGTGAGACCTTTGGGAATCTCCCCACCAGAAAGGGATGTGCTCATCCTAGTGGATTGGGAACCATCAGGCACTAGTTTGCAGCATAGTTGTGTTTCCCCACTGGACTGGGATGACCAGCACTGATCCTCCCTGCACCCTGTGCTCACACACATCCTGAAAGCTACTGGAGCATCATGTCCCCTTCCCAGAATTATCTCCATGCTGTGACCTGCTTTCCCTGGCATCAGGCCTTGAAAATGCAGTGGAAATTTCCTGCAGGTGAATGTCAGTGTTAACTGGGTCATGGCAGCTGGAGGTCTGTGCTGCCTGCAGCCAATTACACCTCATTTCTGTTCAAACTCACTTTCCACAGGGACTTTTCTGGGAACTCAGCTCCCCTCTACCTGACCTTGGCTGCTGGATCAATGTGATCTCCCAGGCTCATTTGTCTCGTTTGCCCAATTTGGAGGGTGGCTGATTGCTGCTCCTGAGACTCTGATTGCCCATGGCCAGCAGGGCCCCAGTGTGTGCCCCAGGCTCCATCAGCCAGCCCAGCTCAGCTTTGCCAGGGAATATCCCACAGTGCTGAGCACTGGATGGATGTTTCCAAGGCAGGGAGGCATTCAGCCTGCATTGGGCTGGAGGCCACGGTGCCTCCCTGTTCCTGTGCTCTGAAAGATGCACACCTCAATGTGTGAGTGTCACTCAATGAGTGTCTGCTCAAGGCAGGGGGTTGGAATGGGCTGGTGTTGAAGGTTGCTTCCAATCTGAGCCATTCTGGGATTTGATGACCCTGCTCTGATGAACACAGACCTTCAGCACCTCTGATTTTTGGTGGCTCTCTGGCTCTGTCCCCAAGCAGAGGGAACAGAGTATCCTCAGTCCTGGGGTGGTCCCCATGCTTCCCGCATGCTCTGAGGCACCTCCATCAGATCCCCAGCTCCCTGGACACATCCCAAACTCTGCTTCTGCCACGAGCTCCCCCTCCTCAGCCACCTCCACTGCTTCCCACAAGGACACAGCCCCTTCCCGGCTTGGACAGGCACTTCCACTTGCATGAGCCACCCAGGATTCACTCCCATCCAAATCCTCTCCTGTAGGCAGAGCTCAGACCCGTGTCCTTGCTGCCAACTCAGAAGCAAATCAATGCACACCTCAGAGGCCACTCCACAATCTTCTTCGTGTGGGGGCAATTGTGTGGCAGCCCCAGCACTGACTCCTTGGCCTGGAGTGATTCTTCACCTGGACTTTTAATTTCAGAGCTGCAATGAGGGATGGGAAGAATCACAGCTTCTAATTAATTACTGACTTCCCTGTAATTGATGCAATTTACTGCCAGTGTGTCTGGTTTATTGCACTGTGGGGAAGGTCACTCTGAACACTGTTTTACAAACACTCCAGTGAGGGGCCCAAAGTCCTGAAACAGCTCCACACTCCTGATCCTGAGGGAAGTTTGCACTGGAATGTCACTGATGTCGGAGACAGGAATGTGACAACACCACACACTGAGGTCACGAAGCACCAGACAAGGTTTATTGATGTGCATCTCTTTTTACAGGGGCTTCAAAGAGAGGCTTTAATAGCTTTTTATAGGGACTCCCAATTTCCTGTGCTGACAAACGTGATTGGCCAAGGGGCTTAGCCCCGCCCAGCTCACTGGCTTGGTTCAAAGGGATTGGCTGGGGTCCCGTGTTTGAGTTTGAATTCAGCCAATCACATCCATACCTGGCAGTTGTTTATTCCTGTTATCCAACACTGGGCTGCTCCGGTCGCTGTGTGCCAGGCCCAGTGCTCTGTGCCTGTCACAGCAGAGGATGCCTGTGATCCTATAAATAATCCTTTATTTATTTAATATTTATGTCACCAGAGTGGGCAACCACAGAGCAGCCTGCAGGTGGCTGCCTCTGGACAGCAGGTCCTGGTCCTCTGGATACTGGGAAGGAATTGTTCCCTGTGAGGGTGGGGACAGGGTGTCCAAGGCAGCTGTGGCTGCCCCTGGATCCCTGGCAGTGTCCAAGGCCAGGCTGGACAGGGCTTGGAGCACCCTGGGACAGTGGAAGGTGCCCCTGGCCATTCAGGGGGTGGGACTGAGTGAGCTTTAAGGTCCTTCCAACCCAAATCAGTCTGGGATTCTGTGATTCCATGATCTGATCTGGGGGACACAGAGGTCCCAGCATGAGGCCAAGCACAAGGTGATACATGCAGGACCCTCCAGCTGGGCTTCATGTGGGATTTGATGTGATTTTATTTCCAGGTCAGATTCATCCCGTAATGGGATGTTTTTGATTGCATTGGCCTTCACAAGGAGGATTCAAGGCTGGGCAGTGGGATCTCTAAGGAGCTCTAACCCTTCCAGTAATGCCTGAATTTTTCTGATGTAATTTATTTGGAGAAGTCAAATGAAGCCTCTTATTTGCCACAATGATACAAGGAGATTACAGTTTGTGCCTCCCATTCTCAGTCCTGAGCTGGATGGATCTCTCTAATTCCCCAAAATCACATATTATTGGGATGTGTATCTCTTTTTAAGTGTCTCCTACGCTGCTCTGATATAGCATCCCCTGGGTAGAGCCCTATCCTCCACTTGGAGCTGGATGTGCCTCACCAGGGCTTAAGAGGGGATTGTCTGAGCCTTTCAAATTATTTCCCTCACTAATTAACAACGAGGTTTCAGGTTCGGAGCATGCACTTAAATAAACTGTAAAAGTGCATTTCATTAATCTTAATTAATGATTTAAATCCTTGGAAGCCTCTGCTCAGGCCCTGTGATTGATGGCAGCTTCTTGGTTTCCCTGCCTCTACAGTGGGGACAGGGACAAGGACCTGTCCCTTTGCCTGCTGCCTCCAGATCCAGCCTGGGCACCATTCTGGAAGGTTTAAAGTGCTTGATCAGAATGTGAATGAGTGACAATTCTTGTTCTAGACAGGACACCTCTCCTGAATTTCAACTCTGTGCGTTTGGGTGTGCAGTCACTGCAGCAGAGTGTGCCAATCGCCAGGGCTGGCAGAAAACAAACTTTGCAGACCACTGGAGGGAAGAACTGGGCAAAGTGAGCAGGAAATTGCACTTCAGATGGTGCAAAGCACCGTCCACATCTCTGCACGGCTCGGACAGCTCAATTTAGAGACCAGAGGATGTGATAAAAGCTCGTTTGCACATCCACAAAGGTGCATGAAGAGACAATGGCAGGAGGGGGAGCTCAAACTCCACCCTGGGGCTACCCCAGACTCCCCAGAGGAGAACCATCAGCCCATGGGGGGCACAGGACACGGTGCCGGGTGGGGACCCAGCCTGAGGAGTCCCGAGGAACAACCACCTTGACCATGGCCCCTCCCAGAGCTGTCCCAGCACAGCCATCTGCTCCAGTGGGGTGTGAAAATCATCACTGCATGTGGCTCCCAGGTCACCTTTTGGAACAAGGACATTTCTGCCCCGGGGTGTGAGACCCAACGTGGGATGAGGGGGAAGAGCATTTCTTGACTTATTATTGTGAAAAACGAGGTTCACTTTCCCAGTACATTCTAAAAGGTTTAGTAAAAGACAATAAGGGACAAACAATAAAGTCAAAGGTTATACAGCCAAGTGCTTGGCACTTAGCTAATAGCTCATTTAGCTAAGAGATGTTTTGGAGACACCCCTTAAATTCATCAGCCCCTTGCATATTCATAGACCCATCATACAATTTTAAACTTTTCTATAAACTATTTTCCATATTCCAGGAACTGCTTTACATGGTCATTCCTTGAGTCCACTTTTTTACAGCATGTGTGTTTCTTGGCTGTGATTTGAATTTATTTTTCTTAATTTGGGCTGTGGTCTTTAATTTCTACAGTGCTGGTAGCTGGTGTATCAGTAGCAGTGTCTTCACTGGGTGTTACCCAACCAAGGCAGTTCACTTACTGCAAAGACACTTTATTAGTTTATGTTACTCCTAGAGAAAACGATATCTGAAAAACCATTTTAACACCACACAGAGTATCTACCCTAATATTTGCAAAAAGCCAATACCATAATATGTATTTATAACATTATGGATAAATTAGGTGTCTGAACCCAGCTGCTGGAGGGATCCATGGTGCACATACCTGTGTGTGTGTGTGTTTATATTCTCTCTGTTACACCTGCATCCTGCTCAGCCACAGCAGGATGAGGCTGTTTGGTGCTGTTGATGTCCACGTGGCTGCTCCTGGTGTCTGTCTGTGAGCTGTGAGGCCAGGCAGGTGTCCAGGTGTTCACTTACACAGGTATAGAGCTGTGGACACACACATTCAGAGAGCTGGGGAATTACAGTTTGGAAATTCTTGTCAGGCCTGGATTTCTCCTGACTCTCAGCTCCATTCCCAGGCTGACAAGCTGACTACAGCTTCAGTTAGGGAGGAGTCTCCCAGGGTGAGAACATGGTGACAAACAGAGTGGAATTCATCACCAACATTAACCCCTGGTGTCTTTCCCGTGGGACACATCCTGAGGTGCTGTCCCAAGGATGTTTTTCCCAGTTGTCCAATGAGCTCCTGTCCTGT
Source organism: Sturnus vulgaris (assembly GCF_052056855.1). Lineage (NCBI taxonomy): Eukaryota > Metazoa > Chordata > Aves > Passeriformes > Sturnidae > Sturnus > Sturnus vulgaris. The sequence goes on along the minus strand of NC_142267.1, from coordinate 5,803,897 downwards.
CCTGGCTGCACTAACACACTTTAAATCCGGGCTGTCTGTACAATAAATTGGCCTTTTTTCCCCAAAGAGCTCCGTGTGTGTTGCTGTCCTTTCTCTCTCTTTGCAGCACAGTGAGCACATAGAGCTGTACCTGCAGTACAGGTGTGTGCTGTGCACATCTTCAGCCTCACTCTGACAGACCTGGGGGCAGGCAGCTGCAGCAGCCTCACATCCCTCACCTGCTGGATTCAGCAAAATGTGCTCCCACTAACAAAAAATACCGAAGCCAACAATTTAGTGACTAAGAGATTGGGAACCAGCAAAGGAACTACTCACACTTGCAGACCTTGAAGTGCTGCATCTCTGGGTGTACAGGCAGGGAGAGGAAAAAGGAATCTTTTCAGAGACAAGACCAAGAAACTGTGCCCATGATGTTGTTCTTCCAGGAGATGAGCATCCTGCTGCTCCTCTGGGATCACCCAGCTCAGTGCATGGCACGCAAAGCCTCTCTCAGAATCTCACTTTGGTTTGGAGCTGGAGCTGAGACACCACTCTCTGCAGATCTGCTTGAGTTTTCACTGAGACCTGGCTCCTCAACAGCAAAATCCTTGTTCCCTCTCTTGCCTTTCCCTTCTCCCTGACAAGAATCAGGAAGGGATGCTCCCTTGCTTTCAGCAACTCTGATAAAAATATATTTGTTAAAGCTCCACTTCCCCGAGTGATGACATTAAGCATAATATTCAGTTTCTGCCTAAAAAAGGAATATTTTTTCCCATCTGGTGAAGGAAGAACCTCAAAAACATTATTAAAAGGCTACTGCCAGTTTAGACATCAAAAGCTGGGAGTGGCAATCCAAAATCAATAGTGGTTTTTAATTCAGTCCTGATCTGAAGCTGGAATAGGTTTAGGGCAGAGCACGTTTACCAGCTCCCCCAGGGTGATGCTGAGAAGCTTTTGTAAATTTCTGGGAGACTTAGGGACACTGGGCTTTGGGTGTCATGTAGGGTGGCAGCATTTCCCTGCTGGCTCTGGGGTCCAGACGTGTCCTAAACAGCAGCTGTGACCTTCTGTGAGCCCTGTCCTTGGGCTGGCTGGGGATGGGGCCCCTTCCCTGCTGTGCCTCAGGGCTGTGCCTGTGACAGCCTGGCCCCTGGGCTCTGCTGCAGCTCCTCACCCTTTATTAAATATCACACTTTGCTTCAGATGCTGATTAATTTCTAATCAAATCTCTTTGCCAGTGGCCATCTTCCAGCCTGCAGGGCTGCACTGCTGAGGATCCTCTGTCTCTGGCACCTCTGAGGTGACATTTCTGCTGTGCCTGTGTGCCTCAGCAGAGCTCTCAGACAGTCACAGAGTCCCAGGCTGGTTGGGGTTGGAGGCAAACTTAAAGTTCATCCCATTCCCTGCCCCCTGCCATGGCAGGGACACCTCCCACTGTCCCAGGCTGCTCCCAGCCCTGTCCAGCCTGGCCTTGGGCACTGCCAGGGATCCAGGGGCAGCCACAGCTGCTCTGGGGCCTCCCCACCCTCACAGGGAAGAATTTCTTCCCAATATTTAATCTAAATTTACCCTCCTGCTGCTGTCTCATCCAGCTCTGCAGGGTCTCTGCAGGGTGGAAGCAGATGGGAGCCATGACTGTGGCATCCCCCCGAGGGAGAGCAGGCCAGGCTGCAGGGAAGCCCCCTGAGGTACCTGCCTTAACCAGACACCTTCCTCTCCATCACTGCCCATGACATTTCTGCACTTCCCCGTGCTCCCCCCAGAACCCTGCAGGAAGGCTGCAGTCCTGAATGGTCCTTCCTGGGATGATCCTTCATGGGATCATCATGGATCAGATGTTCAGTCTGGAGAAGTGAAGGGAGAGCTCAGAGCCCCTGCCAGGCCCTAAAGGAGAGCTGGAGAGGGACTGGAGACAAGGGATGGAGGGACAGGACACAGGGAATGGCTTCCACTGCCAGAGGGCAGGGCTGGATGGGATATTGGGAAGGAATTCCTGGCTGTGAGGGTGAGCAGGCCCTGGCACAGGGTGCCCAGAGCAGCTGTGGCTGCCCTTGGATCCCTGGCAGTGTCCAGGTTGGATGAGGTTTGGAACAACCTGGGATAGTGGAAGATGTCACTGCCCATGGCAGGGGGTGGGGCTGGATGAGCTTTAAGCCCAGACTAGTCTGGGATTCCGTGATCCCTGCAAATGCAAACTCTTCCCCCCAGTGTCCTGGAAGCAGGCTCAGGGAGGAGGAGCTGCTGCAGCCTGATGGTGCTCAGGGGGTGTGTTTGGATCAGATTGAGGACAGATAAATCATCTACATGCAAGGAGCTTTCCTTGTGCACAGCTGGCTCACATGACAGATTCGGGAGGCAGGGAGCTGGTGGGGGAGGTTTATTATACCTGAGATTAGAGAAGTGTCTGACAAGTGCTCACTCAGCCAGCCAGAAGTAAAGCACCCCTGTGTCAGTGAGCAGCTATAGCAGTGAAAGGCACTGCTGGGACCTGCTCTCCTTGCAGAGCCCAGGACTTGGCAGCACCAATGGGCCAGGGAGGAGCTGGAGGATGAGGATGGTGTCTGTGACATCCAGCCCTCCCTGGCTGGGCTGTGCTGGCCATGCTGTTTGGTGGCACGGCAGGGCTGTGTCCCCTCTCTGTGCCTGCAGCCCCTTTTCTGCCTGTCCCAAACCTGCTGACCTGCTGCTTGCACCCAGCCCTGCCTCCCCTCCCTGCTCTGTAACTCCTGGGACAGATGCAGACAGTACCAGGCAGGGAGCAGAGCCAGCTCCAGCTGGGTGGAGGAGCTGGAAATAGCCTTTTGTTAACCATTTTAAGCAGCTCATTTGGAGATGCGTTTTGCCAGCAGAAACTCCAGCATGCTGTTTATCCCTCTTAGGGGAAGGCTGTTATTAGTGCAAAATGAATCAGCGTGGATGCAGCTCCTCAGCAGCTCTGAGCTGGGAGTGCAGCAGCAGGGATGCAGCAAGCACACAGAGAGCCTTCAAAATTCCATTATTAATTCATGATCACGTTCATTGGAAGAACAATTGTGGCAAATTTGGCTGCTTTAGCCATTTGGTGCAAAGGGCTTGTGGGAAGGAGCTTTGTGAGTGCAGATCCAGGCTTGGTCTGCACACACAGAGTGGAATGGACTGGTTTGACTGGGAGCCTGGCAGGGACGGGCTCACATCCCACACTTTGCAGTTACTGGGCACAGAGGGGGAGTCAGGTGACCCTGTAGACAGGACATGGATATTCACAGAACATCTCAGCTCATCTCCTCCAGCCTTTACAGCCTCCTTCAGCTCTCATTTCATGGATTACACCACATTAAAAAAGGGTTCTATAACACCCTAGTGCTCCCCCATCCTGTGGAGGCTGCACAGAGATTCCCTCTCTATAGCTGGAGCATCCTGGATGGATCCTGCTGACCCCAATCCCTTGTCCCTTGACTAAGGGAATAGTGCAGGGCACAGCAGGAAGGCTGCACATGTGTGATGGGAACAGGAGATGTGGGAGGAGCTGTAGCACCCAGACACACAAACACTATAAATATAAATATATAAATATATAAATATATAAATATATAAATATATAAATATATGAATATATAAATATATAAATATATAAATATATAAATATAAATATAAATATAAATATAAATAGAAATAGAAATAGAAATAGAAATAGAAATAGAAATAGAAATAGAAATAGAAATAGAAATAGCAATGTATTTACAGTCTATAAATACAGCACTCTATAAATCCAGACAGGCACTACTCCCATGCATAGATATACTCCTTACTGTTCTCTGCATTCGTCACTGAGGATTATAACTCAGAGAGGATTTTTTTGATTTTTAAGAAAAAAAAGTACCATGGGGAAATGTGCCCGTGACACTGAGAGTGTTTGGTGCAGGTATTTCAGCAGCTGACCCACAGTTTGTCTTCCTGCCTCATTCCTGCTCTGCCAGCAAGTCTTGATGGACAAGCTTTGGAGAGGAAATGCAATGGCAGCTCAGGGATGCAGGCTTCCCCACACTGGAGTTTGGTGAGGGGCAGATTTGGGATGGTGGCAGCAGGGTGTCCCTGCCCACCCCCTCCAGAGCAGCCCTGGAGGGCGCCTCCCATTGCTCCATGCTTTGCCCTTTTTCCCTGGAGTGCCACCCCAGCAGCACCAGGGGTGATCCAGCCTGGTCCCCATTGCCAGCAGCAAACCAACCCTGCACATGAAAAGGGAGAAAATCTGCAAGATCTTCCCAAGTGGTGGTGCCCAGCAGGAGCAGTGACACCAGAGCTGTCACAGGGAAGGGACAGCACATCCCAGCTGAGAGGAATGAGGGATTTGTCTTTCCAAACGAGCTGTGGGTCTGCTGGTAGATAAAACCAGCACTGAAAGATAAAAGAAACAATGGGATGGATTCCACTGATTGATAAATGGAAAAAGATATTTGCCTTTACAAACAAACTGTAGGTTTGCTGAGAAATGAAACTGGATATTGAAAGATGGAAGAAGCAATGGGGAAAAACTATGAATTCTGTAAGAATTAAAAAATTAAAAGGGAGGATTATACATTAGAGGGGAATCTCAGGTATCAGGTGTTCTGGGAAGTCTGTGCCTCTCAAGTACCTCAGCCCATGGGGAAAGAGAGAGGGAAATTGGGATAAAAAGGGAGGGGAGTCCTCCAAAAATTCGAGAGATCCCAGGGGAATGCCCCATGGCCTCTCCCTTTATTCGAATAAAGCAAAAGGACTCCTCTGTCTCCTTTTCGGACATAAACCTCTGCTGTTTGTGGATTCATTTTCCTGACACAGCCAAGCCCAGAGTGGGGCAGCTAAGGAGGAAGGGAGGAGGAGGAGGGAGTGGGAAACATCCTGCATTCCACTGAGGCTTTAACCTGCAGCCCCGTGGACACAGGGCTTTGGGAACACACATGAGCCACAGGAGAGGGGACAAAAGAGGAGGGGAATTGGTCAGAAAGGCTCAGACCTGCAGCTGCAGCAGCCCTGGGACAAGGAGATGCTCTGGGCCCAGCAGAGCCAGGCTGTGGGGATGACAAAGGACAGGTTGATTGGAATATTTGCTTTGTTGTCCTGGCACTAATGAAGTGCTCTGAGGCACAGCAGCAGTGACAGCCTCTCCTCTGTCGGAGGGGCTGGTGCTGCGTGCTCAGTGTTGTGATCCATTATTTACAGCAGAGTTTGTGCTCAGCCTCACCAGAGGGCATTTGAACAGGGCCAAGGGCAAGGACACACGTGGGGAGGGGAGGTGACACCTGCCAGAGGGGCTGTGTCCTGCAGAGCAGGTCCTGGAAGGGCACGGCAGGACAGCACACATCACAAAGGTGCTGCTGGTGTGGCCACCTGGGCAAATGAGGTGCTGGTGAGAGTAAGAGGTGTCATAGAGGGGAATGACCTCCCTGTCCTCGTGTCTGACTGAGCCCTAAAAGATGTGATGTGGCTAATGGCCTTCTCAGTGTGCAGAGGGTGTTTCTGGTGTGTGCTGGGTGCTGTGGGCTGGTGAAGATCAGGCACGAGTGGCTGTCACAAAGACAGACCCTCCAGAGCTGGGCAGGTGCCAGGCATGGCCTGAGGTGTCACTTAGAGACCAGCTCCACAAATCTGAGAGCACTGCCCAGTGTCCCATCACCACCATCACCCCACCCACAGCACAGCCAGAGCAAACAGGGGCTCATTCATCAAATGGTATCAAAACATGGTCAGGAAGAGGCTCAAGGACCTGAAACTAAAATGTGCCCGGGGGAACAAAACACACCATGGAAATACAGATATTCTTATCTTCAGATCCATCTGCTCCTACAAACCCCTGTGTCCACTCTCCCACTGACACAGGTGATGTGAACTCCTCCTTCTGATCCCACTGCTCCTGCTCCACATGCTGCCACCAAACCAGTTCAGGGGGTTCTGGGACCCCAGTAAAAGGGGGATATGGACCTGTTGGAGAAAGTGAAAGGCCACAAAGATGTTCAGGGGACTGGAGCCCCTCTGCTCTGGAGCCAGGCTGGGAGAGCTGGGGGTACTCACCTGGAGAGGAGAAGGATCCAGGGAGAGCTCAGAGCCCCTTCCAGAGCCTAAAGGGGCTCCAGGAGAGCTGGAGAGGGACTGGGGACAAGGGATGGAGGGACAGGACACAGGGAATGGCTTCAAATGGACAGAGGACAGGGCTGAATGGGATATTGGGAAGGAATTCTCCCCTGTGAGGATGGGGAGGTCCCAGCACAGGGTGCCCAGAGCAGCTGTGGCTGCCCCTGGATCCCTGGAAGTGTCCAAGGCCAGGCTGGACAGGGCTGGGAGCAGCCTGGGACAGTGGAAGGTGTCCCTGCTATGGCAGGGGAGGCACTGGATGAGCTTTAGGGTCCCTTCCAACCCAAACCAGTCTGGGATTCTCTGATTCCTGCTCCAGGTCAGTGCAGAGAGTGGACAGGATGGGTGAGGGGAGACCAGAGAGGCAGGAGTGAGGGCAGGGCACAGCATCACTTGATCCCCATGGCTGGATGGATGCAGGAACGCAGGGAAACCCTTCCTAACCCTTTATGTTCCCTGTACAGCTGGGAGGCCATGACTGTGCTGGGAGGATCCCTGTGGCTGTTGGGGCCTGGAGCCAGCACTCAGCATCAGGATGTCACCTCTGGGGACATGGGGGTGACACGGATCAGTGAAGCTCTGGCTTGGCCTGAGTGTTGGCTTGAGGCACCTGGAGCTGCCAGCACCTGTCCATGAGAGGTGTTTGCTGTGGTGGAGTCCCTGCTCTGCCACCAAAGAGGATCTGACCCCTTCCCTCCTGTGACACCCCTGTGCAGGTCTCCCCTCTCTGCCCTCTCTCCTGTTTCTCTGGGCTGAGCAGAGCTCCAGGTCTCTCTGCACGGGGATACAGCACAGCCCTGCTGCTTTCATGGTGAGCTAATTCTGGAGTCACTAATTTAATGATGATTAATGACAGGTACACCACCTTTTCCTTCCTCCTTTTATCGATTGGGGAAAAAAAAACTGGAGCAGAGCCGGATATTAATTAATTCTCTCAAGTGGAGGGGAAAGTAATCAGACTGAAATCAGATTGAATTTAGGACTCGTGGGTGAGCAGGACGATGTGCTGAGTGATGGAAATGAGAGATGCCCCAGCCTGGCTGGGCTGGGAGGGACAAGGCTGCTGAGCACATTTCCCTGGAAAGGGCTGGCAAAAGTGGATGTAAGGGACAGGTATCCAGGCTGGACCTGCCCACCTGGGCCACACAGCCTGACCCCACACTGGGAGGGATTGGGGATACTGGGAATTGGGTGCAAAGCCTAGCACGGGTTTGGCCTGGGTGGGTTTATCTCTGCCCTGCCTCCTCTTTGGCTCTCTTTCCTACAGGCTGGATTGCAGCATCACATTGCACCTCTCTGGAAATGCCCAAGGCCAGGGCTTGGAGCAACCTGGCATAGTGGAAGGTGTCCCTTTCCATGGTAGGGCTGAGCTTTAAGGCCCTTCCCAACCCAAAGCAGTCTGAGATTCTGTGGTTGTCTGAGCATCCAAACCAGCTGAGCTCCTCAGTCACATTTTGCAAATCTCTGTGATCGAGGATTGTTTGTGTTTCACCTGGGAATGCCAGAGCAGGGCTAATCAAGGCTGGGGAGTCAATCTGCCAAGCATCTACGTGTTTTAAAGCCACATATCCTCCAAGAAATTCCATTTCACCTTGAGAAAATACCTTCTTCCCTGTAAGTCAGTTCACTGGCAGGGCAGGGCTGAGCCCCACAGCTCACTGAGGCTCAGGGCTCCAGCAATCTCCCAAGTATTTAAGCATGACTAATGGCTAGTGCCTACCATACAAGGGATTTAAAACCTGCATCCTATTCAAGCACTGGTCAGACCCACAACTGCCTGATTTCTAATAGCATGCACACTCAGGCAGGAGACATTCCAGAGTGCCCTTCCCCTCTGCAGTCCAGTGTAGTGTCACCTCACATTAGGACTGGGACCATGAATCCTAAACCTGTGACCTCAGTGAAGCAGTCAGTGATGCTGTGTCAAAATCTTTTGACATGATGCTTCAAAGAAGAATCTTGAAAAACATGAACCAAATTAAATAAATGCAATTAAACAATTTTTCATCAGAAGAGAGGTTACTGACTGGGTCCACTCCAGGATGTGAGCAACCATGTGTTCATAAAAGAGCAGAGAGAGTTTTCTGCTGAAATCTCCAGTTTGGGCAAGGCTGTGTGGGTCAGGTCAGGTCGGACTGAGCCAGCAGTGAGAGCTGTCCTCAGGTGGGCTCCAGCTCCAGGGGCGAGTGCAAGGCAAACACAGTCTTGGGAATGGTTAGAAAGAGACAAGAGCAATCTAATTAATTACTGCTCCTGCACTGGCAGTGGAGACTCATTTAAAAGAATCACAGAATATCCTGAGCTGGAAGGGACCCCCAGGGATCACCCAGTCCCACTCTGGCCCTGCACAGACACCCCAACAATCCCACCCTGTCCAAACTCTCCTGGAGCTGTGGCAGCCTCGGGGCTGTGCCCATTCCCTGGGCAGCCTGGGCAGTGCCCAGCACCCTCTGGGGGAAGAACCTTCCCTGATATCCAACCCAAACCTCCCTGACACAGCCCCAGCCATTCCCTGAGTCATTTCCCTGGCTCCCAGAGCAGACACTGGAGCTGCCCTTCCTCTGCCCCCTGGGAGGAAGCTGCAGACCCTGATGAGGTCTGACCGCAGCCGCCTCCAGGCTGAAGAAGTCAAATGATCTCAGCAATTTAAGCACACCGCCTTTAATCCCTGGAGACAAGATGTGGGACTTTGCTGGATGTCTGTGGGGACACCAGGCTGGAGGGAGCACTTGCTGCAGGCAGCAGACAGGCATGGAGATGAGGAGAGAGGCAGAGCTTTTTGTAGGGTGATACTACAGAAAATGGGTCCAAAGCAGAGCCCTGATGTCCCATCACTTGTGCCACCACCTCCAGAGACCTGTGTGATAGCAAACAAATCATTTTCTCCTGTTTTCTGTGTAAAGAGCAGAGTGAACTGAGCCTCTGAGGCAGTTGCTGCTCTGGGGGTGCTCACTGCTCTGTTCCAGGGGACAACGAGTCACAGAGGATTGTCACAGCACCCTGCCCTGCCCTGCCCTGCCAGCAGGAATGGCTTTGAGTTATGGGCTGTCTGAGAGCCCTCACCAAGGCTCTGAGTGACCCAGCGCTTATGAGCTCACCTGCAGAGGTGCAGGGGGTCCCCCAGGGGATGTGGGCTGGCATTTCTGAGCTGCACTTGGGCCAGGAGAATCACAGAATCGTTCAGGTTGGAAAGGACCTCTGAGATTATTGAGTGCACACACCAAGAAGGGAGCAGAGGGGAGGGTGGGATGAAGGTGGGAAGGTGGAGAGAAGGGCAGGAGGACCATCCCTTATCCCTGACTGACATCCCAGCCTCCTGCCAGGGGAAGGGGGTCAGTGGAATGATGGCACTGAGGGGGACAGATAAGACCCCTTCTGGCTGCCTTCTGCAGCCCTGCCCTGCTCAGAGACCATTGTTGAGGGCTCTGAGCAGCCTGGTCTGGTGGAAGTGTCCCTGTGTGTTGGAATGAGATGAGATTTAAGGTCCCTTTCCCATGCAAACCCATGATTCTGTAAATCTAGAAGGGAGATGTGTCCCTGAGGTTCTTGAAGCACCAAGAGCACACCTGGACCCTGCCTTGAGCTGGTCCCTCCCCAGCTGAGCTGTCTGTGCTGCCTCCTGTGCCCGCAGCATCCCTGCCGGCATGGAGGGCTGTGCCTGCAGGCTGAGCTGCCTTCCCTGGGGCCTGGGACAGGAGCAGCCCTGCCCTGTTCCCAGGAGCCAGCAGGGACAGCCCAGCCCTGTCCCCAGGAGCCAGCACACCCTGTCCTACAGCTCCACTGCTCTCCTCAGGCTCGGCTCCCTTGGACCCGGCACAGGGTGGGATGGGTTTGTAATTTATTATTGATTGTGGGGAGTGGGGAGTGCTCTGCAGGACACACGGAGACAGGCTGAGCTTCTGCAGCAGCGCTGCTTTGTGATAAAACTTTAATAAATTGAAAGACACAGTTTCCATTCCATTAGTAATTAACTTCTGCTGCTGTGTTCCCTTCTAATTGTCTCTATTACTCCAGATAAAACTGAGATCAATAGAAACCAAAGTCTGGAGGCTGGGAAAGTTGCAATCAATTAATTATCTCTCTCTTGCATGCATCCTCCATCTGCTGGTAATCAAACATGACGGGCTGGTCCTCACACAGATCCTGGGCTCTCCGTGGCTGCTGAAGTCCTGTGGGGACTTTGCAGCGTGTCCTGGGGCAGGGAAGGCACAAGGACAGATCTCGCTGTGCCACTGCCTCCCTCCCGGGCCTCTCCGGGATGGATTCCATCAGAATTCCATGATTCCACTCCACTTCTCCCAGGGTGGGGGCTGCTTGTCATTCCCTCAGGCTCTGCAGTTTGTGCTGGGACACAAGCGGCAGGAAACACCTGGAAGGCAGTGATGTGACAGTGACACATCTTCTGTCAAGGCTGTGACTGTGAGCAAGGCTGAGAGGAGCCAGTGCTTCTCACATGGTCTGTGAGAGCCTCCAGCAGCCTCTGGCTCCATGACACATGGGCTGAACCAGCTGTCCCCAGGGCCAGCCCATCCCTGGATCCTCTTTAAAGGCTGGAGTATTTCTCACACTCCTCCTGTTTCTGCTGCATGCACAAAGTGCTTTTCTGGGATGCTGTCAGCTCTCCCAGCAAAAGCTGTGTCTGCTGGAGTGTGTCCAGAGATGGGAACAGAGCTGGGCAAGGGTCTGGAGCACCAGGAGCCATTGCGAGAGTTGAGGGGGCTCAGCCTGGAGAAAAGAAGGCTCAGGGGCAACTTCTGGCTCTGCACAATTCCCTGACAGGAGGGGGGGTGGAGGGGGGGCTCTGCTCCCAGGGAACAGGAACAGGAGGAGAGGGAATGGCCTCAAGCTGTGCCAGGGGAGGTTTAGGTTGGATCTAAGAAAGGGTTCTCAGGCACTGGCACAGCTGCCCAGGGCAGTGCTGGAGTCACCACCCCTGGAAGTGTTCATAAACCTGTGGATGTGGTTTATTGTGAACATATCCATGCTCAGTTAATGGCTGCACTCGATCTTAGAGGGCTTTTCCAACCTTATTGACTCTGTGATTCTTTATGATTCTGTCCCCAGCAATGCCCTGCTGTGAGCCAGGACAGCAGCAAGTCACATCTGCACCCTGTGCTGACATGGTGGCCAGGCCCCTCCTGTGTCCTGTGTCCCTTGGGGCTCTCACAGAAAACAGCTGCTCCTGAGAGTGACACTTGGAAAGGATTTGTATTCAGTTGTTCCAGTGCTCAGAGAACAGAATGCCTTCCCCATGAAGGGGAGCACAGCAGACCTGCAGAAGAGCTGTGCCATGGCCACCATCCATCAGTCACAAACAGATGGGACTCCCTGGCACAGACACAGGAGCTGAGTCCTGCTGCTCCACTGCCAGAACTCCTTGGAAGATGGAGAATTTCTTCCCATCGAGTACTAGTGGGTGCTGTCACATTTGCAGTGTCCCTGACTGTGGCAAGAAGTTGGAGTGAGATGATCTTTAAGGTCCCTTCTGACCCAAAGCTGTCTGGAATTCTGTGATTTTATCTTTCCCCATGCTTTGAATTGTGTTTGAGGGTGTAAGGGAATCCCTGCAGGAGGGCTGATGCTGATGATGGGTCCCTGTGTCCCCAAGCCCATCGATATTCCCCTTGCAGAACAGCTCTCTGTGCTTTTCATATCCCATTTGCCTATTTGCTGGGATGTGGGTGCTGCTAAATTGAGAATTTAAGAAGAAGCACTCAGGTGTGCTGCACTGAATTTCAACACAGCCTTCCCCTTCCAGCAGTGCCAAGGACCTGTCCCAGCCCCCTCCCAGCACTCAGCTGTCAGAGGAGCCTCTGCAGGCACAAAGCTGCTCTGGGAGCCTTCCCAGCACTGCAGCTCCATGCCTGGACACTCCCATGGGTGAGCAGAAAGGCTCAGGAGCTCTCTGGCTTCCATCCGTCTTCAGGGGACAATCTGTGGTCTTGTCCTACTCTTGGTGCAGACCCTTTTAGACAAAGTGAGTCTTTGGCTTACTCTAAACTCTTAATTTTCATTTGGCAAGGTTTCCCCAGCAGTATCAAGGGGATCTTTTGTGGTCTTGTGGATTTATTTTGGTGTCTCACGAAGATGTGGGATGCAGGGAGGAGCTGGCTGGAGTTTCAGCGTGCCCAGCCAAGTCCTGCACTTCTCCAGCTTCTCCTATGGCACCTTTGCTCTTCTTTAGGCCTTAAACATCCTCCACATTTTGGATTGCAGAAACCATCCCTAAGGACACTGGCTGCAGCTCCACCCTATTCCACCTGTGGATGTGATTTCTCCTCCCTATTCATCCCTGATTGCTTCATCCAGGCCCCCAAAAGTCATCCTTCACCCTCAGAGGTTCCTACACCGAAAACTATCCTCTCAGGAGAAAACAAGGGGTCAAGACACAAGAAACCAGGGGTCCAGGAGAGACTGGACTACCTGAGCCAAGCCCAGTTCTCTGCAGTCATGGCAATCACAGAACAGCAGAATGGTTTGGGTTGGAAGGGACCTTAGAGATCCTCTCCTCCCACCCCCCTACAGTGGGCAGGGACAGCTTCCACAAACTCCTCACGGATGTTTGCTCAAAAGCACATTCACTGCACTTGGACTTGTAAAATATCAAGGAAAAGAAGGTATTTTTGCAAAGCTTGACAGGTATCAAGGAAGAGAACTGACAGCAGGCAATTTCTCTGGGGAAAATTACAGCGAATCCCAGGAGAAAGTGTACAAAACCTATAGTACAGAGGGAAAATAACAGCATCTCTGGCTGGGGGAGCTTCATCCATACCTCAGTTACAATGACAGATGTGTCAGGCTTGACAGATCTTAACCTGTGCACCATTCCAGCTGTTTCAGTGCCCTGGCAGGGAAGAGAACCAAGAGACTGTGTTAGGGGAAAGAAAAAAGAATTATAAAGGAAAGGATGGTTTCTGGCCCTGCAGGTGGCCAGCAGGACCTGACAAAGAGATGCTGGCAGGCAGTGATGGACCATCCCTCTGAGCCTCTCCAGGGATGCTGCTATTCTGTGTGTGATGCAAACCAGCATTTCCAGCACCAGGTTGACTCCTTCCTTGACCCTTTGCTTTGGAATTAATCCCAAACCTCTTTGTCCCATTCTCCCTGCTTGGGAACCCATTCCTCTTTGTGTGTTTGTGAATCTCTTCATTTTCCATGTCACCGTGGTCACAGGCAGTTTATGCAGATTTCATATGCTAACAGAATTGTCTCTGAAACCGGATAATCCCTTTCCATATTTAAGAGATGGTGATCTCCTTTCTCGACCCTTGCTGCGTCAGGCCAAGGTCCCTGTGCTCCTCTGCTTCCCAAATCCTCCCAGCACTGCTGCCAAGTGCCAGAGCTGGAGATAATGATGTGAGTAAGATCTTAACAGTGCCTTGTACGTCGCTGTCTCTGCTGCAAACGCTCTGTCTGCTGCATTGTGTGCCCGCATTAGCCACAGACTATTGGGAATCAAATTAGATTAGAGGAAAAAAGAGATATCAACTACCCTTGATCTCTGAGGTTTGAGACCAATTGTTTGTGACTAAGATCTTCACGAAGCCTGATTTGAGAGGCACATATATAATTTGCCTGGAGTGAAACAAATTAATGGAAAAGCCTCTCAAATGAAGTAAATCCATTTTGGGGTCTTGGTCATGGTTGTTAGTCCATAACTGCCTCTGCTATCTTTCAATATGATGAACCACACTTTTAGGGCAGCACCAGGCTACTTTATAAATCTAGAAATGGAAGGAGTGTTTAAAAATCTGTAAAACTTCTGCACTGCTGTATGTTAAGGAGGAGAAATGCTCTTCTAAACACTGCACCACAGCATTGCTAGGTTTGAAACATCTACCACGGTTAAACTGCAAAGTGAATCAGTTTCACAGAAATTAAAAGAAAATAAGGTCCAAATGCAGAAAAGAAAATTCTGCCCAAGCCTGGGCAAATTCAGTGTCAAACCATTATGAATGAGATTAAATATTTTTAAGAGCAACTTGTTAGCAGCTCCACAGCTAAGAGTGCGATTCCCCCACACATTAGGAAGTCAGGTGGTCAGGAGTGTGTCACCTCTCTTTGGTGACATTGGTCTGGAGTGTCACCTTTCCTTGGTGACATTCTATTAGAGGAAGTGGGAGCACATGGCTCCACAGAAAAATAAAGTTAAACCTTTGCATGATGTTCTGAACACTTTCTGATCAAGGAGATTCCTGCACAAGGGCTTTTCCAGGGGATAAACACGAGAAACTGCCCCAGAGAGGTCTTAGAGGAGGTGTTGGAGCAAAATGTGCCTGAAGAGCCCCAAAGAGCCAGGACAGTGTGGGACTCAGACAAGAATTCCAGAAGAATCAAATCAGCCACAATCCCAATGTGTAACTTCAAATGTGACACTGAACCATACAAAACCCTCTGTGGCCACACAGAGAGCAGATCACCAGTGGGTCCAAGTGTCACACCAAGCAACTGGGGCAACTGCAGCCAGGAGCAGAACAGACACCTTGCTAAACAAGATTTATTAAGAAAGTGTCTGAGATGTTCTATACAGGGGAGTCAGGTCTCTCAGACCTTGGAGAGATCTCTGAAGTGGGGAAAAGGAATGTGGGGACTATGTGGACAGCACAGGTACCTCAGGAGAGACTCCTGTGCTGAGGGGCCATGGCTCAGCCCTGTGCACTGATTATGAGCTTGAAGGAGAGAAAACCAGAATTGGGATGAGATGTCCAGTTCCATGGTGGAAGAGTTCACCATCAGACCCAGGAATTCTGGCAGAGTCCCAGGCTTGGCAGCATGTTTGTAACAACCAAAGGAGAAAGCTGAGGCAGCAATACAAATCTATTTTCTAAATGTTCAGCTCTGAAAGGGAATATGAAAAGCTGCAAAGAAAGGCAAAATAATGATTGGCAGGAAGATAAAATGGTTCTGAGTCCATGCCCCAGACACAAAGTCATTCAGATGGAAAGGAAACCCCAGCTGAATGCAATAACAGGCTCCAAGCTAGAGCTACACAGAAAGAATCTTGCAGCTCTCTGATCGTACCTTGAAGCTGTCCAGTAGCAAAGGGAAAGGGAAATTCATGAAGTAAAATATTGAGAGCAACAGGAAAACTTTACTACAGCTCCAGTGACCTGAACAGCACAGGCAATTCTGGCCTTGGCACCAAAAACTGAGTTCTCGCAACAGAAATAGGGCCAAAGGAGACAGGTGGGATGGTGGGAGAGGCAGAGCAGGTACAGGAGAAGAGATGGAAGGGGTGGAAGATAGGCTGAGGGATGCTTTGGAGATCTGTGCAGTGCTGCTGGGTGTGGGATGGTGAAGGGCTGTCAGCTGGGACTGGGAAGGGATGTGTTTCTGCAAGGCTGACTTGCCCAAGGTGGGTGCTGGCCCTGGGGCTCCCTGTCCTGCCAAGAGCTGTGCTGCTGTGGCCACCTGCAGTGTGCCAGCCCAGGCAGAGCCTGCTGGCTCCGTGCTGGTCCAGGATTGAACTGCTGCATGCTGGACAGGCTGGGCAGGCAGCCACAGCCTCCTCAGGGCCCCACCAAGAGCTGGAAAGGGACTGGGAAAACTCACACCGTGAGCAGGCAGCAGTCCAGGCAAACCCAGCCACTGAGCTTGCTGGAAAATTGATTCCCTGAACTGCTCCTTGCTGCAAGATAATGAAAATTAGAGATGGGATTGTAAACTGCAAACAGGAGAAAAGGGCTGATTTGTTCTGCCTTGGTTTGATGGAGCTTGCCAATCCCCAGGGTGACACTGGGGTGCACCAGCACCATCCCAGACTGGCAGAGATGTTTGCAGGGCTCCCCATGAGAGGGGTCCCATCTGATCAGAGCTGCTGCTGGCACAGGACAACTTCTCACAGGCTGGAAGAGATCCCTCAAGAACCTTCACGGATCCTGATTTCCCCTGGAGCCAGGGCCCACCCACTGGGACACAGCCAGAAATAATCTTCCTGTCCCTGCTGTGCCCACAGACCCTGAGCCAGGACAAAGTGCCAGAGTGGCACAGGAGGTGCTCCAAAATTTGGGCATCCCCAGTGGCCTGTACACACCTGCCCTAGTCCTGCCCCCATCCCTGACTTTGTGCACTCACATGAGCAGCAGCTCCATGTCTTTAAGTCATGGTTGTAAATGTTACTTTAATTCCTAATTTGAAATCCTGTATCTTTTGTGCTCCTGGTTCCCATCCCTTCTGTCAGCTGTGCCCCATCCCTGCTCAGCCTCTCTGCTCTCCTGAACAGGGATTTTGCTGTCTGGCTGTGCCCCTAGCACCTGGTTTGCTTTATCCATGCCCCACCTCATCTCTGCAGGCTTTGCCAGGCACTCCACCTTCTCTAAAGCAGCAATTCACTGTCACAGCCATTTTCAAGTCTGCTCCACCTGTGTCTTCCTTTGCTGCTCCTCTGGCTGTTCCCTTCCTGCCTTTGCACTCACCCCCTCCTGCCCATCTGCTGCCAGGCTCTGAATTCTTCTTGTTCTCTGTTCCCCCAATCCCTGTGGACATTCCCCTCCCTTTGCCTTGCACCTGAATCACAAACCCCTAATTACTCCCTCTGTGCTGCCCTCCTCTGATCTCGCTGTACAACTCCCTGCCCATGCCTTCTTCTCTTTCTTCCTAACACTTTCTCCTTCTCTTCTCATACTCTTCCTCCCCACTGCTCCTAAAAAAGAAAAAAAAAACAGACCAACAAAAAAAAAAAACCCCACACCCACAGCCCTGTCAGGAATAGGTTGGGACTCTGGCAGCTGAGCTGCTGGCAAATACACATTGGATTGTGGAAACAGCAAAGTGCTGCTTTTTTTTTTTTTTTTTTTTTTTTTTTTTTTTTTTTTTTTTTTTTTCTGTTTCAGTGCCATAAATTGATTCCACTTAAGGGCCTTTTGTCTCCCTTTCCCACCACCCAGCCAGCATCTCCCGGGGTGTTTGTGGAGCCCTGAGGAGCAGCATGGGCACTGACCTGCGTGGTGATGCCATGGCATCCCCTGAGGACCCGAGTCCATGGCGCTCAGTGTCAGCTTCGAATGAAGCAATTAATTTTCACGGCTGAAAACCCTTCACATTTCATCTCATTCTGCAAAAAAAAACCCGCTGATAAAGCCACAAATTCCACCAGGAGAAGGGTTATCTTGACAGTCAGCCTTGTTTGCTCTCCTCCCGTGGCAGAGCTGCGTTTCCCCTGGCACAGCAGTCGCAGCCCGGAGGATGCCGAGGGTGTGGGTGGGCAGCGGTGCCCTGGCACCACGCTGACATTTCCCCTGGCACCACAAACTGCAGCTCGCCCAGCCCACCCCTCCCGTGCTGCCAGCAAAGATGAAACCTCTGCAGCAAAACCGGGGCTGTTTGTTCACAAATATTCTGTTTTGTGAGCTGAGCGGGGAGTGGGGATGGGAGTACTTGAAAAGCAAATGAACTTATGTTTTGTGCTTTTTAAGACGTCTAACAGAGTACAAAAGTTCATCTTTAATAGGAGGGCAACACAGAGTGCTTAGAGCTGCGGTTTGACACAGATACAGAGCTCAAATGCCTTTGAAGTATCTTCTGATTCCTCATTCTGCCTGAAGTAACTTTAGATTTATGCAGCAGATGGGAAATAGTCCCTCGTTACGTGGCTCTCCACTTCAGCGCTGACTCCAAGATAAGGCAGCCTCGCTGCATCTGCACTCCTCAGAAGCGCTCTCAGTGCTTTAGTCTTCAGGGGCTGAGTTTGTAGTTTGCATATTTTTTCCCCCTGTTTTTTCTCTAAAATTAGTCTTGATAAGTCCAACATGTTGTTAGACTCTTCAAAGGAGAGAACGAGGAGGAGAAAAGTTTGTCAGTGGAGTAGAGGTGATTCATTTCAATGAGTTTCCAAACAGCTCTGTGTGTTTGGGGGAAGAGCGCTGGGGAGCGGCCCCGCCGTGACCCCAGAGGCTTTGAAGGAGTCGCTAAAAAAGATTTTGAGAGCTGCAAACCACACCCTGAGCGTCGGGCAGATCCCTGCGAGGGGACAGCTCCCCGAGGGGGCTGCAGGGAGAGGCCAGTGTGTGCTACGGGATGGGATAATGGGATGGGATAATGGGATAATGGGATAATGGGATGGGATGGGATGGGGATGGGGATGGGATGGGATGGGATGGGATGGGATGGGATGGGATGGGATGGGATGGGATGGGATGGGATGATGGGATGGGATAATGGGATGGGATAATGGGATGGGATAATGGGATGGGATGGGATGAGGATGAGGATGGGGATGGGGATGGAGATGTAGGATGTGGGATGGGGATATATATATACTATATACTATATACTATATACTATATACTATATACTATATACTATATTACATAGTATATAGTATACATTATATATTTATAGATGATGATTAAATTATATTATATATACTTATATAGATAATATATAATATAGTACACATATTATGCACATATTATGAAAAATATATATTATGGTATTGGCTTTTTGCAAATATTAGGGTGGATACTCTATGTGTGGTGTTGAAATGGTTTTTAAGATGCAGTTTTTCTTTAGCAGTAACATAAAGTGTCTTTGCAGTAAGTGAACTGCCTTGGTTGGATAACACCCAGTGAAGACACTGCTACTGATTCACCAGCTACCAGCACTGTAGAAATTAAAGACTACAGCCCAAATTAAGACTGATAAGAAAAATAAATTCAAACCACAGCCAAGAAACACACGTGCTGTAAAAAAGTGGACTCAAGGAGTGACCATGTAAAGCAGTTCCTGGAATATGGAAAATAGTTTATAGAAAACTTTGAAAATGTATGATGGGTCTGTGAATATGCAAGGGGCTGATGAATTTAAGGGGTGTCTCCAAAACAGCAGGGGTGCTCTTGGCTGAATGCCAATCACCCAACCATTATAACCTTTTGCTTTATTGTTTGTCTCTTATTGTCTTTTATTAAACCTTTTAAAGTCTACCAGGAAAGAGAACTTTGTTTTTCACATTTGAGGACTTCATTTTCCCCTGGCACCAGCCTTTTTCCAGGGGTTCAACACCCCCAGCCCCACATCTGTCCCTTGGAAGGGAGGTGAAGCTCCTTTCTCCCTGCCTTGGATGGAGCTGCTTGGCCTGTGTGAGCCCCTGCACCACAGCCTGGAGAAAAGGAGGTGCAGGAGGGACCTTCTGGTTCTGCACAGCTCCATGTCAGGAGGTTGGAGCTAGGATTGGGTTCACAGAATTCACAGAATTTTGGGTAGGAAGAGACCTCCAAGATCATCGAGTCCAACCCATGCCCTAACACCTCAACTAACCCATGGCACCGAGTACCACATCCAGGCTTTTATTAAACACATCCAGGGATGGTGACTCCTCCACCTCCCCAGGCAGACCATTCCAGTATTTTATCACTCTTCCAGTAAAAAACTTTTTCCTAATATCCAACCTAAATTTCCCTTGGTGTAACTCGAGGCTGTGTCCTCTCATTCTGTCAGTGCTGCCTGGAGCAGGAGACCAACCCCAGCTGACAC
The DNA here is from genome assembly GCF_052056855.1 of Sturnus vulgaris. Taxonomy (NCBI): domain Eukaryota; kingdom Metazoa; phylum Chordata; class Aves; order Passeriformes; family Sturnidae; genus Sturnus; species Sturnus vulgaris. Next base: position 5,784,361 of record NC_142267.1, on the reverse strand, counting down.
AGCCACCTTTCAGGAGCTGTAGAGAGTGACAAGGTCACCCGAGTCTCCTTTTCTCCAGGCTGAACAACCCCAGCTCCCTCAGTTGTTCCTCACAGGGTTTGTGTTCCAAGCCTCTCCCCAGCCTCGTTGTCTCCTCTGGACACCCTCAAGTGTCTCAAAGTCCTTCCTAAACTGAGGGGCTCTGCTCCCAGAGAACAAGGGATGGGATGAAAGGAAACGGCCTCAAGCTGTGCCAGGGGAGGTTCAGATTGGATATAAGGGAAATTTCTTTCACAGAAAGGGTTGTAAAGTATTGGAACAGGCTGCCCAGGGCAGTGGTGGTTTCACTATCCCTGCAAGAGTTCAAAAAAATGTCTGGATGTGAGACTTGAGGTTCAATGATGAGCATCGTGGTGGTTCTGGGTTGATGGTGGGACTTGATCTTAAATGCCTTTTCCAACCTTAACAGCTCTGTGATTGTATGATTTTCATGCTGTCATTGGTTCATTCAGGTCAGGACAAGGCTGAGCAGTGCTAAGGCCTGGCCCATTTCCTGGAACTGGTGCAGCTCCCAGCAAAGCCCAAGGCAGCCTGACTTAGAGTGACCCCCCCACAGAGCTCCCAGCGCTCCTAGAGGTGGTTTAGGGCACTCAGGTGCTGTCCCAGAGGTGGTTTAGGGCACTCAGGTGCTCTCCCAGGGCTTGGATCAGGTTCACCTGGCAGGTGCTGGCTGGCTGGGGCAGAGCAGTGATGCCCTGACAGTTGTCCCCAGGAAAGCTTGTCTATTGTGTCACAAAGTACCTGCAGTCATTGGGATTGTCCAAACCCCGATTTTCCTGGCAGGACTTGCAGCTGGGATGGAATTGGCTTTGTTTCCACCTCTGAAGTTTTCCCCACTGACCATATGCTGAGGGTTGTGATGTTTACCCTTCTGCACAAAAGCCTCCTTTCACACACAGCTTGGCATTTCTGCTTCTTGCAAGATTCCCTGGAATGCACCATTCCAGAGCACTGCCCTCCTCAGAGTCTGCCCAGAAACTTCTGCAGTCTCCAGTGCCCCTCCAATGTCCCTGCAGGGACCCATCCAGACACAGGAACCCTCTCCCTGAGATGGGGCTGCAGGAGCTGCTCAGCCTGGGCAGCCAAAGGTGTCTGGCAGCCTCCTGAGCTCAGTCACCACTGCAGAAGGCACCTGGAGATGTTTAGGAGGAGGCTGCCTGACACCCCTCTGGAGCATCTACTGCTGGTCCTTCTCCTGGGGTGCCCTGCAAACACTTCAGGATATATCTATATAGGTATAGATGCCATATTTATATTTATATTTATATTTATATTTATATTTATATTTATATTTATATTTATATTTATATTTATATTTATATTTATATTTATATTTATATTTATATTTATATTTATATTTATATTTATATTTATATTTAATATATATGGCATGACATTGTGCTCAGCTTCATGGCCTGGCCACAGGACCAATCATAGAATACCAGAATGGTTTGGATTAGAAAGGACCTTAAAGCTCATCTCCTTCCACCCCTGTCACGGCAGGGACACCTTCCATTGTCCCAGGCTGCTCCCAGCCCTGTCCAGCCTGGCCTTGGGCACTGCCAGGGATCCAGGGGCAGCCACAGCTTCTCTGGGCACTCTGTGCCAGGGCCTGCCCACCCTCAGAGGAGAGAATTTCTGAGAATTTCTTCCCAATACCTAGTCCTAATACCTATCCTAATACCTAACATCCTAATTCCTAGTGTCTGGGATGGGCACTTTGCCAATTTACTGCTGCCCTGTTCCAGCCAGACTGTTCCTGCCTTCTGCCCTTGGTTAAAATCCTTGGAATCCATCTCAGCCCAGGTACCCCAGGCATCCCTGAAATTGCCTGTGTGAGTGGGGAGCAGATGAGGGGGTTGCTGTAATTGGGACAATTCCTCTCTCAGTCCTTCTCCTGTGATGTTTGTGTCTCTCTCTTTGTGTCGGGCGTTCAGAGCTGCCTGATCGACACAGTATTTATGACTTGTTTGTACAATAATTGCTGCTTAAGATAAATGATTCATAAAGTCCTACCACAGTCTTGGAAATGGTGTAAACAGGGAGAGCAGCTGGAGGACAGCAGTGGGATGCTAATGAGGGACCACCATGGGGAAGTAAATGCAAAAAGACTGGGGAGGAGGGGCATTAATGCAGCCCCTGATGCTGAAGAGCATCCAGTGTTCATCTGCAGCACAGGGCAGAGCCCAGGCTGAAACCCTGAAACGAGAGATCTGCAAGAGTCACTTTGAACCACGGGGGCAGGAAGGACCAGGGCCAGGAGCCAGCGTGGGCAGCTCAGAGATGGCAGGGATGTCCCAGGACACCTGGAACTGGGATCAGAGCCACCTCAGCTGAAGTGGGGCATGTGAGGAGCACAGGTCACCCACTCTGCCTGGCTGTCACCAGCTCCAGGTGCAACATCTGCACTGACAGGACACAGCAGATGGGCTGGAGGGGCAAAGAGCAGGGACAGCTCTGCTGCCAGGTACCCAGAAAACACCTTGAGGAGTGGGAGATGGTTACTTCACACCCAGTCTGAGGACAGGTTACAGGAACAACCTGCTGGGGTCATGTTGCTTTGACAGGAGGCAGGAGCCACTGGAGGACAGGCACCTGACCTGCCTCTGCCTCACAGCTCTCCTCTGGCTGCCCAGAGACACCTCAGGAGAGATCTCCAAAAATGCTCTTCTGAGCAGCACATGGAAGAGACCAGCTCCAGGGCAGCACCTGGAAACAACTCTGAAGATTTGCATGTGCTGAACATCCCCCTGACCACCCTCAGCTCCAGCACAGCTATCACCCCATGGAAAGGCAAAGGGCCCTGCCCACTGCTGTCCAGGCACCCTTCACTAATAACAGAGGCTGCAGGGCAGGTGTGGTATTATCCAACCTCTCACTGAAATTAAAAGAGAAATTGGTCACTCTCTGATCCCCTAACGAGCAGAAATACCTTCCTTTACTTCCTACACAGCTTCCCCAGGCTGCAGCAGCCAAGCCCAGCCCTGGCAGCCATCACTCCGTGCTGGATGCTGAAGGAAAGGCAATGCAGGGTCAGTGCTGCAGTGCCTGCTAAAGGCACATTGCTGCTCAGGAGCAGGAGTTATCATCTGGGATCCCCTGGGCAGAGCAGCTTGGAAGTGGGGCAGAAGGATGAGAATGCCAGTTTGTGGGGCACTTCCATTGTCTCTGTAGGGTGGGAGCAGAGTGCTGCACACAAACACAGCCAGAAACCCCCTCAGTGCTCACCCCCTCCAGGCCAATCAGTGGCTGGATAAACAAACACAAGTAGGAAGAAGATGGACTGCAAACAGCAAGCTCCCTGCAAAAGCAGGTGAGTGACAGAGGCCAGCAAACCCCTCCTGCTGCAGCACAGGACCTTTCCTGCCTGCTGACTCCTGGCTCTTGGGAGGGTGTGCTGCCCCAAGGGGAGGATTTGGGGCTGAGTGCCAGCAGGACACCACACACACCTCTGCAGCACCACCTCCAGAAGTTTTCCAGTTCCCAAAACTCAGTGCTATGGCCTTTGCAGAGCAGCTGGGACCTCCACGCTCCCCAGAGAAGCCCCTGACAGTAGCAAGGACACCCCAGAGCAGGCAGTGATGGTGACAGGGCCAGCCCTGGGCTGTTGCAGGCTGCCATCCCGGGCCAGAGTGCAGGCAGGGGTGAGAAGCCAGGGCTCCTCTTGATTGTCAAGATCTTGCAAACCAGAGCAGGGGCTGGAGCTTGGCTGCAATGCAAGAGCTGAATTCAGACTCTTTCAAACTGATCCCCATTTTTAAGGGCTCACACTGCCAAGCAAACACGTGCTGTTCAGTGGTTGTGTGTGAAGCCCAGCGCTGAGGAGAGAGGCAAAGAGTGGAGCTGTGCTCCTGAACTGCCCTGGGACCAGAGCTGGGATGGGTGAGGCAAATGAGTTTGGTTTCGGGGTGCTCTGTCCTGTGCCCAGCTGAATATGCAGAATTCCAATATCCTCCAGGTGACAAGTGACAGGACAAGGGGAAATGGTTTCAAGTTGCACCAGGGGAGGTTTAGGCAGGATATTGGGAACATTTCTTCACTGAAAGGTTGGACAGGTATTGGCACAGGCTGCCCAGGGCAGTGGTGGAGTCACAGCCTATGGAAATGTTCAAAAACCATGTGGATGTGGCACTTGGGGACATGGTTTAGTGGAGAACATGGCAGTGTTGGGGGAATGGTTGGAGTCGATGATCTGAGAGGGCTTTTCCAACATTAACAATTCCATGATCTTATGAACACAACTGCTCCCTGCAGGCTGCATCCCCCTGTCACCTCCAGCTCCCTGTGCCACCAGAGCAAGTATTTAGGAGGGGACAAGAGGTGGCAGCAGCTCTTAGCAGTGCCAGCATCCCTGGGGGAAGGCCAGACATCCCAGTCAGGCTCTCTCTGCTCCCTCCAGCCTGAGGCAAAGGTGGGAGCTGCTGTGAGGGGTCGCAGTGCTGGGGGTTCCATTGCATGGCAGTGCCACATCCCTGTGCCTTTGGAAGGACTGGGGCTGCTGCTGAGCTAGAGGAACATCCATTACCCCAAGGTGCTGCTGGCCTGCAAATCCAGGGCTTAGCTGAGCTTCCAGGGAACCAGAGAGCCCAGCCAGCCACCAGGATTCAGCCAGAGGAGAAGGGACTGAGCATCATGCCTAGTGCTGGCTCTGCTAAACCCCAGGAGCTGTGGGACAAATGAAGAAAATGACAGACTAGAGGGAAATTAATAGAGCAGAAAATTTGAAATGATGTGGAAATAATTCCCCCAGTTTAAGGAGAACTCCTTGTATGTTTAATTTCAGAATGCAACTGTTTTCGTGTTGCTAAATTACAGTATCAAAGTGAGGGGCCCTGCCTGGAGCTGATGGGACATGGGGACATTCCCATGCCTGTGGTGAACTCCCACCTGGAGCAAAGGAAGGGCTGGGGTGACCTGTGTTTGCCATAGGCTCGGGGGCAAGGAGCTGTCGTGGCTGTTTTGGAGAAGCCCAAGTGCTGCTTGTCACCTCCATGAAGATTTGTCCTGTGAACCTTTCAGCCCTAATTTGGGGCTGCCAGAAGCAGCTGGAGGGGAGGGCAGGGGGTGTGGGGGCTGGGAGGTGTCTGCTGATCCCTTCCCCCCACTGCCACACTCTGCTCCCCCTCTGTGTGGGGATTTCTGTCCACTCTGCTGTACACAGCGAGGCTGGGGAGCTGGAGGAGCCAAGGGGGATGGAAAGGGAGGAGAGGGACACTCCTGTTTCTTGGAAACCTCCTGAATCCAGCTGTTGTGGGGTCCGGCCCCAGCTGACAGGATGCTGTTCTGCAAAGTTCTCCCACCTGCTGCATCCCCCTGTGGGTGGATCTCTCCATCTCCTGCATCCACCATCCTGAGCCAAAGAGGGGGAGAGCACCCAGGACCCACCAGGACCTGGAGGACTGCAGTGAAAATCTTCCAGTCTGAGGATTTGAGGTCACTGGGGCAGAGGCCACAGAAAGCAGAGACTGCAATGAAGCAGTGAAGAAACAAATCCATGGCAATGGTGCTCCCTGCATGCCAGCCCAGCCCAGGGATCCCTGCTCGGGCCATGGGCTTGCACTGCCAAGAGTGCCTGGGGAAGGGGGAATAGGGAAGATGCTCTCTCAGATGCTGGAAATCTATTGGGAAGTCCCCAAGGAGCCCCAGTGAGGAATCAGCTTCTTTCCTGACAAAAGAACTTCTCAAGGTGTCCTTTAGGCTTCAGAGCGCAGAGTGAGATTGATCTATGCTCAGTCCCCCAGAGAAAATCACCAGTCTGGATTTTCTCTTTCCTCACACATAAATGGGCAGGAGCTGCCCACATGTCCCTGCCCGTGGAGCAGGCAGCCCCAGGAGCAGGGAGAAGGGAGATGGGGCCACAGATCAGAGCCACATCCAGCTGTGTCCCCCCTCTCTCTGCAGCAAACACAGCTGGCTACAGACCCTGACCCGCATGGGCAGGGAGGGACAGAGCCCTGCAGTGTGGGCAGAGGAGCAGGGCTGTCCCATCTGGAGATGGGCAGAGTGATGGAAAAGGGACAGCAGCTCTTTGCAGCTAAAGCCCTGCAGCCCTGCCCTGTGCATGCTCCAGTGCAGCCTCCCCCTGCAGCCCTGAGGGGACACTCCCAGCACCTGCACAGAAAATGTTCCTGTGTCACAGAGTGCTGCAAAATGCCCTGGTGCACATGGGTGTGCTGGAAGGACCAGCCTGAGTGGTCTCTGTCCTCTTGCTGCTGAGTTAGAACGCTCCAGGCACTCTTTCTAATCAAGAGGAGTGGAAGTTTCAGTCTTCCTGGGAAATACCCGGGCTTCCCAAGGCTGCAGCCACAGCCCAGTGCATCCCTGACTGTTCCAGTTTCCTTCTGCTCAGCGCTGTGTGTTCCCCCAGCACAGGGAGCTCGGTGCAAGCTGTGGAAATTCCACTTTTATTACAGCAGATGGAGTCCAAACCCTGAGAGAGGAGAGGAGAGGAGAGGAGAGGAGAGGAGAGGAGAGGAGAGGAGAGGAGAGGAGAGGAGAGGAGAGGAGAGGAGAGGAGAGGAGAGGAGAGGAGAGGAGAGGAGAGGAGAGGAGAGGAGAGGAGAGGAGAGGAGAGGAGAGGAGAGGAGAGGAGAGGAGAGGAGAGGAGAGGAGAGGAGAGGAGAGGAGAGGAGAGGAGAGGAGAGGAGAGGAGAGGAGAGGAGAGGAGAGGAGAGGAGAGGAGAGGAGAGGAGAGGAGAGGAGAGGAGAGGAGAGGAGAGGAGAGGAGCCATCCTCTGCAGCCACAGCCTGTGTGGGGCTTGCCAGACATCCCCTCTGACCACAGCAGGGCACAGAGGGAGTGTCCTGCATGTCCCCAGGGTGAATATCTCTGCTCTGATAGCCTGGACACGGGTAGCCAAGGGTCCCCCCAGTCACCCCCTTGCACACACCAGCTGTTTCCCCTTTGGTACACGAACCTCAGCCACAAACCCCTGGATTTCCTGCCTGGATGGAACCTGTGGTGCATGTCCTGTGCCTGGGTGGCTGCTGCTGGCATTACCTCACCAGTGTGTCTGCTGTCCTTCCCTTCCAGCACTTGGAGCATGGAGAGGTGGCCCCTGGTAGATACTTCTCTCTTCCCTGGAATTCTGAGCCCCAAGCTGAGCTTGCTGGGGAGCCCTGGCTGAGTGTGGTGCATGGCCATGCAGGTGAACTACACCATAAATGCATAGAGAAATAAACACACAGTGAGCCCTCTGTGCATGGAAATGGCCCCAAACTGAAGTGCAGGAGATGGAAAAACAGCCTCGGATTTAGGAACACCTCATGACAGAGTCTTGTCACCCCTAAGGCAGGGTCTGGGGGCATGGGTGAGGGACCACAAGGAGCTGCAGCTTCCAGGGCAATGGAATTCCAATGATCTTAGCCCAGAGCAATGCCAGCCGCTGCCAGCTGGGACTGGATGAAGACAGACAGACCCTAAAGCCTGGCCACAGGATCTAAGAATAACAAATTCCAGTTGAAAAGGAATCTCTGCACCATGCTGGTGAGGTGGGATTGCTATGGTTGGGACACACTTCTCCCACCTTCATCCCAGGAGATGCTGCAGAGGGAAAGCCACGAAGGCTTCCCCAGTAACCTGGGGCAGGCAGGCAGTGAGGGGTGAGAGGCAGAGTGATGAACCTGCCCAGCACAGCCCCTTCCTCTGCCCGAGCAGGCTGGGGGATGCTGGCAGGGAGGAGGACAAGCCGTGGGAGATGCAGATGTGTCTGTGTGTGTGTGTGTGTGTGTGTGTGTGTGTGTGAGAAGCTCCTGGCCGCTCGCTGTGTTGTGGCAGCAATAGCGTGTAAAGCGCTGTCTGTGTGAGAAGAATCGCGTGTCAAGCGCTCCCCGGGGCCGCGGGATCGCTGCTGCCCCGTGCGGGGCTGAGGCAGAGCAGCGGAAAGGGCTGGGAGCAGCATCCCTGCAGGCAGCGCATCCACCGGGCAGGGAGCAGCCCTGGGCACTGCCAGGCTCCCCCAAACTGGTAACACGCTCCCAAAACTCGCCCCGCCAAGGCAGGGGAGGTAGGTGTTATAAATTACTCCCCACAATCGGCTTGGTCAATCAATAAGGCAATTTATGAATTCATTGATAAGGGACGGGCAAGCAGCGCTGGGGAGTCACCAACACGCCCGTCCTGCCCCTGCTCACTGCCCCTTTTATTGGCAGCTCCTCGTTGGGCTGTGACATTCCTGCTGTGCTGGGCTTCCAGGCTGAGCAAGCCCCAACGTGTTGGCGAGCACTCCAGCAGCTGTGGCTACAAACCCCACCAGGTCAAGGCTCCAACATGTTGTCAGGTTTCACTCCTAGCAAGCAGGTAACAGCTGTGACAAGTCTGTTCATGTCCACACAAGCCTGCGTTTGATTTATACATAAAAAGTGGATACAATTCATAATTATAGTGGCAAAAATAAATAACAGCAAGAAGTCAGCAATTCACAGCAAAGTGATTTTTACAAATATAACGAAATTATTATATTTTCCTTTGTCTCATGTCCATGCTTTACTTTAAGTTCAGTATTCTTGTTTATATTGATGCCATGGTGTGTTTTTATCATGACACGAATCACTGTGTAACATCTCACAGAGGGGCTGGGAGCAGCATCCCTGCAGGCAGCACATCCACCGGGCAGGGAGCAGCCCTGGGCACTGCCAGGCTCCCCTGAGCTGGTGACACGCTCCCAAAATCCACCCTGCCAAGACAGGAGAGGCAGTGGGAGCTGGGGGTGAGAAGTGGGTCAGGCTGCACAACTCAGCTCTCATCCTGTCACGACTCTGTTTATTCCAGCACACTGGTTTGGACCTGCAGTGTGTTGGAGGTCGCTCGTGCTCCAGCACATCACCTCCTGTCAGAGTGTGAGCAGGAGGTCATGGAGATCCCTGTGCCCTTGGCTGGGAGCGTGGAGAGCTGGGGGATGTGATCCCCCCCCGTTAAAGGTGCCAGTGCCACATCTGGGGGTAGAGCAAAGGAAGGACTGGCAGGAGCAGCCACCAGGGCTGGGGCTCATCAGGGATTGTGGTAACCCCCACCCTCCTCTAGGGCCACAGAGGATGCTCAAAGGTTCAGGGGAAGTGGCTGGAAAGGTGATGGAACCCTCCAGACTCCAGGTCTGGGGTGTTAGGCAGACAGAAAAATCACCCCTGGAGCCGAGTGACAGTCTCTGAATGGCACTTATTGAGGTCAACCTGTAAGAAAGGCCAGAGCTTTTCCCAGAGCAGAGAAACCCTAGAGAGGATGGAGTGGATTGTTCCAGCAGGGAAAGAGCAAAATCACCCAGTCCAGGGGGTTTGTGGTGCTGGGGCTGTCATGAAACAAGATGCAGCCAAGGATTTTTGTTGGAAGGGTTCCCTGGAGATCCACAGTCCAGCCCCCAGCTCCAAGAACAGCTACTTCAAAACTAGATCAAGATTTCCCTTGAGCTGAAAATCTTCACCAGTGCAGATTTTTTGGCCCCCACCAGCACTACCTTGGAAATTTTACACATGCACACAATCAACAGCACAGATGCCATTCAGGGGGTCAAAAGGCAGAGGAAAGTTTTCACCTCACCTGCAAAATTACCCATCCCTTTTCAGAGATTTGAGCATTTACATTTGTGCAAAGTTCTGATGCCTTGGATGCCTCCTGCAGCTGATTGCTTCAGAAGAAGAGTCCCAAGATCCTGCCAAGCAGGAGCCACGTCCTCACGTGTGGATGGAGTTAGGAAGGAATGGCTGCTCCTGCACAAGAAAAGCTGAGGTGAGTTGGGATGCACAGAGTCTCAAAACTAAAGGGACACATCAGCTCCAAGGTTACCCTGGGAAAGCACAGGGACAGAGAGAGGCACGGGAACACTGAAGTTGTGGACACACACATTTAGAGAGCTGGGGAATTACAGTTTGGAAATTCTTTTCAGGCCTGGATTTCTCCTGACTCTCAGCTCCATTCCCAGGCTGACAAGCTGACTGCAGCTTCAGTTAGGGAGGAGTCTCCCAGGGTGAGATCACGGTGACAAACAGAGTGGAATTCATCATCAACATTAACCCCTGGTGTCTTTCCCGTGGGACACATCCTGAGGTGCTGTCCCAAGGATGTTTTACCCAATTGTCCAATGAGCTCCTGTCCTGTCCTGGCTGCAGTAACACACTTTAAATCCGGGCTGTCTGTACAATAAATTGGCCTTTTTTCCCCAGAGAGCTCCGTGTGTGTTGCTGTCCTTTCTCTCTCTTTGCAGTGCAGTAACCACATGAAGTCTCTGCTGTATCCCCTTCTCTCAGCCCCTCAGAGCAGCTCTGGGAAGATGTTGGCACTCACATTGTCCCAGATAAGTGAAAAATTGAACAGTAGGAATGTCCTTGTTAGGTACAATTAGCTGCCTGAAATAGCCCGGCAGAATTCTCCAGAGCCAGGCCTGGTCATTAGGAAAATCATCAGGATCTTAGTGAGGAGAGAGCATTTATCAACCTGTGTGGGAGCCTACCCTGTGTCCTGTTGGATTCCAGAAAGTTGGGGTTTTTGAGCTTTCTGTTCTTTCTGGCACTGACCTCCAGAACACTGCTTTTGACCTGAGGCCTTGGAGAAGGCTTCTAAATTTGAGTGATGGAGTAAAAATCATGGGTGTGTAGTGAATTAGAAGTGTGTGATTTCACATAGTGAAGGGTTTTAAATTTGTGGTTTTTATAATATAGTAAAAGTATGGAGCAAGATGGAGGATTTGGGGTGTTGTTTCTTTCAGTGCTCATCTTCTTTCTTCATGGTTTTCAGGCAGTAGTTTCTGGCTGGTCAGTCAGCGTCACACTGAGGGTCATGGGAATCTAGTTATTGGGTTAAAAGTATAAATAATATAGGTGTTAATTCTCTATTGGACTGTTTAGCTTTAAAAAACCTTGTCACTAGCTCGATTCAGCTCCATTTTGCTCACTTTTAGCTGGTGGCTGGAAGTGTTGCTGAACTCTCTGTGCTTTAGATAAGATTTAATAAATAACCAAGCCCAAACACGAGAAAATTCGTTTCCTTCGTGGTTTTGTTAATCCTGGCTCTGAGTGAAGGCAGAAGAGACTGAGACAAAGCACTGATTAAATGGTGCAAAACTCCCACTGCTGTTACAGTGTCCCTGGAGCAGAAGCAGGAGCTGTGTCCTTTGGTGCAGGGGGTTTCTGGTTGTCACCTTGAGCTGCATCCTCCACACCAGGCAGGTCCAGCCCCCTCTTCCCCAGCAGTGCTGCCACAGATCCAGCCATGCCCAGTCCCAGCACGTGGTGAAAGCCCCTCTGCATTTAGGGTGGGAATGAGCCCTGGGAATGCCAGCTTAGGGAGAGGGAGGCAGGGAGATGCCAGCTCACCCCAGAGCTGCAGGACATGGCAGGTTGTCATAATAAATGATGTGAGACTCTATTTTCTTCATGCTGGAAAAGCAAATTCTATATTCACATAATGCATTTGTATACAGTTTTTACAGTGTTTGACTCATGTATGACTCCAACTGGCTATTAGTTTTCTTGCTACTTCATTTATTGCCCAGCAGCTGATTTTGTGTGTACCTGCTAAGGTTCAAGTGTTCACATTTTTCTTTTGTGAGTTCTCATGGCACAAACCTTATTGTTTACCCAGGTGCAGTTGTTTGTCACCCAGGATTAGGTTGTTGTGTCAAACAACCTTTCATACAAAGATGCTTTTGCCTGGGAACTCGCAAGCTGTATTTAGAAGTGACAGGCTAGTTTTTAATTTAGTAGAGTAGATCTGATTTTATGAATCCTTTCTTTTATAATTTCTCTACTTGCCTCGGACAGCAGGGGCCATTGGTGGCTAGGCAGGAGCAGGAGCAGGAGCAGGAGCAGGAGAGGCTGGCTGGGTGCAGCAGGAGCAGCAGTGGGTGGTTAATCAGCCACTGCTTCCGTGACTGAGCTCTGAGCTCACAGCAAGGAGCTCCAGAGAGGAAAAAGCCTCTCTCTCACTCATGAAAGAAACATCAGGGCTAATCGAATCCGGGTCCAGCCCGGCAGCACGCGACAGCCCACGGTGCCTCATCCATATTTCATGCTCTGCTCCACTTTGGTAACATAAAGGATGGTGAAAAAGGTAGGGGAGCCCTGGCTGGCATGGGGGGAACCCCAGGACCATGAGGAATGGCCAGGGGAGAGGAGAGCCAAGGGCTGGGGCTGTGGGAGGGACTTGCCAGTGATGGCCCAGGTTAGCTTGAGTCAGTGCAGATTTCAGATTCTGGTCTCTGAAGGTCAATAAAGCAAGTGGTTTGCATGGGAGACTGTGGCTGCTGAAGGCTTTTCCTGAGCCCTCGATTTGGGGCAGTTGCTCCTCAGTGCTGCTAGAGGTGGGTGAGGGCCCAAAGAAGATCATGGCTAGCAAGGTGAGGAGAGGGCAGCACCTATGACAGACAATGACTGAGGAGTGTTTGCCTCATCTCTTTAGGGGCTTTACCCTTGTCTGGAACAACGACCCTACTGATGTGAGGTGGGGTGTGGGACACAGATGCCATCAGCAGGTGATGCCTAGAGGAGCTGGAACAGAGGCTAGACAGAGTTAAGAGGAATAAAATGGGTATTTATTGAGGGGCCTCCAAAGGCCACACCCTGGCAGTGCCAGTGCCACAGTGATGGCCCTGCCTGGATGGCTCCAGGATGGAAGCACAAGAGAGCTTGGTCACGAGATCTCACATTCTTATAGTTTTGGTCCATTTGCATGCAGGAGTCAATTGTCCAATTAATAGCCTCAAATAATGAAATTTCATCCTCCTTGCTTGCCTGCTTGCCCTCCCTTCTCTTTTCATGCTGTTTTTTTAGGGCCTGAAGTTTGAAGAAATTGTCCTTGAGGCCTTAGCTGGGATAGGACTGTTTTGTCTTCACCACCCAAGCAGAACAGAAAAACTTAAAGCATCACAGGCACAGGGACACTGCTGGTGCTGGAGAGGCAGATTGCAGGCAGGACCCTCATGATGCCCATGACTGCAGCTGGACTCAGGTGCTGGAGCATGTCCAGAGCAGGGCAATGGAGCTGGGGAAGGGCTGGAGCACAAGTGTGAATAGAAACAGCTGAGGGAGCTTGGGCACTCAGTTTGGGGAAAAGGAGACTCAGGGGATCTCATCACTCCTGCATCTACCTGAAAAGAGCTTGGAGCCAGGTGGGGTCAGGTTCTGCTCCCATGTACCTGTGCCAGAGGAAGTTCTGCTTGGATATTAGAGAAAATTCCTTCACTGAAAGGGCTGTCAGGCACTGGAACAGGGCAGTGGTGGTCACTAGCTGTGGAAGTTTTCAAAAATCTTAGAGATGTGGCACTTGGCTGCAGGGTGTGCTGGTGGCCCTGGCAGTGCTGGGTTTAATGTCTGGACTCGATGATCTTGGAGGGTTTTTCCAGCCTTAGTGTTTCTATGATTCCAAGGTTTCTGCTGTGCAGCAGCAGAGCAGCTCCTGTGTGTGAGGAGCTGTGGGGGACTTGGCTGCAAACTCCAGCAGGAATGGTGGAGGAGGCGTGCAGGGAAGGCTGATGGAACCCATGATCAAGGCTGATCAGCAGGGAGAGATAAAGCAGGATTAAAGGACACAGGAGCTGGAAGTTAGACAAATGGGCAGGGAGCCATCCCCACTGCTCTTGGAGCTCTGACAGAAGGCACAGAGGACCAAGACAGGGAACTCCCATTTTAGCTCCACTTGGCCCATTCGTGGTGCTTCTCCCCAGCATGCCCAGACCAGCACAGCAGCTGGTGAGCCTGTCCCAGGGAGGGCCTGCTGCCTTTCCCTCTCCTGTGCCAGGTTTCCATCCCCCAGCAGCACTTTCTGCTTTGGCCTTTCATAGAATCACAGAATCATTAATGTTGGAAAAGCCCTCTAAGACCATCAAGTCCAACCATTAACCCAGCACTACCAACTCCACCAGTAAATCATGGCCCTAAGTGTCTCAGGTTGCAATGCAGGATGTGCCCAGCAGTGTGTGTTCTATCCCAGCTGTTCACCCAGCTGTTGCAGTGTTCTTTATCTTTCCCACAGCCCATCCTCCCTCCAGGAGATCTCTCCTGTTCATGGCCGTGCAGTCCCAGGGCAGGGCTGATCAAATTCCATCATCCCATTGGGAGATGCTCCAGCCAGGGCAGGAGCCAAACATTTCCTACCTAGATCAAAGGGGAGATTTGGAACAGCAGAGCAGCCTTTTCCCACTGCATCCCAGAGGAAAACCAGAGCCTTCCACATCATCCCTGGAGCTTTGGAGGAAAACTGCACCTTGTGCAGGAGCCCTGCTCCAGCAGAACCACATCTGTCAGTGCAGGATTGCAGCCACCATGGAATGGGACTGCACCAACCCTGACTGACTGACGGGGGGTCAGCTTGGATTCTGACTCTGGCAGTGTTTTGGTTTTGTTCTCTGTAATACTGGATTTTTGTTTTAATTTTCCTGGTAAAGAACTGTTATTCCTATTCCCATATCTTTGCCTGAGAGTCCCTTAATTTCAAAATTATAATAATTTGGAAGTAGGGGGTTTGTATTCTCCCTTTTAAAAAAAGAGGCTCCTGCCTTTCTTGGCAGACACCTGTCTTTCAAACCAAGACACCAATTGCCACATTCACGCATCTTTTAAATCCCACCAAAGCTGCTGACACCACCACTGCCCTGGGAAACGTGTGCCAATGCCTGCCCACCCTTGTAGGGAAGAAATTTTTCTTAATGTCCAACCTGAGTCTGTTTCTTCTTGTCATATCTTACCCTTCCCCGTGGCTCAGGGATGCTGTGGAGATTGCATGGAGAAGCAGCAGGTTTTGGTGAAATGTCACTGGTGCTGGCCCAGAGCAGCCCTTGGCTGTCTGCAGGACATTCCATCCATCCCACCACCCTTCCAGCACTGCCTTACTTCCATCCTTTGTGCTGGAGCACAAAACCCAGCAGAGATCCTCCTGCAGTTCAGTGTGGTGGGTCCTGTCCTCCCCAAGGTGTGTCCTGGCCACAGCCAGGTGTCCTGAGCCCTTGGGCTGTGCTCAGAGGGGGAACCAGGTCCTTGCTGTGGCCAGACGTGCTGGAAGCTCCAAGAGTAGAGTGAATGTGCCAGTGAAGAACCTGGGCAGCCCTGTACAACGCTGCTGTCTCCCCGGGACTGCAGCCTGCTCTCAGCCAGCTGCCACCCCCTCCCTAGGCTCCCAAAGCTTTCCATCCAAAACTGATCATTCGTTTTGGCACCAAGGACACTGCCAGGCAGCTCCCCCCAGCTCTGTGGTGCCAGTGGGTCCATGGCAGGGATGACCCTGCCTCTTGTCCCAGAGCAGATCAGTCCTACATCAGGAGGGCACTGAGGCAGGAGCTTTGCCAGTCCAGGCTCAGGAGCACCAGAGCCATGCAGGAGCAGAGATGCCATCATGGGGCAGAGCAAAGGAAGGAGCAGCCACCAAGGCTGGGGCTCATCAGGGATTGCCACGAGGCTGTGGCACCCCTCACCCTCCACCTAGGGCCACAGAGGATGCTCAAAGGTTCAGGGGTCGTGGCTGAAAAGGTGATGGAACCCTCCAGACTCCAAACTTCCCACAGGTCTGGGATGCATCCCACAGTGTGACCTGTACACAGGGAGAGGGCTGGAACTGAGGAACAACAACCCCACACGCAGCTACAGCAGCACAGGGCTCACTCGAGGGCAACCCCAACCTCCTGGAGGTGACCCAGGGCAGGCTGTGCCTGTCCTGGCCCCACAAGCTGCAGGTTTGCATCCCCAGCTCTGTCCCAAGGGAAGATACTGAAACCACAACAGGGAAAAGAAGGATTCAGGGCAGACAAACAAAAACACCAGCAATTTCATGCATGGCCTCTCCAGATGGAGCCTTCCCTGCCTCCTCTCCCCATCGAGTGTAAACTCACAGCGTGTCTGCTCCATCTGCTCTCATGTCCTGTGCCTGAGCCTCCAAAGCCACACACAAACACAGAGACAGGCACAGCCAGATCAGCACAGGTGCCTCCCATGGACACTGAACATCCTTTAAAAACTCTGAATGCCACCCCAGCTGTAATGCTGGCCCTTCAAAACCTGTCCCAGGTGCCAACTCTGTGTACCAGTGTACCCTTTCCTCAATTCCACAGTGTCCCTCAAGGCCCCCAGCACCCCTTGCAAAGCTGTGGGATGTAGAAAGGCTTGAGAAGTAAATGTGGATGTAGATATGGTAGTGGATGTGAGTACAGACATGGTACTGGACGTGGAAAATTGAGAACAGATGATGCAGGACTAGAGAGAAGCAGCTGGTATGGACCCTCTTGTTTCACCAGGCTGGTGGGGAACTGGGCCTGGTGCTGCTCATCCTTGAGTTGCTTCTTTTCTCCCCAACAACTTGTTCCTCAGCACAGGAATTGAATCACAGAACCAAAGAGAAGTTTGGGCTGGAAAATACCTTAAAGCTCATTCCAGTGTCCCCCCTGCCATGGGCAGGGACACCTTCCACTGTCCCAGGCTGCTCCAAGCCCTGTCCAGCCTGGCCTTGGGCACTGCCAGGGATCCAGGGGCAGCCACAGCTGCTCTGGGCACCCTGTGCCAGGGCCTGCCCACCCTCACAGGGAACAATTCCTGCCCAATATCCCATCTCTCCCTGCCCTCTTTCAATTTGAAATTATTCCCATTTGTCCTGTCACTCAGTGCCCATGAAAAAGTTAATATTCCTCTTTCTTTGTAAGCCACCTTTAATGCCATGATAAGATGTCCCAGTTACAGGCTGTGAGAATAAAAGTTTTTTCAGACTGCACCAGAGCTCTGGGATGGAACAGGACCCAGCTGTGGATTCTCAGCAGGGCAGGACGGGCAGGGAGGGCTCTGTTCGAGGATAGGATCAGTCCCTGCTCCAAAGCAGTCATGTCAGGTCTGTGCTGCTGAAACGAGGATGTGTAAAAGCTGAGGATGAGATTTTGTCAGTGGTGAGGAGAGGATCAGACCGAGGGCACAGCTTTGCAAGGGCAGGGAGCTGGTGACTGTCAGCACTGGAGGGCTCATCAAAGCTCCCCGAGCTCCCAGAAGCAAATCCTGAGCATTGCTCAGCCCAGCCACGTCTGTCTGTCCATCCCATCCTCCCAGAGGTGGCCATCTCTGACAGGCTCTCTGCAGAGAGAAAACAAAACCCAGCTCCCCCCAGCCCAGGCCCCCTCCTGAATACATGTGTGGGGAATTTCAAATGTGCTGCAGCTCTGCTTTTCCCAGGAAGGAGCTCTGTGCTGCCATCCTCCTGCAGGCAGCGTGCTGTCCCTGTCACAGCTGGGCTCCCTGGGCACTGCCCTGCTCACAGGACACTCTCAGGGAGGTGAAACAGATCTCACAGAATCTGAGACTGGGACAGATCCTGCCCTGGCCAGGGACACCTTCCACTGCCCCAGGCTGCTCCCAGCCCTGTCCAGCCTGGCCTTGGGCACTGCCAGGGATCCAGGGGCAGCCACAGCTGCTCTGGGCACCCTGTGCCAGGGCCTGCCCACCCTCACAGGGGAGGATTTCTTCCCAATATCTAATCCTACTATCCTAATATCTATCAGAATATCTAACATTCTAATTGGGATGTTAGATATCTGGAATATAATATATTATTATATAGAATAGAATAGAATAGAATAGAATAGAATAGAATAGAATAGAATAGAATAGAATAGAATAGAATAGAATAGAATAGAATCTGAAATGGGCACTTTGCCTAACTCGGCCTTCTTTCATTTTAAAGCCTTTCCCCCCTTTTCCTGTCACTACACGAGTACCATGGAACCCCTGAGCACCCCGGATATTTCCCCACCCTGCCCACTGCCCTCAGTGGGCTGTGAGGAAGCTGAAGGAGAGGATGTGGGAACATTTCAGGGAGCAACCGATCACAGAGTCAGGAGAGCAGGGGCAAGGGAAGGGAATGGAAACCAGAGCAAGTGAGCTACAAAAAGTCTCATGGTGACTTTGTCCCAGGACAGCATCTCCAGGCTCATTGCAAGCTGGAATCAAATCTCTGCCAGCAGGGAGCCGTCCCAGGTCCCTGTTCCCCTTCTCCTGGCCATGAGCAGACACAAGCTGAGGCTGCCACCCTCTTGTGTGCAGGGGCACTGCTGCCTCAGGGCTGTGAGCTCTCACCCGGCAGCTGCACAAACACCAGCCCCTGGTGCTGCTGCCCCTGCCACGCCCTGCTGGACCCTGCTCCAGGGGTGCAGGACAGGCACAGCTCGGGGGGAGGTGCTGCTTACTGCTCAAGTGCCAAGCCCTTGCTGCTTGAAGGTGTGGAAATGTCTCAGAAAGCTGTGTGGTAACTTTTAGGTGCTTTATGTGCAGCATTTATCAATGAGTTCTGCTGCTTAGAGAGGTTTCACTGCCTGCAAATTTCCCAGGATGGAGCAGGGCTGGTGAAAGGGACCTCGAGGTTCTCCTGTCCAGCATCATGTCTGTGGTGTCACTGTCACCTGTCACAGGTCAGGCTGCCCTGCAGCACCGTGTGTCCCATCCATGTCTATGGTGTCATTGTCACCTGTCACAGGTCAGGCTGCCCTGCAGCACCGTGTGTCCCATCCATGTCTATGGTGTCACTGTCACCTGTCACAGGTCAGGCTGTCCTGCAGCACCGTGTGTCCCATCCATGTCCTGGCTGAGCATGGCTGGAGCCCTGCCAGCCTCTCCTGATTGCAGATTCTTCTGCTGCCTCTGCATTGCCCCAGCCCCCGTGTGTGGACCCCTGTCAGACACAGTGCAGTGTCTGTGCCATGGAGGGACAGAGCTGAGCTGCTGGCTCAGAAAGGAGCAGGACTCAGAAAGCCCCAGAAACAGAGGCAGGAGCAGCACTGAGGAGATTCACACATCCCCTCAGGCTGGATGTCCTTATCCTGACAAAGCCTGAGAGGGGCTGTGCTGGGAGTGACAAACCTTGTCTGTGCCCATTCCCTTAAGTACCAGAGCACTGAGAAATGAAAGGGCCTGGAAAAGCAAGGATTCAGGAAGGTCAGGTACTGACCCAGCAGGGGCTGGGGTTTTTTGTTTGATGAGAGCATGCACAGAAATGTGCCCATGGCCAGAGAAGGGGCCACACACCAGCAAATCCCATCCTGTTTACATCTCTCTGAGCAGAGAAGCCAAAGATTTCACCAGAGCTTTTGTTTCCTTTGCAAAGCCTGAGCTCAATAAACTTTTGCCCCTACTTATGAAAAGCCCTTTTCCACACCAGGCACAGTTTGCCCTGGGCTCTTATTTCAGCTACTGCCCCTTGACTTCCCTGTGCTCCTTATCTCCCATTGCTCCTCCTGCCTCAGCCACTTCCCCCACACCTGTCCCAGCCACCTTCCCTTTCCCACCACCCACCCCTCCATCTCTGCTGAAGAACTCCCCTCCCTGGTTAAGGCGTTTTTGTGTGATGTTTGCACCTCTCAGTGACAGATCTGCAGCAATGGGAATGGCAGACTTGTGTCTCCTCTGAAGTATCTGGAGTCAAGGAGCTGCTGCTCTGCTCCTGAGACCCTGCAGAGCCCAGAGATTCCCAGGTCCCCAGGTTCACCTGTCCCCACACCCCAGCGGTGTCACATCAAAGAGCACAGCCTTTTGTTTAGGCCCTGTTTGAAGTTTGCTGTTAATTCTTGGTATGCATGGTGTAGTGTTTGGCTCCTGCTTGTTCTCAGAATAAATGCTCATTGCATTGCTCTTAAATGATTGGAGACCTCCAATTTTAATCTTTTATTCATAATCTCCTTCCAGCTCAGACACAGAAAAAACATGTAAATTCAAAACCTGTGAGAATTGAAAATTTCATAAGTGCTGCTGACCCTTTGCTGGCAGCTCTGAATGTGAGAGAAATAAAGGAATTGTAATGAGGAACCTCATTTTTGATAACAGGTTTAGAGAACCCAGGCATTAAATGGGGTTTCACACATTGTTGCTGTGTGTCCATGAGAGATGTCATCAGTTCTGCTGCTCCTGCCTCTCTGTCATCTCCTGCCTCTCCATGTCCTGCCTGTCCATCTCCTCCTGCCTCTCCATCTCATCACCTCTGCACTGAGGTGTGACCTCACCTGGTGCTTACCTGGTGACTTTGGGACATGCCCTGCCTGTGTTGCCTCACCTGTTGGTCCCCAAACTCGTGTCCCATTGGTCACAAACCCCATCCACTCAAGCATCCTCTGTCCTCCCATGTTCCCTCAGCTCCCATTCAGACCCCTGCTCCCCATGGCCTGCACCACATCCCTCACCTCCCTTAAAATCATGGAATCATGGAACATTCTCAGTTGGGAGGGACCCCCAGGGATCATCCAGTTCAACTCCTGGCCCTGCACAGACACCCCAACAATCCCACCCTGCCCAAACTCTCCTGGAGCTGTGGCAGCCTCGGGGCTGTGCCCATTCCCTGGGCAGCCTGGGCAGAGCCCAGCACCCTCTGGGGGAAGAACCTTCCCTGATATCCAACCCAAACCTCCTCCAGCACATCTTCTGCCATTCCTTTGGGTCCTTGGCTCCCCCATCCTCTGCACCATTCTGTGCTTGGGAAGGAACATTACCTGTTGTTACCTGCTCAGTGCCACCCCCTGCCCCCCCATCCCACTGCCCCCTCCCTGCACTTTTCAGGACAACTTTGTGACACGAGGTTTGGAAGGCAGGGAGGAAAGGAGACATATGATGAGTAATAAGAAATCTTTAAAAGACTCCAGGGTCAGGTAGACAACAGTGAGTGCTGGGAACAATTCCACCTTCTTTCAGCCTTAGAAAATGAAAATAACTTGTCATGACTGGGATTCGAGATCAAGTTCCAAAGCCTTTACCCTTTTCACAAGTTTCCCATGTGGTGTGCAACCCCTTTGTCCTTTAAACTCAATAAACAAATTCTTGCTTTATTTTTTCTTCCTGGGATAAGCAGGACAGTGTGTAGGGAAATCCTACCAGCTCTGGATCCAGCAACTTTTCTGGCACTTGCAGATTGTCTGCAATTCTATTCTGGAAAGACCATCATAAGCAGGAGATGTGCACTGGGGTTTCCCAAAACACAACTGCCAGGAGTTTTTACCCAGGTAATTTAAGAGGCTTTGTTGTTTGACTGGATTTTGGGGATTTTTGACAGCCTGTTCAGAAGAGGTGGCTGTGTGAGGGCCCAACACACTGCTGAGGGTGCAGAGATGAGGATCCTGCTCAAACCCTCCCATCCCAGGCCACAGGGGCTGGGACATGGATCCCTGAGGAGCTGGGCTGTCCCCGGGCACTCCCCTGGAGTGGGATGCTCCAGGGTGCCTCCCATGGAGCAGTGGGGTCAGTGGGATGTACATTGTAGGAGAATAGCTCGTGTAGACAGTGCAGGAGGCAACGTTTCCCCATGAATTACAGCTGCACTGATTACTGAGGAGTGGAGACAGCCGTGCCTGCCCAATGAGGTTGGGTGGTATAAACAGTGGGCAGCTGGCTGGAAGTTAAATCATAGCTGGAGCTTGAGACCCAGAGATGGAGCCTGCTGGCTGTGCTGTGAGGAGGAAGGGACATGCAGTCCTGCAGGGGACACACAAGGTAAGGTGCTGTGTGAGGGACAGACAGGGTTAGGTGACCAGGGAAGGGACAGGTTGGGGTTAGCCAGTCGTGCAGAAGGAAGAAGGAAACTTGCAGAGAGGAGAGGAGGAGTCAGAGCTGTGTGCAGCCACCTGAGAGAAGTCCACTGAAGGAAGGCATGAAAAGTTTTTAATAAAAGGCTGGTGTTGGTGCCAGTCACGCCCATCTCGACATAATTACTGAAGTACATCATGTGACTGGAGGTTTTAACCTGGGCTGCTTAGTCCAGATTTACACCCAAAGGACAGAGGCAGTCCCCTCGCAGGCAGTGCCACTGCCTTCCTCCCATTTCCTGTCACAGCAGGTGACAGCTCTGACAGCCTGAGAACGTGAGACCTGCCTCTGCCCTGAGTGCTGCCCCGCATTCCCAGCCCTGCAGTCCTGGCTCATCTCTCCCCAGGGCTGGCTGGCTGGAGGTGGGGAGACACTGGGCACTTCTGTCACCCTGGGATGAGCTGTGCTGTTATCTCAATCCTTGATGGGGGTTTTGAGACATGACCTATGGGACACTTCAAAACCCGTGCAGAACTTAACCCATAATCCTTCCAAGAGTTAAAGCAGCAGCTGGGGCTGATATTTCTATCTTACATCAGATTATCCTAAGTCATTTACTTGGACATGATTCTAAATGACTGTGCTAAAAGCAAGGAGAGTAGGTGGTTTGGGAATACAGCTTTCCTTGGCAGACTGAGCTGGTATGTGATCAGACAGGAATCATATCAGGAAATCTGAAGCTGAGGTCACCATCTGTTCCTGCCAGCCCCGGGATGGATCCGACCCTGAAACCTGTGCAGGGCTGGCACAGCCAGGGCGTGGGGAGAGCTCCAGGCAGGGCTCTGCAGGTGCTCTGCAGGTCCAGACTGCCACCTCCAGGCACACAGAGCTCACAGAGCCTCATTCCTAATGGCACAGCACACAGAGCATCATTCCTAATGCCACAGCACACAGAGCTCACAGAGCATCATTCCTAATGGCACAGCCAAACCAGGCCAGGCAGCTGCAGAGGAAATGCTTCTGAATGAGTTACTGGGAGCCTGGGGTAATGCTGGTGTGAGTAGAAAAGAAAAGCTGTTTTACCAAAGCTGGAAAGACCAGCTCTCAGTGGAGCAAGATGGGATAAAATCCTCTTGGGGGACACTGAAAATCCTGAGGGTTCTTTTGGTACAGGAAAGGGTTTATTTGCTGGTGTGTATGAACCAGGGTGTCCATCACCTCTCCTTGGATGGAATTGCCTCTTGACCAGCCTCTTCCCCAGGATCCCCTTCCCAAGGGGTTTTCTGCTGAGCCAGTTTCTCACAGCCATCAGGATCCCTGGGTGCCAGCCCTGGGCCCAGCCTGGCCAGCTGGGAGTGCAGGAGGTCTGAAAACACGGCTCTGTGTCCTGGACAAGTGTCCCCAGCAATGGCCCTTTGCCAGCACTGCAATTTTGTGGCAATCATGTGTCTGCATGATGTGATGAGGGTCTGAACAGAACCTGCACAGGTGTGTGCACTGCACAGGCACCTGGGCTGAGGTGACCTTCAGAGATGCCTTCTAACCATATTTATCACAAAATGGTTTGGATTGGAAGAGACCTTAAAGCTCATCTTGTTCCTCACCCCGTGCCATGGGCAGGGACACCTTCCACTATCCCAGGCTGCTCCCAGCCCTGTCCAAGCTGGCCTTGGACACTGCCAGGGATCCAGGGGCAGCCACAGCTGCTCTGGGTAAAGGAGAAGGGCCTGGGTGAGAGTCAGGGCCATAATGATGGGAAATGTAAATACAGAAATGGGGAGGGTGGAGGGAATGCAGAGCACAGGACTTGTAAACTCAGCCCTCAGCACAGGGGACACTGAGCAGGAGCAGCTTGTCCAGCCTGGGGGCCAGTGCTTCCATAGAGGGGCACTGCAGAGAGTGGTGAGAGGGGGAACATGAGGAAGGGAGCTCTGGATGGGCTGGCAGGGTAACCTGGCAGTGTGCAGGTGAGGTAACCTGGCAGTGTGCAGATGGGATAACCTGGCAGTGTGCAGGTGGGATAACCTGCCAGTGTGCAGGTGGGATAACCTGGCAGTGTGCAGGTGAGGTAACCTGGCAGTGTTCAGGTGGGATAACCTGGCAGTGTGCAGGTGGGATAACCTGGCAGTGTGCAGGTGAGGTAACCTGGCAGTGTTCAGGTGGGATAACCTGGCAGTGTGCAGGTGGGATAACCTGGCAGTGTGCAGGTGGGATATCCTGGCAGTGTGCAGGTGGGATAACCTGGCAGTGTGCAGGTGAGGTAACCTGGCAGTGTGCAGGTGGGATATCCTGGCAGAGTGCAGGCAGGCTGGGGTGGGATAGAGCCCTGGGCAGCCACGCTGGCCTTTCCTCGTGTCTGGGATGGGGAGCAGGGCTGAGTTTCGAGCCTCCCCCACCCTGTGCTCATTGGGCCCTTTTGCTTTTATAGGGCATTTTCTGAAAATGATGCTTTCCTTGAGTCCTAAAACTCATTTGCTGCTAAATCCTTCACTGAGGGGCAGCTGGAACAAAGCTAAACCCCTGCAGGAAGAGTTTTGCAAGCAGACCTACAGTATACTTCAGCTCAGACTTCAGGAGATGAGGGCTGAGACTTCACTGGTTTGGTTTTAGGTGTTAATTTTTCTTATTTCTTAAAAAAAAAATAAAATAAATCTGCATCTCCAGAAGAAGATAAGGCTGAGTCTAGGAAAAGCTGCAAGACACCCCTGAGGTTCAGAGGAGCCTTTGCACAGGAGTTATCCTGTTCTTGCCTCACATCCTGCATGAGACACTCCAACATAGCAATGACCTGGTGGTTTTGGGGAGTCCTCTCCCAGCCCACAGCACCCCTCCCCCAGGAGCCTACAAACATCCTCTTGGCTCTTCCCTGTCCCTGTGGCCCATCCCATGGATGCTCCTGCTTTGCAGGGAAGCATCCTTCACTTGTGGGAGGTTTTCTGGAGCAAGAGATGTGGTGACAAGTGGAGCATCTCACCCCCCTGAAGCAGCTGGGGTGTCCCCTATCCTCCCTGCATGTGGTGACAGCTCTGTGCAGCCCAGTGACAACAACAGGCAAGCAGGTGAGTCACAGAAAGAGGGATTTTTATTGTCCAGGAGGAAGTGCACACTCTGAACATAAAAGACAAACCCTGCCCCACCATCCCCACAGCCAGGAGCAGCCCAGTGACCCCACGCTGCAGGATCTGACTCATGAACCACCTAGACAGGGGCAGTCTGGCAGCTCCCAGCCTCAGATCCTGCAGCCCACCCGGCTGGGGTTGCCCAGCAAACCCCAAGGACACTGCTCTGACCTCTGCTCTCACCAGTGCGTCCAGACAGAGTCCCAAATGTTGGGAAGAGAGGACAGGGCCAGCCCCCAGCCCCCTGTGCTGCAGGGCTTGGCTGAGCTCCCTCACCTTGCTGGCTGTGGGGAGGGAGTGTGCCAGGGCTGGGTGCAGGACCCAGGGTGCAATACAAATGAAACAACACATTGCTTCTGGCCCCCTTAAAAAAAAAAAAAACTTCCATAGGAAGAAGTAAAGTGCCCGCCATAGTCAGAGGATCCATCAGGACACAAGTGCCCTGCATGGAAAGCCAAGCCAGCCCTGCACAGGCTGGTTTAGCCAGGATTATTGCAGCTGAGAAATGGCTTTAACCCACCCCCCACCCCCTGTGCCCAAACAGGCCTGGCAGGAGCAGCCCTCAGGTTACATCCCACCAGCACCTGCCTTGCAGTGATGCTGGGTTTGCTGTGCCCGTGGGAAGGACAGGGTGCTGTGGGCCAGGCTGGGCCCTGTGGCTCCCCTCCAGTCCCTCTCCTGTCACCCCCCACCCCAGCCATGCTCCCAGCAGATTTTTTTTTTTTTTTTTGCAGTGAGTTCAGCCCCACGAGTGAGGCTTCTGTGCTTTGAGACCATTTTGTGTACTTAACATCTTACTTCAGTAAAACAGTTCCCAAACCCATAGAAATTCATATTTACACCAAAAGGAAACTCCCAGCCCACAGCCTGCCCTGTTCCCCCGTTCATCTGCACCTCTGCCCAGCTCAGCCTCTGGACCAGCTCCTCACATCTTCAGAGGCCACTGCTCAGCACCAGGCAAGCTCCCCCAGAGAAATGCTGCTGTGGTGGACAGGCCACCCTCCCAGACACTGGGGTCACCAGCTGTGAGATCATCTGTTCCCAGAGCCCCTGTCCCCAGCCACAGGATGCTGTGATTGCATCTGGAAATGCTGTCAGGACCCCTTCTCTGCAGGTGACCTGGCAGCCAGGTGATGGCACAGCTCTTGGGTTTCTCTGGGACAACACAAGAACAAAGAGGAATTGTTTCTCTGCCCCTCCATCATGTGGAATGGGAGCACAGTCTCCCGTTCCTCTCTGTTCTGAGGGAGGCCAGGATGATTCTGCTGGCAGAGAAACCTGAGCTTGTGGCCCTAGAAAATATGCCTGGGCTGCCTGGAGGGCTGTGCTGGATCCAGGAAGGAATCGGGGTGGTGGATTAAAGAGTTGGAGAGAGTCCTGCAGCGCTCCAGAGCTCCTTGAGCCTCCAGACAGAAGGCATGGACAGCTCTCCTCTGAGCTGGGCAGCGTGGCCTGGAGGCAGGGCCAGCTGTTCCTGGCACTGCCACCTTGTATTCTGCCCTCCTGCTCTTGGTAGAGGTGGCCCATGAAGTCACCTTCAGGCTGGTGCAGTTCAGGAGGTCCCGAAGTCACCTTCAGGAGGCTGGAGCACGCTGGGAGGTTGGGAAGCAGGGCTGTCCCTGCTGTGTGCAGAATGTGGAGCCCTGCTCAGTTCAGAGATCCAAGGAGCTCCTCAGCTGCCTGATCCAAAGGAGCTGTGTGCCACGGCAAGCCCAGCCCACTGCTCCTGGTTATTGCTGATGTGTCTGATACCCCTCCACCTGCAGGAGCAGCAGAACCACCCCACTGGGTGCAGGAGTTGTCTCCTGTCCTGCAGAGCTGTGAGGAGACACCCAGTGCCACAGGGCAATGGCAGAGTCATGATGTGTCTGCTTGAAAGGCTGCTCCCCCCTTCAGGTGGGGCAAGGAGGCAACAGGACCACCAAGGTACCTGCAATGCCATGTTTCCACCAGTGCTGAAATCACAGAGATGCTGGCAGGGCTGCAGCTCCTGGTGCCCCCATTCCTGCTCACCACCCTGCTGCCCCTTTGCCAGGGTAAGTGTTAAGGAATGCCAGCTGCAGAGCCTGTGATCAGAGATGCCTCCTGGGGCCGTTTGTGTTCAGCAGCTGGGATCTCATGGCCTGGATGCTGTTCAAGATCTTCTTCTGGTGGCCCATCATGGTGATGCCCAGACTCCGAACATCCCTGGGGAACAGAGACACTGTCAAAGACACTTGTGCCACTCCCCAGGGACACAGCTGCACCCCCTGGGCCAGCCCAGGAACCTGTGCCTGGCTCTCCTCCACTTGCCCAGCAGCACAAGGCTGGTCCTGCCAAGGGTCCAGGGGCATCCTCCCAGGCACAGAGAGGCTGCCATTCCCTTGGGCATGACAAAGCCACTGTGACAGCCTGGGGAGCAGCAGCAGGATCACTGCTGGCAGGCTGGTAGGTGACAAGATCGATGCTGGGAAATTGGATTCAGTTTTAGTGAGATGCCCCCAGATAACCCAGTCAGAAGGAGGGATGGATGATGAGCCTTCCCCATCCAAAAGATTCTCTGATGTGCATGAGAAGCAAGGCTCACTATCAGCTCAATCCCAGAGCAAAGGTCCCATGTCCAGCCCCAATCAATGCACACAACAACCCTCTGTCTGTGTCTCTGTGCCTTCCCTTTCACTGCCACAGGAACCCCTGCCCAGCAGCTCCATGCCTTTGGACAGGGAACAAGGCTCTTAGGACAGGCTGCTGCCAGCCCTGTCACTACTGCTAACAGCAAGGGATGAGGGATGTAAGGGCAGGAGCTGGCAGTTGCCTCTTTTCTGGTACTGCCTGGATGCTCCACCTTGGAAACTCCCTAGACAGGTGGGAGATCAAGTTCCTCACAGCAGGAGGGGGTGGGACAGATCTTCTCTGGCTCTCCTTGCTTATCCCACCCTTGGTCATGTGTTGATGACCTGCCAGTGATGTCTCTCTCCTGGCTGCACTGAGCAGGGTCCTGTGCACAAAAGGACAAAGCTCCAAGGTAGTGCCTGGCTATGATTGCTTCCCAGAGATCCTAGAGAAGCTGTGCACAACAGCACAGCCACACTCTAGTCAGAGATGCCTTTGGCAGGGAAAACAAAGATGAG
This sequence comes from Sturnus vulgaris, assembly GCF_052056855.1. Taxonomy (NCBI): domain Eukaryota; kingdom Metazoa; phylum Chordata; class Aves; order Passeriformes; family Sturnidae; genus Sturnus; species Sturnus vulgaris. Next base: position 5,756,637 of record NC_142267.1, on the reverse strand, counting down.
AAGCACAGGGAGACAGCAACCTCCTGCCTGACCCTGCTGTGACCAGGAGGTCGGGTTAGGTGACCTCTGGAGCACCTTGCAACCTGAATTACCTCCTGTGGGTCTGTGGTGACATTGGAGAGCCACCACAGAGCACTGGGGGTGACTTGGAGCTCACAGCCTCTCACAACTCCCACACCTTCCCTCATAGCTCAGCGCAGCCTTGGACATTGCCCCAAGTCTCAACTCTAGAGAGACATCTCTGGCACCAGGGACCAGCTGGAAGAAGCCAGCTGAGGCAGGAGGGTCAGTGTTTGGGGCTGGGTTGGTGCAGGGGCCCAGGCAGTGCTGTTTGCTCCCTGTTACTCACTCGAGGTTCATGTGCATCACCATGCCCAGGGACGAGTACCCGGCCATGGCAAAGTTGTCCCGGTAGTGCCCCAGTCGGATGGAGTCCAGCCAGTCCTCCACTGTCAGGCAGCTGCTCAGGTCGAGGAGACCCCTGTCCAGGCGACTCTGGGTGAACCTGGGAGCAGAACACAAGGGGTTAAATGACAAAGATTGGTCCGAGGTGAGCAGGCTGTGAGGGCCACCTGAAAGCACCTATAGGATCAGGTGAAGATTGAGGTTGGAAAAGCTGTCTAAGATCAATTCCAACTGTTGGCTCAGCACTGCCAGGGCTAACACTAAGCCATGTCCCCAGGTGCCACATCCACACCTGCAGGGATGGTGAGGTGACTTCACCCCTGCCCTGGGCAGCCTGTGCCAGGGCCTTGCCACACTTTTTGTGAAAAAAATTCCCCTAATATCAAACTTAAACCTCCTATGGCACAACTTGAGGCCATTTTCTCTTTTCCTGCCCCTCATTCTCTGGGACCAGAGACCAGCCACTGCCTGGCTGTCCCCTCCTGTCAGGGAGTTGTGCAGAGCCACAAGGTTCCCCCTGAGCTTCCTTTTCTCCAGGCTGAGCCCCTTTCCCAGCTCCCTCAGTCTGGAGCCAGGGTACTCCAGAGCCTTCCCCAGCTCTGTTCCCTTCTCTGGACACACTCCAGCCCCTCCATTTTTGTCTTGTCATGAAGAGCCCAGAACTGAGCCCAGGATTCAAGGTGGGGCCTCACCAGTGCCCAGCACAGGGGGGAAATCAGTGCCCTGCTCCTGCTGGCCACACCATTCCCAATCCAGGCCAGATGCCATTGGCCTCTTGACACCTGGGCACACAGCTGGAACCCTGCAGGGCAGCACAGAGCCCTCCCAGGCAGGGAAAGGCAGGGATGCTGCTGCACGGGCACTTCCTTGGCCTTGGCATGGTGGGGGCAAGGGGGTGAAATGCATGAAGTTCCTCACTGCCCACCACAGCCTGTGCCCACGAGCCCTGTGCATGCCCATGCTCCCAAGGGCAGCCATTGGGGCTGCAGCCAGTCAGAAATATCCCAAAAATTCCTGTAACCCAGACGTTGGAACCCTGAAGCCTGGGAGTTTCGAACTTTCTGTGCTTTCTGGCACTGACCCTCAAGAGAGCACTGCTTTTGACTTGAGGCCTTGGAGAAGGCTCCAAATTTGAGTGATGGAATCACTGGGGTGTAGTTTGAACAGAAATGTGTAATTTCACATGGAGACAGGTTTGGAATTCGGGGTTTTAGAATACAGTAACAGGTATGGGACAAGATGGAGGTTCTGGGGTGTTGGCTCTTCTTCCCTCTTGTTCCTCCTTCTTAGTTCTAGGTGGTAATTTTTGGTTGGATAGAAAATCCTGCAGTGTGGGTCACAGGTGTTTGGTCATTGGGTCAAAAGTATAAATAATATAGAAAACTAATAATAATAAAAATAATAATAAATAAATAATAATAAAAGCTAATAACATAATTAGTTTTTAATTGGATAATTAGGCCTTAAAAGACCTTGCAACGAGCGAGATTTTGTCACTTTTTAGCTTGTTAGCTAACAGAACTCACTGGTGCTATAGGTAAGAATCAACAAACAACACTAAAATCCACCTCTCGTGCTTCACCCGCACGCTCTGACCGGCACCGAGCCGCCGTGCCCTGCCCACCCAGGCAGCCCTGACCTGTAGATGGTGCCCGTGCACTTGAGGCTGTCGGGGCTGCGGATCAGCTTGTCCAGGATGCTGACGATGTGCGCGAATCGCGGCCGCTCGCTGCGCTCCTTCTGCCAGCAGTCGAGCATCAGCTGGTGCAGGCTGCTGGGGCAGCCCATGGGGGCGGGCAGGCGGTACCCCTCCTCTACCGAGGTGATCACCTGCGAGGAATCCACAAACAGCAATGGGGCTGAACCCCCACGCTGCTGCCGGCCCCCCTCAATTCCTTCCTGCTTCACTGGAACATCTGGGAGAGCTGCTGGGGATTCGGGATGGGGAGCAGAGGGCTGTGCTGTGCACATGCTGAACAACGAGGGAATGGCTGCGTGCAGGTTTGTGCACAGCTGGCAGCAGGCTGGACATCACACACACACACAGGAATTCAGTGCCCTGACAACAGGCTTGTCCAGTGGCCTAAAATATTGTTGAGTTGTCCAGTGTTTAGTGGTCCAGTGGACTAAGATATTGCAGCTTCCCTCCTGCAGACAAGCCAGGAGGGCTGCACTCCAACTCGAGTTTTTCTACAGCCAGGGTGGGGCACAGGTGGGCAAGGCTGGAGGAAAAGCTGCTTGAAGGAATTGTGTGGAGGAGGCAGTGTAAGCCACTGCATTCGTGCCCTGCTGTCACCAAAGCCACCACAAAATTTAAAAAAACCTAGGAAGAGAAGAGACTCCCTGCACAGGGGGAGAGTTATAGTACCTATGAGGTCAGAAAAAGAGTCTTGTTCTGCAGAGCTAAAATACTCATTTTACTACCTCCTTTTGGAAATTTTCCCCTCAGATTGTGGTCAGGATTATTACCAACATTTCCCTTCAGATTTTATGCTTCTCTTGAGGTGACAGTGGCTGTGCTAACCTGAGGCTCTCAGCAGCTTCATCTGGGCAGTGGAAGGGATGGACACCCAGCACTGGAACTGGCAGGCTGGTGCAGTGGGGCTGCAGTGACCCTCTGCAAGCCCCACTTCAAGGGACCCCTTCCAGGGCCTGGGAAATGTGGCACAACATGTGCTGAATGTCTCCAGCCAGCAGAAAGGCAGGACTGGGGACAGCCACAGTGCACAGAGCCAGCGTGGCTGTGACCTCCCTGTCCTGGGAGCTGAAGTCAGTGTCCCCAGGAACAGGGCAAGATTGGGAAGGGCCAGCAGGATGGGCAATATATGAGCTCTGGTCACTCCTGGGAGCTGTGGGACTGCAGAGGCAAAGGCTGTGCAGTGCAGGGATGGACTGGTGTCACCACAGAGGGGACATCACCCTGTGCACAACCCTGTGGGGATGTGGGGAGGGGCAGGAGCTGCTCCTTGTGCCCCTGTTGCCCAGGCAGGCTGGGCTGGGGCAGCGGGAGCAGGGCCAGGTGTGGCAGCACTCACGTCCCGGTTGGTCATGTTCCAGTAGGGTCGCTCGCCGTAGGCCAGCACCTCCCACATGACGATTCCATAGCTCCACACGTCGCTGGCCGAGGAGAATTTGCGGTAGGCGATGGCCTCGGGAGCTGTCCAGCGGATCGGGATCTTCCCACCCTGGAAAAGGGAGAGAGGGGAGGCTCAGAGCAGGCAGGGCTCAGCATCCCCTGCTCTGCTGCACAAGAGATAAGCTGGGGTGGCATCTTCTAAAAAGGACTGAGGAGGTAATTCTGCACAAGGTTAGCCCAGAGGTGTACGTGGAGGACAGCTTCAAGGTGTTCCCAGCAGAGCAAGGGGAACACTGTGCTCTTTTATAAGGTCTTCATGCACAATTTGGTCCCCCAGTGCTCAAGAGAGAAGGAATCCACAGTGATGAGGATGAGCACACCAGCACAGAGCTCTGAGCTGAGCAGACAGGGAGAGTGATGGGATGGGCTCCCTGTCCTGCCCTGCTTTGACAGGCAAGGACTGAAAAAGAAGATGCATTCAATTGAAGGACTGTGCTGACAAAAATCAGCAATATATGGACTAAGAATGCTTTTAAGCTGGAAATGTGGTTTCCAGCCATCTGAGGAGGGAAGTTGCAGTGTAGGGGACATCAGGTGGGCTTCCCAGAGCACCTGGGGCAGGAGTGGTGAGCCATCACCATTCAGGAATACCTGTACAGGGAGAGTTGCCTCCACCCAGCTGAGTCCTGCCTGCTCTGGCACTGCCTTGATAAGGACTGAGGATGAACAATGTGTCTTTTGGGACAGTTTCTTGGGGAAAGAAATGTCCTGAGCATGTTGAAGACAACACAGGAGGAACCTGAGTTTCTGAACACAAAAGAAACCTAATTTGTAGGATACCCTGACTGAGCCCTCACCAGATCCTGACACTACATCCTCGTGGTTCAGCTCTACCCACACTATGCACTGTCCAATCTTCAGTGCACCAAGGTCCCTCAAAGCACCAGAAACCAAGCAGTAGGAACCTTCCCCAGAGTTAAATTATCTGCAATGACATGCTATTTTTTGAGATACCAGAAGGAGCAGATGAATGCACAGACACACACACACACAGTGAGCCCCTCTGGCTCAGCTTTTCCACTCTGCTGGAGCCAAGCAAAGACCATGAAGGCCACGTTCTTTGAGCTGGTGCACTCATTCCTCAGAACTGCAGCATCATGTTCAGCATCAGCTACCCCAAGGGAGCCTGAAGCTCTTTCTGCTTCTGTAGTCTTGGTCTGTCTGAGGAATGATGCTTGGACTGCTACAGCTCCAAACTGGCCTCCATCAGGAACAGCCTGTCCACCAGACGTGTTGCAGGGCAGCACACTAATTCTTTTCATGGCCAGGGAAGAGCAAAGAGAGCTCATTTTATTTAACATATTCTATGTATTTCATGGAAATGCATTTCATTTTGCTACTGATGACCTCTCATGGAGGAGGACATAAAGAAACAGAGCTTCCAGGCTGGCCAGAAAAATCTCCATGTGCCTTCACAGACAAAAGTGTCCTGCATGAAATAAAACCACAGGTTGCAAAACCAATTCCCACCTTTCCCACATCCATGAATGAAGCAGAATCACATGGAAAAAACAGTGTGTGGCCAGAGTGCTGAAAGATGGACCAGAACACCAATGGATTGATGGCTCTAGGACCAATCCAATGGCTCTAGCCACCAATCTGCCATGGATTGATGGCTCTAGGACCAATCCAATGGCTCTAGCCACCAATCTGCCATGGATTGATGGCTCTAGGACCAATCCAATGGCTCTAGACACCGATCTGCTATGGACTGCTGGCTCTAGGACAGCTGAGGAGTGGGTGAAGCTACACAGCCCAGGGAAGGACTCCAGTGGAGACACAGAAGCCACACACGCCCATGGGAGCAGTTGGCTGGGGACGTTTGATAACTCCCTGCCCTCCCATCCTGCTGCTCCTTGTCCACTGCACACAGTTCTGGGATGTCCCTGTGTGAAGGACAGCACATTAAAGCTCAGGAGCTCTTTGGGTTCCAGCTGCTGGCCCAGATACCAGCAGGAAATGCCAGCACCATTCCTGCCCTACCTATTTGGATTTGAGAGTCTCTGACTTTTCCACGTGTCAGTGTTGGGGCAACAACCATCAGCAGGGACAGGGCTGTGAGGCACCCACCGTGGTGGTGTATGCAGCATCGGGGTCGTCCTCCAGGATGCGGGAGAGGCCGAAATCCGACACCTTGCACACCAGGTTGCTGTTGACCAGGATGTTGCGGGCTGCCAGGTCCCGGTGCACGTAGCCCAGGTCAGACAGGTACCTCATACCAGCCCCAATGCCCCTCAGCATCCCCACCAGCTGGATGATGGTGAATTGCCCGTCGTGTTTCTGGAAAGGAAACAACCCAGAGTTTGCTTGTGGTGCTCAGCACCATCCTGATGGTGCTGCTGTCATTGAACCAGCTCCCCAGTGCCTCTCATCTTTGGATTAGCACCTCCTCTGACCACAGTGCCTGCTGCTTGTGCCCCTGCCCATTTCCTGCCCTCTCAGTGCCTCTGACATGTGCTCAGGGAGTTGTCCCTGCCTTTGCAGTGTCACTCCAGGGAGCCAGATGTGATGCCTGGAGCCTGTGTCTGTTGGAGAGGTGAGAGCCCAGCACTCACAGCTCTCTCTAACACAGGGATTTCAGTGGCTGTGAGGCTGAGGAGCAGGAGCCAGCCCCAGGGGACGTGCAGTGAATGAAAACACAAACGGTCTCCTTACCCTGAGGAAGGTGTCTAGCGAGCCGTTCTCCATGTATTCAGTAACAATCATTACCAATTTGCCTGCAGAAGACATGGGAGGTCAAATTAGCAGAGAAGTCACCTTCTTTCAGGAAGCCCAGTGCTAGGTTTTTACTGGGAGAGACATGAACTCAGGTCTGTGGCTCTTCTGCACCCCCTCAAACTGGTGTCACCTCAGCACTGGGCAGGACTGGCCCAAGGATGGGGATGTGGCAACAACCCAGACAGGTACCCCTCCCTCCAGGTGCTATTGATATGGCTGGGTCAGTTTTGTTACCCTGCTGAAATTTGCATGCCATTAGTGTAAGACTTTGCATCAGAATGTGCTTTTTGGAGGAAGACTTCAAATTATGATTCAATACAGGCAGCCTTTAAAATAAATGCCTTTGAGTAGGACATCTCCCAAACCAACAGTGATCTGGAGCACACTGCAGAGCATGATGTGGAACTGCCACGGGGAAGTTTGTCCTGGAAGAGAAGGCAAGGTGGCTGTCCCAGGTAAATGCACAAATCTGAAAAGCCACTGGGGCAGTGCAGGATGGATTGGCACCCAAAGCGAGCTCTGACCCCCATCTCCCACAGGGAGATGCATCCCAGCTCTGCCTCACCATACACTCCCTCCCCTGCCAGCCACATACTCCTGGTGACCACCCCCTCCAGGTGGATGACATTGGGGTGGTCGAACTGTGCCATGATGCTGGCCTCACTCAGGAAGTCCCTCCTCTGCTTCTCTGTGTAGCCTGCCTTCAGTGCTTTGATGGCCACAGGGATCTCCCTCTTCCCTGGCAGTTTCAGGCGGCCGTAGCACACCTCTCCAGACTCCCCTGCAAGGCAAGGCAAAGTGGGAGCACGGAGAACTCCTCAGCTTCTTGCACTCACCCACCAATACCATGAATCATGCAGTGTGTCAGCACACTCACAGCATGCCCCAGCCTCTCTGGTTTTCAGCCTGGATTTCAATCCCCTCCAACCCCTCCAGGATTCAATCCTCTGAAAGGATTGCTCAGCTCTTCCAGTTCAGGAAGAGTGGGAACATCAAAAACCACCTCTCTCTGGTGGCTGTCACTGAAGGCAGTGGGCCAAGGGCAGTGATTACAGTGGCACTTGCTTTATTGCTTTTAATGAACAAATTTGAGAGCCTCAGAGCAGACAGGATGACCCTCATCATTCCTCTGGGTTAAGCCCTCAGGGTGCTGCTGGTGAAGTTCCAGCTCCAGCTCTACACTGTGCTTCCCCAAAATGCAAAATTCCCTTTTGTTCTGAAAATGTACCGTTTCACTTGCAATTCCATTTGCATCTTGTCACCCCGGGTTTTTTCATGGGTGCATGTTGGGAAACCCACGGGGACAGGCTGAGCCATCTGCTGTGTCAGATGAGCCACCAGTGCCACACGTGCTGACGAGCAAGCCCCTGCAGCAGGCTGCTCCAAAGGGTTTATTTCACTCCCCCAAAGCCCATGCTACCCAAGGATAAGGAGCAGATGAAGCCCTGCTGAGCACAGCTCTGATCCAGGGGCACAGCACAGCCTCAGATCATGGATTTCCCTGAGCAGACACGATGCAGAGAGGCAGCTGGGCCCCAGGACTCACCAGACCCAATGACCTTCTCAATCTTGATGCGGGAAGCCTCTATTTCACGGGTGAACTCATGCACAGCTTGGCAGGGGTCCTCGTACGTGTGTGGGTCCACGTAGAACTTGGACTCGGGGAACTTCACTGCCGGGTTTCAAAGTGGAGAGAGGAGATCAGCACTGTGAGACAGCTCTGCTGGGAGCAGGGACAGCCAGCAGCAGGGCAGAGGATGGGCAGGGGCAGGACAGGCTGAGGAGCCACAGCACAGCACAGGGAACACTGAGTCACTCCCTGGCCCAGCAGTGTCCTCAGAGCAGTTCAGGACCTCAGATGTTCTCAGACGTTCTCCACATGATTGTCCCACTCCATCACCCCCCACCCCTGCCCCTGGCCTGCTGCTCTCTCAGTGCACACTGTTGAACCTTTCAGACCACCCACTCAAATCTCCTAAGATACATTCCCAGAAGGAGGCAAACCCCTTCCCCCTGGAAAGCACAGCAGTGGCAGGGGGTAACAGCCCATCTCTGCCCATCCATGGGGCTGGGGTCCTTCCCAGAGTGTGTCCTACCTTGCCCATTCTGATAATGCATCTTCTCCTCATCAGAGTCCTGGAAAGCCTTGCTGTACCCACAGTGCCTGCCACGGGAGGACAAGGGTGAGAACAGAAGCCCCCATCCCTCACCCCAGCAGGATTCCAAAAGCAGGGTAGAAGGCAGGGCATGCTGGGGCTGTGGGCTGCCAGAGAAAACACTTGGCCATCCACCAGCTGCACCCCTGCATCTCACTGGCCTGACACCTTGGTCTGGATCAATGAACTCTCCAGTGCTCCCCAAGTCCTGGCAGTGCTAAAAGCATGTGTGCTCCACATGCCTGGCTCAGCCATGCTCATACAGAGCACACAGTCTCCTTTGGATCTGTCTGCTGTAGAAAAGGTCCCTCCACTCTTAACCTAACCACCAGTCCATCCAGTCAGCTGTTGTACTGGTAGTAGTTCTGGTACTGGTATTGCTATTGCTACTGATATTCCATATATTATACTGATAATCTACTGATATTCCATGATATTATAGTATATACACTGATTTATTACTATTCAGCCTGCTGGCATGAGGGGAAGATCTGGAAACTGGCTCTGCCTCAGGGAAAGTGGTGACCCTTAAATGAAGTCTCTTGGCTGCTTATTAACCCTGGGGCTATGGATGCCCTGGACAAACTGAAAGGAGAAAAGTTGTGCCCAAGCTCTCCCATCCCTCCTGTCGCTGATGGAGACCTCCAGAAAACCCCACTAGCCTCCACAAAACCCTCACCTACCTCTTCTTGCAGATCAGAACCACCAGCAAGGCGACAAGGCCAGTGATGAGCGTTAGGCAGATCCACACGATGGTCATGGTGTCGTACCGGAGGGACACTGGGAAAAGCAGGGTAGGAAGGGGCTGAGCTGGATGGGGAATGCACTGCTGAGCTCAGGAATGGCCTTCACCATGGTCTTCAGAGATAAAGCCTCGGGCTGACAGTGGGGTCATGGTCTTCAAAGATGAAGCACTGTCCTACCTATTCCCAGTTTTGAGGCTCTCCCAGTGTACAGGGACCATTTACATGTGGGGAAAGCAAGGAGAGATCTGAGAAAGCCATGGTGACATGGTGACACAGCAAACCAGTTCAGAGAGAGACTGGAGCCTCAGGACCTCTCCAGGTCTTCCCTGCCTTAACTGCTACATCCTTCCTCCCTCTTCTTTCTAATGTATAAGCATGGAATCATGGAATCATCAGGGTTGGAAAAGACCTCTAAGATCACTGAGTCCAACCATTAACCCAGCCATCACTTAAACATGTCCCCGAGTGCCACATCAACAGATTCATCGAGCACTTCCAGGCATGGTGACTCTACCACTGTCCTGGGCAGCCACTTCCTTCAGTGAAGAAATATTTCCTATTACCCTAAACTGTTTTAACTTGAGTCTGTTTCCTCTTGCTCCAAACATGTCAGGAATGCATCCTCAAGCAATCCCTGCAGGCTGAAACCACAGGGATGTGCCTCCAGGCCCCTTCCCTGTGTGGCAGAGGGACAATGGCCATGGAGAAAGGCATCACCAGGCTCCATGCTCCCTGCCCCACACTTCCCACACCCCACACTCACCTGGCTTCCCCGTTTCCACCTCCACAGTCTGGCTGAACCTCCCGCAGCCGGCAGAGGTGCGAGCCCGCACCTGGAAGATGTAGCGGGTGGCAGGCTTGAGCCCAGAGATGGTGGCAGTGGTGCTCTTGGATTTCAGAGTGGAGTAGCTCTGCATTTCCTTGTCCTGAGGAAAATCAACAATAAAACCTTCTCTGCATCAGCACAGAAGTGTCCCACAGAAGCCTGTGGTGCAAGGCTGGCTGATGGAGGGGCCTCTCTGAGAAACAAGCGTTACCTTCTCGTAGTACTTGATCTCGTACTCCAGGATGATGCCATTGGGCTGGTCTGGCTCTTGCCACAGCAAGGTGACACTGTTCTGTCCTGTGCTCTCCTGATGCACCACCACCACCTGTGATGGGGCTGGGGACCAGACACAGGGGGTTAGGTGCTGCTGAGGGGGGGCAGCAGGAGACAGCAACAGGGAAGGGTGGAACCAGAGCCCCAGGCCGGACTCCTGGCTTAAACCAGGTTTCTGTTTCATTACAGCTATGTGGAGATGAGTGCTGTGAAGGGGGGTTGCAAACAGGCTTTTCCTTGTTTTGGCTGTGTCAGTCTCTTTCCCATGGAGTAAAGCAGCTCTGGGAAGATGAGGGAGGAGGGCACTGCCCCAGCACAGGCAGCAGGGGACACTGGTGATTTGCTGTGATCTGGAGCCAGAAAGGAGAAGGACCAGTGTGGCTGCAGGTCCTGGAGATCCCTCTGTCCCCTCTTGTTCTACCTGGGGTAAAGGGAGAGGGGCAGGGGAAGATGGAAGGGGAGGTGATAAGGATGCTCAGGGTCTGAGCACCAGTCTAAAAGGGCCTTGGGGGTGCTCTGCTGCCCTGGGATATTTGTCATCTTCCCAATCCTGAGCTGGGAGTCTGTGAATCAGTTCTTGTACCTGTAGCCATGCCTGAACTGTAGCTGTCACAGCTGCAGGAACCAACTCAGCAGCCTCTTCTCCTACTGGGAAAATACCCACTGGAAGTTCCCCAGAGTGTAGTGGGTGCTGGGATGGCCAGGTGCAGCCATTGGATCTGACTCATGGGAAGGTTTCAGGCTCCATTTGTGAGCTTCACTATCAGGTGAAAAATGGGATGTGTCAGCTCTGGGGAAGACAGAGCTGTTGTGGCCATGGCTGCAGTGCAGGAGTGTCACCAGAGCAACACAGAGACTCAAAGAGGCCACAGGGGCTGCAGCAGCAGCCGTGGGACACCCAGGGACTGAAAAGCAGCAGTTTCAGCTCCTTGGGGCTGACTCCTCTGAGAAGCAGAAAATACTGCTGGTACAGAGCACCCTGGGGAGATGGGTCAGGGTGGGATGGTGGGAATCACTTAAATTGCATCAGCATGTTTTACTCCAAATAGCCCAGGGAATCTGTGCTGCATCTGCCTTACCATGCTCAGCTATTGGGGCTGGGGGGACAAGGATGACCAGGAGGTCCCCCCATGCCGTGCCAGGGTCTCTCAGCCCCCCTGGAGGGAAGAGGGCTCTGCCACACGCAGCAGCTGAACTACCAAATTCCCAACTCCTCTGCTTTCACAGCACCTCCTCAGAATCCATTTTACAGCTGAGTGGTCAAAATAGGAATATTCAGCACTTCCTGAGAGCATCTCCATCTGAGGCATCAGGCTGAGGCAGCTCATCAGCACTTGAAGGGATTGTGAGCAGGACTGAGCCATTTCCATGTGCTGCAGAAGTGCTACGGGCTGGCAGCAGTGACAAAGGGACCTGTTCTCATGCCAGCCATGAGCTGTCCAGCAAAGCTTCCCAGGTTTCTCCCACTGGTACCCCTGCCATGAGAGCAGAAGGGGCTCAGCACCATGGGAAGTTCTTGTGGGCTCATTTCATACTGGGAGGACTGACAAGGAGGGTCAGTCCCTGCTCTGATCTCCCTGCCCACAGTGTGCTCCATGGAAAAGTGCCATGGAGCAGAGTCCTGTCCTACCTGGGCTAGAGCAGTGCTCAGAGGATTTTCCTGGGGAAAGATCATTTTGCAGTGAGGAATTTGCAGAGTGAGACATGCACGGGAGAGACTTTTCCCAGCAAACATTGCTGTCACTTGCCTGGGCCTGGCATTAGTGTGAGGTAAGGGCAGAGTATGAACTGCTGCCTGGCCCCTTGGGAAGGGACAAAAGGCTGGAGGATCAGCCTGAAACATTCATGCTCCACTTAGTGTTCCTGTCAATAAACAAGTGCTCTCCATGTCCCCTGTCTCCTGCAGAAAAGGAGCCTCCAACAGTGGCTGCAAGCTGAAGTGAAGGGAGCAGAGAAGGGAAAAGGACACCGTGACGCAGAAGCAGAGAAGGATAAGAGTTAACCTTGGGCAGAAATTTGTCCCCAGCCCATCCCAGCTCCCTGAACCCACCTCCAGCAGCAGAGACCACAGGGCTCTCATTTCTTGGCCGTCCCAAACCCAGTCCTTCGCTACCAGAGCAGGTTCTGGCTCTTACAGACACAGGCTGGAGCAATACCAGAGCCAACATCAGCATCACCCCAACAAGCCACGCCTGGAGGCTGCGTCTGCTCCTCCTACCTGCCTGGTTTGTGGTGATGTTGGCCACCGCGGCTCTCCGCGACTCCAGGCTGAGGTCGGACACTCCGTTGACGGCCTCCACCCAGAAGGAGTAGTTGGTGTGGGCCAGGAGGTTGGTGACGGTCAGCGCTCCCTGCACCAGGCTCATCTGCTGGGGCACGAAGCGGATGCTGCTGCCGCACGCCTCGCACGGCCCCGCCGCCCCCGCGCAGCGCCGGCACCGCACGTTGTACACGACATCGGCACGGCCACCCTTGTCCAGCGGCGGGCCCCACTCCAGCGTCACAGACGTGCCGTTCACACTGGAGATCAGGTTCACCGGGGCAGAGGGGGGCCCTGGAAGAGTGTGGACACGCTGTGAGAGGTCTAGGAGAATTACAGCCAGGGGAATCATTCCCAGGCTGGAGCGTCTCAGCTCCATTCCCAAGTGTGGTTACTGCACTGCAAAGAGAGAGAAAGGACAGCAACACACACGGAGCTCTTTGGGGAAAAAAGGCCAATTTATTGTACAGACAGCCCGGATTTAAAGTGTGTTAGTGCAGCCAGGACAGGACAGGAGCTCATTGGACAATTGGGAAAAACATCCCTGGGACAGCACCTCAGGATGTGTCCCACGGCAAAGACACCAGGGGTTAATGTTGGTGATGAATTCCACTCTGTTTGTCACCATGTTGTCACCCTGGGAGACTCCTCCCTAACTGAAGCTGCAGTCAGCTTGTCAGCCTGGGAATGGAGCTGAGAGTCAGGAGAAATCCAGGCCTGAAAAGAATTTCCAAGCTGTAATTCCCCAGCTCTCTAAATGTGCGTGTCCACACCCAAGCTGATAACGTGTTCAGCTCTGGTAGAGAGGTTTTCTCCCAGGACGATAGTTTTGTCAAAATAGAATGGAATTAATAACACAGATTAACACCTGGTGCTGACCATGGGACCTGTTCTGAAGTGCTGTCCCAGAGGTGTTTTCCCAATTATCCAATGAACTACTGCCTTGTCTTAGGTCCGTGGAACACCCTATAAATACAAATCGCATTCTCAATAAAATAACTTCTTTTCCCCAAGGAAGTCCATGTTCCTCATTGCTTTCTCTAGCTCAGCAGCAACAGAAGAGAAGCAGGGATTGTGACATGTGGCTGCCTGGGGTCAAAGCCCCCGGCTGCCACCGATGTTCCTGGATAGTAATTCCCACAAGGAACAGCCTCTCCTGGCGTCTTGGGCAGTCTCAGCCACAAGGTATCGATATGGGAGCAAGGCCTGGGTTTCAGGCCATCAGCTCTTACAGTGATTCCAGCTCTAAGTTGTGGATGCTGGTGAGAGCCAGGGAAAACAGCAGTTCGAGTTTTCCCAAGCTACTCAAAGGAAAACATAAGGAAAAGAATTAATAACAAAGTTTAGCACCTAGTGCTGTAGACAGAAGGAGTGTGTGAGGAAAGTGATGTTTTGGTAAGAGCATGTTTACAAGAAATATTGCCTTCCTTGGACCAATAAACTTATTCTGTCCTTAGTTCAGCGAACCAGACTATAAAAATGTGCCTACTCCCACAATAAATCGCTTCTTCTGCTTTCTGGATGAAGCCAGTGTTGCTGTATTTTTTCTCCCCTCCCGAGCCTTACAGCTACACTAAGTGATTTCAGCCTGGAGAGATTTCAGCTCAGCTCACGAGGCCAGTGCAGAGAGAAGAGACCAGGAGCTCTGTGTAGAGATTCCACAGAGTTCTTTATTCTTCTGCAAAGGGGAGTCCAGGGACAGCAGCACTCCACTGAACTGGGTAAAAGAGGGGTTTTCTATAGGGTTAGTGTGGCTTGGCAGGAGGACCAATGGCTTGGGGTTTTGGAAATATGACCAATGGTTTCACAAGGAGATAAAGCAGGGGGATTGAAAGCAGGGAAAGGTTTCTTAGCCTGGTCACCATGACAAAGCAATTCTTATCCAGGGGATAGCTCTCCAAGGAGGCCTCGCTGGGGTCTCTGCCCCTTCCACAGCAGCAGAGCGAGGGCTGCTGGATTATTGGGAATGGTTGAGTGTGGGTACAATGTAAAGAATTGCCTGATACGTGGAAAAGACTTTATAACTCGTGAGAAATGAGAGTTATAAAGTAGGTACGCATTTATTTAGCTCTGAGGTGCATGGGGGATAGCTCTTCTCACAGCATGCACCTCAAAACTTTAAACTGTTGCTCGATTTATTTTTTAAAAGGTTAGGATTACACAATATACCTAATACATATTCATGTCTTAGCCTTGCCTAGTCTTGCTTACCTTTGCTTCATAGCAAAATTAACTTAAAGTTCTTTTGCACTTGCACTTCCCCAATTCGGGGGTCTCTGACAAAGGCTTCCAAACTTTTTATTGCACTTGAACTTTTCAGCTTTGCCTCTAAAGCACGTGTCTTAGCCTCTTGGGCACATTCCAGGCCTTGAGATGAGTTCTCACTGGTTCAGGGTTTTGGATTTATCACTGGTAGCTTTGCACCCCTCACCCTGTTTGCAAGTTTTGGCTTTGTTTATCACAAACCAGCCTGCCTCTCTTCTCGGTTTTGCAAGCACAGTAAATGTTAGGCATTCTTTATTGTCTTGGTTAGGTAATTTTGATGAACTATTCTTTACTCCTCAATTCCTCTTCTCATGCCCAAAAGTATACATTCTATCACCATCATGAACTGTTGAAACCAGGAGGGGCAGTGTTTTTCTTGTCTCCTTCCCTGGCCTATCCCCTGTTAATGGGCCCAGCAATGCCTTGCCCATGGCTCACAGGTAACTCCCTCCAGGAGCCATTTCTGTTTCATGGGCAATCAAAGACCCACCCATGACTCATAGAATGGCATCAGCCCATTGTGAGATGCTCTGCCCAGGAGGAGGAGCCAAGCATCCCCACCTGGATATAATCTGGCCTTTGGGACACAACAGGCAGCCCTTACTCACTGGTTTCCAGAGGACAAGAGCTACCAGACTTTTCTACAAGATCACCACTTCAACAAGATCCTTTCATCTGCACTGCTCCCACCACCCTAACTAGCAGAGTGTCAGGCTGTATTCTGACTCTGGCAGTGGTTTTCTTTTGTACTATTGCATGTATTTTATTTTTTCCTATTAAATTGTATTTCTGACTTGGAGTCTCTCACTGTTTTTGCTTTCAAACCAGCACAGTGGGACCAATGGAGGTGTGCCTAGGGCAGCAGGACCTGAGTGCACAAACACTGCTGCAAGGGACATAGAACTGCCCAGAGCAGCAAATATGCTGAACATGAGACAGAAAAGACACAGGCAGGGCTCAGGGTGAAATGCCTTGGAGGTAAAACAGGATCAGGATGCCAAATGGCAGACAGCAAGAGCTGATGTCAGTTCTGGGGGAAGCAGGAAGCAATGGTGAAGCATGAAGATTTGGGGGGAGAGCCACAGTTGATGAGCTGGATATGCTCACCTAAAGGGAAAGGTGAACCCACATTTCCTTGGCAGATTAAGAAACTTGGGTGGATATTCCTTAGGAAACACAAGTCAGGTGCTACTTCTCCCTCCTTCACCCTGGCCTCAGCTAGCAATGCCACACTCGTCTGCCTTCCTGGGCCAACTGCAGAAAGGAGGAGGACACCTGGGATGTCCTTGTCCCCTTTTAATAGCACTGAGCCCTTCAAAGCAGTCTACTGCAAAGATGAGCAGAGACCATACAACAAACCCTGGTGTCACTGTCCACCCAGAGAGGAGGAGAGCACAGCAACCCTTGCACTGACCCCAGAGGTGTCTGAGCAGCCAGTGCACTGCTGGGAAAGGAAAGCTGGGGTGGGGGTCAATCACTTCTCCCAAGTGACAGGACAAGAGGAAAAATGGCCTCAAGCTGTGACACGAGAGGGTTGGATTGGGTATTAGAGAAAATTGCCTCAAAGAAAGGATGGTCAGGCATTGGAACAGGCTGCCCAGGGGAATGGTGGAGTTACCATCCCTGTGTTGGGAAGGATGAGGATTTGACAGGAAGGTCTCACAGATATGTGTGTATAACAGAAATATCTGTGAATGTAGAAGCTGAAGAAGGAATAGAAATGATAGCAAGTTTTGATATAGAAGAAAAGAATTGCTGAGCCAGTCTGACTGGGTAACTAGAAGGCAAAGAGCAAGTGAGTTGGAAGGGGCTTTTATGGCTTAGAGCAAAGGATAAATCCACCTCAAACAAAAGATGGTTTTACCAAGCAAAAAGATTTTCACAAGGAAACAAGAAAGCCAGTGTTGCAAGTAGAGAAAAGATCTCAGAATTTTCCACTGCAAGAAAACTGAAAAACAACTTCTAGCTTCAGCTGTAACACACTGACCTTTCGTGATTGGAAAAGTGTAACATGAATATGGTAATGTTGGTAGTTATGATAGGCTGTAGGTGATAGTAAAGGTATTGATTGGTTGTCAATGTTTTAAGATGCTCTGTAATGAAAAGTTTATAATTCATTGTAACCACAACTAGAGTGGCTTCAGGACACACGGCTTGCCCATAGCCAGCAGCTCTGGGCTCACCCACGACCCTCAGCTGCTGTGACCTCGTCTGTGCAATAAACAGCATTCTAAGAGCTGGCTGAAGCCTACATCTCTCCTTCAGGCTCTTACATCCCTGGAAGTGTTCAAAAAACGTGTGGATGTGGCACTTGGGGCACGGTTTAGGGGTGAACGTGGCGGTGCTGCTGATGAACACGGAGGCTTTTGCAGCCTTAGTGATTCTGTGGCTCCCTGGTCAGTGTGTTTGGGGAGCAGCAGGATGGGGTGGCACACTGAGGGGGCTCTCAGCTTCCATGCCAGACACACTCGGGGCTGTGGAGCTGCTGGAGCACCTTGGGCAGCAGGCACAGGCCCAGGGGACAGCACTGGGCTCAGCCAGGAGCAGATACCAGGTCCCAGGATGTGACACGTGTCCCAGTGCATCACAGCCGGGCACGGGGTAGCCAGGGTACTCAGGGGATACTCAGGGGGTACTCAAGAGGTACTCAGAGGGGTACTCGGGAGGTACTTGGGGATACTCAGGGGGTACTCAGGGGATACTCAGGGGTACTCAGGGGGTACTCAGGGGGTACTCAGGGGATACTCAGGGGGTACTCAAGAGGTACTCAGAGGGGTACTCAGGAGGTAGTTTAGGATACTCAGGGGTTACTCAGGGGATACTCAGTGGTTACTCAGGGGTTGCTCAGGGGTCACTCAGAGGATACTCAGGGGTTACTCAGGGGATACTCAGGGGTTACTCAGGGGTTACTCAGGGGATGCTCAGGCGTTGCTCAGCGTTACTCAGGGGATACTCAGGCGTTGCTCAGGGTTACTCAGGGGTTACTCAGGGGTCACTCAGAGGATACTCAGGGGTTCTTCAGGGGTTGCTCAGGGGTTACTCAGAGGATACTCAGGGGTTACCCGGGGGTTGCTCAGGGGTCACTCAGGGAGTACTCAGGGGTTACTCAGGGGTTACTCAGGGGTTACTCAGGGGTTACTCACGTGTGCAGGCGGCAGAGGGCGGGTCCTGCACGGCGCGGTAGAAGCTGCTGTCGCAGCGGCACACGCGAGCTGCCCGGCTCTCCGAGTGGCTGTGCAGGGGACACTTGGCACACAGCTGGTCCCCAGGCGCTGATTTGTAAAAGCCCAGCTGGCAGGCTGCAGAGAGGAGGACACAGGTCACAGGGTGAGCCTGGGTGAGCATCGTCCCACAGCTCAGAGGATCTCACCAGCACAAAGCCCAGCTGTGCTCTCATGCAGGGCACAGCAAAGCAGCACCCACATCTGGATGAGTCCCCTCCAGCTGTTCATCTGGAAACTGGGCTCTGTGCAAACTTCTGCTCCCCCAGCTGCATTGCTGCCATCCTCACACCCATTCCCCACTGCTTCACCACCAAACCCGGGTGCCTCTGCCGTCCAGGAGCTGCCTGCAAAGCTCCGGGTGTCCTTGTGTCCACAGGACAGAGAGCACTGCAAGGACCAAACCATGCAGCACTGGAAATCTATTGGCAACTATTCCAAAATACCATTTATGGGGCAAATCCACAACACAGTCCTCACTTCATAATGGTTGCCACAAACACTGCCTGTGCCCAGGTTCCCAAAAGCATCTCTGTGGGAGGTTTCACAAATTAAAACTCCACCTCTGGGACACGGTACATGTCCCTCTGCAGGACCCTGGGGTGCTGCCACACAGAGCAACAAAACACAAAACAACAGGGAAAGAGCCTCTCTTGTTGGATAGTACAGCAAAAAGGAACTGCACACCCCCTGCCCTCTCTCTAGAGGGATGTTCAGGCCAAATGAGACAGTCTTGGAAAAAAGTTTTTTTCTGACAATACAACCTGGCTGCAGTTCCTCTGCCTCCTCCTGCTGCAGGAGCTCATCCCACGGCAGGTCTGGCATTGCTGTGGTTCATCCTACCCCTTCTCCCAGCAGCCCCTCGGGTGGATCATTTGTCACACAAACAAACAGCTCGTCTCTCGTTAAAAAATCGATTTGTTCAAGAGTGACATGTGGCATGTCAGGTGTCTGTCTGGGGGTGGGAGGATCTGCCCTCTCCTGCAGACTTAGATTCTAAATAAGGGAAAGCAGGCTTTGTCTGGGTCCTTGTACTCATGAGTTCCAGTTCCAGTGTTTCAATGATTATTCCTGACTCTGACTCATCTCTTTTTTTTTTCCCCACTGAGGTAGTAATACCTTCATTTTCTCGTCTTTACCTCCAGTGGCTAGATCTGCATACAGTCTCAATCTTTGCTTTCAGGCATGTAAAAGGGGTGTTTTTGGGATCCAGCATCCTCAGTGGGCTGAGTCCCTCCATGCTGTTTGTTCTGTTTCAAGGTGCTGATTTGTTTTTTGATTAATAACACTCCTTTCCTTGCCACAGATCTCCCTGGACTGATGCTGCCAGCACATTCCACCTATCACACACTGCACAGTGACACAAGGGCCTTTTTATAACTGAGCTACTCGAGCAATGGCAGCTGCAGACAGTGCTCCAGTCACACATCCCTGGTGTGGGGAGAACTTGCTGGTCCCTCTCCAGGCTCTGTCACCAGTTTCTGTGGCACTTTTGCACCAAATGCTCTGTTAACAGCAGGGCAGTGTTATCACTGGCAGGATGGACACGTGCTGATGTGACAGAGGTGGTGTCACAGGTTAGTGTCACAGGCTGGTGTCAAATCTTGGTACAGCAAAGGCCAGGAGTTCCAGACTTTGTTCCTAAATTTCTGCTCCTCCACTTCCCCAAGGGCATCATGGCAAGGAGCAGAAATGCCCAAACCTGGGGATGCAAGGGAAGGCAGATGTGAAATTGCAGCAGCTTGGGGCTGGTTTTGTCCCCCAGCTCTTCTGGCACCTTTCACCTCTCAAGGGCATCAGGAGAGGAGAGAACACAGGGGATGCAGATTTCAGGGGAGGTTTGCTGTCCGTTTCCAGCTGCACCAAGGACAGCCCAAGACATTTGGCAGGCTCTGGTGCTGGCTGGTCCTGATGACACCAAGAGATTCAGGGACTCTCCCTTTGCCAGGTGCCCCCTGATGCAGCACCCTCCAGCCTGCAGCCCCTTGGTTTTGGGTGTAAAACTGAGATGAGCATGGATAGATCCTGTTCTCAGGTAGGGACAAATCTGGGAGGCAGCCAGCTAGTGAAAAAAAAAAAAAAAAACCAACAAAACTCCAAAATAAATCAGAAGAAAGAAAATTTCCCAGCTTTTCTGTGTGGGAAGGGATGAAGACACTGCATGAGCATGGATGGGAGCTGAACAATGGAGCAGCCCCAGTCAGTGCTGGGCAGGAACTGCTGCCTTTAACTTGGAGCTGCAAACACCATCATCTCCAGCCATGCAGCAACCAGGAGCTTGTGATTCCAGAGGCACTGGAGTGGTTCCCTGCACCATTATTTAATTAAGGGCAGAGAAATCAGTGCTACCTCAGCTATGGAGAGACAGGCAGCAGGAAGGACGGGAGCACGAAGCACAGCAGATTTGCATGGAGCAATTGTAATCACTAAGCATTTAATGCTGTAAAAATCCCATTAATTACCTGTAGCAATGAGTCACAATTATTTTAGATGCACTCAAGGGGAAAATTATACTAAATGACAAATTACAG